>NC_087474.1:113340271-114540271 GCF_036417665.1 Passer domesticus
TAAGAGCTGCCTCTCTCCTCAAACTTCTAGTAGAGATAGAGCATGATATCTGGTACTAAGGAAATAAAATTAGCCAGCTGATTCGCCCCCCAGGACAAGGGAGCAGATGGGAAGGTGGCAGCCTGGCATCCCAAAATTGTTGGAAGGATTAAGAGATGTGCATATATTGATCATTTCCGTCTCAGAGGGTGGTCAGGTCTGTTAGAAGGAAGTGGGATGGATAGCTGGAGAGGAAGCCCAGGCTTCAGGCACCCTGAGACAATTTTTTGCACAGCTGAACCTTTAAATCCTGAGGTTGGCTGGCACCATGCAGCCACGTGTCCAAGGAAAGGCTAACAGGCCTGAACATACAGAGCTCTCTCCAAGCCAGCTATACATTGCAATAAATGAGAGTGGGAATTAATTATCTGGATCATCAGTATGAACAGCAGTAATGGAGCAGAATTGAAGGGAAGCTACAAGGAGGCAGAGCATGATGAATTTATTGGAAACCCAGGTTTCATCAGACACTACAGCAGAAATTAAGGACTCATGAAATGGAACGTTAACTAGCATTTTCACATAATTTTCAGTCTTTACAAATTAACATTTTAAAATTACAATTTCAGCTAAGACTGAACAATTAGAGATGTTCAACTATGTTTAAAGCACACAGAGGAGGAAACAACCATGTAACAGCCACTAGACTCTCAGTACCTTCGTCATGTGGAATCCCAAAAGTTCATGCTCTCCCAGACAATTATCAAAACTGTGGAATTATTTCATGCAAATGCAGAATAACTTGTAATCAACCTATTCTTAAACTATGTCAAAAGTGTCTAAATTAGGTGCTTTCTAGATTACCATAAATACAAATCCGAAATGCAACTTCCAATATGATTATCAGGCCTAAGACACCACAAAAACCTGCCAAGCAAAGTGACATGAATCTTCATACACTTATATGAAAAATAAGATTTTTCTTAGCCTTGGCTATTTGGGTTACATTGTATCACAATTTTGTTAGCAGAAATGCAGTACTAAATGAAACCAGAGCGTAGGAAAAAGCAAAAAAGAGAAAGTTCATAAAACAAACTCCTTATACACATATGAGAGAATATATTCTAAATTTTTAAATTTAAAAACTAAAATGGTCTATCTGGATCCTTCTTCACCCACCTACACTGCATTATTTGTCTATCAAATATATTGAGAATACATGTGTGTGCCCACAATTTGATCTGACAATTCTTCTAAGTAAGGAAACAATAATACAGTTTTACAAATCTGTGAGTTGCAGAAAAAGGGTGTAAAATACTGAAGATTGCAAAGGTTATATATGGGAAAGTTAGAATGTCAACCAAAATCCAGTTCTAGCAATCTCAGTACTCACAGAGTAGGGAAACAAAATTCATTTTAATTTAATCATTTAACAACGCTCCAAGCAGTTCAATTTTGTTAGTATATAACTATTTGTCCTCTGCTTTTGAAATTGCAAGGTGCTTCTGAATTGCACTTTTTATCCTCAATGGCAGAGTTCACAAACAATTTTGTTTTAAAAGCATACCTGAGTGCACACTTTTTACTAAATATATGAGTATTTGCTTTTTCAATTACAATTTCAGCAGTTGAGGCATTAAGAAATACACCAGCCATTATGATAAAGTCAGAATGTCAGGGATAATGGTGGCACCATATCTCATACTTTTCCTTTATTTAATTCTTAAAAATGTTTTCTCATTTAGGTCTGAACTCTTTTAAGACCCACTTTTAATGACTGGTTTTGATACAATGCTTTGTAGTGCAGCCCTGCTTCATTTAAGAGTGTTGTGCATACCACCAGGAAATCCTCAGGATTACACCTTTATTAGAGACAAAAACAATAATCATCCTGTTCCTCCTGGAGCCTATAAAATGGAAAATTCTGGGGCATAGTAACCAGTTACACAGAGGAAATAATTTCTTTGGATCTTCGCCAATCACTAATAGATGTTACTCCATCAGAAGTCAGCATATTTGAACTACTTTTCCTGGGTAAAATGTAACACTTGGAAACAAAAGGATATGTATTCCTGTGAGTTTTACTGTGGAATCACCAGCCCAACACCACTGCAGGCCACAGCAGGAAAACCCTAGCTTCAGGAGGGGCTTTGCATAAAAGTGGCCTGCAGAAACAGCCTCACCTCGCAACAGCTGATGATCTGAACCTCTTGAATATCCCTTTTGTTGGAAGAACTTTTTTTGCCTGAAGCTGGGGAGTGCAAATAATTGCAGGAGCAGGTATTCCTGTGCATGACCAGTTGTGCATGACTCTTTCATGGTCACTCCATCTCTTGCATCTACTTATCCTGTCTTTCCAAGGGTTTTTGTCCAGATATAATGCTTAAATCACTAGAAATTGCACCTGATTTTCCTGCATCACTAGAAGAATTGCCATAGGATTTCAAACCCTTTCACATGCTATCTGTGCAAACAACCTCTCACCTTAAACAAAGACAGGCTACTTTGCTTTAAGCGTAATTTGATGCGTGCAAGAGAAGAGGTCAAGATCTCTTACCTTATTTCTAAATACTCATTTGTGCCCTGGGCAAATTTCAACACATTTGCCCACACACAACACATGCCAGGTTTTTGTTCCACTGAGAAACAAAATACTGATCAGCTTTTCCTCTGTACAAAACATATATCTGTCAGATACAACCCTTCAGTTGTGGATTATAAGGCTTATGTTTCCTCAACAAAAGAGGCATTTTCTCTGATAAGGAGTATTCTCACAAAATCCCATTTTTTTGGATATAAATAATACGTGGTCCTCTGCTCTGCATGTGCACAGAGTGGAGTGAGCTGGTCAGCGCATAAAGAGGACCACAGAGAGAACACGAGAGACTAAGAAAAGAGATGCATAAATACAAACATGCTGTGGGGACACGAGTAATAGTTTCCCAAGGTTTTTTGCCCCATTACAGTGGGGTTTTTTTCTCCAAGACTTTGATCAATTCTTAAAAACATACAAGCAAAATGTACCAAGAACCATTGAAATGGCTGGTTGAGATGAGCTGTTTCTACAATCCTTCAAAATTATTCAGGAGCTTCATGGAACTGAAGAATGACTAAGTGTCAGAAGTTTGCCAGTTTTTTTTTCATCTATGTCACATTACTTGTTGTAATAAACATACTGTTTCTTCACACACTCTCTAACATATGGACAATATGGAAGGCAACATAAAGTTTAAAAATATTGGAATATTGAGCAATCTTTCTCTTCAAAGCATCCTAAACACATGCAAAAATTATTAAGCATACGCTCTTTTGCTTCTATGCGCAAATTACTTGAAGACTTAATTGTTTGCAAAAAATAATGCATCTTCAGACCAGAGAAATTCATGTTGGTTTTACAATTACTTCAGGTGAAAAATTAATTTATGTTATTGTGTGCTCCCAATCACCTGAGTATTCCTGCTTAGAAATCAGAGACATTACAGAGTGGGTTCCCAGGTTGTCACTGAACTGATAAAGGCTGTGAGCAGAAAGCTGACTGGTGTTACAACTCAGCAGCACTGGCACAGAGTAAATGAGCTCTCCAGACGTGAATACATACATTGGTATCAAACAAAGATTTAGAAGTGGATAAAGCTTCACAGATCCTAATTCTAGAGTCTAGCAAAGGAAATCATGCACTTCAACAGAGAATGTTTTTCTATCAGGAACATAGAAGGTTGTAGTTTAAATTTCATAATGTGTCTTCAGATGTTCCCCTTTTTAAAGTAGAATCAACAATTAATAAATTACTGCTCATATTTTAGACTTATTCCCCTTAATGACATTTTCATTACACTGTTTACTTTTTATTTTTATGCTGGTCACCATGAAACTAGCATAACAGCTTTCTTTGGGAAAATCGAAACTGTGTTTTCAATGAAAATGGAATAAATTGTTCAACTTCTTCTTCCTCATCATCTAGCATCCACTCTGTAGCAAGCAATGCTGTGCCCATTCCCTCCAGCAGCTGGAGAGCCACTCAGGATGCTGGAGTAGGAGCTGAAAAGGGAACAACACCTTAAAAATTGCTGGCAAACCTTCATTTCTGACTCAAACTACATTTCCCATGCACAGGGCATGTGTAGCACTGTCACAGTGTGACAAAGAGAAAGGAAATAGTTCCCCTGGCTAGAATGGTTCAGCTTGCTACTCCAGAGAGTACAGAGAAGAAGGAGCACTGAATAATGCTTGTCTTTAAAACCCACTAATATGCTTCCCACTAAAAGCTCAGGAGAGAGCCACATCCCTTCCTAATCCACACAGGGCTCTATACAATGTCTTGTAGGCATCACTCTTAGGAATTTTGTGCAAACTTGACATGGTCAAAAATTATTCCAAATTATTTCCTTTCTAAAGTAATCCACACCACTATGATTCTACAAGAGACTCTCTTTCTCATTGTTATAAATTATTGCCAGTGTCCCTATTACCACCATTAGTAGTTCACTATATTGTATTTCTATTAAAAGAAGAAGTGCACAGTTATTGCTCTCTTTATTAATTTGATGAGATTCTTCTGGCCCAGACTATTCAGATCTGGCTCCAGAGAAGAATTTTCTGACAATGAGAAAATGGCACACGTTGTTGGTGTATACTAGCAAACATCTACCAAGATTGAATCCCACAGATGCCTTTGAAACAGAGCATGTTCTGTGTACTGAGTCTGCATCCCAGATAAGCTGACAAGCTGATGATGCTTGTTACATCATATTTAGTCAGCTACAACAAAACTGCTGTTACATATGCTTTGGACTGAGGTAAGCATGGGACTGGACCTGGGTGACTTGACCTGGGTGAATTCCTGCAGACCCAGTTTCAGTGCATGGCATCTGCTAAACTGTGTAGAAGAAAACAAAAGCCAGCAGTTTGTTTGTTCTCCAGCTGCTAGGTGTGCTCCTTCAAAACACATTTTTGCTTTTCCTTTGAAAAAGGCCATGGCAACAAGAGAGAACTACAATAGTCAAAAGGGAAGGATTTAAGGAGATAGTGTATATTTAGTTCTGAAAGTCATGCATAATGTTTATACTGATAGATTTCCATACAACTTAGAAGGTGTGAAATAAAATGTCATGCATTTCTCCCATAAAGAAAGGAAATTCAAATAGTCTTGTAATTTTTGCCATTAAATGTTTGGAAAAAAACAGGAGTTTTCTTCTGATATTTTCATCCTTCTCTGTTTTCCTCAATAAATTAACAAAAAGGAATATATGACAAACTTGCAGGTCCCTGTTTTGCTAAGCTCTCTTTTGCATATTGCATAACACCTCTCTGTAGACCCAGAAATAGTTTGACTAAAGGTAACAGTTTTCACTAATTTATAGATCTAAAGGCTGTGGATCAGCTCCTGAGATAGAGAGTAGTGATGTCCCTTACCTGATACAGAATAAAAATGTTCCTTCATCTTGTTCCCTCATATTTTATCTTCTTCTCCTCTTCCCTACACCTTTCAAAGTTCGTAACCCTACAGAGGTCCTATTTTGTTATGGGTTTTTTTGTGCCAATCTTGCAGTTTTCTTGGTCTGCAGCTAGTGAGAACAGGTTGTAGGCAAAGGAAAGGCTGGATGACCACCCATTAGAATTCAGGCAACTTTGGTCTGCTCTTAAAAAGGTGGATTTCAGAACATTAAAGAAGAGCTCTGACATAAAAGTTCATTTTGCCAGACACATAAAATGGGTCAAAGTATGAATTTAAACTGGCTTTTTCTTCCTATGAAGATGACATTCCCTCATTCAAATTACATTTTGTGTTTAAAGGAAACTGGAAATTTCCACTATTTGGTTATCTTTACTGATAAATGGGCACACAGAGTGCTATACTGCTGAACTCATCCTTTTTTCATGACATAAATTAAAAGTAACACTTTGCTTTAAAAGAATCTTAGAGTCATGATTTGGTCATCTCTCTACTATTATTTAGGACAAGCAGATTGCACGCAAAGCCACGCAAGGCAGTTTTTACCTTCCCCTCACACCCTTCAACCCTGTTCCTGACATCATACAGAGTAAAGGAAGCTGTTTATAGCCCAAACTGCTGTAACAAAAGCCAGACACAGAGTATCTGGGATACAATCTGCGTGTGGGGGCGTAAGAGCTCCAAGCTGAATTCAGCAGAGGAACTACAGCAGGGGCTGATCAGATACCTCCTGCGTGTGGCTTGGCAAGACACACAGTAGTAGCAAGCACTTAACTGCACAAGTGCAAGCAAGTCATCAGACACTTGCAATTAAACCCAAAGAGTGAGGAAGACCTGAGACCAAACCCTCTATCCACAACTGCAGTCTCACTGTATTGCTGCATCCACAAAACCAACATGTGCAAGTTGGAGACTCAGAGAGATCCATATATGCCCTAGAGACACAAATAGATGCACTTAGATATCTCATGTGGACTGCTTTTAAAGATAATTATTTGCTCCATAGAGACTTTCGTGTTTTTACTAATAGGAAAATGAGTGGTCATACTATAAATGGGTTGTATAAAGACCATATTGTTCCAGTTTCCTAAAATAACTTGGACACCTCAACTGTAACCTTTCTTAAAAACAAAGTAGTCTTTGATGTGAAGCTTTAATCATGAACAGACTATAAACTTCTCTGGGATCTGCCATGACGTAGTCGCTCGAAGTGTCAGAGGACTAACTAAACAATATTCATTAAATCCCAACTACAAGTAATGTCTGGAGAAAACTCAAGGGAAAACTATTGTCTGTCATATGATGTATGAGCTGTTTTGACTCACTGCCATGTAGGCTTCAATAATTTCCATCAATAAGGGCACTTAAATGTATTTCTGCCCAGTGACTCCCTAAATAGCATGTTAGAAACCCTATGGTCTTTTTTTTTTTTAGTTTTTCAAGCATCTGCAGAACAAAGATTTTGTATGAAGGAGGAGAAGGCCGTTTTGGCTTCCTTATGTCATGCTTACGTCAACATGTTATTGTTTTTCTTTCATTTATACTCCTTAAAATGCTTCCAATTCACAGATGTGTGCCAATAAAGTAGTTATGAATTTTGCTACAGGCTACATTTCTAGAACACCTCTTGGGAACTTGGCACTGCCCAGAAAGTAGAAAACAAAAGATAAAGTCCCTGACTGGAGACTCTTCCTTACATTGTCCCTGTATCTTGTCCCACCCTATTCACTGAAAATAGTCACATTCCTTCAGATTTTAAAAGGGAAAAGTTGGCAAAAAAGTCCAAAACCTGGGCACCCGATTATACATGCTTTCTTGGAAACACCTTTTTTGAGAGAAGTCATGATTAATGAAGAGTTGATTTTATTAATTGATATTTAATCATTTTTGATCAAATTTTTTTCCTTTTATCAGTACCTTTTACTAACATCAATCTGTTCTCCATTGATTTTGAGATGTAAATGGGTACTTTTAAAATTGTTCTCTAAAGGAAAATTCTGAAACATCAAAGAACACATATGTCTGACCAGGTAGATCTGCAAGGCCCAGAGAAATCATACTCATGTCCGTAAAATTCATGTGCATTGCCACTAGTCTGAACAAAAGCATATTTAGAGGTGTAGGTCTCAAAGAGGAAAAGAATTTTGTGAAAATGGGTTGCCTGTAGAAAGGTTACCCGTTCATAGTTTTCAGCATTTAGAAATTGTCAGAATATTGGACTGTATTATGGAATTTCTGGTCTGAAGAAACCTTGTGAGATAATTCCATCAGTACAACAAAGAAGGTGTCTTTTGAAAAAGTCAAGATTCAAAGGAAATGTTTTGAAATTCTAAATGAGGTGGTTTATTGAAAAGAATTTTTTTTCTGTTTGTTTGAGGTAGGGATAGTTAATTTTGGGATTTGTTTTGAGTTTTTGAGGACTTTGGGTTTTGTCCCAGTGTTAGATCTCCAGCTCTCATGACTGAAATGAATGAAATTGAAACCATCCTCTAAGTACAGAAAAGTTCCCTGGCATCTGTCAGGTTACTCTAGATATCTACAATTTTTCACCTAAAAATAGAAAGCAGAGCACTGAAATATTCACTGTGTTGTAGGCATATGTCCAAAACGCAAGGAGCTGCATTGAATAAAAATACTGCAAGTAGAAGCGTGCACTTTAAGCCACTGGCACGCAAAGCTGTTCCAGTTGGGCATTAAAACACCATGGCTGCACAAGCCAATTAACTATCAATCATCCTGAGACCTCAGCAGCACCTCTCCATCATTGAATGAAGTGGAGAGTAGATTTCTTGGTGGTCCTGTTCACCAAATATCTTCTCTGAGGTGATAATGTCTTCAGAATTTTTATCACCGTGCAGAAGGGATTTCAGAGTTAGACCCTTATTTGGAAATGGGAAGGCAGATAGTGGAACACAAGCCTGACATAAATGCAGGTGAAAGAGAAACACTCAAACAGAGTTTCAGCCTTTTTTAGCAAGTCTATTTATACCTCACCATATCCTTTGAAAACATAAAATTCTAGTCCTAATTTATTAATGGAATGTGCCAGCACCAAGTTATTTTTAAATTTAGAATATAAATGGCCTTCATGAACTAGAGCAAGCAGGCAGCATCTGACATGAGTCTCAGAGCTAGTGTGAAATTTACTTTTAAATTGCTGCTGTCTTTCCAAAAATTATGCACCGTGAGCATGTGTCTTCACTCGTGTTAGCTTTTGCCTTAATTAGAAAACAGAACCGCAGGAAGTGGCACGTAGAAAGGATCTCACCCTTACTTGGATGTAAATAACCCTCTCAACTTATTTCAGCTGTTTCTTCCCAGTAAAATTCAAGTTGTCAGAGGAATGTGATCCTGAAAATAAAATCAGAAATTTCAAGCTATTTGTAAACATAAGAGGCAAAGGTTAGTTGTATTTTATTTTATTTGTCAACCTTTTTCTTCTTCTATGGCAAACAGAAAGTGGGGACTGAAGACAACTGAAACAAATAAATTAGAGAGGGTTTTTAACCTCCTGGGGCTCTTATTCCCAATATTAAGTGCAACAAAAAAGGGTATTTTTCTGCAGAACTGTTCCTCAAAAGAACCTTGCAACTCAGTCTTCAGCCAGCTCAAATTATCTGCCCTTTCAGTTACACACTGTTGACTTTTTCCAGCGTCTGTCCTCATCACAACTTTATAAGCCCATTAGAGGCATGCATTTGAGTGTTTTAGGGAATGACTAGACACAGCAAATGATTTCCTATAAATAATTTATTCAATGACTTCAAAATTCTCAGTGTTCCTGTAAGGACTGCCTGTCACAGAGCAATGCTGGTAAGAAACAGTAGCTTTCTTCCACAGTTCCGCCACCTGACCCAGGGCCCCTTCTACAACCCACAGGAAAGCTACTGAAATTTCTCCTAGGTTTTGTCCCTCTGCCATCTGAGTTAGAGGGAATTCTTCTAATAATTTTAGCAGAAACTGAACGAGTTCCAGGACCTTCCTGATCTTCTTTGCCTTCTGAGAACAAAATTTAAAACTGAATTGCTTTGCATGAAAATGTCCTTGAGCATGAGTCAACTTTGGGACAAAAAATGTGGCAGCCAAGAGTCTGATCTCACAAGCTACTCAAGAAAGGAATGTTATTATAAAGAATAAGAACTCTGCTTCAGAGAGTAAAGCACTGTAGGGTTTGTAAAGGCTCAGCAAATCCTTTTCATACTGAGCTTTCCTCTGTGTTCATATTTCTAGAATCTAGTACCACATAAAAGTGGTTTTAGAGTTGTTTTAGAATAGATGAAAAGATTTATATCAATTTTCATTATTCTTGGGCTAAGAGAAAGCTGAACTTTAAATACTTGTTCATGTGAAAAATCAAAGATCCTCCAAGAGGACAAGAGCAAATGGCCTCAAGTGGTACCATATTAGGAAATAATAATATTAGGAAAGAATTTTACATGGAAAGGATTGTAATTCATTGGAATGGATTTCCGTCCCTGGAAGTGCTCAAAATAAGTGTGGATATGGCAGTTGAAGACATTGGTTAATGGCGAATGTGGCAGTGGTGTTAGATTTAAGGTTGAACTTGATGGCCTTAAGGGTCTTTGCCAACCTTAATGATTCCATGGTTCTAAGAGAAGTTTTTGACTAGGGAAGAAGTTTGATACATGTTGATGTTTTGATATATAAAACATGCATTTAGAACATTTCTGCATATGGTCATATTTACTGAGAAGGTTCTTCATGTACTGATTACATTGTGTTCCCATACTGTAACCTCCAAAACAGCAAAGTCCTACTCTATTAGTACTCCTGTGTCTGTCAATCAAGCTTCTGCATCATCCTTGAGTTATTTTTGAGGTAAAAATTTCAGATAGGTCTTTTTCCTTACCTTTGTCACTGAAATTAAAAATAACTTGAATTATTAATTACAATTAAATGTAGTAACTGCATATGAATATGCTGGCAATTCATCTATCAATTTTAGCAGTGAGAATGTTTAAATTATCTCACCTCAGTGCCTGATAAACAATCAATGGACTTTATTTAATAGCTTCATCTCCAGTGCTAATTGTATCCATTTAAATTAAATTATTCTGATTGTTATTCCATGCAGTTATTTGGTGATATGAGACCTCTGAATAGATAGTATTGATTTGGGGCAACCAGGCATCATCCATCACAGCTGTGAAGCCAGGAATTAAATTTAAATAGTGGGCTATTATTTTCTGAATGTCTTTGTGGACAAATAGGTAGCGGAAGCAGGATAATTACGATCTTGCACTGATTTGTCTTCTTGATTTATAGGTATATGACTCCTGAAAATAAAATGAGGTCTACAAAGTAATCAAGAGAAGCTGGCAATAGGTAAAACCTTGTGACTCTTTTAGCAGAATGGACAAACAATTCATGTGCTACCAGTTTCTAAAAGGTATTTAGACAACTAGAAGAACTACTGTGTCTTCTGATGAGATTTACAGCAGTACCTAAAATGATTTTTTGACTGTTAGATAGAAGCAGAGGAAGACAAAAAAAAAAAAAAAAAAAAGAGAAAGATCTTTGATTGCCCCAAATTATAACTATCACACTAAAAAGAAACATACAACAACAACAACAACAACAAAAATCCAAGATATGTGACAAAGATAACTCTTGTGTAATGTTCCTGAGGTGGTGGAGGTATAGAAACAGCAACAGTTCTACAGAACATCTAAAGTTACAAGTAAGCTGAAGAAAATCAATGAACTCATAAATCACTTTAGGCTGGATTCTAACTAACAGCTCTCATTTTCTGGATGTTCCCAAGGTGGTTGACATATGAGTGTAACCTCACTTTGATCCCAGATGGCTAGTGAAAAATGGGATAACAGTGAGATTTAGATCTCACCCCTCCTAGGAGGATGCCTGTTATAATCATGAACTGTGGTTCACGCCAAATATATCCCTATACAGGCATTCACGCATTTCTCAAAGTGTCCTGTGTGCTTCTGAGCAGGGAAGCCACTGATATAGATGCAGAGGTTCTTTCTAAGCAAAGTGTTTCAATGAACTGTGTAATGGACCCTGGGAGATGAGTCTGAAACCTGACAAAGCCATGTATAAGGAGTTGCGGGAATCTGTCCCGCAATGCCAAGACAGCAGAGCTCTCAGAGGAAAAACTCGTGTTAAGCACAGAAATATAACTTTGAAACAGAACAGTGATCTCTGGGAACATCTTGGGTAGGTGACAGCTGATAAGAGTTTTGAGAAGATAAATTTCAGACTGAGATCCTTTCATGCATTTGCCACATGCTGATCTTCAAGGCTTTGTTTATATCTCCATAAATCCACCTTCATGGCCAGGCTCGTGGACCCTGGAGATGGTGAGCCTACAACTGCTCAGGCATAGCTACAGCTGTGTGCAAGCCTGGGTATACACAGCCAGGCAACACAGAAGGTTAATCTGGGCTGGCTGCTCATGGCTAGTGTGCCTAAAAGAAGAGCACATAGTAGAAAAGCAGGAGGAAGGCAGAACGTGTCATGTGCTTACAGGCACATACTACATCTTTTGGAGCTTGATGAAAATCAAACCTTTGCAAAGTTGTGGCAAATGAAGAATCAGCTAAAACTCTCATTGTCAGTGCAAACCCCCATAGCAACTTTCTATATTCACCATAATTAATCTCACATGAATTATCTTTGATTGGTTTTAATTGCACAGTTAAACTGTCAACCAAAAAACAAATATCTTAAGAAATTCACTCGAGGTTTTAAAATTGACTTGATAAGGAATTTGACATCAGCCTACACCTTTTCTCATGAAAATGAAGATACTCTCAGTGGCAAAAGCAATGCCTATTAACTAGGATCACATTATTAGAAACCCAATTCCAAAGATATAAGCCTTAGTATCATCAAACAAAAAACAGAGCTACTGGTACACCATTGCAACACTAGTCCAAGAATGAAAATATATCCTTTCATTGTTGTCTTTAGTTTAAATATTTCCATTCTCAGATGCCTTTCAAGTTTACTCTAAAAAGAAAAAGAAAGGGTTTCTAATCTGGCTTTCTTAACTGCAAATATTTTGATTTTTAGCAATAAAAATGCCTGGCTAAGATCAGTGAGTGTTTATACAGAATCTGGAGGAGTACAAACAGAAGGCACAGTCCAGTTATTCTTTTGACGGCAAAATTTTGCTCTTTATTTTGCATCTTGAGGCACAGGAAAACCTTCTGTAAAATAAAATAACAGAGTAGCTATTATACAGCAGCTACTCACTGCATAAAACTTGCTCTGTCTGATGTCCAGTGCTGCTTCCCCTTGATGCTGATATCATATTTTGGCACCAAATTACAAGAATCAAGATCAACTTGGTCTTGAAAGTATGCAAGGATGTTAGAAAAAGTGCTACATACCATTTGAGTAGGAGAGAATGGGAACATTGGATGGAAAGTAACCAAAGGGGTACTTATTGCAAATCAAGTAGTAAAAATTATTTTCTAATCTGTCATATGAGTAAGTGGAGTTCTTAATCAGTGGAGCCAATATCATTCCACTATGACAGGGAGCAGAGAGCATGAACTCAAACAGTGATATTTAGAGCAGAAAGACAAACTCCATGATGGTATATTGCACAGTAAGGGGACCTTTGGATGAGGAGTGCTGAAATGAACTTGTGGAGTTCAACCCAGTTGTTACCCTCTGAATGATGGACTGTGGAAAGCAAGATTCCTGGGGCACGAGGGGCAAGAAATGAGACAACTGGGGGATGTTGCTTGCTGGAACAGGAGAAGAAAACAGCTGTGATGCTTCAGAGGCAGAGATCTGCAGTCACTTATGGAGCAGAAGATTCTCCTGCTGAAACACAGGAATGGAAGAGCAGCACAGAAAGTGTGCACACATGAGAGGTGTACGTGCTAATAGCATTGATTGTCCATGTGTGGCTTCATCACAGCCTCCTGCAGGGCCTGGAGGAGAACAATCCATCACAGAGCTCCTCGGTGCACAGCTGGTACTGAACTGGCAGAACTTCCACCAAAGTTTCCACCCAGAAGCACCAACTGGAACCAGCACACATGTGCAATTGTTCCAGCCAAACTTTGCTTTTCATATGGAAATTAAATACTAACTGCTCTTCTCCTGGGCTGAGAGCACTGCCAACCATCAGCCTAGTGAGGACTTTTATAACAAAAATTTATTCATTTCTGAGAGCTGAAGTTTTATCATGTGTAGAATGAGTCACTCTTTACTAGTGCAGTAATACAGATCTGCACTCTAATCACAGATTCCCATCTGTACCACTTATTTGGGATTTTATGTTAAAATATTAAACCATTCCAGCCACAATTTGAGTTTTGTCCTGTCCTGATACATTTTACCCTTGTTCACTTCCCTTCCTTTTTCCAATAAATTCGTTCCCCCCTTTTGTCACCACTCAGACAACCTCTGCATTTTCCTTATATTCTAGTATTTTCCAGCAGCAAACACAAGACTGAGTCTATGAATCGTTGGGAAACCCAGACGTATCTACTTCCCTTAGCATTTAGTGTTGTCTATCCTAAACTTACTTTTTATTAACAAACGAAACCTAGCATATAATTTCATTGCTTCAGGAGACTCAGATAGATCTGAATTAAGAAGAATCAACCAAGAAGTTCCAAGAAAAATCAGGAAAAAATCCCCATCAATCAGGAAACAAAGTCCTGCTGTTTCTCTAGTGTAAACTTGTTTGGCAGATTTGAGCTCTGGAACTTGTTTAGTTACAGTATAATAGGGACATTAATTTTACTCAAATTTTAATTTTAAAAATGCCTATATAATAACAGGGGTAAAATTTAAAGCTAAACTAACCTCATGCTTACTCACTAATGATTTTTTATTAAAGTGAAAACAGCATTATGGCAACTCAAACACAAATGTTAGTACGCACTTTAGACTACAAATAAAGTGTCACTTAGCCAAAAGTGCCATTTAGCCACTTATCTACATAGTGTTGAGTTAGATCAGACTAATCCAGAAAAAAATTATAGCAATATCAATATTCATGTGTTTAAAGGTGTTTTTATAATTTTTAGAGGCTGAATGAGAACAAATGCAACAGATGGATAAACAAACTCAAATGGATAGTGCTCTATGAATTATGAACCTCAGCCAGAGATAATGTCAAAATTTATCCGATGTTAAAAATCTCATGCTACCAATACCACTGTCACTAGCGCTAGCTTCATGACCAGACAAGCTACCTCTGTGACAAAGGAAAATAATTAAAGAGAAGCTGTAAAGAAGACATTGCTGCAAATAAATCACTCCATTACTAAGCAGTCAACAAACTAAGTTGTTAGATCATGCAATTAAAAAGCAGTCAGTTTTACATCAAAACATGCAAATATGAGCTATGAGCTCTCTTTTTTTTTTTCTTTTTTTTTTCTGTTGAGGCCATTTATTTCCACAGGCTCACCAACAGCCCCATGCACCAGCTTAAACATGGCATATATCAGTAGCTGATATTCACAACATTGTATTAGCATACTTCTTATTCAAATCTATGGGGTTAAGAAAGGCTTAGGAAATAAAAAAAATGATTATTCCCTTGCATAATTACTTGGTGTTTGATCATCACACAAAAATTGTACAATGGGACAGCTCCCTGGCAATGGGGAAGGACAGCAGCCCCTCCAGCAAGGGTTCAATCCCACAGTGCCAAAACAAAGCAAGCAGAGGAGATCCAGAGGCATTCCCTGGTTTAATCCCTGGATGTCATCAAGCACATTCTCTGTGACAAGAGCATGTCCAAGGGCAAGCAAGAAAGTCAAATCAACAAGGCCAAGCACAGCATTATCACAATTAAGTATATGCAATGGCTGAGCACCAAAGCTTCCTAGGCCAGTGGGAAGGGTGGGTCCTTCATTCAGGTGGGGCTTCTCATTTTGTCTTTCTGCTGATGGAGAAAAAGGGCACTCATCCATGAGAGACCATAGTTTGGGCATGTGTGCAGTCTTGGAGCTCATTAGGAAATAGCCTGGTATTGGCTATCTTTGTAAATGGCTCAGCAAAATGAAATGTACAGGTTTACAACTCAAACTTGTGTTAATATATTGACTAAATGATTTGTTATTAATTCTTGTTCCATGCTGTTTGAGTGAAAGATTTTAAAAAGCTGCCGATGCTTTGGCCTTCTTTGCAAAACTAGAATGATTTTTAAGTGAGAAAACACTAATGAGGCAAAATGAAAAATAAAATATCAAAAAGGTAAATGAGGAATTCTGATAGTTCACTTCCTTTAAAATAAAAAGGAAAATTATTAAAAATTTACCTTATAACCAAAATGGCCATGAAACCACAGCAGCTGGAAAATGCATTCCCCTTTCTGTGCACATTGTTGAACCAGTCAGAGCTCTTACTTACAGTGAGTTGAAAGATGCTACATTTGAGAATACAGCTGTTATTGTTTTCAGATTTATAGACATACCTAGAGGTAATTGTAAACTATTTGAGCGACTGCCATAAGCTACCCTGAAATGACTGGCAGCCTTTCACAGCAGTTACTCAAAAGGAAGTTATAATCCCAATACAAGCAGATGAACAATTATGGGAATACCAGAGATGTCTGGAACTGATTTTTGTTTGAATTTTTTCTAGCAGATTTCATCTGAAATGTAGCACTGGAAGGGACCTCCTGAGTTACTGAATCCAATTTCCTATTATCACTGCTAGCAGAGTCAGGAACACCATGAATTTGGCAAGAGCTCAGTGATGGTAAACTGCCAGTCTCCTTGGCTCAGCATTCAGAGGAAAAAGCACAAGCAGGTAGCCAGTGGTGGCTGAATTTACTGAAAATTGCTGCTGAAATGCAAGAGTTTCTTGAACTGGCAGGGAACTGGATTTTGCAGGGTTCAGCACCCGGATAAGGGTGAGGGAGCTCTCCCACCACGGGAGGGCTGAGAGCGGATGGGTGCCCAAGGGCTTGGGAGTTAGAAGGTAAGAACCTAAAGAGCTCCAGAACAGAGGCTTAAGGCATAAGAAATACCTATGCATAAATTAATCGTGCTCTTCCTTAAAACAAATGAATGGATGAAAGCAGCTCCTGCAAAGCCTCAGCAGTGTAGCTTCCAAACCCTGAGGGCAGTTTCTGCCAATAGTCTGGTCCACTGAGCCACCATCACAAACTTCAACATTGAATTTTAATCTTGTAGAGCTCAGAGCAAGACTGGGTTTAGCTGAATCTTGAATGAAAGGCACAGTATGTTCTTTGGGTAAAAATCCAGTAAAACAACTTAGAGGATGGTAACCCATCCATGCAAATTTAAATCAATATCTAGAAGTCTATAGCGAGACAAAGTTCCTTGTGAAGTGCTGGACCTTAAGGACTTGTTTTGGAGCTGCGAGACAATGAAAAGTCTCTTACCTTCAAGAGGAGTTCCCCAAAATCAGTTGTGTTTCCTGAAGTTCTCCAGCTGCCAGAAAAATACGAGGGCAGGACTGTCATGCCTGTGGCCCTGAGAAGTCCAGCTGGTGAACCCATCAAAACTGAATAAACACTGCATTTTTTATATGCATGAAAAACTTCTGAACATGCTGGTAATGCTTTGTCCAACACCTCTTGGTAAGGCAAGTTTCCTTTCTGAGGACAGACACAATGATTTCATCACTCTGCCCCTTAGGACATAGAGACTATCCTGTAAGAAACATCCCCTGCCTCCATCCCTCAGTACAGGCTGGATCTGCATCCTGGCCTTGCTGCCTCAGAGCCATGCTGGTGCTGTAAAAAAAATTAAAAAAAATAAAAAAGAGGAAGTTATTGAAACTGGATAACTGGATGAATGGGCATCTAGAATGACTTTATCCTTTGAGCACAATGCACCAGGAGCAGAGTTTCTAATTGCTGGGAGCAGAGCTGAATGCCAGCAGGCATCCAGACAAGAGGTCAAGTCTCAGTTTTGTATCCTGTCTATAATAAAAATGAAAAATGTTATTACACATTATAAAACTTTTCAAAAATGAAGAAATTGTGATCTTCTTTTTTTGACACTGTCACTTCTCTGAATTGTCAGAGGAATCAAAATCTGATCTCCACATTGAGTCAAAAGGCCATCCCAAGGTAACTGGTAGATTTAATTTGATTAAGGGTAGAGTCTTCTCTGTTGTGTTTTAAATAGCATTTCATTTTCTTCCAATGAAAAAAAGAGGAAGTCTTACATGTCCTGGAATGCAGAAAGAAAGTGTTTTTAACCTCTTGAGAGCTTCATTGATTAGTCTGTTTCCCTCAAGTGGCGCCCTAACCCTGTTTTCTTATGGAAATATACAGAAACATAAACATAAATGGATGTATGCCTTATGGACTCAGGAGGAAAAGAATAACAAAAGTTGCAGACCAAGCATTTAAGGATATTATTTTTTTTCTGCAGTATTGCTGTGCAAAGCAGTCCTGAAATCACAGCATAATCAGTGAAATATCATTTAGCATAAATTGTTCTGTGACTTCACTAAACATATTTGCTAAAAATTATGGCTAAGTAATGCAAAGAAGTCACATCTTGTAAATAATGTATTGATCTGCTGATGGACAACAATCACCTAATACATCATTAGATAATGTGTCAGCCAACCACATAATTGGTGGACTAATGAATACGATAGTTCATATATAATTTACTCAAAGAAATATGCTTTATTTCCCAGATTTAAATAAATGATTCATCTAGATGTATTTGTTAGCTAATACAAATATCTTCTTAAGGTCCAAGTGAAAAAGATCTTCCCACTGCATTTGAACACAGGCTCTTTAGAGAGTTTAGAGCATATCTGCCAATGCCTTTTTACTGGAAAAATGACCACAGATTACAAATGTACTTACATGCTTATATATTTCCATAAATTCAAGTGTAAACAATCAGCTTGGGTTTTTTTCCCATCAAAAAGTCTCTAAAGAGTCAGCTCCATAACAAATTCCAGTGTCTGTGGATAAGTGTCTTAATTTGTGTTATTGCAAATCGTTATTTGAGTTCATTATTATATTTGCACATGATTTCTCTATAAAACATAATCTCCAGTTTTTTGGCAAATGCATCCGATGCAAATGGAGACCAGAGCAGAACGCAAGGTTGTGTAAAACTAAACAGCTCAATTGAGCAAGGTGGACATTAGAATTGTCTGGCAAGGAATATGAAGGACAACAAAAAGGGCTTTTGCTTTTGAAAGTACATCAGCAGCAAAAGGAAGATTAGAAAATATGTGGGGCTGTTGCTGAATCAGATGGGTGGTCTGGTAATGGAAAACACAGAGAAGGAAGGATTACTAAATGTCTTCTTCACCTCAGTCTTTACTGCTGAGGATGCTCATCAGGAATGCCAGACCTCAGAGGTAAGAGAGGAAAGCTGGAGAAAGCAAGACTTCCTCTTGGTTGTAGAGAGCTGTGCCAGAGACCAGCTAAGCAGACTTAACACCAATAAATCCATGAGCCCTGAAGGAATGCACCTAAGGGTGCTGATGGAGCCACAGATGTTGTTGCTCTACCGCTCTCCATCATCTTTGAAAAATCACAGAGAACAGGGGAGGTGTTCTATGACTTGAGAAAAGCCAGTGTCACTCCCATCCTCAAAAATGGCAAGAAAGAGGACACAGGAAACAACTAGCCAGTCAGCCTCACATC
Organism: Passer domesticus; assembly: GCF_036417665.1. NCBI lineage: Eukaryota > Metazoa > Chordata > Aves > Passeriformes > Passeridae > Passer > Passer domesticus. The sequence goes on from NC_087474.1 coordinate 113,359,312, forward strand.
CAGTCCTGGAACTGATCATTCTGGAGGTCATGACCAAGCATGTAAAAGAAAATAAGGTCATTGGAGGCAGTCATCATGAATTCACCAAAGGGAAATCATGCTTGACCAGTCTGAGGATTGGTCATGTCATCTATGATGGTGTAATAGAATGGGTGAATGAAGGAAGGACAGTGGATGTTGTCTACCTCGACTTCAGCAAGGCTTTTGACACTGTCACCCATAATATCCTCCTAGGTAAGCTCAGGAAATGTGGGTTAGATGAATGGACAGAGATCACTTGTGGACCATTACCGTATACGTTAAGAAACTTCAGCACGTAACAAATAAATTATTACACACATTGCCAACAAAAATGAAATAAAAAACACCCAAGAAGTTCCTAAAAGTGCACTATTTTACTTGTAAAAAGTGCTGATGAAATATTATCACCATACATTGTGCTATCTTTTTAAAACTGCTTGAGCTCAGACCTGTCCCTGCTGAAATGGTATGAAGCTAGAAAGGTGAATTCATCCTTGTAATTGCTTATATGTTTATTACAAAATCCATGCACACCACAGTTTCACACAAAATGTTATAATGAGAAGAATTAGGGATTCATTGTCAGAGTTCTGGAAATCAGCATTATCTTTAACTTTAAAACAACATACTTAAAAATAAATCTGCTCTGTACAATCTAATTTCTTATTTCCTTCATACCTGAGGGGATGGTCATGGACATAGTAAAAATCACTTGACCATAGGTGTATTCCTTTGGAAAAATCCACTGCTTCTTCACACCATAAAAGATAGAATTTTTAAAACTTTAATTAAATTGAATCACTTATTCTCCTTCTCTGAATGCCTAAATCATTTTCAGTAACACTGTAAGAATTCAATCTGAAGGTATTATCTACCATGGAAAATTTCTGTGTGAGCTGATAATGTGTGGTGAGGTTATTAGTAAGTGAAATAAACTATGAATAGGTACAGAAAAGCAGATTAAAAAAGAAAACCAACACTTTTAAAAGTGAAATTTCACACTTTTTGCTATACTTTGTCTAAGACAAAACACATGCTACAATCCCAAAGCAGTGGTCATTGCAAATTGATGCACATTTTAACCAGAACAAGGCACTGGGTACCCATTAACTCCTTTTATTTTAATTTAGCAGTAAAAGCTTTCATTATAGCCATTAGACAAGAGAGAACCTTTGACATTAAAGAGAGAAAACATATATAAAAATAAAATAAAAATTTAATTTACAGCACTGGAACTGGCAAATGTATATTAACAGAACCAAAAAACTTAGTTCTAAATAAGTGAATTGTATTAATACAAATTAGAAATATATCAAAAAACATATAAAAATTCAGAAGAAATTAATTTTAGAGCTCTGCAGATGGAGGCAGACCCATGTTTAAATATATATTTTTCCAGTAATGTCTTGAGGAAATAAACCAATTTTGCTTTCACAGCTCTTTGTATGTATTTGTAGCAATTAAAATTTCCCACAATTTCTTGTAATAACCTGTCAACGAAAGGGGTAGATAAATATAAATGTTTGCAGGCACCATAACCTGTTATTTTCCCCAGTTTGAGAATACTTTTATCCTCGTATTTCTCAAATCTTAAGAAAGTGACAAAGTACTTTTAAAAAAGCATTTTGGAGCAAACTTGGCCACCCCCCTCAATTCACTATTTTCAGTGTCCAGTTAGAAGAATCATGACTTTGTAACACTAGGTAATATGGGGTGGGGGAAGGAAAAACAATTAAGCATCCAATCCACATTGGAATGGAAAAAAAATCCCTCTGAAGCCTAGGCCAGAGCAAGCTGGGGTTTTTCATCTTAATGTGATTCTTTTCCTGGATGCTGTCTGTAGTTTAAACAGGAAAAAGGTTTGGATAACAGGGCTTGGTGACAGTGTTCAGTGCTATGCCTGATTTGCTTTTTGCATGGTTTCTGCTTGACCCTGGGAGACAGAAGACAGGCACGCCATGAAAGAGAAGTGGTTGTGTCTAAACCCCTATCACTTATCCAACCCTATCCATATCCATCCTGTGGGAAGTGGGGTACCAAGGCTCCTCAGAGGCTTCACACCATCCCTGAGCCTGCTGGGGATGCCAGTGTTTGCCCAGACTCCAGCGTGCACTCAAATACCAACGTACCCAAACGCCAGATAATAGAGTCAAACTCTGTTTCCATCTTTCTCACAGAAATGTGAGTTGTAGGAAACCAAAAGTCAGCCTCAATACAGCTCTTAATTCTCTCTTTCTGTGTCCACACAGTGCTATGTAGCACACAGGGCTCCTGACCTGGGACCCAGGCTCCTCACACAATATTTTTATTCTGCTCATAAAAATAGCACCCGTAAAGAAGACAGAGTGAGCTCTGCTCAAGAGAGTGAGTTTAAGCCTTACCCATCAAGCAGGACACACTTATTGTGTTATTCTGATATGGCAGAATCTTAGATTCTTTCTGAATCGAAGAAATTCATCCTTTTATCAAATCCCTCCTTGAATTTCAGCTTACAATGTGAATACAGAGGCATAGAGACTCTGCAAAGCTAGAGTCTCTAGCTCTGCAGAGACTCCATTTTTAAAAGTATCAAATCCAACTCCTGCAGCAAGAAGTCCATTTGCATAGAAGTGGGCTGAGCTATTCTTCAGACCGATCTGAAGGCCATTTTTCAAGCAAACAGGGATTTGTGGTGAACCTACTGTGCAGTTCTCCATTTTGCTGTAGCCAACAAAGTCACCAGGACTCTGTGAAGCACTCAAGCCCACCTGCACAGAACAGCTTGTGAGACTGGGGCCTGGCCACAAACAATAGCAGTTCTTTTGGCAAGCTTGAAAGACCTTCTTGTTGGCAGATTGAGGGAGCCCACGCTTCTCCTACTGCACTGCCGTTGATCAGTATCAGAGAAAAGCATTACTCAAACATGAAACACCATTATTTTTCCAAATTGAGGTCTCAGGTCTGTGACAAGCACTTCTCTTAATACAACATTACATAAATATTATGCAACCACACTTCAAAACTGCTGTGTTGAGAAATTTGAAGGATAATGAGAACTTTTTGGAAATGTTGCTCCAGTCTTTCCCCTGTCTAGGCAGAAAAGACTGATCATGTTCAAGGCACTACATGCTGCATTAGTTAATTTATCTTTTTATCTGCTTTTGGCTCATACCTCAAATACAACTTTGTGAAAAATGACAGAGTATGAACATCCTGCCATTAATGGGCCATTTGACAGACGCCCAGCACAGCAGGCCAGGGAGAAGCATCTGAGTCTTGCAAGCTCTCCTCACTGCTAGATTTACTGATGGATGGCAGAGCTCTGTGATGCTGACAAAGATGCTGCTGACCTCCAAGCATGACTAGATCATTTGCAGCTTACAGCAGTGCATCCAGGACACAAAAGACAAGAACTAAGCATGTTTTTAGCAGGAGATGGGTTGATTTTTAATACGGAATATGGTTCAGAAATGGTGAAATCTTCATAAAGAATTGTTGTTTTGGAAATGTTTGTGATCAACAGGAACAGCAGACCTTTGTAAGATGTAAATCCATAGAATAGTAGAAAATCCCTATCTTTCTCCCCACATACTACCTGTCTTCTGCTAGAAAGTGTCTAATTAACGTGTTACAATACTTAATCTGGTCAGTTCATAACAAATATTTGGAAAGCGAGTGCTTTTGTAAAGTGAATTTTGCCAGGGCAACAAAACACTTCTTTTACAATGTTTCTTGCTATCTACTGTTTTGTTTTTTTTAACATTTTGTTTTCCTCCATGCCGAACCGACACTCAAATTTTTTCAGGTGTTAAAAAGGGAGCAAAAATTAAGATAGTGCTTTCCTTTGCATTGTTTCTGGAAGCAAATAAATACAATCTTCTTGCCTGTGAGGAAGAATATCAGAAAAGTAGGACACAAAATAAAAGCACCTCTGAGTCATACCTACATACACAGCAAACCCAGAAGTTCCTTACAACAACTTAGAGAAGTTGTTCATGTACAGCCCGTGGTACATTTGCATCAGCATTTTAGCTCAAGCTGAGAATTGCTCAAAGATCACTGCTCTCCACACAGTGACGCAGCAACAGAGCACATGAACCAGATTTCTTTCAGGTGAAGTATCCCCAGAGACACTCTCCTGAGCATCTAATGTAACCCAGCCACAAATGAGCTTTCAATCCACAGGACCAGGCTAGAACCAGCCAAAAGGAAAACCCTTGAAAAGCCATCATGTAGGCAACATGTAGACAAGGGGCTCCCATTACCATCTCTTTCCACAGATCCACTTCCAGTGCTCGTGTGAAATTAAACATAACCAATGAGTGCTGACAAGGTCAGGAGAAAGATTTGGTCTGTGGGAAGCCAAGGTCAGATCAGGTAAAACCTGCTTCCATTCTGTCCAACAGTGAGATATGGTGATGGCCAATCAGGATTTATTGTTGTTCCAGTCAAGGAACTGAGGCAAGGACAAATCCTAAATCTCAAGACTGAGTGCAGACTTTGGAACCAGATTAAAGAAGCAGTGACTTTGACATTAGCTCATGCAACCATAACGTTTAGGGGCAGCCAATGAGACCCCACAAGCTATATGTACAAATTTATACATTTTTGTAGTAAGAGAGATCCTGAGTCAGTACTGCAGCTGGCTGTCTGACCTGAAAAGCAGACAGAGAGAGGGGGGTTCTTCATCTTGGAAAGAAGCCAGAAGAGCCACAGGAGAGAGATCTGTAGACACGGAGATATTGAGAACACAGAAGTGTGGACTTACTGCCTCATGCAGATATTGATGCAACACTAAAGAATGAATTACTTTCTGGCCCAACAAAAATGAGCTCAGTAAAGAGCAGTGTCTCCCCTCTGCTCAAGTCCAGGGAAGACAAATTCCCACAGACATGCTGGACACTCCATGGTGCTCACATGGAGAGAGTCCACTCAGGGAGTGACTGCAAGGTTTCACCAACCAGCTCTGCCACTAGGAATGGCTGCAGGGTCCTTCTGCAGCCGAGTGCTCTGGAGCTGAGGGCAAGAGGGTTTCCTTCATTAAAACTCACATACCTTGGAGATGCATTTGACTTATTTATCTACCATTGATGGTTGTCTTTACAGTGGCCTCATTGCTGCAGTAAATAATGGGTGGGTTTCTACCCCCCATAAGAGAGATTTAGTCCTAGAAAACCTTGGCAATATGTGTCTCCTAAACTGGAGACAAGATTTTTATTTCTTAGTCTTCCTCCTCTTTTTTATTCCTGAGTGTATTTAAATATCAAATTCTTTGAATGGTAGTCAGACACAGAGAAGAAGAAACATCTATAGATTCAGCTTTACCAGAAAATAATGATTCGAACTTTAATATGAAAAGGGTGAAACCAAAAAAAATGAAGGTTGTATCAAATAAATTCTGGATCCAACATGTCCAAATGTGATGGGTTAGGCTAGCCAGTAACTGCCTGCTCAGCGACTCATTTCTTTTCCCTCCTCAACAGAGCATCAGGGGAAAAAAATGAGCTTAAAAAGCTCATGGATCAAGAAAAATATGAGGAGATAATTTAACTGTTACCATCATGGCCAAAACAGTCTCAGCTTAGGAAGAATTAATTTCATTGATTGCCAATCAAAAATACAGTGATAAAAAATGGCCCCAAGATGCCACTATTTTGGTTGAGGGGTTGTTGTGCCCTGCAGTAAATTGGTTGGAGCCATGTGGGACTGTTTGTGTATGCATGGGGCATGCCCAGCCTTTCATCCCAAAGGCCACTTCTCCAAAGGCCGCACCTCCAGCCCCCACTGCCAGCACCTAACAAGCACACCATGTAAAATATTGCAGAACATCAAGACCCCCTTCCAACTGGTTGTAAATGTTGCAGGGATAACCAGGCAGGAGCTGCAAAAAGGGAACAGTTAATGCCACAGCTTTCATTCCAAAATATGCAATCACATATATAATTTCTTAATAACCAGGAACTCTACACAAATTATCATAGACACCACTTTGATCCATATTCAAGAGTAGATAATTTAAATTATGTTTCCAGATAAAGCTCTATTCTCCTCAAAGGTGTTGTGTTGGTTTTGCAGATTTGATGCATATTAAATCTAAGTATCTTTATATTTTCCACCTGGATGCCAGAGCATTTCCATATTTCGTAACACAAGATTTAGAAGTTTCATCAAAGCAAATGCACCAGCTCAGTGGTTGTGAGACTTTTGCTGTACACAAAGTGTTAGGATCAAAATACTTCTGAAAAAGTCAGGAGAATCCACAAGATATTTTCATTCAGTTCAGGCAGGATAGAACCTACTTTATGAATAAATATTCTTCAAATAACTCACAGCAGGAGACGCAAATCTAAAAAAAAAAAAATAAAGGAAATCAGACACTTAAAAAAGAAACTTATTCTGCCTCAGAGAAAGAATAGACCGCTGAGGTCTGACTCAAGCAAAATCAAACTTCACATTAAGCAAATTGTACCATTGATTTATCCCAAAGTCTTGACTTTTACTGGTAAAAGATCATGACAATAACCCAATCTCATACATCTGTTAGACTGAGCCTTTCATGTAATGCATCAGAAGGTGTTTTTCAGCACAGCCCGTTCTGACAACATTAATCAGCAAAGCCCCTATCAAGGCAGAAAATTTACAGAACAGATTTGCAGGATTATTATTAGACCAGAGGCTCTGACACAGCAAGAGCCTACCTACAGGAACTAAGTGCATGACAAGCTATATGAGGTGTTTTACCAGGATGCTGTGATTTTTTCCAGTGCAAATGAAAAAAATAAGGTATTTCTGAAGCATGGAAGACTGAATTTCAGCTAAAATTAGGGTATTCAGGACAGAACTGGAGGCCCTCATAGTACTATTTCACTATCATGGATTGTCAAGAAAGTGTGACTTGATGTCAGTGAACTGATATATCCTTATATTTACTACTTATAGGTAAATTGATATAACAATTTGGACTACCACAGGAAACTATTGTCTTGTTTAGAGCAAGACATCAGTTCTTGCCAGGTCAAAGATTTCAATTTACCCAAAATGAAGCCAGTTCCTGCATATTGATTGCTCCTCCTAGCTGTAAATTATCACTGATTATTTTGAGGGCAGAAGTGTTGATAGCTTCCTGCTATTGCTGACCTAACTGAAATTAATCTATAGTATAATTTTCTATTTATAGCCACTGAAATGTGGCTGGAGTGCTTTAGTGTTTCAAATCTTACAAAATAATAAATCCCAATATCAAAGACACTTTTGGTCAGTGGTGTTTTATTGAAGCTAATAGAATTGTTCAAAGGTAATTTTTGGAGGAATGATATTCCCTCAAAATATACATACAATTTGTCAGTGATCCTGATTCAAAATGCTGAAGAATTCAGCATTCCTCCACATGGGAGTCTTAAGTACCTTCATATGGCATGGTGTTGTGAGAGAAAGGAGAAGGAGGAGGTGTATTTTGAAAGGATTCAAAATGGTAGTGATGGTAGCTTGGGATCTATACTGAAGTACAAGTCCCCAGCCCCTGCTTGTCCAGAAAATCTCAGTCCATGCACCAACACAAAATCCATGGCTCTTGGTCAAACCCTCTCCAATTATTTGCTTTTCTCAGCCACAAGATACAGGTCCCCTGTTGAGATGTTCCTCAGAGAAGCCAAGTGCAGGAGATCAGAAAAGCCAGTAACTGGCCTGGCACAAATCCTAACCAGTAGGGATTTCTCTAATAAACAACTGGAGCATCTCAATGAGATAAAGAGAGGGAGAACTGCACAGTTATAGCTCGTGTTCAATTGACTGAATGAGCTTTAAGTTCGCTGAGCTGTCGATCTCCTTTTCACAGATCCCTTTTTTCTATCCTAAGAATTCACATGTGCTTGCTAGAAAAAATTGTGGTGTCTCTTCTTAAGTAAAATGAGTCAACCAGAAACACACTTTGTTACCCTTTTCATTTGCTTTCAAATCTTGAAAATAGAAATAGAGTCAAGAACAAATAGCTGAAAATTCAAACTCCCTCTGTCAGGACCTTCCGTCAGCAACATCGTGAGTCTTAAGTCATATCACATCTGTAGCCTTTGGGAATGTGCTGAGCTTAAACTGTATCATAAAATGAGTTAACTGATTTGGGTGGCAGTGCTCAGTACAGTCAGTACAGCAGTGTAGCTGGAGGTTTAACCTCCTGGCAGTCTGGACCATTACCTCTTTGTCAGTGGAGGAGGTCTGGCTATAAAATAGGAACTGTTGACTACAAAAAGATTATTGATAATAAGTACTCAGAGCAATGCTCATAGCCTAAAGCAGGAAAAACAGTAAGGTGAAGCAGAAAACATCCATCTGACCAGAATAAGCACTCAGCAAGACAAACTACTATCTATATCCATTTATTCTTGGTACTGTTTTAAACTAAAATAACCCTTCAAACTGTAAAGACCAGAAATACGCATTAGAAATTTCTCTTTCAGGGAAACATTTTTTTTTCTGTTAGGTTTCTTACCTTCAAGAGGATGAATAACCTGTGCCTGTTACAGCCCTTAAAGGAATAGTAACACATCTTTTTTACCCAGAAAAAAAGACAGTATTCTAATGCAGCACTTGCTTCTTAGACATGAGCAATTCAGCCTAAATCTGCAGAAAGTAAATGCTCATCATAAGATACTGCCAAGGAAAAGCGATGAAAGATGTCCAATCTTGCCACAAAATTTGAAGTCAAAATCATTGGGCACCCTCCTGAAATTCCCACCTCTAATGGGATAGTTGAAAGAACACAATATGACACAGGGAAAAATGCTTTGATCAGTGCAGAATTAATTTTAATTAATGGAAAGCTTTTTTTTTTCCCACTCATTACTGGGTTTTCATGGCTTGATTTTCAATAGCAGGGGGCCACAGAGGTGGCTTCTGTGAGAAGCTGCTAGAAGTTTCCACCATGTCTGGCAGAGCTAATCTCTGATGGCTCTGAAGATGGACATGCTGCTGGCCAAAGCTGGGCCAATGAGAGAGGTTGGCAATTCCTCTGTGAGAACATAGTTAAGAAGAAACTTAACTAAGTTTCATACAGTTTTTAACTAAGCATCATACAGTTTTTTTCTTCTTGTCTGAGAAGAGGAGGAGGTTAGAACATGTGAGGGAAACAACATGGAGACACCCAGGTCAGTGGAGAAGGAGGGGGAGGAGCTGCTCCAGGCGCCAGAGCCAATATTCCTCTGCAGGCCATGGTGAGACCATGGTGAAGCAGCTGTGCCCCTGCAGCCATCGGGATCCACAGGGAATGCAGAGATCCACCCACAGCCCATGGGTATCCATAGGGGATGCAGAGATCCACCCACAGCCCATGGGTATCCATGGGGGATACAGAGATCCACCCACAGCCCCTGGGGATCCACTGGGAATGCAGAGATCCACCCACAGCCTGTGGGTATCCACTGGGGATGCAGAGATCCACCCACAGCCTGTGGGTATCCACTGGGGATGCAGAGATCCACCCACAGCCCATGGGATCCATGGGGGATGCAGAGATCCACCCACAGCCCGTGGGGGAGATGCCCATGCTGGAGCAGGTGGATGCCTGGAGGAGGCTGTGATCCATGGAAGACCCAGTGGAGAGAAGAGGCTTCTGCTTCCAGGCTGGAGCAGCCTGCCCTTGGAGGACTGCACCCCGTGGGAAGAGAGCCACACCACAGCAGTTTTGGGGGGACTGTCTTACCGTGGGGGGAGTTCACATTGCAGCAGGTGCAGCATGGCTGCTGCTCGTGAGTGGACCCACGCTGGAGAAGTTCACAGAGAACTGTCTCCCATGGGAGGGACTCCAGGGCCTCACAGGGGAAGGACTCCCCTCGCAGAGCAGCAGAAGAAAATCTCAGTGATGTACTGACCCAAAAAAACCCCATTTCCTGTCTCCCTGTGCTGTTGGTGGGAAGGAGAGAGGGGCTGGGGAGAGAAGGTGTTTTAAGGGCTTATTTTACTTCTCATTACCCTCCTCTGATTCTGTTAGTAATAAATTCACTTTGCAACTTTAAGCTGAGCCTTTTTTGCCCTTGAAGTGTTTTCTCCCAGTCCTTATCTCAACTCATGAACCCTTCATTAATTTTTTTTCCTCTCCTCTACCCAGCTGTCACAGGAGAGGGTGAGCAAGCGACTCGTGGGTGCCTGGCATTGGGCCAGTGTCAAACCACGACACTCTTACACATAACATACGTATAAAATCACACCACCAGCTACTTCCATTTGTGCACTTTCTGTGGCTGAGTTTGAGCTTTTTTGCCTTCTATCTCAAATGAGAATTACAGCTGAGATTTTCCCCAAGACATTTAAAGGAATTAAGGTCTGCACTCCTGTCAGATGGCAACAGGATGTGGATCTCTACATTTTCCAAAAGTCCCATTAGCTTCTGTTGACTATTCCACAGTAATGCTGGAGCCTTAGAAGAGGACATCTCTCAATGGTCACCCATCATTTAGCACAGAGGCTGAACATATGCTTCAATTGTCTGTGCTTGTCCCAGTTGCCCCTTCTTTAGGGCTGATCTTCTGCAACAAAGGGGGAAAATGCCTGTAGTGAGACCAGATTTCTGAAGCTGGGTAGTATCTACACCACGCAGACAGTAGATTCCCTCAGAGACCTTCAAAGGAATTCTTGTCACAGACAAGGCAGGAAACTTGTCACTTGCTCCAAGACTGTTTCCCTGTGCACCTGGCATTTCAAAACAAGTCCAGCACTCACTGGATAAAAACAAGTTCAGCAGACTGGATACCATACACTGTTTCTTTGGTTTGGTTGTTTTCTTCTCCTCTTGTTTTGGGCAGCGTTGCAGAGAACCCTCTTTGGAGACCAAGTTTCCGAAGTTAGGGATGATTTCAATCATGGGACTCCCAGGACTCAATGAAATAAAACAAACAGATGTTTCAAGTATTGAAATGAGTGTAACAGCATAAATAAGAGAGTGATAATACTGACAAAGTCTAACTTAATCTAAATATTAATGGTCAACTCTTTATACTACATATTACCAGATCATTTTTCTCAAAGTCTAGTTGAAAAATCTAATTCTGAAATTTACCTGTTTTATTTGTTAGATCCCAAAATTATGCAGGGTGAACAAATATCTTTAGAGCACATCTTTATTTATGCTTTTACTCAAAACTGACTCTTTGGCTAGCACAGCATACATGCCAGTTTAGATCACAAGGTTTAAGGGTAAGATCCTTCTCTTTGCTTTCCCTCCATTCAGTGCCCAACAAAATTATCAGTTTTTTGTAGGTGTTTCCTAAGAACCAGTATTTAGGTAAAGAGGACTCACAGCTTGAAGATAGCATCTAATCTAAACTTCATTTTGGCATTTGTTCTAATTATATTGTTGACCTTGGAGGCCATACATTGGGTTGTTTAAACACCTCTAACACATCCAAGGCTTGTGTGAAGGAAACCTTTGGAGCCCACCGGTGATCAAGGACTCTGTCCTTGTCAGTCCAACCAGGTACAAGACGTAATACTAGTGAAAATTATTTGGCACAGGTTTATTACTACAAAAATACCATCATTTTTGGAAAAGAAAATAATATATACTTGGGAAAGCCACTCATTTGCATATGTATTCAAATGCTCAGTGGGGCTTGCAAAATCTCAATTTTGAGTGATGGACCTTTGGAATAGCACTAATGAAAACACTTCTGTTCTATATTTCCTGTGTGTACTTTAATTTCATTTATGAAAATGAAGGCTTGATTGTGTCTCTTCCTCTGCCATTTGGTAGCCTGCCATCAAAACTCTAAGTGACATGACACACAATAGATTCATGCACCATGAAGCAGACACAGTAGGGGTCTGGAGTATTTGTGTTTTATTTCCAGTTAAACAATACACAGGGGGCTGTCACACTAACAAGGTATATAATGATTGACTTGCTCAGCCACTCTGAGACCTTTACTGTGATACAACTGAAATCTCAATAAAGAGGAAATTTCTATTTGAACAGCTGTTTATTTTGAAATGCTGTGCTCTAGCTGCTTCCTTTTCTGAACAGTACATATTGTTCATTCCTATTTAATTGAAAAAAAAAGTTAAATAATTTGTTGAAATTGAGTCATAGTTGTACAAATTAAAGCTTTTAAAGTGAGGTTTTGCTTTGTTCTTTTCACACTTCTCTTTATCATGTCATTTGCCATTTAATATTCACAGTTTGCAGACAATCCTTAACAATGTAACTCTGAACTATGTAATGCTGCAACTCCTTTTTTGGAGGCATCATAATAAAAAACATGAATATGGCCATCCTGTTATTGAAAATCCACAGAATGATTTATCAATCACATTGCGAGCTCAATAAACCTCAGACTCACAGCCCCATAATGGTATCTATGGTCCTCTATCTCATACAAGAACCATGAGAAGAGGAAGTCTCTGCAATTATCACCCTTAAGCTTGGTTGTATGAGTGTCTGCCTGCAGCCCTCTCCAAACTGCTCTAGAACAGACTGAGGGATGTGTAAGCTCAGGGTCTCCCACCCTTACGTGCTGTATAAACAATCATCAGTAAAAATTAGAGATAAACAATTGTACATGTAAGGTAAAGCAACAATTTCATCTTTTAGTTGAGAAAAAGATTTGATCCAGCTAAATAATTTTTATACTAAAATTCTGAGGCATAAAGTCTGATTTTGTAAGTATTAGTTTTTCACGCAAAGCAATTTTAATTCCTTAAACAGTAGGGGTAGGCTTCTTGCTGTTGGATCATGCCACAGTTTGGTTGAGTTTGGATGACACTAAATGTTTCTTGTATATTGAGGGCTTTATCCTGGGCTAAAAATGATGAAGGATATCCATTGTCAGAGCTATCATGATCTTTTTTGGGAAAGGCATCTTACACAACTTCAGCTCGTGGAATAGGAGCCAGTGTCCACACCACAAAAGATTTAACTACATCTGTACATGCACTCTTTGCAGTTTCAGTGAATATAGTGGGCTTTAAAACTTGAAAATTCTGTCATTTTACTGTGCCCCACACATTTTAGCCAAACAACATGACTCTGTGAAAAATGACCACTCAACTACTGAGTATTTGGCAAGTGAGGAGGCACAGAGTAAAATCCTCAGCCATGACAAATCCTTGATTTATATCAGCTGAAACTCTGGCAGCACACATCTCCGAGTAAAGCTGCCACACTAGACAAAGTGGAGAGATATTTGCCACTCTTGCACCATAAAATGAGGCCCAGCAGTCAGCTTCTGATCTCCTAAAATTCTTTGAATCCAAACAGGCTCCTGGACAAAGACTTCAGGTTTGTTTGTCCCTGAGCAGTGATCTTCGTCTTGTATCTTTGAATTGACATTAGAATACACTGGTAATAAATCACTTCTGTCATGTGGGATGCAGAACGTTCATTGAAATTCACTGGCAGCAATTGAAAAAATTTGCTTGCAACAGGCCACTGGACTAAGCCTTATGGGTGAGCTCTCCTGGGTATAGACATGTAGGTCTGTATCACCCAACACTCAGCAGGAAAAGAGAGACTACTGTCTGATTCTATACCAACAAAAACTGAAGAGAGGGAGGCATAAAGAAAAATGGAAAAGGTAAAACTGAGTACACAAACTTTCCTTTTTTTGAGTCTGCCAGACCTTTAGCCCATTGATTATTGTCCTAGTAGAGGACATTTTTATTATGGGGGAACACTCAGCACAGAATATAAAACTCCCGTAGCAGCAGGTAATTTTACCTTGGATGGCACTGACCATGCCTGTAAGCTGGTTTTTGCTTACTTAACTATTTGTCTTACCACTACATTGCTTACATTTTACTTTGATAACAAAATGTAAATTTTGTTTAAAGACAGTGCTTAAAAACTTCTCTATATCAGCCACATAACACATCCTGTTCTTCAGACAGGCTGCAGATAAACAAGGTGCTTTTCCTTAAACACAGTTTGTCACATATGAGCAATATACAGGCAACCTATGACAGTTTGTGAATTAGCAGCAGAAATCCCCTCACATTTAGTTGGGAGGGTTACCTTATCTTCACTAACTTTTTTGCTGTTGTGTTTTAACATTTCCCTATCTTTCAAGGTGACCAGTGGAGGGAGTTGGCAGTACATTCCCCCTTTCCATGATCAAGTTGCCTTTTCAATGCTCCCAGTCCATAACAGAGGTTGTAATATTCAGCTATGTTCTGCACAGACACCTTTGCTGCCTGAGGCACAAAATTAGGTTGTTTTGGTTTTTTTTTGCAGTAAAGCATGTATTGTGATCCACAATTCACCTCAAAGACCATAGCCAAACTAGCAGTAGCAGACACAGGAGCTGTCATGATTAAATCATTCACAAAGGCAGAAGAAACCAGGAACAAGTTTATTGCTTGCCAAAGGAGCAACAAGAAATTAGTAGCTGTAGATTGGAATGTCCTGCAGTCTCTGTATCAGTACTGGTAAATAAAACTGTGAGCAAGTGTTTGTCCCCTTTGCCTACACTTCATTTCCCTCAAACGAGACAGCCTCAGAGAGGTGCATCTTCCTCCTGTGCTCTTGTCCATCCCTCCCTTGGCACCTGTGACTGCCCTGCTCTCAGCTCTGCAGCTTTCCTGGGGCTGCACATTGTCCCAACCTGAGGCATGGTCCAGCTCCTGTGGGGCTGGGAGGCAGTGGGGACCCCTGCCCTAGAGAGAAAGAGAGCTGTGGGATGCTCAGCACACACCCCTCACATTTCTGTAGGCATCATGATGAGAACAGCTGGATAATGCAGAGCCTCAAGGTGTGGGCTGGAGTACAGAACAGTGCTGCTCCGTTTTCCTGTTCTGCAACCATATTCAAAGGAACAGCTGTGCTGTATTTTATAGGTGTGCTGAAAGCTTTAACCCACTGAGAGAGACACTTAAGGCTTCTCCGTTGCTTTTCCTGTTGTCTACACAAAAAGCCAAAAAATAGCTGTTTTCTTTAGTTTATCACCTGAATATCAGGGGACGAGAAATAGTCTGGAAGCCTGTGATCAGGTTTGTCAGATGAATGAAGTATTTTCTCTCACCAAAACTCAGGAATACTCATCCTCACCTTCCTGTGAACCCCTGTCTTAAAACTAGGAAAAACGCCTTCCAGATTTCTTCCCAGAGATGTGGAAAGGGAAGGATCTTCTTTTTTTTTTTTTTTTTTTTGTACTTGCATTGCCATAGCTAACGTCAAGGAAAATCATTTTGTGTGTTTGCAATTTCTTTGGACAGATATATGAAGTCTGACTTGCCTTTGAGTTCTGAACAAATTGTTCCCTATGTCACTTTCCATTATGAATATCTTGGGATGTTTGTTTGGTTTCTCCCTGGCTCGAAAATTAAAAAAGTAATATAAAAGGAAAAGCATACTTGTTCAAGCCATTCTTTAATCAACACCACACAAAAATTGCTTCCCTAAGTAATTTAAATAGCAGCCCTGCAATTCTTACATACCTTTAGATACTGAATTTAATCAAATAAAATCTGGTTAGCATGGAAAAACATACTTCCAAAATAGTCTTTAATGACTGGGGACTTACCAGAACATCTTTGGGAATACACAAATGCAACAAAGCATGTTATTTCAAGAAACACAGTCTTAGGAGAGCCACCCAAACTCAGAGCTTGGTCAAATACTAACAAATGCTATACAATCTTGTAATCTTCAGGGAAAATCAGCCTTCAGGTCCTGCTCTGAGTAACACCCCTGTTTCAGTAGGGTGCAGCCACACACACTCAGATCCCACTGAAGTCAATAGCACTCAAATGCTACTGGCTTATGGATATGTGACTCCGTGCTTTCCTGAACAGGTGTGAATTTCATTTGTGTTTAAAAACATTGCCTGAGAGAGGGTTTAAATTAACACTGTCAGTTCAGTGAGCAGGCACTGTGAACCAAACTGCAGCATCAGTTTTTAAGAATTCCCTGTTTCTCCTCATAAATATACAAGAAATAAAGTGGCGTTTAACTCTGCCGATATAAAGCTTTCACCTTTTTGTTATACTCTGGGAAAGCATAAAACGTATCTTTCATCCAAGGCCTCCATTGATTTCCCTTTAAAAATTCTTAGTTCTATAATTATTAATTTTCCTTGTTACTTTTATATTTGTGCCCTGTTGAATTCCAAATGTCTGAATCAATACATTTTTATCTTTCAGCCACAGCAGACATGTAATGGAGCAAAGGCCCTGCCACTAAAACTTGTCTCTGCATGTCAAGGTAAATGCTCCCCTCTTGCATTACTGGTACAGTGGCTGAAATGTTTCTAGCTATCTGTCTAATTCAGACATCTTTGAACTGTCCCTATTCAGTAATTATTATTGTGCTACTTTACAAATGGAAAGTGAAAGCCAAGGATCCCATTCAATGAGCTGGATGTCTCAGTGATTTACCCCAGCCTTCAAAAAAAAACAGTACAGAGCAGGGACTTAGGGTCCTGTTTCTGGCAGGAGTCAAACCTCTTCACATCAACTGCTCAGGGAAGTGAGCAGTGTATTTATATTTAGTCCACACTAATCTAAATTTACCTCACAGCCTCCTAACACTGGGAGCCTACATATAGTGTAAGAGTCTGTGACAAAGGTTATCTGAAAACCCATTCACTTTTTCATAGATAAAGCTCTCCTAGCAGATGTGGCTTTGACATAAAGCAGGCAAGAATTTCAGATATGCTTTCCCAAGTGTTAGTAAAAGATGCTTGAAATTTTGCTGCCAGAAGTAAGAAGGCATGCAATTGCTTCAGAGTTGCAAATCAGGAGCAATCTCATTATCCCTGGTGTCACTGTTCTCCTTCACAGCAGTGGCGTGACAGAGGTGCAAAAGCAATGTGAGTCCAGACACAGACCCATCCCTTTTTTTATAGTAACCCTCAAAAATGAATTCCAATGCAATTGCAGCTGAACTCTCCTGTGATGCAGTACTTACAAAAGTATAAAGCTAACAATCTTTATAGGCTGGAAAAATTGCAAGAAGGCTAAGGTTCTCAAATGACAATGTTTTGTCCAGACTGAGACGTGTCCAGAGCTCCAGAAAATTGTGAGCTCCTGTCTTATGAATAAAAACATCTACATCAAAATTCACAGACAGAAGATCCCAAAGTCAAAATAATTTCCAAATGTCTTGGTCACAATATAACTTCTTGCTCTGTTCTCTCCTTAAGCCTGAGAACTGTAAGTATTTTTGTGTGCATGCACGGACAGATTTGTGTTTGGATATAATGCCCAATTCCGTTCACTCTAGTCAGCATACACCAAGTAATAATTGCAGCAGAACAGTTAGAACAGCCTTGCCCTTTGTATTTTAGAAATGCTTTTTTTTTTCTCAAGTACTTAGACAGTTGGCCACTTTGCTTCAAGTCATTGCCTGAGGGTCTTTCTTATACCATGAGATTATTGATCAATGCAGTGATGGTATTGGCCATGCTAAAGCACTTAGCAGGGAGGATCATGCAAAAGTTCCTTTCCTCCAACCTATTCAGGCAGAAGAAAAACTAAATATAAACTTAACTTTTTAAGGCTCCATTGAATGTTTGTCCAAGTGTGAGGACAAAATTCAGGTCAATTCACCTGTCCCTCAAGCACCCCTTAGAGTTCATGAAAATGGGGGGAAAAAAACCTTCTAATAGATATGACCATCACTTAGAAAGGACAAAAGTCTCCTTATAAGCTAAAAAGACTTTAAAACATCACATAGGGAATCAGAGATTCTCTGCTTTTCTTAGCCTGTTTCCTAGAGATGGCGAGTCATAAGAAATAAATAGAAAAAATTCATTAATCTGTTGTTATATTTTACCCACAAGCCTATTTACTCTAATATTTTCTTACTGCAGGAGCTGTAAAATGAAGAAGTTTATGGCTTGGATGGAGCTCAATAAGAATGATGATTCATCTCTAGAACAAATATTTGGACATTAAAAAAAAAAAAAAAAAGGAAGATTCAAGAAATGATGCCTGCCTTAATATAGATTTTGTGAAGAGTACTGTCCCTACCTCCATCACTGACTGACTCAGCTCACCTTTTTACTCTGAGCAATCAGCAGACCACTGGCTCCTTTTCCAAATTTTCCTGACACACGTAATGTATAGTGTTGTAAGGCTTCTTCACATTGGTAAATTAAATCCTTCTTGGTCTATAGTCTGGCACTGAGGCCTAGAGGCATGGACTACCCTGTCCATGCTTTTAAAGTCTCCTAGTCTCCAAGAGGCCAAACTGCCTTTGGGGAGTTACTAGCTCCTGAATCACTCTGAGTTGGCAGCGAGCTGTTATTTTCTGTGGGTCACAAGTGTGCCATTCGTGGGCTGTTGCAGAAATAACAGTACAGACAACCAGGTGCCTGTGCCCTGGAGCCTTCCCTGTCACCACTTAATTTCCTGGCACAGATGTAGCCGTTTGCTCAGTCTAGCATTGCCCAAGTTCATCATCTTTTCATACCTCTGAAAATCAGAGAAGGTTTTCAACAGCTAACTGTGTAGTCTATAGTGGCTTAACTCCTGTGTTTCTGCTGACATTCCCTAAGTTTAAAAGTTATTAAGGATTTTTTGAGTAAGAAAAACACTGTAAAAGAGATGTCACAGCTCACAGATCTGACACCATGCTTTGGGTTTTCCCAGCTTTCTTCCCGTGAAGAAGGGGCTAGCAGTACTATACCTATACATGGGATTTATTCCTCAGTTGCAGTAACATTGCATTATCAAACAATCCCTCCAGAAATAAGGACGATACCTACAAGAGGTTTTAACTGTTGTGGGAAAGCTGGAAGAATAAAGGCATCTTATATAAACCTCTAATAAAGGTGAAAAGCAGTTTTGGAAAGAAATGGCAAGATTATGAGAAAACTTTAGATGAGTAAGATCATCCTTTCCAATGGAAATGAAATCTCATTCTTTTAATAGAGGAAAAAAAGCCTTTTTTAATTAGAAAATGACAGTGACACTCGTCATAAATAAAGTGCCTGGCTTAGCAAGTAATTTGTTGCTGCTGCATCATCATATCAATAAAGATTAAAAAAAAAAAAAAATGTGTTTCATACTTTTCAAGGATCACAGCAAAAATTTCTAACCTGCTGAAAAATTGTGTAACTCCTACTCCTAACCAGCTATGTTTGAGATGATTGCATATAGATAGGTGTAGATAGGTACAAATAAAGGCATTGAGATATAGATATAGATTATATAGATAGATATAGATATAGGTGATACAGATAGACATAGATATAGATAGATACAGATATAGATATAGATATAGATATAGATGATATAGATATAGATATAGATATAGATATAGATATAGATATAGATAGATATAGATATCTGGTTTATTTTCTACATGCAATTCTACAAATATAATTTTAAAATAAATATATATAGCTGGTTCAGTGTTGACCTTCATCATTATTATTCTGGCATTCATAAGAACTCTATTCAGAGTTTTCTTCAGTACACATTTTCCTGTTAATTCACAGTACCTATTGATGCAGGAAGCGCTTCATAATTTCTTACTCATTGACTCACTATTTAAGTTAATACATGGTTTAGTAAGCTTAATATTTTTAAGTTTCAAGGAGCTTCTAAATATAAATGAGTGTATTGTAGGCTCCACACTAAGGAGATGGCATCCTGGAAAAAATACCCACAGAAAATAACTTTAATGTATTATGAGTGGACAATTTGAATTTTGAAAGGACATACAAAAAACTAATGAGTAACATTAAGCCTAACATTAAAAAGCAAGCCTCTGTCATCAAGCATTATAATGGCCACAGCATTATCAGAAGTATCAGAAGCAACAACTTTATCACAAAACTCTATCCCAGTTACAAATCTTCCAAATTACAATCTTTTCCATCCTTTCTAAAAATTTTGAATTCATATCTCTTTCTTTCCAGCTGTCATAAAATCACAGAACATTTTTCCTCACCGATACTCCTTATCTTGGAGTACTGTGTTGAGTACACCTAATTCCTTTTGCCATAAATCAGCTTTGCATTTCCATTTTATTTGCTGGCCAGCTTTGAAGATTTATCTCTCTGACTTGACAAATTACGATTAAACACGTCTCCTCAGTTTACCTTGTTCCTATGTCCAGATTACAAGCACAGATACCCCTTTCTTCTGCTCTTCAGCGTCTCCTGCTCCCTCTTTCTCTCTCCTCTCTTATCACATGCTCATGAAGTTCTCCAGACCTTGTGTCTCCCCACTCACACTTATTTTTTTCCCACCTTCCCACTGCAAGGTATGTCCCCCTCCTGTTTCCTCTCTTCCTCCTCTCCCGAGCCTGGGAAACACCCTCCACTCTGAATTCTTTCCCCTCTCCTCCCTTTCTCCTTCAGTTCTTTAGTTCTGCTACATCCCTACTAAAAAAACTCTCTATGCTTCTATATTTAACTGAATCCCATGTTTCTGAGCTGACATCTTAACCACCACCCTTTTATTAGTCCTTCGGTCATCTTTTCCTTTTCCTTTTCCTTTTCCTTTTCCTTTTCCTTTTCCTTTTCCTTTTCCTTTTCCTTTTCCTTTTCCTTTTCCTTTTCCTTTTCCTTTTCCTTTTCCTTTTCCTTTTCCCTGCTTCCCAGCCATACATTTCTCCTTGTCAAGAGAATTGTCAGGTTTTTCAAAACTCCTTCCCTTCTGCAGAACATGCAGGACATATATACTGCAATATTCATTCTAAGCAGACAAGCATCTTATCTGCTTCTTTCAAGCTTGTCTTTCAATCTCACTGGCACTCTTCCACTCCCTCTTTAGTATCTCTATTTCTCAATTTCCTCAAGATGCTCCACCTCACAATATAAATGTCCTTTTAAAAATAAATCATCTTTGACTCCACTCTCCTCTCTACCAACCATCCCACCCACCTTTTTTGTCTGCAAATGTATTCTGGAGCTCCTCCAATTAAGCTCAGTCTTAAGCCTTCTTTTTTTTTTTTTTTTAAATTCTTCCCTTTGCCCTCCAGTGAAGAAGATACATTTTCACCAAAGTGCCTCACAAATCATTCCTCCCAAAACCCAGAAATTACACCCCTTGTCACGCTGTCCAATCTGCCTGCAAGACTCTTCTTGTAAGGCTGCTCTCCATGGACTTTGACTCATCTATGTCTTGATTCTCCTCTTTTCCCACACTCAAATGTACATTTCAAAGGATTTTTCTCATTCTTTCCTCCAGTTTTCCACAGAAGCCTTCTACACCTGGACTCTGTCTCTGTTTCTTTTCATGTTGTCTCCAGATAATTCATTTACAGATAATTATGCAAATAATCAAATTCCAGATAATCTCATCTGCAAAATAAATAAATAATGTACCTGCTCCATGTTTCAGCCATCTGCTTAAAAGTGGCACAGTCAGAGTAGGGCTCTTCATCTTTCCCTCCGTCATGTATTCCTTTTTTTTTGTCACTACAGAAATTCCTCTGTCTTGCCTCTTCTGCAGCTCCTCAGGTCTATGGCCTTGGCACAGCCTTTAGCTGAATTCCCAATTGATTCTTACTCCATCTTTTTACTTCACACATTATACACTTTTATTCTCATTCATAATATAAAACCCTCCTCCAGGCTCTCACCATCTCCCATCTCAACTAACATCATCTTCTACAAATTTGTCAAATATAACATAGCTACCTATTTCCATTCATAACATTACAGTGAAGAAAAGTTTCCTAGCCTTTTGCTCTGAGCATGTGATTTCACTTTTCACAGCCTTCCCCCTCTTCATTCACACCAAACATCAGCTTCTTGTCTTCATTCTTCACAGCTTGTCTCCACAGTATTTATCATCTTTCATATACTAAAAGTGACAGTAACATTTAACACAGGTTCCCACAGCACACTTGGCAGGAACAGGCATTCGGGGCCAAAAGCAGAGGAGAGGTGAATTAACATCCTTTGCATGAAGCCAGAGGTATGTGCCCAAGTACCAACAGAACCACTTATCCTGTATTTTCTGGTAAGGAAGGGAATGTACTCATCTGTAGCCTAGGGAGCAAAAGAAAGTTTAATTCACTCAGGATAAAGCAGGAAGAGGCAATCCTCCTGAATCAGCCCCTTAAGAGGCAGTAGTGAATGGTGAAGACTGTGCTCAGAAGCAGAGGCAAAGAACCCTAGGCTGACTTTGGCAGCCTTGTTCTTTTCCCAGTCATAAAATATCCATTAGAAGAATCCTTAAAATCTTAAGGTGGATATGGCTGCAGCTCAAAGGTGTGTTGGTAGCAGACAGCTCAGATGCAGGACTCTATGGCAGACTATGCCAAACAATCTCCAAATATTTGAACACATCACCTCTGTACAGCTAGCAGGCAATTTTCATCCAGAGTCAGAGCTGAGTCAATGCCTACAACAGAAAAAGTCTTGTAAAAAATATTCTCCAAAGCAGTTAGTATACGAGCCTCCCAGTCTTCCTTTCGAACTGTCCTGTTAAAAGTGTTCACAACAGGCAGCCACCATGCATGAGGCAGCTGAAAGAAAAAGGCTCTTTACATCCCAACCCATTAGAGCCAAACTGTGCTGTGCACACAGCCTATCCATTCACTCATCCCTCCTTTCTCAGATCAGTGCTGTTCACCTGCCAGGGCTTCAATCTCTGCTGCACATCTAGGGAAGCTTCAGGGTCCAGTTTTGAGAGTACCTTTACCTCATCTGAACATGAACCTTTTATACCAACAAATGACAGCATTTGGGACTTAAACTACTTAATCTGAAGATGCATGCAGATACAAAAAATTATGAGAGCTAAATACTGTCATTTGACCTTGAACATTTTCTAGCATCAATTCTGAATTGGCTCCCCATTAATTTGCCTATTAATGGCAAATTGTCTAGGCATTTGGCTTAAAAAGCCTCATCCTCAGAAACAGGCATTTTGTCCAAATAGGGACTGAGCACACCTCAGAGGTTTGCCCTGCTTCAGTTGTGATGGAAACGGTTTTCATTGAATTTATTTCTTTCTGCTACGTATAATTTTTCCATATGAGAGAATAGACAAAGACTAGGATTGTTCTTATGGTATCTAAAAGACCATGCCTTTCAAACCACTCCACTCCTGTAAGCCCTACATCCAATCAGTCAGATCAAGATGCTTATCAATTCATACTTGCCAAAGAGAAGTGAATAAATATCCCTGACTATGCCTTCACAGAAAGCTTGGACCCCTCTCCAGCTTCCAAAGGGGTGCCTTGTTGACAGCTCCCAAAGCCCAGGGTGCAGCCTGTGGCTCTGGCCAGCTGTGCCCACGAGCAAAGCCAGGCTCCAGGCACCACAGCTCCCGCAGCGGGGACCAGAGCAGAGCCTCCCCACTTCTGTCGGGGGATGAGTGAGGTCACCTGCAAACAGAGGGACTTCCCACTAGCTGAATCCCCTTCTGCAGCAGTGTCACACACACTCCTGCCTTCCAAAGTCTTGCTGGTTGGAAACACTGTGGTTTTAGTTCTCTCTTCTAATCTACAGGATGGCCAGGAAGATTTATCAGCAGTTTAATACAGGGAGGAAAAAGGGCAGGGGCAGTGGGCTGTCAGTGTTAGACAAGAGCACATCCCCCCACCAGCATAATACCTTCAGAATCTAAATGGAGAGCCTCCTTGCAAAGATCCCTATGGCAATTTAGTCTGAAGGAATATGCCTCCCTCAGGACTCTTCTTATTGCTGCCAGAGTTATGAGGGCCATGTGCTACCTCATTATTAATATGGTGTGTTTAATCAGCACATACATGTTTGTGTTCTTTCTTTTGAAATAGCCCAAAACTACATGCATTGCACAAACTTCCTTCATTAAAATGACATAGTAAATCCTGTCTTCATTCAGGAAGAAATTAGTGAGAGTAACATGTTGCAGGAAAAAAGGTCAAGAAGAAGAAAGAGAGAAAAATAAATAGGAAACTAAAATAAAGAGATACTGAACGAGGGAAGGAGTTAATGGAAGTCTTTATAGGGCCCAAATGATTAAAGGAAGATTTCAAGGTGTTAACAGGGCTAGAATTTCTGGAATATAAAATAGCATTTGTATCACACAGCTAAATACCATGCCAGGAATCTATATGCTCTGAAATGTAGTAGAACTTAAGGTCATTGTTTTGTGTAATCATGGTCCTTACGATGGTGTCCCCATTGGGATTTGTAGGTTGATATTTTCTTATGGGGGGTTTACAACTTTTCTTCTTAACAAGAAGGTTTCCTCAGGTCAATGCCAAGATAATGGGACAAGAATATTTCCAGGTCCCAGGTTCATTAAAGCCCGAATTCTGTACCAAAGAGTTTTGCATAGCTTCCCTCACATGAGGAAATCATGCTCAGATGGATCAGCAGAGATGCTCCCACTAACCATCCACACAGTAAATGTGGAGATGCTGCAGCATGAGCTCTTTAGTTGACCCTCCCTTCCTGGCTTGATAGAGCCTGAATTTATTTCTTTAAGGGCATGGTTCAAGGTCTGCTGATAATGTCAGCATTTCTCTGAGGAGTTTTAGCAGACAGGCAAGTTACCACTGAGGGTCTGATTGTGGTTTTATTTATCCTTTATATTGAAACTTGCTTTACATCTTTTGTCTGCAGCTGCATATGTGACCTCAGAGACCTTTTGAAATTAAGAACACCTTATTAATGTGAGTGTGAGCTCCTCATCTGTTTTTCCTGTTTGTGCAGTTCCTAGCAAAGTGGGGGGTTTGACTGTGGCTGAGCTCCTAGTTGCTATGGCAATACAAATAATAAATAAATAGTAAAAATTATACATTGGAATAAAATATTCTGATTTTGTAAGCATGACCTCCAGAATTATAATTATTGCACTTGCTTCCAATTTAGCATTTCTGAGCAACATTTCTGAGTGACTAGGGTGCCCCAAAACACTTATTAACTATCATGCCTTGTACACACCAGAAAATGGTAATGTGGCTCTGTCATGTGATGCTGCAGCATTTTGGCAGTGCTGGTCATGACTGCATGTTGCCAGAGGTGTGCCTGGAAGGAGATGTGTGTGTGTGGACATGCAAGGCACACGTCAAAGCCAGGCATGTCCAAACCCATGAGTTTGCACATATGAAGGACAGCAGTAACTTCATGGGCTTCTCTTTCTCTACAAAACCATGACATGTCCACTCTCATTTAGATGAAAACTTTTTACACTTCTGCAGCTGTGACAAAAAAAGCAACAAAATACCTGTAATTTACATTTATACTCCCATTAAAGAATAGTTTTTATTTATTATATAACAATAATTAAGCTTGTGTGGCCAAGATGCAACACAAATCTGTAGATTAAGAGTTATATTTGAAAGAACTGCAGAATTTATTTTTCCTGAATAATCTCCAAATTAAAAGATTCTTCAATGTCTTTTTTTTTTTTTTTGGAATGTGTAATAACATGCATTTCCATTGTAGATGGACATCAGTTTTAGAAATCAAAGCCATGCAGAAAAATAGCTGCTTTTTCTCCTGTTTTGGAGGAGAAAATAATAAATATTGGTAAAATCTGAAGTGCCTGCACATTTGTTTTTTTATTGAAACAAAATTATATTTAATCCTATAAAAATGATGCACGAAGTTCATACAGAGATTAATAGCTATGTTCATATGCATGTGTATTGATTGCATACAAACTGCTCCTAGGTGTATTTAGAAATTAAGGAAGTATAAACCTTCATTATTGCAGTGACAGATAAATCTTATAATATCCAGTAGCTCCAGTGGTCATTGAAATGTTTAAGTATATTTCTGCCTGTTGACACATTTCTAAAATTGATGAAAAATTAAGTGTTAAAAATAGAAAGAGTAAACATTGCTGGCTTGCAAAGAGAGCAGAAAGTTAAATCTTTGGTGCTCAGAGATAGTATAAGGACCTGATGAGGTTATGCAGATATAAAAGAAGCTCATGTTTCTAAAGATAAACCTTGAAAAATTAGGTTGATAATTCATTGCATCTTCTTTGCAACATATTGCACTACATAAGACTAAGGACCGGCAGTAACACAGACATATGGGAATTGCAGTTGCTTACTACTGCAAGTTTTTTTAAAAGTGACTTACTCTGAAATAGTTACAGAAAATATTTCTGGAGCATTAAAGTACAGTAGTAACGATTTTATTTTTTTTTTCATAGCAGGCCTCAGCAGGGAAGAATGGCAAATTTAAAAAAAAAACTCCTACCTTTTCCCAAATCATCTGGTTACAGAAGACACTCCTCCAACTCACATCTTCTTAACAGCAGCACAGCAGAGAGTAATATGACTTTATATCATAACAAACATTTGAAAGAAGACATTACTTGTGAGAAAAGTTAAATTGCAGTTCAACCACAGCCAAAGCAACACTCTGCTCTTTTGAAGACAGCAGGTTATGAAAGATCACTCGACTTTGCCATGGGAAAACAAGTGGCCAAAGATGCAACAGGGGAGATCAGTAGGATGTGACCCCCATTTCTCCAGCTCAGAGCTTAATCACTGGCTTCTGCCTGATTCTGTGCCCTATGGGGGTGACATCCCTCACAAGCACACCTAACAGGCAACACCCTGAACAGTGAGCAGCTGAGGTAACATCTGGTTTATGGATCCTGCCAAACAGCCCAACATTTGTTCATGTCAGGAATTAGGCAGTCAAGTGGAAATGTCAGCCCAGAGAAAATGTCTGCCCACAGAAAACTGATGTGTGTTGCCAGGACAAGGAGATACACCAGTGAGCTTCAAACATCTGTACAGCTGAGGGGGAGGTACATGAATACAGTGCTCTCTCAGGCACCAGGCCATCTCCTCCTCCAGCCCTCAATGTCAAACCCTAGGGTACACCTACCACCAAGGAACAAAGTAAATTCAGCATGACAAGCACAATTATCCAGTAGCATCCAGTCCATGCTTTACCTCAGATCAAAGAGACAAGCTGCTTGTTAGCAGCAGTAACCTGATGCACACTTTTAGTGCCAACTTTTGTCCAAAATAGTCTTTCTGTGTATTGAAAATCCAGAACAAAGGGGGGAAATGAAGGCATACAGTGTGGCAAAAGAAAAGCCTAATACATCTTTTCCATATCTTTATCCTCCTAAAGCTGCAAAAACTCTCAGTGCTGGTTAAGGAGTCAAATTTTGCTAAGGTAAGTAGTGGCAAATGTTCAAACCTGTGTCTTTAAACATTTAAGTCTAAAAAATTAAGATTTGAAATAGGTTTGCACAGTGTGTTCAGAGTTAGAATAACCAATACAAATGGGTTCCTGCATCAGTTTTACATAGAGAATAATCCGAATTGTCAGGCTAAGCTGGGTTACTCTTAATCTTTCTTTTGAGTGGAGCACGGCTTACCAAAGGGCTACCCACCCTCCCTCTACGCCTTTGGCAAAGGCATTGGGGCCACGCCTGCAGAACTGATCCACCAAGAACATTTCTAGGTTTCCCTGTTGAGACTTTATTAAAGAGAATAACATTTGAGTTGAATATCATTTTACAGCAATGTCCACATTAAAGCACTGTCTGCAAGTGCTCATCTGCTGCATTTGCAAGCGGCTTCCAGCCGCCTACAGGGAGCAGCATAAGAGGGAAGCCTCTCTGAGCTTCCCCTCTTTTCTACTAACCATGAACTTTAAGCTGTGCAAGAATGAGGGTTTGTGAAAAAATCCATTGAAACTTCACCACAACTGGAAAGACAGATTTCCTTCACAGATTCTTCCATGTGCAGAGTGAGGAAAGCAGAGGGCTGGCTGCTCCAAGGCTGATGGAGGCATACAAGTAACTGTGGGCACTGTGAAAAAGTATCTGACTTGGAGCTCACAGTCATTACCACAATTACTTGTACCAGAACTGGAACTTATAACTCTCTCTTCTCTTTACTAAAACCCTTTAGAAAATTATTCTTAAAAAACAATCTGATGACTTTCTGCTGACTTGGAAACATAACAAAACCCCAAAACCCAACCTAACCTCGGTGTATCTGTCACTTTTGAATCATCTGATATTAATTGCACCCTCTTTTCCACCCAGACAAAACACTCACTATAGAATGACAACCACTCTCTGATCAGCTTGGCTTTTCCCATGTGGTTGGCATAAGTTACTCAACAAAGTGATAGATCTGTCAACACAAGACAATTTGATATGTGTGTATCCCTATCAGAATGGACCCCAGTGCTGAAGCTCAGCTCCTTGCCAATACAAACCATTACCTGAAGATTTCCCTGACTATGTTGTCTATGTGCTGGCACCAACCAACTTCTCTGGTTGAGTTGAGTCCTCTTTCCTGCAGATACCTTCTTATCCTGCAGAACTATTCCCCTTTTTGAGCTACATGCAGACTTTCTGCTGAACTCATGGACTCATACTTGCCTTTACTCATGACCGTGAGAGGCTCTTTGCTGCGCAACCTGCCCTGGTGGCAGCAGAGGTGGTATGTTGTGGAAGCATCACCAACATGGAATTAGTTCTTGTCATGGGGGTAAAGAACACAGTCTGTTATTTTTTCTTCTTTATAAAACCATCTGGACATCTTCAGCTCACCAGATTGTTTTTTTCTGATTAAGGCAACCAGACTCTAAGAAAGTCCTGCTGGCTTATGTCTTTCGCTGTGATGCAGAGTATCTTAATTCCAAGTGGGCAGAGAAAGGCAGCTGCATTTCCTGCCCCTTTTGTATTCCTACAGCAATGAGCCTGGGCAGGTTTCTCTGCATGCAGAAAGTCATTGAAAGCCAGAGGGAATCTGTACTTGAAAGAGTTTCAGCCATGAAATGCAGCAAGCCCCAGCAGCACATCTCTGTGAGACTCAAAGGAATATGTCATTCTTTGGGTATTGTGAATCTTAACAGGTGTTTTAGGCGTATCTCTCTCTGCCTACATGGCTACACTATAGTCTTTATACAATCGGGTGTGTATTTAGATAAAAAAATAAAATTTCAAAAGAAAAGCAATGCCAATTTTTGACCAAGCTGGTGAAAGTCTTAGACTAGATGAAAAAATATGTGATTTCATCAATATTTCACCAATAATCACTACAAGTTGTTGGGCAAGAGGTGGAAACACTCTAAGCTTGTGTTCAAACATGTGGCTTTGTATTACAAAAGCATACTGAAGCACTGGTGGGTTTACTTGTGGTTTAGTTGCTAAAATTCACTCCTAGGTTTCAAACTCGGGCTTTGGAGCTATATGGAAAGCAGAACAAAGATATCATACAGTGCTTTCTCATGGTGCTCCTTCTAAAGGCATTGTTAGAGAAAGAGAAGTCAGAATGCTCCTGAGACACAAAAAGCTGTACCATGTATAAAAACAAAGTTATAAATAGCTTGAAAGCCATAGCAAGAAATTTTAAAGATCCCTAAATTGTAGGGTAGGGAGAATAAACAAAACAGGGTAGGAAGAATGGGCAGAAAATAATAATTCAGAGCTTTTTTTTTTTCCATCATCTCCAACAGCTGACATATATTCTGTCTTGGAATATACAAGTAATGATACTTTGACTATAGATACTCAGAGGAGTCTTCAGATGGTGGCTAGGCATGTAACAATCTAATTTATCAAAGCACAAGAATTTATAGTGCCTAATTAAAATGGGATATTCATTGCTAAAATAAAAATGGACTTTAAAATGTAGCTACTAAATCAATAGGTGTCCCCCTGGTCTGTCAGACACCCATATAAGAGTAGCAAGTACTTAATTTACTGATGGCCAGATGCTCATTTTGGCAAAGATGGCCCTTCTGCATGCCCAGATTCGGAGACATTTCTGAAACTGTTGATGACCATCAGAAACAGGCTGCTGGGATAGCCTTTGGCCTGGTCCATATGGAAGCCCTTATGGTCTTGCTAGTAGAGCAGAGCAGGAAAGAAATCTGTTCCTATTTCTCACAATTCGAAGGTGGAGAAACAAAGTTCTTCTTGTTTGGTGCCTTCTCAAGGCCTCTGCACACAGATGCAGCAGAGCCTTTGGACACCCCCTGTTCCTGCCTCATACTCCCAGCTCGTGCCTGCCTCTCCCCGAGCACAGGCACGGTATTCTTTGCCATTTAAAAACTACTTTTCCACCCGTCATCTACCTGTAGCAGGGGAATCTAACAAACACCTGCTGACTTTTGTCTTCACTGTGTGTGCATCCTAATTCCAGGCAGAAACCTTTTGCTGAGGAGTCAGAGGACGCATTATCCCTTTTTAACAGTACACAACCCCAGTCATAATGTATGCCCACAGGAAGAAATGCTTCCCATGCAGGGAATGACTCAGACTAGGTCAAAGCAGCGATATAAGGAGTGTGGAGAAAAGTGAACAGTAACTGCAGCTTATAAAAGGTAGCATTTATCTTAACAGGGTGACAGCTGCTCACTGTGAAGTTACAAGGGAGTATTGTGATTTTCTGGCTCTGAAGCCCACCCTTTAGGAACCACTGATCTGGAATATGAAAAGACTGTACATGCTGAAAAAGTCCTTTTTAATGAGACAGGGTCAGACTGTGATGAAGCTCACTCAGGTCGAGTGGGAAGGCATTTTCCTTCATCTTTTGGCCCCATTGACATTAACACTATCATTATTACTAAAATAAAGCTGAATACAAAGCAAATGCAGTTGTGGTCCTGTTGCATAATAATAATTGATAATTAATAAATTTCAATAGATTCAATAAATTCCAATATTTTGGGGTTTTTTGACCAGCTCTACTGGGAAGTAAAAACAGTATGAGGTCGCCCTGGTAGTACACTTATAATGAAGTGAGGTGCAACAGCTATCAGTCATGAAGTTGACTTTCTGTTTATAAAATTAAACAATGACTAAGCTTTAAAAAACACATAAACAGTGGTGTAATATGGCTGTCATTGAAGTATAAGGAATAAAATGAAACTGGTAAAAAACATAACTACATTTTATTATAGCAAGTGAAATACAATCAGAAAACTGCTTCCTTTCAGTCTAATTGTTCCACCTGCCTGCATACAGCATGCTACAAAAAGTCCTGGGCTTAATCACCCCTCAGCTGTGTAATGGCTCTTTCCTGATGCAAAACACAGCAATGCACCAAATCAACTAGAGATACCCGAAATTATTAAACATGCATAACCTTTGAGAGTCAGGCCAGCCTTTCTTAGTTTTTGTGTATTCATCAGCTCAGGAAAAAAAATAGATAAAATCTACAGAAGTTGTACAAAAGCAGATTAACCATTCAATTTGTATCAGAGATGAGTTGTGCCTTGTAATATCTGTCAGATGGGCTGTGCTGGGGACAGATGACAAAAGACTGGAGGGGAACCCATAAAGCTCTAATCCATGTGGCACAAGAAGTGCATCCTGGGCCTGACACAAAGCAAAAAGACTCATAACCTGGGAACAGCCTGGCTGCAGCTCATTTATGGAGAGAATGCACTGGTCTTCCCTTGTTGAGGCCATGAGTCTGGTTTCAGAGGTGTCTCTCAGAGGAGGAATGAGCTGGATTCCTCAGGCTATGGTGGGCCATAACCTGCATGGTACCCTTGGCAGGAAACTCATTGGCCCACAGAAAGTCTTGGGAGGAAAGAGGGCTGAAGAGAGTGACTCTCTGTAGTTTTATATCGGGCAGATACAACCAGAGGTTGTGCTGAGTAGGTTGGGTTGGACTGACTTTGCTCAGCTTCATCTGGTTTGTTTGGTTGGGTTTTTTTTTGCTTGAGACTGGGGAACACTGCTTGGCTCAGGTATCACTTGAACAGACCTCATGTTTTTCATTTATGCTTTTTAATCTCAGCACTCCTGAAACAGAGATGTCTCAAGGTACTATTTGCAAGGTCATCAGCTAACCTGACTATAAAAAACTCAGATAGCTCATTAAATTAAACTGTCTGATTTACTATAAAAGACTAGAGAACCAAGTATACATTAAAAAATCAAGTAAGAAAAGAACAGAAATTTGGAAGAAAGTTTCCTTTTTTTTTAAGAACTAAGAATGAGAAAAGCAGAGATGTAAAGGGAAAAACTTAGAGCCAGAAGATCCAAACTTTCCCTTGATTCTAAATTTAGCTCAGCCACTGGCCCACCGTGCAGATGACTCAGTGCACTTCCTTGAACTTAAATCATTCCTCTTACAAAACTTGTTAAAGAAAGACGTCAGTGTAAATTAGATGTTGTGTCTAAGTTTAGCTATGGCCGATACATAAATATCAGAAATTTAATGTGTTCTCATTCTTGTCTGCTTAAGAAAGATGTGTATATACATGCCCATATGCATACATACATACATATATATATATATATATATATATACACACATAGCAAGGGAGAGAAAGACTTTGCACTATTTTTACAGTTTCATTTGCATATATTGTTATTTTGCTGGTGACATAAGAGCTCACAGCTGATTTGAAGTTTAACCGTTTTCAGAGCAGCCTGACTGCCACAACGCCCAAGCACTCTTCATTCTCTCAAACTGTCAGGAAAGTTTCAATCCCATCCGAGCAGTGGGAGCTGAGAGAGTACACATTCGGCACATAACATACATGATGGCTGATTTCTTGTGACACTAATCTTCACTCCTGGGGGAAAGGCAGTCATTTATTCATAACTCTACCACTCAAAAGTAACCATTCTTTTCACCATGGAGATAAATGTCAAAACAGAGACCATCCATAGGCTGAGTCTAATCTAATCTGTCCAAAATGAATATATATTTAGATCTGTTGTCAAATCTTGAATAGCAAACCCTTTAGCCTGGGCAACTATTTCCTCAGTCTGCCCTCTCCATCTATAAATATGCTTATCAGAATGGATATATGCTATCAGAGAAGCATATTAATCCTGCTAACATGGACAGGATATGATGCTGACCAATCTTTCTGATATGAACAAAGAGTCAGACAACAAGACTTCCAGAAATGCATATCAGAGAGGGAAAAATGTATTAATTCTTGTTAAAATATCTCTATCATTCAACAGGCACCTGAAATCAGCAGGCCCTTCACTCCCAAGCGGCTGGTCCAACAAATGAGAAGAACAAGGTCCTACCTGGATATCTGTGGAAGATGGCAATGGAAATTTCCTTTCTCATAAAACTGTTAATTCTCATTTAATCTCACCCTCTCCTTTCTCCAGTTCACATTTCCATTTTTGGGATGTCAGCTGGAAGGTGTTTATTTATGTTACATCCTTTCCCGTCAAATTATATATATGGAGTTCCTCATATCCTCCATAAAATGGTTGTCACAATTTTTAAGAATGAGAAGGCTGACCCCAGAAACTTCAAGCCTGTCAATCTTGCTTTGGTGCCCAGTAAAATCATAGAAAAGGGTATTCTGGAAGGTATGGAAAAATACCTGAAGGACAATGCAGTCATCAGTCACAACCTTCACGAGGGAAAACTCCTGCTTGTCAAATCTGATTTCCCTCTATGACAGGGTAACCCACCGAGCTGATCCAGGAAAGCCAGTAGGTGTAATATTTTTGGACTTCAGCAAAGATTTTTATATTGTCTGACACAGAATCCTTCTGGATAAAATGTCCAGCACACAGCTGGATAACCATGTCACCATGATGGGTGAGTAACTGGCTTACAGGCTGGGCACAAAGGGTTACAGCGACTGGGGTGATATCAGACTGTCAACCTGCCACTAGTGGGGTTCTGCAGGGCTCCATCCTCGGCCCTGAGCTCTTCAACATCTTCATAAATTACTTGGAAGCAGGACTGGAAGGAATACTATGTTTGCCAGTGATACTAAATTAGGAGGAGCTGACTCCATCGAAGGCAGGGAGGCCCTGCAGAGAGAGGTCAAGAAATTAGAGACATGGGCAGTCACCAACATGTGAAGTTTAAGAAGGAAAATTGCCACATATTCTGCACCTGGGATGGGCAGCCCTGGTTGTGTGTATAGATGGTGAACAGGAGGCTGGGAAGCAGTGCTGCAAAAAGGGACCTGTGGGTCCTGGTCGATGGCAAGTTGAATCTGAGTCAGCAGTGCCCTGGCAGCCAGGAGGGCCAGCTGTGTCCTGGGGGCATCAGGCACAGCACCACCAGTCAGGCAAGGGAGGGGATTGTCCCTCTGCTCTGCTCTGCACTGGGGCAGCCTCAACTCGAGTGCTGGAGGCAGTTTCAGGCACTACAAGATAAAAATACCATTTCTCTTTCAGAGAGTGTCCGAAGGAGGGCCACAAGGATAGTGATGGATTTGGAGGAAAAGCCATACAAGAAGTAGCTTAGGTCACCTTGCTTGTCCAGCCTAGAGAGGAGACTGAGGGGGGACCTCACTGTAGTCTTCAACGTCTTACAAGGGTAAGCAGAGGGGCAGATACTGATCTCTTCACCCTGGTGACCAGTTTCAGGACACAAGGAAATGTCATGAAGCTGAGTCAAGGGAGATTTAGGTTGGAAATCAAGAAAAGGTTCTTTACCTAGAGTGGTCAGGCACTGGAACAGGTTCCCCAAGGAAGTAGTCACAGCACAAACCCGAGAGAGTTCAAGAAGTGTATGGAAAATGCTCTCAGGCAGATGGTGTGATTTTTGAGGTGTCCTGCACAAGGCCACCTTGACCCAAGAGGATCAGGACCCAACAGGATCATCAAGTTGGACTCAATGATCCTGTTGAGTCCCTTCCAACACAGTATATTCTATGATTCTATGACTCTCTGATATTCTGTGATATCCTGGTACTGAGACACTGGACAGCACCATAGAAGAGCCAGAAGTGACCGTCATTTTATTGTCCCACTCCTCTACTTCATACTGCCATGAATCTCCATTACATTCCTTTTGAAGTGCAATGTCTGAAACTCCTCTCAGAGCCTGAAGAGAAGTCAGTCTTCTTGCTGTGGTCCTCACAAAGGAATTATGCTCTTTCAGAGAACCATACCACTAGCTCTTGTAGATATTTCGTTATTGAAGTTGCACAACACTATTGCATAAATGGTAAACATAGGTAACACTGCTTGTAAACTGTCCTATTTCTGGTGCTCAAATATCCTTGTTCAAAACTAAATTCCATTTTTACATTTGGATTAATCTTATCAGCAGACAATTAACTAATTACTTCGAAAGATGAATTAGGTTTTACACTTATTCCACCTTGGCAGTTCAACCACATTACCATTAATACATCATGAGCTACTTTTCTTGTCTGCATATTCCAGGTGAGTAACTGAGCTGTGGTTCTATCAGAAAGTACTTTTCAGGTGTCCCACATAGGTTTAGAGTGAATGGGACCTCCACTATGACAGTATGGGATTGCCTCTAGGAACCCAAGTGCAAAAGGAGATCTGGCCAGCAACCTGCTATGAGTCACTCTGACTTGCTCTGTCACAGGATTTGCACTTACAAGTGGGTCAAAGCCTTATCTAGACAGATCTGCACTGCAGCAGGATTGAGCCCATATATGACAATGCACAAATACAGAAGCAGCATTGCTAGAAAGGGTCTACCTTCTAAAGGTGGCATCCTTCTAAAGGTGGTCTACCTTCTAAAGGTGACAGCTGAGATGGCACATAATGGTCTTTGTGCAGGAAAAAAATGAATGTTTTGGAAAGTAATATCTCATTAAGGTAAAATAACCAGGAAAATAAATGCTTTAACACAACATAAAACAATAGTACAAAATAGGAATCAAGAACCATGGTGTCACTTCCAGGCCATGGCTTCTGTGCTTGTGAAGTAATCATGTGGAAAAGAAGCTAGCTGTGGGAAAGGATTATGAACAGGTCATGATCTCACAGCATGACAAAATGGCCAAGAGAGCAAATGCAACCCTTTTTAGCAATGAGCAGCACCTGCAGAAGGAGGGGTTAAAGAAGAAGTTACTACTTTTTGTCACATTCTCAAGATGGTCTTTGCTATGTATTGTAACCATTTCTAGTCTCAACTTGAGCAAAGATGTTAATAAATACAAATGGTTCAGAGATAGTGCCACCTGATTAAAATCTCCCTCATGCTGAGCACTTAAAGATCAACCTCACTACCTCAAAGAAAGGGCACAGAGGAGAGCAAAACACTGCCTAAGACTGCCTATGTGGAGAGGGAAATCTACAGGCATTAGAGATTCTTCAGCAGGCTACAAATCTCTTGGACTCAAAAATGAGACAAAGAACAGTGCTAAACTGCTGCATTTGGAACAACTTATCCAGTAAATTTGCCATCCCTGCTAGCTTTGGAATCAATACTGCTGTCATACAGAATAGCTCATTCAGAAATGAAATGCTGAACGACGAAGTCCATGAAATCCTATGCCCTGTATTATCTAAAACAGGGTAGATGATCATAAGAGTCCACTTGGGTCTTGAAAATCTATGAGTGTAGTTCAGAGGACATGTAGTTCTAGAAGCTAAGTATGAAGCCTTTACATTTTCCAGGATGAGCTTTCCCTGAAGGTTTTTCCTGAAGATTGAATTATTTATCCTGTAACTGAAAAGTAAACTGCAAAGATATGAAGTATCAAAAAGCTTCAAAAGTATGAAGTAGCAAACCCTCAAAAGATAAAATTTCCTCCTGTTTTCCTATTTTCCTTAATTATAGCTGAAAACATACAGACAATAGACTAACTTTATGTTTTGAAGAAGACCAAAATGTTCTATAGGCACATGGAGAGGAGATCAGCACCCTCACAATCAAACCTTGTGAAAGGCAGATACTGGCTGTATCTGAGTTCACAACAGGGCTCTAAAGAAATTGGAGTTTCAGGCACTGGTTTTGATGACCTATGTGAAAGATGTGGTGTTGTATCACATTTCCAAGAGGTGGAATGTACAGCAGCCTTCTTTACTACCTAACTGGATTTTACCACTTTGACTGAGTATCAGTCGAAGTTTTTACAATATGAGGCTCCAAAAGCGTGTCTTGCCTAGTCATTCTTGTTTCCTCAGCCAGTTTTATCCATTTCTGCTCCTATCTGTATAGCAGCATACAGAACTCCAGTAATCCCCGCAAAACTCATACTGTAAGAAAGTAGTGTACATTTTCCAAGAGTAACATTTAAGATATCACTTTAATTCACTGGGAACTGAGCTGAGCTTTTCCATGAAATTTTATTTGATTTGGTAAAGAGGAACTTCAGTAGAGTGGGGCTAGGACTATCTTTATGTGATTCACAGCAGAATTTCCATCTTTTGCACATCTTCAACAAATACCAGGACTTGATTAAGACCTTACTTTTCAGGTGGACCAATCCTAAGTTTCATCCTTTGGCTACCAATATGAAGAAGGCACCCACCTTGGTTGTCTTAATCACATTTTCAGTTTTGATGGGCAGGAAATGTAGTGTAGTTATATGTGTGAGCCCTGAATAAGGTTAAGAGCAGGTGTTTGCTCCATGCTGATTTTGGGAAACAGTGGCTGGATTTTGTTAAGCTGTAAGTCTGGGAAATCACTCACATCTTCCCCTCCCCTCAACAGGTGTTCTGGGGGGTATGGGGGGTTGGCATTCTTCTCTGACCTGGTCTGTGTTTAACCAACTCTTTTATCTCACTTTGCAGTAACTCCTGACATGTACCACTGACATCATCAGCTAAGTTCTCTCAGTGTTTTCCAGTTTGTCAGTGAAATACTGTTTGGAAGGTGAATTCATGGCAAAGAGGATATGACCAGTCTGTCTCAAATCCTGGACTTGGAGTTTTGAAAAATAAATTGCTAGGAAATTGTCATTTAAATTCCTGTGCTTTGTTTTTGAATTGTAGAGTCTTAGAAGGAAATAGAGTTTAGTTTAAACTAAATTGCTGTTACTTTTCAACATACTTGAGTAAAGTCCTGGAGATACAATAAAAATAATTAACAGAAGCAGCCTTTGCCAAGCTAAAGTGAAGGTTTGAGTTCTGACCCCCACGTTGTGCCAACAAACTACCCTGTGCTTTTTTGCTGTAGCCACCTACTACCCTGAAAAACCCAAGGAATTCTCTGTCGTGTTGCAGTGTAATTTTTTTTAGGACGGCTAGTACATCTTTAATCCGAAGAAAGATGCTGCAGTTGCCCGAGCCGGGTGACACTTGGAAGCACATTATCACATACAGAATGTTCATTAAAAGCGGATTAGGAGAAGATCTCATCAAACATAGCAATTCCGCTTGAAATAAACGGCTTCTAAGCACAGGAAGTGTTAGAGGAATGGACCATAGGCGCCGACTAGTTTGGTTTGCATATTTTATAGAGTGTTTTGAGCTGATGTGTGTGGGACTAGGCTCTTTACTCCAGCAGTTCTGTTTAGTTTGCTCGAACAGAGTAGAGGTGACAAGATGTGGAAACTTAATGAAAAAGATATCCCAGGCATGAAACACTGTAGAAGAATTATGCTTAATAATGAACTAACTAAAAAACAAATTAAATGAAATGCAGCTTTCACTGTTAGGTTCTAGATTGCTCTCCCCCAAACATTAGACGAAATTGCATTGTTTACAAAAATTTATTAATACAAACTTTACACACTTTATATAACAGTTATCAAAGTCCTAGTTATAGATATCATGTGTGTAATAATACTTTGTTTAAGTTCTTTTTATATTCATTTGCACACAAAATAAGTTCTCCAAGACTAACATCTACCTACTATGACTGTATCTCAAATCTGCTCAAATTTTGGTAAGGCTGTTGGCGTTTCTGGAAAAAAAAAAAAAAGAAATCGTACAAAGGATAATAACCTAGGTGATCACTTCATAATGCTTGCGACTAGCCACTGAACTCTAACTGATAAGGTCATAAACAAAACGTCAAGAGAGCCCTATGTCATTATACCACAGCCGACACAAACACAGCGCACTCTGCCCATGGCCAAAGAACAGAAGGACGACTAAAACGCAAGCCGATGTGTTGCAGCATCGTAGGGCCACTAAATGCCATCCGTGAACTCGTGGCGATTTACAAGGTGAAGAGAAGGCACGAAAGCTGCACACTGCGCCCCGCGTCCCCGCGCCCCGGCAGCGCCCGGCCGGAGCCGCCGGGGCAGCGCCTGCCCGCCCCGACCGGCTCTGCCCGGCCCGCTCCGCTCCTCCCGGCCGGGGAGGCGAGGGTTTACCCGCCAGGGTTTGGTGGGGGGGTTGGGGGGTTGCTTTCCGACGTCTTGGACGCGGGGCTCGTTTTGTCTTTGGAAAGACTCCTGTAAGGTTTGTGTGGTGAGCTGGAAGGAAGCGGGTACCTACGTGTCCTCCTTCGCTCCCGGCCCGGGCGGGGGACCGGACCAGCCCCCGGGCAGACGGTAAGATAGGAGTCCGTACATAGAGAGATGAGGTGAAAATGGTTTATCTCGTTAGAAACCGGACCACAGGTGAACACTACACATTCTTTTATGACAAAAGTTTGTTTTATGAAATAAATTTTACTAAGCAATAAGCCAGAATGTAGAAAAATACATTTTACCTCCAAACTCAATAAACAAGGAACAAAAACTTTCGTAGTAGTGCATAATTCTTTAGTGGTAGCTACAACAGGGGTTCCTAAACTTGTACAATAAGAGCTTGCATAAAACAGAACAAAGGAGTGAGAGAGCGTTCACAATCTTTTTTTTTTTTTTTTTCCCAAAAAGAACATAACCCAAAAAGGTGACTCAGGTGGGTTAAACAGAGCTCGGAAAAGTTCGAAGAGAGGATGAGAGGCGGGAGGTCCTACAAGAAAAAGCAATCAAAGAAAAGAGCAACTCCGACCGAAAAATGCAAAGGCGAGAACCCTGCTCATTATTACACATGATGAGAAGCATGGACAGCACTGGAGAGTAACACACTGTACTTTGCATCCAGGTCCAGTACCGAGCTGCCCGGGGCAGTTGGGTAGCGGATCGGAGGTGGGATCGCCTCGTCTTACCTCGACCCTTGCGGCACCGGCTCCGGTTCAGGCTCCGGCCCCGGGGAGCGCCGGGGGCCGCCCCCGCTCACTTCCCCACTCTTTCCAAACGGGTCCTGTCTCTGCTTTGGCTTTGTTCTGCAACTCTGCCCAGACAGCCAGAAGAGCAGTGCACGGGGCTTAGTACTTACTACCCTTGCTGCTGGTTCGGGATTTTGGGGTTGGGGTTTTGAGTTTGGCTATTTTTGGTTTTGTTTTGAAATTTTTTTTTTGTTATTATTATTTTATTATTTTAGTTTTAGGTTTTTAAACTATTTCTCCCTCCAATAGGCAACAGAGATGCACAATTTGGATCGAGCTGTTATTTTCACAAGATAAGTATCCTCTAAGCTCATTGTTTGAGGATACACTAATAGAGATACAACTGGAATCAAAGAAAGCAGGAGAGAAAAAAAAAATAATCGAAATCTAGAAGAAAGGGGACGCTGCCCCTTCAGAGAGGCTAGTGGCAAAGGAGCCTGCCTTGAGACTCACCAGGGGAAGAATCTGCTTCGCCAATTCTCCCAAATCAATTTCCTCATAATCCCCCTGGGAGCAGGTCATCCTTCTCTATGTACAGTAGCAAATGGTGAAAATTAATGTCTTCGACCCTGTCTCGGATAAAAATACTATCCTTTTAATTTCTGTTACAAAAATAGGAGTAATATTCAAAACAATGATTGTCTCTTTTTTTCTATTTATTTTATATAAAAACATAAACAGCTCAGGCGAATTCTTGTTCTTGTGCAGGCTTTTCATGAAGAATTGTTCCTTACTATTCTTAGTAGTATTTATATATATATATTTATATATTATATATAACTTAACGATTGGTCCACAAAGTAGATCTGTGCGTTTCTCTAGTGCTTTTTGTACAAAAGAAAAACAATATTATTATCAAAATATTCATTTAATGGCTTTACTTCATACATAAATACATGTTTAGATAACACAGGAGCGGTGATTGTTCAGTCAGTTTGGAAATGACTTTAGTTTTTGTTTAGATTTTGTTGTTGTTGTTGTTGGGTTTATCTCTCTCTCTCTCTCTCTCTCTCTCTCTCTCTCTCTCTCTTAGGACTTTGTATACACAGGAGTGGCTGGTTACTCACATCGCTACAAATACGCTACTCGGCGTCCTTTGTTTTTAACTCTTTGTTTATACCTTTTCCCCAGGACGGCTGCTAAGTATTTCTTGACAGCCATTTGTTTCCGGTAGCGGCTGTAGCTGTCCGTGAAGATGCCGTCTATGTGCCGCTTGGTCAGCGGTTCCGCATCGTCCCCCAGGCCGCCGCTGGCACCGCTGCAAGCACCGAGAAGCACAGCTGCATCAGGCGGGGCCGCTCCGCCCCTCTGCGCGCCCCTGCGCGCCGCCCCTGCCCCGCGCAGCCCCGCGCCGGCCGCTGCCCCCGGCGCAACACGTTGCGCGGAAGATGCGCGGCGAGACAAAGGCCGCGCCGAAACCCGCTCCCGACGCTGTGCGCGCAAGGGGCGGCGGCGGCGGGAGAGACAATATCGCCCCGCCATGAATTATGAATTATTCATTACGGCCGTGAAAGCTGCTCTCCCCGGGGCTTCATTAACGTGTTACCTTCTGCCGAAGGGCAGCGGGTGGCACCGGGCTCGCCCTGCCCCGCCGGCGGCGGGGAGCCCCGGGGAGCCCCGCCCGGCGGCTGGGGGTGCGCAGGGCTTCAAGCGAGCCTCCACTGCTGCAGCTGAGCCCCCGATCATCGCTCTCGAGAAGCTGCTCCCCCCAGCAAACCGTAAGGGCTGCCCAACTTGCTAATTTTAAATCGGTTGATTATAAAAATGTATAGGGACATATAGGTAGATTGATATAGACATACATAGAGATAGAGATATAGATATAGAGAGATATATATACAGATATAGATATATAGATGTAGGGATAGATAGATGGATAGATAGGTAGATAGATAGATAGATAGATAGATAGATAGATAGATAGATAGATAGACAGACATAGATAGATAGATAGATAGATAGAGATAGATAGATACACATGCATGTGTGTGTTTTTCTATAAATATATATACACACACATATATATCCGTATGCCCGAGCGCAGTAACCCAAACAAAAATCCGCGAACACACGCACTGACAGCCAGGCTCACGCTGCTCCGGGAGCGGCCGGGGCAGCCGGTGCTTGGGGAGCCGGACTCCAGCAGCCTCATTCCCCGCATTCCCGACCCCGGCCGGGGCAGCTTTGTTCCCCCCAAGCCGCGGCCCTTCCAGCGCCTCCGCCCCAGCAGCACCAACGCCCACCGCGGAAAAGAGCCAGCAGAGAGCCTTACCCGACCCGCTTGGCCATCAGCGAGTGCAGATATTTCCTGGCAGATAACTGGCCCAGGAGTTTCCTGTAGGCTTTGTTGAAGATCCCATCGGCGTGCCTGGGCAGAGGGAAGAGCCCGCGGGTGAGCGGCGAGGCCCGGGAGCGGCTGCGGCGGGGTTGCGGGAGCCCGGGCGGTAGCGGTGACCATCCCTCTCCGCCAGCGAGAGGAGGGCGGCATCTCCCCGCGTCCCCCGGGACCCCTCGTCCCCACCCAGATCCCTCCCCGCCGCGCTCGCTCGGTTCCGCGCCGGCCGGGCATTTCTGCTCCGTTTGCGGGAGCATCGCTAGCCCTCCTCGGCGCGGGCGGCTCCCCCGCTCCCTCCCCCGCGCTGCTGGAGGTAAGGCGGCTTTTCCATTTCTTCTGAGCTTTACACTGGGCACCGGGACCTGGCCGGTATTGTCGTTTGCTTGGGTTCGGGATTTTTATTTTGATGTTGTTGCTCTTTGCTTGTTAGGTATCATTACTATTTTTTTCCCCCAATCGGTTCTGCCAGACCCATTTTTCTCCCTAGTCCAAATTCACGCCTGACACCCCGCGAGTTGCAGTCACCTCTTTTCCGGTGGGTAATACAAGGTGTACATCTCGCCGATCATGGAGGATGGATTCGCTATACCGAGGGGCTCTTGGTCGTAGGCGAAGTCCTGCAGAGTGTTCCCGTCCTCGTCGTAGACTTCATCCTCCAGCCTGGCAACGAGAGCAGCAAGGAAAAGGAGTCAGCCGGGCTCCGCGGGGCGCTCCGCTCCGCTCCCCGCTGCCGGCTTCCGCCTGCCTCGGTGGCCACCCCTCGGCGGAGCCGCCCCGGGAGCCCCGGGAGCCCCGTCCGACTGCCCCATCCCCTCCCCGCACCCGCCCGCTCCCCATCCCCGCCCTCTCCTCTGCGGGGCAGGACCGCGGAGGAGGGAACACACCCGCCGTCAGACGCGCTCCAAGAAACCCCCCAAACATGCCCCCCCTCCCCCCGCCCTGCGCGGCCCCCGCCCCGGCCCGAGAAACATCCCCTCTCGGCCGCCGCCGCCGCGCCCGCTGCTCCCGGGCGGAGCGCCCGCCCCGGCGCGCAGCCTGCCGCGCACACACGCGTTTGTGTGCCGGGGGCCGGGCCGGGCCGGGCTGGGCTGGGCTGCAGCCGAGCAGCTCCGCGGCCGAGACGGGGCGGTGAGCGGCAGCCCCAGCGCAGGGACCGCGCCCCGCTCCTCCCCGCCGGGACGGGGGGGCTTCGCCTCTTGTTTTTCGTTGAATGGTGCCTCTGCCCTTTGAGATCTCGCCAGTTTGGTGCGTGTCCCAGCCCCCCCAGCCCCCGCTCTCTGCCTCCCTCTCTGCAGTACGATGTAGGTCACTGCACGTTACAGGCAGCTATTTTTGTCTGCGAGCTTTAGCGGAGGTATTAATAATAGATGCCGCTAAAGTGTTTCACTCCTGCTAATTCAGGCTCTTGAATGAAGAAAGC
Source organism: Passer domesticus (assembly GCF_036417665.1). NCBI lineage: Eukaryota > Metazoa > Chordata > Aves > Passeriformes > Passeridae > Passer > Passer domesticus. The sequence goes on from NC_087474.1 coordinate 113,402,755, forward strand.
CGGCTTGCTGCCGGCTAATGGCCCCTCAGGCCACCGAGCCCGCTGCCCCCTGAAGATGACGGGGGCTGCTCCGAGCCAGCTCCGACGGGCTCCCGGTTACTGCAAGGACACCTCGGAGCCCCAGAAAGGACACCCACCTCGGACAACCTTGCGCTCCCGGCATCCCCCCGCCCCTTCATCTCCGGTCACCGCACGGCAGTGACCCCCGCAGGGCACCCCGGAAAAGAGCCAAGCGCCGGTGGAGCAGGACGACAGCACCGAGCTCAAAACTCCCCCTAAGCCAAGCAGCACGGGTCGCCCGAGCAGGCGACAAGCAGGGTGAGAACAGACTGCCACCGGCCGTCCCGGACCAGGTGGCCTGAGCCCCTAGCCGCAGACCAGCGCAGGAAACTCCCTTGTGCTGGTGCCTCTGGGTGTCCTCCACTCCTGCCCCAAACACAGAGGAATTCAAACGCCCACGGCAGCGGAAAAGGGACAGCACAGGCATCTCCAGCCTGCGCTGGAGCCCAGCAAGACAACTCCGAGCACAGAAAACCAAACAACCTTGTGCCAGCTCCTTTCTCTCTTGAGAAGGGCTGTCATACACAGACAGGTAAACAGGGGAAGACTGAATCCCCAGCAGCTCCAGTACCGCTACACGAACCATGACAGCTCCCACATCCTTGCAGACAACGGCGCTCCCGTCCCCGCGCCCCGCTCTCCCTGACCGGACGGGCGATGCTCGGCGCTTACCCTGGGCGAGCTGCGGGCAACCAGCGGCTGCCAAGCGCCCCGCAAGACAGGCACCAGACGGGAGAGGAGCTTTTGGGCCCCGTCGACATGCAGCCGGGACCTCGGCCCGCTCCCGCCGACACGCAGAAGAGCAGGTCCCCCCACTCTCGGGGGCTGCATCGGGGACAAGAGGCCGTGGGTTACAGTACCGGGGTCCCGAGGAGCGGACCTGGGGGATGCCAGTGCGGCTGCCGGTGGAGGGGGTGGGCGCACAGCCCGAGTGGAGGGGATGTCCTTTGGTAACTCTACTCCACATCCCCTCTCGTTTTCCTCCCCGGTAAGATTCCCCTGCCCTTAGCTAAGCTGGGGCTGAGGGTGGCTGAAGTGTTCCCGACGGAGCTCCCGGACAGCTGACGGACCTACCTGAGCGCCGGGTACTGAAGTCCGGCCGCAGGTGAGCAGTAGACGCTGCAGTGCATTATTATGCCATAGACCAGGAGTGCTAAGATCGCTTTGCTACACATTGCCACTCTGTGCGGGAGGGAAAGGAAACTGCTGTAAAAAATAAGGAAAAAAAAAAAGGGGGAGTGGGAAGAAAATAAAAAACCCGAAAACAAACAAACAAAAAACCAGCACTAACAAAAACCCAAAGAAACCACCCCACGACACACCAACCCCTCGGCCTCGCCTGCCGGAAAACGAGGCAGAGCGGCCCCGGGGGACAAGCGCCCCGGGCAGCCGGGTGCCGGCGCGGAGCGGCACGGAGAGGAGCAGAGCGCTGCCCGGCGCAGGGAGCCGCGGCCGCCGCCCGCCCCGTCGGTGCCCGCCCGCCCCGGGACCGCTGCGGGATGGCCCGGCGAGCCACCTCGTGTCCTTACCATTAAACTCTAGACACCCGGCACTGAGAGCGTTTGACTGCGAAACTAAAACGGCAGGTCTTGGGGGGGAAAAAAATAAAGACCCAAAATGGGGAGGGGGAGAGAAATCGAGCTCTCTCCCAAGTAGCGTCCAAAAGGAGTTAAAACCCTCGTGACATCGCCTCTCCTATGGGCGAAGGACCGGCAGGATGCAGAAGATGCAGAAGCGGCAGCAGTTAGTTGTTTGCTGGTTTTAGGGCTATCCACTCCAAAAAGAAAAAGAGAGACAGGAAGGGGGAAAAAAATATAAAGGAAAAAAGTTTGCAGGCAGCAGCACGGATCTGGAGTGGAGTCTACAAGGGAATTGAGAAAGAGGGATGGAGCGAGATGTCGCCGGAGAACCGAGCGCTGGGGAAGAGGGAAGAGAGCGAGCGAGTCCGGGAGGGAGCGGAGGCGGGAGCCGCGGGCTGGCTGCGTGCGATGTTGTCTTCCCCAGATCTCTCCCCTCACTGAGCGCCTTCAGCCTTCTCTTCTTCTCCTGCTCGGTGGTTCCAAACTTGACCAGCCTTCCGCAGCCTTCCGTCTGATACGCAATTAGCAAGAAAATCTTTGCAAACACCCCGCTTCAGCAAGAGCCCTCTTCGTAAACATTTGCCTGCTTGTTACCTTAGAGGACGGGCAATATTGTTTGTTGCCCCCGTAGTGGTGTCCGGATTTTTATTCATGAATCAAATGCCTTTTTTTTTTTTTCCTCAGTCACGTAATAATCGGGTATCAGAAAAGACGTCACCACCCCAATTCCTCAAGGAACACAGTTCTGTGTCGTCCTCAAAGATGAGCTTATCAGGAGTCATAAAGCTTCTCATAAACACCAACTCACACTTCCTCCCCCCCCCCCCAAAAAAAAAAAAGAAAAAGCCTAACAATCAAACAAACACGCAGAAAAGCCCCACCGCACAAACCTAAAAGGATGTTCGCCACAGTAAAGTTTTACCTGACGTGGGAAGGGAAGCGGAGGAGGGCAGTCAGGGGTGGGGTGGGGGTCCCCCGGCTTATTAGGCTCCCCCACGGCTCTGCTCCGGGTCTTTCCGCGGGGCCAGCTCACCCCACACGCAGCCCGGGGCCGCCGCTGGGCGCAGGCCCCCGCGGAGCCGCCCGGCGCTGAGCGCGCAGGCGGAGCACCCCGGCGCGGAAACCCCCACTTCCGCGGAGACTTAACAATTAAGTGGCTATTTTTTTTTTCCCAGCCCCCCCCCCCCCCAATTTAATTTTTTTCTTTTCTCTTTTTTCTTTGTCTTTTTTTTTCTTTTTTCTTTTTTCTTTTTTTTAAGGATTGTTAATATTGTTCCCATTACACAAGGCTTCCCTCCTCGCGGGGAAACCATCAGCGCCGTGACCGCTCTGCGTGTATTGAAGCCGCGGGGCGTAAGGGACGAGCCCCACGGCCCCGCCACAGGGAGGGTCCCACGCTCGGCCGGCGCTGCCCGGGGAGGAGGGGGGCGGCTTTTCCCCTCACTCCCGTGGCCCGACCCTTTCTTCTCTCCGCCTTGTGCAGAGACAGATGTGCGGCTCGCAGCGCTTGGCAGAGAGGGAGGGAAGAGCATCGCCATGAGGGAAAAAAAAAAAAAAAAAAAAAGTTGATTTGCCGGAGGGACCGGGAAGGAAATCCCTTCTCTGGGGACTTCCCCGCCGCCGGAATAATTTTCCCCCGAAGTGATGCGCCGGGCGCGGGCCACAGGCGGGCTCCCAGCCGCTGCAATTGCTGCTCGTCTCCGCACTCCCCTCCCTCGGCGACCGAAAATGTGCCCTTCATTTCCGAGAATTACCCAAAGAAATACAGGCTTCAGGAGCCATTACTAGACATTTTAATTATTGGGATCATAACCAGAGCGTTCAGGAAGCAGCAATAATATAGTTCTCCTGTTTCCTATTTGAATGGGTTTGGTGTAACATGCTTGGATGAGTTATTTGAGCCCAAATCGATTTCTCAAAAACAACAACAACAAAGAACACACCATACAATTACATTCCTATTACGGTCATTTAAGGTTTCAATATTTTCCGGAGATAAAGGAAATTTGACGTTGAATGAATGATTCCCGTAGAAATGGCCAACTACGCGAGATCCCGGGCGGGGATGCAAGACTAGGGGACGGAGCGGGACACCATCCCCGTCGTCATTCTGTGCCGGGCCTTTCGGGCCGGGAAAGACGGCTGCCAGGAGAGAGAACGGGGCAGGGCAGGGCGCCCGGCGGGGCTGCCGGGGAAGCTGGGGAAAGGATCATCCCTCCTCTCCTGGTAGGAAAAGGGGCGTCCCGCGGGTCCTGCTGGAGCGGGGCCCCCCGATTCCCGCTGGAGCGGGTGCCCCGCGGGTCCCACTGGAGCGGGGGCTCCCCGCGGGTCCCGCTGGAGCGGGGGCGCCCCGCGATTCCCTCTGGAGCGGTGTCCCGCGGCTCCCGGCCCGGCCCGCACGCCGGGGCTTCCCCGCCGCCCCCCGCGGCCGCGGCGCGCACGGTCCGTGAGCGGAGGGCGCCACCGCGCGGGCGGCTGCGCGCCTGCGGGCAGCGCCGCGGAGCCGCCGTCGGGCGGGCCGGGGCTGCCCCGTGCCCCGGCTGGGCTGCGGAGAGCCCCCTCCGCGCCCGGCTGTGAGAGAAACCAGCGGGAAAGGGCGGCCCGCTGCTCCCCTGCACCGGGCTTTGGGGCTGGTGGGGTGTTTTTGGTTTCCTGTGTCATGACTCGGCGGTAGCAGGGGTAAACACGGGCTTTTCTAGAAACCCGTGGGGCCAGGACTGTGTGAATCACGTCAGTATGAAGGCTTGAGGGCACACTCCGCCGAAACATTCCTTCTCTCCAAAGAGACGGGACACACACATTTTAAAGCTGTGGCTTTTTTCACTTTAGAAAAGCTACTTTCAGCTATTTTTGATAGATGCAGCCGCATTTCCTCTCCTCCATCCCCACTCCCCTAGATCCTTACAGAAAGTATGAGGATGCCTGAAATAGCAGGCATTAGCAGCGCAGAGGCAGAGATACCCATAAACAAACCTGAAGGTACAGACCCCACACGGAGACCCTGTGCCACCCTGGTGGTACTGTGCATGCAGCAACAATGTCAGGATGGTTTGCAAAAAAATTCATCTTCTAAGCTCTCACTTATGGTGAGTGAGTAACTCACACACAGTTTGTACCAATAAAAGTTTCATAGCATCTCAGTCTACGTCACCGGGGTGTGTGTGCAAAGTGAATGTGATTATGACATGACTGCGGTTTAGGCTGAGGAAGTAAAGGTTTTAATCTGGTCTCTGCATACGACACAGTACATTTCTCAATAACTGTCATCTCAAGGCTGAGAGGGATTTAAGGTATATAATACTTGCCTCTAGGGCAAATTCTTAATGCAGCATCTAAAGAAAAGCGGGGTTTTTTTATTGGCAGAATTTCTTTCATCTTCCCTGTACCAGTTTAAATTAGACCTTTTAATTTATCTAACTACTCTATTTTAAATATCCATTTTATTAACTAGAGCATTATAATTCTATAGAAGTTTCTAGGGGAGCTTATGTCCTGTAAGCGTTGTCAAGTCTGACTGCAGCTGACTGCCAACTGGCTGCTGGAAACCTTGCTGCTAAAGTTCTAATTCAAAGGAACATATTTCCTTATGTACTGTAATGGGCATCTTTTTGACTCCTCAGAAACCCCCTTTTTATATTTATGCATTTTTTATAAAATATACTATGATTAATTTATCAAGCTGTCAGGAAATTCTATTGGTCCATAAAGCCAGATATCTCATACACACTGGTCGGATGTCCAGCCACTATATTCACATTTTTTCAGTATGTCCCAACTTAGCTAGATGTTTTTAAAAGAACCTGGAAGAATTTATATAATTTATAATTTTATCATGAAAGGACACATGTATTTCTGCCAATATAGAAAAGGATGAATTTTCTTTCTCAAAAGCAAGTAATCCTGCCAAAGCTGCTGTCTCTCTCTGACATACACACATTATGGGTTTATCATCTATCTTGTACCTATCCCTGCCAGGCCTCCTTTCTTACTGGGGTGGCTTGGGAAACTTATTACTAACCAGTATGCCAATGAATACTTGTCTGCACCAGTTTCACAAACGTAACACCAGATACTATAGCTCAAGCACAGCTTGGAGGCCATTTCAGCACTTCCAGCTGAGACATGGAACCTGCAGCAGAGGTGGGAAAGCCCTACTTTCCTCCTTAGGCCAGATGTCAATCCACTGAGTGACAGAAGGAGATGAAGGGTGGGAGCAGTCTGTGGCCACGGGGTGAAGTTTGCCGGCCAGCAACATCATCAGTGGCCGAAGGGCACACACGAGGATGGCCACCCCCATCTCTGCTGAGATCGTCTAGGGTGGCAGTGATGGCAGCGATGTGGGTGACACTGCAGGGGCTCAGCACAAAGAATCCAAAGTGAAGGAAGCAGGGAAAGGAACTTGCCTGAGTCTCCAGGGAAACTTTATTTCCCAAAGCGGGTTGGGAGCAAGTGCCAGAGAAAAGGGGGTCCGGCTAGCATTTTTAAAGTGGGGAGGGTACAAGGGCTGGATACAACTCTTAACCAGTGAGGGGATCTTAGGGGAGGATTACCTCACATAACTTAATCAACAGGGAGAACTCGGGGGAGAGAAGAAGACCTTTAACCCAAGAAATCATCAAAGCAGGGCTAACTGACAGGGAACATTCTGGAACACAAGGGGAGAGGTAACAGTAAGTGACAGGAGCAAGGGACAGGGCGACGGGGGTTGGCAGGGACATATAAGGGAATGAGGGGAGGAACAGGGACCCTGGCACAGTGAGGGGCAGACTGTTGGGATAAACAACTTTAGGCTGAACTATTTGAGGGAACAGAATGGAATACATGGCAGAAACCATTGTAACTAACTAACATAGAAATTCTAACTGTTATATTAAAGCAACAGACAAACATCAAACTACCACAACGAAGTATTTCATTCCCAGAGTTGGTTTTCTTTTCTTAAACCATTGCCTCTCATGCTTTCTTTAGATAAAGCAGCAAAATGCTTAGGCATGCTGTAAAAAGCCCAAACATCCGTGTGCTTTCTCATGTCCAAAGGGACAAAGCTGCAGTCCAGACAAACTTGGTCACCCAGGAATGTTCTGGGCAAAATGTACAAACTACAAAAAAACCCCCAGCAACCAGGGATAATATTGGGATTACAAATCTCTCAAGAGATGGTAGGGGCAAGCCTCACTTGGTGGCCAGGACCCTTGCCAGCCTCTTTGCATGAGACCACCAAGCATTAGCAACGTCACTGTGAATCTTCAAGATAATTCCTTACTACCTTTTATAACCTTACTTCCAAGCAAACAATCAAAAAAAAAAAAAAGGGGGGCTGGGTTTTTGGGTTTTTTTCTTTCCCTCTCTGAAGTGAGGAGGCAGAACAGTACTTGGCAGGGCAGCAGCGTAGGAGCACCAGCAGTGCAGTCACTCTGCTCTTGCTGCTGCTTAGGACTCACGGTGAGAGACAAGGCCAGGGGGTTGCCTGTGTCTTGCATAATTGCCCACACAGAAGCTCAGTGTTCAATCCTACCCCGTGGGTGCCCTCCTCCCCCTGTTCAGTAAACGAAGGCAGATGACTACGACAATACAGAGGCAAAGGAAGAGTCATTCCCATCCAAACACAAAGGTAAGAAAATAACTTTCTAAATAAATGAATGACCAAACAGTGGACTCGGTTTCACAAGGAGGTGCCACCACACTATGCCTGTGACAGAAAATTTCCTTGGATGACCAATAGATTTATTTTTAATCTCTCATCTTTCACCCAAATAAAGCTGTGTGCTGCAAGAGAAGAAAAGAGTTGTGCTTGATGATTTCTGACAGTGGTTCTTTGATCAATCATTTATGTATGAAAACTAGAAAAATAAATTATGAAAGACAAAAAACAACAACAAATAAAGGATTTCTTTTAAGACTTAATATTCTAAAGGCATATTCTACACTAAAGCCAGCAACCTATAAAATGCCACTAAAGACCTCACTAGTCCACAGGGCAGAATAAAAGGCTTTAGGGCTGGCAGCAGATCTATCCCCTCTCTCATTTCTACTTGGCCCAGTGTTCAGGGGTAGGGTAAACCCTTAAGCAGATTGAATATACAAAGTTTCACAAGTGCTGCCAAGATACAATAATTTATACAGGACAAATAACAGCCACAGTATTTTTTTGTGTTCCAGGTTGCTTTAGATGCAGCTGTAGCTCAAGGTGAATGACAAGTTTTGGTTTTGTACCCAAATGTGACAGAATTTTGGGTACACCTTTAGAAACAGTGGGACTGCCATGTGCCTGTGTCCAGAACCAAAAATCCATCCATAGTTCTGAGGTATTGCTAATGGCATAGCTAAAGTTATTCATAGTTTACATTTACCAGAAATAGTTGGAACAAATTAATAATGAATTAGAACATTTCTTATCATCGCAGGGAGCGAGAGGGAATAAATAGAACCATCCATATTTTCTTATTACAAAACAGTGTGCAGCCTATTACCAAACACTAATTTAGTGTTGCTTGTGCTGGAAAACTGTTGAAGGGTCTCTGGCTCCTGACAGTGCAGCTTAATTCAGTCTGACGGGAGCAAGGCTGCACAGAAGCAGTCTGGGGCGGGCAGGTGAGGAGCATCCCAACAGGGGTGAATCCCAGCCTGCCAGAGCCGGGCGCCGCTCAATAATTCCAATTAACCACGCTAAAGATGATAGAGATGGGTCACGCAGAGCCCAGTAAATATCAATCAGAACTTCATATTTTGATGAGAGGATAACAAAGTCTTTCTCATTAGAGGAAAAAAGATATTTGGTTGGGCGTAGAAGCCTGTCCTTGGTGGCTTGTGCACCCTGCAGAGCAGCCTCCTCCTTGAGGGGCTGCAGGCCATGCTGGCCACAGCCAAAATTGGCTGAGCATGGGAGCCCTTCACGTGGCTTAGCTCCCTGTTTTTGTGCGTGGTGAGCAACAGGGAGAGCTCCCACATCCCTTAGCAGCACAGGAGGGCCTGTGCTCCACCAGACACACAGCTCCAGAAATGAGGGGTGGGGTGAGACTGGGGAGCTCGGTTTTCTGGCCTCTGTGCCACGAGATGGGTGGACAGCAGACTCTGGGGTCACCAGCCAGACATAGGGGCCAGGAAACAGCACATAATCTTTGTCTCCTGTCATAACTTAAATAAAGTAGTCGAGTCTACTTAGCCTAGAGGAAAATGTGTGGTTCTTAGTTTTTATATTTTAAGAGAGCACAAAGAATTTCTTGTGTGTGGCCTTATGGTCCGATCCATCTCTATCTTCTAATAAAATGCATTTCTGTAACAGCCGAGGCAATTAATCACTTAAACAGAATTGGATTACAATCTCCATTACTAGAAAATCTTTAAAGTCAGGCTTGTATCTTTCTAAAAGATCTCGAGCTATCGAGCCATTCTTTGCCCTGCTTTATGCAAAGGTCAGACTGGATGTTCGTAATGGCCTCTTCTAATGTCAAAAATCAGTCTCTGACCCTTCTAATGCCACTCACTGATTTCAGACAGAACTGCACTGGATTTATTGACCCCTCTCATTAGGAATGAAGATTGTCTGCAGAAACTCTTATGTGATTTCGTTATTCCAGGTACATGTCTATTGAGCTCATTATGTAAATGCTGATAGCTTTAGTCAGTTTGGAATTTCATAGGAGTTTGCAGAGTACAGAACAAACCAGAAATTGTGAGGACATTGGAAGAGTGAACTTTCTCTTTTGACCCCCAAATCTGTGTTCAGTCTCCAGAGGTAACTGCACATGTTGATAGCAACAACCTAATGATAAACTATGATACTCTCTAGATATGTATAAATCCTGAAACTTAAATATGGTATTTTTCACTGTAGTGAAAATCCATTTCCTGGGGATTTCTTGCTTTCAAGTGCAAGTATATTATTGACTTCGATATGTATTTTCAAGAAAAAAAAAAACAACCAGAAGTCATTTGGGGTGATGTTCTGACATGTTCTACTCTACAGCAAATGCATTTTTTCTCTAAGTCTCAGTAACACTTGAGATTGCTGTAAAATGTATATTGGTTATAACTATCTGTAAAGAATATTTTACCATTACATAAATAACTTCAGTTAGTTTCTCTGATGAAATAACTGAGTGTGACATTAATTTACTCTGAAACCAATAGACAACAAGTTTGAGCAAATAAATGCAGAAATAACATATTATCATTTAATGCTAACACTTAAAGGTATTTTGGCTTTTGGGTTTGGTTCTGGTTTGATTTTTTTAGTAAGGACTTCATAAGGAGATACCTTTATATGTTTCACATACCTTTCTGAAATTAAAAAAAAATATCCTGTTCAAAAGACAGCCATTGTCAAGAACATTATTTATTCAACCATCTCCTCTATGGAAAGTAAAGAACTCTGGTTTTAATACAACTCCTGACCCTTTTGTCCTCAGACTGGTTCTACAAGTTCTGTTCTAAGACAGAGATTGCTTCTGATGTACTGTTCATTTCCACAAACCCTCTCTTTTTTTCCTCCCATTCCTAATGTAGAATACTTTTATATAACTGTCACAGAGGTACAAGGAGGTAAACCTTGTTTACTACAAGATAAATACTGGAATAGGAGAATAAAATTCTGTTTATGAAAGGGGAAAATATTTGTTCAGTATTGAGAAAATTGTGCTAAACACCCCCCCCCAAAAAAAAAAAAAAATCACAGATTTAGAAAAAAAATCTTTTATTTTAGATGAAAATGAGCTGCATATGATCTGGGTATAAACCCATACTTAATGTGGGTTCTTTATACTTAAAAAATATGGTACATTAATGCAATAAGTTTCATCTGAATTAATATACCACTACTCTCACAATACTCTTATGTCATATTATTATTGTGAGAATTATGTCATAATTCTTATAAACATATTACATCCGTTTTATCTAGTAAAGTATGAAATACAGCAAACTTGGTGACTTTCTTGGGACCATATAGCTAAAAAACATGAATAGTTCTAAAATAAATATCTGACCCCACTGATGTCAAAGGCAAAGATCCTGATTGCTTTAGTGGGGTCAGATGGTCACTTTTGGTAATCTGAATCCCAATTTTTTGCCAGTGTTGGAGGTTTACCATTCAGGAATAATACCTCTTGTGCCTCCAAACACTCAGTGCCACCAATCTATAAAGTAACTATCTGCCAGTGAGTTCTGTCATGGATTCAAGGGAGATTAGTATTTATCCCCTATGAAGAGTGATTTTAGTGGAAGAAATTCCTGTCCCATCCCCCAAACTTGTAGTCACCACCAGTGGTGGTCTCCACCAGTGCTGGTCTCCACCAGTGCATGTAGAAATCAGCAGCTCTGAGATGGCAAAGAAAATGTCTCCTAGAAAAAGAAAATGTGCAGTCAGTGACATGAAGCACTAGTGAATTCATGTATTTGTTACTAGTTTGAAGATGATTAATAACCTTGAACTAAACTAAAAGGAATTAAAACAACATTGTTCATCCTCTGAGAACAGGGTAATCAAAGAAGACTTTGCAACTGATTAAAAGCTGTCCTTCAGAAGAAATCATTCCCCATCTTCCAGTGTTGATTAGTGAATAATACTGCTAGTCATTGCACTCAATATAGTTGGTGTTCTTCCTTGATTTTCGTGGGGGAAGAAGAGACAGTAAGGAGGGCTGAATCACAAGATTTCCTCATATTTTTTCCTAATGAACAATGGTGCACACAGCTGCTCTGGAAAACAGCGACAGGTAAAGTCAACACAGTCACTGAAATGCACTACAAAGATGGCAAAAGTTACCAAGCATTGACTCACAGACAAAAAGTATAAACTTGGTATTAAGATGTGAAGAAAAGCGTAATGTCCAATGATTCCTCTTGTTTTCAACATCTGCATTTAGTTTAAGTAGCTAAACCTATAGTAAATACTTTTTCAGGATCGCTCCTCACCATTTGTGTAGATTCCACAGGATGGGAAACAAACCACCCCAGAATGCATGATCCATGTTTATAAAATTCGGGGGTGTTAACTGGGAAAAGTGCTGCAAAACACTAAATCCCAGAGGTATCTTGTGCTGTGCTGAATTAGTTCTAAATGAGTCTGCAACAAAAGGGAAGCTGCACTTGAAGAAGAAAACGTATTCTCTGCACCAGATAGGTAATAAAAACTGAAAGGTCACAGAGGTATTAAAATCCAATTGTTGTAACTACTAAGAAACAGAGAAAAGGTGAGGGGGAGGTGGGGGTCTCCATTCAGATGATTTTTTTGAAGAAGCAAGGTGGATTGAAGTCAGGCACAACTTTTTAGCTCCCCAGAGGTCTATGTGGTGAGCACTTACAGTTCCTTTAGTTCACAGTTGCTGCCTTCCTTTTGCAGAGCACTGCATACCTGCAACTCCCAGTGAACTATTACATGTCACTAATACCCTTACATGGCCTGGAGTCCTATTTATAAAAGCAGCAAGTTTTAAATATATGAATACAACAAGTAGGAGCTCTGAATGTTAGCCTTCCTTGGGACTGGGCTGTTAATGGCATCTGCATAATACTGGGTGTAGAAACTGTTTATTTCACAGTATCTTAAACCTTTAGATTATTGTTAAGGAAGAGTAAAAGGAAAAATTTTAGAGGTGACACCTTCACACTATTTTCCCAACAGGACCAGCAGAAGCTGTACCTCTGATAGAAATTCCTTAAACATTTTTTGCACAAAGCATCTGAAAGTATGTTATAAGGAAAACCCTGTCTGTGAATGAAGCAGTATTGCAGAGAAATCACCAAAGTTCACACAGATATATTGCAAAGAAAATCTGTAGTGCACTTTTTAATAACTCGGCACCAGATTTTCTCTCTTTCTGTCACATCCTCATCACTCAATTTTGCTTGAGCAAAAGCCACAGCAGCATGAGATCCATCCATCCATCCTGTCCTGTCCTGTCCACCCCCAGAAAGCCGTAAGTGTCACAGATGCATCATATACAACAAAGATATCACAAATACACCAAGGAGGGGTTCATCTGTGAGAGAAAACCCAATTTCATTCCCACTATAGCATCACCAAGGTGCCAGTGCAGAAGATTGTGGCAGACTCCTGTGTAAGTGATTTTCTCATTTTCCTGGCTGTTAGATCTGTTACAGACTAGGCTGAGAGCAGCAGGACGAGAAGAGTCGAATTGGGAATATTTGCTGTTTGTTTGATTTCTCACGGCCCTGTGGCAGATGACCTGTTGTAGCCACATGAGTGCTGTGAGCATGGGGTACACTTTGGGGTCTGGCCATCTTAGCCAAGGGCTTGACATTGATGTGTTTGAGAGGCATCTTCTGATGCCACTGACCATATAGTGCTGGGAAGGACGAAAGTTTGACAAGGAAGTCTCACAGATATGTATGCTTAGCAGAAAGATTTTTGAATGTAGAAGCTGAGGAAGGAATAGAGATGGAAGCAAGTTTTGATATAGAAGAAAAGAATTGCTGAGCCAGTCTTACTGGCTAACCAAGGAGGCAAGGGGTATGTTAGTTAGAAGGGGATTTTATGACTTAGAGCAAAGGATAGACCCACCTCAAACAAGAAAATGTTTTTGCCAAGCAGAAAGATAGCACAGGCAAACAAGTCGGCAAATGTTGCAAGTAGAAAAAAGGTCTCGAAATTTTCCACTGCAAGAAAACTGAAAAACAACTTCTAGCTTAAACTGTAATGTAGTAACTTTTAGTGATTGGAGAATAGTAACATGAATATGGTAATTATAGTAGTTATGATAGGCTATAGATAAAAGTTAAGGTGTAGATTGGTTCTACTATATTAAGATGCACAGCAAAGAAAAGTATATAATGCATTTGTAACCTAAACTCAGGGTCTCCAGGCCTGCCTGCAGCTGGAGCTGACAGCTGTAGGCACAGGCTCTGTCGCCCACGACCCTGGACTGCTGTAACACCTTGGATGTAATAAACTGAGTTTTGGAAGAGCCGCCTGGAGTCCCTCATCTCTCATTACAGCTCTTACAATATAGGACAAAAAGCGATGGCTGTCCTGAGGGGATTTGGGCAACAAGAAGGGAGCATTTGTGCAGGAGTAGGTGTACGCACAGGCTGGTTTTCCTTTAGCCACACTGAGAAGCAGCAGCCTCAGGGACACAGCAGGGGCTGCAGAGCCCTGGTGCCACCTGCGGGGCTGCACATCCCTGGTGCCAGCTGCGGGTCTGCAAAGACCTGGTGCCACCTGCGGGGCTGCACATCCCTGGTGCCACCTGCGGGGCTGCACAGCCCTGGTGCCACCTGCGGGGCTGCACAGCCCTGGTGCCAGCTGCGGGACTGCAAAGCCCTGGTGCCACCTGCGGGACTGCGGCTGGCACCGGGGGACGCCACCCCGCCTGCTCCCAGCCGCGCTCTTGCAATAAAAGCACTTTCGCCTCCTGCGAGCCGTGGGGACGTCCATCTCTCGCTTTGGGGCGGGTGTGAGCCCTCTCTCCCCCCGAGCATCTCCGGCAGGCGCATTAAGGAGCCTGAGTCATGCCGAGGTGCGCTGGGAAGCAGCAAAGAGTCCCCAGGGCGGGCAGGGGCAGGCGGGAGTGCCGGTGCCACCGGCCGCGCCTGCGAGCCCGATGGAAAATCGCCTCCCGGGCCGGGTACGCGATGTTCTAAGTGCGCTCTGTGACCGGCCATGGTGAGAAAAACATTTTCTTGTTCTCTCCCAGTGCATTATGAAAACCCACTAAAAGGTGCTTTTCGCACCACAAAACCTTTTAAAAGGATTCTGTCAACATAAAAGCAACATTGACAGCAGTTGCCTTTAAAAGTACTTGAGTCTTCAAACTCTGAAATGTGCTTCTTAATTTATTTTTTTTTTTAAATTTTCCAGACTTGGTCTACTACCAGGCTTCAGAGAAATGTTTTCCGTAATTACATTACAGTAAGAAAATGCATTGTGAGATTAATGCACATAACTGTTATTAAAACAATTTGTAAACGTATTCTTCACAAAATGGATATTAAAACACATGGATCTTTGCCTCAGCAATAAAACAAAATTGTTGTAGGGAAAATTCATCAGACATATTGAGAGGACTACGAGACCCATTTGCATGTGGTGCACGTGGCCCAGATCATGTCACCAAGTGGTCACCAAGTTTTCTGCTGTATTTTTCTTGTCTTCTCCTTTCATGCGCATCACCATCCTGGCACTCCTTCATTCATGTGTATCACCATCCTGGCACTGGATGACAGGATGCACAAATCTGGTTTTGATAACAGAGATTTTCTTCTGCTTCTGATGATATTAAAAGACAAATTGCCACACAGAAAGCAACATGCCCATCTCATATACTTCAAGTACACTGCTGCCATTGCTGTCTCTGGGAAAACGTATGGATGGGCCACCACTTTCACCCTTTCCTTTCTCACCAATTAGAGAAGGAATTTTTGATCAAATAGGATGGGCACTCAGAGTTCTGTCTCCCACAAATTCTTTGGATTTCATTTTGATCATGTGATTGCTGTAAAACTTGTGTAAATGTTTCCTATAGAGCAATTTTGGCACAGAAATTTGCAGAGAAATTAGTTTATAAATTATGAGTCTTCCGTATTTTTGGAAACAACATACAGCTTTGGCCACTGCAGCTTGCAGTTAAGAAAGAAAAAAAAAATAGAAAATCTTAGTGTTGGTACTGTTGAGAAGGAATTGTGTCCTGCAGTCACTTTTTGTGCTGAGAGAAACAAGTATTACAGTAAAGAAGTGTTCACTGTTTTGGAATAGTACCAAAGAGCAACTTATTTTTAATTTTAAAGGGTTTTTATTTGTTCATTCAATAGGAAGCATCAAAGATGCTAAAATTAATCACTCTGCACCAAAATATCCTGCTTCCAGATGTAATCATACAAGTGATAAAGCTACTGGTCATCTGTTGCTTTGCAAAACTTTTTCAGTTTCTAAGAAATGGCAATCCACAGCTTGCATCAATACCTTGGCCAGCAGAGATTAGCCAACTTGGTTAGACAGCTAGTAAAAATGAAATTTCAGCTATTTATAACCAATCCCCTGAAGACAGGGAGCTCAGATTGACTGCCAACCCTGACACTTGCCAGAAAGAGTTACATTGCAGTGCTATGCAATAACAGATCCCAAAAGAACTTCAATATTTTGACCTTATATCAGGAACTCAAAGGCAGTCACTGAAGAATATCCTTCAGCAAGGACAATTTATGGTTATAAAACTGTAACGTGCATAATATAAAATTCAACTGTGCTGATTTCTTGTTTTCTTCTCTTTTTCTTTTTTTAGGACTAAAACCTGTTCAAAGAATAAGCAAAATAAGCAAAACTGACCTCACCAATGTCAATATGGAAGATCTATACAAAGACTGCAATGTACTAAACTTTGAAGACTACAAAAGACCCATATGGAACATTCTGCATCCATAATTCTGGATCCTGCAGAAAGGTCTAAAAGATGGAGGTGACTAATATAGCCTCTCTAATGACTAGAAAAAGAAAAAAAAAATGGAAAATAACCACCTTCCAGGCCTCACTTTGTGCAGTGACCTGGAAAAGAAACCCTGTTGGCACCAGCAATCAAGCTTTCCTGTATTATCTTCTCAGGGGGTTGATTATGCTGTCCTAAATATTGGATGAGTGGCTGAGGTCCAGAATTCTTGACACTGAAGTTATTCCTCAAGAACCCAAACACAATTAGAAAAGCAGAAGCATACAGTGGTAATCAGTATCCAGTATGGCATTACAGTAACAACAGTTCAGAATTGCCAGGCAGAAGGGGTAGCAAAACAAGGATATAACGTGCCAGCTGCTGACTTTGGAATTTTAAAGGCACCTTTCCCAATAGGAGGAAAAAAAAAATTCTAGTTCAGGAAACTGGAAAGTATGGCACTATCATATCTGTTTTTCCCAAACTGACAATTTTTGCAGTTAAATGAAAAAAAAAATTGTATGGTCATAGACTCATTAAAGTTGGAAAAGAGCTCTCAGATCATTGAGTCTAGCTTTGAGCTCAGCAACATCAATTCTACCACTAAACCACATCTCCAATTGCAACATCCACGCCCCTTTTGAACACTTCAAGGATGATGGTTCCACCACTTCCCTGGACAGCCTTTTCCAATGCCTATGTCTTTCAGTGAAGATTTTTTTTTCTGATATCTGTTCTAAACCTCCCTTGGAACAACTTGAGGCCATTTCCTCCCATCCTGGTGCTTCACAGGACCTGGCACTTCGCCCTGTTGAATCTCATACAATTGGCTTCAGGTACCACTCTCCAGAACCCATTCTCTTCTAATCTACTTTTAAGAAAAAGTTCTAGTTTTATAGGGCACACATGATTTAATTAAAGGATTCTTGAAAAGTAAACTTCTGAAGCCAGCAAAAGCCTTTAAGCATTTTAAATAAGTGATGGGTTCATTTCACTCACATTTCTAACTTACATTAAACCAAACAAAGAACAGAATTGTTTTTCAATATTACCTCATTATACTGACAGAGAGCTCCTCAATGTTCCCCTCACATTTTTGTTCCTACTATGGTCAAATCACAATGTGCTGGCTAGTACTGGCAGTGCACTATGTCAGGCACTGTATGCACTTGTTGGAAACAGTTCTTACCCAGAGATTTCACAACCTGAAAAGAGAGGACAGGCATGAATGAGAAACTGTAACTAGAGAGATTGCTTCCTGTGATTATACAGGAAAAGTGGTGTCAAAGTGGGAAATAAACTCCATATTTGCTGTTCTCTTTCAGCACATTACTAAGAAGTACACAACCAGTTTTTTTCTCTTCCTTTTTTTCATGGTTTGGGCATTAATAAGCCTTGGTCTCAATGGCAAATTCCAGCTAAAAATCACAGGGAATGTGTTCTGTTAAATGCAAGTCTCCAGCCAAATTTGTGCCTGCTACTGAATCCTCAATATTACCGTGCTGATAATTTCTTCTCATGTGGTGTTCACACTTGAAAGAGAGGTCAAATTGTATGGGCAATTTCTTGTCTTCAGTGTGATAAGCAAGCATGCCTGCTGCTTGGACTCCTGCAGGGAATTCACATCCAGCACTATAATTTTCAATTCCTTAGCCCAAGTACTGTTGATGTTTCATTTCATAGCAGGCAGAAGAGCATGAAGTGGGTTTTTTTGCTCTCAGGAGAATAGTTCAAGAAATGTAAGGAAAAAACCAGTAAAATTCACTTGACAATTGCATACACCCTTATTGCATCACCTATACACCACAGTGGGGGTCAGTTGGTATTAAATTGACATATTCTTATTTGCTTTATATGCTTTATATGCTAATTGCACACACTTGGTTATTGTAAGGTGTGGAAAAAATACCTTTCTGTAACAAATTCATCCCAATCACATAACTTTAATTGGAAATTTTTCTCAAGAAACTTTGCTTAATGTGCATGGAAGAAATGCATACTTGGATTTTATTGGATTCATGTTATTATGAGGGTAAACCTGAAATGAACAGTGCTTCTGTTGAACTGGAATCTGAATTGAGGAGCTTTTTAGAAGCAGAGGTTTTACTTCACTTCTACTGAAAGCTTCAGCCCTGAGGTGATGAAATCACCCTGAATGCCACATGGAGAGAATGCCATTCAGTAAGCAGCCATCTAGTTGAAAAGATCAAGAAAGTAATTTGTGGCCTTTTACATCTTTAATGCAGTGCAGAGTTTAGTCATTTTGGACAGAGATAGATTAGATATGTCTGGGTGAGTAACCTGAGGGCAATTCATTAATTAGGGAGAACATGCAGCTGCATATGGGCAAAATTAGGAAGGGAACACATTTGCAGATACATGAATGGCAGCATGAAAAATTCCTTCTCAGTTTTCTTGTTTAAACTGTCATAAAAGCTTGATTTTATACTGCAAATTGGTCATTTATTTTGGAGATTCTAGAAGTGCCTGGGTAAGTACACGTGGATGAAGTCCATATAGCTGAAATCCTGTTTCAAATTGCTTTAATCCAGCTCCTTATGGTTCATTTCAGATCTGCAGTGTCTGGTGTTTTGGGCAAGTCAAATACTGTGTTTAACTGACACATGAAACTATATCTGGGACCTGAGTGGCTAAATGGTGGTAAGCAAAATAAAAGATCAGACCTAGCAGTGAAAAAGCAGTCATGAAATGAAACAACTTTTATGAAACTGTAAATATCTGGTATAGTCTTTCAAATTGCAAATTTCTGATGAATAAGAATGCATTCCAAAGTCCTATTTAACCAATACTGCCAAAATAACAAACATTATACTTGCTACCATTCCCTGTTCTCTTGGGAAAGTTATTGTTTAGAGACTACAGATTAAGGCAATTTGAAATCAGATGTCCTTAAACATGATGGAACAAGAGGAAGATTTGACAGTGTGGTACTTTCTAATTTAAAAGAACATTTTCCTCTATACATTATATTTCAAATATCAGACATGTCACTTTCATGTGCACTTAATTTCATTACTGGCAGAAGATATTGAGAGAGGAGAAAAACAGCTAAGTAAGCAGAATTGAAAAGTCTCTGCTTAACACACGAAAATGAGGATTCAACATTTTCCTCCAACACTTTATAAATTAAGAGGTCCCAGTTCCCACATTTAGACCACCTGGAATCTGTTTTGAGGTTCTAAAGTAATAAAAATAAAATATTTTAATATGCTGAATTTTCTATTTGTATTTTATTACTTAAAATTTTAGCTAAAATATATGAATTAAAAAGAATAAAGTCTTCAAGCATCAAGTGCAACAAGTAAAGCGGGCAAAGAAAGGAACAGAGCTTGGTCCTATTGTACTATTAATTCCTATCTCTAGTTGAGATACTTCTTCAATGCCCCACCAGCTCAATTCAATTCCCATTCCCCCCTAGCCAAAAATGCTTGCAATGAAGATGGATGATGAAATTTAGAAATTCAGCAAATAGTGGGATTGGTGAGAAAAGGAGTCACAGCTGAAGGCTGGGTGTTTTGAAGGTCAGGCTCAGATGTTTTGACAGGGTAGGAGTTCATGCAATAGACTCATCTGCCCTGTCAGGTGAAAGGTTAGTGCTGCTAACTCCTGTACCAGAAAGCAGTCAGATGTAATAGAGGCTTAGACTGTCAGAGCTTTAGGAGATTTCCGTGCATGGCAACAGATTTTTTTTTAATGCAATTCAGGACTTATTTTGACTATGTTTAATAACATTGCAAGTCAACTTTCATTCGGGACTATACATCATATTTTAGGAGCCTGATGTCAAAGAAAAGGTGCATGTGAGTAGACTCTCAGAAATATTCATCTCTCACTTGGGCATCAGAAGAGGTTCCAGATATTCACAAACTTGGAAGTGGCTTCTGGGTTTATTTTAATATCTGAACTAAAAGTACTGCAAAGGTTTAAGGGCTTGACAATCATTATCCCTTTGCAGGTGGGTGCTGAGTCTCTTTGATAATCTGTCTCTTAGTAAGTAGTTGAAAATGAATATGACCAAAAGAGTACGTCAGGAAAGATAAGTAATAACACATTATTAGAGAAATAATTTTGCATGGCCATGCACTAAAAGCATCTGTGATTTTCTTAAGCTACTAAACTGTCAGGGGTTAGCTTTTTTTTTTGCTTTTTTTTTTTTACTCTTTTATATTAATTTCATTATAAAAGCCTAAAAGGCTTTTATAAACAATGTCAGTTAATATTGAAATGAAAGCCACATATTAAAAAATATATAAAGGATCACAAAACAGAAATGCCTAAGACAAAATGAGACACTACTAACAAATTACTCCTGTATAAGTGTGATGAGAAAGGGCACAAGAGAATGAATTATGTAAGTTGTGCACATACCTACAAGAAAAACAGGTGCTTACAAACTTTAAGACAGAAAACCAAGCACAAAATCCTTCAGCTACCATAGTTACTTTGGTACAGTTTGGATGTATTTCAAGTTAGTAGTTTTGAACGTTTCAGAATGATAAATAAAATCCTTGGCAGAATGTAAAACTGTGATAGCTTAAAAGAGGAATTCCTTGAGGAAAAATGTGAGAGGCAGAACAGATGTTCCACTTTCCAGATAAGATGTCTTCAGCAAATCCATGTATCCACTGTAGTGTAATTGAAAAGTTGTCCATCCTACATTTTCACAAGGTGAAGGAGACACTTGTTTACTGATGGAAGGGAGTTCCTTCTTCTTTTTCAATAAATATTTCATTATATAACTACAAAGAGAGAAAAATGAAACCTCCAAACACCAGCTAATAGGTCCAAAGCTTAATGGTTCTTTACAAGGCAAAGGACACATGACAGTTCTTTCCCACATTTTCGTAAAAGGATTAAGCACCACCATTCCGAGAAAAAAAAAATCTTCTGGTAAATTACTTTTGTGACATCAGGAAAAAAATAGACTTCTTTGCAGACATATAATAGTCTCTAATGGCAAGATATTTATTTACAAGTAAATAAAAACAGCCCGTTTGGGGTTTAGTCAAGTCATACTTCATTTCAACTAAAAAAGCCAGGGAGGAGAGAAGAAAATTGTCATTGTTAGATGACAGCATATCATGTCTAACCTTGATTTGTGACTTCAGAAATTTAAGAACCAGACTTTGAGAGAGGCTCTGCTTTCACCCAGGGGCTTCATCTCTGTAGTCACAAGTGAATTTCTTCAGCCCACATTTTATTTGGGAATGAAGGACTGACTCACACCCACAGCAGTGAGCAGGAGGAACTGTGGCTCTGCTTTTGCCAGTTCTGATCCACATTTTTAAACTTTTTTTGTTTCACACCAGAGGGGAAAACTCATTTGTTTAGTTTTACTTATTCAATATCATTTAGCTAAATATTGAACCAAATAACTTTTGAGTTGTCTAAACCTCATTTTGGCCAAAGAAACAGATACAGTTCTGAGTTTGGTTTGAAGATATTCAGGAACATAAACTTGTCTCTTTCTCACAGCTTGTCCCAAAGATCCTAGAAAAAGCTTGAAGGAAATCTGACACAATCTAAAACTTATCCAGACAATAGAGAGAAAGATGATGGAATTCACTCCTTACTATCTGAAGAGCTCCTCATTTGACATTAGTTTCAGCAGTTCTTCATGCAGAGACATGGAGAGGTGACAACATCTGAGCAGCACATAGACAACTTAGAGAAGAAGGCAAGTGTCAAGTCTTCAGGTGTGCACAGAACTTATGCTGCCCAGCCCTTGCATCTGCTGCTCTGGCACTTTGCATGCTACTGGACCATGACCCATTTCAGACAAAATATGCTTATAAAGATGCTTATTTTATCAGCATGACATTCTTCAGCTCTACATATTTTGTGACACTTAGAAAGAACTTTTGAACAAGTTACCCTCATGTTTTTCAAAGTTGGATTGATTCATTGATAGCTGTGCACTCAGAAGGACCAAGTTGCTGCTCTATGGAAGCCAATTCTGCCTTGCAAAACACAGATAAAAAGAGTGCACTAGTCATGGCACTTGTGCCAAAGGATTGTATCAAACTGGTTAGTCTCAAAAGACTTATCAGCACATCATATCCACCAGATTTTTGTGCTTTAAGTGCAACTGGTTGAGAAAGATGGAGAGGACAAGCTTGAAAATAGTCTCATAGCCCTGTGACTCTTCCAGCCCTGCCTGTTCCTCTCCATCTCTCCAGGGCTCCCCCTACCCTGTCCACAGCCCAGAATTTCATGTCAGCTTGCCATGGCCATCAGCCCCCTGCCCCAAAACCACAGCAGGGCCATCTCCAGCTCCCAACTGCCCTGCTTCAACCCACAGGTCCACATCTTGGCCTGTCCCCAACCCCAGGGAGGTGCCCAATGCTCCTTGGTGTGGAGTGGGATGAGCCTCAGCTGCCAGAACCTGCCCCCTGCCCTGACAGACCCAGCAGGGAGCTCTCCTGGTCCCTAGGGAGCCCCAGGGAGCTCCTGGCCCTGGCAGTGCCCTGATGGGATGGGAGATAAATTTTACAGCTCCAGCCAGATGAACTAGATTTTCCAACATGCAAAAATTCTGCTGGATTTTCCAACAGTTTTCCCTGAAGAAAGCTGCAATAAAACTCTAGATATGCTTTTGAGGGCCCCTGTACTGCCCTTTCAACAGTGTGCCCCAGCAGCAGCACAACATCTGCTGCAGCTGGAGCCCATCCAAGCCCAGTCCTGCTCCTCCCACCCTTTCAGATCCTCCTGAACAAGTTCATTTTGAGCTTTTCCTGGACTTTTTTGGTGAACCTTCTTGAACAATCTATTTGATTAAAACACACAGGGATTTTGAGGCTGCATCAGTGAGAAGCAGTGATGGAGCTCAGGGAGTTTCTCTGGTCCCTACAGGTGCTTCTGCAAGGGCTGAAGTGTGTTCTAGCTGGAAAACCCTTGAAGGTGCTGGTGGCACCAGGGCAGTGTCAGTGTGCTGATGTGAGGTGACTCCATTCTGGCTTTATTGAAAAGGATGGAACACCTCTCCTATGAGGAAAGTCTGAGAGAATTGGAATTGTTCCTCTTGGAGAAGAGAAGGCTCTGGAGAAACCTTATTGTGGCCTTTCAGTAGGGACTACAAGACAGGTGGGGAGAGACTTTTTACAAGGCCATGTAGTGATAGAACAAGGAGGAATGGCTTTAAACTTAAAGGGGATATGTTCCAATTTAGATGTTAGGAAGACATTCTTCACTGTGAGGTGGTGAGGCACTGGAAAGAGTCGCCCAGAGAAAATGGGGAAGCTCCATCCCTGAAAGTGTTCAAGGCCAGGTTGGATGGGGCTCTGAGCAGCCTGGTCTATTGGAAGACAACCCTGGCCATGGAAGGGATTTGGAACAGGATGACTTTTAAAGTCCCTTCCAAACTAAACCATTCTATGATTTGCAAGAAGAGTGGGGGGCAAGCTGTGAGCTGCTGTCCAGTGAAATAAGAGTGCTGTTGACCAGCTGGAAAAAGACCAAAAAGAAACAATTTTGTTTTTCAGCAAAGATTAACTATGTTAGATATGTGGTAGATTCTCTCATTGTAAAGACAATGAGTCTCAGGACCAAGGAGTAGCAAAATTCTGAGTAACCTCCTTTGTTCAAGGCACTAATGAATTATTTGACAAACATCTTTGCCAGTGGCCTAGATACACTTGATGCCTTTCAGCAAAAAATTAGATTAGAATATTTATTGAAATCCTTAATGCATTAGATTTGTATGATTCCTATTTCTACTAGGATTCTACTATTTCTACTGCTAGAAGCAAGGGAATTTTGTACTTCAGAGTTAAGAACAGTATCTTATCCATATTTTTACATAGCATCTAACCACATGTGTCTTTTGCAGTATGAGCCTCTGGTAGTCCTAAAAACAGAAAAAAAAAGGAACAAAACCATGGTTTGCTCCTGCCACTCCTAAAAAAAAAGATTGTCTTCAATACCTTGGCATTAAAATAAAATTGTGGAAAGCAGGAGGTTTTGCCAGTGGTTACCTGCAGGAAAATAAAAACAAAATAAAATCCAGAATGAGTATTTGACTTATTCTTCCATTTAAAAAGAAAACTAAAAGGAAGAAGAAATCATTTCTTCTAAAAGCGCTAATCCCAGAAGCATTGTAATAGCTGAAAAATATCTTCTTCACATTTTCTATGCAAATAATCTTTATCCACTTTTAGATAATGACATTTGGGTAGAGAAGAATAGATTTCCTCTGGGAACACTTTTATGTCATATGGCATTGAGTTCCTGAAAACAGTAATTGATCTGTGGGGGTCAAATATACTTAAGATATGATTAATATTACCAGAAATTAGTCCCTCAATGGTCAATTTTTCAGACACAATACCAATAATTAGCTGGCTTCTTTTCCATGCACACATAACACATATCATATTGCTGTTACTTTGCAGAGCTAGTATTTAGTATTTATTCCATTTTTGGATTCACTCTTTTGTTGGTATTATTAGACATAAACCCATAAAACTAATTTTCACCAGCATTAGTACAATTTACATGGCCCAAGGCCCACAGTTTTAGCAGTATTTTTGCTATATTAGCAATAGATCTCTTGTGAGAAAACTGCTGTGCAGAAATTTTACTGTGCTTATGTGACAGCTGTTCACCATGTGTTTGAAAGGAACTATCAGGTGTGTTTCTAATTAAAGTGTTTAAGGAATCATTAACAGAAAATGGCTGCTGACAAAAATCTAGGTTTTCCCCTACTCTAAGCCAAAGTTTTGGTGAGAGGAATTTATTGCAGAAACAATATCAGACATTAACAGCATTTTCCTGAGATGTAAGTTTGATACCCTGCTCTGATTTTCTAGCAGCACTCTGGCATTTGCTTGTACAGACACAGGAGGAAATACACAAGACCTTACAGATGCTGTAACTTTTTGTGGGGTTTTGGTTTTGTTCTTTTATGAAAACTCTTTTGCATAGAATGCTTGTATGAAAAAGCATACAGCCCCACATTTGAGGTGTCTTTTTGCAATGCAGGACACTCAAATGGAAGTCTCTGGGACTGCAGGATCTAAGAGCTGTAGATGTAAAAACATAAAAACTGTTGTGTTGTATTGTCCCAGACCAGTGGTCCATCAAAACTGCTTGCCTACCTCCAACAGAAGCTGCTAACAGATGCTTAGGAAAGACTACAAGAATAGCACCTGCCTGCATTGACACTTTCCCCCCAAGTACTTCTGGCTGTTTGTGGCTTAAGGAATTATTGAGGTATTAAATGAATCCTCATTCTGATGTTCTGTCCTTGTTTGACTTTTCCCTATGAATGCGTCTAAATGCATTTTGAACAGTTTTATACCTTTGACTTGCATCAGCTATGTGAAATGAGTTTCACAGCTTAATTAGGAGTTATGCCAAACCAAGAGTCTATTCTGGGCTGGACTTTAAAGTTTCTGTCCCCTCCCTGCCCCTGCTGCCCTGCTGAAATCTTACTTCAAACATGACTAGAATTTCAATGTTCAACACTTAATAAATGAGAACTTCTGCCCATTTCATCCCTTTGCTGTGACACTCTGGTAAACTGGACAATTCGAAACTGCTCCCTGTGGATGACAGCTATGTGCTTCATCTACATATTAACATCACTGACTTGTCCCTCAAACATAACCAGAAGCCATGGTGAAGTTTGGAGACTGAGTACTGCAAAGGGTACCTGTAGGAGTAGGTACCTGAAGACAAACGTGCTCAGAACTTGTTGCCAAGCAGGTTTGACTTAAACTACAGCTTTGCAAGTGAGGCAGATGTGAAATATCAGAGCAAAGTATGTCCAAGCATCCCACACTGATGTGGCTACACTCACCTCATCAGGCAAGAGGAACAGATAAGCTAATTGTTTGATCAGACTAAGGATTCTCAGATAATACTGTATCAGCAATGCCTGTTTATAAGCAAAATTCATTCAATATTGTAGATTATAATGTTAGTTCTGGACTAGCCAGCTATGCAAATGGCAAAGAACTTCATCTCAGTTTTTGCATCAGAGCAATACATGGTTCTTGCTCTATGCTGACGCCCTGGAGCACATTCAGGCATCTCTGAGACACAGGAATTCCTCACCTGCAATTTATAAAATGTCCTTGGAAAGCCCGGAGTTGATGTGAATCTACCCACTGTTGTGCAGGTAAGGATGAGGGCTGAATAGCATTTTTCAGATGTATTAGACCATTTCAATGCCAGTGCTGGCTACAAAGAAAATCATGGCCAAGAGGCACATGGAATGAAACTAATGAAAAGCCTTGGCTTTTCATGGCTGCAGCAACAAAGTCAAACTGGATCCTGGGCTGCAGCCACAGGGGCATTACTGGCAGTGATGGAGGTGAGATCATTCTTTTCAGGGTTGGTCAGGTTGTATCTGAAATGCTGTGTCCAGTTCTGGTTACTACACTTCAGGAAAGACAGAAGCAGACTGGAGAGAGTTCAAATAAAGGCTGCAAAGATGATCAAAGGACTGGAGAACCTGCTCCATGAGGAAAGACTGAAGGAGTTAGATCTTTCATCCATGGAGGAGAGAATGCTTACAGGTATTCACGGTATTCCAGTACTTAGAGAGCAGATACAAGGTGGACAGAAGCTCTTTCTTCACAAGGAGACACATGGAAAAGACAAGAGGCAACGGGTACAAGTTGTGCTAGGAGATGTATCATCTTGATTTAAGAAAGAAATTTTTTATGGTGAGTATAATAACTTAGTGGAACAACCTTACCAGGAAAATGGTCCCCATCACCAAAGGTTTTCAACTTGAGACAAGTCAGGTTGCTAGACAATGTCATTGAGGCTCCCTTTCCCAAGAAAACTTGAGCCAGATGAACTTTTGAAGTTCCTTCCAACTGGGCTGTTCCACGGCTCTGTGATTCTATGATTTAAATTAGGGCAGGTGTACACTGCACATAGAGCCACTGCAAGTTCCAAGGAGATTAGAAGGACCAGACTGTGTTTGTGCCATTTCCCCAGTCTTGCTCCAAGAGGATATATTGCCCCAGATGCACTGGCCCCCAACATTTGTAGCTGACATTTGGTTACAGAAGTGCTGCTCTATTTTGAGGCAGTGTGTGCAGAGCTGTGACAGCTGGGCCAAGCATTAATTGTACAAAATTTTCAAGGAAGGTGGCAAAATTTATCTTTGAAAGACAAGCGAACTGGTTAATTGAGATTGTTGGGAAAACAATGTCAGAACAGAGAAATAACTTTCCTTATCACTGACACATTTGCAAAATAGCATAATTTCATTCAACAAAGGGGAAAGGAAAGGGAGAGGAGTTGTGAAAATTTTTCACAATATTATTTTGTCATTTGTAGAAACATTCTGAAGTGGTTTTTTCTTTTTATTTTGTTTTCTTCCTCAAAAGGACTGTTCATTTAATTTTCTATTTTATAAAAAAATATTAAATTTCCACATCTCAAAACAAAGTATCCAGGTCAACCTGACACTAATCATTTATGAAATACCCTTCTGCATAGAACTTGTGGAGTTCCTGGTGCCATAGCTAATGAGGATGAGTGGGCAGTCTTCTACCAAATAGAATTTCCATCTTGTGAAAGTCTCTGCTAATAAACTGTGACTCCATGGGGTCTGGAAGATCATGTTCTTTTTCACTGCACACTTTCAAGAATCATTTCCTCACCATGGATAACAGCAGCTTGGGGACAAATGATTGCTATACAGTCTCAATACCAGATTGCTTGGCCTGACAGAACTTCTACTGAATTATTTCTGAGTTGGTTTCTAGGAGTTACTTTTTGCTGCTACTGTTGTCCCCAGCTCATGTAGCATGGGTACTCATTATTTCTCTGCTCTCTCAGAAGGTCTTTAATAGCACAGTATGGTATGGTGGTAAGTTTAGAACTGCACCTATTCTTTTATTACTGGTAGGTAGCATGTCTTCCATCACCCTTTCACAACCCACTTATTTTTCTCCTTCATCTGCTCTAGCTTGTGTCATGTGGAGGAATGGAATGTAAGAGAATAAAGATAGAGCAGAAGGCAATCTCACCCCTGAGGAGCTGCAGCTGTGCTAATTACCAAAGATTAAGAACAAGCCTGCCCTTAATAGGCCACAGCTGTGTCCAATAGGATGAGTGCTATAAAAGAGTGGGTTAGCTAATTGAGACGAGAGCAGTGGTTTGTTAGCTGTGTTGTGGATAAGGAGTAAGAGTCAGTGCTGCAAAGAGCTGCCCATGAGGAATCACTCAAAGGTATGGAACTTTTGCAATAAGGTAACAGTGTCATAGCTGGTGCTCTCTTTGAGGCATGTATTGTCCTTTTCCAAATGTATGAGCATGGCACCAACCACAGTAAAAGTCCAGCCCAGCTGAGAAATGTTGTTACATAATTGCCCAATAATTGTAGTTATAATCAGAGACAGATGCCTGTTACTAATCATAACAGCATCTAGCCTTCTCTTTCTGCTTCCCTGTTGTGGTTTTTTTTTTTCCTTCTTGCTTTTCTTTATACTTTTTTTAATCCACTTTCTTTTTTTCCTGAACAGATACCTTCAAATAAAAGGCTCCCTCAATGGAACTCTCCCTCTGCATTGATCTAGTAAGAATGCTGACAGCATCCTAATTCCACAGACTTTTATAAGGTTCAGGTGTTTGGCTGAATGATGTCTATTTCCACGGTGTCACAGAAATATTGCTGTGCTGAAGTTAAATACAAATGTGCTCTCACTTGTTGTGCTTTTCCTCATTTCCCATGCTCTGCAGTAAAGTGCATTAGCGTTCCTTGCTGGGGAGAGGTGGCTGTGAGCAAGGAGACATACTGCCAGCAAGGCCTCGGCTAAGAAACATCTGCCTGAGCCAGCTGCAGCAGATTTCACAGGTCACTCACATACAAGGCTGACAAGGTCCCACATGTCACCTCCACAGCCTCAAATCTTTGTTCTGTCCTAGCTCAGCCAGGCTGCCCTAGTTCAAAAGGCTCCTTCAGACAGATAGATGACTCCTACTTCCCTTATTCCCGGTAGCTGACAGGAAAACTAAACACTTGTGAGACAGTGGAAGTCTGTCACTGCTCAGCCCTCGCTGCCTTCACTCTGCATCCTTTGTGATTTTGCTTCGTGACCACAAGATGTCTCCTGTAATCCATGGAAATAGCAAAAGGCTGGCAGAAAGGCTAAAGAGGTGTATGAAAGACAGGGAGCAGCCTCCAGGAAATGCCTGAGAGGAGCTTCCCAATGCACATCCCATCTCCCACCCAAGAGAAGAGCATCCCAGAAAAAAATTATCATGTGGCAGGTTTTGGTTAATGCGTTCCTCCATCTATGTTTGAATGTCACACTGAAGAGCAGACTTGTCCTTGCAGTGCTCTGCTTCTAGTTTTGGTTCTCCTTTTAGGAATGAACATGTAATATAACTGGATTTTCCGCTCAGAAGTTAGAGCTAGTCAGTTAGAGCTTGAGAATATATATTTCTAAAATTTTTCATTAAAAAGGAAGGGGGAAAACCATGTATTTAGAAATTCAGCACACTGTTTAAAAAAAAAAAAAGTTTAGAGAATTAAAAAAAATCTAGACAAGTCTTTAGAAATCTCCTGACAAATATTTTTGCCCTTATGAATTATCATTTGCTGGAAGAAACTCATACTGAAACAAGTGCTTACAATTGAAAGTATCTGTCATACTAAATGATACACTCTTGTAAGTATGTAATTTAATTTAAAATTTCTAATTGCAACTTGTAAGGCACAAAGGCATGCAAAACAAAATTAAGTAATATTAATTGCTTTATTCAGATTGACAGGAGAACTCCCAGGACTTAAGCAAATCACAGAAGTGGAGGAAACCCTGCTCTCAGGATTCCCAGCAGTGTAGTAGATCAACAGACCTGCACAGACTTCTGAATCAGATTTCTCACCTGAAATCAGTGTCAGGGTGGTTGTCATGGTACTTCCTCAAGCAGCAAGTTCTGCAGGACAGGAGCCTTAAGGCATAAGCAGGTGTTGGGAATGGCAGCCTTCAGTCTAAAGCTGTGCTTAAAAACAGAGCCACTACAGACAGACAGGACACTAACTTTTTACCCCTCCTTGAATGCCCTGGAACTCAGTATTAGAGCACCTGTCCCAGCAATTGGCTTTTTTTAAACTCCACATTTAAAGATGGTAAAGGCCCCCTCTCTTTCATGCACTTGTCTGCTACTTAGCTCTTTTAGAAGAACATGTGATACATGTAATGGTGTATTTGAAGGCAAAAGTGTCACTTGCAATGAGAAGGGTGGAAATTAACCTCAATACTTTTTCCATGTTCATTTTGATTAAAGGGCATTCTCTTTCCAGCAGCATTTTCTCTCATGAGCAGCTCCACTGAGGTCAGTGAGACTGCTTTTCAGGCTGTAGGATTTACCTCTTGATGAATATAACCCAAAAAAGACAAGTGGAAAATCCCCCTGGCTTTTAAATAAGGTTTTATAAGATGTTTAAATGATACCAGAGGCTGTTCTGAGGTATAACACATAAACTGACTTGTGGTTTTCATGTGAAATTGAATAAATGCCTCCAAAGTACATTATTAAATATTCTAGTATGAAAGATCACTCTGAGCACTTTTGTAAATTTCTATTCTTGAAATATTGATTCAACAATTTTGAAGAACCACTATGGTTTTCTATAAATACTACCCACAAAAGTTGTTGTATGAGTGCATAGGCTACTGCATTCCTCTATGCAATGTGCATTATGGAATTTATTATTTATGTATGTTAGTCCTTATCCATCATGAATAATCTGAGATGAGCTCAGTTGATTAGAACATGGTGCTGATAACACTAAGGTTGCATATTTCATCCCCATATGGGCTGTTCACTCATTGGATCAGGTGATCTTTGTTGGGTCCCTTCCAACTCAGAATGTTCTGTGTTTGTTAAAAAAATACGTAACTAAAAATACTTAGAAAAATGGGTGAATTGTTTACTTTCAAATTAACTGTGGAAAAGGTATAAATAAATTGGAATTACTATGTGAGTTCTATGATGGTAACTACTGGACTTAATGAGAATTTGAGTGATAGCCACCATCTTTGGTAAAATTGATAACTAGAACTTGAGCTGAAGTATTCTGTTTTTCTGAAACCTTTGCACAGTCATACCTCAATTCCTCAGTTTTCTTAGAGCCCATACATTTAACAACGTGTATGTGTGCATTTCCTGTACAGAACACTGGAAACACCAGTTAATGTTTGATTTGTGCATACACTTTTTATATAGGTGTGTTTGTTTTCCTGCTGGTCTTAGCCAGCATACCTGACACCTGAGTAAAACCTTTGAACTCTCAAGTGTTATTTATTAGTGGAGTCAAACAATGTTTTACTCAGCACTAGCACTAACTTTAAGCTTATCAAAATTGGCTTTGTCCAACATACTCATTCCTATTCTTCCCCAAAAATAACATAGCTGAACTTTTATTAGGAGGCCCCTACCCCCTTTGACAGAGTCAATATAGCCAGAAGCAAGCACTAACCAAAAGAATCTTGAACTAGTTTAATACTTCTCATCTTAGCATCTACACTTACCAGGTTCTTCAAGAAACTAAACCTCATCATAATCCCATTTTAGAATTAGATTTTAGAAGTTCCTGCATTTTCCCGACTTCTTCAGATTCTTGTGAACCAAACTCTAGCATTAATCCAGCCACAGAGTTGACATATATCCCTGCATCAACAGCCCAAATAGTGGATTAATTTCCTCTGTCAGGGTCATCTGCAGCCCAACTCAACACATCTCTTCAATTCAGCAGTCATTTGACTCTTTGGCCCCCTTAACCCTGGATTAGGGTCAAACTCTAGCCCTAGTTTTAATCAGAACTCAGAGTTTAATCTGCAGTTGTGACTAGCATCTTTATCCCCTGCTCTCTCTCTGGATCAGCCCTTCCCATATGAACCTCTAGCTGCAGCTCCAGCCTTCACTGAAGGTACCCACATCCTGTCTTGCCCAGTTACCCTGAACTGTCCCCTACGAGCCCTAGTCCCCATTCTAACTCTAATGTTCTTGTAATGCACAATAAGCACAATTTTTTCAAGCTTTCTTTTGCAAACACAAATCTTTACCCTAATCCTAACACTAGGCTCAGAACTGAACCTTTTCTGTTCATCCCTGCCACCTCCAGCCATGTCCCATTTCTGTGACAGCAAGGAATGAAGAAATCCAACAGTATCCTGCAGCATCCATGTGGAGATGGGCTGAGGTTACTGTCAGAAAGGAGATTGTTTAGGTGTAAGGTGTTGGTGATTTTGCACCCATGAAGCAAGGCACAATTACAATTAGAGCTGAAATTTACCAGCAATGCTAGACTAATGAAGAATATACATTCTAGTCCCTGCAAAGTGTATGGTGTTAGGTAAGAGCTTCTGCTGTAAGGAATGAATTATGCCTGCAAGATTTGGTAGGCTGCATCTAGCAGAGAAGGTTTAATATTCAAGTTAGTGTTTCAGAAGAAATGAGCAGGGGTGGGGGGTGGCAATTGTTCTGATTTGCAAAGCTTAATACTAGGAGCACCCAATTAACTGGATGTGGTGGTTGGACACCAGCTGGAAACTAAGCTCCACATGGCTTCTTTCTCACTTCCCCCCAGTGGGCTGGGGGACAGAATTGGTAGAATAAAAGTGAGAAAATTCATAAGTTGAGAAAAAAGATAGTTTCATATGTAAGGCAAAAGTCTCACACATAAGCAAAGCAAATAATTCACTATTGCCCATGGGTAGGGAGGTGTCCAGCCAATTCCAAGAAAGCCAGGCTCTATCACCCTTAAGAGTGACTTGGGAACACAAATGACCTCACTCTGAATGCTCCCCTGCTTCCTTCTTGTTCCCCCAGCTCTGTATGTTGCCATATGATATGGAATATTCCACTGGATACATGGGGTCACCTGTACCAGCCATGTCCCCTCCCAGCTCCTTGTGCACCCCCAGCCTGCACACTGGTGGGGTGTGAGGAGCAGAAAACA
Source organism: Passer domesticus (assembly GCF_036417665.1). Taxonomy (NCBI): domain Eukaryota; kingdom Metazoa; phylum Chordata; class Aves; order Passeriformes; family Passeridae; genus Passer; species Passer domesticus. The sequence goes on from NC_087474.1 coordinate 113,435,724, forward strand.
CCTCGACTCTGATTTAAGCACTGCTCAGCAACAGCTAAGACATCTCTGTGCTATCAACACTGTTTTCAGTACACTTGAAATGTGGGACAAGGGGCCAGGGCCAGGCGTGTGGGGTTGTATCTGTTACAGATGCTCAGGATTATAAGTGGGAGATCAATACCAGGAGTTGGAAATGGCTTTATATTATTTACTAGCACTGCAGGAACTGTTTAAGGTAGTACTGTATAATGCAGTTTGTAGATTCTTGGTTTTCAGCAACAAGTTTCTTTATAAATGAGGCTGAATATACTCCTTTCCCCAAGGGAGACCAGGAAATCATCTGAAGTCATGTAGAGACATGAGACATGGCTACAGTGGTGAATTCTGGGTACGTGAGCTTGAAAGAAACTTGGATTAAGGAGCACTAGGTGATGTGCCAGGATTTCAGCAGGGAAGCAACCTCCATGGCAGGCACCCAGGGAAAGAGGCAGGCTGGTTCAAGAGCAAGGCACTGCAGTGTGGGATCATAGCTGAAGTGCTCAGAGTGATATAATTAACTTAAAAGGGGGATGCAGCTGCATAAACTTCACATCCATACTTGCCCTAGAGAAGGAGCAAGCTCCTGTGGTTGAAGTGTGCTAAGAGGATTCCTTCTGAGTTTGGCAGCACGAAGTGCGCACACAGAGATCCAGAAAGAAGCTTTTTCATGTGTGAGGATGATTTTTAATTCTCTTTCCCACCAACCTTTCCATGCTCTGTGGAAAGATGCAACAAAATCATAATGTCAACAATTATGAGGGTACTTGGCCAGTGTCTTTTACTCTGTTATAGCCCACGGAGACCAAAGTCGGCCAGGCTGTGTGAGCCTCTCCCTCTGGAGACCTGCAACCACAGCTGCTCCTGCTGGGTCAGCTGGCACAGTGTCAGGCTTACCACTGTTCTGCCAGAAATACACAAAGTGCAGCAGATACCCAACAGAGAGTAAAATGAGGCTTTACTCTTGTCTGGGGTAAAGTATTGTGTTACTGACTGCAGCAACATGTAATGGCAAAGGGTCCTTTAAAGCACAGAGCAAAAGTGCAGCAGGGAAACAAGCAGAAATACAAATTTTAAGCATTGTGGCACTTCAAAAAGTGTAGAAGTTCTGTCACAGGAGAGACAATGTTAGCATCACACCAAGACTTCTGAAACTCGGCTTCAGACCACCATCTTAAATTGGGTTACCCTGCCCAAAGGTGTTTATAGGTGGTATTCCACTGCTCAGTGAGACATGCTGCCAGTGCAAGAACGTGTTCAGACATAAAAATGCAAATCATTAAATTCTGCACAAAGGATACATACATACATGTTGTATGACAGTTTCTTTCTGTTTTGTTTTGTTTTTTAACTAGCTGTTTGCAAAGAACAAGACAAATGCTTCCATCTTTCTAACTGACAGCAAAGCAAATTCTGGTTAAATTCTTTGCTCTGAGAAAGAATAGCTGTGCTGTGGCCCCTAAAAACCAGTGCTGCTTACATCAGACTTCAATGCATTTGAATACCTTGTGTATTAGAAACTATATAAAAATTTTCCATGTAATTTCTTTTAAAATTACTCACGGAAAGTGATAATTTCACAAATGCCTTGTTACTCTTTTGTCAGTGAGTGTCTCTGCTTATGAAGGATACTTTTTTAACTGTTTTTCCTTCATTTTATTTTAGTCAGAAAGTCCTTGTGTCCACACTAACAGTGAAAAAAAAAAAAAAGTTGGAGGTTTTTTGTTCAGCAAAACTTATTTCCTGTAAACAATTTTTCTTTTTTTAACTAAGGTAAATATTGTATGATACTCTGTGCAAGCACATATAATGCAGAGTAGGAGATGGATATGCCAATATACTTGCTTCAGCAGTTAAAGGAGTTCTGGCTTCCCCTGCCCCTATTCCTCACAGAACAGAGTACAAATGCATTCATGAGTTTAAAGGCACTCCTTTTATCCAAAGTGTCTGCAGCTGTTGCATGAAAAAAGTGACACGTTGAGATTTACAAGAGTTCAAACTTAAACCTTCTTTGTGCAACCTAACCTACTCCCTTCACAAGTGTATTTGTCTTCAAAACCATGCATTATTTCCATTAGCACATACAGACAGATTGACATCTCTATTCATGGATTTGTACAAACAGAGAAAGAATATTTTTCAGGTCCATGCTGGATACTTATATATAATTATTGTTCTTAGACTTACTTGTAACATTTTTATGCAAATAGCCATACCAACTGTTTCTCTTGAAAAATATTTTATGACAGAGATTTCCACAAAAGCCACGGGCAGGAAGGTCTCCCAGGGTGCCTTTGAAGGTCTTCCCCACAGAAGTTTGTCTTCAAAGGTTTTCTGAGTTCAGGCATTCTAAAGTTGCAGCTTACTCTTTTGAAGTTCTCCAGGAAGCTTTGTTGCTGTGTGACCTTAGGACACTTGTGCTATTTGTTTTCTTTTGACTAGTTCAGAAAAAGATTAACCAGGTGGTACCAGGAAACCAAAATCATCTACTCAGCAGCTTCCACAAGAGGGTGCAGTTGCATTTTGTTAAATCCAGAGCCAACCACAGTTAATACACGGATTGCAGCAACAGCTGCCAGGCTGCCTACAGAAATGACTAATAAAACAATTATAGAAAAAAAATTCAAATGTGGTGAAAGATGAGAAAAATTATATTGAAACACACTGAATGTATTAATAAACAGCACTGTCAGGTGATGTTAAATAAAAAACCTAGCCTTTCAAACCTCTGTGGGTTTCATTTGTAATTTGTTTTCTTTGAGCTAGTGCCACAAGCATTCCAAGGGGAACCCCCCAGCTATAAAATCCACTCTACAATTTTAATTTGACTTCCCAGACATTCCCAGAGACATCATGAAGCAGACGGAGCATTTGCTGATTTTACCAGGATAACTCTAAAGTGATCCTGGGCCCTTCAATAGCTCACCCTGAATTCCACACCACTGTGCTGTGGTGAAGCTCAGAGTTGTCAGTGACCATTTTGCATATTGGACTAGCAAAGGTTGTTTATTTTACCATGTTTTTTGTTATGACAGCCCCTAACAGACCTGCTGTAAGACCAGCATCTGACTGTGAAAACTGCACACAAAAAGAATATTTTAAAATTACACACTCCTGCAAGAATCAGGTGGAAGTTCACATAACTTCAATGACCAAATGATGCATGTGCCAACAGGCATGATATCAGCAATCATTTTCAAATGCCCATCAGGTTTTTTTTGTTGCTCTGCTCTCCTTGCTTGTTGGTCCCTTAAGCCTGTTCTACCCAAAACTCTGCAATCCCCATCTCCAAAAGTCTTCTATCCCTATGGGACACTTCAGCCTGGCACAAGAAATAGGGTCCAAGAGTGGGTGAAATTTGAGAAGTGGTGATAGATATTCAGAGTTCTGAATTCTGTGAAAAGATATTCAGAGTGCTTGACGCTGGCTGGTCTGTTGGTCACTTCTGTTCTTAAACTTGGTGAATCACCTGCTTATACTCAGAAAAGCATGTGATTAACTTGGGTAATAGGGAATAACAGGCTCTGTCTCCTACCCACTCTTGACAAGATGAAGCTTGTCCTGATGTGGAAGCCAGCACACAGTTTGTCACATTTAAAGCACAGGTTCCCTTGACAAATAAGCATTGAGATAGCATCAGTTCTAGCAAGTCAGTAACTTATGGCCACTTTTATAAGGATATAAAATGTTCTGGCAGGTTGTCCTAACTATCGGTATCCTAAAAATTCAGTAAGAGTATGGCAACCCCTATCTTTTCTGAAAATACTTTGCTGTCATTAAAAAGAGGTTTGTGCCCATTTTTTAAAAACAAATTTAAGAGTACACCTCTGAGCATTAAAAACTATTAATTTAGCTACATGTTTTAAAGCTAAAAGTATGTTTTTAAACATACAAATTTTTGCTCGAGACATTTTTTTTTAAAAAGTATTCAGTTTTTTTAAAATGCCCAGTCCTAGGAAAACAGTTGTGAAATCTCAGATGTGATATTTCAATTCAAAGACCCAAGCCTTCCACCAGAGCTCTTTCACATTTTTACAGTTCTCAAGCAACTCTGTGAAACATATTTCAAATATGTTCAACACACCAAGTTATGCTACATGGATTTCATGAGGTTATATTTGTTGTCTAGGAAATAAACTTACCTTCAAATAAAATTCTTATTGCTAGGTTGGAGCAGTCATAAGATTCTCCTGAGAGGACATTTTCAAATGCATTTGGTTTTGGCTTGACTATTTTTCTCTATTGCTGCTCCAGAATTTTCTGCTTATGGTTTTTAATAGAAAAGTGTTTTCTGTAATATTTTTTTCCACAGGAAAAAGTTGGTTGTGTCAAAACAATGTCATGTCCCTTTGGGAAAATAAAAAAAGAATCCAAAATGTTTTGAACTGTCCAAGCAAATCTAAATGTTTGGCTTCAGGATGGTTTGTCATTACTCATCATGAGTTTGTCATGGTTTAGGTCCCTCATTTCCCCCCATCATCTGGGGTTCCTGAATGGATTGAATTTTCCATCAAGAACAATAATGTCCTTTCCAGCTGTTACGACGATGCATCAAAGATGTCCAAGCCCACATTCTAAAACCAAAATACTCTGGAACGTTCTGTGTTTTGTTTTTCTTCCCAATTAGAAAACAAAAGCAAAAATGTGGGACAATTTTGAACACACAGTCTGATTTTCAATAGGCTCCATTTTGAAGGAAAGAGGAGTAGGAAATTCTTGTGCTTTGGAAAATCCCACTTTAACCAAAAGTGAAAGGAAAAATGGGCAGAAGGAAGCAGCGTGTGACCCATACTAATGTAATCCTTAATGTCATATATCTTTGTTTAGCTATTTTTTCTTCTTTCATTTAGCTACATTTTTCTGCATAATATTGACTATTGTCCATTATGAGAAATATAAACATATATTTTTACCCCATCATTTACAACTTATTCCATTAGAAATTAAATATCAACACACAATGGCATCTGGCTTCAGCAAACTGTTTAATGAAATATATGAAACAATATAAAATAGTTGAATACGACATTACTTTGGAAAAAACAAAAAACCAAATACTTTTTACATTCCCTCCCAAGTTTTACAGTTATCTCAAACAACAGGATCAATTACTTGCATGTTCAAAGAAGCAGAGGGGGGAAAGGACTATTTGCCAGCTGTCTTTCTTAGAATAACTCAAAATTTGTATAAACACATGTTGGTATACCTGTCCTTTCTAAATGAATTTGTCATTTTTGTAGCTTGCAGTTCTGAATTCACGGCATACACTTAGTTCTTCTGAACCTTTATAGCAGTCTTTTTTCTTATGAAGAATATGAACAAAAAGGTTCTGAACGACTGTGACGTACCATCACCAGCCTCAGCACTCATGAAGACAGGCTCAGGTTTGGTTCTGTTCTGCTCCTTTTTTTTCTCCTGAAAGCCAGATGCCCAAAAAGCACAGTGATAAAACATCAGGACAAATCAGGAGCCTGCAGAACAAAGAGAAGAGTAACTCAAAAGTAGATTGCCTTCTTTATTAATTCCTGTGTATTTTTTTCTTTTTCAGCTAGAGGTGGAGAAGGTTGGAGCTGCTAATATTTTCCCACAATAGTTATTGCATGGTGTGAGGTCTGTTCCAGCTCTGTGTTCCTACCTAATTGTAAAGAAATGCTGGCTTAGCCTTGGAAGCCTTTGAACAGAGCATCTCCAACCTCCTGGTGAGAGGAAATGCAGATAGAATTTTTGGAGAACTCACCTTAGATCTACCAAGCCTCTGCATGAGATGTGAGACTGTGCAGAGGCTTACTTGCCTTTGGGTCAGGTACGGATGTACTACTAATATCTACTGCAAAATGCATATTCCTGCCATCCGCATGGGAGACTTGAGACATTTCAAAGGACTGTGTCCAGTTTGGAAGCAGAGGTGCTGCTCTACAACTTAGCTGGCAAAGTTGCTTCCTTCTAACTTGAGAAAGCAGCAGACTTTCACTTTGCAAATGTCAGAGCAGTGAGGCAGGCAATTGCCAGGAACAATCTTTGCCTAGAAAAAGTGGAAGCTGGGTGGTTATAGGTAACTGTAAACTCTTACACTCAATAATAACAATTAACAACAAGAAAATGATACACGCTCTTCTTTTAATAAACCTAGGCTTCTTCCATCTCTCCATGTCTTATTCAGATGTTAAGAATCAAGCCTTCTACAAGTGCAGCTTCTTGAGTAGCTGTTACCTCAGCTGGCTCCATGACTCCCTCATTCAGCCCCGACAGAGATTCTTCTTCTCAGGGAAGAATGGAGGAGACTGTGGCTGCTTCAAGGGAACACAGCAGATAGTGATAAGCAAACCAAAGGGTATTTACCTGAAGTGGGGTGGGAACAGAAAAACATCCATGCAGAACCATGGAGCAGTTAAGTATCAGGAAAACAGAGCCCTCTAGCCTTCCCTATTCCCCACCACCACTGCTCTCTCTTCATCTATTAATGCAATCACATTGAATTTTCCTAAATTCTGAAATTTCAGAAAATTCAGACCATTCTGGTTGTAGGTGGGATAAGAAGTCACTGGTGTCCCTGTTTGCACCTCTTTCCTCATGCCAGTGAGCACAACAATGTATGTATATATCATTCCCTAGAAAAATTGCCTCAACATGTTCTTGGATTGTAGAAAACTATTAGGAGAAGTAAACTAAGTTCATGTTGGCAGAGCTGAAAAACTATAGGAAAAAACTACAGCTGTAGTTACGCCAGCAGACCTGAGGGGACTGTAACCTCCACCTGAAGGAATGGTGCTGAGAGAATTAAAGTCATGAGGAAAACAATAGAAATAGAGGGCATGATGGGAAAACAAGCCCACATATGGGACAGATGTCCAGCTTTCTCACATCTCTAAATGGTGCACGGCGTTTATGTCCACCTCTAATGGTGAACAGCCCCATTCTGATCCAAGCTCCATTCTAAGGATTTTTTTGACATCACAGATTGAGGGGATGATTTTGCTCCTGGAACTATTCCCAAAGTAATAAATTTCATCACATTCATCTCTAAATTAAGGAGGAAGGCTTTCTGATCCGCAAGGTTGTGATCAACAATTATTCTCAAAACATTAGGGCAGGAAAAGCAACCTGTCATAGAAAATTCAAAAGATCTGTTAAGCATCAAAGTATAATAAAGGGCACTCACACAGCCTGAGGAATTTGTTCATCTTTAAGCAAGGTGGTAGCTGAGAGGAAACGACCATACAGAGTCCCATGTAAGGTTTAACTACTGAAGATAGGAGAGTAAGATTTTTTTTTCTTCATTCTATTTCACTTGGTTTTGTTGTATGAAGTCATATATAAAAGCACCAAAACAGCATGTGTGTTCAACAGTAAAAATACAGGATGACCTGAAAAAGAGGAAATAATTTTGATGCACAATCCCCTTCCAGTGCTCCCTAAATGCCACTTTAACTTGGATTCTGCAGCTACTAACATTATTAAGCATTACTCCCACAATAATGTCTTAGGTAGTCACTTCAAGAAAAACAAAATTCGTATAACCATTATGAACATGTGCAAGTCTCCCAAAGTCAGCAGAAATTGCTTCTTTATACGGGCTATCAAATGAGGTCAGAAATATCTTAAAGGCTGTGAATGACTCTGGCAGTGATGTCAAAACCAACCCCAGTTCAGGTCAGCTTTACTGCACAAACTTCTTTTCCTCCCACTCTTTGTCCTTTTCTACTCTCCCTAAGAGTACATGACCTGCTTTGTGAGGAGGAAGGCATACATTCCAAATCTCTCAGAAGAGCACAGTGGCACAGGTAAATACATTATTTTTTTTCTGAACATGTATGACTTCACAGGTTTCAAATTTTTCACCTATGAAATTTAAATGAAAATTAAAAAAAGAATGTGTGCAAGCTTCCCAATTAAATAATGCAAGAACCAAAGACACAGGATGTGAAGTCGCTGCCAAAGCAGGGTTGAGTGTTAAGTGTTCATCATATATAGCACTGCCCTTGAAACAAAAGCAGTAGTTATTTTAAGTAACCATAAGCAATACTCATGTGCAATTCAAAGGAGATCGGATATAAAGAGATAAAGATTAGAGTACAGCAATACGGCTCTCATTATACAATGTAATCCAGCGTGTCTGATGTAACTGGATGTGACACAAATGTAAATAGCAACAGGTTTGGGAATACAGGGTTTTCAAAGTCTAACATGCTTTTAAGCGCAACTTTTAGTAAGTTCAAAAACAATCTTTGAAACATTTTTCAAAAAGAACCCTCCGCATACTTGCTGGAAGTATAATATGCATAAATAATTAGACATGTTTTGCAAGATCAAACAGAAGTGCTATTTGCGAAAGAACGGAATATTGAACCTCACAAATAGATGCGGGCACCAAACACAAAGATCCTGGCCATTTGGAGATGCAGATGCATTTTAAGGCAAAATGGGACACATTTAACATGAGGCTTAAACAGGATACTTGCTTCAGAATAGGAAATAATTACAGATCAACCACACAGTGACTGAGCACTCCATTTCCTCACTGAACTACTATACTGGTATGTAATTTGCATTATATCCACGGAAGATGTTTCACTTTTAAATATCAATGATTTTATTAATAGCTTCTGGAATATTAAATAGAAATTAACATGACAAAAACTACTCACTTATTCAACTAATGCTTAGAATATTCAGATTCAAAAGAAATGTATTTGAGATTAAAAAGAAAAACCTATGTTTTGCTAAACACCATGTTCTTAAAATAGTGATCCAAGAGCTTCAAAGTCAGCAAGTGACTAATACTATTTCCAAGATGAACTTCTTTTTTGTAATACAATCACACAGTACAATGAGCAATGGGAACTTTGCATACGAATTTTATGAGGTGCTGCTATAAAATACCATTGTTTTCCACACTTTCAAAGAGCAGTAGCTAGGATGAGGCCTTGACTACTTCAGTTATTTTTCAAAATGAGGGAATTAATTTAGGTACAGAATTTTTTTTTTATTTCTTTCAAAAGAAAAATTATTTGTCCATGAACCACTGTTACGTTTTTTTATTTATTCTGAATTGTTAGAAAGTAATCCCATCAAGTATTTTCAAGAATCTGTTGATGTTTTCAGGTTACTACCATGTGTACCATAGATTAACTTTTGGCATGTACTGGCAAACCTCTTCAGAGAATCAATCTGTCCATCTCCTTCAATATATCAGGATTCAAGTCCTGTATTCCCCAATTACAAACCACTGAACCCACATCTGTGTTTGAAATATTTTAATCTGCCTGTCTCCATCTCTATTCCTCTGTTCCTCCTTCTTCCCGCTCTTACACCTGTATTTCCCCATATCACCCTAAAAATACTTTCTTTGGCATAATATGTACTTGATCCTATAACATATTACTCAAACACATTAAGGATTGTATAAGTATACATGATCACTTTAGAAAGTAATTCAAATATATGAGAATTTTCAAAGATAGTACATGGAGAATGCCTTCCTAAACACAGGCTATTTGCATAAATTGTCAAGATTAAATTAATGCTAACTAACCATGCAACACAGATGAGGAGTCAGTGAATGCTGAGCCTGTCTGAAGGGCTATTTGGGAAACTGTTCAGCAAATGGCAGCAATGAACCCCTGCATCAGTAGCTTCTTACACTATATTCCAGCCATGCTAAAGCATTCGAGGGCAGCTCCTCTCTTCTCCTTCCCTCACAAGGTCAAAAATATTAACTTAAAACAAAAGTATGAAAGAGAGGGGAAGTTCCTAGAAGCAGGCACTGGCCTTGCCTAACTAGTAGCTGAGATTTGTGGTAGTTTTGGCTGATCCACTCAGTCTCCTGAGTGAATACCAAGCAGTGTCAGTTCACCTGCACTGCAACACATTAGAGAGCCCACTCAGGAACGGCCCTGGTAAGGGAGCTTTACCCAGGTATCATGTGGCACACAGGTTGCAGGCTGCCTCCACTCCATCCTGTGCAGGATTAATCAGGCTGAACTACCAACAGTTTGATCATTTTAAGTCACCTGTTCAACATTTCCTTATAAAAAGAACGCTCTGAGGAATACTCAGACTATCAGTGACAAGTGCATGACAATTTAAGTAGCAGCCAGTTTTTCCACTGCAATGAAAGCATGTCTAGCCTCCAAGACTCCCAACTCAAACCCTCATCTATTCTTTCATACCCATATGGTGTGAGTCTGAGCCTGCTCTCAGCTATGGGACTGGTCAGCTTGTCTTCTCCCCAACTGCTCTGCTATTTTAATCACACTGTGCTTGAAATTAAGCATGACAGTCTCTCCACTACCGACCGAGTCAATCACTGGTGCAGCCCCAGTACTGTCTGTGGCAGCCAATAGCACACATACATGTAAAACAGACAGCAGAGGACACAGTTAACAGCTCAGCCTTTCAGAAACTCACCAAATCTTTCCTTACACTGTTCTTTAGGAGAGAAAGCAGCAGGAGAGGTGTGATGAACTGAGAACCCCAACAAACCTTTCGGTACCACACAGGCATCGCCAGGTGCCGTGAGAAAGGACTAGCATATAATCCCATCCATCAACACCGAACCTGAAACCCAGACGTCAAATTACAGCGACAGCTGGCAAGAGCCAGTACGTCTCTAACTATGAAGCTTTAGCCCAATGCTGCAAAACTCCTTATGTGAGTCATTTTGAAACGTCATGAAGATGGTAACACAACTAGGTATTGTGTTTTTCAGATATGCAAGTTTTACCATGGTGCTGTAAAATTAACCAGTTAGCAACACTTGCCTGTGTATACAAAACAGCACAAATGATACTGGAGTTCAAACTTTGCTCTCACACAAGACTACCAGAAGCCCAGCTGGAGTTCTGAAGCCATGGCTGACCTAGAGCTTCAACCAGTCTGCAAACTGTTAAGTAATTCATTGCCAAGGTCAATTTGTAAAACTTACAATTGCTGTTTAAATTAAAAATCAATTGTGTATAATGTGAGTTAGATTTCTGACTGAACAGGATATGATGAATTCCACCACTCTAAGAGGGTTACATGAGAATAATTTATAGTATTGAGTCTCCAAATCTAGAACACTTTTTGGGTTTTTTTTATTTTGTTAACTGTTTAAGTGTTATCTATGGTCTTCTAAATGTATTTGCTTTATATGAAATTAAAAAACCACAAATGGCATTACTCTGCAGCATTGCCTATAAAATAAACTGGAAATCATGACTCAATTCTTTTTCTTAAGAACAAACTATATTAGGTTATCATTAGTGATCAGCTCAACTACTATTTTCTGATCAGCCTTCAAATAAAATAAAGCAGGGAGAGATGTACATTTGATTACTAGAGAGCTGGGAACAATAAAAGATAATGTTGCATGAGAACTGCCGATTTGCCCATGTAAACTTTGGCTCTTTAGGTTCATTTTTTTTAATGTTCTTTCATTCCTTCCTGCAGCCTGCAGTTCTGAAGGCTACGTGCATTTAAACCACCTTTTTCCATGAAGCCCACCTTGACACAAATCCATTTTTTTATTGCTTAAAACACGAAACACTGACTTATGGAACAGCGATGAGTGGGGAACCCGTAACGCAGAATTCCCCGGAGTTACCGATGCGTAATTCACAGGCTCGTTCTCCGCTCGGTGCTCGGCCACAGGTCTGCTCCGCGGTGCCGCCCCCGGCATTCCCGAGCTGCCGGAGGGCCATCTTCCTTCTGCTCGACCCGCAGGAAATTAAATGTACCGAGCCTAAGCCGTGGCCCACCTGAAGACGCCTAGGCGAGGAGTTTTAAAAGTTATTTTTGTTCGCTTTTCACGCACAACACTGAAGGGCTCCGCTGCCGGAATCTTTCACGTTCAGCTTCTCTGGCTAGAGAAGCTAGCCAGAGCTCACCGGCCCGGCACGGCACGGCGGGAGGATCTACCCCGAGAGGGGTCCCCGCGACCCGAGGCCGAGAGTAGGCGGCCGCCCTCGGGCGAGCCGCAGGGCAGGGCAAGCCCCGGCTCCCTCCCTTCCCCGCCGCCCCCGCGCCGCCCCGCACGCCTCCACCATGTTGTCTCGGTGCGCAGCGGCGCGGAGGAGGGACCGCCGCCGCCAGCCCGGCTCCGCGGGGGCCGCCCGGCTCCTCCCCGCGGCCTCCGGTTCGGGCGCGGAGGCGCTGCCCCGGCCGGGAGGCGCGGCGATCCCGACCCGGAGCGCATGGAGGGAAACGCGGCGCGGAGGAGGGGCCGCCGTGCCCACCGGAGATCCCGGCCATAGGGGCGGGGAGTCTCCTCCTCCTCCTCCCGCAGCGAGGCTCCAGCTCCCCGCACGCACCGGAGCGCTCGGCTCCCTCCTCCTCGTCCCTCCTCCCTTCCCCTCCTCCCCGCTTCCCTCCCCGGGTCGCCGCGGCTCCGGGAGGAGCGGGGGGGCCCCCGCTTCCTTCCCTCCCCCCCTCCTTCTCCCACCCGCCACGCCGAGGAGAGGCAGGTGAGGCCCCGGCCGCGTCCCCGCTCCGCCGCCCCACGGGAGCGGCGGCCGCGATGGCGGCGGCGATGGAGGCGCTAGGCCCCGGCCGCCCGCCCCCGGCCTCGCCCCGCCGCCGCGCCCCGGGGGCGGGGGGCGTCCCGCACCCCCGGCCCCTTCTCCTCCGCAGAAACTTTCTCGGCAACTTTCTCCCGGGCCCGAGCTGCCGCCCGCGGGGCCGAGGGGTTGGGCGGGCGGGAGCCGGGCTGGGCTGGGCGGGCTGCGTGGGGCGGCTGCGGGCAGTGAGTTTGTGGGGGAGGGCCCCGTGACCCCCGCTCGGCCCGGCTCCCCTGCCGGCCCCTGCCCGCCGCGGGCGCTGCGGGCCGGCTGCTCGTCCCCCGGCGGAGGCGGCGATCGCCGCCAGGGCTGGTGCTCGGCGGGAGCCGCTCCCGGCTCCGCTCCCGGCGCGGGGCCGGAGGATGTAAAAGGGCAAAATTCAGGAGTCGCCTGTAGCTTGGCCTGCGTGGTTTTATAGTTATTAATTTTTCTTCCTCCTGCCCCACTATTCTGGTTTATATCCCATTATCGAGCCTGGAACATGACCGCTGTACGTTTCTGAGTCATTAATTTAAATGTTCAATCATCACACTTCATCAAGGCTCCTTGTCTTCCTTACAATTAAAAAAAACGTGTTGGACACACACAGGCCCCTGTTCCTGTGGAGTCTGCACATAACTTTCTGCTCTCTGTGGACCTGCAGGCTTGATGTGATCCAAGTTGTGTGCTCAGACCAAGGGCTAGTGTGACTTCTCCAGTATTAACTATTACAAATATGTGAAGTTTATGATGTGGTTATTTATTATATTAATATATGGGCTTCTGTGTGTCTTGTATGCATGTGGGCATGATCCTCTTGGCACTGGGAAAACTAGGACAGAAATATTTCTGAAGCTCATGTTGTAAAGGTATATTCAGGTGTACCTGCTGGATTTAACCCTAGGCAGAGGCTAGTCATTAATTAAAAATTAGATGATTGGATTTACTTAAGGTGGCAGAATGTTCCAAAACCAGTTTTGAAGCCTGGAGTGTGTTGACAAGGAAAGTGTTTCACTTAATATAATTCATAGATAGCTGAATGATATTTCAGGCAAATTTTTCAAGTGAAATTGATCTTAAGTCAGGGGAGCCAGATACAAAAGTTTACTTCAGAGCCTTTCCTTTTTGGAAAGTAAGCATTGAAGAGGGATAGAATTGCCTTGTCAGTTATCTTTGCAGTACCTCTGTTTGTGGTGTAGTTCAGCCATAACCATGTTTTTGTTGGCGTCACAGAAGTAAGGACATTTCCTTTCCAAACAACAAAACCTCGCACTTCCACTCTTACTTCTGATGTGTATCTGTTAATTTAGTTGTAGGAGGTTCCTACTGAGCATAAGCACAGAGTGGAGACTCTGTGTGTGTTCTGCACAGCCAGGGTGTTGTGGTTAATTTTGGGTCAAGGTAGCATCTGTGATGGCAACAGGGACAGCAGCATTGACACAGTGCTGCTGCTGAATTTCGAAGAAGAAGGTCCTGAGGTACCAGGTGTGACAGTAGTTAGTAACAGCAAATGGCAGTAATTAATTATTCCATGTGCTTTGTTAGCTTTATTTCTTTAACAGGTGCAGCTCAAATAGAACTATAATCTCTGTGTGCCTTCAGTCCCTCTAATAACTCTTTTGGCTCTTGGAAGATTTCAAATAAACTTGGCAGTGCAGGACTCTCAGATGAGCAGCTTCTACAAAATATCTGGAAGTAAGGAAGCCAGGTAGAACGGCGCTTTTAACCTGCACACCAGAGAGTTCATGGCAACACTTACCTCAAGCTGGAAATTGCTGCAGGAAATGGGGCCTTCCTGGTTTTGCTGCCTGCAGAGCTACTGGTCCAGTTTTCAATAGTAATTTAATAACTGAACCCCTGTACCATTCTATCTTGAATGAGATTGGTGAGCCCAAGGTAGCTTTAATCTGTGTTTTGTATTACAATGAGAGATTTTCAAGGAAGTACTTGTTACTCAACAGCAGCTCTTTGGGTACAAAACAAATGAGTGGAACTAAAAGTATACTTAAATTGCTGCATTATTTTGAAATAGCTGGAAAAATACTTAATACATTTTTGGTGTGCTGCATGCTGTGTAACGGAATTATTGAAAAACTTCACATTATAGGGGTTTTTATCAATATTCATGCAAGAGAGCAGAGAACTATGCTTCTGCAGCAAAGAAATGTTCTTTATTTTGGGCTTTGTGCACTTCTGCAGCTCCTGAAGAATGAAGTCGTCACTCTGTTCAGTCTGATAAATCATGGCTGTCATGTGACAGCGATGCAAAAGTCTGCAGTGTGGCACATGTGAGATTATGTGGTCAAAGTTTACTTTATGAACAAACTGGCTGCATGGTTTTACTTTTCCGTATGCACTACCTGTGGACAAAAGCTGTACATTTTCAATAGATAATTCCTTGTGTTCAAAACATTAGTTAAAAAAAATATGTTCTTTTCATTCATATTCCCTACTTGCATCCAACTGTTTGGCCACATAGTTTGATCACAGTTTGAGTAAGGTACCTTGATGTTAATTTAAAAATTGGTGTCAGTACTAACACAAAAAATGACTTTAGGAACACGTCCTTATTCTGCTGTGTCGCATCAAGCTGCCTTTTTCAGGTAGGATACGTTCTGTGCATACTTACACAGCCTGTGATTTCTGAAGTCCTCCTGAAAGGTTTCAGGCTTCTGGTGCTGGAAGTCCTGTGCCTGTTGATGGAACAGATTGAACCATGAGGAGAACTGCAGTTTCTCTACTGTGACAGAATGGATTAGCTTTTGTCTTGGAGGAGCTACCTCCAAATACAAGTAGGTAACTCAGTCTCGGGATTTATTTAATTTCTGTTCTCCTTGAGAGTGCCAGTAGGAGGCTGTTTTATAGTGAGGGATTTTATGATGTGATAATCACTATTTTTTATATTTTTTTACAATACTAGCTGCTTTACAATTGCCATATGGGAACTTCTTTCAATCACTACAGTCCCTGGCTACATTCACACCAATGATTAGAGCTGTAGAGTTCCAGATTGTATTGCCAGTTGCCAGGTTTTGAAGGTAAACCTGGACAACTTCCCATGTGTATGCTTCGTTTAGTAGAGAAAATGTAATACTGAAAAGATGCTGTCAACAAACTGTAGGACAATTTTAATTTTAGCTTATAAGAGGTCATTCTTACTGCCCTTTGCATTTATGGGGGTTTATCCTTGATGGTGCCAGTGCATCAAAACAGAAATTGGCACCAAAGTAAGTTAATTAAATGAGGGGGACTGCACCCTTAGGTAAAGTTAACATGCATGGCTGATTGCAGGATCAGAGATCAAGATGATAGTAACTTTAATGCTAGAAATTGAGTAAGTAAACACTATTACTTATGCATGAGTTTTGTTCTTTTTAAACACATTCGTTGAAAATGTAGAGGGTAGCTGGAAATAGGGTAGGAAATGCTCTCTGTTGTCATTTTGGATAGGCACTGCATAGAGCACTGGGTTTCATGCTGTGTCCCATAAGTCAGTGGAGCAAAGCCATGCACAGCTGAAATCAAGCCCTCAAGCTGGACTTCTAGCTGGTCCTGGCTTGTATCCCAGCCCCACCGCTCAGTGGGCTGCTGCTGTAGAGATCATCACTAACTGCATTTAAGGCTGTGTTGACTGTTGTGGCCAAGACTGGGGTTTTGTTTCAATTTTTCTTGACTGTATAGTATTAAGTAAGGTTATAGAGCATAGTTGGAGAATGCTGAGGAAGTAAAACCTCAGACTGGAATAATTTGTATTTTAGCTTCTTGAACACTGTTAGTTGTTGAGTAGGGAATTGGATAACTTTTTTTGTTAACCTGGCTGTGTTTTATCTTTGTGGTTTTGGAAGGTAAATGCTTTTATAGTAGTGTTACATGAGACTTCAAGAAGTATCAATATGGACTGCACCTATATCTTAAGTGTTCATGTAAATTTTGAATTCTGATGGTGATACTGATCAAATAATTTGTCTTTCAACTTCAGGGAGGTGAAAAACTTCTATGGCTTAAGATGTTTCTGTGATTTTCTTAACACCAGAAGTCTAGAGAAGACTTGGAAAACTAAATGGTTCTTCAGAAGTGATGAATCCTTTTCGTTGAAATTTTAGGGTTATCTAGGTGAGGCTTACAAGAATGAATAACTGTTTAATTCCATTGACAGTGGAGTAAACACACCCACATAAGTAAATCTTTGTAGATCAGGGCCTTTAACCTTATTTTGGAGAAACTTTCAGAATTTGGTGGAATTAATCAGACATTTAAACTCAGTCTTCGTATTGAAGGAATTTGATTTAGTAGGGTTAAGTTCCTTTGCACATGCCCAAAGCACTCTGTAGTGTTGCAAAACTGAGACAGTTTTATTCATGATGTGAATTATGGAGTATAAATGCAGTCAGGCCTCAGGTATGCTTCCCAGGACTGACAGCCCCTGTAGAAAAGAAGGGTTGGAGGATGGTGTTCATGTTCCAAATGTTTGCCCATAGTTCGGGCAAATATTTTGATGGTACATACATACTTCAGAAATAAAATAAAGTATCTGGGCTAAAGGTTTTGAGGTTTTCAACCCTATCTAATGGCCTCACAATTGTAAGAAAAGGCAGTGCTCATGTGAGGTATTTAAAGAGTAATTAGAGGGTGCTATGGATCTCTTGTGTATTGCAGTTGTATAGCATTATAACTGTTTTGGCAGTCAGCCAGGAAAGGGAGACTTAAAACAAATTAATAGTGAACAATCCAGTTCTAATAAGTTATTTTAAGTGTGGTTAGATAACAACATTAATATTTATGCTTGAAATGTGACAAAGAAAAAACAGGTCTCAGTTGTTATGTGTATCTTCTTGCTTTTCAAGAACACTTTATTGGAAACTAATATCATGACTGACACTTGTAACCACAGAAGAGTAGAAGAAAAACCCTCCAAATCCTTCTCTTTATTTACATACTCTTCCTGTTTCTGGTTGATTTTTACTAGCTCAGCCTGTTCAACATAAATACTTTATTTTGCCAGTAATAGTACTCCAAAGTACAGAAGCTAAAAGATTGCTTCAAGGACAGCATGGCCACAGGCTTTCCTAATTCTTATGCTCCCTTCCTGAGCATCCAGTATTGCCCAGCATTTCAGATGGTGGGGGCCCATGGTGAACCTCTGGTCTGACTCAGGTGTTTGGGCTTGATGGGCTTCTGGTCTAATTCATAAAAACTGGCCTTTCTATAGGCTTAACTTAACACGTGTGCCATACAGATGAACAATGCTTTTAAGGTTTTTTTAAAGTATGCTTCACTGAAAAATGAATATAGAATTAATACCTAGAAAATATTCTTGTTTTCGAAATGCATGTTTATCTGAAACTAGCATTTGTTTGCCAAACTTAAGAAAGAAAACATTATCAAAACTGAGGTTGAGGGAGGAAATTTAAAAATAAATTCAAAAGTTCTGTATTTCATTGTAAAGTGTTAAAACAAATCACCATGATTAGTCATACATCTTTTTAGTTCTCTTGTACCTCCTTTTTTTGCCTTGATTTTGATCTGTTTTTCTCGAGGTCTGCAGTTTGAGATTAAAACCTTATAGTACTGATTCCCAAACTGAGGTCTTCAGAAAATTATTAACAGAAAAAATATGTAGCGCTTCAGTTAGAAGTTGATCAGACTTAGTCTATGAGAAACACAGAGTTAAGTGTGACATTTATGTCTGAAATTTGTGTAAAACAGGGGTCTCCAAACATCTTAAAAAATTACAGATCTGCACCAAACCTAGCAGCAAAGTTCATATCTGTAGAGACACGGTATTTGTATTCATGTGAAGACTAAGCGAGAGTGAGACGAATGAGAGGAAAGCTTATGGTGATAAAAGCAAGTGGTTTGTGTCCTTCTTCCTGGACCTTCTTGAGCTGGAAACAGAGCATGCCAGTGAAACATTTTGTGACTTCTGGTGTTTGGTTGATATGTGGTATTTAATGTTTGTGACCAGCTCCGATTGCAGTAGTTCAGTTGAAACACTCCACATTTCCTTAGAGATGTGAACTTGTAGTGATGCTCTGATGAAGCTGTGAACATACTTAGTGATGCATCTTATGGCCTTGTAGGTAATCTCTCCTAACAGAAAATCCTGCAATACTTTAGTGACAGGTGAATGTGAAAATACAGATTGCTGTCTTCTTTTTTCCTGATGCAAATTTATGCAAGGCTTAAATAAGTTTTCTGAGGTAAAGACCATTTTCTGCTCTGTGTGATGACTAGCCCAGGTGAGTTGTGTATCTATTTTAAAAGAAGGTTCTCCCTTACTGAATGGGGACAGAAGACTTGTAGTTTTCTTGATTGTTTGGGGTTTTTTATTCTAAATCTGAACAAAGCTTCTCTTTGATGCATGTGTTCCTTAGCTGAAGCCTACTGAAAGAGCAGTTGTTGTAAATCAGACCAAAAGTCTGTCTAGGCAGATGCGTGTTGTCTTGATTTTTTTTTTTCCCCAATCTACTTGATTCAGGATAAATTCTTAATGTCTCAAGTAAAAGTTCTTGGGAAGTTTAGATAGAGGCTAATTTTCAGAATGGGTTCTTTGACCAACAGATGCTACTTCTTATTCTGCCTGTTTGAAATAAAAAGTATTCGGGTTTTTTCCAGCAGCAATGTCTTAAAATGTAAGTGTGCTCTCTGGCTTCTGAGACATGTGATATATGGGCTTTTTGCCAAAGTATTTTGTTTGGTTTTGTTTTTTTGGGATTCTCCCTGCCATATATTTTAGAATGTAAGTTGCATTATAGAATGACAAAGCCCTTAAAGCAAAGAGAGGATGGGCTTGTTTAGCTGATAGTGGTGTTAAATATTTATTTAATGGATGATTAAAGGTTATAATAGCATTGGCCACATCAGTTCGTCCATACCTAACTGAAAAACATTCACTGGAGAGAGAAAAAGAGTTAGTCTCACTGTAGACAGCCATGTTGAATTATTTTTTAGTAATAAATTTAAATATTCAGGAACACTTAGAGTATAGAGCAAAATAATATTCCTTTTGAAAACAATTTCCCATGAAGAAAAGAGAAGGGAAAACAAGGATATTCCTGTGATGTCACTACTTGTCAGTTGGGGAGATTTTCTTGAGTAATATTTGTTTTCTGAAGCCTGAGAAGTAGGCATTGTATTAACATTCTGTAGTTGGTGGGAAAATAAGGGTTACATGTATTTATTTGTTGGGTTTTAAGGGGTGTTTTTTGGCATTTGTTGTTTTTCTGTGGTTCTGAGTGAGAGCAAAATGCAAGTACAAAATTTTCAGCTTCAGATCACACAAAAATTAAATGCTGACTGTATATGGCTAGGAAGCAATAGTAATATGGGTACCTTTTTTTTACTTTCAAGTACAATTTTGTACTGTATTTTAAGCACAGCTACACACTTAAAACAATTCATAAATCATAGCGACTGAGGCTATTTAAAGTGATAAGCTTTCAAAATATCTTGCTGAATAATTGCACATTATGTAATTTGCTAAAGATATCAATCTTTTTCGTTTTAGGAATTATTTCTTATCTTGTACACTGTAGAAATTGTAGAACTGATTGATTCAGGCTATCATGATGTACGTAAAATGAGACAAGTGTTAGTTTATAGATGAAAAATTATTTCCCTGGAAACGTTTGACTTGTTCATGCATAGTAGGTGTATTTAAATATTCTGGAATTCATTTGCATTGGTTATGAAATCTAGGGCTCTGTGATTACCTCCCCTTGCCTTTTGCTTAGGTCTGACATATCATCAGATATCATCAATACTATTTAAATTTGGTGCATACATGGTGAAGTCATAGCCAAGTTAATACGTGACTTACATTATCAAGTATGATACCTTTATTTTATATGGTTATTTTAAATTACTATTTTGCCTCAGATTTACATTTGGGCTTCTTCATTCTTTTCCCAAAGAAACAGTTTGAGCCTTACTAGTCAGTGAAATATATTGACTCTACATATTAGGTTTGCACTAATCCTGTTAGCTTTTTTGCCAGGGGCATGGATTTTCTGTGTGTGTATTTAATGTAATAGTAAAGTGTCTTAATAATTCTTTTAAGCTATACACATAATTATTTAAGCAATGACAGTGCAATTTTTATGCAAGACATTTTATTTCTTCCTAGTGTGTGTTCAACGGCATTTGAATGGAAATTGTGATTGAAATTCATATAAATAACCAGTGTTACATTTTAAAGTACAGGTTAATGTGTTGCTTTCTAGATAAGGATATAGAGGGCAATAATTCTAGTGCAAACTGCATTTTGCTTTAAATCTGCTAGATTTATTTACAAAAGAGAATATTAGCTTTAGTTTGTGGATAATTTTTGGTCACTACAACCTCTAAGGCATTAGAATGAATAGATCCCATACTTCCACTTTTTTGTTTTCTTTGAAAATGGAAACAAATCTCTGTGATTTAAACTTGTCTTCCCTAAATGTGTCTAAAATTCTAGTGAAGCAGTATCTAGGTGACATTAAGGGGCGGAATATTCTTTACACATGCAACAGCCTATGTTACTTTATATATTTGTGTATTCATGTGATTTGTGTATTCACCTGATTTCAGGTCATTATGAATTAGCTCTGCCAGTTTGGTGATTTAATGTTGTTTAAAGTTTTGGTGGCTAGCAACATAGTTTGAGTATGTTTTAAAACTCAGTATAGGTTATCCTAAAAGTAAGCCTGTGTCTTTCTAGAAATTTCAGTTTAAAAAATTCTTTCTCCACTTTAAATATTTAAAAAATGCCATCAGAAAGGTAACTTACTATTATAACTACATGTGACATGTGGCCAGTCTCTGTATGACTTATTTTGGCTTCATACGTCTATTGTACTCCATTTATGCTGTTATACAAATAGTTAGAAGTAAACATTGTTTACTGCATTATGTGCAGTACAGTGTAGCCAGGCAACCAGGTAATTTATGTGATGGAATCAAATCATATTTAGGCCAACAGAGTAACTTGCAAAAATTTCTGACCCTGTCTGTTTATCTCAGTGTAAGTTCTTGAGGAAACCCTGATTGCTCTGATGGAAAATTGAAAAGCTTGCTGGTGTTACTGCTGCAGGATCTCTACAGCTTGGAAACCATGCCATAAAACTGTTGCTTCGCAAAATGTTTCCTAGATTTGATGGATTTTTGATGGAACTTTTCCCTCGAGTTCCCCTGAACCTGAAAGCCAAAGCAGATGCAGATAGTACAGTTTTATAGTCAGAATATGGGAATGGGATCATTCTCTTTAAAAACATTGCCATGTAAAATAACTTTTCACATGCTTTAAACTAAAATAGACATTAGATTTTTTTTTTATTTTTTAAAAGGTTTGATTTAGGATAGTTTGTTTGTCTGGGGCATTTTTTGGCTAATTAGGAACTGGAAAATCAGAACCTGCTTTTATTCACAGATATTTTAGCATTGCTATTCTAGGATGTGATCCTTTTTCACACTGAAGTCAAGTGCAAAATTCCCCTTGACTTCAGGGAGAGTTGGATTAGCTGTACACAAAAGGACTAAATCGTCCTCTGGGATAAGTGGAGGCAACTCCATTGAAATAGACTTCATTAGAGTATAAAATGAAGACAAAAAAAGCGTTGCCTGCCTTAACAGGCAGTGAAATTGGATCTGTTAGCTCAAACAGCTAGGTTAATTTAGCAGTTGAATCAAAGATTTTAGCCCTTTTTCAATTAGATTGTAGTTGTATTAGTTCACTGCATTGAGCAGTGAATAACATATCACACTTAACCTTGACTATATTTTACAGAAACTAGAATCTCTTTATGAACCTTTTTTGTGGCATAAGAATTATCATGAGAAAACAAGCACTTGGTAAATGTTAAGCAAACTTTTGAGGAGTTTATCCTTAAGTAGATGAAAGGGAATCTGAATTGCTGTTTAAATCTAGGCTTTATATGACAACTTGTGTGAGGTTTGGGGAGCCTTGTTTGTATTTTCAGCCCCAGGTTGGCATCTTGAGTGTCTTTATGTAGTCTTGCTGAGGTGAGAAGTGGGTAATTCATTTACACCGAAAATTGAAATGGATGTTATCTCATGTGTTTGCTGGTGGTGTCTGGAGTAATCCCATGGAGTTCCACAGTAGACAGTAGTGCCTTCAGCATCTTCCACTAATGCTTTACACAAACAGTATCTGTTTTGTGTAAAGAAATAGTGAAGAAATAATATTTGACAAATGAACTCAAATGTAGTGATTACTTATGTAATACTCTTCTATACTTCTCATAAAATGTGTCATTTGTGCTCTTTTGTATCAAGTTTTTCTTCTGGTGCTTCTGGTATCTGCTGGAATCAGGAACTAATTTGACTGTCTCTGTGATTATTATGACCTGAACAATGTCTGCATGGGTTTCTTGTATTTCCTCTTTGAAATTTCACAAGGGGAAGGGGGATGGGAGTATTGTAATCTCCTTAGAATAATTTGAGAATGAGCCCTTAAATGCCGCCCCGCTTTTCTTTATTAACATTTCAGAGGTTAATAAAATCCGCTCCCTAGGAAGCTTTACAGAGCTCTTAGCTGTTTAGCATACATAGCTCTGGAAAAAAATCCTCCTCAAATAACTGTTGCTGCAATATTTAGCTGATGTTAAGGGGTTAAGTAGTGAACTTAAATTCTCTGAAACACTTGAAATGCTAAATTTACAAAACAAGACACGAGAACTGTTTTAAGATTAGTCATAGTTAGGAAGCTTATTGAAGCACCGGCATCTTCCTGGATACATCCTGTACTTTTGTGTCTTCAGCCTGCTTCATCTATTCACGGTCCTGACTGCTTTTTGGTTTTTAGAAACTCTTGCTGCAACTTCTTTGTGACTAAGATGCATTGTCAATCAGTCCAGTCCTCCCCATGCCAGCCAACTGCCCCCTTAATGCAGCAATTCACTTGGATGAATAGTGCTCATACTTTAAGGAGACAATTGTCTACCAGAGAGAGAGAGAGTGTGCCAAGTTGGTTTAACTTGGTATGGGTGTGAAAGAGTTTTTAAATGGGCGCTGTCAACTAGCACTGGCCCAGAGCTGCTTGAAAATTGTGATAATTGTTATAATCTGATTTTACATCAAAATTTATTAAAAATATTTTAGTCAGTCACTGGGCTGCAGAGAGCATTAGTACTCCAGAAATGGTTGTCAGACAGTCGTCCGTGGTCTGTCAGAACTGTAGCAGACGTGTCCCGGCTGAATGTACAACACTGCTTTTAAAATTGACTCCTTTTTGGCAGTACATCGTTAAATTGGTGAAAGAATACAGGATTTATGTTGTAATCTGCTCTTCCAGTTCCATTTAATGCCACAGCATGTGTTTGAAACACTTAGTAGGGTGTATAATACAGTGTAAAACCACAACTGTAGCCTGTCATTACTGTAGTGCCTACAGAGCTGAACTACTATTTAGCCAAGCCAGCTACTAGGATTATCTATTACCTGGAAGTGTTTAAAAGTGGACAGAATTTATGAAAATTTTATTGCTTCTTTGCTGACTAAAATTTTTTGATGCATTTTTAGTTTTAGTTCAGGTTGAAAGGATGTGTACCTTCTAGGTACACCACCACTTGAGTGCAGAGGGTTGAGTGATGTGCTTGCTTTCATTCTTGATAGTGTAAGGATGGACCTTTCCTAAGCATAATTTGGGCCCTGATATTTCTTCACGGCACTTCTGAAGGGAAGAGAGAGGATGAAAAAATTAAGAAAAAAACCTGTGGAGAAGATGCTTCCTGAAATTCCTTGTGTTTCTTTTTCAGGGAGGCCAGGAAATCTGAGAAAATAAGTTATTTCTGTCAGGAGCCTGACAAAATATGGTTATTATCCTAAATGTGTAGAAAGGATGCTGTTAACAAAATACTCAGTTTAAAGGAGAGAAAATTTCTTATGGGCATGGCAGTAAGTAATGAGTATATTTGGGGGCAGGGAGGAGGGTGTTTTCCTTGCCTCTCTGAGGTCATTAGGCCATTACAGCTGCAACAACATTGCTACTAGCTTACATACATTTGTGGAGAAAAAAAGAAGCATTGTTGTTTCAGTGCCTGGCTGAAATAATAGTTTGTTAAGCAGTACTGTGAGATTGTTAGTTGTTTTAGGGACATCTCCATTAGTAGATGTGCAACTGTTAGTAAGTGTATTGTAGACATCAGAAGAAAAAAAACTAAACAAAAGCTTAGATTGGAGAAGATGAAGAACAGGAACTGGAATAACTTTCAAATATGAAAGACAAGATGTTATTTGGATCTGTCAGCATAGCATGGAGAAGAAATCATGTTTAACCACCTTGTGTGATGAGATTGACTAGGTAGATGAGAGAAGAGCAGTGAACATTGTTTATCTTGTCTTCAGTGGGGCTTTTGGCTTGGGCTCCCCTAGCGTCCTTATAAACAAATAAAATCCGATGCACCGATAAAGTGCGTGCCAGGTGGGTGAACAGTGAAAGCAACTGGAAACTGGACCTGACCTGATGGGCTCAAAGGGTTGGCACCAGTGGCACAACATCACAAGTGGCTTGAAAGCTGGTGGCCAGTCACTGGCAGTGTACCTTGGGGCTCAGTACCAGAGACAATCCTGTTTAACACTTTTGCTGCTGACCTAGGGGTCCCACAGAGGTGCACCCCTCAGCAGGCTTGCAGGAGGAACTGATAGGCCAAAGAGGGTTGTGCTGATATCCAGAGAGACATTGACAGAAGAATTGTCTGATGGGAGCCTCCAGAAGTTCAGTAAAGGGAAATTCAGTGATCCTGGGGAGGAACAACTCCAGGCTCCAGTATGTGGTAGGGTCCAATCAGCTGAAAAGAAAGTGCAGAAAAGGACCCAGGGTCCTGGTGGGAAAGATGTGTGTGAGCCATCACTATGCATTTGCAACAAAGAAGGCCAGAAGTGTGCTAAATACATTAGGAAAAACTACCTAAAAGCAGATTAAGGTGGTGATCCTTTCTCCCTACTCACCACTGGTAAGACCATGCTTCAAGTGCTGTGTGCTTCCCTGTACAAGAGAGACATGGACATACTGGAGAGTGTCCAACAAAAGGCCACGAAGATGACTAAGGGTCTGGAGAATTTCTTTTATGAGGAGAAGCTGAGAAAGCTAGGATTACTCAGCCTGGAGAAAAGAATGCTCAGGGGCACCCTATGTGTGTAAATAACCTAATGAGCTGGAATAAAGAGTATAGAGTCAGGCTGTTTTCCGTAGTTTGCACTGATAGTGAATGAAGTAATGGGCACAAATTGTAATACAGGAAATTCCATTTAAACATCAGAAAAAAAGAGAGGATTTTTTTATGTTAAGGGTGATAGATCGCTGGAACAGGTGGTCCAGAAAATGTTTTGGATTCTCCATCCTTGGCAATAACTCAAAACCCAGCTGGACACAGCCCTGAGCAACTTGCTGTCATTGACATGCTTTGAGCAGGGGGGTTGGGGTAGGCATCCTCCAGATGTCCCTTCCCGTTTCAGCTGTTCTGTGATTTTCATTAAATTATTTAAGAGGGCCAAACTAATAAGTGTGGCAATTGAAATGAAACTAAATACAGGTGTTGAAAGGCAGAATATTTTTGTTTGTATTCACAGACAAGTTTGTTTGTTTGTTCCTCCCAGTCTTTTTACGACAGCTTGGGAAGAGGGGAGAGAGCTCTTTGCATTGTTCTCTGGGATATCTTAGCTTTCTGCTATTAATATCAAGGCTGTGTATGGCTTTATTGTCAGCTGTGTCCTCTCACTCCTGCAGCAGCAGCAATGAGGCTGCTGTTAACTTCCCTGTTGCCCAGAAGACTGAGCACCACCAGAGGCTGTAAGACAAGGAAAAGTTTTCATTTCATATCTGGAAAGGTGTTTTCTCAACATCTGTAATTAGGGTAATTATTTTTTTCTTCTTCATGATGTAAAAACATAGGATGTGAACACTATGCTTGCTCCAGTGGTCTTTTTACCAATCTTGATGGTGTTTTTTTAATTTTATTTTCTCTTTACAATTGATTGAAACATACTGAATTGATTCATCCATGCTGCTCTTCTGTTGGTATTAGAACTACAAGCTTCTATTTGAAGATAGACTGATGCAAAATATGGAGGTAAAGAAGGAGGTGAAACAGTTGCATATGGATTTAAACACTCTGTTATGTGTAACTGTAACATCCTGCCAGTAGAAATATGGTCACAATGAACATAGCATTTGAGCTTGCACCACAAAAAAAGCACTCAATCTGTTTGTAAGACTAATTTTCAGTTCTTTGTCTTTGGATATGTGAGTTAAAAGAGATGAAAGTTGGCAGTATGTTGAAGAAAATTTGTGTGAATTTTAACCTGAAACTTAAATGGCTTTTAAAAACTTCGTGTTGTAAAACTTCAACTTCACACAAAATTGGTGAGCCTAAAAATACTTGTGTGCTTTGTTTTAGTCCTTATCTCAAGTTACCTGCTTGTTTATAATTTCCACAGAAGTTCTCAGATCCAGAAAGATGTTAGAAATTTTACTTCTCTTTAAATGCTGTCTCATTTGCAAATGAATAAGTGTGTCTTCACAAGCTCATTTGTGTTTTCTGGTAATTAGGACAGCTATTACATAGTTGAATGGCCAGTGCTGCACAGGAGCATATATTTATGGAACTGTTACTTACAGACTGGAAATACGAGTGACTTTTTGATGCAATTAAACGTTTGTAGTGTTACTGTTACAGTAGATTTTTATTATGTACTGTTCTTCCTAAAGATAATGCTTAAACCTTCTATTGAAAAAATGAAAACCACTTTCATGTATTTAGAGAGGCTTGCTTTGCACTTTGGAGGTACAGCTTTCCAAACAGCAAGCAAGCAAGGATCATTGTACTGTAGACAGTAAAGCAACAAATGCAACACCTAGATGAGACAGAAATTTGTGTGTGTGATCTCTAGTGTCCTAATCTGTATGTGACACTATTTTTAAAAAAGGCTTCAGGACAGATCTGGGCAACTACAGACTTCTAAGCCTGACATCTGTTCCAAGTATATCGGTGAAAATAATAATAATGAAAATAACATGGATAAACATAATGTATTGAGGAAGAGTTAGAAGCCTGCTGTGAAGGGATGTCATGTTTTGCAAACTTGCTGTAGGTTTTTTGAAGTACATGAATAAGCAAGATCTGACAGAAGCAGTTTCCTTCGATGTCCAACAAGCATTTGACAAAGATCACCACCAAAGAATTTTGAAGAAACCAGGCAGTCACAGGATAGGGGGAAAGGATTTTATGTGGTTGAATTAATGACTAAAATATAAGAGAAGGGTTGGAGTAAATAGAGTAGAGAGGGGCTCCAGGTAATAATTCTCCAGGGTTATGTTAATGGGGCATATTCAAGTTAATAAGGTGTATGGAAGAAAAGTTATCTCACGGACTTCACTGATGGGTAGCAGATGCAAAGGCAGACCCTAGCATTACACAGGGGCCTGACATTGCTCCGCAACCAGACATTAAATTGGCAGATGAAATTTCCCTTAAATTGCTTCATGTGTTCTATTTGGAGGTGGGGAAGAATCAAGCTTGCCTTCTCATCTCAAAAGATGACTTCAAAGCTGACTATTGCCACTAGAAATGGTTTGGAAAGAAAGGGAGAATCATGATTATAACTTCTAAGAATTTTAATCATCTTACGCAGTTTTGCCCTGCTTATACCTTTCCCTGTCGTTGCTGTAAAAAGAACATAGTTGAAATTTGAAGAAAGAGAAAATGTGAAATATGGAACAATTTCTGTAAGAGGAGCAGCATGAATTTGTGAAGCTAGAAGAGGTGACCAAAACTGGTGTGACAGCATCCTGTTGAGTGTTCCGCAACTAATGGGACAAAAATATGGGGTGTTTATTCACTGTCTTTTTTTAGTGCATGCACACTAAGAGGTATCTAATGAAAATAGCAGCTGATGAATTGAAAACAGGCAAAAGGAGGTGGTTCCCAACAGAAGGTGTAATTAAGCTATAGAATTTCTTGCCCCAGGAATTTAAGGAGTCTAAACATTACATCATTGTAGAGGGAAACTGCTGTTTCGTGGAGGAATCATCAAATACCTACCTATTCTTGTTCAGGAAATCCTGCTTCTGCAAACCATTGGGGGATCAAAGAATATTCTTGGGAAATGTTGCTGTGTATTTATTGTATTCTTGCATTCTCCACTCTTGGCTGCTGTTTGTTAGAGGCTATTTCAATGGACATGGACCTCTGGATCTTGCTTAGTACAGCCATTACTTTGTTTCGAAGCCTGCCCCTTTTTTATTTTTATTTCTCTGTTACTAGTTTTCCAGAATCCTTTCCAACAGTAGTACTCAAAATTTGGCCCACAGTGGGATGCTAAGATATTTAAGGAGGGTTTTAAGGCCACTGGTTACATATTCTTTTCTTTGTGAGACCTTGTGCGTGCCACCAAAATATAAAATCTCCAAAATATAAAATCTGATCATGTTCAGACCAGGAATAGGACTGCAGGTATGTGTCAGTCAATGGCTTAATTTCATAAGACTTTATCCTCTTACTGGTGCATAGAACGTTTTGGTCATGTAATGGATGTTCTAAGGAAGAGGTGGTTTTGAGTGTGTATAGGTCAAACAAATGCATGACCTGGGCTGACTGTAGGCAGATTATTTCTGCTCTCTCTTTTGACTCCATTGCAGTGATTTTGTGTTGCACTTCCTCCTCCAGACATGCTTATTGGTAAAAATACACGTCTCTGTGTCTCTAATGACTATTGAAATAATCATCAAGAGATTATTTGAGATCAAGAGATCTTGCGACTTGTAAATTAAGAAGTAATGCTGTGTTGGATGGCAGTATTACATTTGAGAATCTTCACACTATTTGAAACAAGAGTCTGCTATTTAGTGTAGCTGCCCTGTTCCTCTTGTGAAGGTGGCAACTCTGCAAATAACTGGTTTTAACTGTTTGGTTCAATTATAATGGATCATTTTGATTTAGTAGTATACTTTACTATGTAACTGATTATTAAATCTTTAGTTCCTGCTATCTGTAGAAACTTCTTTGAAGTTTAGGCTGAAGTTAAGGAATTAGTAAACTTCATAAAATATTTTCATCCAGGTACACATCATTGTCTGAAGATACAGATTTCCTGATAGCTTTCCTTATATAGTTGCCTTATTTTAAAATAATTTTTTTGTATTCAACAGATATCAATATTTGTACAAAGATGTCAGAAGCATGTGTAATTTTACTTGAAAGGTGTGCTTATTTTTCCATGAACAAACACCTATATGTTGTGCAGGGGGAAAATAATGGGTGCTAATATTTACATACGACTTAAGCTAATTCCAGTTTCTAATTTTTGGCAGTGCTGCTTCTTACCCTGTTGAAGGACAATTTTTCTACCCTGATTTTTTTGAGACTGTGGAAGGAGATGACCATTAGGCATGCCATGCCACTTAAACTGGCACATTTGTTGTCAGGAGACAGGTTGGTTAACGCCAGCTTTGGCTGCCTATACATGAGCTGGTTCTGTAGGCTCCCGTTATAGTCAGTGGAGAGAAATAAGCACTTTCACTGCATGATTCATCTCACCCCCAGATGGATGTCTAAATTTGGAAGATGAATTCCACCTGAAGTCCATTACTGAATATAAATGTCATTAGTTTAAACTAGGGAATTATTTTTAAAGGACACTAGCTTGACTGGCACAACAATTGAGTAGAAGTCTTTGTTTTTCTTACGTTAATTGTATTTCAGAGGTTTAAAATCAGCACTCTGAAGCCTGTTTCATATTTTGTGTTGTTTGGAGCTGCTCTGCCTTTACAGCAGGTTTGAAAGTTACAAGTCAGATATATTCACATTGCTTAATTTCTAAGTATCTAACTCTCCCAGGCTGTCTGACTCTTCCTGACAACTGGTTTGATTGCTGGTGTAAGGAGATGACAGCAGGGTTATGTGCCCTGCTTGTCTCGTTATGCTAGCCCCTGTTATCAGAAAGATGTCCTTCTGCTCAGAACTTTCTGCTAAATCTTAGGAGTTAAAAAAAAAAAAAAAAATCCAGTGTCCTTAAAAACATTGCTCCTCTGCAGGAGCCTGTGTCTCTACAATGGTTATACACAAAGTTTGTATGAGGTGACCTGAAGAATCCAGCCTTCAAATTTTCAGGTACAAAAGATAGGCAGTGCAAATACCATTTTTGCTTCTGATTCTGTCTGGAACAGACACTTGGTATGACTGGTACCCTTTTAAAGTACTTTTCATACTGTGCCATGCTCACACACACAGAGAAATGACAACCCCTCCCCCCTTCATTTTTCCTGTTTATAGATCTTTATTCCTGTCATGGTTGATATCTTTTTCTTTTTTCTTTTTTTTTTTTTTCCTTTTGGAAACACTGCTTTTTGTGTGTCATGATTTGTTGCAACTTTTTCCTCATGATCACACTGATCAAGTCCTGCCATCAGATTCTATCCTAATACTTGAATCAAATATAAATAATTATTACAATCCCATTGCTATTGTATTACTTTTATTTTTCTATACCATTTACTGTTCTTATGTCCAGTTATATATCAAGGATTGTGGAGTTCTGTCAGGTCTGTTAGATTTGGGGACTTTTTTGCATTGAAATGATCATATTTTAGTTCCTACATCAGCCTGAATGTTCTAGAAAAGAAGTTTGGGGTTAAAAAATCACTCCAAGAACATTTGAGGTTATGTATGTAATAGAAAAGTGTATCCTTTGAACATCATACTCCACCAGATACAACCACGGTGGGGAGAGGAGTTCCTCACTAGGAGCTTAGAGGAAATCATTGGCTGTAAACTTGGACCCAAAAGGTTATTAGTGTTCCTAATTGGGAGAACTGGATGTTGCACAGATCTTGTTTGGGCTCCTTACTTGTACTTACAAGGATGTAAAGCAGTTCTCAACTCTCTGAACAAAAATAGCAAAAGTCAGAAGTAGTAGCTATGTCAAAACTATGGAAAGATATGAGGGCAGGCAAAGCACATCACCAGCCCTTAGCAGTAGCAGAGAATTTATCAAATAGAAAATGCCAGGCACTTTTAGAAAAAAATATCCCCTCGAAGAGGGGACATAAAAAAGCCCATTAGTCTCTACCAGTTGGGGAGTGGCTGGGTAATTCTTCCCATTCCTAGCCTGGCAGTTTAATGCTGGGTGTTGTATCAGCAGAAAGTGCAAACCTGTCAGTTTGTGTGATAAGGAGCAATTGCTGAGCTCTCCATTGGATGTTGAATAGGACTTTGCTTGGGGACAATGTCCCTTCTTCCTGTTGAATTACAGCCAGTACTTGGTAGAAATATGGAGTGCTACCTACTGCTCCCCTGTAGACAGTTGCAAAGGGGTTACTCCCTTCTGTGTATTTCTCCTTTCTTCTGACTGTGTATTTGGAGTTTAGTGTTGTATTATGTCAGTCTTACCTTAGACAGTCACCAATGAACTGTGTCACTCCTTTGGTGGCTGCAGGGCCAGGTTTACCTCTAATTGTGCTCAGGCTGAGAGTTGTCCCTCTTAGTACTACTTTTTGTGACTAGCAGTAGATTCTGGCCAGCAATCCACAGATTGTTCCAAACAGCTGAACCCATTTTTCAGCAGATCCATTTTGTGTTTAGTCCAAAAGACAGTGTTCAAAAATATGCAAAATTAATTCTTAAGGCTAACCTGTGGAATTATAGTATTGCATTGCTTCCTGCTGGAAAGATGACATTTAGAAGTATTAGGTTTATAAAGCTGGTAAGGACTTAGGGAATTTTGGAACTTTAGGAGCTTAGCAAAGAAATCCCATTTCTGCTGGATAGGGATGACATGTAACCTTCTCTCATATCTTTCTTCTTCAACTTATGAGAAGTGAGAAATGCAAGTTTTTACACATCTGTAAACCATCAGTATAAGAAGACTTAAAACACTGAAATAAGTAAGAAAGCTATATAAAAGGACTTAAAATATGTCTCCCCCACCTTCCTAAAGAGACATAGAACAGTGGAAAACCTTTTCTTGTTTTATGGTGACATGATAAAATTATTATATAAGTTATTTTAAATGCTTATATTTTTTATTTTGTTTTCAATAAATACTTGGGCTTATTGAAATTTTCAGTCAGACATTCAAATCTACAGCAAAATGGTTTTCATTTAAGCTGTTTTAATCATGCTGCTTATTAAGATCAGCAGTTCTATCATTGAAATATCTCTATCAGGCAACGTTAATTCTTTTTGAATAGTGTAAATTTGATGTTTCCTTCATGACTGAAATCATTCTGACCTGTGACCAAAATTTTAAAAACTCATGCAGGTTACTGAGCAGTAAATTGTTTGGCATGCATGCTTCTGCTAAATCCCTAACAACTTCCTTCCACCCTTCAATTTAACATTTAATTGAAATGGAAATGGTCCTTCCTTCTGGCAGTACTTCTGGAGTCAAAAGAATATTGCTAAAAGCCCTGCTTACTGGTTATGAACAAGAAAATTTGTTAGTAAACATCAGTTAATTAGCCTAAAGAGAATTCTTAAACATACATTGTTTACTCCTGAAAAGAAGATGCCAGATGACTGAGAATACAAAATGGCCAAGACTTTACTTACCTATTTAGAAAAACATTGCCTGAACTGGCCAATAAAAACTGAGGGGTATCTTTGTGTTGTGATGTACCCTTTTGGAAGTTAACAGTATTTACTTACGTGAAATATGTCAAAACTATTTCCTCTTGCTTTTTGATTATTAGTGGTTTGTTTCTCTTTTAAAGATAACTTTCAGCCCTCTAGTTGTTCTTCCAGCATCTCTTCTCTCCTTTACTCACCTTTCTCTTATCTATTACTGTTTTATTTGGTATCCTGTACCATGGCTAAAACTTACCAAAGTTATCTGTTGTGTTCACTTCGCTCATGTTCAGGGAGTAGTGACTGATGATGTGATTGTTGGCCAGTTCATGCTTGGAACATAAATTAGAGGGGACTATGTCAGAGGGAAGGCCCACTGACTAATATGGAAAACCTTTTAAAAAGGGAAACAAAACTGATGTCATCTCTAAAATATCATTAAAAGAGTTCAGCATTGTTTTTGAGCTGTATGTTGATAAAGCTCCCCATCACAGGAAATGTTAAGATGGTTTCCCTCTGTTTCACTCCATCAAATAAGAACACCCTCAGGAAAAGCTTGTCTTTGACATCTTGTGCAGAAATGCTTTTATGAACTGTTTTTAAAGCCCTTTCAGTGGTTTTAAGTGGTAGAGTGAAAATCAGCAGAAGGGGAGTCAAAAGAAAAGCAAACAGAGAATGGGAAGCAAATACTATGTGGTTCCACATTACATGCAGGCTTGGTATGCTTGGTACAAGTCTCTCTGATTGCTAGTCCCGAGCTGGAAGGGGTTGAATATTTTGGTCCCTTAAGCAGATGAGGCAACATGAATGTAAGGGAAGGTAGTATCCTAGTTTAAGAAAACAAAGAATGAATATTATTTTTTTTTCAGTAGCAAGTTAATGAAATCACTAGTTGGAGTGCCCACATTTGGAACAAAACTTTTCTGTTGGGGACACAGGATACACCTACTTTGCAGGAACCAGCCCTTGTTTAGGACAAGTGGCTGTAACCTACAAATGAGCCAGTTCTGCTTACAAAGACAGGAAGAATGTGAGTGCTTTCCTGTGGTGGTGTGCTTGCTGAGGTGCAGCAGATATGTCTTTGTCCTGCAGAAGCAGATGAAGTTGGAAGATAGAACTGCTCCATGGCTGAGATCCATGCACATTGCAAAACACAGTGCCATGTGCTGGCAGGGCAGATGATGAACAAGGCAGTGCAGTATTGGAGATAACCATAAGAAACTCTAGGTAGAGTAGTGGTGAGACTCTTACTGTGTCCTTTTGTCTCTGCTTTCAGATGAGTGATAGACTTTTGAATTTTTTTTTTTCCAAATTTGTCTTGCAGCTCCAGGATTAGATTTATCTGGATTAACTGAGAGTCATATCTGTTTAACAAAGAAAAATTATTATTTACTTTCAGCAAGAAGGATGTGCACCATGCTTTCAGGATATGGAAAATTCTGTTCAAGAGCAGTGCTGAAAAAGACCTAAGAATCATAATGCTGCTGTCGAAATAAATACTAAAGATCTCAGATGGGCCCAGGGAGAATCATGATTTTCCACAAATGAAGTGCAAGGTCCTGCTCCTGGATCAGGGAATTCCCCAGTAGCAATACAGACTGGAGGAGGAATTAATTGAAAGCAGCCCTGCAAAGAAAAAGATAGATGTTGGTGCATGAAAAATTTGGCATGAGGTGACCATATCCTGGGCAGCGTCAGAAGTGTGGCCAGTAGGTCAAGGGAGGTGATTCTGCCCCTCTGCTCTGGTGAGACCCCACCTGCAGTGCTGTGTCCTGCTCTGGGGCCCTGAACATAAGAACATTGTAGAAGTGTTAGAGCAGGTCCAGAGGAGACCACAAAGATGAGCAGAGGGCTGGGGTGTCAGGACAGACTGAGAGAGTTTGGATTGTTCAGTCTGGAGAAGAAATGGCTTCAGGAAGAGTTATTGTGGACTTTCAGTATATAAATGGAGCGTGTTAGAAGCACCAAGAGAGACTTTTACCAAGACCTGTAGTGACAGATCAAGGGGTAGCAGTTCTAAACTGGAAGACCATAGCTTGGTATCACATAAAAGTGAGAAATATTTCAGGATGAGGGTGGTGAGACACTGTAGCAAATCAGTCGGAGTTGTGGATGCCCCATCCCCAGCCAGGTTGCGTGGGGTCCTGTGCAACCTGAAAGATACCCCTGGTCAGAGTCATGTGGGCTGGAAGTAGATGATCTTAGAAGATCCTTCCCAATCCAAAACATTCTGTGATTATGTGAAAGAAGGATTAAGAAATATCCCCTACCTTGAATGCCATGTCTGTTCCAAGTGATCAC
The DNA here is from genome assembly GCF_036417665.1 of Passer domesticus. Classification (NCBI taxonomy): domain Eukaryota; kingdom Metazoa; phylum Chordata; class Aves; order Passeriformes; family Passeridae; genus Passer; species Passer domesticus. The sequence goes on from NC_087474.1 coordinate 113,471,113, forward strand.
TGTTAATGGGAGTTTCTGAAAAAGCTGAGGGGTCTTAGAGGAAATGAGGTGATTGAGTGACTGAAGAGCCACTTGATAGACTGGAGCCTCGTGGGACTGCATGAGTCTTGTCAAAGGGAGGGTTTCAGCGAGCTGTGATCTTTATTACACTGGAAACGGGAACAGGGTAGTGATAGGACTCCAAGGGAAAGGTGTTTTCTGGGTGTTGGCATTAAACTCAGATGGGATGTGAGGCATGCACTTTTAGTGGTTACTGTGCTCAAAATGTAGGACTTGTCCAGACTGCGGGTGAGCTTTCCATAACAGTCTTTCCAAATGAGTTTGGGCATGTGTGTACATTCAAGACCATAAAAGGAAAAATTAATTTAGGGCAGCCCTATGGCCTCTATTGTGCAAGATGCCTGACTAGCTAATTAAGATAATTTCTCCTGGTCTTCTTGCCTATGAACACTATTCTATCTGTCAGTAGAGAAACAATAGAACAGCACTAATGATAGCTATTAGGGTAATAATTCTTGTTTAAAAATCACCCAGCTCTTTCCTTTTCATAAGGGTGTTATTTAGCAGATGTCATGTTTTTTGTTTGTTTCATTTTTAATTTCTTTACAATTTAATTGTACTTTTCACATTTTTTAATGTACAAAGGAAAAACACTATTGATTAAAGCTATTGATTAATGAAGAACAATGTACATGTGTGTTTGTAATTGTTTATTGTTTTAGTCCAAAGGTTGTCCAAAATTGGTTTTGTCTTAGTCCAAAGGTTGATATTTTCCAGCTGTCTTCTTGAAATATTTGCTGTTGTTCAGCAGAGAGCTAATTGAAGGAGGTCTGGGTATATGGTCCTTGAATAAATGAGCTGCAACATTTTGTCAGTAATTTGACTTAATAATTTGACTTAAACACTTTATTTACTGATTTTTCTTAACATGGTAATCATGTCAAGTATATTAGGGTAAAACAGCATTGAGAATAAAGGAACATTTGCATTCAGCTTAGGATGGTGTTTGGCAGAGTATATGGGAAATTCATGTCTGCAAAGCAGGAATGTACAAGTGTAAAGTACAGTATATCAAACACACAGCAAATAATGTCTTAAGTTCCATGGGATTTCTTATCAGTGACCCTGTGCTATAATTTGGATGGATATAACATTATTATAGTCTTTCATTGATTTATCTCTTTAAGTTGCTACAACTGTTCCTTTCCTTTATATTTGTAAGTTGACTAATGAAGTTGCAAGAGGATTCTTACTGGTATTGAATTCCTCTGTCATCTAAAAGTATGCCCAGCTGACAAGATGAAAATTATTCAAAAGAATTTCAGTATCTCTGACTTTCTGGGAGCTTGCAAATGTCATCCCTTTTTCATATGTAGTTCATAGTTGAACACTGAAATAAAATGCTTCTTAAATTATCTTTTTAGAACAAAATTGCAATTTGTTCTTTTACCATGTAAGTTTTATGTTGGTTTTTCTGTAAGGCAGATGTCCCTTGGGAATGTGTTTTGCATGCTTCATGCTGTGAGACCCAGCAAGACAATGTTAGTTTAATTTAGTAAACAAAATTTAGAAGTGGCTTTTTAAATAACTTTTGGATACTTTTGTTTTTACTTTTAATATACTTAAATAGAATGTCTGAAAACTGATTGAAAATGGTCTATGATACCGGGCATAGGTTTGTTGTTATCCAAATTAAATTAAAACAAAATATTTCTATTTATAAATTGATTCCGACATCCTGTCGAAAATATCCTGGATATCTTTGACAAGGTATGACATGCCTTAAAATCTGAAACAGTCTTTTGGCCAGACTTTTTAAACATACCAAACTTTTAGCTTTTAAGATACTTGTAATTAGTTGCATGTTAATAAAAATAGCCATTATGCTATTTTAAAAAACCCAGCAGAATTGTTCTTTTCTGCATTTATTTATTGACTATCTACTTAAATGTTCAAGACAACACAGCAGCAGTAATACTGTCTAGACAATATATTGCTTGTTTTGTCTCTAGTATCATCTGTTGTCAGAGAAGATGTCTTTGTGTGGTAAGGGCTTGAAATTGTATGGCTAGACATTGTAACTCTAAGTTTTAAAAATGGTCTCATGTATATGTATTATGTATTTCTTCATATAAAACTGCTTTTGCAATTCTGATACTTTAGTTAGTCTCTCCCTTGTGATCTTGATTGTTGGAATAAGGAAAATCAATCCACCAGTGTTATGTATTTTGCATCATCTACCTTTTCACCCTTTCTGAAAGTGAAAAATATGTTGACTTCACTCAAAATTCAGTATACATCCTGAAAACAAACTTTCTTTATATAGAAGCTCTGTTTGGCAATTGGTAGGGGTTTTAAAAATTAATTTTAACTATTTAACTTTGCCATATTTTTTCTGCTCTTCTTTGGAAGTTAGAAACAGCTCCCTCTTGATGTAAGGTACCCAGCTAGGTTCTGTGCCTGCTGCAGGTGGGTTTGGGGTGTTAGGTATTTTTTCGTTTGCTTAGAGTTTTTTCCCATACACCAATTTCTTTCTTTTGAGCATTTCATTGTCTTGCACACAAGGTAGGCAGCTTCCAGCTGGAAGTGGAGATTGCTTTTGTGGGCAGCTGGAAGGCAAGGAGGTTGATGGTGGGAATGTGCTTTTTCAGATGTTGGACGGTTTGGATGAGGCAGCCTTGTGCTGGTGTATCAGACTAAAAGTCAGGCTGCTACAGTTGCTCTTGCAAGATCTTAGTGAAGGCCCTGGCTGTGACACTCATTCCCTGTGGGTTTTCCTAAGCCTTGTCTGCATCAGAATGTTTCTGATGTTTATGTTAGTGTCTGTATAGTAATAATTACTTCTATTTTCTTGGATAAGATTATTCTGACTTAAACCAGTAAGCATAAAACAATTCAAGTGAAGACATACTAGAATGCAAATCCTGTGCAGATGTTCCAATAGTTTAAATTCATAAGCTGGGACTTACCTGTTGGAGTTTTATTCAGGTAGCTGAGTCCTTAGTCTTTGAGTGGAATTTCTGAGCTACAGGTTGATGGAGGTCAGGGCAGTCTGCACCCATCCTGCTTGTCTCATGTTCCAAGGCCTCTCCTGCTGATGGCCCTTTATAAAAAGAGACAGCATTTTTTTTTTGTCAGAGTCCGGACCCACGGTGGAGGTAGAATGCCTGGTCAGAGGCAAAGACCACTACTGAAGACAAAATAATAAACTAGGTCTTCCTTGACTAGAAGTGTGTTCAGAATTACAGTAGGCTTGCTTTCTTCTACCTCTAGTCTGTCATTCTTGGCCACTTCCTAGTCTGATTGGAAGAGCCACCTTTTCTTGCATATAATATCTGGTCAAAGAAAACCTACTGCCCTAGATAGTGTAGGTGAAACTCTGACTATAAATAGGCACAAGTTTATGAATATATATGTTTTGCAGAGCCACCTGCATATCATCCATGACATGGTGATTGTCTCCAGTATGCTCTTGGAGCCTTTGCCTGTCTCTAAAGTGAAAGACACTTTGGAGGTACACAAATCTGTACCTCTACAGATTCAGCTGTCTCAGTGCACAGTGAGTGGGAGGAGATCCTACATGTGTTTGGCCCAGATAAAAGGAAGAATGTAACAGATGAAAAATAGAGAGTGTTCACATCTCTCCTAACCTTGCCTCAGTGATAACCCTTACTTCCACTTTTGTTTTTAGAAATTTTCTTTGCCATAGTCAATATTTCCTTCAACTTTGCAACCTAGCATCCAGTGGGACCTTGCAGTTGGATTGCTAGGGCCTGTTGCACACTGTTATGAGGATTGTGCTGCCTGCTGGGGCAGTTCCATCTCCTACCTGTTAGTTCCAACAGGGACAGTAAGTGTTTCTTCATAGAGAAGCCTTTTTCTGGGACGACCCAGACTGGAGGACTGTAAATCCTTAGACTCCTGCATAGGTACAATGTTCAAAGTCTGATATATCTGGGTAAATCTCCCATGTCTAAACCATTCAAACCTCAGAGAAAACAAACTTCCATTGAACTTCTCTCATTCCAAGAAAAAAAAGTCAGGAAATCAAGGAAGAAGATGAAGAATTGAAGGACCTTATTCTTTTAGCAATTTCTGCTTATCCTTGTTTTTCAGGTAGCATTTTGGAATCTTGTATTCCTTCAGAGCACGGTTGTTGTGATCTGGAGGAGCCAGTTAACTGGCTCCTCCAGTAGAAGGATCAGTATCAATCAGTAATTTAAAGCAAATTCCAAATTCTTAGTCCTGTAAAAAACACAAACCAGAAAAGCAATATGTAATATTTCCAATATGTTTTGACTGAAATGCAAAATGTCCACCAAAAAATCATTTTTATACTCAGTTTTTTCTTCTGTACAGAATCCCCTATTTGCTACAATGGGTTTGCTAGCTGTAGCTTTATTAGAAAACAATCTGAAGTCTGTTCTGTTGCTGTGAAATCAAAATCATTATCACAGCAGCCCCTGATTTTTTTGTTTAATATGTTTGTATAATCATGATCAAAGAAGCACTAGGTCTGTACAACCATTAGGATTCAAAAGTTCAGATTGCCTTTTAAATGTGAATTTTGGTGTATGGGCAAGATGAGGTCTAGTATTACTAGTTTATAGTTATTTTTTGGTGTAGAACTCCACAAAGATGTGTGGTAAACATTGAAATTCAAGTAACCCAAATGCTTGCTTCAGTGGATTTTTTTTTAATGCTTCTTCCTTTAGCTTCACTTTTTGTTCCTTATGAGATCGTTAATTGCAAGGTCATGTCAGTTGCACTTTAAATGCATAATGATGCAGACTCTCTAAGGCCTCATTACACTAATGTTGCTGCTAATTATAAAACTGAATACAGTAGAACATCATTCTTTGAAATGTCATGGATTGTTCATGGTAAAATAAGCAAACCCTGCAATTTATGACAGCTTATAAAAGATAAATTATATCCCATGATAAAAACCGCATAATTTTTAAAAATTGCATGTAGTCTGCAAAGAACACAGGGTAGTTCTTTAGTTTACTGTCCTTTATAAAACAAGGCAGGTTGTTTTGTAGACAAGAAAGCCCACTCTTGTTTTCATACCAAAGCAGTGACCTGATAAGGATGGACTGAATTGGCTGGATATTATTGTAGGGGCTGAAGGCTTGTTAGCCTCTTTACTAGTGGTTTTCATTTTTTTTCAGTCTGTGTCACATCTAATAAATGATTTTTCAATGCCACCAGCTGAAGCCAGCTGTTTGGCAGATGCTCTATGCTGTTTGCCCAGTGTACAAAAAGCCAGTATAGGTTCTGTGTCTCCAGTGACATGTGGAATCAGCTCTGCACTTGTTGGAGCAAATAGACAGCTGCCAGCTAATGGATCCATTAGCAAACTTCCCACAGTATATCCTGTCTTTATCACTGCATGAAATTTTAATAACTTTTAAACATTACTTTAGTTGAAAGTTAAGAAGACCTGTTTGTAAGGTCTTTTTGCAAGGCATTTGTTTCATAGAAGTGAAGGCATGTCTTTTCGTGACAGAAACAATTATTTTTTATGCTAACGCTGAGAAGTGAAGCTACTGTTTCAGTGGAAATCATCAAATTTTTTTTTGTCTTCTTTATTAGTCATTTGTGAACCTCAAATTATTTTTCTGTATTAGGTAGTACGGGGAGTTACTTTTTTAGTTGGAGGATTTTTTGTATGTTTTAGGTGGGAAAATATTTGCAGTCTTGCCTTATCCTTCTGGAAAGAGACTTGATTTGCTTGTTCTAACTTGACTTACTCTTTGTAGTGAAAAATTACATCTGTGCTCTTTTTTAGCTTTATGAACAATTTCAGTAATCAAAAGTAATGAAATCAAAATGTTGCAAACTGCCCTTCCCTTAGTGATTTTCATTTGCTGTACCTCTTAGTTGTGGTACAGTACCCGGTTTATATGAGAAGTTGAAAAGAGAGGAAGTCCCTAGAGCATCTTTCCCTTGTGGCACATTGAAACTGCTACATGTGACTGTCACTCCTGGCCTTACTCAAGATGAAGTCTCCAGAAGGCAACTGGGACATGCTGCATTGTAATGCAACAGCAAGATCAGAGAAGTATTCAGTTTGCCCCAAAAGGAAACACCAGTTTTCTTGGATGTATTTTGTTTTGTTGTTTGGGGTTTTTTTGGGTTTTTTTTTTCAATAGTGAATGGGTTTTGTTACCAAGTGCATTACAGCAAGTGAAACAAACATGAGCCTCTCCCAGCCCTTTGGTTTAGGGTTTCAGGTGTTAACACCTAGCCCTCAAAATCTCAGTGCTGATGGGTAGAGTATGGGGGAAAGGGAGCACAGTGTTTAGAGGGATTTGCAGGCTGCTTTGCTCTAAGGCATGTGGCTGCAACACAGTTTGTCCAACCGAGCTGAAATCCCCTCTTTCAACGAAAACTTTACATAATCTTCCTTCATGCCAGAAGGAGACCTGCATTGAGGCACTCCTAACAATCCTGTATCCCAAGGAACCAAGGAGTAACTTCTGTAACTACCAAGTGGTAGGAGCACAGACACATTAGATAAGGAGTAGGTTCTTTGTGACACCCACATCTCTGGGCTGGATGGACAAGGCTGCAGACACCCTGAGGGAATTTGTCAGTATGCTAAGATACAAGGGGTTTAGAAGAAAAACTTGTTTTTCTTGGTCTGGTAGCTCATCCTTAAAGGAAAGCAAAAAAATGCCAACTAAGACTTTACTGGCCACACTTTTCAATTGTTGTTGAACAAAGCTTTCTCTCATCTGGCACTCTGCTATAAAAAGGAGTTGGGAAGATAAGAGGGTAGCATTGACTTTCTTGGAGCTCTCATCTTGTCAGAGTGTTTCTTAAGGATCTTCTTCATTGTCTGAGATGTTTGTAGAGTATTCAACAACAATTATCTGTTGCTCTTTATACGACTTCTCCAAAAAGCGCAAACCCAGTGAGATGCTACTAAAATTTCATTTGATTCCTACATCCTGGGGTACTCTCATTCTTCTGTTGATTTTTGTGGGCATCCTGTTAACCTTCAGCTGCCCTTAACAGTGATCATTTTAGCTTCTATTTCTACTTGAAAACATTCTAACATAGGTTTGTTTTCATCTAGAAGGCAGAACAAGACAGCTGGGCTTATAATCCATGCCTTTCTGAGCATGGTTTCCTGATAGACCAGAAGGCTGACTGCCACCCTCTCCCACCCAAAATGTGTGGGCACAGTGATCAGAATCAATAGGTGAATGTTTGTTTCAAAGAAAGAACAAGATGCTGAAGTTACTCAAATAGATTACCTCAGACACGAGTCTGGTGTGAAATAATGATCTAATTAGTGGGAAGTCAGTGGCTTGTGAATAAGATACCTTGGGCCAGCATTTCTTTAAATAGATGGATTTCTGCCGTGCAAATAGGAATTTCCCATCTGAATCTATTTCTAAAGAGTTCAGTGCATCAGAAAGAGAGCTGTTAGCTTTTTATGACAGAAATGTATTCCTTAATATGTTTTTGCTGGCCAGGCAAAGGTTGATAAAAATAGGTGTAAAGTTATTTCAGTTACATACGTTTTTGATAACAAATGTAGTGCCAGAATAATCAAGTCCAGCATTGCACACCAGCTGCTTAGGGATTTTTTGTTCTTTATCCAGCAATTTATTATAAGACTAAACAGTACTAAGTCGTTGGGGGTTTCCCCCCTCAGGATGGGCAGTCAGGGATTTTTTACTGCTCGCTCTTGATTTATGTCATCTTCCCTTCCCTCATGCCTCTAACTCGTCCTCACAAATGCCTATACAGAATTTTACTGGAGTTTGCGCCTATATTTTTTTGCTTTTGAAAGCTAAGGAGTTTGCTCCTTTTTGCACCAATTTTCTTTTGTGGGTATGCAGTTATTAAAGTGATTTACATTTTTGTCTGCTTATTTCTGGATGTCTTTCTCTTTGAAGTGCTGATTGAATCTCTGCTGTTAATCTCTTTAACCCCTGAAAGAAGATTACCTTAACAGTGAAGTGGCTGGGGAGGGGAGAAGCAAGGGAGAGGCTGATTCTGTTTTTCTAGAATGAATTCAGGTCTTCAGTAAGGGCTTTGCTTTGTGACACTCAAGTGTCCCAATAGTAAGTTCTTGCTGCTAACACAGCCTTAGAAGGTGAGCACATACGGGTGATACTAGTTACAGCCATTTGATAAACCAGCGGTTGCTTGGGCAGAATCCAGCTGTTTTACTGGACTTGGTAAATTGTTTATCTATTTTTTTATTGCCTTTTTTTTGTTTGTTTGTTTTTAATCTTGAGGTATTATCATCCTGCTACAAGTTAGGCAAATGCCAGAAGGAAGGAAAAATATTTGTGATCGACATTTAGACAGATGTCTGTGTGCTTCCCTTTTAATCTACTTGATTAACATTAGTAGTGTGCTGGACTTTTGAACTGTGTGTTCAACTTCCAGCCAAAGGCAAGGAATCAGTGCTACTAGGAAAGACATTTTTGTAAAGGTGGTTGGATTTTTATTCAATGCTATCAGAAAAAAGAATTGAAGTTTTTTAAAAATAGTCAAGTAGGCCTCAGAGGAAGACAAGAATTCACAATAGGCAGCCACATGGCCAGAAGAAAGTGTTTTGGATTATACTGTCTATTTGCAGCAGTAAAGAAATTAGAAGGATGTGATTCTGGATGTTTGACTTCTATTGTGAATTAATAACTGGCTTTTCTACTGTACATAATAACGTGTTTTTTGTGAAAAATTTAGGCACATTGCATTCTTATTCACATATTTGAGCCTTGCTCTGTTAACATTTGTTCATAGTTAATAAGTTGGCAATAATAGTATAATAAGTAAAAATAATTGAAAAGGTGTGCTTTGTGATGATTCGTTATTCTGTGGAAAACCTTAAATGTGTTTTGTAAAAGGGCAGTTATTTGACTTTGTTGCTGCTTGTTTCTGCATCAGTAACTGTATTACATTGCAGTATTAGGGGCTGAAATGACAGGATGAATATACTTAATCTTTTTGAGCATTAAATTTTATAGGCTGTTTCACTGTCTGTGGACCTTGTTCTTTCCAGGAACTCTGATTCATGGTTCTTGAGGAAATTACAGTATCTTTATTATTGTAACAGTTAGTTATACGGAGGGTGTTATTTTCTCTCAGTGTGAATACATTACAGCAGTATTTGTTTAGCAAAATTTACTTTGTTCCATATTTCTGTGTCTAATAGTTAACAAGGCAAGAAGGAATTGAGAAGGAAAAAAAGACACACATTGGGAAATACTGTGTTTCCCTAATTGTTAGTTGGAGTGCATGAAACTGTTGTTGTACTTACCAAAATATGTGGTTTTCATACTTTCAGGCTCCTGCTGGTTATTTTTTAATTGATTCATTAGAGAATGTGGAGTAGTTGATTTCCTGTGTCTGCAGAGTTTTTACTTTTGTAGTTAGAGTAGATTTTTAAACCCCCTCCTGCAAATAACACAGGGATTTTAATGCCAGACTAGTGCTGCATCTAATAGACGCTGCTGTTTTCTTCCTGATTTGTTTCCCAACTGGGGTAAGCCAGAAGATGCCTGCTACCAGTTGTCACCACCTGATAAATGACAGGTGGTGACTTCTTAAGGCTCAGTCGGTGTTAATTGCTGGTGACAGGTCTTCTCTCTGATTCCCTTCAGCAGCAGGTGATAGGTGCCCCCACGGTAAATAGCTCTGGCACTGTCTGCCTGTAGTGGGAGCTGGTGGCAGTCCTGGGCCATCAGGGATATAAATTGTCACCTGTCTGGGCACGATTCAGTTTCTAAATCCCTTAGGATATTGTAGTTACTTTTTGATTTTTTTTGCAGTTTTAGTTACTCTAGAGCTTAACCCTATCCTCTGGCTGTGAATGTCTGAGGTTTGTTTGTGAGATGTATTTGGGGGGCTGGCAATGGATGAAAGGTTCTCTTTGCCTTTAAAGATGTCACCGGTCGGTCAAGACTTCATGGACAGATGCTTAAAAAAGAAAGCAGGAATTCCCCATTCGTTTTCTTTGTATAATTGCTTTGGATTTGCTTCCTATAATTGAGTCTGGATTTGTCACATATGTTTCCCCCTCCACCCTGCTGTGGAAGACTTCAATGTCTTTCATTTGTTGCCTGATTCCCCTTTTTTTTCTTTGTTACCATTTACAGTCTGTCAGATAACCAGGATGAAGGATAATCCAAATGTGCTATTATTATGTGAAGTTGTAGGAGAAAATAATTAAGGCTTCCCTGGTCTGGTAATAGTTTAAGTTTTATTCCAGAACACTTTTTCATCAGAGTTTACACTCTGTGTGGGGTTTAACAGTAATAAATTTGCCTTTGGATTAACTTTTTGGAAATATCCTGTGTTAGCTATTTTAAGACAACATGAAGGTGAACTCTTTGTTCTTTTTTTTTTCCCTTTTATCCTTACAGAAGCAACGATGGGGTGCATTAAGAGCAAAGAAGGTAAAGGCCCAGCCATGAAATACAGAACTGAAAATGCTCCAGAACCTGTTATTTCCCATGTCAGTCATTATGGATCAGATTCCAGCCAAGCAACACAGTCACCGTCAATAAAGGGATCAGCAGTTAATTTTAATAGTCATTCCATGACTCCTTTTGGAGGGCCTTCAGGAATGACACCCTTTGGAGGAGCATCATCTTCATTTTCAGCTGTGCCAAGTACATATCCTAGTACTTTAACAGGTGAGTGTTACATAAAATGATGCTATTATTTAGTATTATAGCTGCTTGGCAGTCATAGTAAAAAAACACTGTGACACCTTGCCATACAGAAATAAATTGCAAATTTAAAATAAATTGCCCTTTAGAGATTCCTGATTTTCAGTATCTTTACTGCTCATGTAGTAATTCAGCCTAATTCAGCCTGTATTCACTAGTGACTGGAACATGAAGGTTGGGTGTTTAGGCTTTTATTTTTGTGGAGACAATTAGGATCACAGCACAGAGAAATTTAAGAGTTACTAAAGACAGTAATGGGAATGGTTGATAAAATTACATTAGAAGTTGTAAGCTGTTGAAAGGATGTCTGTGGGATAATGGCTTTAAACTTGGAGAGATGCACAAAATGAAAAACACTTCAGATTTAGGAAATTGATTTTTTAAACTGGTTTTAAGTCTGATTACTTTTAAATTACATTAATACAACATTGAATGAATTTATAAAGCTAAATAGTATTTGCATTATATTCTAGGTACTTTACCATGGGAACAATATGTGTGAAATGAAAGAGTAGAATTCCCATTTTTGGTGGTCATATGAAAACCAGAATGGAAAATGTAAGATAGAATTTGCAGCACACAGAGACCTTTTTGGCTGAGGTTTTAAAGCAACATGCATATTTGATGTTGTAAACTCACCTTAGTATGAAAATCTTAAAACTTACAAAAATACTGATTTTGTTCATGTAACTAATTTCATTGTTTTGATGGATATTTTTGAGAGGAAGCTGTGATTTATTATTTTTTTGAGAGACACTCAGAATACAGACTCATTTATTCTAGAAGCTCTGTACAGACACATCAGAAAACAAACTAAATAATTCCTTAATAGTCTATTTCTAGTTTTTCCACAAACCTCTGTTGGCACAATTACAGTGCTGAAATTTTTGCATTGTACCAGTGGCATTTAAAGTCTTTTAAAAAAAACCAAGAAATCTGAGATCCATGAAAGCACATTCTGACCTTGGCATTAAGCAATTCAGTAAACCAAGTATGAGTTGTCATGTAATAATCACCTTATGGTCCTTTTCTTGGGAGTGCATTAAAAACCAAATAATTAAAATGAACAGCTAGCCTGTATCATTTGTGAGTCAACTCTGATTCCCTCTTTTGGAAGAACATATGCAGAAATTAAATAAGGGCAGCATTTATTTATATTTATTAGCTCTGCTGAGGAAAGTTTATTGTATTTCATCTCTCCCAAGAACCTTGGAACATTTCTTCTTACTAGATCTGGTTCTTTGGTCATGTGGGAATCTCCAACAGTGCATGCAGGCACTCCTGGGCATAACCAGACATCAGGGATGTAGCCCCCCCACTGGGTACCACAATCCTTTGCTGCAGAGACCAGAAGGGACGTTCTCTTGCCTGTTCCTGTTGGTTGTTAAGCATGTTATATCTTGAACCAGTCAACAAGAGAGATTTCTCATGAAAAGAGAGTCTGATATCTCATCAGTGTGAAATCAGTTATCAGCAGGCAGGCTGATTTGTGTGAATGCTCCCATTGTCTTGCAATTAGGCAAAATGATATTGCATATTAAATTATTCCTCCTTGTTCTGTGAAACCAGCCCATCCACAAAAAGAACCCCATACAAACATAAATAAAATTGCACTAAAAATTATTCGGCACATTCAGTACTGCCTTTCAGATCAATCAGAATTGGGTGTTTTTGTGAGCAAATGAGATGACAGCCATCATCTGCTGTAAGCTTTTTGTATTTGTGACCAATAAAACACTGGTTCACATTCTGTCACCCTTTGCTTCACAAGAGAGGAGAATAGATGGGCTTGTCAAACAGGATGTAAATGTCAGTAGTACTTATCCAGTTGATCAGTGATGAGTGACAAGAGGATGATATGGTTGTCATCATGGCCTGTAGTGAGGCTGAAAAGTTGAGCCATCTTTTATTCCTCTAGAGCAGAAAAGAAATCTGAGTTAGTCACACTGCTCCTGTATTACACACTGTCTGTCTTCAGATACTTTGAATTCATATAATATTGCTGAAAATCAAAACAGAAAAATGGACTGCTGTTCTTGCCTTCCATGAAGCTATGCTAGTGCTCTGTAATCCCCTTGCTGAACAAGAAGGTAAAGTCTTCTCTCCAAAACCAGTCATAGATGAGAGAATGGCATACTGACCTTATAAAAGGAAAATCTTGAAGGGAAGTCTTGTGGCTACATACAGTTTGAGCAACTAACATAGATCACCTCACAGTGGTTCACAAAGAATACAGCTGTAAGAGACTTGAAATATCATTTGACAGTATCTTTGTTTAAATCAGTCTGTGCTGATGCTGTTCTCTTCAAGTATTTTATTATTCTTTACTATGAAAAAATAACACTTGTGACTGAGAATAAAAAGAGGTTTTATGGTAGCTAAAGTTTTTTGAGTTTCTTTATATGCAGTTAAAAACTTCTGTGATATTGTGAATTGAGAGTGTTGATTGTTTTCATCTGCTGAAGAACCTTCTGGGGGTGGCTTATTTCCATAACACTTGCTTTCTGTTCGTGTGAATACTGTTTGTATACTCAATATTTTCTTGCTCTACCTATCAGTTTGTGTCGTCAAAATAATGTAGTAATATAGAGAAAAATTGGTAGAACTGTTTTGATTTTTAACTTAAATTAGGAGCTGCTAACTTATAAGGAATATTTTAATTCATTTTCATTTCATAAATCACACTTTACAAGCAAAAAACCCTCAATTACTCTAACCTCCTGTGGGGATTTTATTCTGTTTTCCCAGCAGACTCTAAATTCATTTCCAGCTGAGGCCTGCTGAGAGACTGTAACCACAGGAAGACTCCAAATCAAACTGTTTAGGTGATTAGGAGCTCTTATGTCAGAAAGTCTACATTGCAAAAGAATATTGCATATGGATTGTCCCCATTGCATTATGTGTTCTTCCTTTCTGATCACAGTCATGCTAATTTTAAAACCTAAATTATATGCAACATGTTTCTCTTGGTGGACTTTCATGTATATCCTGATATGTACATATCCATATTGGACATGTAGTGTTATACATTTAAAAATATGTTATTGGTTGGATGATCATTAGGCTTCCTAAATGTTAATTAGACTAAGAAATAGCATTTCTAGGGCTTAAAAAGTCTTTCTGAATTGTCTATTTACTGTTTTCTATTTTAACTTTCTCATGGTTATGGTACACAGTTCTTTATTTTTGCTAGTACCTTGTACATTTCAAACAGCCTTTTCTCCTTTCCCTCTTCCTCTCCTCCGTCTTCCCAGTTTTATAGATTAGTTCTTTGAAGTATAGAAAAATGCTTTCTGCTGGTAAGTTCAGAAGCCTTCCTACCATCCACCTCTCTGTCTGTCCTATTTGGGGGACATGTTCAACAGCATGCACTGTACCAGAAGTGGGATGGGAAAGCGGATTCCTTAGGGTTGGTGGAGTGCAGCTGTTCCTCATGTGACCTGTCTTGATCCTTGTTCTCTGGAGTAATGCACTGATGGATCATCCTCAGCAAGGGTCTGCTTTACAGGTGGGGATACTTGGTGGCATCAAAAAAAAATCATCAGTGCTAAAGCAGAGGAATGTCTTTGTCCCCAAGAGAATAATTTCTGGTTCAATTCCTTGGGTAGTTCTTGATGTGTAACCTCAAAAATTTGGGAATACATCAGTTATTTATAGCTAAGTGCAGCAGGATCTTTCACTTCTGTGAAAATTAGTGGCTGATGGTTCACTGTTGTGGTGGTGTAGGTTCTTCCAGAATTGCATTTCTTAACAAGAAGCAAGCTTAATAAAGAAGCTATGGGTTTGGATTTTTTTACTGATGATGCGTCATGCAGGTTTCTGTATATAAGTGCTGTAATTATTAATGTAGATCCAGAGATGTGTCTACTGGCCTTTTGTGGTGTGGAAGCATATTTTCAGAATGTCTGTTTATAGGCATAGATCTGTTCTAAGAAATTAGCAGGTTATTGATCTGTCTTGCAAAATGAGATGCAACCCAGAGTGTTTAGTTGCTTCCAAATCAAAACTGATTTCTTATCTCATGGACAAGTCCTTAAATCAAGTGTTGCAACATTACTGCTGAATCATATGTGATTTTTTTTTTCTTTTTCCTAAGGTGGTGTTACTGTATTTGTGGCCTTATATGATTATGAAGCTAGAACTACAGATGACCTTTCATTTAAGAAAGGTGAACGGTTCCAGATAATAAATAACACGTAAGTGTTCTCATTTATAGACCTTACTGGGTTGTTTGGAATAATTAGATCCTTAGTTCTTTTGGAAATCCATGTATCCTATTTTAGTGAAGGGTAATTAATTTTTTTAAAAATAATTTCAATATTCAACAATATTCAATGGGATTAAAATATGTAATACCACTAACAGAATAATTTGTCAGGTTGAGATCAGCATTTGGGTGCAGATTGTAGCAACTGTGGTAACCCCAAGCTGCTTCTCACTTGATTGACTTCCTTCCCCTCTCTGCTCCAGCAAGGTCCAGCTACCCCCTTTGGGGCAGCAAAGGTGGGGACAGATACTGCTCCATCCCAGACTCTGCACCTGGAGTTACTCTCTCATCTGGAGAGGCAGATGAAGACTAGACAACTCAGAAGTTTACTGACACATCTCTGCTGTAAAGCATCTTGGTTTTACACAAAAAAAAAAGGTCCCAAATCTTTAAAATATAAAATTCCACTAAGAGACATTTATGTTGTTCACAACAGGAAATGTACGTAGGTGCAGCACAAACTACTTGAGATGCCCTCATAAGTAAAATAACACGTTACCTAAATTTACCTGCCTTTCTGATGTGAGTACATTACAGGTGCTACGGAATTGTGTTTATATGTGAAAGAGGTAATGATGTTTCATTGCAGGGAAGGAGACTGGTGGGAAGCAAGATCCATTGCTACGGGAAAGACAGGCTACATCCCAAGCAATTATGTAGCTCCTGCAGACTCCATTCAAGCAGAAGAGTAAGACACTGTATCCTGTCAATTGTACACACTTCCTACCCTGTGGTGGTATTCGTTTTTAAATTCATTATATGTAACCTATAAGGGTAAAGTAGAAGAATACTATTAATGAAAGGATAGCAATGCTACTTGGATTATGTCAAAGGTGTAATTATTAGTAAGCATGAGGTGGACACCCTGCTTGCTACATGCAGGGTTAAAGGAGAAAGGATGGGAGAATTCAGTAATGATAAAAACTGGATGGCATGCCTTGTGTATTATATAAAGCAAAAATTTATGAGTTGTAGTAAAGAGTTCACACGCCATCAACTCTAGGGCTTTATCCCTATTTTTGCTTGCCAAACCCTGAATCAAGATCAGCTATATACTTGGTATTACCTAACCTTACATTCTAAAAAAGCATTTGTGTGCACAATTATTTTTAATCTATTAATCTGTAATAACATTTTGATGACAAAATTGTTAGATATGCTAATGACTGCTATGAATTTGGAAAATTATACTGCTTTGTGTACCAGTACTTCCTACATTTATTTCCTAACATCCTGTAGTGCTTAGACAGTCACATACAATGACTGTGGAACCCGTAGGTTGGAATAGAGTTTTGATTATCCTTGTTCCAAGGGATTGTGTTTGTTGTACTAGAAATGTAAAATTGCACAGCTCTTGTTTCGATATACAGGCATGATACTGCCAATCAGCAGTTCACTGATATGTGATCTGTGCACTTCTCTGTTTGCTACTGCATGTCTGGGAAAAGTGCCTGATTTTCAAGATGTTTCCTGAATATCAAGCTGAGACTTTAACATGTTGCTGCTGCTGCTCTCACTTGGCTCTTTGCTATCAAAAAATGATTGCCTCAAAGATGCTCTGTTATTTTACAACCTTGAGTTTAATCTGGTTTTGAAAGTACTAACTTTTGTTTATTTTGGGGGGAAAAAAGTCAAATATTTCTTTTTTCTTGAAACTATGTCATAAAGTCTTATGTCATTATGTGGTGGTAAAATGGAAATGACAGCCCTTACAAAGAAAGTATGGCTCCTAAACACTGGCTAGAACAAAGTGGTGGGATTTGTCATAGGTTTATATGATGACTAGAGGTGAGAGTAAAGGGTGATGAATGAGGAAGCTTTTAAAAACTGTTTATTTTAAAGAACCAGTATTAATTATATCAAATATCCCCACAGCATTTGGAATACAGTTCATTTGCTTAAAGTTTCTTAGCCCTGTGCTTTGACAGAGTTTGTAGATTTTCTGTAGTGACTGCAATTAGAGATGTAAGTGCAATTGCCATATAGAACCCCAAGTTGCTAAAATTTTGTCTGTGGCCTTTTCTAAGCCTGGAGGCATTTATAGCAGAAACTGCTCATGACAGGATCCATATTGTTTGTGTGCTTTTTTTTAATTACACCATAATATAAATATTTAATTGTCTCTAAAAAAGAAAGCAATTCAACCCTACTGGTATTTTATAGGTAGTGAAATATAACAGCACTTTATAATATAGTTTGTAAATTGTTGTAGTCTGGGGAAGAGGCATTTTTATGTGAAGTTATGAACTAGGATTCAAGTTTGCTTCTGTAAGATTTTAGGTTACATCCAAATGTCTCCTGTGTGTTTACTCTCATATCCATTTCTAACTTTGCACATCTCTTTCAACACTCAAACTGCAAATAAATACAACAAAATGGAAGAATAAGTTTCAAATTCCCATGTGATTGCACAGGCCATTCTGTTTGTGGCCAACAAAGTGATCCCTCTTTATCTGCATTTTTTCCCCAGAAAATGTTTCACCCACAAAGCCATTGTTTTGCAGCAGTTCCCAGTACTGCTTTTCCCATCACTCATGAAGCCAAATTAACTTGTCAATAAGATAGTGACAGACAAAAATGTTTGAAATTTGCACTTTACATCACTTTGTAACTTCTGAAGCATCTAATAAAAATAAAATGTAGTTAGAAATAAGTCTTATTCCAAAGTCTGGGGATTCATATGAAGATGGATCTTAAAATTATCACTGGCTCAGAACAGCACTGTGTGCAGGCTACTCACCAGGATGAGCACGCTGTGTGAGTGTAGAGGAAAAACTCCTTTTTTGAAAGAGCTGAAGGCAAGAAAAAATGCAAGTCTTTTAAAACATCTGTGTTCTCTTTGGTATCAGAATGATTCTGCAATTTGGAATGTTAATCACAGAGAAGTAAATGACCCTACCTTAGGGTTGTTCCTAAGTGATCAATAGGAAAGTGCTGTCTCTGCTGAGGTAGAGAAAGATGGGAGGCAGCAGAAATTGGAACAGGAGAGTTTCCAGCTGAATATAAGAAACCTTTTGATCCTGAGGACAGCCAGGAAGGGGTACAGGTTGCCCAGGTTGGTGGTCTGTCCTTCAGGGTTTTCAAGCCTGAAGTAGACTACATCCTGAACAATTAGGTGTGATGTCGCTGCAGACCCTGCCTGCAGCAGGAGGCTGGACCACAGAACTCCAAGAGTCCTTCCGACCTGAATGAACCTGTCATCAAATGATATTTATACACACTCACTTTGCATTAAATATTGTTTTCTAACATAAAGCCAAAACTTTTTAAAGAAGGGAATTTCAGCTGCTAAAGTTTTGAATGTGCTACCAAAGTGTGTAATCTGATTCATCTTGGCCTGAAACTTAGCCTGAGGAGGGTGTTCCTTTCAATGTTAAGAACAGTTAACTGGTTTAACAATGTCCATTGTTAAACCAGCAGAAAACCGCAGTGTTTGCAGATACAGGCCTCTTTACATGTATTTTGTAAATAACAGAAATGAGACTCATACAGAAATAGGTCACCTTAATCTTTTGTCTATATGGATGTCATTGCTTTTGTTGATCTGTAGCTGCTTTGGGATACTTGTAGCCCAGCAACTGTTTTGGAGTATTAGTAGTCCAGTCAGTGCTTGAGATTTCTAAATCATTTGCTTATATGAGTAGCAAAGCATAGGAAGCTTTTATTTAACATTTCCTTTTAAATTTTCTAGGTGGTATTTTGGTAAGATGGGCAGGAAGGATGCAGAAAGGCTACTTTTAAATCCTGGGAACCAGCGTGGTATTTTCTTAGTAAGAGAGAGTGAAACCACTAAAGGTATGTACGTGTCTGTGTATCTCTTCTCTCTCCCATTCCCTGCTCTCCCCTGTGTTCCCCAAGGTGAACATTTTTATGCCTGTCCCATGATACAAATGAATGTGCACATCATATATGTGTGCCATGACACTTGGGAGGTAACATTAAATACTTTTTTATAGTTTGATGAAGAACCAGATGTGACTTTTTTCCTAGGTGCTTATTCCCTTTCTATACGTGACTGGGATGAAGTCAGAGGTGATAATGTAAAACACTACAAAATCAGGAAACTTGACAATGGTGGATACTATATCACAACCAGAGCACAATTTGAATCTCTGCAGAAACTGGTGAAACACTACAGAGGTAAGCCCAAGTTCCAGTGTCCCAATGTCAGCCTGTGCCTACTGTGAGGAAGAAGAACTGCTTCCATAGCTTATTCTTAAAATTCACAACTATAAAATTTCTTTCTGATTTCAACAAAAAGTAAATGGACTAGTTGGTTTTTATCAAGATTAAGAAGTTAACTTTTGTTACAGTGTTACCCTTGCTTATCTGTGAAGCTATTGGACTATTTTTTCTGTTTTCTAGAGCATGCCGATGGGCTGTGTCATAAGCTAACAACTGTGTGTCCCACTGTGAAACCACAAACACAGGGACTAGCAAAAGATGCTTGGGAAATTCCTAGAGAATCTTTGAGGCTGGAAGTTAAGTTGGGCCAAGGATGTTTTGGTGAAGTGTGGATGGGTAAGAGCTTAATGTGACACATTTCACTTATTCCTGTGAATGTTTTAATAGTATTTTAAGTAAATTGGTATCAGGATCTGAAGAGATAATATTATAGAGAAATGAAGGTGGAAAATACCAGTTGTGATCATGCATGTAATGGTAAAATTAATATTCAGTATAGTTCTAGTTTATAATTATTCTGTTAGCTAAGAAAACAGAAGCAAAAAAAGTTTCCGCAGAAAATGTCTTCAGTATTACAGTGGGGAATAAAACCTGATCTGTTTCTGTAGGAACGTGGAATGGAACCACAAAAGTAGCAATCAAGACACTAAAACCTGGTACAATGATGCCAGAAGCTTTCCTGCAGGAGGCTCAGATCATGAAGAAACTACGACACGACAAGCTCGTTCCGCTGTACGCAGTCGTTTCTGAGGAACCAATCTACATTGTCACTGAATTCATGACAAAAGGTGTGGGACAGAATAGTTAGAAATACTACATTTAAAAGGTTATTTAAGACCTCAGCAACAAATCAGATGTTTAATTAATGTTACGTATAAGCTAACTGGAGTATAATTGTTAATTTTGATTAAATTAAAATGAGCGACGCTTGACCTAGTTGGAGCAGTTCTGATTTAGATTATGGGCAGAGGCATGATTCTTTTGCACATCTGTGTCACCCTTTCTAATCTTCCAAGTACAAGACTGGGGGGTTTTTTCTCCTCATTTTTAGTGTGTACTGTCCATCACATTTAAATGGAATGACATAGCTGGGAGTATTATTATGAGATTATGCCTGCCTGTTGTTGCTAACAACAAAACAGGTTGAGCTTTGGGTTTTTTAGTGTTTCTTTCCCAGCAGTGTAATAATTTTAAAAAGGTTGAGCTTTTTTTTTTTCCAGACTCCCTCCTTTATCCCCTTGTTTTCAGTCTTTGATCCTTCTTCCTTTGCTCTATGTCATTTCTCCCTCCCCCTGCTGCTGAAACAGAGATTTAGAGATTTAGGCAGAATGTAGAAATAAACATCATAAGCATATGACTGTTAAGAAGCAGCAGATTTCCAAATCAATTATTGCATTTTTTGTAAAATGCAGACTTCTGTTGAACTCATGGAGAAATTTTGCTATCCTCATAAGATGCAGAAGCAAGGGAGTGGCTAGTTATGTTCAGTACTGCACTACAAATGTATGGGTTTACTTTTTTTCTGTTTGTATGGGTTTTTTAAAGGGTTGTACAAGATCAAAAAGATAAAAATGAACAGGAAATGTAAAAACTTCTGCATTTTTGTTCCTAAATAATACTAGACAGCTATGCAAAGTCAGTTTTCATTGTTAAGAAAGCAGATTTCAGCAAGGCAGTAAGGAAAAAAGTATTTATAACTGCCTAAAGAAAAGCAAAGTTCACTACCAGAACTGGTTACCTTGCAAAAGCAGAATTGTAATTTGTATAAATTATGGATTCAGAGTGCTTTTGGAAGCTTCTCTTTATAGCTTTCCTTTGACAAAATTCTCATGTTACAAAACCCATAGAATTTCCTTGTTCTAAGCTACTAGAACAATTTATTTTTATTTCCTCTTTCACAAGGAAAAGAAGTAGGTACAAACTGCAAAGTATCCAAATGTTTTTTACAGTGTGGACAGGTTACTAGAAATCAGTGTGAAATCTTTGCTCCTCTTCCGTCCTTTGATCCCCTGAGCCAATGTCAGTGCAAACACACACAGCAAACAGCAGCAGCAGTGTGGGTCTGGCGTGCCACATTTTTACTTTCACTGTGCAAAAATACAGCAAGTCACTAAAGTTATGTTGGAGAAATCTAATTGAGAGTTACTGCTGTGAACTGCTATGAATCCACTTCAGGATATGCAGTCAAGTAATTTCTTTCTCCACCTTGGCCACATTTGTAATTTTGTTACTGTAATTTGGACGGTGACAAGAGTGATTAGTTACCAGTCTTCACCAGTTTCTTAGGAAAGGGGTCCTATTCTTACTTCATGTGACATAATGCCACCTGTAGGGGAAACCTTATGTAGAGACAAAGCTTTTCTGCACAAGTAGAGGTTGGAATCTTAACAGAAGCTCAGGTCCTTGGAACTGATTTCAGATACTGCTCAGTGTAATGTTCTGGGTACAATTGCATTATATAAATGGGAGAAAATAAGGTATTGTAAAGAATGGAAGATCGTTTTCCCTGTAAGAAAGAAAAAGCAACAAAATAAAAGCAGTAATTTCAGAATAATTTCTCTAATACATGATTTGAGCTGGCAAAAAAATGTAAGGGATAGAGGTTTTTTTGTTCTGTAATTATAAATCTCACAAGAGAAGAAAGTCCAGCTAGGAGGAGCACTAATACCAACAACACTGGAAAAATTCCAGTGTATTGCCAGAAACAGTAGTCTGTTTTGTTATTATTTAGTTATTTGCATCATTGAAGTGGATTCCAAACCACTTGGATAGAATTGCACTAACTAGTTACCAGTGCATAGGTAACTATGGGCATGATCATTGGGTCACATATCCTAGTAAATTATGGATTTTCAAATACAGATTTCATGAGATAAATATGTCAATTGTAATGTTTAAAAAGAAAATCTCATTTGTGTTTTTCAGGTCAAGTTAATGATTTTGTTTTTTCCCTTTTTTCTCTAAAATATGTTATGTTTTACAGGCAGCTTGCTAGACTTCCTTAAAGAAGGGGAAGGGAAATACTTAAAACTCCCACAGCTGGTCGACATGGCTGCTCAGGTACCAAAAAAACTGTATTTTGTGCTCAGAGAAGAGTTATCACATATCAACTAAACATAAATATCAAATGCTTTGGCTGTTGTATGCTGCTCTGTGTTACACCTTCTATTGTGGGTTTGTAATTTGTCAGAAAGGAAACAGTGTGGTTTGCAATTAGCAGGTACTGAACAGCCAGACACGCTAATCAGCGCCAAGCTCTTGGTTGCTATGCTGTAATTCCTATACTTACACAATGGGAATCGGGCTAAAATAAGGGGGTGCAGCTTAATGCTTGGGAGAAATGTCTATAGTCATGAAAAATAAGCTTTTATAACATTTTTCTTTTTGAGATTGCGGATGGCATGGCTTACATTGAAAGAATGAACTACATCCACAGGGACCTCCGGGCAGCTAACATTCTTGTAGGAGACAATCTTGTGTGTAAAATAGCAGATTTTGGTTTAGCAAGATTAATAGAGGACAATGAGTACACTGCAAGACAAGGTAAGGCCAGTTAATTTATTTAATAAGACCAGTTGCCTTTCAATTGCTTAGAACTATTACATTTAGCAGAACATGCCTGTGTGTTCTGTGTTAATGGATAAAGATCATGCATGGAAGTGTGCTTTCACAGCTCTGTTTAGGTGAGCCCCTCACCTAAATGTAATCCTAGTAAACTTCCTTTGTTCAAAGTTATGTGGCAGTTTGTTTGTGTTTTCAAAAAGCACTTTTAATTATTTTTGGGGGATAAAACATGCTACAGTTTGAAGACAGATGAGATTCCAGAGAAGTTGTTCATCAGTTTCACTTTTTGAAGCGTATAAGTAAGACTCAGATATCTTTATTGCTTATGTATATTGTAGCCAATAATTGCTGTCCTAATTTGAGAAATATTAAAATAGTATACCACCTTGAATTTTATCAGTAAAGCAAAGTATAAAAATATTTTTAGTGTATTATTCTTTTCAAAATATTTTGAAGTGAAAGCAAATTGTGGATTAGCAAGGGAAAATTGAGAATCTGTCTTTCCAATGTTTGTAGGAGCTAAATTTCCAATTAAATGGACCGCTCCAGAAGCAGCGTTGTATGGTCGGTTTACAATCAAGTCGGATGTGTGGTCATTTGGAATTCTACTGACAGAGTTGGTAACTAAGGGAAGAGTGCCATATCCAGGTAACAGGGCGATTAAATAGATTTTTGTTTTCTTTGTTGTATTCTCTGCCTCTCAAGTTACCTTTTGTACTTTTTCCCTTCATTCAGAGCCCACAGTTGACAAGCAGAGACAAAAACTTAGTCACACCTCACTGGTTCCTTTTTTCACAAAGATACTTTGGTTTATTTTCAGATTAAATATTGTATATTTAAAAATGTTTTAAGATAATAGCACTTCTAAACATGACTGAGTTTATTTCAGATTAGTGGGTATCCTTATGTTTTCTATCTGTCTCTTCCTGATATTTCTACTTTTGACATTTTCCCACACTGCAGAGAGCATCACTACACTGAACCTGCTGAACCGGTTTTTGAAACTAAACATTTTTCAGCAAATATTTTGATGGATCTGGAATGTGCAATGCAGTTCTGTTAGGGATATATAAAGCCTTTTTCTTGGCCTAATTTCAAATTAAGTGGTCCTTGAGTGGAACCTAAGGCAGAGAGAAGCTGTTTGGGCTTGAGTCTCCGCTCTGAAAGGACAGGTCCAAGGCAATGGGAAAGGGAGAAAGGGGAAAGGACTATATGTTGAGAAATTACCAGTGTACTGAAATAATTTTCAAAAAGTGTATTTAATGCAAAATGTAAAAAATTCATCCACTATAAAGCATGTTCATTAAAAATTCTGTCCTGGTAGAACCACATGCATTGCAGCTGCAGAGGTTCTTGGAAAACTTTGGAAAACTGTTCTTTGCATAATATCATTCAGAGCTAATATGCTTTCCTTTTAGGAATGGTGAATCGAGAAGTTCTGGAACAAGTGGAACGTGGGTACAGGATGCCTTGTCCACAAGGCTGCCCAGAGTCCCTCCACGAATTAATGAAACTGTGTTGGAAGAAGGACCCTGATGAGAGACCAACATTTGAGTATATACAGTCTTTCTTGGAGGACTACTTTACTGCTACAGAACCACAGTACCAGCCTGGAGACAATTTATAAGCCAACAGTCTATATAACATGCACAAATCTGCCAAATGTAAAAGACTTGCAAAGAATTCCTGAAGTCTCTAAGGAATCACAGGAAAGAAAATCTTCGCTACTTTGCATGCTCTTAATGGCAAACTGGAATTTCATAATGCAGTTGCACAAAACCACTTTTAAAGTGTTATACTCTGATTTACCAATGACATATTTTTTATTTTTTCCTCTTTCCCAACTTATTTTCAGGGTCCAAAGGAAGCTTACTGAAAATACGGGGCAGAAAAAATGAGTGTTGGTGTGAACAATAGCAGAAAAACCAATGTTTCAAATCCTTTATTCTCCCAGTATTTGCTTATCATTCTACTAATGAGGGAATTGTCTGGAATTAGTGATCTTGGGGTAAGGCCTTTTTAAAGCAGAAGAACTTTGTGGGACCAACAGTTCTATTCCAGTTCAGTAAAACTCCCTGTGTTTAAAACTACATGTGTGTGTCCCCACCCCCGCAAAACAAAAGATGGTACAACTGTATTTGACTTGTAGTCTCATCTTTAAGCTTCCACTTTCATGGACTTAATTAGGGTAGGCAGGTAAAAGGAGAAAAATTGGAACAGTGAATGAGAAACTTGATCTAAATGGTAGACCTCAATAGTGAGATTAGAGAGCATAATGCACTGTGTTAATACTTGTGTTAATATAACTGGAAAGTAGCATGAGAGATTTTTCCTTTTTTCTTTCTGCATAGCTAATTAAGAATAATGAAGGTAACTAGAAAATGAGGTAATATTTTATAAAATTGTGTTGATAAAGTATGATGATATTTGAACTTGAAGCTATGTAATACAATCACGGGGGGAAAGCCTTTAATCTTTTAAGCTCCAGTGGAACAGTGAGCTTTTGTATGGGAAGACTACCTGAACAAAGTTACAGAGTTCACCAGGAAAGCAAGACTGAAGCTGGTAAATGGCCACTTTTTAATCCTTTTTCAGAGACAGGTTTGGTACTGTTGTATGTGGCTTGTGAGTGTTAACAAGGGTGGGTGCCACAAGTGCTATCTGTGGCTAGTCACTAGTTCAGGGATTTGATTGCACTTTTGCTTTTCTTGGCTATTAAGGCACACACACAGTTGCTCTTCCCACTTCTGCCCTTCCTACAGAATTATTTAACTAAAAATAAATGAAAGAAAATGTGAAAGTTTAAAAAATAAAGGGATAAAATATATTTAATATTGTCCAAGTAATAAAATTTGCTGGTATTCAGCCCAGCTGACACTACATCTAGATTTATTTTCTTTGGCTACTGACATATCAAGCAATAACGTCAAGTCTTTTACTCAACAATTTGCATGAGGTTCTTGAATTTCTGATCAAGCTTATATACTTTAATTTTGAAACACTCTTACTTAGTTACTAGCTTGGAATTCATATTATCATTGTAAAGCTATCCAACAAATGAATTCAGAAAAGCTGGTAATATAGTTCTGGTACTAAACTTAACATTCATGGGTTTACACTACATTGAATCCAACTACCAAACAGATCTTTGTAGGAACAGTGCCATCATTTTTCATTTTCCCTCATCATTGCTCATCAACTGTACATCTGTGGTTATCAAATTTTAAAAGGGCTTTCTGTAAGAAAAACAAAAACAAAACAAAAAAACACATACACAAAATACTCAAAAAACCCAAAAAATATGATTAAATTTTAATTTTTCTAAATATTTTAAAATTAATAACACAATCATATGAGTTTATGTATTAATACAGTCATAACAAAAAATGCCAAAAATGACACTGGCATTGTATGGATTTTTAATTACTGAATGGAACAGTTCATTGTAATAACACTTGTATAGTAAAGGAATAAAACACTAACTTAATGAACGTGTTCATTGTAAATGGTTGTGTATTATAAAACTTCTCCAAAAGAGTTTGTATGTTTATGAAAATTTATTTGTTTCACCTGAAGACCTTGATGTGGTTCTTACCCTAACAGAGTTTAAAATTCACATTCACACTTTTTATATAAATAGTAATAAGTTTAATTATGTAACTAAGTATTTTTATAAAGTATGGCATTGTTGAACTGTTTTGCAGAATTGGTTCAAAATAAATTTCATGTTGATTGCATCTGCTTATTTGAGGTGGGGGAGGGGAGAAGGTGGGAGGGGGACAAAAGCAGAGTTGCCTTCACGTTGAGGGGAGGAGGACGGGAATAAAACATTCATGAGGTTCTTTTTATGCTCTGCAAATTGTACTTCCATGCAGGATTGTGAGTTCATTGTGCATTATTGCTGTTAAAACAGAGACATTTTCTAGACTGGTTCACAGGTCCTTGGCAGAAATGGGTTAGAATAATTCTGCCTGGGCTTAAAACAACCCCTCTGGTGGACAGACAGATGGACTTCAGATTCTTGTGAGAGCAAGTCCAACTTAAACTCTCAGCTGGCAGTCACTGTCATGCTGTAAGGCAAGCACATATCCTCCCTCTTGCTTTCTCTGGGATTAGCAGCCACTGTTCACTTCTGCCTAATTTTTCAGGGAATTTTATACATTTGTTCTTGTGATAGCCAATGTTTTATCTTAACCTCATTGAATGTTACCTGTCTCAACAACCAGTACGACTCAAAGTGCAGATTCTGGCATGTATATGCAGTGCCACTCTAATTCAAGGAGCTAGTACTGTTTGAGTTTCAATAATAACTAACGCAGCACTAAAACCATTCTTACAGAACCTACAAATTGCAA
Source organism: Passer domesticus (assembly GCF_036417665.1). Taxonomy (NCBI): domain Eukaryota; kingdom Metazoa; phylum Chordata; class Aves; order Passeriformes; family Passeridae; genus Passer; species Passer domesticus. The sequence continues at coordinate 113,498,187 of NC_087474.1, forward strand.
CGTTTACTGTATTTTTAGTATCTCCTGTAATGTAATTAATGTTTTACTATTTTTAATGAGAACAATCATGTAATTTCTGGTAATCTGTACTTCTCCCTGTTGTCCATCCAAACTGTGTGATTCCCATTCTGCATGCTAGGCCTGCAGACTGTTTCTGTCGTGCATTGTTTCAAGCTCTGTAGTATTTTAAGAATATTTTCATAGTGTTTTTGAGTAAACTTCCAAACATAAACATGTGTACGATCCTACTATTTAGATAAAAGTACATTCCTACTTTAGCATAAAGCATTATGATAAGAGCCTTATGTGTTCTTATCTGTGCAACCACTGAATTTTCATTTCACTAGGCTTGTGAGTAGCCATTACAACTGAAAAGTAGCCTTGGAAAGGATTGGAGGGGGTTTTGTTGAGTTTGGTGGGTTATTTTGGTTGGTTGGGGTTTTTTTGTTTTGTTTAAAGAAAGACTTCTATAGTTTGCTGATGGGCAGAAACAAAGCAGAATGCTGTCTTACCCACACTCATCTACAACACTAATGCTTATTCTAAAACACGTTTTCTGCAGCTGGAGTGAGTATAAATGAGTATAAAAAAGTAAACTTAATGAGCCCCCACTTTTGTTATTTATTTTCAACTGTTCAATAAACTTCTCAGTTTTTAAGTTTTCCGTGGAGATGCTGTAAATGTTTGTATTTGTGGCAACATTCCCCTGACACGACTTAGAGCTACGCAGTCACGTTGGGTTTAAGCCACAGGAGCACTCAACATAAGCTAAGCAGTACATTGCAAGCAGGAGACTCAATTCCTCACACCTGGCTTAAGGAATGTAGGGCTGGATTGGAACAACTGATCTGGGCACCAGAAGCAGGTCTGGGTGGATAAGTGCCTCAGTCCAGAACTGTGATTCACCCAATAATTATTGCCTTGTGCAGTAGGTACTTGGGCTCTGTGCAAATGTCTGAAAGAGACACCTTCATAGACACACATCTTGCTTGCACTTCAACCTCATTGTAGTACAGGAACAAAACTGCCTTTGACCTTCCAGGCACTGCAGGAGAGTGACTGTCAGTGTGGGGCTGGGAGCATCCCCCTAAATATACATCTCTGACAGACATCTTTCCAAGATAGGGTGAGAAGAGTCAGGAGAAGGAAATGAGGTGGTTGTATCTATTTCCGATGTAACAGCCTGGAGTGTAAAACTTGGGTTCCGATCAAGAATCCTGGCTAGCTGGGTGTCAGCTGTGAGAGACTGCTAGGGTGTTGAGAGTTGGAAGCAGAACCCACAAAAGAACTTCGCCCTCAGCTGCAGACTTTAGCATTTCCTCAAGGACCAGATTATTTTCTCGGCACTTTTTCCTAGTGACACAGAGTGTTAGCTACAGAAACAGAAACAGCTTCCCTATTTCTTTCTCTGTTAGCATAGGGGAGGTAAAGGGGGTGAGTGGGATAGAAGGATGGAGGCTAGCAGCTGAGGTACCATACTTCATCACTGGGCAGAGGGAAGCAGGCTGAGTGCTGTGGCATGGCAGATGTCATACGTTCTTGTCTCTGCCATATTTTGAAAAGGAGGTAGAAATGCAGGGGAACTGAAGAGCATCTGTTCCCTTGTGCACAGTGGAAATGGAGCAAGGCTAATGCCAAGTGCTGCTTCAGTTCTCTCTGGTGGCTCTGGGCAGCCCACCCTGCCTGGTTTCTAGCACATTTGCTTCATATTAGTTGGGGAGTCCCAAGCATTGCTTTGCTCTCAGAAATATCTAAGAATGAACCTTGATGAGCTCTTAGGAAATAAAAAAAAAAAAAAACCCAACAAAAAAAAAAAAAAAAAAAAAAAAAAAAAAAAACAAAACAAAACAAAAACAAGATACTGAGAGCCTGACGAGAGAGTTACTGGCCCCTGGATCCCAAACAGACAGCACAGCAGACTCTGGGAGGTAGCTTAGCATTCCTTTCCCAGTGAATGTATGTGGATGCAGGATTTTCTGTCAGGTTTCCCTCCTCTCCATGTAACTAGGAACTTCACAGAGTTCAGACATTAGCCATGGGACCCATGTTTTTCTCTAGTCCTACTCTTTGAGCTTATTTTCCTTCTTTGTTATGCATGCAAATGTGCTTTTTGTAGGCAGTACATTGATAATGTTTTTTTAGCATTCTCTTTAAAGGCATAGATTTTGTCAAATTGTAACAACCACTGTTGTTGGGGTATTAAAGTATTTCTTTTTTGTGTATTTTTGCAGAGCACTGAACATTTTCTCTTAGTATTTAATTTACTATAGGCAAGGAGAAACGTGTTGGCCATTGTGTTGTTTTTGTTTTGTTCTTAAAGACAGGACAGATACCCAGTTAAACTCAGCAGGGTCCAGAAACAGACTGGAAATCTAAAAGGGATACCTGAGTACAAGCAGTCTTGATTAATTAGTCATGTACCAACTGGAAAGCTGACTGCTGTGAAAGCATTCCTTTCTTTAATCAAAAAGCTACTGCCAGTGGGAGCACTTCCTTTGTGCCCTGCTGCTAGGTTATTGAGTCTCTAGCTGAGGCTGCTGGTAAGTACATACTGGGAAATGGATAAATCTGTGAATTTTTACCTTTGCTCTTGAAAATCCATCCCAGGCGTGCTAACGATGCACCTTTTTTTCCTGCACCTCCACAGGTGCCAGCTGCTGGATTCACCATTCATTCAATACCCACCCCCCCCACACACACATACAGACATTTATTCACATTTGGGGCAGTCTTCCAGGGGCTAAATGGCTGTTGATCCTTCTCTTGGCTTCAGTGTTTGGCAGTGCCAGGGGTGTATTTGCTGAAGTAAGGAAGGGTAAGGAAGGATAAGGAAGGATTTCTGCTCTTTCAAAATCAAAATATGATAAATCTCAGTTCAGTATGACTCCTACGATAAAAGTACCACATGTGAAGAGAACATCTAATCATTTGACTGTTTCTTCATGAGATCAGTGAGGACTTTTCCCTGCTTCTCCAGCAAGTGTAGAAAATGCCACTCAGGGAGATACTCATGGTGTGCTGTGCTAAAGGGAATGACCATCTTAAATTGCAGCCCCTGGTCAGTCCTGCCAAGTGATTCTGTCCTTCTGGAGAATTCCCAGAAAAAGGCAAGAGTGTTGGTTCACATTCCTGAGAGTGAAAGCTGGTGACTAGATGACTTGGGTTCCTTACATGTTTCTATCCACCTTCCTCTCCTCTCAGTTCTGGCCTGGGTGTTTGCAACCAATCAGCTTTTATTTCTCCATTGTGGCTGTGCAGTAATAGCATGGACACATATGAGAATCCACAGGTTAATGTTTTCTCTTTTTTAAGTACAGTGCCTGGCAAATTAAGCAGCTCTATAAAAGCAAGGTTACATCTGTGCCCCTTTCACTGGAGTTTTGATTTTGTTCTGTATTACCTTCTTCATTTCTGTCTTTCAAAGAGGCTTATGACTATCATAAATGTATATTATTCCATTCTGCTAAAAGACTAGAAGTACAAGAGAAACAATTTCCATTTTACATTTTAGTCTAGTGTTACTAGTTAAAGTGACTGCATCAAAATCTCTCCATTGAATTTTCTTGATATCTTTATCAATGAATTGCCATTTGCAAGGAGAGGATTTTTTATTTTTCACATGGAAGTGAAGGTCAATCAATTGCCTCAATGAGTTAAAGGTTACAATGAGCAGATTACAAGTAGGCTAAATATGAGCTCTGGCGCCACTGTCATTAGAATGGCCCCATCCTTTTCAGACTGCTCCTAAGTGTTCTGAAGAGCAAGTGTGTACATACTTAGCAATAGATATGTCCCTGAGTTCAATTGATCAGTAAAGTAGGAAGGAATGACCCTTTTTGTAACCTGGGGATGACAAAGAGCAGTCAGGAGGATAGTGGGATACATATCCACTATGAAAGGTCAGCCTATCTTGTGGAAATGCTCTTGATCTATTGACAAAATAGCTTGGGCTTCATTTGCTCTTTGTTCCAAGACAGACACTGTTATGCCAGGCAATAAACAGAAACCTACTGAGTGGCAGCATCTCTCCCAGGGGTTTCCAAGACATTTACCATCTTGCCCAACAGCCCTTACTGCCTAATACATAGCATTTCTTACACACTCTCATACAAATGAGATCAGTGTCATTATCTCTGTCATGATCCTTTACCAAGGAGAAGAGTGGTGTTTTGACTCATCCAGGGTCAAGTTGAAGACTGTGATCAAGCAGCAGCTAGAATCCAGCATTTGGTTGACTGAACATTTCCTTTAACATGGGCAACTTTTAGCATCACCTACCAACTTTGACCCCTGGTCTTGAGGTTGGAGAAGAAAAGCTGCAGTAATTTCCCATTATTGTTCACAATGGACACCTGAGCAATAGGAAAAAAACCCAAAATACAAGAGAGAGAGAGAAACTTGTAAAAAACCCTGTGGGTCTGTCCTGCACAGCAATTTGGCTGCCACAAAAATTGCTGTACCAATTACACCTTGCAGAGAGCATGGAGCATGGATCTCTAGCCTGAGGCTTGCCCAGGAGGCCCTGGTATGCAGATAGCCACCTTTCAGACAGCCCACGTGTGGGGAGTGCTGGACCTTGGCCTCTGAGAAAGGCAGTGACTGTCAATGGGATCTGCCTTCCCAGGTCACTGAGCTGCCACATCTCAGACACACCGCCAGGGGGGCAGGAGGTTTTTTTTAGGCAGTTTGGACAGGACACAGCTTCTGTGACTGTTCCAAAAGCACTGCCCAGTGAGCACATTCATGAGCTCCCTTCTTGTACCTCGGTGTAGGTTCCAGACATCACTGGTTTGCAGCAGTGCCCTTTCAGCCCTAGACCATAAAATGAGCACTTCTTTCTTTGCCATTCATTCCAGTCTATTTCACTGACACTTCAAATATATCAAAACCCTCTAAGCACTCAGCTGAACACCCACAAAACCTCTGACTTGATGATATCATGCCTTTTCCTCCTTCAATCTACCTTTGCAATTATTTCTCACAGAAATGTCTCATTTGTTGGGTTTGGTTTTTTTTACCTACTTAGAATCTAGCAAGTACATACTCAGTTATTTTAAGCTTCTTTAGGAACAAACCATTGTCTTTAGTCAGCCTAAGACTGGAGTCTGTGTATCACCTGGTTTGTTATAAGATGCCGAAAACCCTCCCCGTTGTCATGGGTGAAATGTGCGTAGTACAACCTGCCTAGATACATAAATGACCTCAGGCACTGTAGTACATGATTCATCACATCCAAGAAAAGTGGGATGGGATGTGGTTCCCACAATGCGGGTGGGAACAGCAGAGGAACAGGCAAGGAAAGTGTCTTAGCCAGAATCACGCAAAGGAGTTCTCACAAAACTGTTTCAGGCATTGGTTGCTCATACCTCAAGCAAGTATCCCTAGCAGGGGAGAACTCACAGAACTGGAATCATTGCCTCTTAACTCTCAAGACTGTTTATTCCTCGCTGCTGAAGAAAATGATGGTTGGCACAAGGCTCATGTGCTCTCTGTCCTTTCTCTGACACTGCAGTTTGCTGAAGAAGATTGGCATGTGGTTTACCCTGGCAAAACCCTCTGCTCAGAATAAATGTTGACATTGAGTAGTGGTATGTGGGACTGGAAAAAACACAATTCTGATGTAGCCCTGAGTGTTGGGGACTTGAAACAGCTGGAGCACAACTGCCACTACTTCACTGCCAGAAACAGAATGCCTTATGAGGAAACGAGAACTTGAATGTGACTGCAAGTACCAAAACAACTCAGGGAGATGCATCAGTGGCTGGAAAGAGATGGTTTGTAAAGGCTGCATAATTTGAAGAAATGCTGTTTTCCTCACAGGATAAGGGAATCTGATGGCCTCTGTCCCCTTAACAGTGTTTTGGACTGCCAGTGGAGTGGGGAGGTGATACAAAATAACTTTCATCTTGAAAGCCCTTTCTTCTTTTTTTTTTTTTTTTTTTTTTGAGGAAGGGGTAAGCATCTGGAAACAGGAAGTGTAAGATGAAACATGGCCACTCAACTAAACTGACAGTGGCCACCCACGTCTGGGCGCAAAATGAATGGTGCCATGCTGCTACTTCAAATTTACAGACTGTCTGAAAAGGTTAATTCTCAAAGTACCAGCTGAGGAAAGGACCCACAGCCCTTCTGTTACAGGCATTTGGATGTAATGAGGCAGTAAATTTGGCTATGCTTGGCAGTCATATGTGCTGTCAAGCCTTTCTTTATTCATGTGGTCAATAGAAATTGTCAACAACTTTGAAGTCTTCTCCAGAGAGCAACAGGCAACTTACCAGCAACAGACAACTCTGCTGTAAGACACATTTTAGGGTGCCATTGTGAAAAGGATGGTAACAAACATGTAAGTTGTGAATTTTCATAAAATAGTTCCATTTGCGTTCTTAGAAATTAGGAACACGTGGTTCTCAGGCAAGCCAGTATGAAAGCGACTAGTCAGAATTCCAGAGGGGTATTTGATACAAATTGCACATTTCTGCACCTTCTCTTTTTTTGTAATTTTTAACCAATATTAATTGTTTTGGTTGTTTTGTTGTTTTTGTTTTGTTTTGTTTTGTTTTTTTTCCCAGTATCAGTGACTTTTTTTCCCTTGCTGTGTTATCAACAGTGCAGTCTTTTAAACCATGGGGAACAAAATATCATTTAACAGAAACTGTGAGTATCAAACCACTGTGAATGACACTGAGGGCTCTACATTTTTTTGCTCAGTAGATTGGACCAGAGAAGGGCACTGTCCACTTGGCTGTAGCTGCTGTCCTGAAAGCTCTGTGGGCCAAACAAGAGGAAAAGGTGACACTCATAGGACCTCAGTGTAAAAATGCTCATTCACTCAGAGAGATCCTGGTTGCTCTCATTTGCATGTGGTCTTGATTTTGAAATAATCTATACATATGATTGGCCTTAAAATATCAAATAAAATACAGTCATTGCTGAGTTCTTGGAGACTCTGCCCCTGCTTAATTTTTGCAGGGTGGAAGGTTGTAGCACAGTGCTTAGTGGTGGAATTGGTTGGAACATTACAGAGTAATTTTGTGGAACTCTGGCATTTCTGAAAGAAAATATTTTTGCTGAGTCCTGTTTCTTCATATACCCTTCTCTTGATTTCATCTTTCTTCCTCACATATTATAATCAGAGATTTTCACCTTTTAGCTGCTTCCCTACAGAATATGCTGTTGATCTGGGAGCCAAATCTTTCATACTTGACATGTTACTATTTATTAAAAACAGCTTTTTTAGGCAGTGATGCATCATAAAGACAGACTGGTTAGAAAGGAAAATTAGTGAACAAAAGATATGTCTGCTCCAAAAAAACTGATATAGAGAGAACTGCCTGGAATTGCAAGCCTGGGGACCAGCTCTGTGAACTAGAGAAAAACCTCCTTGAAAAGGGCAGCTGGCCTCTTTGAAGTGCAGCTGAGGTACCTAGAAACCAGAAACATCCAGAGATACCACTGATAAGCACCAAAAAAGGAGACTGTAACAACAATTTGTCATGTGAAGGTGGAAAACAGTCTGAGAAAAAGAATAACTCTGAAAGAACCAAAACCAGCATCCCCAACTGTGAAAAAATAGAAATTAAACAGGATCTGCTGTCTGCTGAATGCCCCACTCCCTCTTATTATTATGTGCTATTAAATCACTCTATGTTTATCCAGAAATGAGCCTGAGAACTTCTTGGTTGAATCCCACACAACCTTTCATGAACACTTGGGCTCTCCCCAGGGACACCTGGCTAAAAAAAGTCTGTGATATAGATCATTTTGGAAATGGGACTCTACCAGCTCTGTTAATGTCTAGGTCTTTCTTCCTCTCTTTCAGGAAGGATTGGTCCCCCAGACTGTTCCCACCTTTTGAGATGGTTTTGCTGCTTTTGAAATTCGTTGAATTGACTTCATATCAACAGCATAAATATCAATATAAGTAATCATAAAAATATCTGCTGTTATATAATTGATAAGTCTGCTTTAGTAACCTAAAATAGTAATCTAAAATGGTATATAAGTACTTGGCTGCTGCTGCCATTGGTTGTACCACAGTACTGATTCATGTTGTTATTAATTGATACCATGCTCTTTTTTGATAATATATATTATTGATGGCAGATATTAATTTGTAATAACTTTATATATATTCATTCATATTCATTTTATTAACTTTAGATATGTTTTCCACTGGCAACTTTTGTAGTGTTTGTTGTAATCTGTAATAAAGGAAAGAAATTCAGTGGGCAAAGCTTTCATGTCCTCATGAATTACAGACTCCCACAAACCCACAGTCATTATCTCTCCACACCTTTTTTAACAATCACTCTACCAACATTGCTTCCATAATGAAACCAGGCTAAGAAGGATGCTCAATCCTTAATGATTTTCAGGAGAAAGTGTCAAATGTTCTTGCTTGGTGCTGAGAACCATTTTGGTCTGGTGTCAGGAACTAATTTTGCATGCCAAATGTAAATGTTACTTGCATTGTGTGACATTTCATCATAAAGAAAAAAGCATCTGCATGTTATGGCATCACTGTGGTTCCAGTTATTTAATTTGTTTTCTTTTCAAGTTTATGTGAAAGTTACAGGTCGACATGGTCAGAAAGTCTAAAGGAAATGGGCCCTTTTAGAAGAGTAAATGTTTTAGTTGGTGTCGAAACTGAAATGGTCTTACAGCTCATTTCAGACAGAAGCTGTGTCACTGGCAGGGAGTGCTGCTTTCTGCCCAGAGAAGTCCTTCCCTCCCAACATGCCCTTTTCCAGTGTCTGCTCTCGAGCAGAGATGCAAACTAGCCCCTCTCCTGGGGAAGCTCTACAGCTGGTCTTTGCCCTCTCTCAAGTCACAGCCAGCAGTGGGGACTGATGTCTACAGCGACAGGAAGCTGTGCACTTAAAGAATGTGCTTTAATCTGTAGGTCTTTGTTTAGGGTTTGGACAAGAAGCTGCTTTTATTTAAGTCTAATTGGGATAATTGGGAATTTGTTTTTGCTTTTTTAATGGCTGGGGGCATTTTCACAAAAACAACTCCTTACTGAAAACTACAAACTTGGTAATTTAATTGCCTGTGCTACCATGGTCTGCTAGTAAACGCTTGGCCTTCATGTGTTGATTTGTTTGCTGAAGTGATCAGTCATTTGCGGGGGGGAATTCCCTTCAGTATTAAGATCTAAAAGGTCCTGCTCTAAAATTACTAGGTATTTCCTTTTCTGAGAACAGGAGCTATGAGAATAGGGGGGCTTCTCTGTTTTAATTTGACAGCCAAGATAGTGTGACTTGGCTTTCCTGTTTAATCTTTTACTCCTGCTTGGATAGAGTTTAAAAAGAAGCTGAAAAGGGCTTATTATCAACTACTCACAGCCATGAAATTAGGCAAACACATTTGGCAGTGCAACACAAGCTGATGAGGGAGGGGGCTGTGAAGGTTTAGAATATCTGGTGTTTCAACTCCCTGCTTGCTTCAGAAAAATGGGGAAAAGATTGACAGCCAATCCTCAAGTGACTAGCATTACTTAATCTTTTTTCATCATACTGTTTTATCATGCTATGGGTTTTTTTATTTTATATGTTATGCTTGAAGGAGGCTGCCAGCATTTGCTATTCTGCAGGGAATACAGATAGATTACTGGTGTGCTACCAGAGGAGGAAGCTTGTGGTAAGTCATCTTTCCTTCAAAGCTGGAGTTTTGGTACCCTTCATTTTCCTAATCCTGGATTTGTTTCATCAGTTTTGATGGGAGTAACTCTGTCAGGAACACACCATCAGCCTGTGAGACTGACAGGCTGGAGGAACAACAGTAATGATGAAACCTGGAGTGTGAGGAGAATTTGATCCAGTTCAGTGTAATTTGACATTCATTCTTGTTCCCCTGCAGAAAAACTCCAAAACAGTCTGCTTGGGAGAAAAAGAAAGGTGTGAGCTTAAATACATCTGTACCTGATGAAAACAGTTACTTTGCATCTCTTAGAGAGTGGGAAGGGGACTGTGTGAGATGAAGCCTGCTGTTTGCTGGCATCTTCTTGTGTGTCCCAGGAGTGCAATGTCAAACATTAGATTTGTGCCATAGTGGTGATGTTTTGCCATATAACTCTTTGCATTGGGTTAGCAACGAGCTTGTGCTGATCTCTGCATCTTCCAAGGATTTATCTGCTCTGCTGTTCTCTTGCAATAAGATAGCTAGGGAGAAGAGGGAAGGGTTTATTTAGCCCAATTGATCCATTTGATTAAAATGCCAGGTTTTGGTAAAAATAAATTAGTAAAACCATATCCAATCCTTCAGTTTACCCAAATAACATTCTTTGATGCATTATTTAATAATATGCTGTTGACTAAAACACAGCCTCACTTGTAATTATTATCTGCTTCAGAACAGAAAATGTTAAAGTATGGATATCTGGCTTATTCAGGATCCTATTCCTGGCTGGGCAACTCAGACCAGCAGTTAAAACAGGCTTCAGTGTTCAATTTTACAGCCATAAAATTTTAAATAGTATGTGATGTGGGAAATGCTAACAGATGATGATCAATTCTCACTGCTTGCTCCTAAACACTTACAAGTTTTTCTGGATTGACTGAAAATCTATCATTACCATTTGGGGAGGTAAAAAAGTGGGCTTAATAGCATTTCAGTGATTTTCCCAGTTAGGCAGAGTGTTTATGAATGAAGATATATCCATGGAACTAACATAGAAATGGAAATTTCTTTGTTGGTATATTCTGTGTAACAGTGAGTTTGCATAGCTGCAGCTGTTGTTGGTTTATGCAAGGGGCTTATGCACATAGGGATTATCAGAGGAATGCTATGAACTAACCAAAAGTATGATCATTAGGAGTGTTAATGAAAGTACATGAAATCCGTGCTTGGATAGATACATTGAGAAGCACAGTACCCTTATCCTGGGGTAACTTCATGGATGAAAAAAGGGATATCTTCTTCAGAGTCAACATACCTCAAAATTTAATAAATTCTGGTTTAATCTAGAAATTCTGGTTGCCATCACTTTGAGGGATACTCGGGAACTGTCAGGAGCAGAGGAGCCTTGGCGTCCTTCATAAACAGCATGCCTATTGCCAGAGAGAGCTGCATGTGCTTGACTCCCTGTCTCAGTTCATTGGTGTCAGATCAAGTTGATATAGCTGGTGTTTTTCCTTCATAAAATATACACCTTGGTATACCTAGAAATACTGTTGCCAAGTTACGGGATGCTCATACCTGGATTAGAAAAATTTATTATTTGTAACAGTTAGCTGGGATGAGGAGTTTGGTTCAGCTGTAAGTTACTGATATATCTGATCTCATTTTCTGATGGTTTCTTCTAGCTACTTGTGAGGAAGAAATAAAAAGCTTATTCTAATTACATGTAAATTAATATTATTCTGGATGCAGTGTGGTGGAGTTATTTGGAGATGTATAATTTATTGATCTAACTTTGCTTGCAGTTGCACACACAGGCCTTGAGAGAAGGCTGGATAATGTACAGTAAATGCTTCAATTGAGTGTTCTACTTCTGTGTCTTCTGCGTTGAAAGGACAAACCAGGCTTAGTCTAACTCTTGCAGGTCTGTGACATGGGCAGTGATGACTTTGCTTCTGTATCTCTCCCAGACACTCCCCCCTTCCACTGCTGCATAATGCTGCATTGCAGGAAAACAGGAGTGGTGCGGGAAAGCTGAGGGCTGGTCACAAGTGAAGATTAACGTGTTTCCGCTGACTTACAAAACGCCATCGCCGCTTCATTTTCAGAGTAGGATGAAGCTTACTCACAAGGGAGGAGAAGTAACAAGGAAGTTCCTTCTGTAAGACAGTCATGCTATAATTGTAAAATCTACTTTATGGGTTCCAGTTTATGGCCCCATTAATCATTCAGAAGTGATCTATTTCATGTTCCAAGTATGCATATCAAAGTAAAAGTGGGTGATCATCTAGAGGATGATATTTACAGATTGAGATCTCTACAAGAAATTATTGGCCAGACAAAATAACTGTGAATATCAATTTTTGCTGCTATACTATGTTTATTTACTATTTAAAACCATTAGGTGAAATATCTCTTACATGCATTTATTGACAAATATTGGGTTTTTCCTTCTTCAAATCCTGAATAATGATATCAACAAATGTTGAGGTATTTCAACAAATAGCAGTATTGGATATGGCTGAAGTAGATTTATTACTATGAATTCTAACCTGTATTTCTGTGCCAGAAATTTGAGTCTGCAGGGGAGCCCCACTACCAGGATTGTCTTGTAGAAGATTTAAAGTGGCTTTTACACCCAGAGAGGTTTCCAGAGTAAAGCCTGTTAATAATTTTTAACGAATATTTGGCCAAAAATAAGCTGGAATAGAACTTATTCAAACTAAAATATTTGAGTGAAAATGAAAAAGCAGATGGAAGTCACTAATTTTTATTTTGAAAGGTTACTCTGTTGACTGCTATGGGTCAGATTCTTTGCTCCACATGTTCACTGACACATGTTCACTGCTGAGCTACCCTGAGTGCTGCAGTGCAGCACAAAGCTTTCATGGGATGCCATAAATCATGGAATGCTGAACCAGGAACTCTGTCAATATAGAATGGCAAAGACCTGAAGAGCCTGCAGAGGAATTATGATGTAATTTTCAGATGAATCATTTTTTATAGAAAAAAATTTCCCTTGTGTGGGAGAGAAATGCTGCTTCAAAAACTCATCTTATTTAAACCATTGCACTTTTTTTTTTGTCAGGAAGCTTTTCTGCTGAAAATTTCAGGCAGCCATATCCATGTTTTAGGGTGCTTTACTTAAATATATGCTGCCAAAGATATACTCATTCCCACAGAAGACTGCTTTACTTCCTACAGGTCCTGATCTGCTTAGTTTGAACCTAGTCTGGATATTGACACAGTCATTGCAACACTGCATAAGCATAGCCAAAAGTACAATACAGACAGAACAGCAATTCCAACTTTTCATTTGCTTTCTATTCCCTGAATTTCTACCACTTCATAAAAATTTTGCAGTTTGTCAGGAAAAATAACTCTCTAGAAACCCTCATTCTATTTATTATTTTTCTTATCCCAGATGCTGAATGCAAAGCAAAAATGGGAAATAAAGGAAGCAATAGAGCGGGTCATGGAACCAGCTGAGTTTAAACCCTCAGGTATTAAGGAGCCAACTTTTCCAGATGAGCATATACATATCCAGATGGGACATGCAACTATTTCAAAGCTTGGAGGTTTAATATTTTATTTCAATAATACTACAGTGACGCCAGTACTGATGTAATGCTGGTACTGTTCCTTCATATATTCAGAGTTCAGTTTGAACTAGTGATTCAGAATACTATTAAATGTATTTGCTACAGGATTTTAATACATATTCTGCACCTGTATTCCTTTAAGTTTAAATAAATAGCTCCTTTCTAGAAAAATATGTGAAAGGACTGCAATGCTTGCATAAGGAAGGCAGCCAACATTTAGTATGAATGGGAATGGACTTTTTTTTTTCTAAATGTGTGCTTTCCAGTGAAATTGGAAGTTTGGTTCAGAATTTGTATTCCCAACATGCTATACTTAGCAGCACTGTTAAAGCCCAGATCTACTGTGTGTGTATTTCTTTACTGCTGCACACACCCTGTTATATAATTCTTTACATTGCTTGTGGACAGGAGAAAGCAGAAAAAAAAAATCAATAAAAAGTTTTAGAACATGTGTAACATTTTCTATAAAACATATAGAAAACACTGTGATGTTATTCTATCCTTTGTGCTACTGAGTAACTCCACTGGGAATTCGGTAAACCAGAAGCAAGTCTTGAATGTTTATTTCCTTGCCGGCCTTAACAGTGCTAGGAATTGGTGCAGCAACCAGAGAACATGTGAGTATATGTAGAAGTGCTTTGGGCTTTTTCCTAATTACTGTTTGCTTAATGAATCTACTGCATAACTGTTGGAGCATGTGCCAAAACTCCTTTGTGTGAAGTTAAACACTAAAGCTGAAAATTAATTCGTCTCTATTTCAGCTATTCCCTACCAAGGCTGCCTTTCTTTACCTTATCTCCCTGGTTCATTCTTCCCACATGAAATTTCTGTGAACAACCTGGAAATATCTAGGGGTTTTTTTCACTATTATTATGAAAGTAATTGCTAAAATTTCATCTTCCTACATCAGTGAGAAATATGAAAGAATGCATCCTGTGGTTGTGATTGCCCATATGAAGGGTAGAGAAGCAAGGTGCAAAGATGAAGTCCATGCTGTTCTGTGGAGGACGCTGCAGGTCCAAGAGACAGCCTGGATAACACCTGTGCAGAGCAGTGCAGGCTGGACAATGTGGTCTGTAGAGCACTGAGGGACTGATGAAGCTGATATCCCCTGCAGCCCAAGGATGATCACCCAGCTCCCATTTTCACTTTGCTCTCTGGGTTTGATGCTCCAGCCAGTGTTCTGCTCAGCAGTGCATGTGTAGACATGACTGCAGTGGCTATATGCAGGAGTGTGGTTTAGGCTCCTCTAATTGCACCAACTCTATTTGTGCTGCCCTAACTCAGCTGTAAATATCAACATTGCAGGAAATCATGCTGTTAGCAAGCTGCAAGTCATCCTCTCAGTGGTACCAGAGGCACTGCCAGGGGTGCAGGAGGGCTGGGGAGCCAGGATCATGGCTGGCAGGGCAGGTCTGAGGGAACAGCCAGAACTGGGAAGGTTACCAGACAAGGTTATGGTGCTAAGACAGCTCTGAGGGCAAGCTCTGTCCCAGTGACAGAGACCAGGGTCAGACAGAGCCCTGCCAGGACTGCCAGCCTGCCCATGGTGATGAAGTCAGGCCCAGGTCAAGCAGGGCTCAGCCTGTGGTTCAGGTCCAGACCAGTGAGGTCCATGGCTCTGCTCAGCTGCGATCACCCCCGGGGTAGCTCAGGCAGGGACTGGAGCTGTGTCCTGAGCTGAGATGGGTCCCAGGGCAGGGATGGTGGGAAAGGGCTTTTAGTGAGGCTGGGCAGGGCCAGCAGGGCTGCTCCTGCCTGGGGCTGCCTCCAAGACAGATGTATCCCCTCACCCAACAGAGAAGTAAGTGTGCTCTGATGGGATTCCTCTGAAGGGGAATTTAGTTGCTGTGGGGTGTAGGGGGTATTGCAGGGGACACAGAACCAGGGCAAGGATAAAGAAATGGGAAAGAGATAAGGATTGCTGGAGCCAGGTAGAGGACTCAGGCAGACCCTGGCAGGCTTATGGGTGGGGGTCAAAGTGGGGACTCTCAGATGGCCCCTGCAGATCAAGTCCCCCTTGTGAGGGGTTCAGTCAGACTCAGCGTTTGGACAAGGCCTGTGCTGTGGGAGGGTGTGCTGCTTTTGGCTGGGCTGGAGCTCATTTTTTCACAGCGGCTAGGGAAAGGGTTGTGTTTTGGATTTGTGCTGAACACAGGGTTGATAAAATAGAAATGTTTTTGTTATTGCTGAGCAGGGCTTGTGCAAAGCCAAGGCCTTTTCTGCTTTTCACACTGCCATGCTGGCAAGGAAGTTGGGCGTGCCTGGGAGTTTGGGAGGAGACACAGCTGGGACAGGTGACCCAAACTGACCAAAGGGATATTCCAGACCATGTGGAATATGCTCAGTGTATAAAACAGGGGGAAGAAGGAGGAAGGGGAATATCTGGAGTGGTGACGATTGTCTTTCCAAATAATCGTTATGTGTAATGGGGCCCTGCTGTCCTGGAGATGGCTGAACACATGCCTGCCCATGGGAAGCAGTGAATTCATTCATTCTTTGTTTTGCTTTGTTTGTGTACACAGCTCTTGCTTTCCCCATTAAACTGTCTGTATCTCAAACCATGAATTTTCCAGCTTTTCCCCTTCCAATCCCAATCCCGCCCCCGACCGGCTGCTTGGTGCTGGGTTGCTGGCTGGGGTTACACCACAACAGAGGGTCAGAGCCCAAAGTCAGGCCAGGTTTGTAGGGCAAATTCTGCTTGTGCAGAGCTCTTGTGCAGCTGCAGGTCTGGCTCTGCACTGCTGGCTTGGGGCAGCCTGAGATGCCTGGCAGGCAGGGTGCCATGGGACCAGCTGCTCCCAAGGACTGGGAGCTGTCGGGGAACCCCATGGGGGCAGCAGGACAGAGTCCTCCCAGCCAAGCTTGTCCCACCTCCAGGGGTGGCAGGGGGCAATGAGGTGGCCCCAGCCTCATCTCCCTGGGGGTGGGGATGAGCAGAGGCCAGGAGTGAGGAGAACCATGGTCAGACAGGGCCCAGGGTGTGTGTCCAGCCAGGATGGGGTGTTGTTCCATGGCCAGACACGTCCACAGCTGTAGCACAGCTGGAGGCAGGGACACCTGCCATGCAACCCAGGTAGAAACTAAGGGCCATGGGCAGAAGGTGTGAGCCCCAGGTGAGACTGGTCACGGTGAGGTCTGTCAGTGCACTCGGTGTCCTGTCTGGGCTTAAGAGGAACTTGTCTGGTACATTTGCAGCTATTTTAAAAGGGTGAAACTTGTCCTTTCCCCCAAGGAAACTCATTGCTAGCATTAGTAGTAAATCACTGCCATCAGCTATATTTAAATACTTTTTGCATGAAATATTTTTAATGAGTCCAAAGACCAGAACTAACTCCCAGATATATAATAAATAGCAAGGTGTGAGCAGACAGGCTGATACCTTTCAGAATACCAGTCTCCAGATTAAAGTAAATTAGTTTTTCTGCACCCAACTTTTTGCCAAGTATTGACACCAAATCTACCAAGCCAAACAATGTGAATTAACAAATTCTTGGTTTTCTGCAGCAACTGGAAACAACAGTGATGACATTAGCATAATTTCTCTGCTGCCAGTTTCTCATGCCAAGCCCTGCTATTAAAATATTTAATTTTACTTCTCACTCTCAGCTGTTGTCTACCAGTAGATAGGACACTTTATTTGCAGAGGGGGGTATTTTATAATGAATATCTAGTAGGATGGGTTTGAATGACACATTAGTATTAGGCTTGCTTTACAAATTAAAGGCCAGTCCTGAATTTTGGCTTCACTGCATGTTTTATATAGCCTTTCTCTTCTTTTCACCATAGCATTCACCATAGCATAGAGAACCACAAAAGTATTTAACATATTTATCCACAGAATTCCCATGTGAATAAGGGGGATACAATTATCTGTACTAGAAACACAGGAAATTAATATGAGGCATGAAATGACAGAAAAACTTAGTCCAGCTTCAGACAGGAAATCTGTAGCACAGCTAGAAATTGAATCCTGACTCTTATCCAAGCGTATCTCAGCTACAAGGCCATGTCTCATCTGGCTGGACTGGTCTCCAGGAGGAAGAATGATTTCCTATAGCAGAATCACTGCTATTTTCACTTAAGCTGCCTCACAATGGGAATAGCTGCTCATTCACATAGGCAAGCACATCCCAAAGCTGTGCAGTCCCAGGCATGCTGAATCCTGTCCCCAGAGTGCCCCTAGTTCCTGCCTCTGGACACAGTTAGATGACCAGAGGAGTGTGAGTTGGCTCCCAAAGGAGCCTACATGCCCAAAAGATTTTGAGGGAGTGTGTGAAGCAATTATCTGGGAGAGCTGCCCAATCAGTTTGTGTGAGCATTACATAATATTTGAGACAATATATTTGTCTCACTACAGGCTCGGTGTGCCTTTGTGCACATTAAGCCCATGTCTGTGGTCTGGAATGGAGCAGCCATTTTCACTTGGCATTTTCA
Source organism: Passer domesticus (assembly GCF_036417665.1). Taxonomy (NCBI): domain Eukaryota; kingdom Metazoa; phylum Chordata; class Aves; order Passeriformes; family Passeridae; genus Passer; species Passer domesticus. The sequence continues at coordinate 113,515,844 of NC_087474.1, forward strand.
CTTCACTTTCACTTGCAGGATTTAACATCCAGTTAAGTGGCAGTAATTTCCAAACTCAGTTCAGTACAACTATGCCCTTTGGCACACACTGATTTTTATTGTGTATCTCAGTTCATTGTGTCAGGTGTAGTGTTCTTGACATTACAAGTATAAGCTGATTTTTAACACTGACAACATCCTTGAAGTTCATTCAAATTCTCATGTGATCTCTCATTTAAATGTAAATTATTTGGATTTATAGAGACACACACAGGAGGGACACTGTACAAATACTTTTGTATGAGTTGCCAGCAGCTCTTATAATATGTTAATTTGGGAGTCTCCCGGTCTCAACTTTCCATTTTCTCCCTTCCACTGCCACAACAGAGTGATATTTAAACATTTTCTACAAGCCAGGGCCTTGAGTTGTCTCCAAATTGACAGCTGCAGGCTGGGAAGTGTGAATGAAAGCTTGTCTGTACTGCTGATGGCCAAAAAGTTCCAGAGAAAGGCTCTGCAAAATGCAGCAGCAATGAGAAAATCTTTCTCTTCCCATCCTTCAAGGCAATCTGATTAGTTTCTTCAGCTGTCATGATTGTGATTTCTGAGCATAAGCTTGCATGCACTGCTGTAATTTTTGTTGTTTCATATTATACACCGAAAAGCTTTGCATGTCCCAGTGTGGCAGTCATCTCTAGTCTGGATTTGGGGGCCTCTGTCAATTAGCCCAGCACTTGATCATATCCAAGTATCTGAAAGGCTTGCAAACAGGTTAGTTGTATAAAAAAATTCTGAGAACAACTGGCTATGGTGATCACTCTTTTTTTTTCCTTAAAAAACATCTTGCTACATGGTGGCCACAGCATGTATTGGTGTTGTTGCCCCACAAGCTCACCTTCCTGTGGGCTGCAAAGGGAAGTTAGAAGGGTGGGTTAAACTTCAAGCAGGTGGATGTGAACTGTTTGTGGTTTTAATAAAGGCATTGAAACCTGGGCTGCATTCCACATTCAGACACTTCACAGGTGCCAGTCACTATGGTGACAAACTCACCAAGTCAGGCTCATTAGAAGACTTGATTCTGATGGCTGATCGGATGGATGTTTGTCTCAAAAATTCAGCAGTTCTTTCTTTTCTGACCCCTCATCTACCATAATCAGATAACTAATATTCTTTGTGATACTGCAATAAGGCAAATTTTGCAACATACCATAACATGTCAGAAATAGAATGGGTTACAAAACTCGTTTAAGAAGGTGGAGTAGAGTAGATATTTGACCAAAGTGGTAAGAAATTTCATTGCTATCTCTGAGCTGTTGAATGACCCTTGGAAAGTGGAGAAATGATACAAGGATACATCTCTTGAAAGTATCAAGCAATGTCCCACGTTTTGTCTAAAATACTGCTCTGAATATGGCCTGAGGTCACAGTAATCATCTTTGCAGCACGAGCAGTGTTCACATTCTGCAAATCAAAATTCCTTGAGTACCTCCTGTTTAGCTCTGTATGTTAAAATTCTTTGAATATTCATATTCTTTCATGAAAGCTCCTAGAATTTTCATACCTACAAATTTTTAAATGTATTTTTATTTTTACTCACATCAAAGTGTGCGGTTGAAATGCTTTTTACATCTTTCTGATCATTTGAGCACCATAAACCTTCTTGGTCTTCAAGGTACAAGCTTCACTCCAACTGCTATTGGTAGTCAATTGTGCTGATAAAGGGAAAACAGTGAAGTTGTAATTAATTCCTATACTAAAAACTAGGAACTCTTCCAGAGCTATAGAGACTGGTCTGCTTATATATGCTATGTATGTCCATAGACCTAACTCTTCTGCAGTTTATGAAGAGAAGTAAATGATTCCCATTGTTAATTCTTCTTTTGACTAGGTATTCCTGTCCTGGATAACCACTGCTAATTCCCACTAGTAAAGCCCTGAGGCCAGCTTTATTTCACATCCTGTCTGACTACACTTGTTAAAATGTCCTGCAGAATCCACCTTATCTGCAGTGTTACATAAAGTGGATTCCAGCAGAAGGAACTTGACTTGCTAAGTGTAGGCAGAACTGTTAAGTGAATGTGCAGCTTAATCTGTTTCCTTGTACTTTAAAGGGCTGTAGGAACACTCAAGAACCTTTAATTTATAAAAGTATGCACATGGTAAGAAGCGGCTGACAGCTACAGCTGGGACATACCATTAATGAAAATATAACACCTGGACCATCTGAAGTGAGTGACTTTAGAATATCAGACTAGTAGAGTTGAGATTAAATTTATTAGAAGCATGTGACAAAGCTCTCAGGTGTGCTAATTGCTGCTACTACCTGTGAGTTCAGTGATTTGAGAAAAGACCCAAGTGCGTTCAGCTGCAGGCTGGCTACTGAGCGTCCATTTAATGCAGCCTCAGAAAGGATGAGGTTTGACCATTCCAAGCTTCTCACAGGATCTAAGCTTAAAGAGCTGTGTGATCATCACTCTTCACAAATAATGCACTGCGGTGAATATTAAGAACCCTTCTAATAAGCAGTGGTCTCTTTACATTTGGTGTGCTTACAGCAGGCAGAGATTTTTTTGTGCAATCTTCTTGTGTTGGGCTAAATGTCAGGAAAGGAGAATAATTTTTTGTGCTACAAAAAATTATTCTCAATATTAGTGATCAGTAGAAGGAAAATCAGCATAATGACATATGCAAATAATTTTTATACCAAGTACAATTTTCAAAGTTATGATGAGTTTGGTCTAAGAACGATTCAATGGTCCTCTTATGCAGGACCCTGAATGAAAGCACACTGATTATTAAATTCTTAGAATTATCTGAAATTGTACACTTTTCCAATATTCACCAGTTTATTGACTTTAAAAATTAATACAAAAAATTACTATGCATTTTTCTACATGTTCAAATATGTATTGCCTATCCTATGAATATTAACTACATATCTACTCACAAATTGCTGAAGAGGAATTTAATGTGTTATTGCAGAAGGTACAAGGATAAGGAGACTTGAAAGCTGAATTCTGCTAGAATTTAATTAATGAACTCCATTCCTAAAAATACTATGATCTCTAGGTTTTACTGCTCCAGGCTGCAAAATTAGTCCATATGTTTGTGGGATCTGGTTTTAAACGATGACAGACAGCTGATTACTAATATTATCTGGTAACCTCTCTTTAACTGCAATTCTCTTTGATTTATATCAAATTAGTAATTTAGGGTTGAGGAATAAAAAAAAAAAACCAGCAACATTATGCAGAGATTGCAGTTCCATGAAGGTTCCATTAAACTCTTTTGCCTTCCTGATGGTCCATGTGTGAAGACTATGGGAAGTTTGTTTTTCCTTGCCAGCTGTTACCCTCCAAGACATTTTGCTTTCCAACCCTTTTTTACTACTAACTATAAAAAAACACACCAGAATTAAATATGCATCATGCCTTCAAGGAGATTTTTTAAAAAAAGCTTTATTAAACATACACTCTTTAGAATATATTTAACAATTTTCCCAATTCCCTGAAGGAATCCTCTAAAAACTTAAAACTGGGTTAAACATCTGCATGGCATATCAGGAATAATCATCTGTCCTGTACAACTACAGGGTGGTAGCACTGAAGGCAAATCTGGTCTGTGACTACTTAACAATAAAGCAAATACCTTTTGAAGAATGCAAAAGCTCCACCACTTTAGAGAAACTAAGTAGCTTAGGTACATTTCCACATTAATATTTAATGCTGGTTTATAGCATTAGACAGCCATCTCCATTTTAATAGGTGGATGAGGATTATAATCTTCAATCTGAAAGTCTTCTGCCTTGAAGTCGCTGATGTCTTTAATCTCACGAAGAATTCTGAGTTTGGGGAAAGGTCTTGGCTCCCTCTGAAGCTGAAATAAAAGCAAGCTTACAGTATAAAGCTAATAATTGAAAGCAGAGACTGCCTTCTCAATCTCAAATCAGATTACACTATGTAGGCTTTCCCTTCCCACCAAGAAGACTTACACTAAGAAAAAAAATTGAAGAAAATCCCAAGACATTTAGGTAGAATCTACCTTAGCATTTTCACAGGGAGCAGTAGCATAATTTTCAGGTGAATTCCCCGATCATCCAAATGCACTGCAAGTACTTTCAGATGGCAAATCAGTTCTGGTGGTTACACATTACATTCCTTTCAGGGAAAATTAAATTGGAAAATCTGACCCAAACATGCATCAAATATTCTACAGCTTCTCACTTCTCATTGTTAGGGTCTGAATCAATAACTGCTTCTCTGGATGGTTTTGAACCATATTAATAATGAGGACATTCAGTCCAAGCTTAGTCTAATCAAATCAAACACTGATTTTATCCTACTGCAACAAATTACTTCCTGAAGAAAATGTAGCCTTTCTCAGCCAATTAGTATTACTGATTAGCTCTGTGAATTTTAAGTGATCCTTTTCTGATATATTACAAAGACGTTTTATCTTGTGTTATTAGGACTAGGTGGAATTATTTTTGAAGTTAAAAGTGCAGATTCTGGCTCTCTCTTGGTTTTAGAGTAGTACACAGATGTACATTTCAAACATGCTTGTATTGTATTTCTGTTTGCAACCTGAACTGAACAGGTGTTAAGATATTACAGTTGTTAGGAAAGAAATGAGAAAAAAATCCCCACAAAAATTACTATCTGCAAAAGGACATTTAAAATATCAAGGTAATTTTGCATTGAATAAGCACTGTGGAAGATAAAAGGATAGAGTACAGAATAAGTACTTACTTGGACTTTTAGAGGTTCCACATGGTTCAAGTATATGTGAGCATCTCCTAAGGTGTGTATGAACTCTCCAGGCTGAAAGGAATGAAGAACACATGTGGTTTTCAAACAGTCAAGTTCCAAGAAAGCAAAACATTACAATGCTTACAGCATTGATTCTCAGCATCTGGCTAGTGTGGAATTGCCACTTCTGTACAGGATTGTTATCCTTGAAAGCTGTGAAGGACACAAGCTTCTCTGACTAATGCACAATTAATGGAAAATATAATGAAATTTCCACTAGCTTACCAAAAAATTTATCTTTCAAATCCTGCTATGACAGTAGCTTTGGTAAATTAATAGGGCAATACTGATCTGCTCACTGAGACAGAAGGAAGGTGCAGCATTGACATCCAGCTTTTCCACTCCACTTCTAGTGGAGTGAGCACAACTCACCAAAGCTGGCTTAAGAGCAGTTGCCTCAGCCACTACCAAACAGCAGTGGAGGTGTAAGGCACAGGCAAACACCCAGAGCTTGCAGGTTCTGTGACTTAGCAGCTCCTGAGCAATGGCATTTCACATGGGGAATTTTCATCAGCTCTTTTACTGGCCTCTGACCAATGTTGATCAGCCCTCAGATGTGTTACACTGAAAACCACGCAAGCCATGAGAGGAAGTGGCTGAGAGGCAGCAGCTGCACGTAACGTTAATCTTCACTTTCTTTAGTACCTTGCACTAGTTTCTGCAATTGCTGTGAAGTCTGATTCTTCCCTATTGCCCTGTTTTAAGGAGTTCCACTTCATGTTGCTGGTGGCCGGAGGATTAGGCACTGAAGGCCTTTCTAGTATAATTTTTTACATGCCCTAAAGAAAAGGGGTTTTTCCTTGTACAAGACTGTCATGCATTTACGTTTCTCTGCCAAATTACAAAATACAGCTCTAAAGTCAGGGCAGGAGCTACTTCAGCACATACTAGCACTCTACATAATCATCTACAGTAGGAAATCAAAGAAATACACAGCTGAAATTATAGCTGGAAGTCAGATGGGCAGAATATCCAAATTACAACCTTGACAGCAACTGCTGAGCTACTGTTCACTTCCAATAAACCCATACTACAAAATCTAATCAGTTGTACATTACTATCCCATGAGGACAAGCACTCAGTTCAGATTTCTAAGAGTAGTGAACAGGCAGTCTTGACACAGTCAAGGCATGAAAGAATATTCTGCTTAACCTGAATTTTAAAATTCTTACATTGCTGAGTCTAACTGCCCATACAAACCAGAGGCAATTCACATCATTTCACAGGGCTCTTTTTTACACACATTTCAGCAAGATTTCAAACAGTATGCTCATTTCAGTTTTTCTTGGGCATGACATGAAGAGCCTTATCTTTTAGTCCCTCATTTCTCAGACAAGAATAAATAAAATTATTAAATAGCCTACCTTCAGCCCTGTGACATGGGCAATCATGTACGTGAGCAGTGAATAGCTGGCAATATTAAAAGGCACTCCTAGTCCCATGTCTCCAGACCTCTGATAGAGTTGGCATGACAATTCACCATTTAGAACATAGAACTGGCAAAGGGCATGGCACGGAGGCAAAGCCATCAGGGAAATATCTAGGAATTGAGGTACAGAAGGTGGGGTGGGTTGGGGGGAAGAAAACAGTAACAGCATTAGTGTGTTATAAATGATAAATGTAGAAGATGCAAAACCTAAACAAGCATGTAATGAGGTACAGCAGAGAGCCAACTGCACTGTCATTCTGTTGCTTTTTCTCTTGTTTGTAAGTACATGCTGCCCAAGCAATTAAGTCCAGGTCATGACAAGCTGTCTCCCTGGGTTGTATGACCAGAAAGTCATTAACAGATATTCCACAGAACAGACTTATGCCATAATGTTGCACAGCAGTTTATTTCTACTCACCTTGGTGAGACAGTTGAATTCCCTAAAGGAAGACATTAAGAGTAAAATTAAGCATATACCCTAAAGCAAATTCCAACTGCTTCATCTTACTCTCTTTCCATTGCAATGTGCTTGTTGAGATACAAAAGTATTGATCATTTTAAAAAAATCAGAAACCAGAAGATTTTTTTTTGAGTGTTTTTCTATGCTTAAAAAGTGCAGAGAGTAAAATTACAGCTTGGCAAAGAAAACTTTCACCAGGTATTTTCTGAGAATGTTTACCCTTGAAAATAACAGCAATAGCATATGGCATACTGTTTCAGAGAACAGTGGAAAATGCTGTGTGATTTTTTTGGAGCACAGGTCTATCACTGGTGAAAGTTAAACATTCTCTTGCAGTAGCTCTTGTTTAGAAATTCCTACAGAGTGAATGGATATCTATGTATAAATAGACCCTATCATTGGTATGATATAGGTTCATCAAATGAATCCATGTTCAAGGAGAAGATTACAACACAAATAATATTTTTGTTCTCTAGTTTTAAGGGTTTACAATAGATTACATGGCTAAAAGCCAGACACATTGCTTTAATATAGTTTTTATGGTTTGGGTGTTTTTACCTTTTTAAAATTACTGTCTTTGAATAAACTGTATGTCAAAGACACTGGTGAATCCCTCACTTTAACCTGAAAACTTTGAAGAAACAGTTCATTATTTTTGAGGTCTGAACATAAGGATAAAGTAGAAAGAGAATCAAGATTATAACCCCTGGCCATTTTTTACTGCACTCCTGGTAGTTTTATAAAGAATGAACAAGGACACCAAATGGAACCGACTGTTGACACAGAACAGAACATAATTTAGCACACAGCAATATAATGTAAAAGCACACAGCAATATAATGTGCAACCACATTCACTTTATGCCAGCTGTTCAATACCTTTGGGATTCCAAGCACACATAATGATTCTTCTGTCATCTGGGTTGGTTTTGATCGTTTCAATCACTTTTTGCAACTGATCAACTCCTTGGTTGGAGTAATCTGAAGAAATAGAACAAGTAAGATCTAAACCGGACAGATTCAAATCATGGTATTTTTTTAACAGCCAGCCCATGTCCCACTGAAAAGTGACACCCAAATTACAACCTCTGAAGATTTTATTGCAACTTTGAAATGATTAATAAGTTGGCACCATCCAAACATAGCTGTTCTTGGTCTTTCTTAGGATGGTCCAGAGCTTGCAAAATTCTCATAATGATATTTCTGTATGTCCCCCCAATTCTTCTGTGTCCTTTGAGTACCTTTAGCACCCACTGAAAGTGGACCATTCCCATTTATTCCATTTTCAACCAACTGATTTATTTTAAGACCAACTAAAAAGTCTGTATAATCACTAAAACCCAAGAAACAGAAGGTGCAATACAAAAAAACTAGCTGGACAAAGCATGATATTTTATCACTCATGATGACTTGTTACCTAAATAGGACAAGAGCTGTACTGGAATGAACAAGATTTTACCACCTAGTCAGTCACGGTATTTAGACTGATTTTCTTATTGCATTTCTGGATTAAAATGCTTTTCTAAACATTCAATTTGCATGCTACAGTGCTCCTTCTTATATATATTTAAAAAATTATGCCCAGACCAGTGTGCCAGGTGCCAGCATTCTTTACACACTCAAAAGTAGAGAGGTTTTGACAGATGAATAAGTGCATCCATCTAGCGCTCTCAAGGTCATGTATGAAAAGTTTTTATAGCATTTAGCTCCAGAAAGGAACTTTAATAATGTGTAGCACAGGATATTACATTTCACCCAATGACACAGGCTGAATTTTAGGCTCAATACCAGTTGTCTAAGAAATTTTCTGAAATTAACTGACCATTAGAATGGATTTCAGAATAAAAAAGTCATTAGTTGTTAATCATAGTTCTGACTTATGCCAGTCAATCTGCATGGCTGGTAACTACTTTTTTCTAATAACTCTTATTGCAGCAACACCAAATTATGGTTACAGGGAGACCCAAGCTGGCAAACAAGGTAGTAATACACAATTAGCATCTCAGGGAACTCTTCTGCCAGCACTACCATGCCAGAAGCTTTGTCAAATGGTTATGTTAGTTCCTGAAGCTACTTACCTATCCATTAGTAATGCAACTTAAGGAAACATATTTGTAAGGAAAACTGTATGAATTTATCTTGTTCTTTTTTTTCCATGCTATGTTGTGCCTTAGACTTTTTTAAGATGAGAAACTAAGTTTTCAGATGTGTCAGTTCACAATTTGCATCATTTGTGTTACCATAAAACTGTATTCTGCTAGTGGTCAACATGCCAATACTAAGTCTAATATCAGTAAATAAAGTGAGCTGCAATTTGAGGCTGTACTGAAAACAAAAAAAAACAAACAAACAAGAAACCTCACCTAGATAACTAACCATGTTGTTAATCCAAGTAAAAAAAAGTCACACCAGATTGTCACAATCTGGTTTTTGACACCTTTTTCTTAATGGCAGTCCTCTAAGCATTTTCTATAACCTCTCCTTCAGTGACTTGGAAAAGAGGAATTAATACATTTGAGAGTCAGTTTAATAAACCAGTTCCACTGAAAATACCAACAGGTTCTGCATCACATCACAACTTGTCACAGCTGTTCTGTCCACAGCATCATCAGCTGTGGAAACACCCTACCTTGTTCCAGATGCAGAATGGAAACATTTTTCTCTTCACTGCCTGCAGTGAATGTAGTGTACTGATGCCAGTTCTCTCCAGCACAACAATTTCATGGACTCTGCACTGGTATACAGAGATGGCAGCCTGTGTTCTGTTATCAAATGGAGCTAGCTCAGGTTTCTGGACTGCAGCACCCACATCCTTCCAGCCATGAGCAACCACATCTGCTCTAGGTAAAATAGTGTGTGCCTTGTGACTCATCTGTTCCACAAATACCAAACTTTAGTATACAAAGCTACATCTTTCAGGATCATTAAGACTGAGTAAGGAAAAAAAGAAGTTAAATTAACTCTCTCAAACACTTTTATTCTGGCTATCAGCTTGCTGTGAATGTTTAAGAACATTCCATTCCACACAGGCTTCTGGAAGTGATGTGTCCCAGCTGTCTCACTGAGCACTCAAGACTGTATTTGGATGTGATTACCTGTGTGCATATCTTTGTATTCTGCTCCAAAATGCCTCCACTGGAAACCATACACTGGTCCCAAATCACCCTCCTCTCTGGTGCTGAAACCCTGCTTATCCAGGAACTCACGCGACCCATTAGCATCCCAAATCTTCACACCTTTTGCAGAGAGCTCTTTGGCATTTGTGGAACCCTACAAAACACAGTGAGAAGTTTGCATCCTAGTTCCAACACAGAGGGCATAATTTAAAACACTTGTATTAAGTTTGCTAGTCCACAGTATTTCTCCACTAATAAAGGAGAATTTAATTAATGTACTCCATGAGGTTCTTGCACATGGACAAACAAAACTTGTGAGCAACACACTGGGATGGAGTTTGAAGTTGCTGAGTTAAACACTGCTGTTGTTTAACTCAGGATTCTCACACTTTGTGAATGCACAAACAGCCTCAAGGTCAACTGTGGAATGTCATTTCATATTTGCAGGGAACAAGATGTTACTTTACAGATTGATGAAAATAGACTAACAAAAAATCTATGGGCTAGGCACGGTCTTTTCCAAGTCACCTATAATAAGCTTAAGGTCTTAAAAATCCTTTTGTTAAAGTGACAAAAAAGAGAAAATAACCCAGAAAAATGTCACTGAATCCTGCATGTCCAAATGAGCACACTCAAAAATCCAACACAGAAAGTATGCTGGTTTAGGGAGTGTCTAGTCTTTTACATTAAAAAAAATCAATAAATAAATAAAAAAAAAAAAAAAAACCAAAAAACCAAACAAAACAAAAACATCAAACAAAACCAAAAGCTTTTAAAAATTCAATTAGTATTTGAGTCCTGCTATCGAGCAAATGCTTATGTAGATTCTCCCACACTTGCACAATATCACAACATAGAAGGGAACACTTACATTGTAATGAACTAACTATAGTTGAATTTTATTACTAGGTGCAGCTATTAGATCTCATTTTTTTGCTACTAAAAAGTCTAGTATTTACATCAGTCTTACATCACCCATGGTTCCACGCTGCTTGTCTCTGTTCAAATCAAGCTACCTCAATATTAAAAAGCAGATCATTAAATTGCCTATTATCTGCCTTATATTATTATTTCTGATTAAACACAAAGAGACTGCATTCGGCTTTATAGCTGTGGAGTATCTTCAAATAAGTCCAAGACCTCACTGTTTCAAATTTTCTCCCTTAAGAAGAAATAGAAGAGAAACTGTTCTGATTGCACTGTTAGCAAGAGTCTGCATTAGAATGCAGAATATCTTGGAAACAATGGCCTTCCATGTGTGGTCACATTATTAGGAGGCTGCACTTCTCTAACAGGAACAGAAGCATCTGCATTTACCCAAATGCCTCAATCCACTGCCCAGCAGCTGGTTCTGTTTGTGCCGCTCTCGGGCCCGCCACCCACAGGGACACCCCAATACCGAACCTTGATGAACCACAGCAGCTCCTCCAGCACTCCCTTCCAGAACACCCTCTTCGTTGTCAGCAGTGGAAACTGATCTGGAAAAGAGTTCCAGAGGGTGAGCGGGGACCAGCCATCGCCAGGGTGAGCAGACTTCGGCTTTTCCCACACAAAGGGCAATGCCACCACGCGACTTTGTGAGGCTGGGATATGAAATAAGGAGTTGCGAGAGGATGTGTAGCTCGCATGGTCGGATCCCTCGGGTGGGAGGGAGGGGGACAGCCCCGGCGTGTGAGACCGCCACACTCAGCCCGGCTCAGGGAGAGGGCAGGAGCAGGGACAGGGAGCAGGGGCGGGAGCAGGGACAGGGAGGAAGCTCAGGGGCCGGGGGTGCCGGCGCTGCCCACCTCTGAGGCTGTACCGCGCCTGCATGCCGAACACGGAGATGGTGCCGGTGCCGGTGCGATCCTGCCGCCGGTGGCCGTGCTGCAGGACGTGCCGCACCTGCTGCAGGTACTGCTGCTCGCCGGGCTCCGGGCAGGCGGCGGGGCCGCTCAGCAGCTGCCCGTCGGCGGGCATGGCGGCGAGGGGCTCCGGCTGCGCTGCGCTCCGGCTGCGCGCCTCTCCCGAGCCCGCCAAAGCCCGCAGTTCCCGCCAAAGCCCCGCTTTCCCGCCAAACCGCGCCGAGGGGCGGGCGGGGCGGAGCGGCACCACCGCCACCTCCTCCCTCGCCCGGCCCCTTCCCTATCCCCCTCCTCTATCCCCGTCCCCTTCCTGTTCCAGTTCCCGGGCGCCCTCGGCTGTGGTCCCGCACGGAGCTGTTCCCCCTGAGGGAAGGCTGGCCCGAGCCAGTGCCCCGAACCATAGCGGCTCGTTTGGGCTGGATATTAGGAAGAGTTTCTTCACAGAAAGGCTCATCACATATCGGAATGGGCTGCCCAGGAGGTGGTGGGCTGCCCAGGACGGTGGAGCCACCGTCCCTGGGGGTGTTTGAGGAAAGACGTGGTGGCATGTTGTGACATGGTGGTGTTCCGTCCAAGGCTGCACCCAATGCGCTCAGAGGAACTCAGGTCTTTTCGTGCTTAATTGCCCGTGTGATTCTGTGACTTCATTCTGCTCTAGGGGCACTATGAGCACTCTCCAGGTTTGTCCCGTGCTGGAGCGTGCTGTGGACATTTGTCATCTTTCTGCCTCTCTCTGCAGCCTCAGGCGTGCCTTTTCGGAGCTGAGCAAGCCTTCATCTGGGCGTGGCAGGCTGCACGCATCTCTCACTAGATCCTCCCAGGCGGGATATCCCAAAGGGCCAAAGCCCTGTGCCAGCCTCCCTTGGCTGCCCTGCTGCAGTGGCCCTGCACAGCTCACCTTCCATGTCCAGTGCCTTCCTTCCAGTGCCACCCTGACCTGAGCTTCCAAAGCCAGGTCCCTTTCATGCCATGCTGTGTCGTCAGGTTCCTGTTTCATATTTTATTGGCACATTTGCTGCTCACTAAGGGTTTATTGGGTCTCTTCATGTTGATCTCGGCTTCTCCCATGTCCCTGTGTCATTTTGCATCCCGACCAGTGTCTGACTGCAATTGTTCCCAACATGGTGTCCTCTGAACATTTTCTAGGATAATCTCTGCTAGTCAGAAAAAACTGATTCTTCTCTGAATATTTCTTTGTTAGTATCTCTTGGAAGTCAAGAATTTTGTAAGAGTCACTTATCTCTGAGATAAAGCCCAGCTTTCTGACAAGTGAGGTGTTTACAGGAGTTATGACTGATAATCTCTCATGATTAGGGGCATGAAATACAGGTATATATGATGGAAATTAAGGAGCACAGAGGACTGTGGATTAGAAAATGCTACCTTTCTTTGTAGCAGGCAGAAAATCATCTTTTCCCCTAATTAAAAGAGTGAATAGCTTTTTACTCATATAAATTTGTATACTTAATGTGTGTGTATAGAAATAAAGGAAAACATGAAGTGTGAGTAGAATGAATATTTTGGATACTTTTCAGTGCTCACATCTGATATAGATGTTTTTGTACACTTTGAAATTAGCATGCTTCATTTAGCAGAGCTACAGATGGAAATGGTGCATATACCTGTGTGCAAAAAATGCTTAGAAAAGCTTTGCATGGCAAATAATACCAAATCACTTAGAGCTCTGCTTCTAACTGAGAGATATGTCAGTTTCCTTAACCTTTATTATAATTTACAAATACAATTGAAAGCTGATATGTATAATTAAGGGAGAAACAAGCTTCTTTGCTGATAAAGGCTTTTAATTAATTAAGAAATAAAGTCTAGAGGCAGACAATTGTTTGTAAGAAATGCCAAAGGCAGAAGACTTACTCATTACTGCATATTCAGATAAGTCATTTAATGTACACAATAAGCTTCAAAAGCAACTGGAAGAAAAATTGAATATTTTCATTGCAAAATAATATGCTACATGCAGATGGAAATCTGGTTCATTCAGACTTAGCTGAATGTGCAACATCTGTAGGGATCAGTCTTGAAAAGGCTTGAGAATGTGCTTGAATGTAAGTATGCAAATAGAAATTACTTTTATGCTTACAGCTGATTATGTCCTTAAATCTTTGCATAACCAGAGCCATAGCTTGTTATCAAAGATTACTTACTGACAACATAAATAACATTTTATTTAAATATACTAATATTTAAATGGATTTGGTTTTGGGTTTGAGTTAAAAGATTTCTACAGTCTTTGGTTGATAGCTTATATGTCACAGTATTTACTAAGCAACATTTTATTTATATGCAGCTATTTTAACCATAGAAATTTAACAGTTAGCTATGTTGAGCATAGGAGTAGTTCAACTAAGGAGCATATACTTTATTTCAGGAAGAAAGAATTCACACTTCTTCTTCCCTAGGAGGAAAAAAAAGAAGAAAGATTATACATTTTCATTTTGAATGGAGAAAAATATGTTAGAAAAGTAAGTATATATGTGGAATGTACCAGTGTCTTGCTATAGAAACATGTATAACATAAAAATCAGACAGAAACTTTTCTTTTTCTCTCTCTGTTCTTATAGGTCTGTCCAGTTTTCTTGTAAAGTTTTAACTCTTTTTTATCTATTACATTTCCATGTACTCTAAGCCTTGTGCAAACTTGAATGGTGGTGTGATTTTGAAATTAACACTGCTTACTTTTCCCAGGTATTAAATGGCTACACAAGATATATCCACAGGAAAATCAGACTAAGATTCAGGCTAAAAATCATCATCAAATTACAGAAATAATTATTGCCTCATTAGGCCCTGAAGATTAGTATTCCATAATCTGAAAGAGTATTTATCATTTATATTTGTAACTGCATATAGATTACAGAGAATTTTGAAGAAAATTTGTAGAGAAAGTGTTGGAGCATTTTATTTCCTCTATCTATAAATATCAGCATTTACCTAAGCAAAGTACATGGTTTATTTTATTATGTCTAGATTCTGCAGCCCACCTCAGCCTCTCTGGTGGGAGTGATTTCTTTCATCGGCTCAAAAAGTATGCCTCTGACCTCAAAAGAATAAACAGATATAATACAAAATGCTGAAATCTTCTTAATCTACTTTGTTAACATTGACTGCTTTTTCCCTGACTCCTGAGACTTCTTTGTGTGCAGGTCATGCTTCAATTGCTTAGTTGAGGAAATCAGCTATGACCTAAAGAGAACTATGTCCAAATCTGGTCCTTCTGAGGAGATTTGGGGATGCTGCAGTGATTTGCCTGGAAGTTTCAAGTGTCTTGTGGCTCTATTCCTCTGGGAGAGACAACTCTGAGAGTCAGAGGCCACTAAAGCTGTGCATTCCAGAGTCCCCTTGAAGGGAAACACATGGAAGGGTGGTTTACAAGTTTCACAGTAGTGTGATGCCACCTAAAACCATTCCATCTTTCCTGGAAGTTCCCAGTGGGCTTAGAGAACATGAAGCATTTGTCCTCCCTGCCTCTCTTCCTGGTTCTTCCTTTGTCTTCCTGAAATGTCTGAAACAAGGAGAGAGCCTTCTTTTCTGTCCTTTCTACAAAACTGGTTGAAGCCCATGAACAGAATCTTTCTGTGCATGATCCTGCAAGTTGAACTGCAGCCTCTCTTAATAAACACTGTTAATCTGAGCAGCCTGCTGCTAATGCAGAAATGTTGTGGCAAGACAGCTCTTCCAAGCCCTGGTGGTGATTCTCACTTTGCCCTCCTTTATCATTAAAAATAATATGAGCATGCCCTCAAACACTATTGAAAATTAAAAAAAAAAACCCATAATGAATAGTGGTAATTCCAGTCCATTCATGATGAGTGAACACAAAGACATGGTTTTTGATGCCAAGACACTGGACTGTGGTTGTGAGGCAATTCTTTTGTGAAGAAATATTTATTATCACATTACCTCATCCCAGCTGTTAGTTAAAGATTGGGGGGGGGGGGGTTTTCACAGTTATATAAGTCAAATCATTTAATATCATCATGTCTGTGTTTTGCAGGCTAGAACATTGATTGTTTGTTTGTGTTTTCCATAACGCTTGTGTTTTTCTCAATGTGTCCTTTCTGAGAAGGCAGTCTTGTATACACCATGAGTGAATCTTGTTCCAACTAAAGTTTATTGCAATGTAAACACCTCTTATGAAGAAGTGTGTTCTCTGTGAAAGCAGAAAGAATGAACTTACCACTTAAAAATTCTGCTTATACAATTGGAGTGCTCTCCCAGCTATGTATTCGATGAACTCAGGACTCTTGGGATCTAAGTTGGGAGGAACTTTAATGGTGAAAGTAGGTGAAGTCAGAACGTTCACATCTACCACAGTTTCATCTTTACTGGAGGGATCCCCAGGTACCACCTAGAAGAGATCAGTACTTTAAACACCACAAACTGCTGTGTGCTTTCAGTTTTGTTTATACCTGCTGTTCCCACTCTCTTTAATAGGGGAAAATTAAAGGGGAATATTTTAGACTTGTCTACTTTCTTTAAATTGCTTTCTTCTGAAAAGACAGTGGGTGTCTGAATTTATGTAGGTGGTGGAAAGAGCTGACATGGCACTGCCAAGACCATATTAAAGAACTGCATGTTAATATTTATATCATGAGCTACATCTATAAAGAGCTTCTGTTCTCCTAATGAAAACTTCTAATCTGTCCCACTAAATTCAATACATTTGTGTGATTCAATTTATTCATTCCTGTGTGTTTTTCTAAATCAGACTTAGTTCTGTAGCTTTATTTTCCTAGAAAAGATATCTCATCTCAGACTCAGTTGGGAAAGTGTGCTTGTCTCCTGTTCCTATTTTGTGCTTTTTTTTGGTGGCTTGTGCCATAATTTTCTGTAAAGTTCTGGTAGTAATAGTAGTAATTGGCTATATATGAGTGGATTTCTGAGTTAGAAGAGAGAATAAGATTTGTCCCTTGCCCAGGAAAATGGATTGAAATTACCTTGGATGTGTCTTTGTGTGTGAGACACAATCAATAATTATGTATTTACTGAAATATTGACCGATGCTGTCAAGCGTGTGCAGCTTCCATTGCAAAAATCTGTATAGCATTTGCCTTCTTTGAACTTTGGAATATGTAAGTACAGACACGGACAGCTAGACATTCATCGATCCAATGTGGATGTGTTAGTCACTGGTGCAGTGCAATTTATCTGTGAAGGTAATCTGAGCCCAGTCAAAGCTGCTAGTGTCAATTTACTCTTATCAGACAGTGATTCAGGTTAGCCTGTCAGCCATCCATCAGACTAAAAGGATTTAGAGGAAAATAGTTTCTAATCTCAGGAGTTTCAGCTCATTGAGGGATTACCAAGCACACACAGATTCAAGATGAGTAGGGAAGTCATGTTGTAGAGCCAAACATTACACATGTATCAACATCCACAGCCTCCAGGAGCATAAACATGAGCAAAAGGCAGTTTAAAGGCAGCAACAGCTCCCTTCAAAAGACAACCCTTACCTTAACTATGTTGAAAATATTTTCTGGTCCAATGGTCATGTTGGATAACTCAGACACCCACCCAAATCTTTCTTTCATTTTGTTCAGCAAGTAGGAAGTGTCCTCCGTGTGATGCCGAACCACCTGGAGAATCTGCTCGTACTGCTCCCCTGAGAGATTAACCAGCTTAAAGGCTTCATCAAACTTTATGTGCAGCTCAGGAACGTTTGGGCAATCTGTTAGAAAAGACAGTGTTATGTCTTGTACTTCGTCTTTTCTGTGTGAAGAAATGAAAACTGTAAAAAAGCCTAGCAAGAGGGCATGGTTTGGATGGGTCTTTAAATAATGCTGAAAAAAGGAGAATAATTTTTGCTTACTGATTATGGTAGATTTAGTTTAGGCTCAATGACTAAATGAATGCATTATCCCATTTGTTATATTGAAGTCATTTAGCAAGTTTATATCATATAATATAAAGTTTATTTAATATTTCACGGCAATAGGTTTTCTGTTAATGCTAAATAAGATCTGGTAAATTTTACATATAGCAATTTAGTCTTCTTATAGATTATATAGTCTTCTTATAGATTATGGGTTATTTTATTGGCTCATATTCCATTATGAATCTGTCCCAGGTATATAAACTGCAAGGCAGAGGCTGAGGGAGCAAAGTTCCTTCCACTGTAAGAGAAGTTTTAAGTCCACATGAGGAACCTGAACATATCTAAGTCTGTGGGACCTGATGAGTCCGGAGGGAACTGGCTGATGTAGCCACTCCCATGATATTTGTAAAGTCATGGAAGAGAGGTGAAGTCTCTGGTGACTGGGAAAATGGAAATATTTCACTGATTTTTTTAAAAATGGTTGTAAGAAGGACCCTGAGGACTACCACTCTGTCAGTCTCACCTCTCTGCCTGGAAAGATTGTGGAACAGATCCTCAAGAAGCTCTGCTTAGACACATGGAAAGTAGGGAGGTGATTCGGAACAGCCAGCAGAGCTTCACCAAGGGCAAGTCCTGCCTGACCAGTCAGTGGCCTCCTATGATGGAGTGATTCCATGGAGAAGGAATGGAGAAGGAAAGGGTTGGAGAAGTCATTTATCTGTATTTCCGTAAGGCCGTTGACACGGTGCCCCGCATCATCCTTCTCCCTAAACTGGAGAGATACGGATTTGATGGGTGGAATGTTTGGTGGATGAGGAATTGTGTGGATAGTCATACCCAGAGGGTAGCGGTCAATGGCTTCATGCCCAGAAAGACATCGTGGACAAGTGGTGTCCCTTAGAAGTCTGTATTGTGTCCAGTACACTTTATTGTCTTCATCAATGGCATGGACAGGGGCATTGAGTGCACTCTTGGCAGTCTCACAGATGACACCAAGCTGAGTGGTGTGGTTGACACACCCAGGGGATGGGATGCCATGCAGAGGGACCTGGACAGGCTCATGAAGTGGACTCAGGTGAACCCCTCATGAGGTTCAGCAAGGCCAAGTGCAAGGTGCTGCACCTGGCTTTGGCAACTCCTGCTATCAACACAGGCTGGAAGATGAACAGATTGAGAGCAGTCCTGCCAAGAAGGACTTGGAGGTGCTGGTGGATGAAAAGCTGGACATGAATTGGCCATGTGTGCTCACAGTATAGAAAGCCAAATACATCCTGGGTGGCATCAAAAGAATCATGGCCAGCAGGTTGAGGGAGGTGATTTTGCCCTCCTACTCTTCTCTCATAAGACCCCTGAAGTACTTCATCCAGGTCTGGATTCATTATTGGTTTGGCACAGCCTGGTTTTAGGTAGCAGGAGGGCCACAAAAATGGTGAGAAGCTGCTGGAAGCTTCCCATCATGTCTGGAAGATCCAATGGTTGACAGCTCTGAAGAAGGACATGCTGCTGGTCAAAACTGGGCCAATGAGAGAGGTTGGTGATGGCTCTGTGATGACATATTTAAGAAGAAAATAAAAACAAAGTCACAGGTTTTTCTTCTTGTCAGAGAAGAGGAGAAGGTGAGAACATGTGAGGGAAACAACATGGAGACACCATGTGGAGAAGGAGGGCAGGAGCTGCTCCAGGCACCGGAGCCAAGATTGCTCTGCAGGCCATGGTGAGACCATGGTGAAGCTGCTGTGCCCCTGCAGCCATCGGGATCCACAGAGGATGCAGAGATCCACCCACAGCCTGTGGGGATCCACAGGGGATGCAAAGATCCACCTACAGCCTGTGGGGATCCATGGGGGATGCAGAGATCCACCCACAGACTGTGGGGATCCATGGGGGATGCAGAGATCCACCCACAGCCCATGGGGATCCACGGGGGATGCAGAGATCCACCCACAGCCTGTGGGGATCCATGGGGGATGCAGAGATCCACCCACAGCCCGTGGGGGAGGTGCCCATGCTGGAGCAGGTGGATGCCTGGAGGAGGCTGTGATCCATGGAAGACCCGGTGGAGAGAGAAGGCCCCTGCTTCCAGGCTGGAGCAGCCTGTCCTTGGAGGACTGCACTCCGTGGGAAGAGAGCCACACCACAGCAGTTTTGGGAGGACTGTGTGCCTGTGGGGGGAGTTCACATTGCAGCAGGTGCAGTATGGCTGCTGCTCGTGAGAGTGGACCCACGCTGGAGAAGTTCACAGAGAACTGTCTCCCATGGGAGGGACTCCAGGGCGTCACATGGGAAGGACTCCCCTCCCAGAGCAGAAGGAAAATCTCGGTGATGAACTGACCAAACCCCCATGCCCTGCGCTGTTGGTGGGAAGGAGGGAGGGGCTGGGGAGAGAAGGTGTTTTAAGGGCTTATTTTACTTCTCATTACCCTCCTCTGATTCTGTTAGTAATAAATTTCACTTCACAACAAAATTTGAGCCTTTTTTGGCCTTTAAATATTTCTCCCAGTCCTTATCTCACTCATGAAGCCTTCATTAATTTTTTTCTTTTTCCTCCTTTGCCCAGCTGTAGCAGAGGAGGGTGAGCGAGCGACTCTCGTGGATGCCTGGCATTGGGCCAGTGTCAAACCACAACATCTCCTCAGCACAGAATGGCATGGACCTGTTGGAGCAAGTCCAGAGGAGAGCCACAAAAACTGTTAGAGGCTGGGAGCACCTCTCCTATTTATTAGGATGGGCTGAGAGAGCTCGGGTTATTCAGCCTGGAGAAGAGAAGTCTCTGGGGACACTTATTGCCTGTAAGAAAGATGGGAACAAGAGGTAATGATTTTGAATTGAAAGAGAGTGGATTTAGATTACATGTAAGCAAGAAGTTTTTACGATAAGGGTGGTGAAATACTGAAACAAGTTGCCCAGAGAGCAGGTAGATGTCCCATCCTTGGAAACATTTAACGTCAGGTTGTGTGGAGCTCTGAGCAACATAATCTAGATGAAGATATCCCTGCTGATTTCTGGCGGGTTGGTCATCTAGACCAAGGTCCCTTTAACCCCAAATTATTATATGATTCTGTGGCAGAGGTTATTACAAGAAAACCTGTATTCCTGTTGGGTGTTAAGACCTAATACTTGTCTTACAATAGCTAGACAGTAATATGAGACCAGAACCATCTGCTGCAAATTCAGAACTGAAGATTGCTGGTTTTTTCTTTACTAAAATATGGATTTTAAAGAAAAAAAAAATATATACAATAATTGTTCTGTAAAAATTCAATTTCTTTTCTGTCAAACTGGATTATCAAGGGGCACCTTCAAGGTGATGGTACAGTAACAAACTAGTATGTGTAATACATGGGTGTAGATAAAAAGATAAGTGGTCAGATATTCTTTTAAAAGTGTTTCATTGTTCATTGATGTTTGCCACACTGGAGAGACGTTTCTTTGCCACATTGGAGATATACTGAAGACATTTATGTTTAAGCATATTCCTTGGATTTCAGGATCTAAGTAACTCTGGAAAGACAGATATGTTATGCTGCAGTGGGAGTCCTGACAGCAGTTCTAGGTGATCAGTCTGAAGGTTTTTCAGGTGCCCGTGGATGGTGCCAACAGAGCCCTGCCATCTCCTTCTATACTGACATGAAGTCCCCTTTTTGTCCTTCATGTCAGTTCTATTTGCAGACAGGGTTCAACGAAAAGTAATTACATGCTCTTCAGCACTTGCTTTCATTGCGAGGAGCTGAATGCTACCTGAGGTTGCACCTGCTTGTCAGCAGGAGAAGCGACTGTCAGGAGTTTGAGCTTCTCCTCACTTTCTGCTCAGCACTGCTTCACCCAGGCAGGGATTGACTGCCGCCTGACATCTTGCTTTTCTACAGGACTGCAGCTCTGAAAAAATACCTGTATATTTTGTTATAGGCTGTGGGACGTCTCTGGAGCACCAGCGGTATGTTAAGAACTGAGCTATACTGACACTCTGTGGAGACAGTGGGGAAAGCTAAATTGAAATCATGTGGAATGAGGAATGGTTATTGTAGCCGTGGTTACAGTAAAAACTCAGTGACTATGTTAAATGTTAATTCCAGTAGAAAATTAAAACCTCAAAATCTATAAACCAGTAATCAATGCATTACAGAAAGAAAAATTTTAAAAAAAGGAAAATAGTTATTTACCATGTAAAAGATTGTCTTGACATTTCTGGCATCTCTCATGAAACTGTGGGCATCCAGAGGAGTTCTCCCGGAGCTCCTTGCACTGAAGTCTCTGGCGCCCTGACACAATTTTTGAAAACATGCCACTTCTGTCAGGATCTAGAATGAAGTAATAGTATTTTTAGACTGCTGTTAAACTTAGAGTCTTTATAAGTATGCATTCATTACCGAGCCTGAGTGCTAGAATATAATTTCTTATCCTTAATCCAAAGTGTTTTGCATAAATTCTCTTCCCTTCCCCTCCACTTGCCTCCCCCCACCCCAAAAAAAAAAAAAAAGGGAATAAATTATTAAAAAGTAAAAGTCAGGAGAAGATTCAAATAGTGTTTTCTTTCAAGGAATTCATGCTGTAGTATATTTCTTTATAAAGACTTTGGAGTGTATTCCCCAGACATAACCAAACAATTGCTAATATTATTACACAATATTTCAATAACATGTGAGTTCTTGTAAGGTCTTTTTGACCCTTAGAAGTCAAGATGTTTCATAATCACATACAGTTACGTGAGAACACAGTACCCAAGTCTGTTTCTGAGATAACATGGCTTATGATATAGAGAAAAATTTTAAATACACTGTTCAAGTCCCTTAACTTTGTGTTTCCTGATGATCACGTAATGTTTATGCACCTGCCACTCAGAGCTGTGGCATTTTCTCACTGTGATTTCCCCGTAGACAAGGACCAGCATGTATTTGGCCTGTTAGTAATAGTCAAATATGATGCTTATTTGTTTCTAAATGTCGGCCAGGGTCCTTTCCCTTCACTGAGTGTCATTGCCAATGGTATGCCCAGAATTTTCTGGTCACTGGAAAACCTGATGGCTGGTCTTTGATTAGCTGGTATTTGATTGTCAAATTACATTGCTGCTGTAGCCTCCAACGGGACTTGCAGCTGTCAAGCTGAACTTAACATCATTTGGCAAGGGCAGGGATATGCCTTGACATCTCACAGAATTACCCTAATTTTTTAGAATTGGTGACCATGTCAATAAGAGATGATACAAATCATATCCTGACAAATGCTGAGATTAAATCTGTCGGTCAGCCTTATGAAAACCTGCATCCACTCTGAATTTAAGTGCTCCTGAGGAGCTCCTGCAAATGCTTTGAGAATTGCCATTAAAATCAGGCTGTGTAGGACCCCTAAGTCCCCCTGCAACATTTCTCTGAGATTTCTAGGTGACTTCTATTTGTTCATTTAACTGATAGCTATCCTTGACCCATAGTCTCCAGAGTTTCCTTACGTATCTCACACTCACATACTGCAAACTGAGTAATTCGCTGTAGTTTAGCCATCCCAAGGGGGTTGATGTCATTGACAGTGCAGGCAATTTCAATCTTCTAACACTTGCCTTTGGTTTGTTCTGGCACATCTCTTCTGTAATCTCTGTATTCATCAAACACGTCGGTGATCACCTCACTGACACCTTTGAACACCGTCCTGCTGAAATCAAAAACTGTCTGTAAGAAGCGGGGCATGCCCCAGCCTCTCTGGGGGCCTTCACTTCTGGTAGTGACCTCGGGTAAAGCTGGCATACTGGGGGACTCACTCAACTCCAGGTCAGACATGAAATAAGTCTGAAAAGACTGGTCAAATTCTTTTTGCATGCGCTTGAAAAAAATGAAACTTCTGTCAAATATTGAGCCGACATCCGATAATAGCTGGCTAAATAAATCTTCCATCTTTAATAGCTGAGTATCCTCTTTCTCAGGCTTTTCATTAGACTGGATGTCTCTTCCTTGCTCCTCATGAAAAGTAAATATGAGTGGAGGTATTTTCCTCAAAAAATCTTCAACCTGTGTATAAGAAGGAGACAGATCAGCAGACAGGCAAGTTATCAGTTTCTCATCTCTCAGGTAAGTGTCTCTAATTTTTCTCTTTCAAATACTCACAGAAACAATGCCCTCTTAATAGCTGCCAACACAGTGTATTCTCTGAAGTAACTTAAGACGTGCATTCAATTTAAATCATTAGTTCCAAATCAGATCTGGAGTAAAAATTCTGCCAGTTGCCCTTTAATCTGTGGGGGCTCAAAGTTATTGTCAGCATTTGGGTTTCTTCCAACAGGCAGCTTGGACTTTATGTTGTAAAGATGTGAGATACATTTCTGTCTGCTTATGTGTGGTGTAGCAAGCAGAAGGTGATTGTTCTCAAGTTGATTTGTAAAAAGCCTCCCCTCTATCAACCCCCGGGGAAAACCTCATGTCTTTGTGTGAATGGAAACCAGCAAAATCAATAAAGCGTTGGCTCTGAGTCCATGGTTTTATCATGTAAGAGGCCAAGTGTCCATTCTACTATTACAGAGTTCCAGGTCCTGGGTCTCAGCCACAGGTTCCCTGCTCCCCTCTCTAAGGCACTACTTTGTCCTGAGCCAGTGGAGTGGCTTCTTGAGCCACACTCCATGGCATTAGAAAATGGACAAGGGTTAAGAAGCACCTTGCTAAAACACACATATATAGATATAGATAGATACAGACAGATATACATAAAGAAAGATATATATATTAATTAAAAAAAAAAACCCCAACTCATCAGCTTGATATGACCACTAGTGCAGCTTAGAGGGAAGGTGAAGTGTGAAACTGCAGGAACAGCCTAAGCAAGTATTGCTCCTGCTGTCTGTGTGTCCTCAGCTACAGCTATCATTTTTGTCTTATTTTCTTTTCTTTTTTTTTTCTTTTTTTTTTTTTTTTTTATAACTTAGGTCATAACACAGCTTACTTTGTATGCTTCAAGTAAACCAAATAACTGATGGGGGACATTACCAAAAGGGCCAAAGACAGGGACAATGCAATATATATAACTTTTACTGCAGTAATTGCAGCACCTTCAGACTCTTGAAAATCCAAAACATTTATATGAGCTACCCATTAGTGATACTGAAAAAGCTAAAAGTATCACAAATAGTTTTAAATTTAATATCTCCCACATTTTAACCTGAATTATTTTAAGAATATGCACAAATATTAAACACCTGTGCTCTAAAACACCACGTGGTCTGAAACACCACGTTTAATGTTTTTGTATTTTTTAGTACATGGGAGGGGTGAAAGCTAGGGAATGTGGCTAACATTTTAGTAGCAGCAATTACAGTTTTGCTTCAGAAGTTTGTTGCGCTTAAAGCATATGGCCAAACAAAGAAATGTGATTACAATTGTTAAATTTTGTAGTAATAATGGGCCAGTCAGGAAACCATATTTTCTTTCTAGTAGAGTTAGGGGGATCTCCTTTGCTGACAGGTTCCTTAATTATAAGAGGTTAAGCAGTTTAAAGATTTGTTTGTTACTTAAAGAGTTTATTTAAGATAAATATAGGAAAGAATGGTGTAATAAGTAGGTGATTTCTGCCCCCGTGTAATTTTGCTAACTACATCTACACTTTCAACTTTGCTGGTTTTTGCACGGACCATAAAGAATCTATGTGGTATTCTTCACAAACAGTTATTGAGCATCTTCATGCAAGTCCCACTATGACAGAAAACATTTTATATCTGGAATTAATCTGTTGGAGTTAGGACAGTCATCAGTTTCCATGGAATCTTGCCAGGGTGCAACTGAACTCATTTTGGCTCAGCATTCCATGACCATAATCACGTGTAATCTCTACCATATAACTTCATATTTCCAGACCCTCCAAATCACATTAATTTTAGTAAGCTGATATAACTGGCAGACCTAGGTATTGAGAAAATAAGATGTGCTGTCTATTTGGGTGAACTCAACAGTGTTCTCCAGACAAAAAGTTTCTTCCTACCTTTCTCTTAAAGGTTGACACACCGTGTTTGCAAGTTGTGTAATATCTCATGCAGGTACTTTCTAAACAAGATTCACATTCATCCCATAGATTTTTCAAGGATACTTGACATTGTCTTTCCTCTTCTTCCAGTCTTGCCTTTACTTCATCCATAAGTCGCAAGGCTTGCTGAATAAGGAAAAAGATTCAGTTGAGGGAAATTTTCAGATTAGTATTCTAAGTACTTACCCCAGCGTTCATCACTCATTTTGGCTCTTTATGGCTCCTGTTTTTGCTAATCCCTAACCACTAGGCTAGGTTGCCTTCTCAGCTGCAGTCACATATGGAGGGAACTGAAAATTGAAAACCTTTTCCTTATAGGGTTTTTCTGATATTGTTCTCTCAGGGGGCACAGCCTACAGAAACAAATGGATCTCTACAGTCTACCAGGATTTTTGATGTTAAGGGAAAAAAACTCACACATCATTCTGTGTAAGAATTCAGCCTCCCACATGGTCATGTGTTCAACTCGTGTTATTTTTTCTCCATATCATCTGAACAGTATTCATCTGTCCCACAAATAGTCCATTGCTGTTGCATTTCTCTACATTTAAGGGACTGATATTTCATGAGGGTAGGTCCTTGCCATAAAGTGTGTCTAATGCAGAAATAGATAAAAATATAGCATTTTTGCTGTTTGTGAGTGCACTAATCAAAAGGCTGTAGTAAGGGGATTTTTTTTCCTGCTCTTGTGGAAGTGTGAGGCACTCATTCCATACTGAAGGGCAACAAGATGCATTTTACAATGCTGCTTCTATTTGCTTCATCAGTTAGGGCACAAATTTGAGCAGATCAGAAGCAGCAATTTTGAAATAGACCTGACAATGGAAAAAGTTCTTCCTGTTGAAGCAGATTACACATCATCAATTTCTCTCTCCAATTGCAACATATTTCAATAGTTTTGGTTTCCAAACAATGTTCCAAGTTCTCTCTAAGTATGACAGAAACCTTTTAATTGATGGGGCTTATTCCTTTTTGTCAGCATTCCAATAGGGAAGAGACTCACATAAAAGAAAACTTGCTTCAGAATGTGCTTGATGGAGAAAATTACTGCAGTTTTCGTAATCTATGTTCAGTTATTTTCTGATCTTTCTAATACATTTATTCAGTGTTTTATGAACTCTCACTGTGGATGTAAGTCCTGTGTAAATTAAATCATGCAGTAAGATCTAACAAGAGTGTTGACTGTGGGAGTGCACTGGTGTTCCTTAAGATTTTAGAAAGCTATCAGGTACTATTTTAGTTTAAACTAACTACCAGATGTTGGGCCAGGAGAGAATTTTCCTTCAACTTTGTTGAAATTAAGTTAGCATATTTGTGTTTTTTTAAATATAGAGTTTCTTCAGATCATCTGAGCACATGGCTCTGAGCCTAGGCATTGCACTAAGACATTGGAAATTTCCCTGATTCACTGTACTTTCTTTAGAGCACATTATCATTTGTGGCTTTGATACTCTCCTGCAGGTCTGAAGTTTGCAGAGCAAGCTGGAGAACATCTTGTGGCCCCAGGAGTATAGAAATATGGAGGGCAGAGCTGCTGGACCTTCTGCATAAAACACTGTTCTACAGTGGCCTGCAGTTGTCTTGGTATGAGTTCAATGAGGTTTTTAGAAACAAGCAGTATTACAATTTTCCTCTGCTAGTGAGACAAAGGGGCAGAAGCAGATTTTGTCTCAATCCTGTGACCGCATGAAAAGATGTACACTGCTTGTTTTGTACATGCAGTTTGGTTTACCTTCTTCCCAGAGTAAACATAAAACTCCCACAAATGCATTTATGTTACCTGTTTTTCTTCACTGCTCTTCTTCAAGGTTTTCATCAGATCTATGTGCTTATCTTCATTTCTTTCCATCATAATTTTCATCTGCTTAATACCAATCAAAGCTTTCTTTACCTCTTCATCCACATACTTCTCTCCAACTTCAGATAATTCTAAAAAAAGCCAAATTATACAGTGACTTAATCAGATTTTAACACTATTGCAAATTGTCATGCACTGATGATGGAGAATGAAATATCTCTGTTTCCCTACAGTGGCAGAGCCAAATCTGAGATAGCGAACGCTGAATGACACTGAGCCAAGACAATTTCCATCAGATAAGCATCTAGCCCACAGCTTTTGCAAGGATCAGTTGTATGTAACTCAAAAGATATATTCAACTGTCCCACTTCTGAATACTGAATCCCAGAACAATTGAGGCTGGTACCTTTGGAGATCATTGAGTCTGCCCCCCTCCGCCCCTTCCAAAGCAGGGTCAGCTACATCAGGTTGCACAGGACATCACTCTGGGTGTTTAATATCCCCAAGGATCACTCATCAGTTTTCTAATGACATAACCTTTCTATTTGTCCTTGATCTGGTAGAAGTGTGACAGGTTCCCTGTACATTTTGAAAATGTAGAATACAAGTGCATTCAACCTGTTTTCATAAAAATACAATTTCTAGACTTCCTGTGAAGTAATGACCATAGAGTTTTGGTGAAAACCTGGGCTGGCCCATGCATTGCACCTTCAAGTTCTGCATGATTGCCTGTCCTTTATCTGTTTATTTGTTTTCTTTGTGGAAATACCCTGAATATCACTGCAACTATAGAAAATTAGTAAAACCATCTCTACCTTGAGACTGCCAAAAACACATTGATCACTTCTTCATTTATATCTTTCTTCCTCACCCCTAACTTCTTGTTTGTTTATTACAGAAATCTTGTAACATAGACTGAGGCACGGGATTGTTTAATGGTTGATCCTCTTTCTCTCCCCAAAATAAAGCCATGCTTTGAGAGGTGGGGGTGTGTGTGTGTGTGTGTGTTTGTGCGTGTGTGTGTGTGTGTGTGCACAATAGCTGCTATTTTCTAAATTAAGTAATTTTCAGTTGTTTGTAAAAGCCACCTTTTTCAGTGAAGTATGTAAGTGTAGAGGAAATATTTTCAAAGATTATTTGAACAGACAAAATAGTTCAAAATCTATTGAACTGAATTTTGGGTTTGGTTTCAATTCTGATGATCTTCAAGGAGCCAAATAACCGATAAAAATCCTGTAAATACTGTTTTCTTTTGGCAGGTGATGCTTATCTGTTAATCCCTTTACTTTCTCATCCTGCTTGTTCTTATCTTCCTGTTGTGTGTGTGTAGGCATGCAGTCAACTTTATTACGGTTTCTAAGTTCCACACATGCAAGTGGGACTTGTTGATGCCAGTGAGTGTGGAAGTCAAGATGCCCTACCCAGCTGGAGACCGGGGCCTGGGGGATTCCAGCACATCCCGGCAGGAAAAGCATACGTACGCTTGAGGTTGTCCCGGAGATTCATCTCCTCCTGCTTCGTCGGTGCGCACTGGTGGCCACTCAGACACAGCACATGTATTATAAATATCCAGGAGGACCTCATGTTCTTTCTGTTCAAGAAAAAGTTCAGTGCAGTTACGTGCAAATATTGTCAGGAAGCTCAGATGTCTAGGTATGCTAAGTAAATATAAATACTGACTATAATACCAAGTATTTTGCAAGATCCCGTTAATGTTGTCTCTAACTATGGTTTCTGATATGCATAGCATGCACCTAGGTGCTCCTCTTGGTGAAAATACGTGAGTAAGAAGCTTGACCTCATTTGTAATTACCTATTTAGATTAATTAGATGAGTTCCACTGAGTTTGCACAGTGGTTAACAGAATTAGGACATGTATATATAAAATCAAAAGCTTATGGTGTCCAGTCTGTCCCTTTCCTACTTTGTGAAATGCACTAATTTCTGATCTCATATTGTGTCCTTATTTCATATTATAAATACTTTCATGCTAAACACTATTGCCAGTTTTAAAGAGGGAAGTTTCTGGAATGTTGTTCCCTTTCTTGTAAACATGCAATTCCTTTCAGTGTCCTTCAGAATATGACTTAATATAGGAGACTAACAATAGGTGTGCCAAAAAATCAGCAATTAGATCAATTTTGTAAACAAACAGATCAGCAAATGAAAGAAATCACTATAAAATAAGAGAAAGAAATGCCATTTGCTTTATTTCCCTCCTAAGAGCGGAGGCAAAAGGTTTATTTTCCAGAAACCATGCAACTGCACTTTATGGTTCTCATCTGATTAAGTGAGCACAGTATCCAGATGCTTTGTAGTTAGCCAATATAGCCTTTTTGGAGATGCAATTATCAGCCACAAGAGCATATGTAAATTAAAAGCCTGGAGTTATTTATAGCCTGGATTTACTTCTACAGTTACTTGCCTTTATGTTTACAGTGAAAGACCAATTAACTGCAAAGAAATACAAACACACAACCAAAGAAAAGTAAAAAAACCAAGTATATTTACCATTAATATTTTGCACCTCTTCTGCTCCCTGCGTCAGGAAGGGGTTGGGCTGTGTTCTGAACTTATTTCAGGGATTGTCAGGGATTTTGCCATGTTCTACTTATCTGATGAGAAGGTACTTAATCCTATTAACGGGACGTTTAGTCATTAGGCTGGAGGATTTTGCATGTATGCGACTTCACGTTCATCTCTGTGAGCAAAACCACCAGGGGGAGTGTTGGGCAGAATTGCCTGATTTAATGTAATTTGGAACTGCTACTTTTCTGTAGTCAGTAGCCTCTTGTCGTGTTAGGTTTTCCACCGTCTTACTTCTTACTTTAGGAGACACCTGCAGCTTACGTTATTAGTGAAATTGATACCATTAGTTTGGCTAAAAATAGCTTTCAACATTTAATCTCTTCAGCATGGTTTTAGCTTGCTATAAAAATCACTTCATTATGTAAGGGCCTTCTTTGTACACCTTCTGAAGGTACAGGAGTTGAAAAAAATTAGGAACCCACATGCAGGCTGGCATATGAGCAGATTCTGGAATGAGATAAGCAATTTTTAGCATTTTGTATGTCATTGTATTTACCAGTCTTTTGGGGGTTAATAGCACTTACTGCTATTCAGTTCTCCATGTCTGTGAAATATGCCTAAGATCTGACTTGTACAAAGTTTTGGATACTTTGAAATGAGATATTTAAATACTAACAGGTGCTCAATATAACATATGGACAGGTACTGTTAGCAAATCATATCCCACCTTGTGTTATTCAGGAATATTACTCCACTGTAGTCAAAGAGGAGATGGGGAGAGTGGATGTTTTTAGCCCACAGTCTGTAACAGCAACTTTAACTCTATTCTGTTTACCTAATCATTCATAAAAGCCGATTGATGATTGATGGCTAAGATCTAGCATGATTAATGCTGCTTAGGCAAGAGATTTCAGGATTACCAGAAAGAGTGGAGAATCTATTTGCTCTAATGGGAATTGCAAGTCCCCAGTTTGCATTAAAAAATAGGATAGCTCCACTTTTTTCTGAAAATTATGGATGGAGTGGAATGTGTAGTTTGTTGTAATCTATATGAATTGCTGCATCATTGAGTTTCTGCTTGCTCCTTGACCAAGACTTATCACTACCCAAAACATTTCAAGTTCTCTTCTGTGGAAAAACCAAGCAGGCACCCTTGCAGACCCTTCAATGACCTGGTGACTGTTTGTTAAGGATCCCCGGGTCCTGGGCTGAAGCAGAAGCAGCTCTCCCCCTCTCTCTTCCCCTCTGAACCTCACACTCAGCTCAGGAGAGAGTGAAACTGGAAAATACATTTGCACAAAGAAAGACAATCTATTACAGACACTTGTGAAACATGTGCCATTTGCCTACATGTACAATGAATCCTAACAAAGACTTTAATCTTTCACTGCCCAGTCATTTTTGACGTTTCTCTTTGATAATATTCATTTACTAGCAGCATTCATTTTCTGGTCTTTCTGAATCTGACTCTGTATAGAGAAAACATCACTCAGCCTAGAGTGAAAAGGGTGGTTTCAACACATCACTCATAGTTCACAGGACTTTGTGAGAAAGCAGGCAGCCCCAGCCCTGTGGGGAGGGAGAGCAGCACTCCTGGCCCAGGGCAAGAGGCTGGAGAATGCCTCTGGCACAGATCCCACCACTTACTCCCAGAATTGTCTGCTTTCTGAAGGTCTCCTGGGGAGTCTCTGGTCCAGCACACACTTGCAGCTTGCAAAGCCAGTCCTTAAGCTGATGCTGAGACAGAGAGTCCTGGTGTGTGTTGAGCTCCTGTTCTCAATTCAGCTGATTTTGAACATTGCAAAGTGTCTTGCATCATCTTAGGTGCTACTCCTCATACTTTATTGTAACTATTATGTAACCACATGGAAGTAGGTACTACTATATCTATCTATATTTTTTTTACAATCCTAGTTCTTTGCTCTCACGTTATTTCATATATATCTAATGGCTGAAAGAAGAGGTGTAAGGAACCCAAAGACAAAACTGATTGAGCTAGTATGTCTGTTAAATTTAATCTTAGAAGTGCACTTAAGAAACCAACACCCTGTTCCTGAAAGGCAGCTCTTAATCATGCTTACTCTGAAAAGTTTTTCCTGTCTCATTTCTGTTTTGAATTTAATTAAACAAAAATCTCATCAATAATACCTTCAGGTTTCATGTGAAATATCCACTCTCTTTTCTTTTAACATTTTTAATCTGATTTGCAGTGACCTATTATGGAGATCTCCATTTTTCATCTCAGCTGCCATGTTCAACAGTCTCCTCTTAATTTATTTTCCTCTGAATTTGAGTGCTTTGATCAGTTACAGTATAGTGTGTCATGTCATGACATTGTGCTGACATTTTCAATTTTTCCCACTGTCATACAAGCAGATGATTCAGTGCTTATTGATGCTGCTGAAATTAATAAGGCACTCCTCTAATATTGAATCATACTAGAGACAGTCTGAAGAAGGTGTTGGGAGCTAATTGTAGAAAGTGTCTTTTTTCCTACCACAACTTCCTACCCTTGTTATTCTACTACTACTTTATTTTAATTGAAATAATATTTATCCATTGAAAAAAAATTGGAAAACTTGAAAAGGAGTTTCAGTTAAAATATATAATTTTTTTTTCAAGACACTGATAAATTTAAAAGTAAATAATTGTCGTAAGATATATAGACATTGAGCTTGAACCAAGCTGAACTTGAGCAATGAGAATTGTAGCTGCTTTGTGGATTTTTCTTAGGTCCCGTTGGATGACCTCCACAAATGTGCAACATTTTTTCACCATGTACTGTGACTTCTCCCTTTTTGTTGATCCATTCCACCTGGCAGAATTAAGCATCAAGAAACATGTTGAAATGGAATTTCCTGTGTTGTACATCAGCTATAGGATTTTGTTCCAGTTAGATATTTACACAATTATTTTCTAAGTGTTGTTTCCTACTATGCTACACATTTCCTAAGCATTTCTTTCTGAGCTAGGCCAGACATATAATGATCAGGCTGAAAATACCTGTACATATTTATAGACTCCATGAGTCATGGAAAGTGCTATATACTGACATTAAATCTCTTGGAATTTGTATGAAATAGTCCCTACTTCTATGAAATCTTAATTAGTTTTATTTGTAAGCACACTATTAGTTCTACTGCTTTCAATTGAAATTAAATCCTTGTGGGGGTTTGTGGTGTAATTACATGGCTAATCTAAAGCATGCAGAAAGCTTTGCTAAAAGTTGGTACAGGTTTTAAGGGTATAGAATTTAACTTCTGTGCTGAAAAAGTTTGTTTTGTTTTGTTTCATTTCATGTTTTGTTTTGCTTTGTTTTGATCCTTCCCAGTGCTTCAGGAGCCCCTGAGTGCCTTCTGCTTTCTCCTGTATTGCAAAGGCTCCCGAAGGCCTCCTGAAGTTCTGCATTGTGTTTGAGCTCTATCTGGTTACCTGAAGTTAGGAACCAAGGCTCCTTCTTTGGCCCAGAGGGAGAGGCATGCTCCTGAGGTGCTCTCAGTCATGCTGGAAGGCTTCAGACAGAGGAGCTGAGGCTGCATTGAGCTGAACAGCTACAGTCAGTGTAAGCTACACATCTTGCAAAAATACCAGCTCAGGCCCCCAGTGTAGCACAGCTGTGTTAGCATGAAGGAATCCCAAAGTTCACAAGCCCTGAAGCTCAGAGTCAGCCTGACACAATTACCCTGTCTGGAGGAGGGTCAGGCAATGCCAGGTCAGGACGCTGCGCTGTGCTCAGCACAAACATGAAACCAGCAGAAGGCAGAAATCAGCCTGCGAAACTTAGAGCATCACACTGAGAGTTAATGTGACTTTAGCTGGAATTATTAAGCTACAGCTTTTGGGGTCAGCAAGACCAACTTCACAAGGCTTAGCATGCTTTAAAATGTATGAGCCTCTTCTGATTTCCTTTTGCTTGTCTATCCGTGGATGATAAAGATGACAATTAGGTATGGAAAAAAAATCATCCACTTCACTGCTGAATTTTTTTTTTGTTTTCCAAGCCCTTCAGGGCTTTGACACAGTTCTGAATACCAGTCCCAGCAGTAACATGACAACTCTTGTTTCACAGGGCCATGAAAAGTTTTTTCCCCACCTTATCCAGAGGCATTACAGAAGGGACTTATGGTGATACCGAAGACTATGTGTGGGAAGACAAAACTGTAACAAAAATTTAATTCACTTTACAAAGCAAAAAGTTAAAACCTTAGGGTTGAATGAAAGACAGTATGAAGCTGAAAGCTAAAAACTTTGCAGTTGTCTTCAGAATCTGTGCTGAGGATATCAGCTAGCTATTAAACCTGGAGAAGTACTATTACTGACATTATATTATCAGCAGGAGATATCAAAGTCAGTGCAAAGATAACAACATGAGCTAGAAACAATTTATCAGAAAGCTATGAGGCAAACCTGCATGGTACAGTTACACAAACAGATTTCAGGAAGCATTTAGTATTAAAATGCTGAAGTTTTGAACCAGATGTTTTGCAAAGGTTTAGTTTCAAGCTTCCCTAGGAACATTAAAACAAAAATGTTTTATTGCATGCAGACATGTAATATATCGGCTTTCAGCCTGCAACTGAAAGGAACAGGGTTCCTTCTGTGTATTCATCTGGTTTGTTTAAGCATATTTTTGTCATTCAGCTTGTATCACCTAGTTAAAAGAGTGACTGATTATTGAAAACAACTCCAGAGTTTATTGAAATGGGGGGACTGAGTTACCAGTTTGCGAGGTGCAGAACAACTCCTGAAGATGGCAGCTGCCCTAACCTGCTGGAGAGGGATTGAAGGCACTCAGGATAGGACCTCGGTAATATTCAATGAAGAAACTGGAAATTGCTTTTTTGGGGAATAATCCTCTGCCTGGTAGCTTGGCCTCTTTTTTCTGCTGCATTTAAAGTGGACCGTGCTCCAGTGGCTATGAGACAGCAAGCCCAAAGAAGGATGTCTGAATATAAAGCTTCCTCATGTAGTTGATAATCAGACACACACAGTCCCCTTCCTTGCAGTAGCACAGCAGTGGATTCCAGCAAAGCTGGAATGCTTCCTGAAGCTGACATTTTCTCCATTTCAAATATTAAGGACAATTTCTAAGAAGACCCTTATTGCAATTACGATTAATGACCTCATGCTTCTAAGAGTTCTTGCTTAATTGCCGTTGCACATGTTTTTACAGCTGTTCTTTTATATAACTGGTACCCTGTCCTGTGCATCTGCCTCAAAACTCAAAGCTTTTTAAAGCACTGTGAAAAAAAATGCCAGTAGTTACAGAGACCTAACAAATAGGAGGAGAATTTTTTTAAAAAATATAAAATAAAAGAGTTCAGAGCAAATGAGAATTATGAATGAAGTAAAAAGGCAGAAAGGAAAAGAAAGTTGAAATAGGAAACACCACAAAGTACAAAATGTCAGAGGAGACACAGACAAGAATAATGTTTCCAATTGGAAGTATATGAATTCATATCTATGTCCTCTACCAACAGCCAAATTGTTATTGCACACAAAAATAATGTAGGAATCCCATGAAGACACACATGTGGCAGAACAGGATAACTCTTGAATCTTTTATTGTTCCTCATATTTCCTTCAGCTCCAGTATGAAGCCATTCTGGGAAAGATGGGGGGACTTGCCCACACTTCAATACATTTTCAGGTACAGTAAAATGCTAAACAGCAAGAAAAGAATTGTGGAATTCACCAGTCCAGATCTGTGTGTGCACAGTGAGTGTGTGCACCTCAGCTAGCAGGAAGCAACATGTTCTATAGGAAGATATCCCCTACCTGTGACAGGTAGGTTCAATTAGATTATTTTTTTAGGGTCCCTTCCAACCCAAATCGTTCTGTGATTCTATGATTCTCTGACATGTATGATACAGGACAAAATGGAAGACTTGGATATCCTGCTGAATGTGGATTTGTGCAATATCTATCATGCATGGAAGCTGGCAGTATCATTCATACTTACAGCACAACAAATATAGAAATTATTTCAAGTTGTAAAAAATCCAGTCTGCCATTTTCCAGCACAACTTGTAGTCAGCTGAGATGGCAGCCACCACATTTAAATCATCATTTTTTTGAAAACATAAAGTGTTAAACTCATAAAAGATGAAAGCAAACTCCTACAGAGCACAATAATATACTTAGCATTAAGCTATTAACACTTCAAAGTCATGCTAGATTTTCACCTAGGTTTTGGGTCAGCTACATTATAGCGTCCAGCACAGCATCACACATCCTACCTTGTGGACAGTGGTTTGTGGGGATTCCTTTTTCCTTATTCCTTATGTTTGAATTTTGTTTCTGCAGACAAAGTATGTTTTAAAAAATCCTAGAAGAAAGGCTCGTTATGAATATTTAGCACAATGGACAAAATGCTCTCTCCAAATGAAGAAATCCATGAAATTTCACCTGCTGGAAGGATAGTTGGGGTATGCAAATCTGAAGTATTGGGGTAGTACTATATTTTAAAAAGTAATCTCACTGTATATTCTCACTATGTTATAGAAGGGGTTTGGCCCTGAATCTTGTCAACAGAACAGATACAGAAATCTCCAGAAAATAATTGAAACCATGAGCTGGGTAATACTTAACTTCCAAGTTCCTGGCTGATCTGAAATGGCTGCTTCACAATGTTTGAAGAAGCAGACAGAACCCCTGGTCACGTGTATGTAGGGCACAAGAATGGTCAGTGACTATTACTAAAAATTCATCAATAATGCAGTTGCATTTCTAGCACATTTTGTGCTAGAAAACTTTCAAATGTCCATGGCGCTGGCACAATTATGTTGCAAATATTATTCAGAAGTATTTTGCTATTGATACTGGGGGGCGATACCACATTATGTATTTCCATACCTGACCTCACAAAGGAATGAACTTTCACTCCTGCCTTTGCCCTTGTGCCTCCAATATTATATCTCATATTCCAAGAGCAGATGTTTGAAGGCCTGTTCCTCTGCCTGGGCATATTTAACTGCACACATAGACACATTTATATATTAAAACCGTAGACAACAGGTCAGATCATTAGCTGAAGTAAATAAGCAAAGCTCCCTGGTCTCTGCAGACAGCTCTGATTCATACCAGCTGAAGACCAGTACATTTTCACTGGGTCTGGATTCAGTAAACCACACACACGCAGAGTGCAAAGCAGCCTATTGTTTGAAGGAAACCTTTCTTGTTTAGGGCACTGCTGAACAAATAAACTAGGCAGCAGAGGGAATTAGCAAGAATGAAGAGCATTAGATCCTCAGAGAAAATAACATCAAGAAAAGCCCTTGGTATCCATCAGTCAGAATTCCTTCAGTGCTGGACAAAAGCTGCAATGGAAATTGCTGTGTTGTAACCTATGTGATCCCATACTGAATAATTTACTTGAAACACTGCTTCCAACACTGCAGATTAAGTAGCATGAGCAAGGAAAGAAGGTAAAGGAGAAATTAGAAAGAACTTAAATACTATTCAAGCAAAGCACTTAACCATGCATATAACTTTTAACCTGAAAGCAGTCCCATGGAAGTCAATGGGATTACTTACGTGCTTAAGCATATCTTGAGATTAAGTGGTCCAGTGGATCGGGATTTTAAAAATCTGCATGGCTGTCACTTAAAAATGGATACAGTACAACAGAGGAAGGAAAGGAGAAAAATCTCTTTTCCATCCTCAGTTTCAAGTGCACTGACAAAGGCATGATAAGATCTAGCACTAGGAAGTTTGAGTTGGAAAAATTCAGCCTTGAAATAAGACATTTCCTTGTAGCTGTGAGGAAAATACTGAGACAGCTTACAAGAAGAGTGTGGATTTACCCTCACACAGAGGTTTTTACGATGGGGTTAAGCCATTAAAAGAAAAAGGGGATTAATCTAGATTCTGAGAGTAAATTCAAGGAGTTAAAAAAAAATTAAATTGCGCAGTTCTTGGAGAAGAGACACCTCCACCAGTTTATTGCAGCTAACTGGTCCACATCTAACCTTCAGGCTCAAAAGATTCCTAAACCACTGATTATGAGACAGATGATTTTATATTGCTCTGCTTTTTGTATCTCTTGTAAGCATCTGCTGCTTTTGGAAGTACTACTTGGCTGGACATATTTCTGATTTAACCTAGTACATCCATATTTCTTTTCAATACAGTACTATACATACACACACATCACGAGAGGATGAAGCTGGCTGGTATTTGCAGTCTTCCGGCTCTATAGTATGTCAGCC
Source organism: Passer domesticus (assembly GCF_036417665.1). Taxonomy (NCBI): domain Eukaryota; kingdom Metazoa; phylum Chordata; class Aves; order Passeriformes; family Passeridae; genus Passer; species Passer domesticus. Next base: position 113,553,844 of record NC_087474.1, read on the forward strand.
TGACTTGTGCTTACCCTCTTTTTTCATGAGTTTGATAGGAAATAGCATTGAATAAATTTCCTGGTGCTGTTTGACAATCCTGAGCTTTGTTCAGGGTTTGGGAAGGAAGTGAGTACTGTCCTGCACAGTCATCTGTGACTCCGTGGCTGTCAATGGAGCTGGAGTCATCCAGGAGCTTCTCTCCTGAGCAAGTCCCAGCAGCCAGGATGCCACACTGTGACAGAGGGACCTCCATTTCTCCTCTCTGTGGCACATGGAGAATTTCTAATCTCGTAAGGCAAAAAAAAATGTTATTTCAATACTGTCATATCTGGATTAAACTTGCATATCCTGTGGTTAGCTAGAGACCAGACCAGATGACCTCACTCAGTTTTTTCTGGCTCCAAATGCTGTAAACTCTTGTCCTGGGCTAGAGCCCATCAAAGCCCATCTGAGCCCCTGGAAATACTTGTATTGACTTCACTCTGCATGAACAAGACTTCAACTCAATGTACAGACTATGCCTGAGTCAACAGGGGTCCAAAAAGAATGTGGCTCAGCTTGCAGTAAATACATGCACCTAAATGACCACAAGCAGAGCTATTCAGAAAGGACTAGTAACAGCATCCTCACAGAAATTTAATGTGTGAAAGCTCAATTAGCTATAGATGTTAGCAGGAGATATTCTTCTCAGCTTTCTGTATGAAAGGCCTGCTGAAGTTAAAAGTATTTATAGTTACTTATGGGGGAAAAATTTAGGGTGTACTACAGGGCCCTACAGGACTCAGTCACTGGAGAAAAGCTGTTTCACCACTGTTTGTCCATTTCCCAGAATGAAACCAGCATCAACCCCCATAATTTAAAGGGTTCTAAATGAGAAAAGACTCATGTTTTAGGCCAGAAGCACATCTGGTATAGCCCTAAAGATCTAGTTCATAGCAGTAATATTTTTCTGCAGTTTTAAGCCAGAGCTTCCGCAGATTTCACTATGAAAGCTCTTAGCTTTAGACCTAAGATATGGCAGAGTGCTGGGAGCAATTAACTGTGCACTTTTACCCTAAATACCAAAGTTAAATATGCCTACATCTCTCATGGCAGAGAACAGAGGTGATCCCAGTTTAAGTGTTGGGCTTTTTGTTAAATACTGAGCTGTGATTTTCCTGTTCGTCTTTATGCAGTGATATAGAACCACTGAGAGATAGATGCATCTTGGCAGATAAATGGAAGTCATCATTGTCTTAAGAGAGGTGTTTATAAAGCAGTTATCTGTGTGTCATTAATATAACCTCACTTATATAATAAGATATTTTGGAATGTTAGTTGGGTAATAAGGAATATTTTATTTTGTACAAGTTACAATAACACACCTTTTCAGCTTGGCATTATTATTATTATCTTTATCTATAGTCACAGTAAGGGAGATTTGCATATGGTGGGTTTGTGTCCTTGTGGGTAAATTTGCCTTCTACACCTTCCATCTGTGGAATATAAAAGCTCAGGACTTTATGAGGCAAAGGTAATTTGAGACATAACCCTGTTCTACTTGGCAATTCAAAATTCCCACATGAGACCAAAAATTTTAAAGAGTATTAAGATGAGGGTGTGTTTACTTAAAGTGGGTATATTAAATTAGGGAGGTAGATGGTTGGCCAGGCATGATAACAAAGACCCCTTGCAGAGCACAAGTGAGAGCCCAAGGTCTTCTGGCTCAGCTTCAAGCACTGTCAAGCAGAGGAGACTACATTCCTGGACACTGGGTTTGATAGAGAAGCATTAGAAAACATGAAGCACTAATTATGTACATGTGGGCAAAAACTGTGGTAGCTGGTTAGGACTGTGTGTGTTTGAGAGAGATGACTAACCTGGAAAATTTACTTGTGGCTGATAAAATAATCTGTTTTCATAAGAGAGAGATTTTTTTTCCTCTGCTTGTTTGTGAGTTATACTTTGTTTGCATTTGTTTTCAATTATATTATTTGTAATTGTTGTGTTTTCCTGTAAAGTTATAACTTTGGCACATACAGATGAAAATTATCTTGGCAAAAAAAAAAAAATCCAGTGACGGCTGCCTTTGCTATATGGTACATTTTAAAAATGTCTTAGAATTCTCTAAAGCGCAAAAATGCTGCCTGTCATTTCACAACACTCTGGGGAACGACAGCTGAATCCCACTTTTAATTGTGAAATGATAGGCACACTTTCATGCATTTGGAGGAATGTAAAGTATTTCCATTATCATTTCTTGTTTTTCTGCTTATCCCTGCCTCCTCTGTCTCTTCTTTCCTCCTCACCACTCAAAGTAACATTTGGGAGGGGAGAGACATTTATCAGGAATTCACAGGCATTCCCATGGAGTTTCATAGAAAATAGATATTGATTAGAGGACAGGGGAAACAGGCTTTTTCAAGAACAGGCTTAGCAGGGGAAATTGAGCATTTGATACAGGAGTGTGGAGAGAAATGCTGGACCATGGCCATGGGGCTGGCAGCCAAGGAGAGAGCAGAACAGCGTGGGGTACCAAAAAGAGGTCGAAATAACAAAAAAAAGTAGCCTAAATATAATATCCTGGCACTGTTGGACTGGAGTAAAGTTCAAAGGGCAAGTTTGGTGTTTGAAGACAGAGACTGGACATAGAAATGCTGAAATGCTTCCTGGGCAAGAGCACTTCACTGACAGAGAAATGGATGTATGTCCATCAGCTCAAATACCAGAACCAGAGACACAGGACTGGTCATGAGCTAGCAGCTTCCACATGGTGATACCACAAGGCTGCGGCACTCACACTGCCTGTTATAAACCCTGTGAAGGAGCAGGGTACCCAAGAATGATGTGAAAGATGTTTAGCACATGGACAGAGAGACAGGAGACCTGACTTCCATATATCTCAATACCACATCCTTCCTGGTTGTCTTATTTGCTCAGATGCTGAGTTTCCTCTGGAGACAGTTAGTTCCAGGGAGGCATCTCAATTATGTAGATCAGCAAATCACAGCTGTTTCTCAATCCAGATGTTAGAAACTGCCTCCAGCAAGCTTCTCCCAGGAGCTGAGCTGCCTGTGGGTGACTGCACCGACATCTCCTCCTCTGCCCTCCTCTCCGTACCAGCAGACCTGAAAGCAGCCACCCCTGCTCCTCTGTGCCACCTCACAGGGCTGGTTGTTGTTACAAGCCAGAACAGGTAAGATTCAGTCTGACAGTTCAGAGCTGTGGCTGAAAGAGAACTGGGACATTAAGGACATAAGTGTGTCTTTCAGACTCATAACTAATGCTTTCTTTGCAGATGAGGATGCTTAGGCAATGTGTAAGTTATCAGAGCTGTCTTCACTTCCAGTTTCTGTGTCCAGGCTGTGCTCTGTTTCCAGATTGATGTTAGGCACTAATGTGCACCAGCAGCTATCTCCCCTGTCCACCCAGCCCTGACATGCCTGCACAGCCTACCCAGCCAAGGTACTGGCTCTGAGGATCCAGGCATAGGTGCAACCTCAAACACACGAGGGGAAGCATGACTTGATGTATCTTTCACTAATTGGGTGGTGAGACCAAGAGAGATGCAGGACAGCTGTAGGAGCTGTACAGGAACTCATCTGCAGCTTTTGTAACAGCCATAGCTCCAGGGGAACTGTTGTTCTGCCAGCCGCTGTTATGCATTACCAAATGAAAGGGTTCCTGTCCTCTCCTGCCTCAGTGACACTCCTCCATCAAGGGCTTAATTGTCTCCTTGGCCGTCTCTGTCCGAGGGAGGGGGATATAGCAGAGAAACAGGAAAACTGGTGGAAAACAAAGTATCTAGACAGCACATTTAATTCAGTAGGTAAATTCAGTAGGGTTGGATTTCTTAAATTTCTTCTGTACATCTGACGTGGGCTAACATTTAGACTTTCAGTTTCTTCAAGATCAATTTAACTGAATTTACTATCTAGAATTTTATTAAGTTTACTGTATAGAGTTGCAACTCATAGTTTCCTAGTAGTAATGCAGCTCCTTCCATTAAATTGTGTTTTTAAGACTAAATAACACCCATCCTTTTACCTATAAATATATAAATTAGTATTTCTTGCTCACTTGCAACAAAGGAATTTGGTGCTGGAATGTCTCCTGTTATTAAATGGGTTGAATATTTTCACAACATCTGAGGAAACAGACCAAACATGGGTCACCTGCTTTGCAAAGTATACTTTAAAATGTTTATTTTGATCCTTTGAAGTATTTGTGTCTTTTCACTGCTATTACAGAAAAATATGGATTTATACTTAACAAACATCAGTGAGAAGCTTTCTATGCTTGTTTAAACAGAAGTAAACTCAAAAACCTTGTCAAAACAAGTAGGTTAAGCTTGACTAATCAGCTGAACTCATTCTATTAATAGCCAATGTGGCATCATTTTTCCATTAAATTTTGTCTGGAATACTGGGGGCAGGTACATATATCCATACTGAAGACATTAAATCAGATGAATCTTTCCAAAATTAAAATACAGTAGTGGTAATTTACTCTCCATTTCTTCAGTCTGAGAAGGAGTATTGTGCATGGTTTAAAAAAAAAAAGTAAGAATAAATGAAATTGAGACTTTTTCAGAAAACTTTATTATGGATTGATTAGGTGGAGTTTGAAGTGATGTTGACATTCTCATGGAATATGGCCACAACTGTAGTTAAACTATCTGCCAGTGGTGACATTAAATGCAATCTGATGCAATTAAGATTACTGGGAAACACAGATACACTTTTGATTTCTGTCAGTCCTGTGGTAGGATATAAAATTGCAAAAGAGGTAAAATCAGGTGTTACATTAACATAGGTTAACTAAATGCAAATATATCAGCCTCATCCAAACCATGATTGATGGGAACTCATGCTTTGCTGTTATTGACCATTTCCTACAGCCATAACATGAGTCTCTTAATCTTACAGTGCCTTGTGTAAAGAAGCTAAATCCACTTAAGACACCCACTGACAGCATTTGCGTTTTTTTTTTTTTTTTTTGTGATGGTATTCCTCTCCAGCTCTAATGGATGTTTATCTATGGTGATGCCTTAAGTTTTAGCTTCTATATTTTTCAGCTTCTGTACTGCTTTAGTGTGTAGTTCTGAGATTGGGGGATAGTAAGCTCTCTTCACAGAGTAGAAAGAACAATTCCTTTTCTAGCTTGGTACCAAGGACAACTGACTCAAATTTCAGCCCCAAGAGCATAAACATTGTGGACAGAAGAGAGAAAAACAAGAAGGATGGGACTTCATGACCTAAAGCTGTAACTGGACAATTAACTCCAATATGCAAATGGACCAGAACTTATAAAAGTGAGAGACCCTGTGACCAGTCATTCATTTTGTGACCATTTTGGGTTCACCTTGGGTGTAGGCTGGATGGGCTCTGGTACTGCCCAAGGTGTATCCATTGAGTCCTTTTAATAAATGCCTACTTTGTTCTTTAACTCTGTCTAGCCTCTGTACCAGGTCAGCCTTGACAAGGCATCAATGGCTCCAAGAGGGAGTCAGTTTAGATATTTCTGCATATAGTTTCTCCAGGAGATAGTCAGCAGTACTGAGAAATCCAGGCACTTATTCATGAAAACTTCCCTAGCAGAAATTTCTACCTCTGAGCTCTCCTAAGAAACTGTTTCCATCTCTGAATCTTTAGCCCAACAAACAAAAATGCAACAAAATCTTTACCTAAGAGAAAAGGCCTAACATTAATTTTAGACATATCTTTTAGCCACCAGCCAAGGCAACAAACTGCAGCTGAAAGCTGCTATCTGTATCCTGCTGGAACCATACAGATAAGCAACTAGGAGAAGCATTCCCAAGGTCCCAAGTATCTGGATTTTAGATAAGAGCTGTGTGAGCCACTCAGAGTACAAGGGTCTAAGAGAAAAACCTGTGGTTTAGCTTGCATACCTCCGAAATATTAACAATATCACTGAAACATTTTTCTCATGTTAGGAATGTGGAAGCAGTAAATGGACAAATGATCCCTATTTCCTCAACAACTGTCATAATACTGTGGAGCTATAGGGCACTCAGATCTCCCTGTTTCCATAAAATCATTCAATAGAGTTGCCACAGATATTTGTGGCTATCTCATGGCATCTATGCTTTCTCATTAGAAGTATAATTGTTGTGTTAACAAAGGGCTTACACTACTGAAATCACAGCTAATCTCTGTTCTTGCTACACGTGACAAGGATTGTGGTGTCTAAGTCAGACTTTAGTTCTCACATATACAAACAGATTTAGGACTTTTTGTCACTTGGGAAGTGCACACACTCCCATGTAATTCAAAATGGAACAGCTTCCAAAGAAATGGTGATAAAAAGTCCTGTTCTGTGACACAGCAGCATTAGAAAATAGCAGTTGTTTTAATTGTCAGATTGTGCCCAAAACCCACTTCCAGTTTTCTTGAAGAACGGAAGTGGATTTGGAAATGAACGATATGTGCTCAATTTTGCTGATAGCTACTGTCTATATTCCCTCCTTGTAATCTCACATGGGGAAGTGCTCTTTCCATTCCTTTCAGCTCAAGGAAGTGCTTCCTTCCTGTTCTAGCTTCAGAGCTAATACACAGTATTTCCTTTTTTGTTCAGAGACATGAGTATAGATACATTTCAACCGAAACTTCTTCAATGAAATGCTTTCACTTCTGCTATGAGGAACCAATGTGAGAGGTTGCCAGAGGAATCTTCACATGTGTAACCTCATCAGAAGCATCCTCTTCTGGCAATCCAGCAAACATTATCAAGGACTGAAATAACCATGGAAAGTGCTCTCTTATCCCTTATACATCTTGACTTACACCTGTTGTCAGAGCAGGAAGCAGTTTAGAGAATAAAGCCTTAGGATCTACTTATTTCAACACTAGTCAATATTAAAGAGAAACTAATAGCAACAGTCTTCTAAGTGGAAGCAACCAAGGAGTTGTAGTCACTCTGTTATGTGCACTTAAGGTAGTCGCTCTTTGCACAAAAAAACCCCAAACAAACAAAGCAGTGTACTTTACTCAATGTTTGTATTGTTTCCTGTGGTTAAAGAGCATCTGCAATCCTTGGTGTTTGGACTTACTGCAGAAATAGAAAAGGGATTTTCATGTCATGGATAAAAGAGAAAAAATTACTTTTGTCAACAGCTCACAACATTTATTCATATCACATGAAAAGTCCACTTAAATGAGGACATTTGTCAGAAATACCAAGTGTATACCCTTAGCACATAATTTTTTTATTTCTTACTTTGTAACTGGATCCTCCAAGGTCTTGCTCTTCCATTTCTTATTCATTGTGTTCCATGTAGCCAAGAAACTGACAGCAAAATGACAGAGAATTATTGCCAGACAGCTCCCATTTTGTGACTATATGAAAACCCTATTTGCATATGCAGCTGAGGGCATCTATATTAGGGACCCAGTTATGTGGCTGCTTTTTTCACTCCAAGTTTTCCAAGATATCTGCAGAGCCTCTGCAATCAAAAGTTTTTTAAAGATGTTTTCTATAAATCATCTTGCAGTTTCACTGGCAGGATTATTCACCTCAAGAGTTGCAGCTAATCCCTCCATGCCAAAGGAAGCTGTGTTGGCCCTATCTGTATGGCAAAGATGGAACTGCCCAGGGAGGAAAACTTCCCTGGGGAAATCCTAGGGCTGGGAGAAGTGTTCATGGGATTTTCTACCTTTTCTATCTCTTTTAGAATGCTTTGGGTCGAGGTGGCAGCATGGTATTGAATGGTATGAGGCTGCAATAGTGACATTGTCCACTGCTGAGACACTGCCACGCTCCCACCCCTGAAGGAGCACCCTGTCTTCATTCACACAGGGTAAAGAGTTTTGACCACATGCCATAAATCCATCCCTCTTGCCTAGCTCTTTGGGTTTCTTTCACAAAACAGTGTGTTTTGTTCACCATCCTCTCTTTAAATTCTTTTGTGTTGATAATAGCAAACTGCAGTCAATGTCTGCATGTTATCAATGGGATCACAATAAGGTAGATGCTTTTTATTCCTTGGGAGCACTTGGTATATGGTGCATTATCTTGCATTTTATTTTTATTTAATCCTACACCATCAAAACACCAAGTACAACAAATCTGAGAGATTAGGCACTTTCCACCAGGAAGCACCTATTCTAAGTAAATGCCTCCTCCTATCTGATGACATACCAAGCCTAAATTGGAGAAGAACAGAGACATTCACTGTATTCTCTAGTTTCTTCTTCAAGTAACCCAGAATATTTGCAGAGATGAGGCCTGCTCTGCTTTCCCTGGAGTATTGGCTCTAATATAGCAATAACTGCTTAGTACACCCAGCTCACACTTAATTTGAGCTTCTTCCCAGTTAGTCAGGACAGGAAAATTTTCATTGCCTAACATGCCAGAAATAAAGGTATTTCTGCTCATTGTCACATTTTCCATAACTCCAAGTCTAAGGCCACCTGCTTCACTGCTTTCCTCATCATATTTTCTGAATGCACTTTCTTTCTATCTATTTAGGTCGTGGAGGTAATATATGTTTTCTGAAGGTTTTTGGGCTGCTTTTCCAAAAACTAGGATCTGCTTTTCCATTTTTTCAGTGTATGCCTTATTAACTAGAGTAAGCTCTTGTGGAAGTCTCAGGGACTCTAATACTAGTGCCTCTGCAACCAGTTGTACAAAAAGAAGTATTTAGAGATGGAAGGTACCCATTCTCCAGGCTCAGGCTTGGATTTCAATATATTGAGCAATGAACATTATTAGTTCAGTATCTGGGGAATTGCCTGATGGAGATTTCTGTGGGATTTGTCTGAAACCATAGAGTTGCACAAAAGTAGCCCTGCTGTAAAAGGGCAGATGTTTGCAGAGTGATGCCTTGCCTCCTGACAGATAACCTGCTTTGCTAGGGGAGATAGTACTTCTGCCCACTAAGGGATCCTAGGAAAAATCAGATGTGGTAAGTTCAGTCTGTTTTTGGATTATTTGGGTGGTATTTCCACTGAGGAAAGCAAACACCCCCACTGACAAGCCTTGTGGAGAAAACTTGGCTTGCAGAGTACATCCTGTAGGAACACCTGATCCCAGGCACTGGCTTCCCAAAGAAACCTGAGATGCTGCTTTTAGGTTTGGTCACAAACTTAAGTTGTATTTTGCCTGGCTAACTGTGCTCCTTCTTTTTTATTTTTTTAATCCCATCCTGAGAATTTTGTACGATTTTGCTAATTCCTTGTTATTCACCAAACAATTGTCAAAACTACTTGGTGTCTCTCAGCTTTTTGTTCTGTACATGGGGATGGAAGTGAGCAGGATTGCTTTGCTGCTGTCCCAGGCAGTCCTTGCAAAAGCAGCCACTGTGATGTCAAAAGAAACAGTAAATCTCTGGCATAACAAAAGAGAATCAAAGTGACTTACAAAGAAATGTTAAAGCAGCATTTTTTTCCCTACACACACACATCCCACAGTATTGTAGAAAATTCCTTAAGCAACAGAAGTGGAAAGAGAAACAAAGTTTAACATTTCAGTGTCTTACTCAGCAAGGTTTTCTGAGGAAAACAGATCAGTTGAAATTGTAACCTTTGTTAGTTTTTCCATATACTTTATTCAAATAAAGATATGTGAGCTACATGTGTTCCTGTTTAATCCCAAGATTTTATTCTAAATGCCTTGGATTGTACATTAACTTGGTATTTTTATTTATTAGTTTTTGAAAAGTGTGGCACACAGGGATAATGTTGAATGTGCTGTAAATCAGTGTAGTATTTAGCTTGTAGAGATTTAATCAGAAAAGTTAGATTTGTAGAGGGAGGAAGTATCTTTTATTAGCCTAGCTGCCAGAGTGGGGGAAAAAAGGAGAGAAATCTAAAAGCTCTACTCATTTTTCTAATTTGATCCTTCAGTCTAATAAAATAAAACAGTACCCTTAAACCAAAAAAGTTACACCAACACCAGTATGAAAATACAAAAGATGAATCATTTGTGCAGACATGGCCACAAACCTCTGTAACCTCATTGCCCACATCCTCCCTTCTGCCCAAATATAAAATATGGTTATCACACTCAGAGCTAATGATTTGTTAGGAAAGGGGAGGCTGTATTTGATGTATTTCATGAGGGAAATGAGTTCAGGCAGATCAGAGTAGCCTGTCAGCCCACGGAGCAGGCAGGAGGATGGTGTGTGCAGGACAGCTGCAGTGTAACACAGACTTACAACCAGGAGCAAACTCTCCATTTCAATCCCTGGGCACTTGCAACAAAACAAAAATAAAGCCCAGCTCTGTGATCCTTGTTTGAGTATTGCTCAGGCTCATCAAAAGATGCAGGATTGAGTTTGAGTGACAAGTTCAGCCTCCTCTTAGGGCAAAGGTTTGAAATTCCTTTACTTAATGAGTAATTGTATCATACAGCGCCTGCTGAGCTGCTAATGGCAAATGAGAGACATTTTGGGACAGAAGGAAGCTAGGAGTCCTTTCTAATTAAGTGTGCCCCTTTCTGAGTCTCTAGATAAATTCCACAACTGTTTTCATTCCATGCTTGCATACTACACCTTTTTCTTCTTTCCCTGTTTTTCCTGCATGCTCTGTCCACTGCTGTGCAGGCAGAAAATTCCTCTTGAATTCCTTTTATGTCTGTCATTCCATAGACTAAATCAGAGCCCCTTGGTTTATGATAAGGAATGCAGCCCTTACTGCTATCAACATGTCTCTGGACCCTTCCTATTACTATTTCCAATTTGAAGGTTCCTTTGGGTCCTTGTTTTATCAAAAGTGCTGTTTCCTAAGTATTCTTAACTATGGTCTGTGAATTTATGCATGGTCTGGTTCATCTCCAGTGTGCTGTCCAGGCCATTTTGACACAAAATAGCAAAACATGTGCTCAGTTCTGCTCTGGAGGTGCCACCACTGTCTCACACTTGAGCTGGATGTGTGCCAGGTCATGCTGAGTCCAGGAGCCGTGGAATGACTGAGGTGCTCTGTAGGGAGCCTCACCTCAGATGTGCACACTCTGGAAGTGTCTCGACTCAGATTTGCACCCCATAGCCTCTATGCCTTTTGGTGAATCACCCCAATTCCTCTTTGTGTCCTCGGGAACAGGGCGTTTCCATTCTCCTCACATCCCACATGCTTCCACCACTGCAATATGGACACCCCCTCCAGCATGTTTCAGTGTTCCTAAATCTTCTGGGCAGCAGAAATTGTGGCTGGCTGGGACGTGCCTGCATGCCAGCTGGCCAGCCTAACGTGCACGTGGGCATGGGTTGGATGGCCACTTCCAGACTGAACAAAGGCTGAGCTCTGTCTGCATTCCCATCAGGAACAGATGCTCCTCTGGCTCTTGTTTTCCTATGTGGACAAATGGTTCAATCAAATGTTTGAGAGCCGAGCGACTTTGAGCCTGTGTCTTTCAGCTAAATCTGATTGAAATGGGTGAATTGCAGGGCAAAGTTCTAAGAAAAGATGACACACTGGTCTTGAGAGTTGACACACAGACTCTTGGACAAACAGGCTGCAAAAGTCACGTAGGAATCGTTTTCTTAAGAAATAAGGCTAACAATGCAATAGTCTGGGTGGAGAATGATATCAGGGAAACTGGATTTGGCTTCCTGATTCTGAGACTCAGCCTGTGCAGTCCCATAAATAATGTTGCTGACAGGCAGTTTTAAATTGCACAACAAATGGACCAGGGCAGGGCTACATGATGGAGCAGAGCAAAACACATCCCCTCTACTCTCCTGCTCTTCAGCTGCTTGCTGCCCGCTGCCTCTCCCCTTTCCCTTGCACAACCAAGTGTAAAGAAGAGATCTGCACTAAGAGGCTCCTCCTTTCCTGAACGGAAAATAAGTCCTGATGGTTATTGTACCCCCGAATCTCCTCATGTGAAATAGAGCTGGCTCGTGTGAGTGGATCTCAAGCAGCAGTGTTGAACCCCTCTCATCTACAGCCAGCTCTGGTGCTGGTCTGGGTCTGGTTCTTGTGTGTGGTTTGGTTCTGGTGCATGCACCTGAAATTTCACATGCTCAAGGTGGTAGACAATGCCTACTTGCAAATTCTGAAGAATAGATAATAAAGTAGCAGACGCTCAAACCATGAAAATGGGGAAGACTAGCAAGGGAGGGAGCCTGCTGGTGAAGCAAAGTTCATAGCACACGGGCTCTTTGCAAAAAGCTTAACAGAAACTAGGAGAAATTCTCTTAGGCCTTTGTTATATTCCATCTTCCTGAAACCTCCTCCATGATGAAGGTGAAATGAAGCTGTTTTGGCACTGGAATCTTGTCACTCTTCAGATATTCTAATTATCTGCCCTAACAGGAGCCTGCTTTCCTAGTTCACTGTTTCTTTTTCCTCCCTTGAGACTATTTCTGGCATGTGTTTCCACATCATTATGCGAACGCAGAGTGCAAAAAATGTCTTTAATGTTTCAGCAAGACTGTACCTAGTTTATCAAGTGAATACAAATGTGTAAATCGGAAGGAAAATCTGCTGTCTTTTTCACCCACACTTTTACCCTTTAGGATCAACTTGAAAAGCACTTTGTAACATACATGAAAAAATTCTGATTTCCTCTCTCTTTTGTACTTCCTTACCTGACACACCTGATGTGAAGCATTGCTGTCTTTTATCAGATACATTTATCTGCTCTCCTCCATTTGGAGCCAAGTCCTCACTGATTGTGATGGATATAGAAAGGGAGGGAATGTGGTTCCTCACAGAATTCATCACTAAGAGATAAATGAGAAATACTGAAGCTATGCTGAAGTTAGATTTTAAGTGTCAGGCAAATTTTGAAAAGACTGAGTAAAACTTAACGGGATATTGTAATCAGACTCGGGGGATTTCATGGAGTGTTTTTAATGAAGCTGAAAAATAATGGCAATGCCCAGAATATTACTTATATATGGAGCCTCTTATACTACAAATACAGACTCCTGACTCTGCAGAGAAAATTAAAGAATGGTGGTATGGGTAGATAAGCAGAGGCACTGAGGGATTTGCAAGCTGGCCACAAAAAAAAAGAGGCCAGGGATGGTCTCAAAGAGGAGGCAGGAGAATCAGGGCTGCTGTGGGGAGCAAGGGGACAGCAGAGCAGAGGCAGGCAGGGACAAAGGTCTCACCAGGGATCCCTGGAAGGGTTGGCCCTGCCAAAACTGCTGCTCTGAAGGCTGCAGCAGAAGCAGCAGTGAGTCTGTGTGTCCTGAGCAGTGACCCAGGCAAGGGAGGCACCCAGCTCACTGTCATTTCCCCATCCAGATGCTCTGCCCCAGTAGCTCTCCATTTGCTGTCTCCTGTTCTCCCTGGCACTGGAAAAGAGCTCTCCACATCTGCTTTGCCTTTGCTCTGTCGGGTTGTGCAAAATCAAAAGCCAGCCCCTCAATGTGTGTGTAAAAGATGTCCAAACACCCATTTAACTCCCAAGTGGGCTTTGCAGCTTCTCTGCTGTCCCTGCCCTTCTTTACAAGTATGTGCTGAACTACTCTGTGTCCACAAAGACAAACATGCCATTTTAGCAAAGAAGATAATTAAAGTTTTATTGAAAACATACACCAGGAAGAATGTCTGCTTAAAAGCTGCCTCCCTGCATGTAACTATAGGCTGTACCTTTTGTTTTCAGCTGAGGAATGAACAAACCACACAGCTAGGATTTACAGGGAATGCTTATTAAGAAAAGGCAGTTTCAAAGAAGACTCTGAAGTGTGAGATGCAAAATTGGTAGTGGTCACCTGAAGCAGGTTGGAGCTGCAAGCAGACTGTCCTTTTGTGTTCAGTAATTTCACTCCTGGCAGCTGCTACAGCTACAGCTACAGCTGATTCCATGTTCTGCCCTGCCCTGCCCTGCCAAGAGCTGTATAGGTGTATACATACACATATGTCAAAGAAAAAAAAAAGAGAAAGATGGAAAATACTTTGTTCTTAATAGGAAAATATCCATCTCACAATGTTTAAAATGGAGAGCTTTTTTTCCTCACAAAATGGAAACCCTTTAAAATGTAGATATGTGTAAAATATCCTCCCCAAAAAACTTTGAAGAACAAATTAGCTGGTGCTGTGGCATCTCACCAGGCTGTGGAATTTATGAAAACCACATTCCTTGGATTCTAAAACACTGGCCATCCCGCTGCTCTTTCAAATAATGTTGATTTTGCTGACTAGTCTCTCTGAGAGCCAGCACAGTTGTCTAATTGTAAGTAAATAATCTCAGAACAAATCCGTGTTTGACATACTGTCATACTAGCATTTACTGTTTTGCAAAAGGGATTTACTTCAAGGATATTGAAAAATTCCATTGGTGTTTAAGGGGAGTAGCAACTGTGACCCTCTATAAATTAAAATGCTTGACCCTGCTATATGATATAGAAGATCCAAAGTATTTCACAGGTTCAGGTCAGTGAAGGCAGAAAACAAACCCTGCTTCTGAAGGTGCGGTGTTGTGTTCACACAAACATCCGCCAGGACCGTGAAGGTTTACAAGGGTGAGATATTTCAATTTCAGGCTCTTAGGCTCATGTGCAGCCCCCCATAGCTTCTTTGGGAATGTCTAAGGTTGATTATAAAGGTCTACCCTTACAGATCATGTTGCTAGGAAAGGACATGCTGGCCACGTTCAGAGCTGCCGTAAAGTGCTAAAGAGGGACACTGGTGCCACTGTGATGTCAAAGTTCAAGAGCCTCATGAGTCCCATGGACCACCTACAACCTGGAGCTGCCAAATCCTAGCATCCTCTATATTCAAGAGAAGATGAAGCCATGAAATCCAGTCTAAAAGCCTGGAATGGTCAACTTGAGCATGGCCCAGCACTGCTCTTCTGAGACCCTTTCAGGGCAGGCTGGGATAACACAGGGACTCGAGCACCAATGCCCCACTGCTCTTGAATGCAATGCCGTAGCTGTAGTGGCTGTGTAGTGTACCACAAGTGCCTGTAGAGAAGGGTTTTCTTGGCTGAGATGTCACAACTCTCTTTCTCTGGCCATACAAGCCAGGACCTAGCAACTTGGCATATGAGCAAGCTCTGAAGAGCTCATCATGATCTCGGATGGTGACACCACAGCAGCAACGCAGGCACAGCAGACTGCATGGCCTGGTGCCTGGGAGCCCCAACCCTGCCATCCTCAGAGCCTTTCCCAGGAGCTACAAATAGCCAGGACAAGGCAGATGATGAGGAAAATCTGAAGTACAGGGTCAACCCTAGGAATTACATACCCACACGCATATATTGAATATTGCAGCCAGAAATGGGAAGGATGCTGGACTGAATTTCCATCTTTCACTCTTTGATTGAACATAGGAAGCTACATGGTGTGTTGGGAGTTTTTTCATCACCAGTATGAAGATAGAAATCCATGCCTCCCTTTATGGAATTCTTTAAGAGCTGATATTTATGATGTCATCATTGTAGTTGCTGTTGTCATTTGCATCAGCACTGCTTACTGTAGCCCTTGTTTAATATAGCTATGGAAAAAAATGCATCTTTTTGTAGCACAGCCACTGTAATATCACAGTCACTGTATAACCTGCTTGAAAAGGGGTGCAGAGCTCATTACAAGTTCCAGTGATTCCAGAGTTATCCCAGCATGACACCCCATTAAACCCGTGAGCTTCATTGAGGCCCAAACCAAATTCTGAGTGTGATACAGAATTCCCAAAGATGTGTGCTGTGCCTTGTTAGGTGAAGGCTGTTGCTAGAGGTTTTTTAAGAAGAGCACTTTCCAGGTTCTCCCAGTCTGTCACTGCACTGAATTCAATGTGCCTTGTACCATTAAGTGTTATAAGACAAAAAGGTGACTGGCCAAGAACAATCAGGTTTTCATATCATATTTTTTACATGGCTGAATACTTTTTCTTTTTACTGTGCGTTTGGTGTACATGGAGTGAAGAGTTTTGGTCTGCGACATATTTTAGATCTAACCCCTTTAATATTCCCATTATAATGAAGAGACAAAACTGGCTTGTTGTGAATTAATTCAATAGAAATATTCATCAGAAACAACAAAAATGTTCTGTGACTAATGAAAGCATTCAAATTAACTATCCAGTTGTTTAAAAGGTCCTTCTAATAACAAGTTTGTGTTTGTCTGAAAAGTTAAACTGTTGAAGTGCAGTCAGTGTGATGGAAGTGTACAAAGTTTTGTTTAAATTTTTGGCTCCTACAGGGAAAACTGTCTCTTTGGATTTGTGTGCATCTGTGTCTGTCTGAAACTAAAATCCAAAGAATCAGGAGCTGGAACAGTTTTTGGTGTTGATTCAAGTGGTGCATGAGAATTCAGGTCAGTTTTCTTACTGGATCAGCACCAATTTCACTATTTCCAGTCAAAGAAGTTATGATACTTGTTCTTAAAATGTTCTTGAATGGGACTGCATTAAAAACTCCAGCATGTCAAGCCATTTCTTCTGGACTTGTGTGCTGCTCATGGACAGATCACTCATAAATGCTGCTAACAAATTTGCCCTTTGTGACCTCATGCTGTGAAGTTACCTCAATAATTAAAAGAGTTCCTATATCAAATAACAAAGCCCCTTTTTTCACAGTGGAATGTGTAATGTTTGTAGATTTTCCTCTCCAGTAAGCTGTCAACATTTTCAAAGAAAAACAGGAAGATGTCTAGCAGGGAGATCACAAGGTAGGGAGCCAGGAGGTCTAGGTTCATTCCTGGCCCTGCCACCATCACATCACATTACATGATGCACAGCTCCTCTCTGCTTAGTTTCCCTTATTTCCCGCGCAACAGCACTGTTCCTGATGGACTCTGGGCTGTGCTCTTGGTGCCGGGGACCATTGGGAAAGCTCTGGTAGCAGAAGATGTTCACAGAACTCTTTGGCACATACAGCAGTGTGAATTTTCAGAAAACTGCCTCTGAAAAAAAAAACTGTACATTTTTTTGTCTCTGAAAAGTTCAGCTGCTTTGCAGGGAATATTAACCACTTTCCCATGAATACATGTACTGGCCACGAAGGTGCCATTATAATAGTTGTCATTTAATCCAATGTTTGTCTTAAGCAATAAATTTTCACCAACAATCCAATAATATTTCCCTGGGATCCCAAATGTCTTCTTTTTTTTTTTCTTTTCTTGTTTTTGAGGCTGAATTACCAGTTATGTAATATAAGGAGGTTTTTGGGTTTTTTTGCTTTTGCTTCATAAATGATTTTTTGTTAGGCACAGTGGAAAAAGAACACCATATAACAATTCAAAATGAAGCCATCTGGCTTTGTGTCCATCTAACAATGTTAACAAATATCCCACATCTAAAGGAGACATGAAGCACTATTTCTGTGCTGTGTTCATTTACTGCACTTTGAAGGAGCATAACCCAAAGATGCATTTATTAAACCAAGCACACACATCTTCCTTTCTCTTTCCCACGGCATTTCATTCCTTCTTTGCCTGTGTTTCAGTGATCTTGCCTCCACTGTGGTGCACCTTAAAAAATCAGAAAAAAATTCTCAAAGCCATGATCTTGCTGTTGCACTTGGTGTGGGCTCCTACCTTGCAACCCTTGCAGGAAAATAGAAGGCAACTGCAGGATTATCACCAGGATGCAGCCCTTAGGTCACTTCAGAGTAACTCATTGGCTTGTCCCATACCCTAATGGGTTTTTGTTTCCAGCATGTGAGTGTATTGGATGATGCAAGATAAATATGACAAATGAGAATATTAGAAAATATTCCCTGCCTGTTGGCATTTTGATATTGCTTGTGGGAAGAAAAATAAAAGAGCAGAAAGGATTTCAAGCTTAGATTCATGCTAGTAGGAAAGCCTTACAATTAGTCTACACCCAGTATTCCCTAATGTGTGGTCTCCAAGACATCAGAAGGGAGACAGTGAAATGATTGCGAAAAAAATTAAAAACCACACACACGCACACATATTCCCACAGATTCAAACAAGCAAGCAGTCAAAGCAGGAGAAAATAAAAAATCCTGTATGGAGTCTACTCATACTATTTGACCATAATAAAAACTACCTTGGCAAGGTGATCCTTGGATTTCTTTTTTCCTCCCTCAACCCGTTAGATGGTACTTCAGTAAGGAGGAGTGATAGCACTGGCAAACACCTTTAGTGAAGGCAGATTTCACCAATGAAGGGAGTTTTTTCTCACACAGTAAAAGTGCTTCATTGAAAAACCTCACAATTGATACAGAGTTTGTATGGACAAGCCTGTAAGTTTGGAGTGTTTATTTTCATGCTCCTTTCTGTAAAGCCATAGGCCAACACAACAACTCTAGCACTTCCACCACAAGGAAGTAGGACAGATTTGATGAAATAGCTCTGCTTGGAAGTGCAGATGGGCATCTCTGTAGCTGCAACTTATTTAGGTTAGGAGGGAATTGCATCTCTCTTGGATTCTGCTCCAGAAGCTGGTACTTGTCTGGTATATTATACAAGGAACTCTCCCTCTTGGGGCACAGAAGAGATGAGCAATGGCCAAGGACTTGTGCTGCTGCAGATCACTTTGTCCCACCTCTCCCACCATTGAAGGAAACTGCATGTGCCAGATAGAAGAAAATTCAAAAGAGCTCCTGTAGGGTGGCTGTCTTGATCTCTGCACCTCTTCAGGCCCAGGACAGGCACAGCTGAGTAAACAAATCCATAGGATGGCCAAGCTTTAAGTGAGATAAATAAATAAAAAAGTTAATTAAATGCTGATATAATTAACTCCTAATTTTTATATAGCACCCAAAATTACCATTTGTGCCTCTCAAAATATGACAACACTTTGGCATATTCATTAGAAATTGCATTATGTTTTTTTCTGTTTCTAAAAATAAGAAGTCCAAGGAGCCTCTTGCCTTCCAAGAGAGGAGCTGGGGCAGGTACCAGCAGTGGTGGGACTCCAGCGGACGTGAACGGGCTCTGTAGAAGGGTATGGGCTCTTTTCCTGGAAATCCTGATGTTTGCATGCACACATGCACATACTCAGCTAATGCAACTCTGCTGATACTATCAACAGCTTTTCTTCTTCTTTTTCATGACCGTTTGTGGTTTTGACTCATTTATTCCAAAACTGTGCAGCTAAGTCTGCCCAGCTATCTAAAATTAAAGATCTTCGCTCACTTTTCCTTTTTTTTTTCCTCCTTTCTTCTTTTAATGTGGTTTTGTTACAATCTGTCCTCCTTTCTGCTGTTATGACTGAAAGGAGTTCATTTAGGTGTCCTAAGACAGGGGAGAAGAGTTCAGAAATCCTCTGTGGTGTCATCTTCATGTAGGGGAATGTGTCAGAGAGAGCATTTAAGTCTTCTGTGTCCATGCTGAAGACTTTCACTTTTTCCTGGTGCCACAAGTGTTTTCTTTGCCATTAGCTCACCATGTGGGAATCAGTGTCTTAACATGCATAACAGCACGGCAAAAGTTTAAAATATGCTACAAAACTTAATGACAAAAATATGTGTAGAATCAAATAAATCAAAATCTTGCTTTTGGACTGGGTTCTGTGGGTGGAAGGTTGTTCTTATATTTCATTTTTTAAGCCTTCATTCATTCCTGCAATAGAATGCTATCTGTTTTGGTTTTAATTTAGTCCACTTCACATAGTTTTTCACATGCAACAGATATAAGATACCTCTTTACTGTCTTGTTTCTTTATTCAATATATTTTTAAAAGTATGTGATGTTTACAGTTTGACAAAAAGTAATGTCTTTTACTCATCTTGGAGGGCTTAGCACCAGGGGCCTCATCAAATGTGTGTCTCTTAATCACAAAGCCAAGCATTTAGGTTCAAAGAGATGATTCTTTATAGCATAAACTCACAAAAATATGTCTTGAGACCTCTCAATATGATGTAATATAAAAAATATATATAAACATAGGAATTATTCAGAGAGGTTTTGCAATCTTGACAAACGACCCATTAAAAGATGGATCTTTTCCCTGAAAAGGAAAGTTATTCTTAGCTGCAGAACAGAGCCACTTTCAAAGCAAAGTAAGTGAAAGGGGGTTGTATCTCTTCACAAGTAGTTCAATTTTGTATAGATCTTGAAAAAATTGCAAACAAAAAAAAGTGTGTTGAATTTTGCATCAAACGTGTAGAGAATGCAGTAAAGAAGAACCCAGATGGTCTGTGTGCAGCTTCCCAGGACACCCAGACTGGGAGACACGGAGGTGCCCAGGCTGAATAACTGATGACCTGATTTCTAGATGGTATGAAAGAGGCACATACAGACCCACATCACTGCCACCAATCTAACAAGAAATCAGGACGTGGGAAGGACTTCATAGGTGGCATCCTTTGTCCTACCTGCCAAGGAGTCCCAGGCAGACTACCTGGATACTCATATCTGGATGCCTGAATGCATTTATTTGGGTATATACCCCTCCTGGTGCTTGTCAGCATCAGCATATGGGCACAAGAGTGTGAATGAAATTTACTCCATTATACAATAGAATCACCTTCCCCTCTCTAAAGTGATCTTTGATTGATCAAAGTAGTGTAGTGTTGCAACACTATTTCTTACAGATATATGGGAAATTCTGGCTTTCAAAGAACTTTGTGTGTTGTTATGAATCAGTGATTGCTCTGCAGCCTGCTTGCAGCAAGTACAGGCAGGTCCCAGCACAATTTGCCTCTAATAGCATCAAACAGGAGTTACACATCCAAACCCATCAGATGTTTGTTTAACTGGACTGGATTTGCACGGCTTTCCTTCCTGCCAATAAAATAAATAAATAAATAGAGGTAATCTCAACATGCAGTGAAATCCCGACTCTGCTGAATCCAGTGGCACGTATCCCATTGATTTCAGGAAGGCAAGGTTTTCAGCCATGGCTTCTGGTCTTCCAAGCTGTTGAATGTGAAAGCTGAAGGCAAAGGACATCTGTAAAGGTTCCTCCTTATCAGGCTCTCTAGAGTTAGCACCATCAGAAAGAGCAAAAGCAGTAGGACTACTCTAAAATGAGCAGATCCAATGATCATTTGAAGTTCAAGCAGATATTTAATGGCTTTTAAAGAACTAAACAATACCCACTCCTGTACAACATGAAAAGTAAACAGCATCTTTCCCATTAAGGCTAATGGCAGCTCGGCCCATGCCTCAGGAAACTAGCAGCAATATTTGCATCCATGTCTGCACATGTCCTTGAAATGTGTTCATCTCCTTCCTATGCAGGTTTTAATAAACTACCATCCTGTCTTAGAACAGTACCTAAAACACAGGCTGGCTTTTTCATCAAAATATTTTCCAATGCAGTAGTGCTCTTTTCATCAAACTTTGAAACATTTTAAAATATGTTGATACAAATCAACTCCACCCCAAACTTTTTCAGCACAAATGTTTCAAGAAAAGCACTATTTCAAGAAAATATATTTCAGCATACATTATGAAAATTCATTTCAGGATTCTGAAATTATGTTTCTATTTTTCTTGTGTTAATTTTAAAATAAATTTTATAACTTATGGCAATTTATTCAATAATGCCGTTAGCAGATGACAACATAGCACAATGCAATAAAAACTATCAACACAGCTGAAGTATTTTATTCCCTTATTGGGTTTTACTATCTCTTAAAATCATTACTGTGTGCTGCTTTCTATCACTGAATGAAACCTCTTTCCTTGATCACAGTGTCTCCTGTTTTTTGCAAAGATCTGGTATGTCACTCCCATCCAAGTATTTCCTGTTTGTTTTGGAAGTAAAGAGTCTGATAAATTCTTTCAACACAACAGAAATTGGAGACAGCTACATTGAGAAGATAAAATGCTTTAATGTGCAATAAACAGAAGCCAGACTTAACAATTATTTAAAGTAATATAATGAAATATAGTTGCTCTGAAGTCATCAGCTGATTTCAAAACAATGAAAGTGGCATAAAGTAATATCGAAATGTAAAAACATAAAATTATAAATACAGGAAACATTTAAAAATTTTTAACCCAGAAATTCAAACTATAACCCATAATTTACAGAGTTATAAGTAGATAGCATTTAATTTTTTTTTTTTTTTTTTTTGCACTGTGGAGTGTAGGAAAACTAGGTTCAAATGTAATTTCTCCTTTAATTCAGAATAAAAACAAATATTCAACAGCAACATTTCCTGAACACATATTTTTCATGTTTTGATCAGGACTGATATTTAGACAAACAGTTTAAAAGAAAATTCCTCTTTCCAGAAAGTGCCACATGTTATAGAACAGCATGAGCTCAAGTGAGCATTTAATCAAAACTGTTTAAATTTGGAGTGGTATTAATAAACCATGAAGGAATTCAGTCATTGTTCCAATATCAATCCCTATATCATCACCATGTACAGTGTAAGAATATATATAGGGTTCTTATTAGCCAAAAATGCTGCCCATCAGCATAACCAGGAAGCACAAGTCCAAGTAATGCTATGCAATTGTATACAAACCGTTTCAGCTCATGAAAAACAGCCAGGAAAAAACATCAACAGAAGTGTTGTCTGCACGACCAATTAATTCCTGCCGAAGGCTGAGAGCATCGGGCCGTGCACGAGGTTGTACCTGCAATATTTGGCAATACAGGGGTCTGCCACTGAGTGAACACACCTGAATGTATTGTTTGTAACAGTGTTTTGCCTGACCAGGATGAACTTGCCATAAAACAAGCAACAGAGACTTTAATGAATAATTTAGAATTTACTTTTATAAAGAATGGCTTAGGTTGGAAAAGACCTTTAAGATCATCGAGGCCAGCCATTAACCCAGCACTGCCAAGTCCACCACTAATCCATGTCCCAAAGAGCCATATCTACACAACTTTTAAATACCTTCAGGGATGGTGATTCCACCAGTTCCCTGGGTTTAAAATGTCACAAAACAATACACTCAATAGGGCTCACCTGGACACTTACAGGTTATGAACTTTCAGCTTTTTCGTTCATTCTTTGCAATTATTAGTTGCAGTCTTATTTCACATGACTCTTAAAATTCAAAGTTTTGGTAAGAGCAATCCTTTACAAGAACTGCCACAACCCTGAAAAAAGCTTCCTGTGGTATAAAATGTTACTGCCTAGTTAGTTAGCAGAGCAGATCATGTCCCAAGGTTTCATTCTTCACATTTCAACCCCACCATAAAAGAAATCCATTTCAAGATTTCTTGTCTGGTGACCAGACGCCCACATAGCCATGGCAGTGGATGAATTAATCTCCTGCACTATCACCTTCTACAGCAATTGTTTTTCTGGGACAACTACCAAAGTCAGAAAAGAAACTCCAAAGTCCAGCAAATGAAGAGCTAGCAGGAGCACTCTGCTTCCAACTGGATGAAAGAAGCTTGATCATGGCCATGCCATTTAACACAGGACCATGTATTGTACCTCCTATCCATGTGGAGGACTTTCATATTTCACGGATTCAAAGTTGAATTGGAACTGGAATACATTTTGAGAAGACATAATGAGGTTTATAGACTCCATATTTTCCCAAATAACTTACATAATATTCATGTTTGTGATTTTGTTTTGCCCCAGTAATTCACCACAGGCCCTAGAGAAGGGTGATAATGAAGACCACAGAGCTGGAGCACCTTTCCTATGAAGACAGACTGAGCTGGGGTTGTTCAGCCTGGAGAAGAGAAGGCTCTGGGAAGACCTTATAGCAGCCTTCCAGTGCCTAAAGGGGGCTACAGGAGAGATGGAGAGGGACATTTTACATGCACATGTAGGGATAGGAGAAAGGGGAATGGTTTTAAACTGACAGAGGATAAGTTTATATTAGATATTAAGAATAAATTCTTTACTGTGAGGGTGGTGAGGCACTGGAACAGCTTGCCCAGAGAAAATGTGCATGTCCCATCCCTGGAAGTGTTCAAGCCAGTTGGATGGGGCTTTAGGCAGCCTGGTCTAGTGGAAGCTGTCCCTGCCCATGGCAGGGGGCTGGAATGGGATGATCTTTAATGTCCCCTCCAACCCAGACCATTCTGTGATTCTAGGACTCTATGTTGAACAGTTTTTCTGAGATTGGAGGCTGCACTTTCACATCCCCTTTCTTCACCCCAAGGCTGCAAAAAGCTTATGAAGAGTTACCAGAAAACACTCTTAGTCACAAGGAGCTCATTCCCCATAGGAGGGGAAGTGAGAGGTGGCTGAGTTATGGCCAAGGCTCTGCTAGCTGAGTCTGCTTTCTGGCTGCAGCTCAGTCAGTCTCTCTCAGGCAAGGTAATGCTTGTTCCCGTAGCCAGCAAATGCAGCCAGTTCTCACCCTCATCCCGCGAGGCACGGAGCTGCTGCTGAATCAGGGCTGCACAAAGACGAACGAGCCCAACGGGAAAGGGCAGGGAAATGGAGACAGCTCACACTCATAAAATGAGAAACACAGAGTTAGAAGAATTACAGAAACTATAAAAATCCTCTGCACTTTGGAACGTCCTTCTAGCAGCAAAGCCTGAGAAGTCCTTTCCCCACAGTAATTCCTCTTCTGTGTCATCCAAACCTCAAATTCCTCTCTGGAAATGAATGTGGATGGGACTATATTTCCCTGTGGTTGTTGCTGAATGACTCAAAACTTTTCCCTCCCTTTTCCTGTGAGACTGAGGGGCCACATCAACCACCAGCAAAATTTTGCACTCTGCATTTTAGTTCTGTGAAAAAAGTAGTATCTGGGCCAAAAGAACAGGAAAATTGGTTACAAGTTCAGGTTTCTTTAATTGCAAACACAAATATTATTCATATGTAAAATAAAATATAATAACATAAAGTTAGGCTGCTTGGTTGGGCCGATGGAGGCTTGCAGGGATGGACAGAAAGTGGCTCCATGGCAGATGTCGTGCCTTTAGGACAACATACACTACTGCTCCTAGGAGCTGGACCAAGACAAACTGCCTCAAAGCATCCTTGTTTGCCATAAATACCCTACTCCTGGCCATATCTCCAGCAATTCTTCTGGGGACTTGTCTGGAAAGGTCAAGGAAGAGAAGACCACTGCCAGGAGCAGCTTGTACTCTCCACTGATGAATGCAGCACCACCAGCAGCTGCAAAGCTGAGAAATATCTTCTTTGCCTTGGTCTTCAACAACAAGGTGTCTCAGACCTTTATGCCTAGAAGTGATGGTCAGGGAGAGAGAAACTTAAAAAAAAAAAAAAGGAAAAGAACTGAGTCAGAGGTTCCTTGGGAAACTTTGATCTATGTTGATACAAGTAGATAGGGTTTGTGCAAGGTTCCAAAAGGTTCAAAGGATAGTGGTTAATGATTCCTGTCACCTTGTCTGGTGACTAGCTACAAGGCAAGATATGTCCTGTCTTACACCTTTATTCCTGATCTGAAGGTGGGGATGGGGTACAATTTAATTAAGTCTGCAGATGAAACAAAACTGGGGAGTGCATTCACTGGGCTAGGACACAGTCCTGGATCTAGGCAGGCTGGAGGACTGGGCCATCAGAAATGTTTTAAATTGAAGAGCAAGTACAATTGAAGAGCAAGTACAATTTTCTGCTCCTGGGATGGACCAACTTATTGGAATGGGACAGGCTGGGGACTGGGAGCATGGGGAGCAGCTCCACAGGAAGGGCTGTGGGGACTGTGGAGGACAGCAAGCTGAACGTGAACCAGAGGTGCATCCCAGCAGGTGACAGCAGCTTCCTGCTGGGAGGCTGGGGAGGAGATGGAGCTGGGCTCTGCACAGTGCTCTGCGCTGGGAGGATGAGAGACAAGCATGCACTGAAACAAAGGAGGTTCAGACATGATGCAAAAAGAAACTTTTTCAGCCTGAGTGATCAGCCTGAGTCACACCCAGGCAGGGGTGCAGGTTGCCCAGAGAGGCTGTGCAGTCTTTGCCTTTGGAGCTTTCAAGATCCAAATAGGAAAAGCACTGAGCAGCCTGGTCTGGTCTCACAGCTGACCCTACTTGGAACAGTAGGCTGGACCAGAGAGCTCCTCATGGTTGTCTCCAGTATAAATGACTCCATGTTGCAATTTTGCTGTTTTAGTGAATTTTGTTCTCTGATACTTCTGCATATATTTGGATATTCATTTCTTTGCAAGTACCTTGACTGTGTTCATTTAATAAATAAAAAAATGGAATTTATTACACAGGCAAGTATCTCAAGGGGGAAAAAAAGGAACATTATGAGCAGACCAGCTGCCTGTTACCAATTTTGAAGTCTATTTTCTGAAATCTAATACAAAGCAAAACCAGTAACACTCCAAAACTCAGAAAAATACATGGTAACATAAGAAGCAAACTCTTCCATACTTAAACTTATGAACATCCCCCAGGAACAATGGTCAGGTGGTGCCTCTGGTGCCTTGCTTCATTTTCATTCCCCATGAAAATTTTTTGCATGTATTGCATGTGGCACATGGGCTGAACATAGTGCTGCTCCATGCTTCACAGTTCTCCCTGCCCTTGCAGTTATCCATTGCCCAAGAAACCCCAGAGATCTCCAGGTCCTAAGGGAAAAGTTTGAACAAACAGGTGTATGCATATACTTGTTCTGCAATTCATGCTGATTTTGACAGATTTTGACTGTCAACAGGCATGACTCGTCTCTTTCCATGAAGAAAACAGCATGACAAATGACAGCATGAAAACTCTGCACTTCAAAGGGTTATTTTATAATTGTGTGACAGAATTCTTTCCTCTCCATCCCAAGTGTCCCTGCAGGAACAACAAAGCTGGTGAATAGTGCAGAGCTTTGCTCCTGATCTCTGT
Organism: Passer domesticus; assembly: GCF_036417665.1. Lineage (NCBI taxonomy): Eukaryota > Metazoa > Chordata > Aves > Passeriformes > Passeridae > Passer > Passer domesticus. The sequence continues at coordinate 113,580,369 of NC_087474.1, forward strand.
GCTGCTGGCTTTCTGGGAGGCAGAGCTGGAGACTTCACTGAGCTCTGTCAGCCACAGCAGATGTGCTTCTGCTAGAGCAGGAGGGAGTTTTTTCCAATCTCAGTGCTCTGCTCTAGCACCTGCACTGAAATGGGCTAATTAACAGCACTTATTTGCTGAACTTCAACCTGAAATGTTTGGAATACCCTTTACACAAGACTCTGGAAGCCAGCTGCATGCTGAGCAGTCATCTTTAAAGTAGAGAAAAGAGGTCTATACTCTACCTGAGGATGTCTGAGTGGTGATGCTGAGCCTGGAAGCTGAAGGCTGTAAGTCATTGCTCAGCTGGGCTTGTAGGTAGTTTTACGTGGATCTGAGAGAGGCATGGATGGAAGTGTTTCATTCCTCACAAATATCTCAAGTAGACAAATTGACTTTTCTACTGTGGGAGAAAGTTTTGTAGAGCTTTCAAAAGACCTGACAGCCTGGATTGACAGAAGAAAGATGAAAATCAGCTTGTTCTCCTGTGTCCTCTCCACAGATACCTCCAAACACATTTGGGCTATGTCTTCCCTTTATAGGGTTGCATGGTAGATGAAAGATTAAAATCACTGGCAACCATGGTCATTCTTTCTTCATTCCTGAACTGGTTTTGGCCTTTCCTAAAGTTACCCAATACTTTCCATTATAAGGATGTTATAGCCCTGCCAAAATTCAGTCATCCTAGCTATAATTTCTCCTACTGGCTGGATGCCTCTGGCTGATTTTGTTTGGACTTCTTTTGATAATTTTTTTTGGAAAACTTTCAGTCACTTCCAAGAAAGAAACATAGGGGAAAATGTATATATTGTTGTCTATGTCAAAAGCTTGTAGATGTTTTCTTTTAAAAACTCTCATTTCCCAGGCTTTGCATCACAATCCTGAAATCTGGTGGGTAGGTGATCTTTATGCCTGGAATCACATTTTCTCTTTCCCAGTGGGAGTCTGCACAGCATAGAAGCAAGATGTCAACCCCAGATTCATACAGGGAAGAAAACTTTAAATCTTTTAAGAGTTCTACCTAACTTATTGTAAAGGTCAGAGAAGAGGTAGGGAAAAAGAAATTTCTGATTTTCAAAGCTGAAACTAGAGAACAAGACTCTTGATTCTGCCAGGCAGTGCCCATGTGATGGGAACAGCTACACTGGGTGGGATGGAAGTGACTTTCTTCAATTGGCCAGCACAGTGCTGTGGTTTAGATTTGTGCCCAAAAGAGTGCAGGTAACACATACATATTTTTGCTGTTGCTGAGAAGTGCTTTCACAGCACCAAGGCCCTCTCTGTTTCTAGCTCTGCTGCCCCATGAGTAGGCTGGGAGTAGGCAAGAGGCTGGGAGGGGACAGCTGACCCAAAGTGCCCAGGGATATTTTACACCATGTACAGCATGCTCATCAATATAACAGGGACTTTTTGTGCTTAGCTGCTGCTTGAAGACTGACTGGGCATAGGACTGCTGGTGGGAGGTGATGAGTGATTGCCTTTGCATCAGTTGGGATCTTCTTTTCCCCATTCACTTATTAAACTGCCTTCATCTTGACCCATGAGTTTTTCTCACTTTTGGCCTTCCAACTCTCTCAAGTGAGTGAGCAACTGGGTGGGGGCTGAGCTGCCACCAGCTGGCCTTGACCCATCCCAGCAACTCACCAACATCCAGCTCATGCCAGTCAGTCACTACCCATGTTTTTCTCAACAATCTTGACAGGAACCCTATGGCTTCCTTTGCAGAAGGGCTGAGCACTGCCCCCTGACATGGAAGTCAACGGGATGTATCCTTCAAGCTTGGAAACACTGTGCATGACTGGAGCTGGATTGCTGGTCTTCTGCAATTAGCAGCACCCCTCATGTCCTCATGTCCCAGTCATCCACTCATGGGGTTTCACTCAGAGCCTGCCAGCATTGCTCTTTGCAGGTTTCACATGCTTGGAAAGATGGGAGAGAAAGGCCAGAGGCAGCATTGTGTGTAGCTGAGCCTTGTGGGTTTGTCACTAGGAATTTCAGCCAGGTTTGGGAAGTGGAAAGTGGAAGGTGCCTTCAGGTGTATAGTGTAAACACTGACAGCAACACTGGGTACCTCTAGAAATCATTTCACTTCAAGGGATTCACTTCTTAGGAGAGAATACCTTTAATCTCACTATGTCTCAGTCCTATAAAATGGAGGTATTAACATCCCTTATTGCTTGAAAAGTTTAATTAAGATGCTACCCTGATGACAGACATAGAGGAAACCAATAATTTTATCTTCAGAGAGGAGCATGAACATTGCAGTCAGTGGGACCTATAAGAACAATGAAGAAAAGGCAAAATATGGAATGGGTGCTCCCTAAATGAGTTCAGTCCTCTGTGCCAAATGAATGGAATTAATGGAGGAAAAAAATTAATACGCCGTTATAAACTTGTATCCATATTGATACCTTTTGTCAGTAGGTAGATATGTCTTGTCAATAATTCCAAACATAGGCAGGTAAGCTGAAGTCCTATGGGAAATCTTTTTCCTGGCATTTCCTATCTCGTGAGTGCTTGATTTCACCACCTCAATAATGTTTTTTGACCACAACTATTTGTGCATGCCTTACAAAATGAAAAAGCCACAGTATCTTTTCATAGCCTTCATTAAAATTTCCAGTGAATATCTCATGCTCTGTAATCTACCTGAAAGAAGACAGAAGCAGAACATCCGTTGCACCAGAAGCAACTGTTGATAATATGGTCTCAGAAGCAATCACTTCCTACCTTTTGCTACATTTGTTCCTTTTGAAGTCCATTTGCTGTTAAAAAAAGATCTATGTAAACCTGGTAAATTCTACTAAAAATACTAATCAGAGTGACCATATTTTCTTTTCAGTATGTTCCAGAAAGCAAAACTTCAAAGATTCAATGTTCTCCATAAATATTAATTTACATAATTTACAGATGTGTTCTACATAATGTGCAAAATATTTTACAATTGCAGTCATGATGTTCCCTGATTTTCAAAGGGTTTTTTCTGTTCTTTTTGGGCCAAAGTCAGAGCTGAAGAGCTGTAATTTAATATTCCCCTGGACCTACTTACACCCACTTGTTGAAGCGTCAGGGAGTCCTAATGGGTGGAACTCATGGGCTGAGGAGCCAAAATATATTGCAATAATGTTAACTTAATATAGGGAGGATTCGCTGTATTTTTATTTGCTTTTCTTGCGAGGATCCTCTCCTGTGACCAAGCAATATACAAGCCACATTCAGTCCCTGTTTGAATCTGAGGTCTGCACTGACAGGCAAGTGGTCAGGAAGACCACATATGATATTCCAGTACCTGAAGAGATCCTACAAGAAAGATAGAGAGGGACTTTTTACAGGAGCACACAGTGACAGGACAAGGAGGAATGGGTTCAAACTGAAAGACAATAGGTTTAGATTAGATATTAGGAAATAATTCCTTACTGTGAGGGTGGTGAGCCACTGCAAGAGATTTCCCAGAGAAATAGTGGATGTCCCATCCCTGGAAGTGTTCAAGGCCATGCTGGATAGAGCTCTGAGCAACCTGGTCCAGTGGAAGATGTCCTTGTCCACAGCAGAGGGGTGGAACTAGATGATCTTGGAAGTTCCTTCCAGCCCAGGCTGTTCTATGATTGTATGATTGTATCATGCATTTGGACTGACCATGTGAGTCTCTATTGACATAACCAGCAAATCTGGGCAGTGGGCACGGCTGAACCACACTGTGTTGGTGTCTGTAAGTAGCTTACACTGGCTTCCACTCCCTCTAGTGCCAGGTGCCCTTACAGAGACAGCTCTGTGAACCACTTTACCTCTGGGAGAAGTTGCACAGCCAGACTGGAGCATGCAGAACACACCCAGCTCAAGCCCAGATGTGTGGCATGTAATAACAGCAGACTGATGCTTCTCTGGGCTGACACAGCCCAATTCTGGGTTCCTGCTGGCTTGCTCCCACTAAAGATAGCCATAAGCTGAATGTCACTGGCATTTGGACAGTCTCAAAACATGGAGAGCTCTTTGCTGCTTTCTATCAACATAAATCAAACTATGGCCAGTATCATTTTTATATACTCCAGCTGAAGAGACAGCTGACCTGGTTAGACCTCAGGCCATAAGAATCCATTCCTGAGGCAATCAGAATTATTTTTCTGTGTGTTGAAAGAAGCACATACTATGAGCAAACAAAATGTCATAAGTAATGTACAAAAATCTGCTTCTGCAAGGATCCTAATAAAATTGGCACTAGTTATTTGGTCTTGGTTTTAATGTCTTCAACATTTCAGCACTCTAACAGTAATGGAATTACTTTTCATTATGGAAATTCTGGAGTGCAAATGTCAAATATTTCATTGGTTTGGATATTCAGCAGATACAACGGCTACAATTGTTTTAGACAATTTTGACAAAAAACTGTGCAAGGAAATCGGTCTGTAAATTGCCAGAATAAAATTTCAAACTTTCTGAACTGTAAACAATCTCTCTTCATTCCAAATATGAAAAAACACCACAGTGATGTGTTTTACCAAATATCAAAAATATGAAACAGCGGTCCCTCACTCTCACCCGCAGTGATAGCTGTACTTTTACTTGCATTCCGGCATTTTGCTTTTATTTAAATTTAGTGCAATGTGACTGTCCAGCCTGTTCTAGAGCTGTCTTGCCTTTTTTTCCTTCCAAGATAAAAAGTTCACAGCAATTGAAAGACAAGAGAACTGGCACATGAGCCTTTGCATGATCAACATCCAAACCATGGCTAGAACAAGTCTGTAGCTCTGAGTAATTCTGGCATACCGAAAAGACAGCCAGGTGTTTTGCTGCTTTCAGAATCCCCCTCAGTCTCACAGTTAATCAAAAAATAGGAAAGGAAAAACAAAAACCAACCTCACTTGCCAGGGACAAGTCTAGATAACTAAATACTTTCAAATTATGATGCTAATTACCCAGATTAAGAAAAGGCTCATCTGCAGATTTAACAAAATTTTTAGCAAATAGCTTCACCATTTGTTCAGGATCATTTACAAACTCATTACCCAGATCCAAGGATAATGTCTTCACTCTGGGCACAGCTCCAAAATGGTCATTAACAACAATATGAAATTGTTGTGCAGAAAAAGATTTATCATTAAAATATGTTATAATACTCAACTCTTACTTTTCAAATGCACATTTTGTATGGAACCCAAATGGTACTTACTTCGGACAAATGATCTTCCACATATGGTTCCTGTGTCACATGCAGTTCTCCTCAATGATGCATGCAATTTATTTTTTTGAGACATTTTTTAAATTCAATTGCTGCCCTTTGTATTGTGTGTGAGTTCAGGCTATGAGAAAGCTGCCGATCAAAAGAGAATGCCACACATGCCTCCACACAAGGACCAAGACTTCCAGGATCTCCAAGACTTGCCAAAGAGCACAAATTTTGTAGGTTAGGCTCTGGGAATGAGCCAGGTGAGGGTAATGGTCCATTATGAAATGGAATCAAAGTGAACAAGAACCGAGCCCATTACCTTGGGTTTAAATCACTTTAGCATAGCCTGCACAATTTATTCTAAAGTGCACTCGGGGAGATTAAACACTGACATCTTTCTCTTTTGGATTACTGCTGAATTTCAACACATTTTGCAGAGTAAAAGTGAGTGAGGCCCATTATAAACAAACTTCCTTTATATTCAAGAGGAGACTGTAGCAAGAAAAAAAATAAACAAGGCACACGTGGTTGGTAAGTGCTTAAAGTCACACCGTGCCACAGCAACTGCAAAGCACTCACTTGGGTACCTTATTTCAGCATTTGAAGAATAAATTGTAATAGTTCCATATAAACAAGCCATATTAAGGCAATATGTAAACGTTTCTAAAAAAGGATGATTTGTTGAGATCCTTTAGTCCTTCTCTGAGTCTGAATCTGGCTGCAACATGGGATCGCTTTGTGACAGGCAGCCCGTTGTGGTAGTAGGCTGCTGTTATATTGTTATTGTTGGATGAAAAAACAGGCCTCATAATTTATGTCCTGAACTAGGGTAACAAAGGAGCCCCTAAAATAAAGCATTTCTATGAAATTAGTTTCCCTAGAACGTGGTTTCCTAAAGTTTCCTAAAAATAAAAGAATATGAAAATATACTTGAAACTTTTTCTGAGAAGATCAGTGGTTTTCTGCGGAAAGGCAAAGTAACCATGTTTGGCAAATTTCACCATAGATTTAAATGAAACTTGAAAAATATGAAAGAGTATATAAAAAGCTAAAGTTTGTGAAGGCCCGTGACTGGGCAACACAGTATTATGTTTCCTAGCATAATACAAACCTGTATTATGTAGTGCACTGGACCCTAAATATGTATGTATTCAGCTGAACATATACAATAAATGTATGCTCCATAATATCAATTATCCACTGATGTTTGTTAAGTGTGCTTAATGAATCAATTACCCCATCTTCATGATCCATCAAAAATCTGTCTTCCCCTCTGTTAATCCCAGGATTGCTGAGGGTGGTGATGGTGTCTAACACCTACACCCTCCTCTGGTGGACAGACATGGATCAGTGGGAAGGAAAGAAGAATGCTCACTTTAGAAACTAAACCATAAAATACTTGGGCTTAAAGGAAAGATTTGACATGTGAAACAGTTCATGAATTTCCTGCATTTCTTTACTAACACTAGATTTTTATAACAGTGTTAGCAGAAGCTCATCAGCCATTTAAATTAATGTAATTTTACCTATACTTTCTTGCACATTCCTAACATATGTATAAGAAATCCAGTTTGGAATACAACTTACTTGATTAAAAGCCAATATGGAAGCTTACTCTAGAAATATGAAGTGTCCCACTGTGTTCACAAATTAATAAATATTTTCAAGTCACAAGAATGAAGGCAGACCCCAGGCCTCCTGGATCAATTATAAGCTCTATATGACTTCAAAATACTAATATTTTTTATTTCAATTAATAGGGACCATATTTTCCTCAGATGCAGCAATTAGGCTGCATCAGGCTCTGCAGCTTTGGTTGCTACCCTTCAGTTCATTAAGGTTACTGTATAAAAAATTAGGAAAGTGTTATCTTTTACTGCTTTTGAGGAATTTTCTAAATTCCTGCACAGTCCTGCTCCTTGCACATCATCTGATGACACAGGTTTAAGGCAATATTCTTCTTTCCCCATCTTTTTTCAAAGCACTCCTTCTGCGTTGTGTTTTAAAAAGAGGTACCCTCCCATGGAGAAATGGGGCTTTATTTACTGCTTTCATACAGCCAATGAAAAGTGATGGAAAGGTTTCTTTTTGGAAACATACTCATGGGCTTTGGATTAGAATTTCGATGGCTTTCAGTTTTGAAAACAGAATTTTATTGATTCTTTAAAATAAAAATTATAAATTAACTTAGGAAAATTATAAATTAACTTAGGAACCTCACACCACCAAGTCAGCATGAGTGTGTCTCATATACACTGCAGTTCTAATCCAACACAGCACTACAGAGTCCCAGTAATTACCTGATGACTGTATTCAGATTTAAATGTTTTACTCATGATATTCCAGTCAGCTGCTAGAGTGTAAACTAAAAGCTGAGTCAAGTCTCTTTGATATCTGAGCCCTGCTTTAAAGCAGCAAATGGCTACTGCAGCTGGTATTCCAATATTTTCATCAGTCCCAAACTAAAGGTACTGCCTCCAAGTCAGTGAAACATGCTTAAGCTGATGTCAACTCAAATAACGAGACCAACTGAAGGAATTCAGATTTCTGAATCCGTTCTTTCATTTTTGCTCTAGAATGACTACTTTTGGTGGATTTAATCCTCCTTTCGTTGCTGATATGAGATCATACTTGATAGGTTTCCAGTGCTTTTTGACCTGGTGTTAAATTAATGCTGTTATCCCGAGCCATGGCCTTTCTGGTACACTGTGGTCCTTAACGGAGCTATAGACCCTCTGGAAAGACCACATAGTACAATAACTTCTTTGGGTGTCCCTACATTCAGCAGGCTGTGGTACCTCTAACTGCGAAGGCAAAATCGTGAGCATCTTCTCGCTGCATCAGGAGGCACTCTCTGCTGCCTCCACTACTTCATTCCTCCCCAGAAGGAACTGGGGCACATTGCACCTGCCCTGCCTCCTCAGCACTGATGTTAACACTCAAAGCTGGATCATAAACAGTTATCACCGTCTTCAACTGCCTAAAAACTGGTAGCTTTGCAGAAAAACAAACCATGCTTTTCATGAAAACGGGAGGCTGGAAACGATCCCTTACTCCTGGCAACATCCAGAACTAGAAAAATAAAAGATGACTGGCCTGTATATCCCTAATCCCACAAATATTTACACACACTCTCCAGCGCCCGTAGTGCACGCAGTCCCATTGAATCCAACAGGACTGCTCGTGGCCCTTCATTCAGCACCAGGGTGAACTGGCACATCCTGCAGCCTCTTCCCAGCAGTCAGCTATGCGCCCCCGCTCCGGGATCCCTCCACCGGCGTGCGGCACGCTGCTGGGGGGAGCCCGGAGAGATCGCACTCACGAGGAATCCCCGGGTGCCTGCACGGGCGTGGGGACTGCAGGCACCCGGGCGATTCCTCGTGAGCCAGGACCGCTCTCCTGCCGGGAGCACCACATCCCGCTGGAGCTCCTGACGGGTGCCCCGTAACTCCCGTCCCGGGCTGCTCCCCGCCGACAGCCCGGGCTGCCCACCCGCAGCCCGGCACCCCCGCGGCGGCGCAGGAGGCGGCGGGGCGGGCTGTGACACCCGCGGGGCGCGACACCCCCGGCCCCGTCCTGCGGCGGGACCCCGAGCCCGCCCCCGCCGCCCGGCCCCGGCCGCGGCCCCTTCCCCGGGGCGGAGAGAGGCGGGGCCGGGCTCCGCGGGGCTGGCGGCGAGAGCTGGGTGCCGCGGGCAGCCGAGCAGCGAGGGCGAGCGGCAGCGCCGGGGCTGCTGTGCGGCAGGGCCGCGGCGGGTCATGGCCCGGCTGTAGGCAGGCAGCGCTCCGCTCCCGGCGGCGGCCCCGCCGCGCCCCCCGCGTCCTATGAGAGCCGCCCCGGCGCCAAGATGAAAGGTAGGGACGGGAGCGGGGCGCTCCGCCGCCCGCACACGTGCACCGGGATCGGCGGCGTGCGGGAGCGCTGTGCGGGATCAGCGCCCGCAGCTCTGCCAGGGGACACTGCGGGCAGGGCGCTCCGGGGACGGTGCCCGCGGGATGAGGCGAAGCCAGCAGCAGGGTGCTGGCGGGACACGGTGCGGGCAGGTGGCGGGCAGGGCAGAGCGGGGGTGGCACCGCGACCCCGGAGCGCGGGGTCTGCGCCGCCGTGTGTGGGTCAGTGCCGGTCCGGCAGCGGGATGTCCCTGTGAGTGCGGGAGCGTGTCGCCGCATGTGTGCTCTCCCCCCAGCACGGTTTCTCTCGGCACCCAACTTTTATCTTCCCCCTCGCCGGTGCCCCGAGAAGAAGAGTTGTGTTTATCCCTGGTTGATTTGTTTATTTTTTGCCAGCGTTTTGGGATGTTCTTGGTGTTGCTTCTAAACATCTGGCAGTGATTAGGTGCCAGTAGAAGCTTAACTGGCTTGTGAAATGTATTTGGCGTATTTCTCCTCTGCATCCACCGACTGGAAAATTTTTGGTCTTTACTTTGCATCCGTTCAAATTGAAACTTTGTTTCTTTTCCTTTTTCTCTCTTTTCCTCCCTTCCTCCTCTTTTTTGTTTTAAATGGGTGAAACATTTGACCCTGTCCTACATAGCTGCGACTGAGAGGTATCACATACTTTAAGATGAAATAAAGAAGCGGATTGCCAAATTGCTACTCCGTAACCCGCTGAAGATATATCGGGGGTGCAAGAAAGCCTTCTGTTTATGAAAATTGATAGCCTTACAGCAAAAGGCAGAGGCTTTACACACTGGGGAATACTTACAATGAAAACATCAAAGGACATTATGGAAAGTTTAGGAGTTAGTTGGGATGTTGTGAGCGTGAAATTCAGTTTTTCTTTAGACGCAAAAAATAAGTTTAAGGAAAAGACATACATATATGAAAATTGCTTTTGGGCACCACTGTGCCTGTTCTTGGACTGCAGAGTTTTATTCCAGATGCCAGGAGGCCAGTAAACATCTTGATAGTTACACTGAGTTTCCAGAGCCTAGGACACCGAATGATGTTCTCATTTATTCACTTGCCAGAGTAGCTGCCTGAAGGGAGGAAAAACTTTTGGGGGCATTTATTTTGCAAGCCCACACACTGTTTAAGTTACTTCTGACACTGTGGCATGATGCCTCTCCAGGGCCATGCAACATATGACAAATAATGTATTTACAATGTTCTTTATTTATAGGCTGCTCGTGCCAAAAATTTTGTCATCAGCTTGTCATTATCAGCATAAGTGTTAAGGGCAGGAACAAACCACAACAATGGGGATCTGGTAGTAGGTAGAACAAACCTGTTACCACTGAAAGCCTTACACCCCATTCTTGGGAGTTTCGGGGAGAGGTGGGATGCAAAGGACCAGGGATGGGAATAAAATAAAATGCAACTTGTGTCTCCTTCCATTCTGCATTCTGCTTCCACTGCTCTTTGCAAAGCAGAGCAGTGGCATTCAAAGGGAGGATGTAATTCCTGCTCCTGGGAGCACTCACTGGTGCCCCACACCCCATCAAGAGGGAGTGCTAGTCCTTACCATTTGGCTTCCCTAAGAGTGATCACAGCCATTTTATTTCTTTCCCTCAGAGAGTTACAGAATCAGTAATAAAACATGCAAAGAAGAACACTTGAATGACTGTGCTAATAGCAAAATAAAAGCATCAAACAAATAATGACATCAAGTGCTTCTGCCAGTGTTAGAGAAGTCAGAGAGTCAAACCAAATTTTGACTTGGTGATTTCCTTTTCTGGGTATGGACTTGGCTTTTCTTGTTTTTGCTTTAAACTTGATGGTAGTGATAATTGTAGGACTGTAGAACTTTGTATAGTTACACATTTTTCTCAATAAAAACAAAAAGATCTGTTGATTGCAGCTGTCTCTGTATCTACCCTCTCTAGAGAATGGAGGAATATCTAAATAATTACATCACTAAATATCTGTAAGGAATAAATTATATTTTCCATTGCTGGTGTTTGTAATGTGTTATGTTTTAAATCAGTAAAACAAATTGAAGTTTATGTTCAATATGCTCGCAGTTTTATTTCCAGCAAACAACACTGAACTCACAAACTTTGTCATATTTTTTAGCAATAATTCATGTGATTTATATAGGGATTTGTCTGCTTTAGGGTCAGATATATCTTTATCAAATGATACTTGTAAGTTATAGTTATTTATTGGAGCATGGAGGAGCACTTGTTGCCTGGGAAACCAATGAAAACAGCTTCCTCATAGTCAAACACCACCACATGTTCAAAAACATTGGCCCTAATTTAAGACAGGGACAAGCATTGTTAAAACTGAGAGCTTCTTCCCATATAGCTGCAATATATTTTGTAATTGCTACTTTAAACTCTATCTGTAATCACTGCTGTAATGGCAGTGCTGGTCATAAGTATTTTCCTCTGAAATATGGATACTGTTTGGATAACCATATAATACTAATTCCCAAATTCAGGCGATGGCAAAGTCAAGGTGGTCATTTGGGACTGCTGCTCCAGGATGACAGAGAAGCTCTTAGTTAATGATGCTTAAAGTAGCTTAGCTGCTTCTTTTCATTCCTCTTCCTCCTCCTCCTCCTCCCTCTCTGCCATCACAAGCACCTTGCAGTGTACCACTTGTATAGCAATGGTGCTGGAGGACAAATCATCTGGGATCCTGTGCTTGAGTGCTGGGGTGCGCTTGACAGCTGGAACGCGACCAAATAGATTCTGTCTCGTGCCGTTCCTCTCATTCAATACAAAAGGATGCACGGGGCAGAAACAGGTGTGGCCTCGGTTGTGTTCCACCAGAGTGAAGCCCGCAGTGCCTCGGGGTCAGCCTGGCCTGAACACTGCCTTGCTCAGCCTCGACCCCTTTTCCTCAGAGGCGCTCAGCGCGCTCTGTGCTCCGTGCGCGGGAGGTGAGAGCGCACCGAGCTCCCACAGGACACGCCAGTTCAGCCCAGCCCAACTTTGCCTTACACACTGAACACTTCAGCAGGCAATTAACTAACATATCAGCCTGTATTGCTAAAATTGTCCCTTCTGAGGGACTTAGAGCCTGGATGTAATTTGCAAATAATGCCTACAATAGCAAAAGCTGACTGTGTATGCAAGTTCACTTGTTCTTTCTTGACTACCTTGAAAAATTTTAAATAATCTTTTTATATGATGGTTACCTTCTTGACAGGTTTTGTCTTTCTCTCAGTTTTGATGCCACTGCTAATTTTAAAGAATAAATGAATAAAAGTTATAATTTTGTAACACTGCAGAAAAGTCTCTCTCTCTCTCTTCTTTGTGTGCACAAAATCAAATGAACAGTCATCTGCAAATAGGTCTTTCCTGGATAGAAACTTCAAACGAAGAATTTTTTAAAAATGCAGTCCAGAGAATTTTGCAGAAGCCAGAAAGCATCTGAAAACCAAGGATTAGAAGCTGAGTGATCCAGTAACCTTTCCTTAGTCCATTTATAACAGAGCTTCTATGAATATAGTGACATAAACATGAAACATGTGCAGGAGGTCTGAGTGGTGTGTGTTGGACATGTCACAGGACCCTACAGCAGAAGTTCAAAGGCACGAGCAGTTATAATAAATGTGTGATAAAACACAGAACAAATCCTGAGCAACACTACTATACAGTCAATGTGTGTCCTGAATTGATTGGTAGCACAGAGGATTTTAAAGATATAGATGAGAAAGATGCAAGTGTGTGTCAAAGCATGTTCTTATTAATGCAGAGGAAAACAGAGCTATGAAATTATAAGAGAAATTGCACAGATAGAAATATTACTATACAATCCCAAAGGACATTGAGCAGAATTAGCATATAAGCGATTTATGACAGGAGCATTTTCAGGAAGAACTTGTAATTGTTATTGCTTCAATTCTACTTTTCCCAGCCACACAGGACTAAGAATTGCAGAGACAAACCTCCCAATGAAGAAGGGAGTTGTTTAAAATCTCCTGTGACTTCTTTTTCTCCTACTTTGGATAACATAGATTCATTTTAGACTGATTTTTCTACAGCTGAGGGCTGAACAGAGCCCTTTTTTTGTCACAACCGCTAAACAGTTTACTTAGATCCACACGGAAAGACTGTTGTGCCCAGAGGTTCAGATACTTCTGGCGGCTAGGATAAGGAGGGAAAGGTAATCTTGCAGAGAGATAGAGCTGATCAGGCCTTGCAGAGATAAAACAGTGTAAAATAAAGAGAGCTGGGACAAATGTCAAGGATGAAAGTAGCTCAGTACTGCAAAGGATGCATACCCAGTTATCTTTAGCTTCACAAAACCTTCCTTATCCTGAGGTTCTGTATGTCAGAACAGAGAATGTCTCCTTCCAGCCCTCCCCCCTAGAAAGCAAAATAAAGACACTTTTTACAAGGCATGGAAAGTGAACCTGATCCTCCTCATAATGTGAGTGTGGTCTGTGCGAGTGAGGGAACAGCCTAAGATGAATTGTCTTTGGAGTTTGACTGCTTCCACCTAAAACTGCAATCCCTTTTGGTGCATAAATTTGAGGTGCAGACTGGGACATCACTGGGGAACAAAGTGAATGAGTTATGGGAGGTAATAGAGACATATGTTGTTAGGAATGTGCATGCCATTTTAATACCGCTGTTAATTGCCTCCTCTGACATACAGACTGGGAGGCACGATTTTTCAGTGCACTAATGAGAACATATCTGTTTGCTCTTAAATCATTATTCTGAAATACTATATGATTTAAACTTTTAACTTCTAAGGTTGGTCCTCCACACCATGCAGCTACTCCTGACCCCAGTACGGTAATGGGGCACTTATGGGCTAATAAGTTTTTTTCAAAACTCCCTATTTACTGTCTTCATCTTGTGCCTAAAAAGCAAAACTAGAGTGATTGTTGTTATACCTCTAAATTTCACAATCTTCTGTCTTTTTGTGTGTGTTCCTAATGTAAATGCTCACATTTTTTGAGCACAGCAGTAGGGGAATAGATGAAGACCAAGATATTAAAGTGCATCCATTTGTCACGAGTATTGGTTTTGTTTGTTTTATGCATGTGTTAAGTGATGGGAGACACCATCCAAGTCATAGGATAGTACCAAGGGAGGATCTCTGATCTAGGACATTGCCTCTTTCAGTCACTAAGATAAGCAGATAAATTCCCAGATCAGCAGTCTCAGCTGGACAGAGCTGAGGAAAAGCCTCAGTTTTGCTGCCAGAATCCAAGCTCAAACAACATCCCAAAGGATGCTTTGGGATGCAGGGAGGTGGTCTCTCTTCCAGGACTGCCTCAGCTGAACCTCTGCCATGGCTGCCCTAAAGACCAGGTACTCTGCAAGTGCAGAATCCATGTAATCCCTGTCCAGAGGAGTTTGCTGTGTGACAAGCCAGACAAAGGAAGGGTTGGATAATATGGGCACAACACACTCAGCCAACAACAGTGACTGTTAGTGTGGCATGTCAACTTGGGATCCTGTCAATTAGGAAGTGCTTTAAGTGTGGGGTAGGATTTTGTGAGGGAGGGGTTATCAAAACAGAGGCAGAGAGAGAGACTTGACTATGAAAAGGGCCTATAATGAAAAAGTAGTGGAGAAAGGCAGAACAAGAGGACAAGTGAAATAAAGCATCTGTGAAGAGAGCTGGGAATGAGCAGCCCATTAGCACAAGCAGGAGACTGTCCAGAATAAAAGCTATGAAAACCAGTGGAAACCAATTAGACTGATGAAGTCATCAACATCTGAAGGCCACAGCTGCTTGCTGTGCTTCTGCTGGCTCCATTTCACCTCTAGGTCAGCACTTTGAATGTAGACCCAGTTAACAGTGAGCAGAAATGCATATAAATCTGGTGGCAGCTCAAAAAGCTTTTGAAATGTGATATGAGAAAGATATTGGTGTTGCTGTTCTTGTCTGCCTGAGCAGTTGTTAATATTACAGAAACCTCACAAGTGGACGAGTTTTGCCTTGCAGTGAAAGTGCTGAGATGGAGAGCGCAGGCAGAAGCAGCTTTTTGACACTGCAAGTGGTCTCTCATGAAGGAGAGGCACCTGTTACACAGTTCTGAGTAGAGTTCTTCATCCATGCTGATGTGTTAAAGAGGGGAATATTGTAATTTTCAACTAATGGGCACAGCTTCTTTCCAAAAGGTACAAGTAAAAATCTCTCTTTGATAATATTAGAATAAGCTTTACAGAGTTTCACTGAGATATAGCTCTAGAGCTCCCATTAAGTCAGCAGGAAAGGCAGGGCTCTAACCATTAAAGCCCTTTGAAAGGTTTATTTTAGGGGAAACTCTTACACTGGATGTCATTTTTACTACAAATTAATCTTACAGACTAAGTTCCCAGCCTGGTTCTTAGGACTAAGTTCTAATGTACTGTAATTTGAGTTTTCAGGGGGTTATAAAGGAACTTCTAAAATCTGAGGTGAAATTTGGCATGACAATTTTCAGCCCAGATGCTTCATTCTCTCCTGGAATAGATTTTCCCAGATTTTGAAATCAATGTAGAATATTGGTTTGTTTTCTTTATTTAAGACTTCAGGCGAGGTTTTTAAATAAAGACTTTGGATCCATGTTTGCAGCACACAAGTGCTCTCTAAATTATTGGATACCACGTGTCTGCAGCCACCATATGACCCAGCATCTCTAATGGTTCTGAGGTCTTGTTTGCCTCATTAGTTAATTAGGTTTAAATGGCTGAGCAAGGTGTACTGTTAAAAGGAGACAGCTGGACACGTACATTAGCAGCTTTCTTTAACACCTTCCACATGCCAACAATGACACCCATGAAAGGAAGGGGCTAAAATGGAAACAACTTCTCTAAAATCACCTTGCACAAAAGGCTCCTCAGATCTGGTGCTGTGGTTTTATGCCCTGTATTGTCTCAGGGGCAGATTTAGCATCCATTTTGGCTCCAGGCCAGCTCTTTCTTACTTGACCTCAGAGTGACTCATAAGTGATCCATGATTAATTTATTTAAGGTTTAAGAACAAGAAATTAAACAGTTCTACTCCACAGATTTGCTTTGCCACTAGCAAATTAATCAAATGAGAGTCTAATTTGTTTTAGATTAAATGAATTCCCTCTGTTCGCTGTGCTAATCCCCAGCTGAACTGCCTTTTCATGATTCCCACTCCCTTGAAGCATTGTACTGTAACTTATTTAACTCTACAACTGTATTTACTAGAGGTGTTGCAGTAATAGCTTATAACTGGAGGGCAAGTGGAATTTGGCTTTGGTGCTCAATGGGGCATGGATATTGCCAAAATAGCTCAAAGGGGTTTTTTTCACTTTTTTGGACCACAACTCTTACTTTTGCAGTGACTCCTTAAAAATTTGATGTATTGCTGTTCAGCCACAGTGAGACAGTGATTTGTAGCAGTTTGCTGTAAGCTCCCCATGACAATCTGTTCTAGCATCCTCTTGTAAACTCAATAAAACAGGAGATCTCTGGTGGCCCTTCCCTTACATGGTTAAATATAACTGGTTGCTCACATATGTTTCTATTCTGCCAAAAGTTCACTTTTTTTATGAACCTTCCTGCTGCCAGAGTTCTGTGCAAATCAGTGGAATAAGAGACCAGATTGTCATGTTTCTTCACCTTTCTTATTCTGGATTTTGGTTCACAGCTGCGTGTCTTATAATTGAGTTAGGGCTGGTCTTCCCTGTACTAAAGAGTTAATTCTTGTGACCAGGACATAACAACAAATTCTACTTGATTGTCTGCTTTAAGGAGGAGTCTGCCCTTCATATTTTTCACCTATGAAAATAAGCCTTGCCTGCATATTAATGAAACAGAAATATGTGTTCATTCCAGTCCCCTTTGTAACTGAGGACTGGATTTAAACTAAAGAAAAATATTTCTAACTTAAGGCTTTCACAGTGTCCAACAAACCCCTCCTACACCGGTTGCAGCCTCACTCAAGTGTGGGCACCGCTGATGTGAAAATGCAGAATTTCTATTTCTAAGATCAGTCACTGGTGCTCAAAGCTCATGAATTTCTGCCACAATTTCTGATATTGTCTTTAAACGCATAAGTCATTAAAACATACTGGAGGTGTTCATAGTATTTGGCTTCTTACTTGGTGTATATTTTCTTAACCTCTGTAATTCATAACAGATCACATTTTCATAGTTTTCACTAGAAAAGCTGTTACCTTTTAAATGAAAACTTGGGTTCTCCTGTATTTTGCTGATTTGAAGATATCTGGAAGCTTTGAGATTTTTGTAGAACTTGTGGCAAAATTTTAATATTTCCAGCACTGGAACAGGGAGCTGAGGATCAAGTTTCTGCTGCCTCCAGTGAGGACAATACTGCCCAACAGACATGGGAGGAGCAGGCTGGGTGCAGGGCTTTGCCTTGGGACTAAACTTTATAGGCTTGTTTGTCAGCTTAATTTTTAATATTTCAAACATAGACTTCTTCTGAGGTAGGAATTTCAACCCATCTTAGTCTCTTTTTCCAAAGTGTTGTAATTTCTGAATGTTTAGTCTAAGCTTGCTTCATTAATTTCCTCCATCTTTTTTTTTCCTTAAACTTGTTACATTACAGTTAATATTTTAAAGTACTATATTTGCACATGATTTCAGCAGAGTTTCGGTTGTCACTGAGAGAACATTGAACTTTGTCAAATAATTTTTATAGACTTCCCCTAAAATTACATTGACTGTCCCTTACAAGATTAACTCACAGAGATGATGTTTGAGATTTTACTGATCAGGAAGACAAATCACCGCTTAACATAACTGTCCTTGCCCATCTCCACTTCTTTGTTTCAAATATCACAAGTGCTCTTCAAAATGAGGAGGTGAATGAATAATTATAATGTAACCAAAGCTTAAGGAAAAACCCCATCGCTAGAAAGAATAACATGCAGCATTGCAAATACTGAAAAGCATATATGTATATATATATTTAAAAAGTATATGTGTGCATAGAAATGTATAATATGTACATATATAAACATGTTGCATATACTGAAATGGCCAAAGAAACAGAAATGTGATTAAAACTGTAAAAGCCAATGTTGTTGGTTTAAGCATGAAAAACAAGAAAACTAGGGAAGGAGCTGTCAGCCTGGGAGGAAGGACTTGGAGATGTGGTGTGGGATGAAGCTGCAGGATTTAAAGGTGGCCTGGCTGTTCACATGAGCTCCAGATCGGATAAGTCACGTTACACTCCTGAGAAACAAAGGAGGTGATTCTGTTGCAGCCTGATAGCAGGAGAGGGCAGGAAGCTAAGGTCTCTGGAGCTGTTATCTTATTTTGTGCAGCATTTTATCTTTTGTGCAAGAGGGGAAGATCTTTCCTGAGTAGCTCACTGCTGGGATGAGATGTTGGGTTTTGACTGTTTATGGTTTATTGGTATTTGTCATGTTTGGTTGGGGGGCCTTGTCTTCAGATAACATTTGGGACAATTGTGAGGGTTTGTTTGGCTTGGTTTTTTGAAGGTTTCTTTCTGTCTTCAAAACCAGGATGTGTTTGTTTTGCCTAAGGAGCATCTGCTGACTCTTCCACTTCTTAAGTGCACATCTGAATTGGGGGTCTAGCTAAAGATATGGACAGGAGTGCTGCTGGGAGTAAGCAAAATGTCTTACCTGGTGAAGAATATGTTTTGAGCTGTTTAATGAATTGTGCTGTCTGAGTAAAGGGTAATGTTCTGCAAAATTATGCATTTCATGGACTCTGCTGCTGCTTCAGGCAAAGTCTCCTTCAGAGATTTCTCTGTGTGGCACTTCACAGGTCAGAAGGAAGAACAAGTCTGATTTCCTGCTGGATACATGCACACAAATCTTTTGCTTTGTTGAGCCTGGATGCAGACTGTATCTTTGCCTTTGAATTCATCCCCCCAAGGCTCTGTGCTGTCCCAAGTTAGCTGTGGCACCAGTTAGCCCAACTTCGTGATGCAGAGCAGCCCAGTCATGTGCAGTAAGTCTGTGGACAAAAAAGATCTAACTAAACACAGACTTCTCACTCCATCACACGTATTTATCTGCTTTCAGCCTGCTTTTCCTCCACCAGGCATTAAATGTTCCCTCTGGGAAATACAGAGGCGGGAGAAGAGCAGCCTGGGCTGTGCTGTCCTCCTAGCAGTTGATGCAGAGGCTGGTGCTGGTGACAAGGCAGAGCTTTTGCCTTTCCTGGCTCAGCAGAATGAGGGGTTGCTTGGTGGAAGGAGGCTGAACACATGAACACAAACATATTCTTTTTTTAAAAAAAGTCATGGGTGTATTTTTTTTGCTGATGCCAGTCTTTTCCTTTGCTGACGGAAGGAAATGGAGAGAAAATAACCTTGTGATTATTAGCATATTACTGCTTGCTTGTAAAGATGAGAACAAAAGGCAGGATGGAATCATCAAATGATAGAAGATCCTCAGTTGGAAGGGACCCTCAAGGATCATCAAATCCAGCTCCTGTCCCTGCACAGGCCAGCCCCAAGAATCACACCATGTATGTGAACACATTGTCCTAACACTTCTAGAACTCAGGCAGGCTGTGACCACTTCCCTGGGGAGCCTGATATTCTCCTAAAGCCAACCTAAACCTCCCCACAACTTCCCTTCCCTCAGCTCCCATTATCAGTGTTTGTCCCTCCACTTCCCCTCACAAGGAAGTTGTAGATTGTCGTGAGGTGTCCCCACAGTCTCCTCTTTATCAGGCTGAGCAAACCAAGTGACCTCAGCCATTCCCCTATAGACCTTTCACAATCTTCACCACCTCAGTTTTTATTTTTCTCATCTGAGTTTCTAGTTCTGTTTCCCATGTTTTATTGGATCTGAGATTTTTAGGCCAAGATAGTGTGCATGGGAGGTGGTGGACGGATGGACAACCATCCCCTCTGACTCCTGTGGCCCAGGCAAGCTTGATCAGGTGGCACACTGGTGACAATTGTGGCTGTCATTGTGACGGGGGACATATCTGCTCTGGTCTGCACTTAGCTGGCCAAGCAGGCCTCAGGATGGCTGCCAGTGATAAATCTGCACTGTTTGTAATCTGGAGTTCTGCTGGGAATTCTCCCTGGGGGAAAGGCTCTGAATTGCCTTCTGAAATTGGAGACAGAGGTGGGATAGAAGCAGCAGAGGGGAAGAGCAGTAGCATGCCTAACAAACCAAGTCAACTTACATTACTTGGACATGCACCTGTAAAAACTTTTTCTCATCTTTTTCCAGTGGTAGTAGTAATAATCTGCTGCTGTGTCTTTCTTTCCCCAGACGACTTTGCAGAGGAGGAGGAGGTGCAGTCCTTCGGCTACAAGAGGTTTGGTAAGTGACGTTACCAAAAACAGTCCTTCAGCTTGCTTTTGCATAGTGCTTAGGGTAAATCAAACACTTGCAATGAAAATCTTTCTTGCTGGCAGCATCGGAACATACAAGTACAATCCCATCATCCACATCCAATGTCCTCCCAGAGGAAGGTGTGATGTTTAGACTTGGTTTATTTTCTTGGCAAACATAAGGCTTCCGAAATAGTTCTTTCATTAGGAAATTGAAGCCCACACCTGAAGAGAAATGAATGTGCTGGCTGTGAAAAAAAGGGGCCTTCCTCTTTTGTGTCCTGTGCCCAGCTCCAGCCTCCAGACTGATGTGCAGCAGAGTTTGTAGGTTTTCCCCAGAGTGGTTTCATGGCATCTCCTGTATACATGGCTCAGTTGTATTGGCAGCTGAGCCACGACACAGGCTGTGCATTCCTCTCAAAGGAAAAGTATATGGTATGAATGCATTCTGATGTCAAAAATTATTAAAATGCGTTTGCTCACTTTCTTTCCTTTTTCCACTGTCCTCTTTTTTTTATGTTTGTTCACCCAAAATGGTTCACCCTTCTCATGCAAGGAGGGTAGTACCACACATCTGTGCACAGGGGTTAGCAGCCTTCAAGACCCCTGTTTTCAAGACTCTTGTGATCTCTTTCTGTTGGGAAAACATTTCAGTCTCTGCAGTCAACAGTTTCACCCAGGGCAGGAGCATGCCTGTCCCTGTGGCAACGGGAAGGTGACATGGTGGCCTCTGAGCTCCCAAAGTGCCAGCTCTGTCTTGGCACAGCAAAAGGAGTTCATCTTCAAAGCTGCTGGTGCCTTTTCACCTATAAGCCATCAGAATAATAGTTCACCTCATTTTTCCTGTCCTGGGAAAGTAGCTGCAGCACGAGTCACTTTCAATGACCCCAGTTGGCAAGTAGATAGAAAAGGCAGGCTGAAAATAAAAATGAAAAGTAACTAAAAAATTCCTTCCATCCCAAAAGGAGAAGGGGGGATGCAGCATAAGGAGATGAGGATTTTGGGAGGTGAGGATCACATTCGCATGACCTTTTCTACCCCCTGAACTACACCATTGCTCCCTGCTGTTGAGCTTTATTTTGGATAGATCAGCCAACCACAGAGCCAGCATCTGTGGCTTGGAAAGTCCTCCATAAGGCTGCACACAGGGGTTTTTTTCCTTTTTTGTTTGTTGTTTTCCTTTTGTTTGTATCTTTTTTGTTGTTGTTGTTATGCATTAAGCTCTGGAATAGCAAAAAAGCAAAACAAATCTTGAGAAATAGGAAGAAATGCTAACTGTTCATTTCTGTCACCTCCAAATCAATAAAAAATATTGGTATTCATTAACAGCTATAAAAATAGGTTCCTTTGGTGTCATCCTCTACCTAGCTATCCCTGGTCAGCACTCTTGCAGTCAACAAGATTTTAGGGAGGCGTGAGTACTCCATTATCCTTACTGTCCCAATAGTAAATCCGCTGTTGTGACGTGATGGGATTTTTGCCTACTAAGTTGCTGTCATTTTTTTCTTTTTTTCTCCTGGGTATTGTGATGCTACCAAGGTGAGTTATTTCTCCCCTTAGAAATACAGACCATTTCCAGAAATGCTTGTGCTGTTGTGCTTGGTGGGGCAGCATGTAGGGAGGAGAGGATTTGCAGCCTGGAAGTGATAGGAGGAGATTTCACCACAAGAGGAGGAGTCAGGGTAGTTCCACCCTTAGGAACCACCCATAAGTGCTTTATGACTCAGGGAAACAGCATTGCTGTGGTCAGGAAGGTATCCCAAATATCTGCAGTACAGAAGAGCCTTGACTATAGGGGGAATGGGATCATGAAGCCATAGCATTGGCACTGGTGAGAACTGTGTAATTCAGTAGGGTGCCAATCCAAGGAGCCGCCTTTGTCCATACTATTTTGGAGCCCAAACTTCCTCCCATACCCTCCTGATCTTTCCCAGCATCACAGGGCAGCTCGGGGAGGAGCTAGGCTGGCTTGGTTTCCACACCTCCCTGCACCAGCATAAATGCTCTTTGATGGTGCTCATGCTTTTATGTCCCTTAAAGGGTTTATTTCCCATTCTTCAGAAAACCTGACTCAGTGAGTTCCCACCTCTACAGTCTCTGCTGCATTTCCAGGCAGCCTCTGAGCAGCCTCTGGAGAGAGCGGGAGCCTCATGCTTTCAGCAGGGCTGGCTGCTTCCTCACCTGGCTCTGGGCTCCCCCAGACAGAAAGGTGACCTGCACGACTTTTAAAGACTGCAAACTCAGTGGACAGCTGGGTCAGCATTTCAAGTGAAGCACCAGAGGTTGCTCTTGGGGCCAAAATGCAGCTGAGCTCCTGCCTGACCAGTAGGAAGTGTTACGCCTGCTGTCTTGGTGTTCCCTCTTGGCCCTGTGTCCTTCCTGGTAAAAGAAAGCAATAAGGGGGAATCCCAAGGCAAGAACCTGCTCCAGATGGCAAGTTTTATTACACAAACCTTTATAAAAGGTAATTTTGAAAGAAGTGCTGTCTGTCTGCTGGCTGACACTCTAAAAATGCCAGCGCCGTTCTGTACAGCCTTTTGGTGTACAGGGATAAAAACAGCACTGGTGTTTTTGATTCAGGAGTCACAGTGCAAGAGCAGTTGTGTTGATATATTGTGGTTGGAGAAGTCCCTGTATGCTCCATAGACATGAGACATAGCACATGGACCGTGAGTCAAGTACCTTTGACTCCATCATTTGGAATTGGGAGGTCTTGTTTGGAGCAAAATGTTCTCTAAGGAGCAGAAGGCTAAAGTATAACTGGTTTAAAAAACGTGGCTAGCAGTCAGTCACTGCTGGCAGCTGGGAACATGTGCTGGTCAGCATTTGGCAGGCAAAGCCTTGACCAAGCTGCTTTCCTAGAGTTCAGCTGAGGAGTTTATTATTAGCTGCCTTGTTCCCAGAGCCTGTAGTTTGGTTCAAGGAAGGAAGAGATCAGCAGAAGGAGGGAAGGAGAGAGGCATTCTCCAGAAATTCTCATTTTGGGGAAGAAGTTTTTGAAAAGAAGACTGAATACGCACTGTCTTGAACCACTTCCCCTTTTTCTGAATCTTTCTGTCCTTCCTTCTCAAATAAGTTAATTTCTGAGAATTTGTCAAGCTACTGTATTTTTTAGTCAATAGAGCATTAACTGGTTGTAGTAAGCCAAACATACTAAGCATAACACACTAACATATTAAAGAATAATGAATACAGATGCAGACAACTCCTAGGAAAATATACATCAGATTTTTTTCTCCTTTGAGCTTGGGACAGATTTGCTGCAGGGGGTCAGTAAGGAAAACAGTCTTTCCAGCTCACTGATGGCTGTTTACTTCTTTTCAATGAATGCTGCAGATGTGCAGGGATGCTGCCAGAAGTTGCTCAGCTGCAATGCCTTCAGATTGCTGCACTGAAAAAAGTGAGGAAGTGTGTTTCTTATTCCAGTTACTTCATCTTCAATCCCATGTCTCAGGCTGTTTTAAAGTTATCTGCTCCAGATGGCAAGCTAAGCCTCTCCACTGGTTTTCTTCTATCAGATTGCCACCAATATTAACTCTTTCATCAATCAATGTCACTGGTTTGTACCGCCTCATGCACAAGTCACTTTGGGAAAGAATGAATGAGGAAAGGGCAAAACTTCCTTTCCATTATGATACAATTTGGGGATGCTAAATCTCAAGCATGAGAGCTAAGACTAGTTTCTAAATGGTAGACAGAAGGATAAGATCTCTTTCTGGCAGGGTTTGACTCTCTTTCTCTGAGATTCAGGCTCTGGGCATCTCCATAGGCAAGGGAATTGAAGGGATCAATTGGACTCCAAGGTAGAATATCTCATCTTCCTAACTCATGGCATTTTGAGGTAATAGATGTAGAATTCATCGTGCAATTTTTTTTTTCCTTTTGTTAATGTTTAAGAACTTAATATCTTCACTTTAATAATATTTTAAGTAGAAATTTCCTGTTAAATTACTGATTGCATAGTACGAAGCTACGGTACAATATGGAGTTGCTGAAAGCAGAGAAGGTGGTCTTTGACTTGTGAAGCACACTTGTAGTGTTTTAGAAAGCAGACTTCAAATAAATGAGCTGAAAGCCCTGCTGATGAAGAGAAGCTTCCCAAGGAATCAGAAGATAGGACCAGTACACTATAGATAAGTGTGAGACTAAACAGCTTGTGCAAGATAATTACCCTTTGCCCTTGACAAACACAGCCAGAATTACAGACTGTGAGCCTGTTCTCCACAGAAACATCCATCTTGGCCACCTCCATGCTCTAGATAGTCAGTCAGGACACTCCTCACCACCACCTCCCCTCTTCCTTGCTGAGCTGTGAGTAGGGGACAGTCTCTCATGTCCCCAGGGAGGTCCAGTGCACACCAAGGCGCTGATCCTCCAGCCTTCCCCACACCCCTTTGGTCAAGGGCTGCCAGGAAAGGAGGGATAAAAATTACCAGGGGGCCCCCTTAAGGAAAACAGGTACTTCTTTAGGTATCTTTTGTAGGGTATATAAGATACGACTGGGTTAGGATGCCTCTTCCATGCAGTTACGACAATCTAGCTCCTAAGCATGATTCCAGGTGTAAGAATAAAGTCTAGGAATTTGTGGACCAGGAATGTGTGAATCATCCTGCCATGCAGTAATGAAATCTGCTATACTAAAAAAAGGTGAGGGGGAAAAATATGTTTAAAAACATATTTGTAACATAGGGTTTTTTTTTTCTTTGATGAGTGGCCTGGAAACAGCTGAACAAGATCCATTTAACTGTTTTCTTGTGGTGCACTTTTTATAGTATTTTGTACAGTAAGAAGTTATATATTCTTTCTTCACCTTTGATAACATATAACTAGGGAGTTTTAGGAATGTACAACTGATAAAAACATTGTGAATGGGTTACAGCAAAAATGAAAACTTTAAGATACAAGGCTTTTTCTGAAAATGATTTTAAAAAATACAGGGGAGTTTGTGCCTATTAATAACTGTGCAAACATGATCAAAATTCATGGCTCAGAATTTTGTGACAGTTCAGGAACAGCATTTACTCATTAACACTCCACAGATGGAATAATTTTAGTCCTTGTCTCTGAATTAATCCAGGCCATTGTTTATACCTCTAATAACAAGCACCAAAACAATGTCTGGCATCAGCCTGGTGGTGTGCTGTATCCACACAAACCTTAAGCCCCTATGAAACAAAATGAATTCTAAGCTTTAGGAATTTGTCGACTTTTCTTTATGGTTTGTAAACGACCAGTGAGGGAATTCAGGTGCCACAACCACATACCTCCCTGGGCATTCTTTCACTTGTACGCCTGCAGTGTGTAATCATATGGCTTAATAAAAAGTCACAGGGTCACTCACACTCACAAAGCCAGAGGAAAGTCAGGCACTGTTGCTTCCAGTTCACTGATCTGGCCATATTTGACAGATGAGGATTTTGCCTGCGTGTGTCCTGGGGTATGAAATCCCTCCATGTGGCTGTTTATTTTAGGCCAAGAAATTTCATTTGAAATGACCCTTTTAATTGCCATGGCCAGTAAGATGGAAGGGGGTCGAGCCTTCCCTCTCCCAGGGTGAGCCCTGAGCAGCTGAGAGAATCCAGCACCCTCAGGGGTCCTGGGTTTGTGCTGGGGCTTCAGTCCCAGCATCAGGGGCTGCACAGGGAGGGACCACCTATGTATGGTTTCTTTGTCTTTCTTTTATTTTCCTGTAGATACTCCCAGTACTGGATCAGTTGTCAGGGAATTGAAGTCTCAATAAATAAATAAATAAATAAATAAAGAATGCTGATATGTATTGCCATTGCAGAGAAATGTGCTCAGGAACTGTCAAGGTGCCCCTGTGCCACCAGTGTGTGTCCCTCTTCTGTCAGTACCTTCTGCCTTTTGCAATGTAGTGGCACATGTGATAGATGGGATATCCAAACAACAAATTTGAAACCACCTGTCTTCATAAAGATAGAGAATAGTTGGTGGACCCTGAGAAATCCATCAGTGTCAGGCAGTAATAGCAAGATCCAAAAAGTTATCAGGTGCCCTGTGCTAACTTAGTCAGGAGCTGAAAGAGCTGAGACCCTCGGGTCTGTGGGTTTGAGGCTGCCCCTCTCCAACCTGTCCTGCTGTGCCTGGCTAAAGGCACTTCTAATCCAAGCCCATAAAGAGGCCTCTTAGCAGTGCCATGGGGACTAAAGTCATTCCAGCTGTGTGTTGTTATGTAGGCAATCTATTTTCTCTTAGTTACGGGTTTTTCCTATTTAGTACAATTAAAATTCTTGACATGCTTCTTCATATATTGCATTCGCATGCTTGGAGCAATACCTGTTTGATCAATCTCTGTCTTTTACAGGGGTGAATTGAAAGGCAGTGTGGTCACCATGATGTGTGAATTTTGCTCTGTCTTTTTCATTAGAGCTATAAAATAGGTGTGTGGGCTGAACAGCACGTTGTATTTACGAGAGGAATGAAAAACATTGGCTACACTGTAAGCGACACCTGGGGATTTTGTTTTTATTTCCCTGTAAACTAGCTGGACAAATAATGATGTTTGGTAACATCAGCTTGCTGCCAGAACACCTAGGCTGCATTCTGGGCTGTTGAACTTTGTAGCAAAATTACCTGTGAAATTACTGTCTTGGAAGGAAACTGTGCACTGCGTTTTCAGCGCTTGGTGCCATTATGTTTCCATGCAAAGGAGTAACACAGGAAAACCGTGGCAGAAATTAAAACTTCAGATATGAAGCCATCACGAGATGGAAGGAAAAAATAATGGAAAATACACATTAATGGACTCTCCCAGCACGGCCGTGGGATTGTAGAATGCACCAGCATTACTCTTGAGCTCCTCTTAAGCTTTATTCCAAATACAAATCTGCATTTGTAGCCAGCTGCTACTACAGCCAGCTGAACTTTGTGCTTTCAAGTGCTCAAATGTCTGCAGTTATCTTTGGCTTTTCTGTACCTTCTTCATAATGATTTTATCTGAAAGTGACACAGGGACACTGGTCTTTCCATGAGAAAGGGAGTGCTGTATTCCCTTGAGGCTATTTTTTTGGATGAACCTAACAACACACACAAATTAAACGCATACCTGTCATGTGCTGCTTACTTTGGTATCCTGAATTCTTTTTATTTCTTAGGAATTTCCTCAACCTGTGCTGTAGCTCTGTGCATGGTTGGTGCCTGGTTTTCCATGCTCCTGGGGGAGCCACTGCAGGGAAGGTGTGAAACTTAACCAGCTTCACCCAGACCTGGATGTGGCACCTGGACCTAGACCCAGACCTAAAAATCTCTGCTGTCCTCTACCATCACACTCAGCAGCCCTGAGCCTGGCCAGTGTCCTGGCAAGATAACACTCTAAATGCAGCTACATCCTGTTGTTGTACTTGACAAATTTCTTAATAATTTTCAGAGAGAAAGTTTTCTGTCTGAAAATTGACTTCCACATGAAATCTGAATATAGGACTTAGGGTAGGAATCATATAATCTACTTTTAGGGATCTGTGGCAACTACCTCTTTAAAGACACCTGTCTAAAATAGCAAAAGCAAGGAAAAGCCAATGTTGCAGGAAAGGACTTCCATGCTGAGCAAGAGCATCACCATCCTCATAATTTCGAGTTACTACATATATAATATTGTCAACTCCAGATCTCTGTAATATGTCTTATATAAAAGCTGGGGAAAGCCTAAAGAAGCCTGTGAGACAGAATAGTATAAGGGATAGCAGAAATGAAGAATGGGGTAAGTATTTTAAGATGATTTGTCCTGTTGCAGACACTAACAAGGAATCAGTATGCTTGCTGCTTTGCTAAGTCAAAACCAATCCAAACTCCACTGCACTGCACTACAGAAGATTAGCCAAAATAAAGCTTGGATTAAAATTTTACCCAGTCTCAATTAGCCTTCTGTATATGGGTAAACCTTAGGTGAAGCAGCCAAGAGCCAAGAAATTTCCATTTGTCCTGTTCCAGCCTGGGTTAAGTGAGTGGGCTGAAACTCTGGAAAGTGGAGAGAGGTTGGGAGAGAGGTGTGAGTGGGAAGCAGTCTTGCTCAGTGCCCGTACCCGGCACGGACAGGAGCTGTGCAGTGGGTGTGTGGAGAGGTTTGTGTCCTGCAGACGCTTTTCAGCTCGGTCAGGAATGCATCTGGAAAATCCACCCACTCAGCCAGGGAGAGAGATTGATGCCTTAAATAAATAAGATGTGAATATGGTTTTGTGATTCAGCTTGCGACTCTTAATAGAAGCAGCTGAACTTTCTGTAGTAGGTGGGGTGTGAGACCCAGGGATCCACTTCACTTCTGCCCAGCTGAGGCTTGTAAGGAGATTTTGTATTTGAAGCTCTGTGCAGTTGTGTTCAGGCCTTGCATAGCAGGACTTTCTGTCTTCTCTGGCAGCTGTTTCATAATGCCACAAAGAGGCAGAGCAGAATTGTTTTCCTTTAAGGATATCTGGGCATGAGGGTCTGCTTAACAGGCCTTCACTGCATATTTTTCAATACCTGAAATTTTAAATATTTGGAAAATATTTATTGATTTGCATTACATAACATGTGTCTGTGAGCTTGTTTTTCAAGATCTTGGTCATGGAAGATGGAGAATTCTACCAAGTTTTATATTTTTAATTAGTCCAGGAATGGACATGGAAGCTTTTACCTTCCAGGCTTGTTATGATCAATATACTGTACATTTGGTAGTGCTCAATGGCAGAAAAAACCCTTCCCTTTTGTGTTTTTTTAGTGGGTGAAGGTATGATTTCAGACCATCTGTGTATGTAATGACAACCATTGACTGAAAGATTCCTTACATATATTTCTGCTTTATCATATGATAGGGGACAGTGTGGTTACAAGAAATAATAATACAAAGAGCCAAAAGATATTTTTCTTCCTTCTTCATTTGTTTCTAGAAGTTATTTGCTTCAGGTGGGAATCTGATGTATAATGCCCCACGTAACTTGTGATTTCATTTTAAATCTGATCTGTGAGTCTCAAGTTGGGAGTGGGAGAGATCTTGTCTTTAATTAAGACTGCACAGTCTTCAGCCAATTAATCCAAACACACACTGTCCCCTTTTCAGCACAGCAGCTGTGCACAGCTAAACTCACTTGTCCCCAGAAGTTACCACACATCTCTTCTTGCATGCACAGATGTTTATATTTAAACCTCTGTGCTTTGTGTGAATACATCCAAACTGGATTTGGCTCAGTGTGTAGGACTACCTAACAGCACAACTTTAGAAACAGACATGTAGGACTAGATTGCATGTAGGTTCCATCTGGAAATTTGCACTCCAAACATTGTTTCCTAGGTTGGGAAAGCCAAAAATCTGAGAGGTGGTTCTTGTGCTCACTGTATTCCAAGGCCCCAGTCATAAGTCTTCTGGCTGCCTCAAACAAAGTAACTTTTCTCCTTGAGAAAACATGTTCCTTCTTGTTTAATGATACTACATGTTTAATCTCTTTTGCAAATTTATAAAACTAACCATGTGCAGATTTCAGTGCTATACAAAATTTCTTAATCTAGGTGCCTTGCAGGAAGCAGCAGCATAGCTCAATTATAAGGGAAGGCAAATAAACCAGCATCATGTTCTGCTGATTACACAGGAGCTGGAAAAACTTTCCAGGATATTGACAATTTTAATACTAATACGGGTTTAAATAGTTAATCAAGGTTAGCTGAAATTAGGGGAAAACTTGGGGGACTCAAAGTAATGAGTTCGATATCTGTAAGGGTCTGAATCAGCTGAAATACTGCAGGAGGAAGAAGAAGAGTAAACATGTCTTCATTGTCTTTCTCTTGCCTCATCAAAGAGAACCAAAGTAAAGATCATTTTTCAGAGACCTATCATTCAGCTCTCTGAGATCATCTCTGCTGGTCTCAGATCAGAACCATCCTTTCTGCAAGGTCCAAAGCAGCACATGAAGTCACATCTGTGAAAGATCTCTGTGATTTGTGTGGTGATCTCAGCTTGAGTTCATCATGGTTCAGAAAGCTGCAGGCTCTGTGGAGATGTTGGTTTGTGGTGCTGTGGTCTGCTTTTGCTTTTTAAGAGGTAATAGGAGCACGGCAGAGGTGGCTCCTGTCCTTTCCATGTTTAGCTGCACGTCTGTCCATTATTCCCCCTGCCCATATCAGCTAGGTCTGGAGTAGTCCAGCAGAAGGTAGAAAGCTCATTTCAGTACAGAGCCCATCAAGAGGAGGATGCAGGAGGGAAATGTGGTAGCTGCAGGAAATGCCTGCCCTTGTCAGAGGGCGATCGGCACCCCATAAACCCCGTAAACTTCACAGCTGCCTCTTGCTTCAGCAGGCCTTGACTCTGGGCCAGGAGCAGCTGAGACACAGCATGAGTTTGAACCCCTTTGCCCAGCGTGTGACCACCGTGCAGGCTGACCTACAGGACGGGAGGGTGCTGGCAGGGGCCCACCTCTGCAGCAATAGCCACATCTGCTCCTCTGCTGCAGCTCTGACTCCTGAGAAACTCGTGTTCTTGGCAAGCTGCTGTGTGAAACACAACATGGTGAAGCTGTTTTTATTCTCAGTTGTCTTGCAAAAGGTTACTGTGAGTAGTTCTGTGCTTTAATAAAAAGAAATAGAGCTGTGTTCTTCACAACAAGCCCTTTTTATTACAGCTGGTTTGAATAGCAATTGGTCTCTAATCATGTCTCCAATGGAAAGAAGACCCCTTATGAAAGCCTTTCATTTACTACAAAGAATGAACTTTCCCATGCATGAAACCAGATTACCAAAACAAACCCACCAAATAAGCAAAAGAGCTACCAAGAATTTGTATATGTCCAGTGGGTATTCAAGGTGACTTAGAAGACATTAAGTGGAAGTGTCTTTGTAAAAGGAAGCAGAACAGCTGACTGTGAAATTAAAAAGCATTTTACGTCAAAGGAATATTTAGATCACTGTAGCCTTCTTCATTTTGAGCTTGGCAATTGTGCTGATGTGGCACTATAATAATTTACTTTATTTTTCTCCCTTCTGGGAGGTTTCTAAAACAATATTTTTAAAAGAAAAATAAATAATGTCTAATGTCTTTTCAGTTGTTCTTCTGGGAAGTCTTGTGGTGAGTTAAAAGAAAATACTTGGTGAAGCTGTGAATGGGAGACATTTCCAGGGTGGGTGTGTTTTGAGGTTTGTTTGGGTTTTCATAATACTCTACCCCTATGTATTTTCTTTTATAGTTTTCATAAGCTTTTAATACAGGGGAAACTAAATTAAGAAACTCTTCCATCAGTTTTGGGAGCTTTGCAGAATGATGTGTTATGGGACTATTAACCTCTTTGAAGTCTTCATGGAGGGAAGACATGACACCACCCTAGTCCTGCAACCTTCACTCAGGCAAATTCCCAGCAAGGGTTTTTTGGTAGTCACTTCTCTGTCCTTTTGCTATCAGATCTGTATATAAAAAGTTTTCATAGCCTCCAGGTGACCATGGAGATTGCTGTTTCTAGAACATCAGAGTTTCCAGAGGGAACCAAAGGTGGTGCTGTGCTCATTATGATCTCATGAGAAATGTCTTCTTTTCTTCCAAACACCTTCAGTAGGGAGATTGCAAAGCTTGTTCCCCTGCCCCTCTGCTCTGAGCAACACTTCACATCAGAGGTAGGACTTGTTCCTAAGCATCCTGCCTCAAAGTGGAAAAACCACCACCTGAAATCAAATCGGTACTTGAAAGAATCGGTAATGTGTTAATATCATTTCCTTTGAGCTTTTTAAAATAAAATACAGTCCTGCAGAGTTGACTGGTTTTATGAAAGACATCCCCTTTCCGATGGACACATTGCATCAACTCAGCCGCCAAAACTACGCAGTTGAGGGCATGACTATTTTTTTGGTACTGGAATTACTAAAGCTGCATGAAGTCAGATGGGGTTTTCCTCCTGTCCTGTGCTGGAAGTGCAGTGCTGAGAGGAAAGAGGAAGAACAGGAGAGCCAGGCTCTGCGGCTGTGGGGAGGCAAAGCCACACAGAGCGGGCAGGGAACAGCAGGGAGGGGTCATCCCAAAACTCTGCCAAGGGACTCCATTGTTGCAGTCTGGTTACTCTGATTTGACCACTGCTCAGCAGGGTTCATATTTCTGTGCCCATTCATAAAAAGCAATGTAAAGCCCTTTGGACCTCTCTGGCTCGTGCCTGTTGGGACCATTCCTCTGCTGGCTTGATTTGCTTTTATTTTATGTACCAGGCTTGACCTCACCAGAGCAGAGCATGCCACACAGGCACATTTCAAGAGAGGGTTAAAACCATCTGCAGTCTGGAAACCGGGAGGGTCCCCAGAGAGGGAGTTAAACCCAGGGAGTAGTGATCTGTTTCCTGCCTTTGTTATGATTTCTGCCATGTAACCCAATCTCGCCCACCAACCAGCCTGAGCGAGCCCAGCCAGCTGAGTCAGCAGGGCATGGACTGCTGCTGCTCACCTCACGTCAGCACAGCGAGCCTCCAAAATCCCTGGCAGGTTTTTAGGTTGATCCTGCCCCAAAATTGGTGGGTGCTCACCACCTTCACCCCCCAGCATCGAACAGAGCAGAGAGGAGGCGGGCAGGGTGCACGGGGTGCTCCCCAGTCAGCTGCCATTGTGTGCCTGTCTAGAAGGGATATACAGGACTATAAACCCAACTCTTATATGGGTCCCAACACAGCCCTTTAGGAAAATCCCATAGAAAATGAGTGTGGCATTTAAGACTCTTGGGTGGGGACTCTTCTTTCATGTCAACCTACAAAATATTTAAAAGACTTTATGTTCTTAAAGAAAATAGAGCACTATCTGCACATTTTTAGCCCAGCACAGTGGTTTAGCCCATTACAGTGTGTAATCTTGCAAATGCAAACAGGTAAAATAGGATGTAGTGTAGTGAGGGCAGGTAAGGATAGCAGTGCCATGACCTGCCACTGCTCACAAATCCAGGGGGTTTCACCTCCCACTCCCAGAGAGAGCCAGGCCCTGCGTGGGCAGCCTGTGAGCAGGGCTGCCCTCACCCTGAACCCTTTCACTGTTCGATGTCAAGTCAAACCAGCACCCAGGCTTCTTTGCCTTCTCCAGGACTGCCAGCCCAATGAGGAAGAGCACTGGGAGGAAAGTCCTGGTGCTGCCAGAATAAAGGCTGATCAGTTCTTTGGGGAGAGGGATGGGGCAGTGCTGGACAGCACAATCCCAGTCGTGCTGTGGGTCCAGGTCTCCTGGCAGAAATGCTCTGCTGTGCCCAGGAGCCCTTGTGTGCAGATGAGGAACATAGAGTGATGCATTGCAAGGAAAAATCATCTTCTCACTTTGTTTTTTCCTCTTTCTTGCACGACTGACATGAGCTGGTGCTGACATCTGATCCGCTTTTGATCTTTTTCTAGCATGGGCTGTATGTTTTTTTGAAGCATTTCGCTGCCAGACCTGACCACTACTAATAGAGACAGCAAACATCCCCATTTAAAACTGTACTGGTTTTAAAGCTTTGCAGATTACTTTGCCCTTTTTTCAGCCAACTCATAAGATGTTGCCAGCAGATTTCCAGTAAATTAGACATTTAAGTCAAAGTGGCTTATTTGAAATATTTGAACAGTGGCATGGGGGAAGCTTAGGTGAAAGGCAGAGCTGGGAGGAGGATGAGCTGTAGTTTGTCTGCAGTTCTGCCTGGCGCGGATGAGATATCCACAGCAGACCATCATTCAGGTTATGGTCAGGTTATGGTTTGTTACAAGGATTTGGGATTATCCGTGCTGATTTCCCAGGCCTTAAAATCTGATTATTCATTTCAGCTGTAGTACAGTAAGCAAAACATTGTGTGGTTTTTTTTTCCTGGGATTTCTTGCTTCAGGCTCTTTTTGAAATTCATGGAAGCTATCTGTAAAGTAATTTTCTCATAATAATTTTTAATGTCTTTTAGAAATCTAAGGAGAGTGTAGAATTTTGTGACTACTTCTCAGAAGTTACATTCTTAGGTCACAGACAATTCTGTTTCAAATAAGTACAGCTCCACTGATTAAAGCCCTGTTGTCCCTGACAGTGTTGAAGTGTGAAATGATTTGGGTAGATTTGTGTCATCCCACTGTTAGAAGGCAGAGAGTTAAACAATACTTGTGCAGGCAGCTGA
Source organism: Passer domesticus (assembly GCF_036417665.1). NCBI lineage: Eukaryota > Metazoa > Chordata > Aves > Passeriformes > Passeridae > Passer > Passer domesticus. The sequence goes on from NC_087474.1 coordinate 113,614,777, forward strand.
AAGGCCTAAATAAGTGTGTTGCTTTAAATCACAATAAAATCCATCATTTATTTTCATTGTATTTAGTGAATTAGAGCCAGGATCTCAGTGAGCAAGACTAGTTTCCTCTGCAGTTGCTTTCACCATACAGTCCTTTAACACTTATCAGAGGAGCATAAGAAAGTTTGTTAACATCAAAGAATTATTGCATATCACTGTGACATTTTTAAAGTTTTGCAGTAGGAAACTTATTCCTGCCATGAAGTTTTGCATCAGGTTGGTATGGGATTTATAAAAATAACATTTTGTTCACTACTTGGTCTCCTCACTGATTGGTAGTATTAAGAGACTCCTCGTTTTCTCCTACTTAACTAGTAAGTTGGTATTTACTACAGGTTGATTAGAGATGGACATTCCGACATTCTCATTGCTGTATTCTTAATTTTTAGTGAACCATAGAGGTGTTGAATGTTGTCCTAGATGATAAAATAGCTAATAATTAAATTTGATTTTAGGATAATTTATGTTCTGAAGCCATGACCATCTCCTCCATTTATAGAATATATATCATCCCACTATGTATGTTTCTGATATTTTCTTATCTTTTAATGGGGAAAACCTTGTCAGAAGCAGATTGAAAACTCAGAGACGTGCCCCAACTGTCATGCAGATTTATGCCAAAGGAGAAATAGCAAGGACCAGGAATAAGCAATATCTTACTTCCTCTTTTGTTCAAAAATGCTTCAATGTTCACTCAGCTCTCTTGAGGCAGTCCTCTGTCCTCATCTTGATTCTAGAAAAGTGTTTCTTACCGTTTTTATGTATCTAGCCCACTGGGCCATGCTCTGAGATAAGCTGCCTGCCACAGCCATGTTCACCCTCCCATCCAAGCTGTAGCAGCCCTCTTGCTTTGAGAGGTGGGGTTTCATCCATGAGATTACTTGGAATACTGCCTAAAACATAGAGACCAAAAAAAAAAACCCCAAAAAAAACCCCAAGACAGTTGAGCAAAACAGGAAGGCCAGTCCTTCCTTTGAACACAAAACCCAGTCATGGGTATGACCAGCCTCTGTGGAGGGTGAGCTTGTGCGCATCCCCTCAGTGGCATTTCCACTGCAGGCGGAGGGAGAGACCAGGAGGAGACAGAGCACCTGCTTTGTAGCCTGTGCTGGTTGCTGCAGCATCACCGTGGCCTGGACTAATCAGAATGGACAGCAATTAAGAGTAATTGAGGTAGTCTTTCCAGCCCAGTGCTTTCCCCGTAGCTTTTAATAAGGAGAAATTAGGAGGGGAAACAAATGCTGTTGTTCACTAAGCTCTCGTGAGCAGTTTCTGATTGTCTCGGGAGTCAACAACCCATTAGATGGAGAATTGGCAGGGCCTGGTTTGAGTAACACCAGTTTTCTGCATGTCTGTGTGATGACATTGTTTACATTCTTGAAACATGTGGAATGTTAATTTTTCTGTTGGTTTCTTCCCCTCCAGTATGGGGTTCTTGGGTTATTTTGAGTCTGAGCTTGTTTTCCTCTATTATGTAAGAAGTCAAGAATATAGGAAGTGTGATGTACTTTCCTCTAGTGATACTGCAATTAAAGAAACTATGAAGACAGGACTGGCCAAATAGAATATTTGTCACAGGCCTTTGGTCACAATAAATCACGGGGTTTGGAAAAGATAATAATAATAATATGATTTTGTTTGGATTTTTTTGTAATATTTCCTGTGTTTGGTGAGACAAGGACAAGTACCAAATAGATTGCAAAAGAGAAACATGTTTGTAGTGGTAGCAGCCCTGGCTGAAACAGCTGCCTCACCTGCAGCCTCTGTGCTGGGCAGTCTCTGCTGGGATCATGTCTGACATACCAAACCTGTGAGCAGTGTCCAGTGCCTGCCAATGAAAAGAGAAAATGTCTAGGGAAATTTTATCTCCATTATCCCCCATCCCAAAATGTGGATTACTTTTTTTCTCCCCATTTGTTTTGGCCTAAATTCAAGACCCCAGAGCAAGACCTGCAAATGGTTGATGAGAAGGGGCAAAGAAGATTCCATGTCAACTGCTCGTCCTGCCACCTGCCCAGCAGAGAGCCCCTCGTGCCCACTGTTCTGTGGATGCCCTTGCCACACCATACCTGTGGGAAGGCAGCTCCATATTCGTGCATGCCTAAAAATTGGGGTCTTCATTAGCCTCTATTCATAACATGCAACTGAAAGGGTGAATCCTCTACCAAGTTTTTCTCATAAACACCACACATTTTTTATAATTGGGCCATTCGAGCACAACTTGGGGTCAGCCAGCTGTGGTAGAGAGTACTGTAACAAATGGAAAAACTGTGCTTGAAAGTGCATAAGCTTTTCAGAGGCAACTGCTGATAAATTCTTTCAGTTTCTCCAAGGAGATTTGCATTTTTTACTTTCTTGTCATCAGGGCTTCACAAATAAAGGCATATAGGCTGATGTCTTCATCAGTCACCCATCAGGCAACTCAAGTCTTGTTTTGCAGGGCCTGTATTCTCTCAGTCTATATGTAAACAAAGTGCATATATTTATGACATGTTCTAGAGAAAGCAGGCAGAATCAGAGGTCTTTACTTCTGATTAGCTTCTACTTTGAAAATATTTTCACAAATGCAGTTTTCACATTTAAATAATAAAATATCATGTTCTTTCTTCTCACATACCACTTGCCTTACCTAGATATTGATGTGCATTATTCCTGTCATCTCTGCAGTAACCCTCATCTTTGTTCATTACATGCTTGGATCTTGTTTTTCCAAAGCTTGATGAAAGTAATCTTGTGGCTTCCTGTAAAGCTGGGAAAATCAGAGATTCTTCTTGACTGACCAATCAAATACATGAGGAAAACTGTAAATGGACAGTGATTGATGATTTGAAGGAAGTTTGCATCCAAAAGCTAAATCTGAAGCCATGATGGCACAAAACATCCAAGTAATGAAAATCCCACTGGATTCTCACTCTCTCACAGGGCTTAGATTCCTTTTTGGGTGTCTAAAATCATAGAAACAGAATCAAAGAATGGTTTGGGTTGGAAGATACATTAAAGATCATCTAGTTCAACCCCCATGCCCTGGGCAAGGACATTTTTCACTAAATCAGGTTGCTCAAAGCCCTGTCCAACCTGACTTGGAACACATCCCATAGTGAGAAATCTATGTTGTCTCTGGGCAACATGTCCCAATGTCTCACCACCCTCATAATAAAAATTTCTTCCTGGAGTGTCCAATCTATATCTTCCCTCTGACAGTTTAAAACTGTTTCCCCTTGTCCTGTCACTATAGGCCCTGCTAAAAACTCTCTTTCCGTCTTTCTTGTAGGCCATCTATAAGTGCTGGAATGCTTCTATAATGAGTCCCCAGCATCTTCTCTCCAGGCTGAACAACTCCAGCTATCTCAGTCTGTCTTCATAGGAGAGGTGCTCTAGTCCTTTGACCACTTTTTTAGCCCTCCTCTGGACCTGCTCCAACAGGTCCATGTCTTTTGGTACTGTGGAAACTGGATGGACATATGGAACTGGATGCAGTATTCCAGATGGGGTTTCACGAGAGAGGAGTAGTTGGGAGAGTAACCCCCCCAAACCTGCTGGCCATGTGTCTTTAATGCAGCCCAGGGTATGGTTCTTGCAGTCTTGTGCCAAATTTTTCATGCATCAGTATCCCCAAATCCTTCTCTGCAGGGCTGCTCTCCTATCCATTCACCTCCCAATCTGTTTTCTGCCAATCCACTGGGGATTGCCCAGACCTCCTTGCAGGACCTTGCACTTGATCTTTCTGAAGTTCATGAAGTTCATGTGGGTCTGGTCCTTAGTCTTTGTCAATGTCCCTCTGGATGGCATCCCTTCCCTATGAGGGACCACCAATGCAGTCATTCCATGATGGAATTCCACTAATTACTCAGGCATGGCTTCCCCTTGGTGAAAACATGCTGGCTGTCTCTAATGACCTCCCTCTCTTCCATATATTTCAACATAACTTCCAGGATGATCAGTTCTGTGATCTTACCCAGCTGACTGGTTGGCAATCACTTCTAGCAGTGAATCAGGAATTTATTGAAAGACTGAGAAGAAAAGATTTTTTTTCCTGTCTATTGTCACTGTGATTCATGGCCCATCTATTTGTGATATGGAAGTTTCAAAACACAAAATGCTTCTTTCATTTAGATTTCATATGTGGGATTACATACTGCAAGTAGGACTGCATTGCATGAGGCTGAATTTGGTGTTAAATTCCAACTATATAAGTTTGTTTTTATACGGAAATACCTCTGTTCAGAATTAGTGCAGTGCTGATGTATTGCTCTAATATTAGAGCTTGTCAAAAAAACTTTTGACTCTTTTGTCCCAGAAAAAAGTGCTGGCATTTCATTTTTTTGTTTAGTTGCTCTGAATAAAGACACCATATGATTCCCACCCACCTTCCCCCACTAACAAGGGACATTTGCAGAAAGGATCATCTTGGAAAAGCTTATACAGCTTTATTTTGAGGTCTTCAGCTGAAGAGCAACTTCAGAATTCCTGAGCAACTGAGCTATTCTACTTTATTCTGATGTGATTTTAAATTTTGTTGTTTTGTTTTATGGGAAAAAATAGATCAGATAAATTAGTCTCAGTTTTCACTCCCAAGACAGAAATGCATTGGGTATCACAGTGGTTTATTTAGGAATACTGGCCAGTGTTTCCTTTTTGCTGCTTCAAAATAAACACATTTCAATTGAGTAGTGCAATTTTTCACTTTTGCAGAATGTTTTGATGCTTGTTCATTATGCTTTGTCCAGAATCTAAACATTACCCACAGCTTATTTTAGCTTTCATTAAAGAAAAATCTGAAAGTGTTTGTAAATATTAAATCTTTCAAATGGAACTGCCTTCTTCCATAGACACATTATTCTAGTAAAAACTTCCACTGGGTTTAATTTCCAAAAAAAAAAAAGTGTCACATTCTTCACTGTGGTTTCTTCAGCAGTGCCCTACTCGAAAATATATTGCAGACTACTCCTCCATTTATAGAAACTATGTATTTATTATCTGCAGAAAACCTGAGAAGATCTGAGTAAAATATTTCATGCTTGCAGGGAACAACTGTTCCCTTTCCAGTGCCTAAATGATGGGCTGTTGCTGTTCCTCGTGGTGCTTATTTCACAGCATCTGAAATTCATCAACAAAAATTTCATAGTAAGAATCGTGCAAGATCTTGTGGTCTCAGCAGGTGAGATGAGCAAAGAGTGGGTAATAACCTGCAGGCCAAGGGAAGGATGTGACACCAGGAATTCACACATCTGCCCTGTTGGCTTCTAGGCTTGAGATCCAAAGAGTAAAAATAATAGATAGTAGTAGCATTTTAGGAGTATCTGTGATTCCAGGAGAACCTTCCCCAGTGGATGACTAAACCCTCAAGACTTTATGAGAAATAAATAAATTAGTTCATATGTTAGCTGTCATATAAAAGCATATTTCATCTATATTGCCTTCCACAAAAATTATTGAGAACAGGCACGGGTTTCTAGCCCTGTTTATAACCAGCTAGTAAATATGAGTCTGAACTATTCTCCAATTCATAAATGCTTTTTTTTTACTTTTTAAAGTTATTTCATCTTAACACCTCTGGATCTTTTGGTACAGGGCAGGGAGGGTCTTTATGTGTTGATCATCTTTATCTCATTTAAACTTCTTAATCTGGAACTACCACAGGGATATTTTACTAAGGGATTTCCAGTTCATTGGGGTTTTTTCCACTCTGAGTATGAGAATGCAATGTGAGTTTAATGAACACAGTCTAAAAAAATCACCAAGAGAATATGTAGTAAAGCTCAAATTATGATTTCTAGATGCATCCAAATTATGCTTTAGAGAATAAAAACCTCTCTAAAACTTGCAGAATAGGGCACAGAGATGAAAGATGGGGAGGGATGTAACACTCCCATTCTTTGATCAGTTCAGCAGAGGTTTATCATCAAGTGATGTGTTGTGGCTATAAAACTGCTCAGTGTCCCACACAGATCAGGGCTGTATTTGCCTGGAGTGTTCTCTGCTGAAAAAGGAGTTGTTGACAGACTCCTTGCTGCAGCAGCATCACGGAAGGTATTACAGCTAATTCAACATGTCTCTGGCAGGAGTTGGGCAAGTTTGAGGCTTCTGTGGTATCACTGTGCTTCCACATCAGCATTTGTGAGAGTTAACTCAGTTCCTTATAAGCAAATATAAACAGGCCAGCTCAGGTTGTACAAATTCCAGGGATGGAACCAGTGCTCACAGCTGTGACAAAACAGGAGTGTGACGTGTCCAGAACAGAGGGATACTGTTTCTTCCTGAAAGGCAAGGAAGATGAAATCTGCTGAAAATGTATTTTTGACAAAAAACAACCTTGAAGTTATTGTATGTTCTGATATTTAACTTATTCTGTTTGTTATCTGAAATGATGGAACAGACCATTTTTTTATTACTGTTGTACTTTTTCAAGTCTCCTGTAATTAGACTGTTTTCAGCAGAAATAAGCAAACTGAAGGAGGAAGTGAGATTTTCCTGACAGAAATCCATGATAAGCAATTAAATCTTTGTCTTGTCACTGTGGAGAAAGGCAGGCTGCCCACTCAATCTGATGAAAGTTTTCCCCTGGATTTTTCAGGCAGCTGAATCCATCAGCTCTGCCTAGTTTGAGGTTCTTCAGGAAGAAACAGAATTTTTCATACTGTTATTCAGAAGGCTTTTTGAGAATTGCAGCCCACCCTGCTGGGTGTTTTCAGGTGGAAGCTGACTGCATTCCCTTCCTCTCCTCATTGGAGAATGGTCCAGGAATTGGCTGCAAACTGTCGATGAGCTGCAGTGTTCTGGCTGAGGTGCACCCCAGCTCCCAAAACATGTGATGTAAACAGGATGAGTATTTTGCTTTTTCTGGTTGAGTGTGGAAGGAGCCTGGCTGGCCTGTTGTGCTCCTCTCCAAAATATTTTGGATGACTTAGACAAGCTAGGGAATCACCAAGGGGATCAGGGATTGAATCACAAGGAAGGATAGTGGAGTTTAGTGTGTGCTCACTGCTGAGCACTAGTGAAGCAAAGCTGTCCTTGGCTGGGCATGTTGAGGAGTCATATGTGTTATGTAGCCCATGGTCCAATTCTGTGTAAATTAAACCCATTTTGACACCTCATGGGTTTGGGTGGGTGGCATGCACCATTTCCTTTTCTATCCAGAGCATTTTTGGGGTGGTCATAGCACTTCAGAGACTTACACTGTGTTACCTCAGGCATCCTGACTTATGGCTCACCATTTTCTGCTCAGGACAGTGTGGTGACAGGGTGGGCAGCAGACTGAGCGTCTCCCATGCCTGGGTTCAACAGCAGCTGCCTCAAAGCTGTGCTTTTGGGCCTGCCTCCACATTTGACCCCAGCTCTGTCAAACTGGGGAATTTTCACTTGATCCATCTCACCAATCTAAAAGTTATCACACTTTTTATGCCTATTAATGACTTCTGTTATGACTAACCAAACTAAGAAGAGAATTTGGTGTCCTGGATCTACCATTAACTATTATTTAAGAATGACTGTGAGCTGCAAACTTCTTCCTGTCTTCCCCAGTTTTCATGAGGAGAAATCTATGATGGCATTAAATCAGGGTGCAGTAAATGGTGTAAAGGAAACAGTCATTTGGTAAGAAGGATAGAGCAGCCTGGATGGGTGTGTTAACCTGGGCACTGAGAGAAACTCTGGATTCTTGAAAATGTTTTGCAGGGGCTATCCACGTAGCTTCAGTAATCCAGTGATCTGTTCCAGCTGTTATCATGAGCACCACAGCATACTAATCACCTCCGTGTGCATTACTCATTCTCCATTTTGTGCTATGTCTCAGTACTTATTAGATCATTGACAGGGGGAACAAGCCATCCATTGAAGGAGACCTGGATGTAATTAAGCATTGTTCAACTGAATCCTATTAGTGTTAAATAACAAAAGATGTTACACGTAATCTGAATTAGTAAACTGCATGGAGGAGTACAGCAGAGTCACGAAGGCAAGGACTGATGCTTGACAGAGACTGCTGCTCTGGGAGATACAGTCTTGGTGACATATTAGCCATGATGCCTGTTAGCCATGTGTCATTAATTCTGGCTTAACATTCTCCAGATATGAGAGAGAAATGCTGAGTTTATGCAGGTGTTGACTAATGACCACTAAAACCTGGCCTGGCACAGAAGAACAGGAGATTTTTGTAATCTATAGTGAGCACATGCCCAGTTTAAGAGAAGACAGAAAATATTTCAGGGTGGTGCTTCTGCTTTGTCACAGGAATGGATGTGAAGTCCTGGGGAATCTGCTGGCCCTGTGTAACAAAACAATAGGAGCCAGACAGACCACTATTAGCAGACCCCAGCAGGATCTCCTTGCCCTGCAGGTGGCTGATGCTGCACCCACAAGTCTGCTCAGATAACTCTGGTGCAGTGCAGGGACACATGAACACAAGATAAACACCATCAGCATCCAGGGTAGAGATGCTCAGTTTCTGCAGCAGAGTCCAAGGCAGGCTAGGTAATCTCCAACCCTACCCAGCAGCAAGCCCATTTTCTGACTTACTTGCATGCAGTGTGTGGCTTGCACTCTGGCTCAGATTGCTAATAAATTCAGTCCACTGAGGTGCTCTAATAAGGGATCAGTTTTTAGGTTCTAGCTAGGTGTGAGTCTTGCCAATGTAACCATGCTCAAGTGCAGATTTCCTCTTAGCACCTGGAAACATATAAATGTGTAAGTTGATAGCAGGGAGAGAAAATATCTCAGAAACTCAGCACTACATTTGGCACTTAATGTTCTTGATACCAGTGCAATGCATTGGGTCAAATGTAGCAGTTTTATTCCACCATAAAAATGATGAAAAGGATGCAGTTTTTGGGTTTCTTTCAGTCAATTGTGTGAGCTTTCCTTGCTGATATGGTTGTTAAAAGAAGCTTCCTTTTCTTTTTAATAAGTGTTGTGGCTTAACCCCAGGTGGCAGCTAAGCCCCACACAGCCACTCATTCACTTCCCCTCCAGAAGGATCAGGTAGAGAATCAGAAAAGTAAAAGTGGGAAGACTTGTGGGTAGAGATGAAGACAGTTTAATAGGGAAAGCAAAAGCTGTACACAAGCAAAGTAAAACCAGGATTTCATTCACTACCTGATACTACCTCAATAGGTAAGAGCATGGTGCTGATAACACCAACGTTGAATGTTTGATCACTGTCCAGGCCATTCACTTGAAAGTTGGACTCAGTGATCCTTGCAGGTGCCTTCCAACTTGGAATATTCTGTGAAATATCTGGGAGATAATTTATTTCCCCTAGTCAGGCAATTTATTTCCCCTAATTTGACAACTCATCTCCAGAAAAGCTGAGCTCTATGACGTGAAATAGTGATGGGAAGACAAGCACCATCACTCTAAATGCCCCTGTCTTCCCCCAACACTGTATGCTGAGCATAGTGCCACATGTTATGGAATATCCCAGTGGTCAGTTGGGATCAGCTCTCCTGGCTGTGTTCTCTCCCAGCTCCTTGTGCACCCCCAGCCTGCTCACTGCTGGGGATGTGAGGAGCAGAAAAGGCTTGACTCTGCATAAGTGCTGTTCAGCAATGATGAAAATGTCCCTGTGTTATCAACACTGTCTCCTGCACCAACCCACACCATAGCCCCATATCAGCTACTAGGAGGAAAATTACCTCTGCCCCATTGCAAACCAGCACAATTAGCCAGAAAGAGCTGTGGACTTTGGTTTAGACCTCATGTGTTCCAACACAGTGAAATGTTGTAGGAATTAAAGCAAACAGGCACAAGTACTGAATGCAATGATGATGGAAATAATACTGGTAGAATTAGGGAAATATACGTATTATTATTTTTTTTATTATTACTGTTTTATCAGAGGCCATTATCCTACAATTTTTCTTTTGGAACTGAATTTCAAAACTGATTAAGGAATTTTCTTTAACCAACCATATTTCAGAAAGTTCTCACCAGAGGAAGATGCTCAGTTACATCTTGTACATCCATTTGACTTAATAAAGACATCCGAGGCCAAAGGAAAATTTTGCTAGTCACACCTCTTGTTTATTAGAAAAAGAGAGATCGCACTCTCTTCAGCACAATTATGTTGGTTTCTTGTGTATCATGTCATGGATAAGCTGCATATTCATCAACAAAGTGAGGAGAGGTGAAGAGTTTATGAAAGTATTTTCTTTAACAACAATAGGAATTCACTGGTTACTTCTCAGCCATCTTTTCAACCAGGGAAATGCGTGTCATCATCTTTTTGGTACAGGAGGTGAGACTGACACCAAGGTAAGAAATTTGCTTGCAGTCATGGCAGATCAGCATTTCTGAGGAACATGTAGAGCAATTAGCAATTAATTTGCGCTCTGAAGTGAGACAGGAGGAAAGTCCTAATGATCTTCCAGCTCTAGTGCAAATGCCTGTGTTGTGCTGGAAAATTCACATTGTCTGTATTTGAAAACATAAGAAAGAGAAAATGCTTTACAGGTTGTGTGGTTCTTTTCCTCTGAGAGCAGCAGAGAACAGATGTCAGGAGAAGCGAGGGAGCTGGAGACAAAGCAAGGCTGGTGGGGGGCACCCAGGTAACTTTACCCAGCCACATTTCAGATCCATGATCCCAGCATGGAAATAAAATGCAAAATACATTGAACAAGTGATTTATAACTGAAGAGGTAAGTGCCAAATTTTTTTTGACACCTATTAAAAGTTTAGTGTTACTGTGGGAGATTCTTAAATTGCAGCAATGGTAGGAAATGGCACTGTTAGGAAAATGTATAGACATTTCTAGAGCACCATAAAATTATTGGATAAAAAGTAGCAAGGCCATGCAAACTCAGTTGCAAGTGCAAATTATCAGTGATATAAGTTGTTTTTCCATGTGTAGGTGTAAGGGATGAAAGAAGTAACTATGTGGCCAGGTTGTGGTATGGCTAGGAAACTTGACATAACTAAGCATATCACACAGGCCTTCCCTGTAGAAGAATTCCACATTTAGAAGGAGCAGATGCCAGTTGTTATCAGTGCCAGAAATGAGTTGCATCCAGCCAGAACGAGTAGGAATGCAAGCTCCAATGTGTTTCAGGAAAGAAAGATGAGAACTCAATTTTAGGTCAAATTTGACAATGAGATCTTGGTTCTCAAGTGGTTTAATGTCTGGGACAAATCTATAGTTTGTAAAAAGTTAACACCTTCAAATGGTAATTGTGGTTTCTTCCATTCAAAGTAAATGGGAATATTTTGGTGCATGTAAATAAGAACCTAATTTATTTGTCATAGTGTCAAGTTCTCCAGTCTCCTCTGGTAGCTGTGTCTCTCTGAAATGAAGGAAGTTTTCTACTGGAGGAAGTAAATGTAGCTGAGTCTTCTTCTGCTTTTCATTTTTTTAAATGAAACTCCAGAACAACTAAATACAAATGCTGCACCAACTACAGAAGTCTGTAAAGAAATCACCCGAGGGGTGTTTGCTGTTGTTTTCAAAAAATCTATAATGCCATTTTTGGATAAGAAGTGAAACTATAGGAGATAAACACAAACCTCCCAAGCCATGTGTTTGAGAGGTAACCACATTGAAGGCCAGTCTGTTAGAAGACAAATCTACCATGAATGCCCGCAGATTTTTCCTGTATCTGTGTGGTACTTTACTTGGGGGTTGAGACAAGTGGCTCACAAACAGCTCCTGTTTTGTTTCAAAGCCACATTGTAGTAAGCAAGTGTTTGTGCAAACGGAGTTAGGAGCAGCTTTCAGCTGGTATGAGTACCTGCTGACAGGCAGAAAATTACATTTGCAAGTGTTCTATCAACAATATTTTATGTAGAACCTTTTGTAATGAAAACAGTAATATATCTTCTTGTTTACTGCAATGCTGAGTTTTTGATACATCACTGTCCGTCCTAACCATATCACAATTCATTTGGAGAAGCTGAGTTCACATGGGTCAGGAAAGCTATTTTGAACCATGCTCTTGGTGAGGCAGAAATAATGTCTGGTAACCCACCTCTCTCATATTGCTAGTCTGTGCTGATCCCCAGTCCCTTCCCAGGATTGCTGAGACTGCCACATCCGTAGGATGGGAGTAGTCTAGCACGTGGTCTCCAGATCAGTGAAACCACCCACCAAGAAGGTATATACAGGACTGAGGATTGAAAAGCCATAGCTTCAGGCAACAAGGAAAATGCAACTCTTCTGGTTGCTGAGAGAATATAGAGTAAAATCTGTCTTCAGACTGGCAAGGATGAGATCCAAGCACCTTGCCTTCTCTTTAACAAGGGTACTTCCTCTATTTTTTGGTGTTCACAATTCTCCTTAGCCTTGGAGAAGTGAAGAGAAGCTTTGAATGAGTGTTCCATCTGACAAAATGCTTGCTTGCTGAGTTGGCTGAGCAATATTTCTTGCTTGTTAAGCTCAAGATACATCTTAGCACTTCATGAACTGATGAAAAAAAATCCCTTACTGATGCTCAGCCAAGGTGGCCATGGAAAAGCAGCATGGCTTGAAGGGCTGTCGTAATTCCTAAAATTGCTTTAAACACCCTGTGCTACTGTGGGAGAAGTAACTTTTGAAATAATGAGAGTCCCTCGTGGCCATGTTACCTAGGGAGTCTGTGCTGCAAAATGTTCTGGAGGCTGCATTTCTGCTGGAGAGGACCCTGTGGTCTGCCAAGGCTCGGCTCTGCTGCTGGCTGGACGGGAATGTCGCTGCTTGTGATGCCAACGCAGAGCCGAAGGGCTCCTTCTCCTCTTTGAACTGAGGACCCTAGAGCAGAGTTCCTTGGTTACACAATAAAATAATAAAAATGCTAGTTTAAAATTTGAATTAGTAAATAACTATTTTTGGCTTTCTCAGAGACAGCATCTGTAAATAATCAGGCAGAAGCCTTTCCATAAAACAACACAGAAAAACCTCAAAGAGCATTTAGATTCTGCAACATTTAAACAAGATTTCTAACTCATGGGGAAGCCAACATCAACACAATGCTTCCTGCACATAAAAGCATGGAATTTCTTAGCAGTGTGGGGGCAATAAATGACTATCACATTTCCCTCCTTTCTAAAACCTAAATATTTTTCAATGGAAATAGTAATATTGATGGAAAAAGAAAAGAGGACCTTGAGTTATGTAAGAATTTATTTAAGCTCTGAACCTCCATACACTACAGACTGGAAACTAATTAAAGAAAAACTTTAGCTGTTCAGTTTTGCTCTAATTGTCCTCCAAGCTCAGGAGATCAAATATACTAGCTGAGATCCTTCTAATCATTCACATTCATGACGCAAGTTTTGAGTTCATTCCTGCAGCTCTCAGCCAGGTCCTGCCATAATTCAAACAAAAGAGATGAATTATATACTCTTAATTTTGTCCTCTACAGAGGCAGGAGGACATGGTGACAAACAGCTATACACATTTATGCTCCTAGCAACTTCTGACCACAGGGTTTGCCCACAGTGTTTGTGAAATCAGAAATTGATAGCTAATTACATATGCATGAGTTATTTGGTAGGGAAAATGTAAACATTTACCAGTGTAAAAAAATTAATTCTTTATTCAAGATGCTGTTACCTTGGTTTCTTAGCTCTTTTAGGACGTTTGCTGTTGCCTGGCTGCCTAGTCAGGCTCTTGTGCTTTTGAGTGGGAAATTGTTTATGAACAACTGGCTACATTTCTGGTGATTAGACCTGATTGAAACCTATGGATCTCCAAGCTGTGGATGAATGAACCAGCACATAGCAAGTTTCTGGGAGGGATGACTATTCCAGGCAATCAAAACTGGGAAGTGTTGCGATTTAACGTGGCTCCACAAGCAAGCTCTGTGGTTTCACAAGCCACCCCTGGTTTGTGAACTGCTGCTAGAGAAGGGCTGAATTAAGCATTTATTTAATCTGCGTGAATCTCTGGGTAAAGAAGCAAAAATCAGTCTTGCTCTTCCTGTTTACCAGTCTGGTTAGCTTTTAGCTATAGTTTGTAAGTTATCATTTAGAGTGTCTAATTATCTAGCTTCCCACAAACAACAGATCTGTGACTTTTCCCAGATGAGGCACAGTTATGAAAAGTTATACAGAAGAGGAGTCAAGATAATGGTATGCAAAATTGTGCCTAGATTTGTTTTGCTCTGCTAAATGATTTACTCATTTTGATATTCTGACAAATGCCGAAGCAATTTCCCAAAAAAGCTGTTTGCTTCATCAGCAGCTTTCAGAGAAAACAAAATGTTGTGGTTTAGACGTGGGAAAAGATGGTCACAGAGATACTGAGCTTACCAAAGTGCACCCATTGTGAGTTCCCAGAGCCCTCAGAAAGAGGTCAGTCGGTGTTGGTGGCACCTGGGAGCCTGGCACAGTTGTAGCTCCTGGCTGAACCATCTCCTGGCCTCCTCCTGCTTTCTGGCTGCCCCCAGCAGGTACTGCTGGAGCACGGGCACATAAAGCAGTGCCCAGACTGTGCGTGGGCTCTCTGCAGCTCAACACTGACCTTTTCAAATGAACAAAGGACATCTAAGCTGGTTTGCAGCTTTGAAAATCCTGGTTGGGTCCACCACCACATGAAAATGCTTTGATGAAAGTAAAACCTGAGTAAAGAAAAGACTCCATCCTCTGCAAAGATTTTAAACTATATCCCACAATAAGACTTTCTTTGGTGTTTTTGTTTGTTTGTTGGAGTTTTCTGTTTGTTTTGTTCTGTTTTGTTTTTTAACTGTTAAATTTAGGAACAGAGCAGAGATTGGCACTTTTATTATGGAACCATGAGAAAACCAAAGGTTTGTTCTGTAATTACTTTTTCAGTGTAGCTTTCTTTTCACAGAATTACAGGATGGGTAAGGTTGGAAAGGACCACATCTGGTCCAACCTCCCTGCTCAAGCAGGGCCATCCTAGAGCACATGGCACAGGATTGCATCCATATGATTCTTGAATATCTCCAGTCATGGAGACTCCACAACCTTTCAAGGCAATCTCTTCTAGTGCATGGTCACTCCAAAGTCAATCTAAGCTGCTCTCAGGAGAACAAAAAGCTGGTGTGGAGTTTGTTACCAGCAGACTGGCAGACCTGCAGTGATGAAAGTGCATGCCAACCCTTACATGTTTGCACATTAGTTTGTTTGTTTGTTAATATGACCTGTGGCTTTTAACATTTTTCTTTGACTACAACACTTACAATTTAACTCTGTGAGTTTCTCCTGAGAAAGATACCCTTACGAAAAATTTCCCTGCAAGCAGGAAGGATGCTGAGCAGAGGAACTCACACAGGAGATAACTGTCAAAGGGCAATCCTGCAACTCTTCAAAGCAGAGCAAGAAAGTATTACTTAGCTACCATTGGTTGACAAGAAGGTTTATTAACTTGGTTAACACATCTCTTCAATTTACAATTTTTCAGGTAGTGTAAACTGATGACAATAGATTTTTAGTACATAAATTGAAGACATAAAAAGCAGGTGTATTTCCCCAAGTTACTTGACCTTATGTGTCTTATGCTGCTGCATTTTCATGCAGGTACTCCAATTTTTCACATTCTATCTAGTATCCATACAAGTCATGACTTCTCATGGTACTTTACAGGAGTGCAGAAAGTTAAGTCAGAAATTGGGTTGATGTAGTCCCACAGATCAAAAAAACAGTGGACAAGATTGTGCTGTTTAGGTATTATGAAACATTTTCTGTTGTCCTGGTTCAATAGGTAATGAATGCAGCATGATCAGCGCCAACACAGAAGTAATAGTGCACAATATCTTTTTGAACTTTTTGTTCCTATCTTCCCCATTCACTCTTTTCATGCCATGTGGGTAGCTAACAGATGTGTTACATTATACTGCATTAAATCCTGTAGAGGCAATAGTCTTAAGTGCTGTGTCAAATATTTATAATGTGGAATTATTTTAGGACAGGAGCCAAGTGCAATATGGCATCCTTCATAGTGTCTCTCTTGTTTTTGTACGAAGTGGAAGCTCAGCTACTTACAATTACAATTTTACTTCTTTAGTCTTCTTCAACAACCCTTTTCATTTGCCACCATTTGAATACATTTTAATCATTACCATACATTAGAGCCACCATTGCTTTCTTCATTAGCTCTCTTATTTAAGCTGGGAAGGGCCAAGTTTTCAATATTCCCATTCTAGCCCTACTGCTCATCTGGCTGGGCAAGACCCATCTTCCTTGGGCCTGTAAGGCTCAGCACACGTGCAGGAAGTACTGACTGTGCCCTCCAGCAAGCCCATGGCTACAGACCAGGCACAGGGAAGGGCCAGCCTGGAAGTCATCAGGGCAAGGCTGGGTGTGAGTTGATGCCATCATGAGGGGCCCAGGATTTGGCTTATTGGTGCTTCTAGCCTGAGGGTCAGGGTGTGGAACCCAGTGGGGCAAATAAGCTTGGCACATCCTGCCAGCTGTTTTGCACCTTTTGCATTGCAGGGAGGTTATGCTTTTTGACATTATATTCTCCTTGGTGTTCAAGACACTAATAGTTTTAATAGCAAGAGAAATGTTCACTCCTAAATCTGCATAATGTAGTGTTGTCTTGCTTTTTTTTTTTTTTTTTTTTACTTTGCAAAAATGAAAACCCTAACCATAGCAGCCTATCCTAAAATCATCTAAAATACTTGCTGCTATTTTCTCTTTAGAAAACCAGCATGTTAAGGGAGTTTGTTGTTCATCTAAGGCCACATGTCTTCCATTTATGATCCTGCTTAAATGCCAAACTTCTGCGTCCTTCTTTTACTTCCTTTGACTTCCAAGCTTATCCAAGTCACTTTTTTAATGGAATTAATTTACAGATTAAGTTAGTCATTAGAGTTTCTTTATTCAGAAATATTGACAACATTTTTACTCCTTATTCAGAAATATTTCTCTCAGAATGCATTTGTTACTCAACCAGCTGTATGATTGACCACATAATTGAATTGTTCAGTTTCTTTTGATTGTTGTAATCATTTGCCCACACATGCAGGATCCGAGCTTCATAGTTTGATATTCAACAGGAAAATGTCTTTTTGTTGGTAGATGATTTTCTAAAGACTTCAAAATTGTTTTGTCATTTGGATAGTTTAGAAGCATCATTCTCGCCTACTGTAATTCATAGGGTCTGAGTTTGGTTGAGGCCAGAGTCTGTTCCAGTGCCTCAGTTTGTTTGTCCATTAGCCTGTGGGCATGGCTAATGTAGCATGGAGAATGCCCAGATAGTTCCATGTCAATCTCACATAGTGACACATAAATAGGACTGTTTGCTATCACTCTATCACTTGAAGTGAGAATTTACACTGATCAGCGTTGGTATGGCTGTAGCTGAAATACAAGCAAAGGTGGGTGAGATGACACTGAGATGAGATGAGATGAGATGAGATGAGATGAGATGAGATGAGATGAGATGAGATGAGATGGAGAGAGCGCAGAGCTGAGCAATGAAATATTTTGTACAACAAATGTGTGTCCTCTGCCAGACATTTTCTGAGCGGTGCCAGTCCTTACCTCTGCACAAGTGGTATGCATTCATTTCAGTGCTATCACTCTTACTGGAAATTTTTCTCCACGTTTAGGACTTTAGAGAATGTATTCAACTACATCTTCTTGGTATTTTATTGATATTTGTTTGGTTCCCAAACTAAAACCAACAGCTTCTCTATTCTAATCATTTGTATTACAAAGGGGGCAGCTATGTACAGTGTGTAGCAGGGAAAATTAGAGTAGGCCCCAAGTTTCTCTGTAAGGGCCTTCTTTTAATTCCAAATCCTAGTGTAAAAGAAACATAATTTTTATCATAGTATCTTGACAACTGTAATCTCTGCTGGCACAGGCTGTAACTCACTCTTCAGACTCTTTCTCCTGTTTGCAAATGGCTTTGAGGAAAATGGAAACTATCTGCTGTTCCATTAAAAAGGCAATTGAAACAAACATAAAGATCTTGGCACAGAAGTCCAAGTCAATCTTAGTTTCTCAATTCAGTGTGGCATTTTCTCATTCCATAAGAAAGGAACACTGTCTGAGGTTTTCAGCTACTCTGGGTGGGCTCACGAGCCAGCAAAATGAAGCGGTGGTTTCTACCAAACTTGGCTCAGGTCTTGTGTAGCAGCTCATAAACACCATGATTTGCATAACCTCTCCAACATCTGCACCAAAGCGACTGTCAGTCAACACTTCTGGCATGTCAGGGTCATTCTTAACACATTAGATGTGAAAGGGCACCAACAGGGTGAACTTAATATCCTTCCACTGATGTGACCCACATACCATCCAAGAGAGGGAAGGATGTTTTCAATCAGGTCAAAATGAAGATGACTACAAGCTGGGACCATTTTGTCTCCGAGCTGTTTATCAATCAAGTATATTATATTCTTTATATAGGATATTCTTGAAACTATCTAAATTTTCAGGTCTCATTGAGACATAAAATAGCCAGACTGTCAGTCTGGTTTTCATTTGTGCTCCTTCCAGCTTGGCTGTAATTGAGAGCAGCTCCATGCAGTCTATCTATAGCTTCCATATACTTTTGGGCCTGTGTGCTTCCTGCTTTCACACAGGGTCCATTAGAATAGCAACAAGAGAGAAGTTTGGGAGAAAATAAAGAAAATGTGCAGAATACATTTTGCTTCGACAGACTATTTGACTACAGGACTCTGAAGAAATGTTTCATTTTTAATTCATCCTTGCTTTTGAAGTCACAAGGTGGTGGTTTCTGTTTGCCCTTTGGTCCCTCTTTGAGTTCAACAAGATTTAGTTGCTAAGGCACTTTTTAAAGTCACAGGAGGTTTGCACCTGCATCTTTAGATGATATCATGCCCTAAAGTAGCCTATGCCTGCATGACTTGCTCTGAGCGCCAGTAACAGCCAGTGAAAGGACATTGTCCATTCCAGGCCAACATCCTGGCTCCTGGGCTCTTTTTCCTTGACTATGTCAAGGAAAATAGGTAAGGTACAAGAGGTCAGTGGGACAACTTAAACTTTTTTATGAAAAAAATTAATGAGGCATGTGACTTTGTGAAAATTGTCACACCTGGGTCTCAATCCTTCCTTAAGACACGCAACATTTCTTAGGGCACCTAAGAGTCGTTGCAGCCCCTGACTAACTGAAATTCCTGCTTTCATGCTGAGCACGTTCCTAAGTGCAATCCTCTTCCTTCAGCAGGCTTGAAGGAGGGAATTCTTTCAGTCAGGCCTTCTGAGGGTTAACCCACTGGCCTATGCAATGTTTGTTATGGCAAAAAAATCAGCTTCATTCTTTACATATTTCCTCATGATTTTCCTGTCATTGTTCATTAGGGGCTTTTTCTAGTTCACTCAAGACATAACCAATTGTTGGATGCTCTGATGTATCTTGTTATATATTATCCTTGAAATCCATTTAGTGCCTAGTATTCTTTGAAGCATTTTTCTTTAAATCATTCAGAGTCTGCCTGTGATTTTGATCGATTTCCCTCCTGCACATCCACATATGATGACTGAAGTAATGTCTGAGTTGGAGATTTGTACTCTGGTCATTTAGTAATAGATGTTTGCTGACAAAATATTATTTGAGATGGTAAATGTGGCTGTTGCCCTGTCAATTGATATCCTGTCAAAGAAGTTGGCTTCATCTCCTTTTCTGCATCTCCAGAGGGATAATATGTTGTTTCCAAGCTATAGAAATTATTTAATATCTGGTATTCATGCTTATTTCCAAGCAGTATTGGCACTAAAATGTCACTGATGATATCATTACTTTGTTGGGGTTTTTTTTTATAACAGACTATTAGTACTTTGGTTTTGTGAAGCTGAATGCTTCATTTGAATATTGGCTGGACTATCACTTAGAAGAGCAGGACTGTCGGCAAACTGAGCTCAATTGTGATAAACTTTGTGGTAACTTTATGGTAGACCACCACATTTCTCTTTCCTTAAAACTGAGTGCAAGTCAACAAATAGAGATGTATATGGGGATTTTGCTCTAGAAAGACCAAAGGTTCTGGGTTTTAGGCGGGCTTGGGAGTGCGTGCACCATCAGAGGAGTGCGCCGTGCTTTGCGCTTTGTCATGGCTTTTTTGGGGAAACACTGTTGTCCCAAAACATTTAGTATGATCTGTAATAAACATTGGAAAGGGTGGTAGAAGAATGTGCTTGTAAAATTAAAGCCAGGTCCAGCTTTGAGTCACTCTATGATAATGCCTGCCTTTTTCAGGCTTGCTTGTATTAATCAGTTTCAAAAGAGACTGAAATGCCGTGATGATGAACATCATTTGGACAGAAACAAATTAAAGTAGAAGGGAGTTCAGATGCACATCCTTCCTCTTCCCCTTCTTCATTTTAAAGAACTTATTAAAAAGTTCCAAATTACACAACCAATCAGATTTGTTTGCTGAGGCTTTTTGTCAATTGATTTTACTTTTTTGACAGCTGCATCCCTGTGCAAATGTAAAATCTGAGCTCCCCACTGTGCTCTGAGTTTGGAATAATTCAAGCCTCATCTGAAACTCTTTTTCTAAGCTTCAGTACTGCCACTCTGTGTGTGTCTGTGTATATATATGAAGTTCAAGTCTTTTTCTTACATGAAAATCATTGAAAGAAATGTTTTTTCACTGATGACTGGTTGAAAAATGTTTAGTGTATTTAATTCCAAACAATCAATTTCTTTGCAAAATCATGTGGGCATCTCTTTATTACAGTTTTATAATGCCAGTACCTGTTTCTTTCCTAAGTCTTGAAGACTGTATGCAGCTAGTAAGAGTACTAAAAAAGGTCCATTTATACAATATGTATGTGTGTTTGTGTATACATACACGTGAAACATGCATGGCTGTTACACATGCCTACATTAGGGAGTATTCTGTGGAGTTCTAAGTACATCATTTACCACAAATGTATTGTTTAAGGTGATGGTAGGTTTTCAATCTTACTCTGCTTTGTCACACTGAGAAACAATGAGAGTGTTCCAAAATAGTTTACATGCCATGTAATTATTTTAGCAGCTGTGGTTTCAGTTACCTTTAATTAGTTCCCCCTGCAGCTCTAAATAAAGAGAGGCTTCTGTTAAATGCAGTTATTTTCTTCTGCAGATGGCATGATGAAGTGTGGCTACTCATAAAAGGAGACTACTGAACACCACATGGCAAACTTGAGGATCTAAAGCAATGCGATTATGAGTTAAGGACATGGATTTCTCCAGGAATTATTCATGATTTCCAGTCACTATGTTTTTATATCAGAATTGTCAGCCCTAAATTTTATGTCAGCTGGCATTGCTGAAAATGTTGTATGAGATGCTTGAGAGCTGGTGAGATAACCCTCCACCATAATGAAATGGTGTTTTGACATTGTCCTGTATTTTCCCCATATCCCAATATTTACTTGGTTCAGTGGCCCCGACCCTCCTAGAAAGCATGGCTTGATCTCTATGAACATCTGTTAAACAGATGAAAAAGCCTCCTAAAAACAATTTCCTTCTCTTATGCATGGGAGAAATTTTCAGACCCCATTCAGGCCTATTTGGTTTTAAACATTCCAGTTGGAAACTGTAGGACTGCATTCTGTTTCATAGGACTCAGTGGTATGTGCCCTGCTGCCATCCGTAGCAGCAAGCAAACACACTACTTCTTTCCAATTAGGATTTAATATAATAATTTCTTACAGAATTCTTCAGATATTTCAAGTTCATCAACTTTGTGACCTCAGCTGTATAAACAAAAGCCACATGAAGCAAAGTAAGGGTTCACAAAAACACAACTTGAGTTTTAAGGGGTACAAACAAATATACATAAATATATGGGGGTTTTTAGAGGTACAAACAAATATACATAAATAAAGATATTTGAGTTGTATTGCTGCTGACTGACAGGAGGGATGTATCAGAGTCATGACTTAATTCTGTGAGAGGGAACTTCAGTGTGGAAGAAGATGTAAGACATCATGTAGCAGGTCCCAGCAGGCAGGAGAACCCTGCTGGCTTCCTTCTGCAACTGCTGGATCATTTAATTAATTTAAAAATTTTTTCTGTTGCAATTGCAAATGTTCCAGTTTGCGCTGTTACCCAAGGTCAGAGCTCACCTGACCTCCCTGGCAGAGGAAGAGAAGGGTAAGGAAATCAGGAAAAAAGAGAGTAAGCAAATCACTCTAAGGAAGCCTTGTTTCTTTTACCCCAAACCCAGCAGAGCAAAAAAGGCTGAATTGAAAGGGGAAAAAGCTAAGACTGAGATTGATTAAGAGAGGTCCAACCCGAAGAAAAGTCAAAGAACAAAACAACTAAGACAGAGAAAAATAAACTACATTAAGATTGAGCTCAGATGAGGCAGTCGGCCGCTGGCCAGGAGGCAGCAGCTGCAGCAGGAAGGCCCGGGTCCCATTGAAACAGAAAAGGGGCCATCTTTTTGCTGGAATGAAAGGGAAACAAAAAAATAATTCACCTTTAAAGGCACAGAAATCGGATTCAAGGCTAGGGGAAGGGCAGAGAGGAATAAGAATTTGTGAGTTATTTTTCCCTAAGAACAAGGCAATGGCTGTTCAGATCTTCCCAGAGAGCTGTGTGATGGTGCAGATTAATCAGACTGGCTGATCAGAACGGATAGGCCACTCTGAGCAGCTTCATGTTGCATTTGGACTCCTCAATGAATGCTTGAAAATCAAGCAAATTTTCTCATTTTTACCAGGGGAGATGAGGCAGATGACATACTATGCTGATGACATCATGCCTTGCTCCAGATGTGAACAGAGAGGAAAGAAACTATAAGATGGATATTTTGCCACAAGCTAGTGAAATCCTCGATACTGAGGGGGAGCACAAAGGTGCGAATCTCAACACACTGAGGTTCCACAAAATAAAGGGCAAAAGGAAGCTAGGCAAAACCCTGTGCACTTCCAGGTTCAGGCAACAGAGAACAGATATTGTATGAAATATTCATGCCGTGTAGAAAATAGACCATGCACACTAAGTTAATGTCATCAATGTCACAGCAAAAAGTTGTCTGCGCTGTGTAAATATAGAATTTAGGCTGGATCAGAGAGTATGGAGAGAGCATCTCACCTGAAAGAATTCACAAGGTTATTTAGAAAAATCCTGTGGTTTGGTATGTCTTAGAGCACTTATCTGCTATTAAAAGAAACATGTTAAGAACTGTTTCAGTTTTGTGGTGCCAGAATTGTACCTTTAGGGCCCTGCACCAGAAGGCAAGGAAAATTGTCAAGTGTATGTACCTAGTGAAGGTAAAAGCAAAATACCCTCTTCAAATTCTGCTGGACTGGAGTTCCTGACTATCATAGAGCTCCTCAAACTCCCTGTTCCTAAACTGTCCTACTGATTCTTGCTAAATTAGGTGCCAGACCTTTGTTTCTTCAAGTGTACGGGTCTAGTGCCAACCAGATCTTGATGTAGCAGTAAGACTGACAAATCCTGGGAAAAGGGACACTTTTGGATGTGTACTAAAGCATGAGAAACACAACATACGGACTCAGCTCAGGACATTCTCAGAAAACCCATTTGTGTTGGGGAAAAAAAGAGGATGTATGCTGCTGTAAGTCCTTCATTGATGCAAATACTGTGTGGGGATATAACAGGAGGGTGGTGTCACATCCTTTTCTTTTCTTTTCTTTTTTTTTTCAGAATTGTTTTCATGGATTTTTGGTGATGGTAGATATTAATTAATTGTGAACTTGTTTAAAACTCCTGGGAGTGTTTCCATCATCTTTGAGTAGATAATTTATCTTGTGTGTCGGCAAAAACTTACAGCTGTACCAGAAGTAGCTGTTTCTCAGCACTGCAGAAATTGTCCCCAGATTTGTACTGACAAACTATGCAAAGACATGCTGGGATTTTGCAATATTATAATGCATGCTGAAGTCCTCCTAGAAACTATAAACACTAGGTTAAAGAATGACTGCCATGTTTGCTATTTGAAACTTTTGCAACATTTTCCCAAACTTTGGAGTACTGCTGTAAACAAATAAACAAAGCCACAGGAATGGCTACAATTAAGCAGTATAAACAGGCTGCGTCCTGATCAAAACAAGGGCTAGCTAAATTCAGTTATGGTTGCATTCTTATGCAAAAGAGGTTGGTTTGTAGTCTGAATGACCCTATCCCTGTGTGGCTATGCCAGATTTTCCATTATGGTGTTTACTGTTAGGAGCTGCAGTCAAGGTGAACTGGAGGTTAGAGTACAGCCCTGAGAAGCTGTGGCTCTGCTTTGGCTCTCTGGTTCTGCAGAGCACCTCACAGATAACCATGTCCCACCTCTTGAGGTGGTAACTGAATGCCTGAAACACTGCTCAGTCCAGTGCCTTTTCCGAGCTGTATCCCCATTTCCCAAGGTGAGTACCATACCCAGCCTGAGTTCCAGGTTGCCAGCTCCTGCCCAGTCCGACAAGACACGGCAGCAAGCAGAGCACTGCATGGACAGCCAGCTCTGCAGGGGCATTGTCGTGTAGTTCATCCTGGTGTGGCAGGGATACAGCAAGGCACACAGGGGCAAGGCACAGGGGTACCAGAGGAGCTTGCTGATGAGGTCAGCGCAGGAGGTGACACCAAGATGATCCTGGAGTAAAGAACCAGCAAAGGACAGGACAAAAGCAGTGAGGTCCGCCTTTAAAAGGCTTGGAAATACATTGGACCCAAAAGTGCCTAATCTTTGTGTGAGCCAAGCCCTTGGTTTTCCAGCCTTAGCAAGCTAGCACAGTGGTGCCAGCTTCCCCATGTCTCTGCTAATCCAAATGAATGCAACTTTGAACATGAGCAATGCAAATCTGTACAGTGTGTTGAAAGAGTTGTTGTGACATGTCGCCTGTGGTGAGCAATTCCTAGCAAGTGGGAAGCCACAGTGTGTGGCAGCTGTTGCCTCTGACTGATCTTCAAGGGTAGCTCCAAGCCTGAGTGCATTGCAGTAATTACATCTTGAAGAAAAATTAAATGGAAGTGGAAAGCTTTGGCTAACTGTGCCAGGCCTGAACAAAAGGTTCTAAAGCCTTCAGTGAAGCAAATACTGTGTTGGGACCTAACCAGGAGATTAGTGTCACCTCAAAATCATGAGCTTCTTGCATGAGAAGAGAATGGCAGTCTTCAACAACAGCAGAAACAACCCCTCCAGCACATCACTGTCTTCCCCTCCTGTGTGTGTCAGTGATGTAGACATCTGGAGTTGAATCCCAAGTCAAGCTACGCTTCAGCAGAAAGAGTCAGTCCAGTCCAAATGTGAGCCAGAAAGTGGAGAAACAGCGGAAACTGAACTGCACTGCTTAAATGAAGGCAGATTTGAAATACACATTTCACCTCTGAGTAATATAGCAGGCTCCTCACACTTAGTGAACTGTGGCACTAGGATGTTCAAAATAAATGGCATACATATTTTTCATTCTGATTTGATTTCCTCAAGGATTCTGTCAAACCACTATGAAATATTAACTAAGCTTTTAATATCTATTTAAAGGGCAGAACAGATATTCTGTATACACTTACAGCATCTAGATTTTTTTTTTCCAGAGTCACATTGCAGTGCATTTGAAGCTTTTTTTTTTTCCAATACAACCCCAAGTTTCCATGGTTTTCTCAAGATAAAGCCAGAAATGTTAAGTCTAGTCAAATTTTATACTAGTTTGGTGACAGGAACACAAGGAATTGAGGCATAGTTATGTTAGACATAGCTTTGGTTTGGACCTAGATGTAGCCAAGTGCTTTGTCTTTAAATTTTCCCAGTTCTGTATATTATGTTATTAAAGAACATAAGGCATGTGAGTGGATATATAAACATCCCCCCAACAGCGTGGAACAAGGCAGCCTGCAGAACGTGTGGTTGGAGTTGTCAGCTGCAGATACTTACCCACATGCAGGAATGGAAATACTGGTGACATTCAGCTGGTTTTGGTCTACTAAAGTATTTCTGTTTGGGGTTGGGGTATTTTATTATTGGTTTTGGGTTCAGTTTAATTAAGAAGATGACAGACACAACTTCTGCACAGAATTTATAGTGGATGGTTCTGTCTGTACTTGGTACTTCACACAGATATGCCACAGCAAGTAGCTCCAGACAAGTTTTCACATTCAAGATTTGGAGTTTGGCACTGTAGGTCACTTCTCTGTATGTCCCCTCACAGAGACATTCTCTGAAAGCAGCCAAAGCTGGAACATCCTTGTCTGATGTTGTTACCTTTCCAAAAGGTTCTTTAGCAAAATGAGATGATGAGGCGGTCTTGGGATTCTTCTGTTTCTGAAGTGCTGCAAAGGCTTTAGAAAGAACTTTTTTAAGTTGTTGAAACAGCTCTAGCCAAAAAAAAGAAAAAAAAAGGCTCACTGCTGAAATTACTAAATGAAAAGCAAAAAACATAGGGCTCTGTTTTGATTCAAAATCGTGAAAAATTACATGTGGGGCTAGCCCTGCACAGATTTTCAAGAGGGTTAGGAAGAATTGTATTAAGAGAATTCTGCTCTTTGCGCAAGGTGGAACCAGTATTCTTAGCCTTTTGTACCAGAGTGGCAAAAGTCTGGGTTTGATATTGCAGATTTTCCCTGTGGTGTAGTAAGGAGAACTTGCAAACTAGACACTGGCTGTAAATGGTTTTCTTGAATATTGAAAATACTGAGCAAAACTGCTGACTCTGAACAGTCAAGGGAAGTGCAGACTTGCATGAACCTTCATGTCCCTATTTTGAGTATCTTGTAGTGAAATAGTTATTTATCCTTGTGCTAAGACAAATGTAAGGTTTGCCTGTCCATCTAAGCAGAAGGTCTCTGGAAAGGTTTGTGTGCACAATGTCTTGGGAGATGCACATTTGGTCTCAGAAGGACGTATCATCCTACCGCATTACTAAACAATCAGTGTTTTCATTTTCAGATTTAAATGCATTTGCCCAAGACTGTTGGCATCTCTTCCTAGCCCCTCATTGCTTTTAACTACACTCCACAATTGTAAAACGATGCAGCTTTGAAGTTGCCTGCACAGGAAAGTGAAAGCCTTTTTATTCCTCTGAATAAGAGTAACCACATGAGGACTTAACGTGCTTTAAGTCACATGCAACATGCTTCGTATGTCTAATTGATTTATCTTAGCTTTCCCACATGTCCTCACACAGGCATGCCTCAATGCAGCTTGAAAGGAGGGAGTGCAGCCTCCTGGCTGAAAGCTGATGGTAAGTAATTAAACCTAGCAGCAGTGAGAACCCCTGAGACAAAATCTTTGGCAGTTTTCTACACCATGTAGTGAGCTTGGGTCACCAAGGGCCTGTAAATAGCATCATAATGACTGGTTCCTCAGCAGGGATAAACATGTGCTTTGAGTTTTCTAAATGATTCAGAGGCATGCTGTGAGATAACTACTGATAACAAGCAGATGTGAAGTTTGCTTTTCAAGACAAGGAGGCTGAGGGGGAAAGTCGTGTAGATTTTGGCTTATGGACCTCAGAAAGCCTGATATTTGAACATCATTAAAGCCTTTTTTTTTTTTTTTTTTTTTTTTTTTGTCTCTGAGGAAGAACTCATTTGTATCTGATGAAGGTAATGCTCTTTTAAACCAGATCTTGTCAGGGCTAGTGGGATAACTGTAGACAAAACTTTCTCTGAGTTTAAACCCGAAGACAAAAGTGGCACCTCACCTTAGAGGATTAGGAATGTTGTATAATTTCAAAGTCCATTTTACATTTTACCAGTGCCTTTCTGAAAGCTTTTTCAAAACTTCCATATGGATAAGTCTTTTTTTTGTTTGGTTTGTTGTTGGGTTTTTTTTGAGGGTGCCTAAGTGTTGAAGGATGTATTTCATCATACCAGGTAGGAGGACACAAAACAAAGGTGCTGAGGTGATGTGCCTGTTCTCAGTGGGACAGGTGCAGTGATGCTGTGGTGCTGGGAGCCCAGGGAGAGGCTCAGTGCTAACTTGGGGCTCCCAGCCCTGTGTTTCACATTACCAGCAAGGATACCTGAGCACTAGAACAGTGCATTTGTGAGGCATCAAAGGAAATCTGCCAGTCTCCCCAGGTTCTCCATTCTTTCTCAGGGAGGTTTGGAGTTTTGCTAATTCTGCACAAGTGGACTAATATAAAGAAACTGCATCTCTTGGAGTTATTTTAAAAGCCAAAGACCATGTCAACATTCTTTCTTTAATTACAAGAGTTCACAGCAAACTGAAAGGTGAGATGAAAGCTGTTTCAGTGTCCAAGGAGAGAGTGAACTATTTAGTTAGAAAAGTGTTTGCAGACATCATTAATCCACAGTGACTTCTTTGACACATGTTGGAATAGTTGTGGGGATGTTTTTAAAAACCGTTTTTCTACATGTTTAGGAGTTTCCTTTTAAATAGCTCACTCATGCCTCGCGATACTTTAAAACCCCTTTTTTTTTCTTGAAACACCAGTAGAAGAGGAAAAGTTTCTCCCTTCCCTTCCTTGAGGAGCTAGAGAGAGAGAGAAATGAAAAGAGGTCACCAAAGCATACTGGGGCTCATCAGTTGCTATTCATGTTTGGTGCCTCTTCTGTTCCCGCTGTGTCCCAGATTTCCCAGCAGAAATGCACTTGTTCCTCCTGTGACGTGAGCTCCCAAGCTGAAGGTGCACCCTGGGGATGCACATGCCTGTGTGGGAGCTCACCCCTTGTCTGAGGGTGGAAGGAGACAGGTCTTCAGGCACAGTGGGGCATGGTTTGGACACGACTGGCCTGCACCCCTCATTTTGCAGGCACAAGTTCCAGCTGAAGCACAGGTACTACAAGTGAGAGAGAGATACCTGGGTACCAGATAAACATCTCTTCAAATGCATTAATGGAGCAAGCATGGCATATTATTACCACTTTCCTCACTGCTCTTCTACACAAAGGAGATCCCAGCATGGGATCTTGGGCAGCCTCTGTGTATTCAGAAAGTTCCATGGGGCATCTTATGTTTGCTTATTGCTGTTGAGTTGGTTCCATAAGCACAAGCAGCTGGTTGCTTTTGTGAGCTACCCTCTTCAGCCTGTCCATCAAAACTTGTTTTTATGGTCATATAGTTTGGTGCAATTAATGGTTTTCAAGAGCATAGAATGTTTTAAAAATGCATAGGCTCAGAACTTTACAATTAGAGTGGACCATCATGATAAGGAAACCTGACCTTTTACAAAATACAAGACAGCAGAATTGCTGAACAATGCCCATCATTCTTTTTTCCTGTAGCTAAAACATATCTTAATAAAAGACATAAGACCTAATTTTAACATTTCACGCAGCAGACAATCCCTTTTATGTATTTTTCATTGTTTCCCATTGTTAATCATCATCTCTTATGAGAATTTTCAGCTTGTGTCTACTTGGAATACATTTAACTTCACTGTCTACCACATTGGCTTTTATCACGTTTTGTTTTGAAAGCCATGCACTGTCAGAAAGGGTTTAATTTATGAATAAAACAAGAATAAGTCAGCTTAGTCTCATCTTTGATAAAATCAGTAAAATTATGTTTTCTTTAACCCCTCATTTTAAGGAAAGTTTTTATCATCCTTTCATCTGTATTGTCCAATTCTCTATTGCATTTCAGTTGCTCAATAAGTGGATGCAGAAAGAGCATAAACTATTCCAGTACCATCACCAGACACAGTTATACCACATCTCTAATTTTGCTTACAGACTTAGCTGTTGCATTTTCTCTCTCCTCATTTACTCTCTCCTCAGTTACAAGGTTTCCTTCTGTCAGGCTCTGGTGGTTACCCACACTGCCTTCCCTGCTTGCTAAAACGCAGTCACCCATCCCTGCTATGTGACTGGGCTCTTGCCTTTTATATTTAGTTTGCAATATTTAAAAAAAAAGACAGGAATGAAGAAGGATGAGCAAATCCAATTGCATCACAACTGCTTTGTAGTTCTGACTCCTTTGTGTTTTCCCAAGTTTGTGTCCTCTTGTGGGGTTTTCGGCTGTGATCTACAGACTGGTGAACAACTACAATTGCCAGGTATTTTATGCTACACAGACATATTCTCCATATCCTCATGCATCTTTTTGGAGATTATATTGCTGTTTGCAAGGATGTGGTGCTGAATACAGGCTTCATGTCAGGCTGTTTCTGGCTCGGTGCCTCTTTGATGTGTCCTCATGCAATAGCCAGGTGGGCTTGAAGTCTGCACAAAACTTGTGACAACTGCAGCCTTCAGATAACAAGTGTATCAGCATGGTGGTAACCTCCTTTGGGTATGCAGTCAACATCTGTTTCTGTCACAGCCTCCTTACATGACACAGTGTTGTGAGGAAGGCAGATACTCCTCTAAACCTTTGTTGAAGTGGTATTGCCATGAAAATGGGTGGATTAGCTGTATATCCTGCTTTTGGGGGGACTGAGAGAGGAGGAAGTTTAGAGGGGTGGGTTTTTTGCAAACTTTGTTCTGTAGTGTTTCAACAGCCCTCACTGCCAGACTCCAGGCAAAGTAGCTTTAAATACTGTACTAACCAAGTCATTTTTAATACATTTTAGGTCACACCATTCAAACAGTAACATGTTCAGTGCAGTCCCTGTCCAGAATCACTTTCAGGTTCAGGACAGGGCTGTATATGACATGAGCTGACCCAGCAGGCAACCAGGTGGCAGACTCATGTGCAGTGCAGCCACTGAATCCTGAGGCCACCAGGGATTTCTGCAGGAGAGTCAGAAGGAGAAGGATGTGATGGAGCAGTCTGGGGCTCTTCAGACAAGGACCAGGTGTTGCTTGGCTCTTGAGAAATTGAGAGATTCCCTTGTGCATAAGTTTTACAAGTGAGAGGAGGGAGGGGAAGGCCAGGGTGTGGAAAGAGAGACGTTGGGGAGGATGACTCCCCAGGACGTCTGGAGTTACTGACAGACCCATGTGTGTGTTGTGGAGATGGGGAAGAGGGGCATAGCAGAGGGATGCAGGAAATATGGAGTCATGTAGGGGAAAGGGAGGTAGCAGCTGCTTTGGAGCTCTTCTGGAAGAGGTCAGAAAAAAAATGTAAGGAATCCAGGGGCAAAGGGATTTTAATCATTAAGTCTAGGGGTGGCCAACCTTGGGTCCAAAATTTCAGTAGTAAAAATGTGGAGAAAGCTATACTGTAGAAACTTCTAAAGAAAGAACCTGTGCGACTTAATGAGTCAGCCTGAGTTACAAATCTGAGATGTTTTTATAAACCAGCAAGGAATGAACTGTTGATATGCACCCCTTTGAAACAATGTGGGAAATGAACACTTTGTTGTAAGTGCCTATAGGAAGGTTTTCTGGCAGTTGTAACCTCACATTCCACAAGTTTTCACAGGGACAGCTGGAGCTGCTGAGCAGGTGGGATACCAGCAGGAACTGTGTAATATCCAGCTGTGCATGTGTTCATCCAGGGGAGCTTTGGTGTGTGATAGGCACAGCAGGTAAAGTGTCAGAGACCTGCAAAGCTCTCAAGGTGTTTGTGAGAGGGGAGATAGGGATGTGTGGAGATGACTGGAGAGAACTGAATAGTGAGTTATTGAACAACACAAGTCACGCACTTTTTACCTCATCTGGCTAAAATTCAAATTGGTTTCAGAGGGCTAATTTATCCCAGCCTGTTTCCTAAGTGTTTAGTATCTACCAAGCTGACTAGCTAAATTAGAAGAGAGGCCTGGGACAGGAGAAGCAGGGAAGCTAAGTCAGGATGGAGGCCTGTGAGCCAGAATCCCATTATTCTTCAACCTCACTTGGGTAAATGATGTGGTGTTAATTATGAGACGCTCTGAGCGCAAATCACTTCCTAAAACTGTTAAATGAGCTTTTAGATTTTCCTCATATGCCACTTTCATAAAGCAGGAATTTTATGTACAGGAGATATTCCAGTTGGGCATGTTGAATTTGAAAAAAGACACTATTTTGCATTAGTTTCTTCTAATGGTATTATTCCCCACAGCCCAGGCTTTATCTTGATATTTTCAGAGTTTTTTGGCTGTTCATGGAAGAACTGCCTTGACAGGGAAGCAGGAAGGACTACAGAAAGACGGGGTCCTGGGACGATATAAGCTGATTTTTAACCCGGTTCTTGTTCTGAATTGGTGACCCCTTTTTTGAAGTCCTTTTGAATATCCCACAAAACCAGAAATTAAAGCAAAAAACCCAGAAATTTTGGACATGGTTTCTGCAGTCTATTTCAACAAGTAACATTTTAATTCCAATATAATTTTCTAGTGTTGTTCTGTTTTCATTTGCACTAATTTAGATCTAGAGTTACTGCACTGAACTTATCCTGGATTCACATTGATGTAAGAGTTGAAATTTTGGTTCAGAAGTAAAAAAAAATTTGCTCATGAAGACAGAAAATTCCATGGAAAATCTGCTATTAGGACTTTGTTCAGTGTATCTCAGCACTGGAGGGACCACATGTTTCAAATTATTACCTGATGGGAGTAAAATTTCGGTTTTGTGCTATTTATGATGGACAGAATGACTGGCTGTCTGTATTTAAGGACAAAAGTGTAAATACAAAATAGTATAGTCAAAATTTCAAGCTTAAAAGAATGGCCAGTGTGGCATATTTTATGGCTGAAAATTTGATTATGGTAACTATCTAAATCTGAGGGAGAAAATTATTATGAATAAACAATTTTCAATTTTCAGTTGGGAAAAAATGACATAATTATAGAAAAAAACCCTTCTGTTTTCTGTGCTTGCTGAATCACAGATTTTTATTTTTTTTTTTATTATTGTGAGTTCTGTGTTCATCCCAGATATGTAGGGGACAAACTTCTTTTTCCAGAGTTTTTGGTTTTATTCTGTCTGGTCAGCCAAAATCAGGATCTCAGCCACTTTTTGATTGACAAAAATAAGTAAGTGGGATTAGTCTAGAGTCTTCAAAACAGGGACCTTTGGCTTTATAGTAATAATAAACCAAATTTCAGAAGAGCTGAACCACCAGCAACTTCAGTTAACTTCCTACCCAGGTATTTAATTTTAAACTCTCTCTTTGATGAATGGTCCCAATTTCAGCAGGACTTCCCAGGTAATTTTGAAATGTAGGCTGTTTATTTAGTAACTCCCCTGGACCTGGAAGTGCTTTGCATTCCTGTGGGGCAAAACCAACCCTTTTCCATATTTGACATAGAGCTGAATAGTGTGTCAATACTGAAGAAATGCTTGTCCTGCTGGCCAGCATGTTGGAGGCAGAGGAACATATATTTGAAAAACTGCAATACAGGCAGAACTAGGAAAACCCTTTAATTTCCACTGTCTCCTCATTTTTACCAGCAGTGGTGTTTGGGACTAGATATCCTGAAATTCTGTATTAGAAAACTATCTTCCAATAGTCTGTTCACTTGAAAGTCAAAATATATTCATTTTGTCATCAAACAACTGCAGATTTAGGGACAAATTGTGCTGCTTTCTGAGTGCCTACAGCTGCAAGTTGAGTTGGCGCATCTGTGCTGCCATGTGAATACCAGACTTGATTTATGAGGTGAATTTCCACTACAGAAAATTGTCTTAATTTATGGTAATCTTTTAGAGCTGAATTTCAGTCTGTAAGAGCTGCTAAGCAAATTCAATCTGGTAAAATAAATGTACATTCTCTAAAGAGTCTCAGTCAAACTAAGTTAAAAACTCTAAATTTTGGAACTTGTGTCTTTGCTAGTTTTCACACACAGCTGAAGGATGGGCTGTTTTCCTTTGCTAGAGGGTGGAAAACCAGGGAATGGACATCAGTCAGCACACCAGATTTTGGGCTGAGTTTTATCTGTGTGATGACATTAACTCTGTGAGGCTCCACCGGAGTGGGTACAAGGGTTATTTGGCCTCACTGCTGTATGAAAGTAAAATAGATTAGTCTGCAACTTATCTTGAAGACAGGGTGAGTCAGTGAGAACTGGCACTGAATCCAAACACTGAGCCTTAATGAAAATTCAAGGCAATGGGGGTTTTTTTTCACTTTGTAAGATTGCCAGGTACTGTTCAGATTAATTAAGAAGACACAGGCCCTCAGTCTTCCTTTTTGCAATACATTAAGCATCCTTGTTGAAATGTAGCAGTGTTCATTTAAGAAGCACAGTGGCATTTTCTTTGTTAATTAGTGTCAGGCTGGACAATATAGGATATGGACAATATAGGATATCTGGGGGCTCAGCCTTCCACAGTTTGCTGCCTGCTGGATAAAGGTGCTAAAACACTAACCCACCTACAGGCTGCAGGAAAACTCAGCATGAATGAGTGTGAGCATCCCACAAGCAGTGCCCTGACACGAAGGTGGCCACACATTCTCTGCAATGGCTGTCCCCTTCCGTGACAGGAGTCTCTGCAGATTCCCAAAAGCTCCCCTAGAGATTCCCTCACTCCTTCCCAGTGGTGGCTGGAAGCAGAGCACAAGCCGCCCCCAGCTGTGACTAACAGGGGGAATGATTCAATTCTCAGCACACAGGGAGGCAGTTTTCTTGGCTGGAAAAGGCTGATGTGTTGATTACCCATTATGCCATGAAAAGCTGACAAAAGTTCCCCACTTCTGTCTCTGTTCTCTTGCAAGTTCCGGGAGCCTTCCCAGCATGTGTGGATTAAGGAAAGTTTGCAAGAAAACACGTTTTAATGCTTAAGCTTTTGTGCACGGCTGTCCAGTACTTCTAGAAATCTTCCAGTGTTTGATGTATTGTTTCATCATCCTTTTTTGGTTGTAACTAAATTGTCCCAAAATGCAGCATTTAATTTATTTCTCAAAGTAATGGTGCAAATACAACAGAAGGGGTACTCGGGATAGGGATGGCAGGGACAAGCTGCATCTCAGAAGTTTTCTGTGAATGTCAAGTGAACTTCGTCTTATGTAGTACTTCAGTAAACAGCTTCTACAAGCCTGTCCAGGTTAGCCTTTTTCAGTTTTCTACATAATTCTTCTGTTTCAAATCCTGGTCCTTACTTCCCCTACTGTGTTTTTTTAGTAGTCACTAGCATTATCAGCAAATTTTTATTGGTTTAAATAGTAAATCATACTAGTAAAAGTAGTAAAAATTTAGTATAATTATGTTTTCCAAGGCTGTATTAATTGACTGAAATACTGTTGTTCCCTTGTACTTTTCCATACTCACTTCTATATTCTTCAAGGAAAAAGTTGGACTTCGGCAAAAATTTTCCTCCAGAATTTGGCTGAGAGCTCTAAAGAAAGTCTGGCAGACTGGAAGAACCACCTTTAAAGGAGAAGAAAAAAAAAAAAAAAAAACAGGGGTCAAGATGAGAAATGTGTCTTTTCACCCCTACATAAGAGACATATACTTGACTTGGTTGTTGCCTCCCAAGGTGGATATCTGTGCCCACTCTGGTAAAAACCAGCAACACACTAGTTTTGTCTAACAAACCAGGTCAAAGATAACTCACCAAAGCTCTTAGCATTTTCTGGCAGTATTAGAGGGCCATTATTCAACATAATGAACTATCCTGGAGCAGTTTCTCCCCCTCTATTAATAGAAGTAGGCTTTTAATTAGCTTCTAGCCTATATTCCTTTGGATTAACTTTATTTTGTTTCTTGAACAGACTTATTACCTGCTTTATAAGGAAAAAACCAAACCCCCTCATGTTTCAGCATACACTGAACCTTATCACCTGCTGTGTCCATCCAGTGCCATAAAACATCTGGGAGGGTGATTTGTTTTAATTCTGAGCTCAGCTGGATCTGAAAGACACATCCCCCTTGGGGCAGTGAGGCATCTTGTCATCACCATGAACTTCCCCCAGAGACATTTTCTGTGCAGCAGGCCAGAGCACAGCCACACGTATTTCCATCTGTAGGGATTAGAGCCAAGGCACTTAACTGCTCTGACCTCTTGTGTGTGATAGGCTGTGCAATTCTATCCAGTTACTCCTGTACAAAGTCCAATGACTTTGTTTTTGGCTAAAGCATATCTTTTAAATGAGGAGTTGAGCTTGATCTAAAGGCATTAAAGTACAGGGAATCCCCTGTGATGGTAATTTGTTCCAGTTGTAATCACCCCCACTGCTTCAATTTTTGCTTTTTTTCCAAGAAGAGTCTCTACCTCCGACTTGTAGCCAGGAACATATGTTACTCCTACCTCTACACAGGAGTGCCCTGCTCCATTAAAGCACCCAAGTTTGCAGCCAAGTCTTCTGGTTTTCTTTTAATTACTGTTTTCTTCCAAGCATGAAAAGCATCTGGCTCAATTTAAGCCTCTCACTGTAAACCCCAGACTCCTGGTAAGACTCATAGTGGTGGAAACACCTGGTGTGTGACTTGCAGCCTCCCCACAAAGGGACACTAGGGTCATGAGCTCAAGAGCAGCTCCCACTGGTATGTGCTGCTTTGGAGCCAGACTCCTGACCCCATCAGAAGTTGCCCTTGGCCACCAGCTCCAGGAGACCTTTTCTCTCAGTCTTTGCATGACTGGTGTGGCCCTGGAGCTGTAGAGCTGGTCCAAGGTTGTCCAGCCAAGTGCAGTCTCCAGCATGAGAAGGCTGGAAGCCACAGCAGTGAGTTGGGCTTTGCCAGTGGCTGCCTTGAGCTGAGTTCTCATCAGTGCTGCCATGCCCGAGCCTGGTCCAGCTGCCAGCTCACTGCAGCAAGCCAAGAAGCTGGCTCTGCCCTTTTGTCCTCAGCATCACAGCAGGAATGCTTTGGTGGCCTTCTTGTCATCTCACTCCTTATCTTCTTTGGAGCCACTGCTTTCCACACACAGCACACAGAATTTATGATCTTGTTTCCGCCATTCTCCTAGATACCCTGATATTCACTTTCCTGTATGTGGTCCCAGTTTATTCTGTGACTCAGATTGCCTGAATGGCTGCCCTGTACTCATCATAATGTTTAGTTATGCACTAAGTTTTTTGCTCCCTTGGGAAACCTATAAGGTTTGTGTCTGTGATTGAGAAAGGCCAAAGAAGGATTTCCTGCAAAGCTGTGTGCCATTTTCAGACAATCCAAAATATTATGGAGCAGCTAAGCAGTTTACTAACTAATGAAATAATGATTAAAAATTAAGTGCTCTTCTATCCTCTGGCTTCTGTCCATGTACAGTAAAATTTTGACCTAAGTTTGCTCGTGGACCTTGGCAGAACACTTAGAGGAAATTTCTATGAGTCCATTTAAATTTCTTTAACAAAGCGCTCAGCAAAACAAGGAGTGGAAGAGAGAAGAACCTGCATAACAAATTATACTACCTAATTTCTACAGGAGTGTAACACTTTTTGCTGGGCATATCCTCTCTCATCTTTTGGCACAAGAACTACCAGAACAATTATCAAGCAGTTTAATCTATTTTAACTGTGCAACACATTTCATCTAAAAATTTACAGACATTGATCTCACCAGTAAAAAATAGTATTCATATAGGAGGATACGAAGAAACTGAATACATTAATTCTCCTTAAAAATATTTTTGGAACTCTTAGTTTTCACAGCTTTAAAGTCTGTCTAAGCTTTTTTAATAGAGTGATGCATTGTTCAAATGAGATGGCAAACAAGATGCCATCTTTTCTTGTGGATCAGGAAAGAAGTGCAGAACAAGAGGAACATGAAAATAGTGAAAACTCTCAGTCTATTAAGTGAAAAGGCTACAGCAAATGTGTTCAAATAATTCTTCCTTTTGGAGACTGGAATAAGATTCAAAGTGCGAGGAGGTACGACGTGTGCTTAACAAAGTCCATATTTCATTGAAAAAGAAGGTTCTGCTCACACTGAGAACTCTGCTTTTTGTGATGTGTGCCTTTAGCTATAGTTTATGTTTTTCAATATTTCCAGCTCTGCTTTTCAGGAGGATGTAGTTCAGCCATGGAAAAAATTTGTACTGGACTGAAACTTACCATACAAGGAACTAGCCAAGAAATAAATGTACTAAGTCAAATAAAACTGCAGAGAAACAGAATTTTTAGAAAATATTTTTACTCTTAATACATGAAAATTATTCTTCAACCTATTACATATAAACCTCAGAGCACTACTGGGACTAAGTGCCTGTGGATTCCAAAGACACAAGGAAGAGTTATTTTGTATTTTATTGGATTTTCCCTAAATGGGTAATAGTACCGTGTGTTAATTTTTTAAATACAAAGTTTCCACTGAGCTGCCAGTTTGGCTGCTTCACCTGCTCTTCTGTTTTGTGCTTTTAGCTTGACATGGAACAAAAAACATTTTCCAGCTCCCTGGCTGAGTGATACACCTGCACTGGTGTAAATTGCATGTAAGTCTGTGGAGGCCAGAGAGGTTGCACTTGTGCAACTGAAGCTGTGATAAGGAACAAGAGTGTTTAGTGCAGTTTAGTGCTAAAAACATTTGACACTTGCTTTGAACAAATAAATTACAGTGTCTCCACACTTAGTTGGAAAGGCGGTGGGTCAAGGGTGTGATGTATTTCTCTGCTGGAGTTCAAAAGAGCAGCTGCAGAGTATGGCATAAATAACAGCAGATATTGACCTCTTTGAGAGTAAAAAGGCAAGATATATTGACCCTGAAGTCAAATATTGACCACAGATTTGTTTCAGGGTTTGTTGGTTTTGTTTTTTTTTTTTCCTTCAAGGACCAATTAATCTTGGTATTTCACAAAAAACCCAAGAGTAGAAATGCAAATTCAGGTTGGGCACAAATATGGTCAATTCTATTAGCTTTCTAAGGTCTTGTCATCTTTTACAGAAAGTACGGAAAGGGACTATTTTCTTTGTATTTTTAGTGATATATCATATCAAAACAAGGAAACTTATTATTGCAGCCATTATTTGAGAACTTCAACATTCCTCAGAGAGTTAAAAGTGTGGTAAAGTTACAAATGTAGAAGAACATAAAAAACCAGTGAGAAAGTTCTAAAGCAGATACGTAGGTTTGCAGTCCAAAAGTCTTTGGCATTAACTTCAGGCAGAATAATTTTTCAAAATGAACTTCAACATCTTGACTGTTTGAGTTCACTCAGTTTCCTTCTTACCTCTTCCCTGAATAGTTGTTCTCACAATTTTTAGTTACCTTGGGATTGCTTTCACTGAAACACAAGCTAATATTTGGGTTTGGGGTTTTTTATTGCGTAGGGTTGTACCTTTCACAAGAACTTTTAATAATATATTTATGTGTCAGCTAGGGGGAAAAAAAAAAAACAAGGTCACTTTTACAATTTTTTGTCTGAATTAACATTTACCAATTCCCACTTGTAACTATAGATTTATATTATGCCTTCTGCCTCTTAATTAAAGTGCCCTGGGATTTTCTCTCCATTCAAGCACATACATTTTATAGTGAAAAGTTCTAAGTTTTTCATTTAGTCTTTTGGGTAAGAAAAATATTTTGCTCAATATAAGCCTTTTACTGTCAGCCTAAATCCCCTGATAAAGCTTGTAGCAGTGAGCCTGAAATGCATGGTAAGATTTGAGTCTTACCAGACTAAAGACTAGTAAGTTGTACTTAAGTCTTGACTTAAGTCAGACTTTAAATCAAACTTAAAAGACTTGTAAGTCCTATGAGGCATGGCTGAGGGGGCTGGGGATTTATCCTGGAGAAAAGGAGGCCCAGGGGTGACCTTACCACTCTCTAGAACCATCTGAAAGGAGCTATGACCAGCTGGGGGCCGGCCTCTTCTCCCAGGCAACAAGTGACAGGACAAGAGGACATAACCTCAAGCTATGTCCCCTGCCAAAGGAGGTTTAGGCTGGATATCAGGAGGAATTTCTTTATGGAAAGGGTTGTCAAGTATTGGAATGGACTGCCAAGGGAGGTGGTGGAGTCACCATCCCTGGAGGTCCTCAAGAAACAGCTGGATGTGGCACTCAGTGCCATGGTATAGGTGAAAAAGTGGAGATGGGTCAAAGGCTGGACTCAATGAACTTGGAGGTCTTTTCCAATAAAAATGATCCTGGGATTCTGAGATTCTTAGTCATCCATCTGCAGATGTAGAATCCCAGGAGACCCTGGCCTCATAACAACTGCCTTCCCCTTGTACTGCTCTGAAGACAGGGACCCTAAAACTGCCAGGCTCTGTTAAAAAATATTGTGCAAAGACTTGGTTCTCCATGATTTCATAAGCTATCAGGAAAAGGATTTTAGCAAGGATTATATATGTTTCAGGAAGATAATTATTTTTGCAGGTATTATTATTGATGTTGTTGCTGTTGAAAGTGTAGCAAATTTTTCAGGTTTAATGGATATGTCAGCTTCTGTATTTTTGTGATTGCAGTAGAGTTTTCACCTACTTACCACAATGATTGCATCGACATTGGGAAGGCAGCAGGGTAGGTGCTATGTAGGCAGTAATGTTTGTTGTCTAATTGTTGGCTAATTCCTTATCTTTGTGGCTGCAGTGCTCTGGATGTCCTTTTGCACGGGCTTTTCCTCACTTGTAACAAGAAGATTTAATTCATCATTTCCCAGGATTTGTCAAGAAAGTGCAGATTTGCTTATTGTTTTTTTAGGAGGGAAAACACAAATTATGTTCACCAACCACACTCCCACCTCTGTACAGAAAGTTTCTTGTAGTAGTTTACAGAATAAAAAATTCCACTCTAGATAAGGGTGGATATTAACTAGGGAAAAATCCCAGAAATTGTGGTGGTATTGGGTGGAAAAAATCCATTTATCAGGGCTGTTTGCTCCTTTCATTGCACAATGATTACAAATTGGCACAGGCATTTGAAAAAAAGGTTCTGGTTGCCTGAGGAATTCATTCTAAGTCTGCTTTTTATCCAGGAAATTGGATGCTAGTGAGGTGTGAATGAGCCAGGGTTAGGGAGACCTCAGAAGTCAGAGATGCTACAGGACACAAGGAGACAGGAGAAGGGGAAAAGGGAAGAACAGAAGAGAAAACTGAAAGATGGAAGCTGCATTGGAACATAATCATTCCTTAACCTAGAGATCCAGCTTCACAGAGGAAAACTTCCACTTCGAAAAGATAAGATTCTGGAAAAGGAGGCAGAGGGGAAGGTTGCTTATATTGGAGGGTGGAAACAAGATTTATTGTGTCTGCCATCAAGCCTGCAATATTTCTGTGGAAAAAGCTCTACCTTTAGAAAGTGGTTTTAGAAGGGCAGTGAGGTGGAAAATAAATCCAGGCTCTGACAGCTCCTCTCCTTTGGAGGTGATTTAATGCTGAGTCTCAATTCAGCTGAGGGGAGTAAGGCAGCACACTTCCCGAGGAGCAGCGCTTCTACCTAGACATAATTTCTCTCCTGTAGTTGAGCATGTAGCCTCAGGAGATTAGGAATTAATTTACAGCCAGTGGATTTGTGACCATGAGCTACGTTCAGTGCAGTGCCTATGGGGATCCTTTCTTCTCAGTTCAGTATTGGTATCTCAGCCAAACATTCTTGATGTCACAGGGAAAAGGCTAATCAGAAGTGGCAATCTGCATAATTAAAAGAGTAGAGCAGGCTTCTTTATACTTACTCTCTTCAAAACTCTTTTTTTTTGAGGTCCTACTGCATTCTTGTGGCCCCCTTTATTATTGTGGCCCCCTTCATTATTGAGGTGACCTTCCATATAACAGGTCTATGCTAAGTACCCCGCATGGATAGAAACACTTTTGCCTCTCCTTTTTTCATGCACATCAATCTTTTAAATTCCAAATAATGTCCTCAGAGAGATTTTCCATTTGGAAAAGGTGTTCTTTTTATATTAGAGTGGTTCTTAATGAAGGCAACAGGACCATTACCCCTAAAGCCAGAAAAGTGTGTATAAAGGTATATATATTAATATGAGGTGTCAAATCTTGGTTAATTTTCAATTCTGTTAATGTCAGCATTTATTGCAGCATTTCAGCTAGAACATAACAAAACTTATAGTTACAGATACATCTGCAGGTTTGGTTTTCTGGGTATACTTGTTCAGTCTCAGGCGACAATTTTTTTCCCACTGAAAATCTCATCAAAAGTATCTCTGTATTTTTCCCTAACAAAAAACAACCCCAAAACTGTAAATATGGTTTTTACGCTATCAAATATGGTTGAAACTCTATTTTGTTCAGTTCCACTGGGTAGTAGATGAGAGAAAAAATCCTGATGAGAAGGGCATGCTGGTTGTGCTTCTGACTACTGAGTGAAAATTGGTTTAGATTCATATGAGCTACAAGGGTTTAAAAACACACTTTGCTGTAACACATGGTATTTTACAATGCCCTTAAATGAATGACCTGCCTCAGCCATGTCAGGGGTGCATGTGTGCACAGAAACTTACATGGAACAGATGGCTGCCAAATACTTCCACTTAACTTGTGAAGGCACATAAAAAATTTAATTTCTGTAGTTAAATGGAATAGCTTTTGTGGTAACATCAGTAGATACAGAAATGTTGCTTTGTTGTGCATGGCTGGAGTTCCCATTGTTTCTTGTTCTTTAAAACAGTGATCCAATGTTTTTAGCATTGACCTTAAATTTAAAAGTCGCAGAACTGGTAAGAGAACAGGTGAAAGCTTTCTGTGAAGAGCATCGTTTTTGCATCTGTGCCCTGGATGACTTCATCATGTCCTTGGTGAGTGGCCCTGCAGCACAGGTGGCACTGCCGTGGTTTTGGCACCTACCACACTCACAGCCATGGAGGGGCTCGTGTTGCCCTCTTCAAGAAATGTATCAAAAGCCACAAAGCATGGAGTTAACCACTTTTTCTGCCTGCCATTTAGCACCATTACTAGAGTCACTATCACTAAATACTCTGTAATAGAATTAGAGAATCTTAGTGTGTTACCTCTTCTCATCCTTTCAGTCAAATGTAAATTGAATTAAGGTGGAAAATCATGTACTTCAGTCATCAAATTATATAATCTTAATCAGGATCTATGTTTCATTAGGAAGCATATTTATTTCAGAATGGAAGGCCTGGACTTTGAAAAAAATGGCATTACTTTGCCATCTGGCACAACTCTGAGGGACAGATCCC
This sequence comes from Passer domesticus, assembly GCF_036417665.1. NCBI lineage: Eukaryota > Metazoa > Chordata > Aves > Passeriformes > Passeridae > Passer > Passer domesticus. The sequence goes on from NC_087474.1 coordinate 113,657,461, forward strand.
TTCCTTGACTTTGTTAATTCTTAGTTACCTATGGTTTTATTTAAATAATGGAATGGAATATCTTCAGGTTGTCTTAGGAAACTGTTTCACAAACCAAAAATCTGGCTTTGATCTCCCTATGGATATGGCTATATTTCTTCTTGCAAGTCAGTCTAAATTCTTCTGTACTGAGACAGAGTTTGAGAGAGGCCCTTTATTGTCATGTACCATGGCTTTCTTGCCAGTCATTGAACAGGTCTTCAATTCATACATAATTTCTATCTTCTTTTAACTGTTCTAGTTTTCCTCTCATCTTTTGAACAGCCTAATTAGATTTTTGGGTTTAGTTCTAGAGACATGCACTGAGTGATCCATTACTTGATTTTCATTAACTGAGGACATCTCTTTCATTCCAGACAGTTATTTAAAAGCACCAGCACTTTCTGAGGTTTGTTCTGGTTTGAGTTTGTCTTTAAATCTAATAGCCTATGGGATACTGGACCCTCTGCTGGTGTGATATTCTTACCACATTGTTATGGCTGGACCTTTAAGCTATTGCAAATCCGTGATTTTTCATAAAATTTACCACACTGGTTCTTCAGCTCTGTTTGTAATATTTGCTAACATACAGTTCAGATACTCAGCAGTCTTTGCTTACCCTGTGTTGTGGTTGGACTTTTTGTATCCTTTCAATTAAAATATTTAGTGTTTAATCACAGTAGGACATTGTTTGGTAATACTATATAATTAAATGGTGGTGATTGTTGAAGTGTATAATTAGGATTTCTGACAATTCATTGTGATTCTTTGGACTGCTGCAAAGAAGAACAAAGCCAGAGAGAAAATGCTGGCTGGGTTACATAAATAAGTGAGAGATAATGGTCAGGCTGAAAATGAGGGTTCTCCCCTCCTTTAATGAAAGGGTTTGTGTACATTACATAGAATAAAGTATTTCTTAGGCTGAAAGCTTTCCAGAGATAATAGTGTTGGCCCTCGGAGACTCTTTATTATGTCAGATGTGGGATTCTGATTTATGGGAAGTGGCCGCTGCCTCCAACAGGCTCAGTCTGGTGTGTGGAGGAGAATTTGCTTGATGGCCCCTTTGTGCAGAGCTTAGGGGTGCAGTGTGCAGATCATTAAGGGCAGGGTTTTCCCAAGGTGTCCCAGAGAATGAAATCCCTCATGTTTACTGAAATACCCTGGGCTTTTGGGAAAAGTGCACCCTTTCCACTTCTGGGGGTATGGGGACAGGGTGAGCCCTGCCAGCCCAGCCCCAGCATTGCCCCCTCAGTGTTGAGATTTGCTCTTCAGAGGTGGGATTATGAAAGTCCTGGTGGAGTCTTCGATTCTCTCAAGTCTTAAGGAACAACTCCTCACCCCTTCTATTTTTTAGGAGTCTAGGAATCTGTTGTTCTCCTAGAATGCAAGCTGAAAGTCCCACATAGTTACATAGCTGCAAGAATCTTAGAACAGTTTATGTTGCAAGGGACCCTTAAAGTTAGTCATCTAGTCCAAATACTCTTCAGTGATCAAGGACATACATGTTCATCAAGATCAGTTTGCTCAGAGCCCTGTTCACCCTGACCTTGAATGTTACCAGGGATGGGATATCTACCACCTCTCTGAGCAACCTGTTCCACCACACTCATTGTAAAAAATCTTCCTTTTATCTAACCTGAATCTACCTTCTTTTGACATAAAGCAATTTCCTCTTGTCCTATCATAAGAGGCCTGCTAAAAAGTTTGTCCTCATCTTTCTTATCAGCCCCCTTTAAGTACTGAAAGGCCACAATAAAGTTCCTTTGAGGCCTCTTCTCCGAGTTGAACAGTCCCAACTCTGTCATCTTGTCTTCATAGAGGAGATGCTCCAGCCCTTCTGATCATCTTCATGTTCCTCCTCTGGACCCATCCCAGCAGGTCCATGTCTTTCCTGTGCTGGGGAGCCCAGAACTGTACACAGGTGGGGTCCCACCAGAGCAAAATAGAGGGGCAGATTGCCTCCCTCCACTGCTGGCCACACTGCTTCTGATTCAGCCCAGGATGTGTTTGGCTTTCTGGTCTGCAAGAGCACATTGCCAGCCCATGTCCAGCTTTTGTACACCAGCATCCCCAAGTCCTTCTTGACAGTGCTGCTCTTGATCTGTTAGCATATATATATCTATCAATAGATGCCCCAGCCTATATTGATACCAGGGATTGCCCCAACCTTGTACTTAGAAATAAAGGGGCACCAGGTGAATAAGAAATCTCAAACATGAAGTTCAGGATAAAATCAGAGGAGTTGGTACCACTGGGCCTGGCAGAGGTTGTACAGCCTCACAAGGCACAAATTCTCAGACTGGGTTTTCGAGGTGTGTTTTCTTCTCTCCAGAGGTTACTGGCACAAGCTCCCAGCTGTGTAGCAGGGCAATCAGATTATGCTGAACACTGTAGAAACCTGTGGAGATGGAGTGGTTTGGGTTGGGTCCATTTATTTATTAATTTTGGAAGAAAGAAGCTCTGTGTCTTGCAGTGTTTACTTGAAATATAGAGTGACTGTTTCAGCCCGTGTCTTGCTGCCATGCTTCAGGATTTTCCACTTGGCAAAGGAAAACTGGCACAAGTTAGGTGGGTACATACCCACTGCTTAGATTTCAATTTTAGCTGCTTTAATTGCTTCCTAATAAATAACCAGAAACTTTTTTAAAGCAAGCCTGCTTACATTGACTCCTATTTGATTACAAAACCAGAAGCAAAACTAGCACATTCCGGAACAAATGACAGCATGTTTGTGCTAAATATTTTTTCCAATGGCATTGTAAAAATCTGATGATTAAGTTAAGCAGGCTGTTGCAATCCACCTGCCCACAAGCCAGCACTGCACTATTTGGGAGAGCAGGACCGTTGCCATTGTGGAGACAGGGCTGGCCAAAACTGTGGAACGGGAGGAGGTATGGACCTTTATTATTATTAGTTAGGAAATGTGTAGAGCATCTATTTACATGTGGCTCAAATTACAGTTCTTACGGTGTGAGAATGGACTCTAAACTGAAGAAATTAGTTTTATCTCAAAACAATAATTTAAAAAGGCATGAAGCAGTTTCAATTTTTGCCATTATAAGGAACAATTGCTTTCTGAAGTAGGCCAGTATATGGAACAATCGAATCATCAGCGTTGTTCACTGCAACAAAACCATTCCTGAAGGATCATGGGAATTGTTTTTGTGAGGGGTAGGTTAATAATCTGTGACACAACACAAAAGAGAAGACAAAAATCTCATTGTGAATTTTTTGGCTGGCTGAATCCAGTAATCTCAACCTATACAACATTATTGTTGTCAAGGTGCTGTTACCTGCTTTTTCTTAGGGTGCTGATATAATATACAGGGGTTTTGTCATTACCAAAGCTTCTCTGTAAAAAAGTGCACACATTTTTCCATATATTTGAACATAAATGTGTTTGTGTGTATGTATATATGAAAACACTTGTATGCCTGAACTTTAAAATCCTCTCTGTCCTATGAGACAATTTCATAATTGCTAGTCATGCATATTAGTAACCACCTACCATTTTACACTTGGGTGCCTGAATTTAAGCACTTTAAACCAGGTTTTTCAAAACATTTAGATATATAAACATAGAGATGGATTCCTCATGGGATTACCTACTTTTGCTAGTGAGATAGACACCACTGGGACCTTGTTGCAACTTTGAAAAGTTAATTACCTCTCCATGTTTGACTCCTAGTCAAATGATTCTTGTTGGAAGGGAACCCAAAGGTCAAGTAGTTTCTGCTTCCCTGCTATGGGCAGTGGCACCTTCCAGGGCAGGAGGCCTGAATTAGATGTATATAGTTTGCTCAGGTCCCTTTAAATATAGGTGTTAGATCCACTACTGTTTTGAAAACATTAAGTTTGAGAAAGCAATCATTTAAAGGGTGCAAAGTAGGCTTGCAGTCTTCCTTTTAAAATTCAAGGGATGTTATCTCTTTTCAGTGAATCACACTGGGGAAACCCCCTCCAAACTAATGTATTTTCATTTCCTGCATTACATTTCTTTATCTTATCATTATTATTATTCTTATTTCTTGTCAGGATTATGAAGGAAACCTTGCATCTTTGTCAAAATTGATTTGCTAGCAGAAATGTTAGAGGCCACCTATGATCGTGCAGCCAGAGCCAAGAAAAGAACAGAGAGGCAAATACTTGTAAGAGAATTATTCAGGAAAAAAAAAAAGTGTGTGCATGTCTTATTCCAGTGTTCAAAGATGTGCTCCTGAAGTATAATACAGTTGAGGAGTTAGGCATTTTGTAAGGTGGTTACAAAGAGCAAAACTATTTAGTCTCCCATTAAAATCATGGAACAAGACAACAACAAAAATCCCCCAAACAAATAAACCTGAAAAACCCAGGTCCTCCTTCAGCAAAACCTCTTCTTGGAGCCCAAAAGGAATCTGCAGATGTATACCCCCTGCGTGAGAACAAAGTCTTCAGTCACTGGAATGCAATGCTATAAAAACAAATACTACAAAGCCTGGTAACAGGGGGATGTCTCACTTGCATATTTTTTTGTGAGCATTTTGGTTTGCAGAGAAGGGGGTCCCCAAAGCATGTGAGCCAGCAGGATCTCTTTGTACTAGGTTGCTGTCTGTTTGGCCAGATGTCTTCCCAACAGTGAGGCAGAAAAACCAGAGCTCTTATTAAAATAAGTCAGGGAAAGGAATGGAAAAAAGCATATGTCCAGTGAAACGAGGCACATTGTGTCCCATCTGATATTTATTAAACATTGATCAAATCAGCAGTGAGAAATGCACGTCATGCGGAAGTGACCCCAGCTCCCTGGGTTTGGAAGTCAGTGACAAATGTCTGGGAGCAGACCAGCATTGAAAACACGTGTACAGGACACAGAGAGGAGTGTGCTGCACTAGCAGCATCATTAACAAATGGAGAAGAGCTGATTTCAGCTGAGAACTCCCTTTTGCAGGTTTTACATCTGTTCTGTCAATGGGATGTGTGTGTAGGGTCTTTCCATTTAGTCTGCAGCTTTCTAGATTAAATGTGATACATCTCCTAGAACAATTCTGCATGTTATGTCAGTCATAACAGCAAGCAGTCTAGTGGAAAAAATTGGGGAACTTCTGCCAAATTAAAGCCTGAGCGTGGGCTCCTTTAAGCCTCAACTCACAACTTTTGTGGTAAACCTGCATGAATTTATGCCAACCTGCTGGGTTTTGTGTAATCACAGTAAGCATTTTTAATTGTCTCCTATTTGTTGTTGCTTAATATTTCGGCTATCACATCATTTGAGAACAACCTTTGAATAAAAATGTGTCCTCACAACATGGACTAAATGCATCTCCTATATCAGAACAATCTTATTTGGGCATGATCCTTAAGTGAGGTAGTGGGGAAGAATAACAGGGCAAGCTGAAGTCAGGGCATGTGCTGGGGAATTTGGGGAGCTCTGATTATACTGTAGTTCATCCTTATACAGAGAGAGTTGCATTCCTGGCTTTTGCATATAGCCTGATGTGTTTAATTGCTTGGAAAGACATCAGAATGAGTCTTCCAAATCTTTTTTTCAAGGGGTATTGGTATTTTTGTAGTAGTTTTTATATGTTTAGTAAACTGGAAAGTCACGTGTTACTAGCAGCTGAGTAAAGCACTACATGTTTGTAATAAAGAGCAAATATAATTGCTCTGAAAGACTTTACTGTATCCTAGGTAAAAGAAAACAAAGGAGCGTGTTAGAGCTCCCTGGATTTTCACCCCAAACCTGGACCTGGGTCATGTTAGACGAGGGTAGCAGGGGTTCATTGGCAATCAGAAGTAGTTTTAGGCTGACAGGCAGAAAGCCCCAGTAAGGAATGCAGTACACAGTTCCAGGCCAGTTAGTTAATGGAATCACTCCAGCCTGTAAGATTGTTTTAGTGTGATGTGCCTGTGTTATTGATACCAACCGTGCTGGGCTGTAAAAGGATGGAGAGGTCTGGCTTTTGTTGGGGTGCTGTTCTGATGTCAGTTTGAAATACACTGAAACGAAATGTTCCGAAAAGCCAAAGTGCTGCTTCATTGAGCCAGGGGTAGAGAGGGTTGAGACAAGTGAAACTAGATCCCTGTGAAGCACTGGAACATACATGATGCTTGATGCTGAACTGCAATACACCCAGTGACATCGGTGAAGTTTCATCTTGTTACACTACCCAGGAAACCGGAGTACAGTGACAGAAAGCAGGTCATGTCATAAAATGAGTAATCTGACTATGAGACACTTATCAAGTGAAACTTTTCATTGTGCAATTGCTGCCAAAGGCTTTGTTTTTACTTCTGCCTTTCTCTGTGTTTTGTACCTCTGCAGTCCATCATTTTTCCCAGATAAGGATCTAGGTCTACTTCAATTAACATTAAAATAAGGAGGCTCAAACTTTCTATTTGTCTTGTATTTAGAAAGTGAATGTGATGTGAGTTTTGCCCCAAGCTTGGTTTTGGATATGTGGGACTTTCAAAGACAACCAAATTGGAATCTGAATTTTAAACCCTTCAGTGAGAAGGAACCTTGCATTTAGGGCATGCTAAGACCAGCAGTATGGTGCTCCAGACACCACCAAGTTCCCATGTGAAATCATTTCAGTCTCTAAATACCTATTTCAGACCTTTAGAAAACTGCACTTTCCCTTTCCTGCTTTTTCAGCACTTAGAGCTTTCTCACCAGCAAACTCCTTGAGACTGTAAACCAAAGAAAGCAAAACAGCCCATGCATCAAGATCCATAAGCAAACATGACTACTGAATTATGGACCCTTCACCTTTTCTTTTGTGGTGCAGGAGTTACCACCCTTCCAAATCCAAGTCATCAATAAATGGGCTGTGGAGCTGCCTGTCTCTGTGCCAGCTCCCTCCCTTTCCACCCCATGGGCAGAAGAGAAGCCTTTACCCTCTGGAATTTCTGTTCTTGAGTTTATGCTTACAAGCCTTTGTCTCATTTTCCCATAATGTTCTTGAAAAAAGAACCAGATGTTCCCAGCTGGTCTTATGCCTAAACCACAAGGAACCCAAATCTATGACATCACTTTCATCGCATGGCAACAGAATGTGATGTCACACCTGAAAAGTTTAGAAAAAACATGTGATGAGGTAATGTGGAAAAGACCTGAAAAAGATGCATTTCTCCCTTACCCACAGCGAGTATATGTGCAGAGAGGATTGAAGAAAATGTCTTGTCAAATAAACTTTGTATAAATCCTCTTCCTCAGTTGCTCCAATATGGTAATCCTTCCTTCTTCAAGTACCTTAAGTTTAAAGGAAGCCATTGGAAAATGTCACTGGAGAGAGAAATGCAGTTGACTTAACTCATTATGTTGGTCACCCATTCTTCTTGAACCCAGGGGAAGTGGTCTGTGCTTTTCTCTTAAAAAATGAAAAATAAAAAGTCACTCTGCAGAAGGTTGTGAGTTTGGAAAAGTAAAATCATCTGTGTGTTAGGCCTCGGGAGAAATATAAATTACTCATAAAAAGCTACAGAGCAAGTTTTGATTAGTTAAGTAATCTGGTACATAGAATTTATTAGAGCTTAAAGCTTTCCTGTGGGACTCCCCTAATAGTACACAAATAGAGTGAAATATCAAAGAAATGCATTTTCTGACAGACGCAAAGTTACATTAAACCTGGCCTGCTTAGCATACCTTAGAAAGATGGATAAATCCCATCTGTTTCTTCCAGCACGTCAGTCCAGTTTTCAGGTTTTTACACATTTGTGCTTCTGATTAATAATCCATGCTCCCAACACTCTTGAGCTATTCCCAAGGAGCACAAAAGAGGAAAATTGCTTCCCTAATAGACTAAAAGATATCAAGCTGTTCTGGAAAAAAGTTTAAATATAGAATAGTAAAGCTCTGTTTTCTTTCATCAATTTGAGGCCATTTTTCTTAAGCTTGTCCACAAAGAGAAATTCACCAGCACTTTTTCTGTGGATGAACAGATCACTGTATCAGTAAAGCATCCCTTCTTTTCTGTGGAAATAGTGTTCTCCAAAACCCCCCAAAAATATGCAAAAAGTCTCATTGTGGAAAGAAAGTGTTTGCATGGTAACTGTCTGTGGTGATTGTTACAAAGCAGAACTACTCCTACCAGTTTTTCACAATGCTCTTTTATTTCTGTGGTTTTTTTCTGCTAGAACATTTGTTGTGTCCTATTGCCCCCACAGGGATACCAAATGCTAGGAGAGAGCTGCTGCAGTGTGATGCCTGACAGAGGAGATGCTAATAAAGGTTTTATTTCCAAAACTCACCATAGTCTTGTTAGCACAATCAGAAAACAGCCACCTCTCAGGAAAGCCAGAGGTCATCCAGTGAAGCAGAACCTACTTCTCTTACACATGCTAAAATCCCAAAGTGATTGTTTCATTGAGCAGATGTTCTAACCACTGTGATTTTTTATCCTGGCAGCATAGGCAAATAGGCACCCCATATGAAAACATCATCTACTTAGATAAATAATTTGCTACTTAGAAAAAAAGGAAAGGAGGTAGGGAGATAAACCCAGCACTGTATTCTTTGAAATTGTTTTAAATTTCTTTATCTTCTGTTGCAGGTATTCAGGAGGGGAGCCAATGTACCAAGTGCAAAAATAACTGGGCACTGAAGTTCTCCATCATCTTATTATACATTTTATGTGCCCTGTTAACAATCACAGTAGCCATTCTGGGATACAAAGGTATGTATGCATTGAGACCAACATTTCACTTTCAGACAAGCATCCAAACACATTGTCACTTATTATCTAGCCAGGAAATTTGTCACATTTTAGCCTAAATATCAGTAGTTGGGCAATGTTGGCTTTTTGTATGTACGTAACAACAAACTGCAACCTTAGAACTTCACTTTCAAATAATTATGAAATTTTGAAACCAGATTAGACATTTGAAAGGGAAGTTAAAACAAAATGATCATTCCTCCACCAAGAAGGAGTACTGGAAGACACAAAGCTGTGTAACATGTGCAACAGCCAGACAGATCTTACTAATATAATATTTATCACAAAAACAAAATGTAGTGTCAATATTACTTTGAAATATCAGAAAGAAGAAAAATTAAACCAGGAGGTACCAGTGTATTGATTATCCACAATAATTGTGATGAGCAAAGACACTTAGGTGCTTTTAACAGTAATTTCAAAGATTCTGGTAGTTGAGCAACCCTGGAATGGAGAGAATTTCACTTGTGCAAGTCATTAGTTGGGCACATTGGGAAACAGGACTTAGAATTCCCATAAATCCTTATCACTAATTAACTGTAGCCACTTAGGCATTTATAAAAATATTTTGATGAAAATACCTGCTTATTGTGCAGTTACAGCTATAATAAGTTAAATAAGATGTGGATTTCTGGCATGAAAAGGAAAGTAAACAACATCATTGTGAGCATTATAACAGGGCATCACAGTTTGTTGCAGAGAAAACCAAGCTAGTTCTAAACTACCTGTCTGAGTATGGCTCTGAGAGTAGCTTCAAAACCCCTCCAAGGAGCTGAGTAAATATTCATGTGATTAGCATGCAGTGCATCCTGTGCTGCCAACAGCTGCACTCATAGCAGAGCTGACATCACCTCTGGTCCTTTGCCAGGGAAAGAAAAGGAAATTGTAGAAATAGAAAGGATAAATAATTATTTAAGAGGATTTGGCACAGTTTTGAGTGGGAGAAAATTAAAACTGTTTTGTTTAGATGGAAGATTTATCCAGGGAGAAGAGAGAATGTGAGGAAGAGATAGAGACACTTAGGTAATCTTGTTTCATGATAAAACAGAGAGAAGGTGGCAAATTTACATCAAATGTGAAAAAAAATGCAGTACATGTATGTGACTGCATCTCCTGAAATAACTGGTCTCTGGAAGTCAGATGAGGGACAAAAAACCTTCCAGGATTCAAAAACTTATTCTTGATCTATAAATATAAGATCATTTGGTCAAATGGATTAGGGGAAGCCTTTTGCAGATATAAATCTGCAGAGATCTGCTTACATCAGATGAGAATGGGATCCTTCCAGACTTAACCCAGCCACTAAACAACTGGGATTTAGCACAATTTCCCTCAAGAGTTTTATACAGAGCTATCAGTTCTGGGGCTTCCCAGGAGACTGAGCCCTCACTCAGCATCAGATGCAGCATACCAAGTTGGAGAGACTGCTGCTCTTTATCTTTCTTTGGCACATGATTTGCATGTGTGGAGGAAGCAGTAGCAATAAGGAAACTGTCCAGAAGACTTTGGGAGAAGGAGTTTGTCTTCCTCATTTCAATCTAGTTTCCAAGCTTCTTTCTCTATGGGGACTCCAGCACCATCTTTTCCCCAGGCTTTGCTCTCCTCTTGAGGCTCAAACTTTGCTTCACTCATTTCTAAACTTCCTTCTTTGAATGAGCAGTCACTCGTCAGGGATGAGTCTTTCTGTCACAGCAATACCAAATCACAGCTATCCAGGACAGAATTCCCTCTTCCAAAAATAAATGTAAAAGGCATTGTAGGAAGGTGGATAATGCATATCTTGCTCGCAGACCCCAAGACATTTTGGTGACCACTGCCCCACCACTCACCAGCTTGGTGATAGCAACAGTTGAATGCCAAACGAAAGAGGCAAAGAGACAAAAGTCTTGTTGAATCCAAGTATTCCTTCTGTAACACCAAGCAGGAAATTGTCATGTGTCAGGCATTAATTCTGCCCTTTGTACCTGCAGTTTAAGAGCTTTGTCTTCAGGGTACCTATGTGCTAATTTGCAGGGAAAACATAAGTTAGATAAAACCCCAGCTGACAGTACATATTCAAATTAATTACTGCAGCAGTTTTTATTGTTGAGAAAGGATTAGGCTTTAAAGGAAGAACAAAACTCGGAATAAAAGTATATTGTTCCTGAACTCCCCTCTCTGCATCATAATTTGGCTTCTCTTTTTTACTGCGCTATTACACTGGAAGAAGGAATTCTGCTGGCATCAGGGATTCTTTCAGTCTCTTAGCTAAGTTTCCATTAAATTTGCCTCCCACTCTTGTGTTTATAAAGCCCAAAACTACTTTTAAAACTTTCATTTCCTACGTCGCATTTAAATATCCTTTGTGATTTAAAATGTTAAAACTACTAATCAGTGGATTAAATATGGCAAGCAAAGAAGTAACTCAATGGGAGGCAAAGTCAACACAGCACAAACCTCCAAACTAGTGGTAAAAATTACATAGTATGTTGGAGAACCCTGAAACCAAAACATGAATGAATAACTAGGAAACAACATGAAGGAATAACAAGGCAAGTTTAGTATTCTTCTGCTTTGAGAAGACAAATTGTTGTTTAAAACATTAATAAGGCAATCTGCAATTTTTGCACATACTTTATGAAATTAAATGAAAAATACAAAGTTATTATTTTTCTGGCACCAGCCGGTGTCGGATTAGTCTATTGAAGATGAATGATCTTCCTGTGGCTCATTCCAGTAAGGGAATGCTTGCAGCTTGAATTTCTGGTAGTTTTTATTCTCTAGTCAGTCCTTGTTTTTAAGTTTCTTGAGTAATGCCCACCATGACTTTCATCGGCTTCTTTTATCTGTCTCCCAGACATAGTTTTTCTGCCATTACCTGGGGCCAACACATCCTGGTGAAATGGCACATTTTGTCTTAGTGGCTTAGATGCAAACAGTCCTCACTGTTCTGGTCAGCAACTACTTGAAATTTGGGCTTTCTTTAGAGGACCTTTACCACATTTTCCATTGTGATCTTGTCAGGAATTGAGATGACAATGCAGAGAGACCAAGCTCTGAATTAAGCTGAAGTTAACCAATAGCAAGTTAAGACAAACACAACTTTGTCTGTTTAAGTTCAGGAAGATTGTTGGGAGCAGCAACATGGCCTTTTGTGTGGGATATTACAGCTGATCTGCCTGTTTGCCTTTTTCTGGAGAAAGTGGAAAGTGGCTTTTCACTTCTGGAACACTCGCTAGAGGCTGACTTCCACTTCTGAGAGTGTTCCACATGCTCACCTACCACCATCCAGAGATGGTGGTGGAAGCCACCTCCAGGGAAGGAAAGATATTCCCGATAACAGGACATCAGTCCATATGACCTCTTTTGACATCAAGAGCAACAAAACCCAACACTGGCCTCTTGCTACTCATTCTCTCCCAAATTCATTCTTTCCACTTGTAGGGCAATAGCAAAAAAAGTAAATAAGCTACAACTTACTTTGGGAAGGAGTTTGGTCAGGGGATGAAGTTCCCCAAACCCATGATTTATTTGACCATGGAGGCTAAGATCCCACTCCAATATAAAGCAAATACATGCATTGGTTCATCTATGAGATGGCAGTTTAGTCCTTGAGCTAACCCTGCAGTCAGCTTTGCAGAGACCAGCAGGTTTGTTTCTGCTGCTGGAGTTCGGTGGTTTGGGGTTTTTTTTTCACTTTGAACAATGAAAATACCATATGCTGTTTATGCTGTTGTATAATTACTTCTGTTCAGTCTCATTAACTGCCAGAAAACTACTTATTAATAGGATTACTACTGTTTTGTTTACATTTGCTTTGGACTCTTCAGGGTTAAATTTTAACTCAAGCTTCAGTGTTAGATTTCACTCAACCATGAAAACATACTTGTTATATGATAGGTAAGTTTTACAAACTTCAGATCTGAAGTACAAACTAGCATTCATTTGGACAGCAAAAGGAAGAAATTACATTTTACTTTTAATTACTGATAATATATATTCATTTACTAACTCCAAATGTGTTATATAACTGGGAAAACATTTGAATATCACACTAAAACTGAATTAACAAGAACTGTAGGTGACGTGACATTACTAGTCAAGGCACAGGCTCAGCAGAAACATTTGAATTAGGCCTGCTTTTTAATACAGAAGATTGCATAATCCAAGTGCCCAGAGTGAGCCATGCCCTGGCAGTGACTATCTGTAGACAAAGGAGAACACCACAGACTGAACAAGGAGCTGCCTAGAGCCAGAAGGAAAAGCCAAGTCCTCACTCTCTCTGCATGTGATGCATGGGTGTATACATGCAGCAGTGGAGTGTCAGAAGTAGCTGAAGGACCTTTGTTGATCTGGGCTCCAGCCTGGAAGACAGCAGGGCAGGACAAACAGAGAATCAACTCTGGTTTAATTTAGGAAAAATTGCACATAGCATTTTGACAATTTTAATGGGCAGAAGAACCAGTGAAAAATTAGTGCCATAATGGGAAGAAAAATGCTTTCTAAAGCAGAAGATATTGAGCAACTGTGCCTCTGAAAATGAAAAGCCATTATTGTAGCCTGGGTCTGGTGTTTAGCAAGCAATCTGTCATCATCTCAAATACAGAAAGCCACACTCTGACTGACTGCCCACACAGTAGAGTCTGTTTTACTGGCTTGCTAGCAGCCTAGAAAGGAGCAGGCAGGTAACTCACCAAAGGGTGTATGGTCTCTGAAGATCCTGAGACTTCTTCTCTGTTGTAACTCCTCAGTGATGTTCCATCAGATAGTCTTGGACTGTTTTTCTCATGTTGGTTTTGGGGAAGCAGTAAAAGTCTCCAGTGTAACTGTGGTATCCAGAATCAGAAAAACAAATGCAAACATTAATAAAGAAGGAGCACCTGATGGACTACACTTTAAAGGTCTGGGATTTGTGTGGTTGCTCACAGCAAAAGATCCCTAAATTTCACTTCTTGTGAAAACCCAAACCTTTACATAGCAACAACTTTTATGAGACTCTTTCCTAGCTGCAGATCATTTCACAGACAGAAAGTTAGAGGTACCCCTACCCCACACAGGTTTATAGAACCTCAAAAGATGGGAAACACTTTGTTTCTTCTGTTTGAAAAAAAGGAGCTGGCACAATAACTCATGTAGCCTCTCCCAGGGTTGTTACAGACTCATTCTGCTCCCAGTGTAGCAAAAGGACTAAATCTCATGACGAGGAGAAATTTCTGCCCCTAGTTGTGGCTTGAATTAGACAAAGTCTAGTGGCCACCTCTAACCTTGCAAGTATTTCACTGGAATGTTTTAGCCACTGGAAGACACCCCGGGCTGTTTATCTGTTGCTCTGCTTTTTCCATTCCCATATTAATTTCATCAAATAATTGAATGTTTCAGTGACAAGAAAAGTACCCAGGCATTACAAAATGAAGGGCACATCAGTCGTAAATCTGCACTTCCTGAATGACCATCCTTTCAATCTTAATGGGGCAGAATCATTTCAAGACTGCTTTGAGTGATCATTATCAATATGTTTAAACCCCCCCAAAACATTTAGTAATTACTATCTCAGTCCTAAGTTTGCTACCCAGGTGGCAACTTTTAATGATGAAAAGACTCAAGGAAAAAAAATTCTTTTTTAAGGAGAAATGGCTCATAGCAAAATTAAAGGAAGACTACTTTCACACATCTGAGCCTTTAGCAATCAGATTTCCTTTGCCACCCAGCACTGTGCTGGAAGCATGGAAATACTGTTAAAAGAAAATTACTTTGTTTGTGAGGAAAACACACAACAAGGGATTTCCTCATTCAGGAGAGATTTTTCATGGGCTAGAAAAAACATCAGGGACTGCTGGCAGACTGAAGAAGTAGAAGAATTCTGGGTCCACCAGCAAATAGGAGCTCACCCTTCCAACATTTCACAGAGCAATGGCAGTGTGTAATGACAAGCAAGGCAATTTTAAGGTGTTTTCTTTTTTTTCTGTTTGGTGGTAATGGGATGGGGTTTTGTTTGCTTTATTGTTTACTAGTCTTTTTTCATAATGTCCCTTTTCTTCTTTTCATAACACACTGTTCTCTCTCCCCTAGTTGTAGAAAAAATGGACAATGTGACAGGTGGCCTGGAAACATCCCACAGAAGATACACAGAAAAGCTCACAGAAGTGGAGAGCGATCTGAAGAAATTAGGTAATCTACACACAAGCAAAGCCCCTTTTTATTATGGACCTGAGGTGTTCTCCTGGCAGATTGAAGCAGGAAATTTGTATGAAAAATCCCTGCCTATGACAAGATACAGCACTTCCATTCCAGTTTCTCAAGTACTTGGGAAAGTACTTAAAAATAGTTCAGATCAGCTCTACTTAGAAGAGCATTTTAAGAATACTTCAAAATTTACAGTTCTCACTGAAGTCACTCTGAAAGCATTTATACTTAAATAAACAGACTTAAGTGTTGTCCTCGGGAGAGAATCTTCTCTGAAGTAGAGATCTAAAACATAACAGAAGTTGTTCTACAGCACAAAAGATTCTACATAAAATGAGCACCTGTCACCCAGTCATCTTGATGCTGTTTTAGCAATTAAGATTCAAATATGAAGACCACTTTTCAAGGTACACAAATAATCAGCTATTCAAAATTCTTATGTCTGAGGCAAGTATATTACTTCCATAAATTGCTTCTTGATCATCTCAGAGAATACAGGACTTAAGATTGATATCTCTTTGGGTGTCCCAAGTGCTATCACAGTTCTCAGTTTTCAGGAAGATGTAAAAAAAATCATGGATAAAGATTCTACTCTTTATGTGTGCATTTTTACTTTTCTTCCTATACATATAGTTTTTATTGCAGAAGTATTGAAGTATTCATACACATACATGCATATGATTCTTGAAATAAACTTTGTCTAGTTTTTAAACCATATATTGAGACATATTTCTAGGAAAACTTCCTTGCTTGCAGCTTGATTATAAATTTTTACAACTTTTTTTTCCCTCAAAAAAGAGCTGGCTTCTAAAGTATTTGCACACTACATTTAGTTCAAAGAGGTAGGGCAATTCAGTGATATGTTCTTTTACTGACACATCTACAGAAGTAAATGTTACACTTTACTTCTCTAAAGGTTGCTCATGCAACCTTTTGGATTCTATTTGGGTTATTATATTAAGCTGATTAAATTTTCACGACTTGGAGCACATTTTCTTCTTTCATGGCCACATATTTTTACACACTGCTGGATGGATGCTCAGTGAGATGCTCAGGATCATCCATGCCCATTTAAGTGGACTTGCCGTGGAGAAAGTTAGGAAAGTTCTGGAGCAGTTTGAGTAGGAGACATAAAAGTAAGAGAAGTGCTGTAGGGCTAGAAGGATAAAAGCGTGTGGTGAATGGAAGACAGGCCTTCAGAGATTAGCTGTATGTGAACCTGGCAGTTGTTGGAGCAGTGTGAGGAGCACAGTATAATTTGAGCTATAGCCAAGAGGTAAACATAGAGCTGAGAAGATCTGGGAGTGAGAGAAGTGGCAGGGAGAGGAGCTGTGCTCAGGAAGATGTCCATCCGCAAAAGATTCCATAAACACTTCAGGCTGAAGGCTCACAAGCCATTATTTAACATTTGCCATCATGACTCATTCAATCACGCCAAACAAAAGCACCATACACAGCACATAATACAGTATTCACTGTAATTTATGAAAACCATACTGCTCTCTCTTGGCATCATCTGAAATGATGGACTTGAGACTGTCTAATTCATAAGTATAGCTACACATAGATGAGAACAAAAATATATGGACTGTGAGCAGGATAGTGAAGTGATTGAGGTCAAGCAAGGGAGTCTTCCCTGAAAGCAAGTGTTGACTGTTTATTTCCTTGGTTTCTATGTCCTGGATGATAGGCTGTGCAATCTCAAATGCTTTATCATACTTGGACAGGCTTCCAGAAGTGTTCCGTAGGGCAATGTAAGCACAGGCAGAGATGTTCCTCAAAGATTAAAGGTTTTGCCTCCCTCAAACTCAGAACATGAGGAAACAATAATGGCAAAATAAATGTCATTAAAAGCAATAGTAATGTATTAGAGCGAAAACCAGAAATATACCTTATACTGACATATCTGAAGTAGCCTTTTGGCAAAGCTTTTGTCTCTAACCCAGATTGCTTTAAAAAAAGTATGTGAACTTACTTAAAGCTGAACCCAAGATTTCAAAAATTGGAACTGTATGTACTAAATCACAATGAAGGTATTCCACTTGCAATGAAAAGAAAGAAGAAAACATGAACAGATAAAATAAACTTTTGATCTTTCAGCAAAATCCAGCTGTAATGTCAAAACCTATACTTGCTGGTACCTGTTTAATGTTTTGAATTCTCTTTCCCATTCAGTTTTCATTCAGAGCACAGCATTCTTGACTTCATATACTCATCAGTTTCTAACCACAGTTTTTCCCATTTGTGATGATAGAATCACTGTTTTGTTCCCCTCAGCAAGACACAAGGTCTCCATCAATTCCTCTTTGCTTTTTTTCTCTGTCTAGAGCCAGAATTTTGCTTAGTGGTTTCTCTTTTCTGGAAAAGATAGCATTAAAGTTCTACTGAACAGTTTGACAACCTGACTGTTCTTAAAATACACTGTGCTGTTTTATATGGTGCTTAAAAATAAACCCTAAAGCCTTTCCTTTTTTTTTTTTTTTCCTGTATAACAGATGACCAAGCTGGACAAAAAGCCTTGAATACTAACACGGAACTGTCCAGCTTCAGATCTGATATTCTGGCTCTTCGTCAGCAGCTTCATGACATTTCAGAGAAAACTAGCAGAAACAAAGACACACTGGAGAAGCTGCAAGAGTCTGGGAAATTATTAGAAGATAGACAGAATCAAATGAAAAGTGCCTTAGATAGTAACTCTTTCACGATCATCAGTGTCAATAAGACTCTTCAGGCATATACTGGCTATATCAACAATCTCCAACAAGACACAAGTAATATACAAGCAAACCTGCAAAGCCAAGAGCATTCTTATAACGTGGTCATGATGAGCCTTAACAACTTAAACCTGACTCAAATACAGCAAAGAAATCTTATCAGTGTCTTACAGAAGTCAGTGGAAGATACAAGCTCGGCTATTCTAAGAATCAAGAATGACTTTCAAAATCTGCAGCAGGTTGTCCTTCAGGCCCGGAAGGACACTGACTGGCTTAAGGAGAAAGTACACAATTTACAGGCTGTGACTGCCAACAACTCAGCAATGACAAAAGCCAACAATGATACCCTTGAAGACATGAACAGTCAGCTCAGCTCCTTCAGTGGGCAGATGGAGAACATCACCACAATTGCCCAAGCCAATGAACAAAGTCTAAAGGATCTCCAGGAACAGCATAAAGGAGATGAAAACAGAACTGCTGCCAAATTCAGCCATCTAGAAGAAAGGTTCCAGGTCTTTGAAACCGATATAGTGAATATCATCAGCAACATCAGCTACACTGCTCATCACCTACGGACACTGACGAGCAATCTCAATGAAGTCAGGACAACTTGCACGGACACCTTAAGTAAACACTCAGATGAGCTGATTTTTATGAACAGCACGCTAGCCAATATTCGCATAGACTCTGCATCTCTCAAAGTGCAACAGGATTTGATGAGGTCAAGGTTAGACGTTGAAGTTGCCAATTTGTCAGTAATCATGGAAGAAATGAAGCTGGTGGATTCCAAGCATGGCCAGCTCATCAAGAACTTCACTATCCTACAAGGTATGCAGCTTCCCTAATGATGAGTGTGTGCTGAATTCCTGCTTGCATTACTTCTTTAGTTCTGTGGAAGTTAGTGCATGCTGGTACAGAATCTTGGGGTTTTCCATTATCTAATCCTAAACTTTGGAAATGTACATGTAGCTTGAATTTTCCGTACTAATTTTTCTATGCCTTTTTTACATAGCTAAAATGGGGATGTTATGAAAGAAGGTTCTGACTTAGCAGAATTTTATTCTTTCTGACTGACTGACTGGATCTGCTTTTGATTTAGTTTCTAAAATAAGTGAGTGAAGGTGTGGAACCTCAAGAAACCAATCCTCAGTAAGGAGGAAATGGCTAAAAAATATATGTTGGACTGTTCCCAGAAAGGTCCACCCTTAGTGAAAAACAAGTTGCTATTTCACTTTAAGCCAGTTGTTAGTCTGCCAGAAAACATCCTACTTTGCTTAGTTTTTAATCCTGGGATACTTCATTTTCTCCAGAAATAAATAGCATCAGGTTTAGGAGGTTTCTGCCAGCCAAATATTATCCCAAATGAAAAGAACACTCATATTTCCAATCAGATGTGAACCAGCCTAAACCTCTAATCACAAATATAAATCCATTGCTCCAAATAAACTAAGGCTGCATTAGAGCCAAGATTGCATATCAGTAACCTTAACCATTCTCATTTCAACCAGCCTAAAAGATTCCAGCTTGGAAATCTATCTCTGGAGGAGTTTGAATTATGTAGATTAGTGCTGGGGGTGGGAAGCTATTGACAAGGGATTTGCTCATCCATGAACAGAATCCCAAACTGTTTTTTGTTTATTGCCATCACAGTATTGCCATTTCCTGTCATGGGTTATCATTCCCTGTCTTGTTAGAGCTGGCCAATTTGCAGCTTCTGGTCTTTCCCACAGTTGGCCTTTTGCTCACTATCCATCATTTTGTCTCTTTTTGACACCCCGTTATTGACAGAGCAGCAACCAGGGTCAGGAGAAAAAGTCCTGGGACTAAGAGCAGAGAGATGAGATTAGAAGGAGAAGGAAGCATAGCAGAGTGAGGGAATGGTACCACCAACACACAGCACTAGTGCATAAACTAACAGACTGGCACCTTGGCTGGTCACCTGGGGGACAGTGTCACTGTCCAGTTCACATGGCTGGGTGTAACAGAGTAGTTTCTGTATCCTGTATTTGGTGGAGGTCAAGGAAAGGACAACAGTATATAGGAAAGCAGCTGCACTGTTACAAGTACTGATGAAAGCAGCTGTTAGCCCAGTTTCTGTGTTGTTAAATATCCAGAGGCGCTGGTCTGAGATGTATTAAACAAGCCCACCCCACGTGGACTTTTTGTTTTGTTTTCTGTGCATATCCCCACTTTCTGTGCTTACATTGTTTCAGGCCCTCCTGGTCCAAGGGGACCTAAAGGTGACAGAGGCCCTCAAGGTCCTCTTGGCCCCGCTGGCCTAAAAGGACAAAAAGGAGAGAAAGGAGAGCCTGGACCACCAGGACCTGCAGGTGAGAAGGGCCCACCTGGGCCAGCCGGGCCACCAGGAGAAAAAGGAGGGAAAGGTTCAAGAGGATCGCCTGGCTCCAAAGGTCAGAGAGGTTCTCCTGGCAAGACCGGTCTGCCTGGACCAAATGGCGACCCAGGGCCACCAGGGCCACCTGGCAAGGATGGTCCGCCAGGGCCCCAGGGCCCACCTGGATTTCAAGGTTTGCAAGGAACTGTGGGAAGCCCAGGGCTACCAGGACCGCGAGGAATAACTGGACTCCCTGGGGTCCCTGGGCTGCCCGGCCCAAAGGGCCCACCTGGCCCACCAGGGCCACCAGGTCCAGGGATGCCCATGGCACTACAGAGTCAACCTACGCCCGTGCCCGAGGCTAATGGTAAGGCACCAACACACTGCATGCTGGGGATGGGTATGGGCTCCTCCATTTATTACTGCTCCGTCGAGTTACCAATAACAGGCTTAACACAAAAAAATTCACATCACAGGTTGTTCACCCCGCTGGAAGAACTATACGGAAAAGTGCTACTACTTTTCCACTGAAAGAGAAATTTTTGAAGACGCGAAGTTATTCTGTGAAGAGAAAGCATCGCGCTTGGTTATCATCAACAACAAAGAGGAGCAGGTAATTACCTTCTCTTGCTGTTTTTCAAGGAGGAAGTTTGAAGTTGTTTAACATGTAGAAACCACAAGATGGTGGGAAGCTGAGAGCACCATGAATTCATATAGTAGAAGTAAACACCTTGTTGACTCATTAGAATTTTGTCCATCCTGTGCCTGATCAGCAGCTTCTCCCTGTGCAGCAGGGTAGTGTGAGCAGAACTGATGCTGACCCTGAATGTTGTGGGGCAGAGCAGTCAGAAAAGCTGCTGAAAATTGTAGGAGTTTTGAACCTTTAAAGATGGAATCCATTATGCCTTGTGTACTATCAAAGTATTTTTTGCAGCAGCGAACATATTTTAATTTTAAATTATCTGATTTAATACATGCAGCCTAGGACTAGTATGACCCAAAAGTATCTTGAATCTAACTATATTTTTAATACTATTCAACATGGCAGTGGAGGTGTCAAGATACAATTCCTTACACTTAGGGGTTTTTTCAGTTTGTGTCTGTAAGATATTAGCTGTGGCTTTATGTCAACCCAATTTTCATGCCTAGCTCTCTCTACCTCATCCCAATGAAAGGGATTCTAGTGTAGGCAAGGGGTCCCAAGGCCAACTCCTGAAACATACCTTCAGCTTAGAAAAATTTCTCTGGCCCACCATATTCTAATAACAAGAGGTTTATGAAACCAGTGTGGTTTATTTGCCCCAAAAAATGTTGTCCTTGTTGTGGACTAAGATCTTTCTTTCACAGCAATGGCTAAAAAGGCAGATTATTGGGAAAGGCAGCTTCTGGATTGGACTAACAGATTCAGAGAAGGAAAATGAATGGAGATGGTTGGATGGATCCTTACCAGTTTACACGTACGTAAATAAAAGCAATGCTTTCACTCTTGCTGACACTTCTAAAAGCAGCATCTAGAAAGTATCTAATGAATCCAGATGGCTGTAGATGCCAATAATTTAATTTGTTACTGAGGGTGCTGGGTTTCTTTCTCTCTGCCTTCTCCATGCACAAGGATTCCTTTCCTTGCCAGAAAGAAAGCTGAATGTTGAATGAAAGAATCACATAACTATGCAGCACAGTGTTTCTTGCCAAAAGTTTTGCTTCTGACTTTTATTACAAAGTTGAGATGGAAAGCACAGTTTTACTGTTTTGGTTTGAATTTTCCTTATTTGCATTACAACTGGCTATAAATAGAGTACTCGTTCTAATAAAAAATGACCAGTCTTTAGATAAAGCCCAAATCCAAGCGGAAAGCATTCAACATAAGGAAAATGCATGAAATTAGGTTGTCTATGGCCAGCTGAGAACTGAACTGGCAGCTTTCCAGGAATCCTAAGGCTACACCTAATTTGTCCTAAATGGGACAGATTGCAACCACCCAAATTTTTAATACTGAGGAGTAGAGTTTATAGATCTTAACATGCTGTGCTTCAGAAAAACAGGCTACACAGTCAGTCAGATGTTACGAAATGATTAGCTGTGATCTCATTGGTGTTCATTTAGATGAAAAACATGGAAAAAGTCAGATTCATTTCAAATGAGCCATAATATTTTCCCCTTTTTCTCCTTCCCCATTTTCATCTTTCTTCCTCTTCATGGCAGCACTGTGACTGATCCTACTTAAGGTGCTGCTTTTAGTAGATTTCCACTGCATCATGGTTTTAGGTGCTCTGTCATAACCTCAGAGCTGTTGGTAACAGATTTTTGGAGTATTTCATTACTTCTGGAAAGCTGTGTGTCCTCCCAGGTGCCTGGTTGGACGCTGTATGTCAGGCAGGCATGTTTTTTAGCTGAGCATGGACTGTGTCAGCCAGCAATCACAAGCTCCCTTCAACAACCTGTTTCTTCAGGAAAATTGAGCTTTTAAATCCTGAGGTTGGAAGCATTTCTCACTTGTTAAACAAAAACAGGATGAGGAAACACTTGCTGCAAGATTTTTTACTTGCTACGTTCAATTTCACCATCAAAGACAACAATCTCAAAAGATGTGTGTAAATATACTGTGTGCATTTCTTAAAAGTCAATAGAATTCCCTTCCCATCTGAGCACATCCCTAAAACACATGGATCTTTGCTGTTCCTCCCAAGATGCCCACCTTTGGTGCAGCCAGAGAGCTCTGCAGTGAGCAAGGGCAGGATGTTACCATCTTGGCATTACCTCTGAGCCCGTGGGCTCGTCTGAGTCCCATCTGCTAGTGGGAATGGGGTGTGCGGGTTTCGCAGGCTTGGAGCAATGCACTTGGAGCACAGAGCACTCCCACTGTGTGTGCATGTACACTCAGAAACTAAAATAAAGTTCATTGGTCTAAATTTAGGTCTCTGAGTTTTGGCAGCCTGAGGCCAAATAGATTCCCTTCTCTGTGATACATCTGTTTTCCATTTTCAGCAAGAGTCATGTATTGTTTGTTTCAATGTGTGTTTCCCGTTCAGAACAGATCTCATGATGTTTTCGTTAATTTCTTGTGGTGAAAACCTGCCATGTGTGCTGTGTTGTGCAATCATATCTCTTGCTTTTTTGTGGAAAGAAACTGGAAACCTGGGCAGCCTGATAACTGGGATCACGAGCACGGGCCAGGGGAAGATTGCGCTGGGTTGATCTATGCTGGGCTCTGGAATGACTTCTACTGTGAAGATATTAACAATTTCATTTGTGAAAAAGACATGGACAAAGGTAAGCAAGGCCCTTGGTTTGATTATTCCATCTTGCCCAAAAGCAGCCTTGAAGCTGGGTATAACCATGGAATGCCCAGAATCTTGACCATTTCCTGTAGGCTTTACACATGCCTAAAATTTTGGGCATGATTTGGCACATGCTCCAGATCCTACCCACACTGGAAGCTGCCTTTATAGGGTCAGTGGCCACACAACAGGGAAAGCTGGCCTTAGGGTGGCTCAGGAACCAGCCTTCAAAAACCAGAAAGTCTTTGTTTAGAAAGTTTCTGCAATAGGAGGCACTTGGTGACCGCTAAGGAGATCTTAAAATTCCTGTCACTGCCAGGAGACATCCCATGGGACTGAGAAGCTGGGTCTATAGGCCATAAGCATCCCATCCCTTGCAGCTGGAGTGAAGGACTCACAAACTGCTGGTGTGGCCAGCAGTCAGGCAGGTGTTTGCCACAGGGCATCTCTTTCTGTTGACACAGGCATTTCTGCAGGAGCAGAGGGCAGGTGGTTCCCATGGTCACAGAACGTGGTCAGAGCAGGTGCTTGTGTTCATGCTGGGGCTCTGCCTGAAACGTTATCTCCTCCATACAACCTGTTTAAACATTGCTTTGCCAAGGGTGCCTGGCTCCTCCAACTGGAAACTTGTTGGTTGAATTTTAGTGAAGGCAGACATAAATGTCAGCTAGAGCCAAAATTACATCCCATCCATAGTTTCCTAAGTCAAAACTAAGTGCTGTGTGTATAATTCTGTTTGGATGTCCAGAGTGAAGGACCATGTGTAAGTAACAATATTATTTATCCTGGTTTTCCTACATACATTTGTTATTTTAAGAAAACTTGAAGGGTTACAAATATTTATCCTTCAGGACTTACAGGATCTGAATACGAGTCTGCTTAAGTTTTTTCCATACCCTGATCTCTGTAAGTCTTCTTTTTGGAAATTTGTTTAATCTTCACAGGCTTTTTACAGGATTTCTTTTTCTCTTTGTTTTTCTTGTTTTCTCTGATTCTGCAGAGCAAGTTCTTGGAGTGTAATAGGCTGTAACTTTACAGATACCTTCATATTAAGGAAATTTATGTAAAGAAGAAGAAAATCCTGGGAAAGCACAACACTGACTTCCAAAATTGAAAAAAATATATGAAAACAGAAAAAACAAGCACTGAAAACTGATTTAAAAGCATCAAGGAATTCAAAGCATCAAGAGCAATAACTCTTCTCCAGTATCCTGTAATTATTTAAGGCCTTTCGACCCTCAGCATCAGGAAATACTGTTGGACTAACTCTGTTTTAGATTTTCTTCCCAACCGATAACCACATCCATAAGCAGCTTGTGTCTTCTGAGAAAAGACATTCTTTCAATCTGAGTAAGACTGTTGGTCACTCATATAGAAAAACATATAAAGCAACTGTGTAAACAGTTGCTTAATTTGCTAAAATCCCAAATGTAGGAAAATTATACAGATACACGAATATATAGATTTTATATAAATATATATATATAGTCCAACTCTTATCAGTAATATGGAATATACTTTTAAGAGCTTTTAAAACTTTGTATTTTTGTACAAAATATTTGCTTTTTACAATTGTTCTCTTTTTTACTGACTTTTTTTACAAATATAGTGCACAGGGGCCAAAGAAAACAATAAAGGTACTAATAATTCATTAAGGTTTGCTGTCAGGCCTAGCTCAGCTATAGAGAAATATTTTTCCAGTTAGAAATATTTTTACTTTCCCAGATGATTTGTTCTGGTTAAATAACTTTTAAAGCAGATTTTAGATAGTGTTTTCCTTACTGTATGCAGTCTAGTCTGCATGTGTAACAATTAAGTTGACTAAGCACTAGATACTCATTATAGCTCTGATCACAGCCAGTGTTTCATCGGGGTACTATGGAAAGACCATTTTAATAAAAGCTCTCCCTCCCTCCCTCCCTCCCTCCCTCCCTCCCTCCCTCCCTCCCTCCCTCCTTCCCTCCCTCCCTCCCTCCCTCCCTCCCTCCCTCCCTCCCTCCCTTCCTTCCTTCCTTCCTTCCTTCCTTCCTTCCTTCCTTCCTTCCTTCCTTCCTTCCTTCCTTCCTTCCTTCCTTCCTTCCTTCCTTCCTTCCTTCCTTCCTTCCTTCCTTCCTTCCTTCCTTCCTTCCTTCCTTCCTTCCTTCCTTCCTTCCTTCCTTCCTTCCTTCCTTCCTTCCTTCCTTCCTTCCTTCCTTCCTTCCTTCCTTCCTTCCTTCCTTCCTTCCTTCCTTCCTTCCTTCCTTCCTTCCTTCCTTCCTCCCTCCCTCCCTCCCTTCCTCCCTCCCTCCCTCCCTCCCTCCCTTCCCCCCTTCCTCCCTTCCTCCCTCCATATTCCTTCCACTCAGGAGAAAATTCCATGGAAGGAGAAAATCTCCAACTTTTAATAATAATTTTGAAATGTTTTCATTCCTTCTCCCTTCTTGTAAGGAATTCTACTCCAGTAGTTGCCACACATACTGCAGGTCAAGCCCAGATGCGAGACTTTATGAAAACAGAAACAAAGAAGCTGCACACACTGAAATATGTTTGTTTTTAAGACAGATTTCAAGATTTGGTGAGAAAAACATGCCATACTCAGAAAAGTCTAATAAACTTGCACTTCTCCAAAGTGCTTTGTAAATCGATCTCTCTGTTTTCTTGGACTGGTACTTGTCTCCCAAACAAAATAGAAAATAAAATGTGCTGCAAAGCAGAAAGGGATTATACCATTACCCAGCCAGTTCCCTCCATAGTCCCATGAGCTGTTGTCTAGGCAGCAATATTGCTGATCAGGAATTCAAAAAATTGGTAGGTTAATTCATTAGCAGAAACCTTGGTATTTGTTTCCAGTTTTTATACCCTTCTCATGGCCACACGCTCTACAATGAAGGAAGTTGTTTTGGCTTCTTGGGAAGGAAAGCTGTTTTTCCATTGCCTCCTGACCTGCCATTTACCTTGGCTGAATGCAGATAAGCTTGTGGAAATACTCCAGCTCTGTTGGAAAGAGACAAGATTTTGTACTTCAGATTTTCAAGTATTGCTCCTAAGATCAATCAGTTAAAGACTGCTGTTTCCCTACATCTCCCTCCAGTATTTTAAATTTCAATTATATTTTTTTTCTCAAAATACACAAAATGTTACATTTGGGAATCTCTCCTGTGTCTCATTAGATATGAGACAGGAACAACATGAAAACTGTATCTGCTTAATTAAAAGTGAAAAGTTTATGTATTACAGCTGCAGAAACCCTGTGTCACCATCATGGAGGCAGGGCTTGTCTTCAGACAGTCTGGATTTCGTGAGCCTTTTCTTTTGGCTTTTTCATAAAGTTTTGAATACAACTTGATTCTGCCATGCACTGTCGTGCTGTACTGAGGAGTTGTGTGTAGACGCATGATGTAATGTTTACATCTATATTTACACATTGTCTGTGGAGATAATGTTAAACTGCTATTTTTTGATAATGAGTATTTTGTGTGCCCAGAGAGCCTCACAAACCCTGGTGAGTGGAACTTTGAACAGTCACACTGAAGTGGAAGCACTGCTACCTTTGTTTTGAATGTTGGCTTATTAGGTGAAGTAAGCCTATTTTGAGCATCTACCACATAAAATTACATTCTTCATGCTTTTTATTGATGTCACACAACTTCTGTCACCAAAAGAAGTGAATGAGAAACGTCTGTTAAGCCCAAGCTGTATTGCTTCCTTGCCCAGATTTCATCCTTCTCTTCATTCAGCAACAGCAGTGATGGTACATACACGAGATCAGATTATCCAAGAGTTATCTAGTGTCCTCCAGCCAGAGGAATGACAAGCTGAGGACACTGAGAAATGAGATGTGACTGGGTTCACACACTTGAACCAAACACTGCAGCTGTTAGACAAAACTGGATGAAGAGGGATGCTGCAGTTGCGTGCCTCACGTGTTCAGTCATCCTTAAAATATGGCCTGAGCAGCCAGGCGTGCTGATGCAGACCATCCCTTTGACCTAGTATTCCTGCAGGAAGGAAACAGAGGTGTCCAATGGCAACAAGAACTGAAATCACTGAGAGGACCAAGAGTGTTAAGACAGCTCAGGAAAATGTCACAGAAAGGACAGGTGATTGGCAGGAGTGCAAGCAGGACACCAGAATGGGCCAAGAAATTGTCATGAAAGTCACACCTGCCACTCCTTAAAAAAATCCCCATCAAATCTTTCTGTGTGGTTTGAGTAATAATGCAGGTTGTATGGAAAGTTTTAAGTGATACCAAATTATTTTGTCCAAGCTTGAGTTTTGCTTTCCTTCTTATACATGAGTTTTGTAACTTGTCGTATTGAGCACACATTCCCATCATCCTTCTTGTTTACATAAAATTAAATGCAAGTTGATATACCCTGGCGAGCACTGGGACTGTTGGAAGAAAAAGAGGGAAAGGCAGAGAAGGTACAAAGTCATTGTTATTTACATTAAGTTCTGGATTTCTTAATGTCATTTCTGACTTGTTTCATTAATTTATTTGGAAATGCCTTCAGCTGATTGGAGCTTATGAATCTCAACACTCATTTCCTTTGTTGTTTATAATTAATACTTGCAAATGTTCCAATAAAGAAATCACTAAGTGGAGACACAGAAATGAATGTTGTTAACTCTGTGCATGTGTGTCTAACCAGGAGGGATGTGGAAATAAGAGGTATGTGGACCCAGAACATTCATTGGTATTAAAAATCAAACTGATGAAGCTTTTTTCCATTAAAGCCTCCTTTTTCACTTACTCCACCCTGGTTCTGAGCATGACTGGGCTATCTTATCCTGTAATTGTAGGATTAGTGCCTTATTCTTGCAGCACATAGGGGCTAGGAACGTGGTTTTGAAGGTCTGATCTGAACAAGACCTTCAAGAAGGGCTGAAGCCCTTTGCTGCTTACTGTCCTAGCACACCAAACACCTCAGATGGGCCTCCACGTGAGGGATGTCCTGAACTATGATGTATCAGTCCCCACATTAGCCATTATGATGGCTTAAATTTTCTGTTTATAATGGCTGATCTGGTCTTGCTACTCCTCTTCTCTCTCTCTCTCTGACGGCTGGCTTCCTCTTTTAAATTTCTGTTCCTGGCAAGTAGTTACTCTGCTTTTAGCAAGTAGCAGGAACTGGTGTCTGATCAGTGGCAAGGCAAGGAGCTGGTCGGAGGGCAGCCACTGGCAAGGAGCAGGGGAAAGGTGGCTAAGTCAATTCACATGTGAGAAAACAAAACCACTTTTCCCCAGTGCAGGCTCCTTGTCCAAGAGCACAGCAGCTCACACATCTGTAGCATCTAAAGGGAACAAGCAGTCTGCAGCCTTGCTTTATTTTATCTCCCTCACTTCTGCGGGTGTCTGTGTTCCCCAGAGATGGTGGCTCTTCCATGAGCTGTCCCTGGAGCAGGCTCTGCACTGCCCTGTGCAGGTGCTGGGGCTCACCCAGGTGAGAGGCCACCAGTGGGACACCTGCCCATGCACTGCCCCCAGCTGGGACATCCTAGGCTCCCCAGGGCTTGCACAGGAGCTGGAAAAGGAGGTTCCCAGTGCTTACCCACACTCAGAGATACCTTGGGCATGTATAAATGGGATAGTAAACTGCCTTACAGACAAAACCCTTGCTCCCCAGAAAGCAGGTCTTCCGAAAACCAGAGCCTATTTGTTCATTCACCATCTCTGCTTCATTTTTTCCATGCTGTTTAGTGGAAAAAAATTAAAAAAAAAAAAAAAAAACTTGGCTAAAAAAATTTTTGAAAGTTCTCATCTGTTTTCTTTCATATGGTGGAATACGTTTGTTTTTTCTTCTCATCTGGCTCAGAGATTAAAAAAACATTCTTTGATTTCTTTTTCAAAATAAACTCAGTGTAACGCTACAAAGTTTGTGTGGAGATGTTTTGGGGTTTTTTTAGACCAAAACAATAAAAGCAATTACCAGGCAAATAATGCCCTTTTTGGAGAAGATCTTGCATGCCATGATGATTTTCTTACCCAGAGAAGTTCCCAGAGGCGTGTAAGTATTGCCAGTCCCATTTTGTGACTGGAAGAAAAAGGAGATTTTCAAGAATGTGATTCATTTTGATGTCTCGTTTTAGAGATTTTGTTTTTGTTTATCAGGGAGGCAATTTCTAGAAGTGACTTTTTCCAGTGAAACCAACATTGACATAGAGCAAATTATTTTTCACACACCTTAGTTAGGGGAGTTGGCTTTCCAATGCTAAATTAAACAGAGTGTTGTCCTTCCCTCATCACCCTGCATACAGGAGGCAGCTATTTCTGCTGCTTTTTGGAGAGCAGAGCTCAGTGTGATCACAGCAGAGGAACACCAGCAGAGTAGGGCAATGTCCTGTGTGGGTAAGAGTTAACACCTGACACTAAATTACCAAGAGACCCCCTTGGTCAGAAACAAGAAGGTTAAAGGACTGCTGAGACCCTTGACTCCTCTGCAGCTCCACTTCAACAAATCTTCCCAAAAACATACCAACTTATACTTTAAAAATAATTAGGAGTTGCTTTATCCTTTTAATAATTTTGGCTGCTCTTCAAAAACTTTATTAGGAATCTTCTTTTAATAACGAGTGTGAATGCAATTATGTCCAGTTTAGACACATTTGTTCTGGTTTCAGTGCTGTCCTTTAGCTTAAACAGCATCTCTCCTGGGACTGTCAAGTAATTGTAGTGGTCAGTGTGGAGCCATTCATCTTGAGACACAGTGAGGGGTGGTTGGGAACAAACACATCCCTCTGACCAGCTGGGGAGCCCTGATGACAGAGCCTGGCTCTGATCCCACCATCCAGCCCCACAAGGGATTATCTGAGGACACTCTGGGCATCTTGATGAATGGTGGAAGTTTCCATACTCTTTTTTTGTTAGTACTGCAAGAGAGCAGAGAGCAACAACATGGGTATAAAGGGTGGTTTCCCACTGAATTAGAGCAGGTTACAAGTACCTGGCTTTTTATAAGGCAGTAACACATTTTATAAGGCATTTGAAAAATCAGCCTGTGTATCTGAGCTTAAGCACACTAATTCTGGGTTTACACCAGAGCAGAATCTAAATTCAAGTTATACCTAGGTCCTTGTTCTTCAAGAGATTAAAATCTCAAATTCAGAGAATAGTGTGTGGCTTCTACTTTTTCAATCTATCCTGCCAAGGCACAAATCCACAGCTCAGGCATCAGTGTGACTCCAGGCTCAAAGGATTGCTTCCAAACTTCCCGTGTTTGCAGTCATTCTCCTGCCAGCCCTGCCAGAGGTCCTGCTGATGAGAGCTACAAGTCTGAAATGTGACTTTGGAAGGATTTTGTTTAGGAATCCTGCTCATTCAGAAGTCTGGGCATATTGCAAAGATGACATTTCTTTAATTCCATCTCTATTACCCATACTCATATAAAACAGATGATGAATTATTTTCCTGAATGGCAACAATGTATTTTTGTCCACTTTGGTTTATTTTGTCAAAATAAAAGCCTGGAAA
Organism: Passer domesticus; assembly: GCF_036417665.1. NCBI lineage: Eukaryota > Metazoa > Chordata > Aves > Passeriformes > Passeridae > Passer > Passer domesticus. Next base: position 113,688,108 of record NC_087474.1, read on the forward strand.
TTAAAATCAGACAAAGCATCCTTGGCATTGCAGTGTCTCACTCTAGCAGGCAAATAATGTTCCTGGATTGCTGCCTGGAAGAACAGCACAAACTGCTATCTGAACAACAGACAGCTTCATGCTATCTGCTTGCAGAAGCAAATTTACCTACAGGCACAGCCTTGCCACTGGCCCATCATCTGACAGACTGGGGCAACCCTGCTTTCCTGCTGTGTTTCAAAGAAACTGTAGGAGATACGGAAGAGAAAAGGTCAAGTGAGAAGAGCTGATGACAGAAGGGGAACAGAGAAAAATAGAAAGGGACAGCTCAGGGAGTAGAAGAAAAAAACACAGAGAATGATTGAGGAGCATAATGAACCCTGATGTCCACATCGTGGTTTCTAGTAAGATCAACCACAGAGGAGCTCTCTTCTCAGAAACAACATAACAGGGGCAGTGTCGTGGTTCTCGTAATTCCCATTCTCAGTTGTGAAAAGAACACATCCCTGCCTTGCAAGAAAGGCATGTCATTCAGTTGGTGCCTGAAGTCCTGTAATACTTTCCCAGCACAAACAAAGATTCCTGGTGGCTCCAGGTCTTCTGGGAGCTGGGTTGAGGATATTGTTTTGGTGGTTGGTTTTTCCTACATGTCCTTTTCCTCCTACACAAGTTTTGAAACACAGAATATTTTCTAGTTTTCCATCTGTATTAGAAGTACAAAACTCAACTTTGGAAGAAAGAACAAAAGCAAGAACATACAGTAGGTCTCCAAGCAACAAAACACTGACTGCAGTGGAAAATATGTCCACAGCAGTATTTGGACTTGCAGCTCCCATTTTTCTACTAAATTCTCGTTGGTATCAACATTTAAACAGGTGCACTTTATGAAGTCAAACATGGATCTTTAATAAACAAGAGCTGCAGAAATGTACACATGCTGAAAAAGGGGATACAAAGAGGAGGTACCTTCACTTTTAAAAACAGACAGTTGTTGAATTTGAACACCAGAGACACTTCAATTCTAAATACCCTTGAATTTGCTTTAATGGTAGAATTTTTAAATGACCAATCACTGATTTTCCCCAATTTTTAACTTTAATATGCAAAAGTTGGGTACTCTCAGCAGTTACCAGCTGATGATTTCATGGGGAAAAAAAACCCAACAACTAATTTCAAAGGCAGATTGGATCTCTGGATACCATTTTATCCAGATTAGCCATTTTGGGAGAGTGGGCAAGGTGGTCAAAAGTCCAGGTCAGGACTCTTCACTGGCTGAATTAACTCTTTTTGTGGAGAAGGAGAGCACTTTATTTATTTCAGGTCTCATGAGGTCTCCCAGTCTGTGTCCATCTTGTGGCATCTTACATATGAGGAAATTCTAAAAATAAAATAAGGCAAGGAAAACCACAGGCAGAACAGCTGTTGTTCTACCCAGACAAAGCTTTGAATTAAAGCCATTATGACGGACCAGACTCTGCAATTGAAAAGCCATTTACATTTTCAAGTCTGATTCCAACTGCAAATCTTCAGTTATATATATGACAGATTAAAAGACTCTGGCCTCACTGCACTTCTCCCTGGCAAGAGAAAAACCATCTGTACAGCATAGCTTGTGGTTGCTTCAACTCTGTAGGTACAAATTTTTAAAGGACATGGTGATATATTTTTTTCATTTCCCTTCCCTTTATTTTAGCATGCAGCAAAATCACGTGCGTGGCATTTTTCCCAACCCTGTGGTAGCTGGGACTCTGGCTCAGGAGACTGATGTGTTTTGATTTGCTCTTTTCCCTTAATTTGAGAGGCTACTGCACTATTTCCTTTGTGATCATACCAGCCAGAGTAAAAACCTTGTATGAATATATGGCTGCGAAAGCAGGAAAAAGAGCCAGGAACACTGCTCTTTTTCCAAGCACAGAGAGACAGTGAAAATGAGTGTACACCATGTAATAGGCTGCACAAACCCATCTGGAACTGACTCCCACAGCACTCAGGCCATGCTCTGGGCTACTCATGCCATGGGTATGGGATGAGGAATGACAGTCCTTCCACATGGAGCGCCAAGAACGAGCTTCCTGGAGGCCAGGCAAGCCTTGTTTTGTTAGTTTAATCACCATTTGAGAAGTACATGGCTCTTGTAATAGTTGATGGAGGCAGCTCTCCCCCTTTACTGCTGATACTGCAGCCAGAGGTGTTCCCATGCTCGAAGACCCCAGATAACACTGGGTCAACTTTTTTCCAGTGCACATGCAGCATCTTGCAAGGTACAGCCCTAATTTTGGAACATTTTGAAAAAGCAGTTGAAGAAATCAGGTGAAGAAGCTGAAGTTCTGCTGGGAAAACAAAAACAAAAGCAGAAACTACACCAAACTTAGGTAAATTCTTTGATCATTAGCTAAAATATGTGATAAGTAGAGCTTAGGGAAAAGAAAGTATTTGCTGTAATTTATTGTCAATAATAAACACCCCTGTGACCAGGGCTGTCAAGCACTGGGAGGGAGTGCACACCACATGCTTCTCCTTCACATGATATGATACATCTGAGAGGACACCAAGTATAATACCTGTGGGAGGACTGAATCAGACCCATTGCTTCTGTTCAAAAGGGATTGCTGCCTGAGAATGAAAAACCAAGAGGAAGGGATTTATTCAGACATTTACTCCTTGGTGCTTTACTACTCAGGGCTATCTTCTCCCACTGCCAAGGGCATGGTCGCCGGCTGTGTCAGATATGCCACACTGTGTGAACATTTCAGCCACCCCACAGAACCTGTGGCATCATTAGGTGACAGCAAAGAGTGCTCACCAAACACACCACTAATGCCACGCAGCACCACATACAACCTGGACCTCATTTGGTGTGGATAGTATAATAACAACTATAACAGCATAAACATAAAATTCTAGAGCATGAAGTGTGTGCACTTGAAAATATATACTAATTGAAACATCAGCTAGAGGACTTTTGAGTTGCCTTCTAATCATGCAACTATATATAGCTGCAGAGCAAATATATATATATATCAGAGCAAATTATGTCATTTATATGCCAACCAAAGAGAGAAGGAAAAAAAAAATTAGAGAGCATTGTAGTGAGTATAACACTTAACTTCAGAATTTGAATTTAATGGAGCAGCAGTTTTTTCCAGTAGTGCTCATACCATGGTTATGAGTTTTAAAAGAGACTGTTCCATGCCCCTAACTCAATGCCATTGTAGTTTAGGCAATAGAAGTTAGAGATATCTCAATATTTTTCCAGGAAATCAGGTGAAATATGCCCCGTGTTTTAAAAATTCTCTAGCCTGACAACAGAAGATTCACCCAGCAGATGTCCATCCCTCTATTCAAAGATTCTCTGCAAACACACTCAGTCTATAGAGTCCTTTCTCCAGGGGAGTCAACCAGACTAAATCCTGCCACTGTCACACAAGATTTCTATTTGTAGCAGTCTGCCACAAAACCAGTTCATTTTTCTTCCTTGCTTGTCAGATCTCATTTTTACCAAATAAAACAGTAGTTTGCTGTAATAATTAAAGTCTGAGGCTGGCAGAGTTGTAGGAGATATGAGTACTACCATCAGTTTTCTTGATGACGTTTGGCAAAGATCTAAATGCCTGGTGTGGTAAATCGCTTACATTTTTGCTTGGCTTTAAACAGATCACTGGTCCTATTCATCAGTGCCTAAAAGACTCTTCACCCCAGTGTCTCTCACTATTCACTACAGATGCTGATGAATTTTTTCAACCAAATAACAGTTTTGTGAGTATTCCCACAGAAACACCTGCAAAATATTTTAAGGAAGTTGGCTGAAAGGTGGAGTAGAAATATAAACACACAGAAAAAATGCACTAGTTCACAAGATATTTGTAACTGACTAAGGAAAACCACCCTTTGCCTCATTTACAAAACAGACAGCAGCTGACCAAAGCAATTACTGCTTCTCCTTACATGAAAGGCCTGTACTGAGTAGGTGGACAGAATTTAGGAGGTTGGGTTTAAGAACAGGACTCTGATGTCAACTCTATCCCTCCTTTTGTAAAAGCAGCACAAATGTTGTGCTATATCTGTAGAGAAAAACAGGAACTTGCATTGTTGCCATATATACTGCAAAACTAAGGTCTACCAGTCCTTGCCTGTGAGAACAGGGACACAGAAGCAGTGAGATATGGCAACACTGACTGGCTGCAAACAGCATCACCACTGCTCCAGGAAGATTGATCCCACCAGCAGCACCTCCCAATTTCCCCTTTGCCAAATGCCTCCAGCCAAAAAGCTGGGATAAGATCTGTGTGTACTCCTTGCTCTGCTTCAGATGGCCTTTCTTGCAACACCTCTTCCTCTGATTCACACTTTTCTCCTGTGAAGAAGCCACAGAGGTTTTAAAACATTTTTAGATCCACAGCTTCACCAAGAAAATGGCCCTGCTGCCTGCTCTTGAAACAGAAATTACTCTTCCAGACCTGGATTTTAAAAGAAGGCTCCATGTGGTTATATTTAGTCTCCCTAGAGTCTAATAGATACCTGAATAATCTTAGGAACCCGCAGGTAAATACTTTGGAAAATGATTGCTGTTCCCTTGGGTAACCCAGGGAAGTAATTTATATGTGAAACTTTAGTAGGTGAGTTATATATATCATGAAACAATGTTAGATAGAAATGATTGATAGAAAGCTGTAGTCAGGTGTTATATTTTGACATTCGGGTATTTTTACCTTCAGGTTAGAAACCACACTGTTACCTGAGCACCCCTATTGCCATGAAGCACAGCGGCACCTCAGATTACTAATCCTACCTAAAAATTCAGGGGGAAATATATTTTGTTTGGTGGACTGACTTTGTGTATTAGGCAACTCTTTGCACATATTTCTCCATGCAATGAGTTCTCTTTTTTTTCTCCCACCTGCTCTGAAGGAGTGCAAAACAACATGAAAACAAGGAGAAAATGTACCACAATGTCACTTAAGTTGGCACTTAGAGTCAAGGGAAAGTAAAGAAAGTGAGACTAATTCCAGTGTCTCCTTCCCCTTCAATTTCTTCCTCAAGAGCCAGGGGAACTTTATTGTGTGGTAGCAAATGCTCTTCTTCAGCTGTTTGCCCAGATCCCAAGGTTCAATGAAACACAGGAATTTGTCTAGGAATTTCTCTTTGGAGCTACCTCCATGCTTCTAATATATGCTAGCAGACTGTATTTTTAACAACGATCTAGTGAAACCTTGTTTCTGAATTGTTTTTACAAATCTGTTGTTGTCACACCTCTGAGAACAAGCTCCAACAACTGGTTTAAAATCCAAAACCATAGCTCAGGGGCTCAGTTTCTTATGCTGCCATACAAAAACTCTTGTTTTAATTACATAATTGTGAAATTCCTCAACAATAAAAAGGCCAGTGGCCAGTAACTATGCCAAAGTATTAGAATAGTTAGAGAACTCAAGTCTCATTATGAAGAATTCAATACCAAATGTAGTGAGGAAACTGAAATTGTTAATATAATGATTGTGAATATTCAAAGAATCCAGACTTGTGAGAGTCTGAGGAACCAGCCTGGAAAAAGACAGTTTCTAATAGCAGCAAGTACTTGGAGATAACTGACAAAAATGTAAACACTCTGCAGATTCCAAGTCTGTTCAGATGTTTTGATTGAACAAGCTATACTTCAAAATGCCTTTCCATACTTCAGTAAGTGAACTGTGTTTTAGTAGTTAGACAATTGCACTAAGGAAATGGTCAAAACAAGAAAACCTCTGGGGCATTTATATCATGGGGAGGCTTATTGATATTGCAGGGATTTTAAAGTGATTGGTTTCTCTAAAGCAATAAGAGTGACTAATTTCCCTTTCAATGAATCCACATATGCTCAGTTCTCAGGTTTTGAAAGGCAGCCAAAGCAACATTCTTTCAGGATTTAAGTTGGTATAAATAAAGTATAACAGAGAGCCCCAATAGCAAAGTTTATCAATGACACATGCCTTAGTTAGAATTTACGCACGAACATGGCTGGATTTTTTCACTTTGTCTTCATATGGCTCTTAAAAAATGTCATCAGTTGCCATAAGCTGGCAGTTTCCAGCCAAAATCCATCTGAGAGGGGGACACAAAACCCCCATGCATGGACAATCTAGAATGACATTTAGAGAGCAGGAGGTTGAGGTGAAACACAAGTCACCAAAGAGCTTTACAAACTTTTACTTTACAAACTTCCATTTGGGTATGGAGAACTTATGGGTTTTGCAGTGTCGAAAAAAAACCAACCCAAAACAGAACCCAGAGATTTAGTAGAAAGGAACATATTCATAAAGTGAGCTGGGAGATGTGACATGTACAGTTTGCTGCTGGTTCTCAATATGCTTTTTGGGTTCTTTTTCAAGTATCTTAATAAAATTGTTAGCTGTAGGCCTTACATGCTTTAAGATACTATACTGAACTTCACTACAGTTTTTAAAATATTTTCCCCTTCTTTCTTCACTCTTTGTTAAGGAGAACCAACATGTGAGAACAGCACATAGTGGATCATGCAATAATTTTCCTAGAGGATCCTCTCTTGTAAATTATAACCTGTGCTGAAGTACAGAAGAGATACAGCAGTGAACAGTGCAACTTCTGATACAAAAACTTCACCTAGATAGTTTTCCTTGTTTAGGGAGATTTTTGGATTAATTCCTGCTATGCAGCCTCAGCGGGGCTTTTCCTGATTGCATCTCTGTAGCTTGAAATACAAGAGTTGATTCCTTCTTTTCCTCTTTCCTTTACACATCAGAGGTTATTTGGACTGGGCTAAACACTGGTGGGAATCATTTCTCATTAACCAAGCCCCACACAGAGAACTCTTGGGCACCCAAATTAAAACATTTGCAGCATGGTGGATTTCTTCCAGAGCAGGCTGAACATTTGAGTTAAGATGGGCTCTCCATGCTTTAGCTTCTTTTATTCCTCCAAGGGTTCCTTCTCTCCCTCTCCACTGAGCCCAAGCTCACCCTCCAGTCCTCATAACTCTGACCCCTTCTTACCCCTTACTCCCACTTCCTTCCCCTTGAGGGTGGGCCATCACACTCCCTCCATTCACATGTGTCTTTCTGGGATTCTCCCTCTCTTGTCATTCTAACTTTCTTGACTTCTTCCTTATTTCCCTAGTGCTGGATTGCTGGGTATCTTTGCTCTCTCATTTCAAATTTATAGTCAAAGAAAAGCTCATTTTCAAAAGCTTATGATCAGACTTAGTTGCCTACCTCTTCCACTGGCTTTTGTATGGTTTTTTTATGTGTATGTTTGAACTAGAAGTTCTTTGGGGCAGAGCTGTATTTTTCCTGAATATTGACATGGAAGGTCAAAAAGAAGACAAGGAGGAAGGAATGAGCTTCAGTAGTGCAATCCAAAGGAACTGAATTTGCAAAAATGGTATGATTTTTCAGTAGCATAATCACAAAACAACAATATTCATATCAGAATTCAAACCACTGGCAGATGTGAAAGTAACTCCAGGCACTTGTGGTACAGAAGCTTAGGTATCTCGTCCAGAAGATGCCTTCCTGCATTCTTTAATAACTAAGTTTGACATTATCATGCACTCCTGAATTAAATCAAATGGGTTCCATGTCAGAGTATGCTCAAAATGAGAGGCACATTGTAAGGAAATTCTAGCTAAAGAAATGTCTAACTAATCCAAGTTCTCTGCTGAAATCAGTAGTATTGTTAGGTTAGAATTCAAAGAATATTGCTATGCTAGGGGAAGAGCTGTTGATAGCATGATTTTTGTGAGTAGCATCCAGATTATGAGACTTCACTTCTGAAAAAAAGCCAGATTGCCATAGTCTTCATAGCACAGAGGTATGAATTTTGGTAAATTCTTTTGGCAAAAAAACACCCATATTCTCTACACTGTGATAAAAAAAAAACAATATACGGTAAACACTTCTGCAAGGTTTTGACACTAAGGTCAAATCCCTGGTCTTGATCATTGAAGTCCTTAGTGGGCCATTTGACAATTATTGTTGTTTGTGATCATATTTCCACCTATCTGCAGATATAAATTGATATAAATAAAGTATAATACCTGGCAGTATTCCAGGTGTTCTATGCCAGCAAGTCCCACGTCCCAGATAAAAGAAAAGGAGTAGAAAGATCAGTCATTCTCACATTCACATGTGAAGCAGTCTTCTAGGTGAATCCAGGTAAATGAACTTTTCCAAGCCACTCTTACCAAATTATTTGAAAAATGCCACTATGGTTGTGTTTGAGGGAAGAGATGAGAATCTTGACTCCATGTTTCAGAAGGCTGATTTATTATATCATGATATTATATTCTATTAAAATGCTATACTAAAAAGAATAGAGAGGAGAGGAGAGGAGAGGAGAGGAGAGGAGAGGAGAGGAGAGGAGAGGAGAGGAGAGGAGAGGAGAGGAGAACAAAAGCTCGTGACTCTCAGAGAGTCCACACAGCTGGACCATGATTGGTCATTAAGTAGAAACATCTCACATGGACCAATGAAAGATGCACCTGTTGCATTCCACAGCAGCAGATAATTATTGCTTTTCTTTTCCTCTGAGGCATAGCTTCTCAGGAGAAAAATCCTGGGAGAAGGGATTTTCCATAAAATATCACAGCGACGTGCCACCAAAATACAAAATAGATCAGTAAAATATTTCTGCTGTAACTGATATGAAAAAATGGGATCATATGGTATGTAATCTCCATTGTAAAAAGCAATTTATTCAATAAATCAAAAGAAAACCCTGAAAGTATTAAATGCACCAGAACATCATCATGAGATTCAACAAACATAAAAGTTACATGTATATTCTGGTGTAAAGTGTAATACACTAATAAAATGCAGAAAGATTCTCTATTACTCACTTTATAAAAATGTTATTTAAGTTTTCCTGAGGGGCTGTGCTTTGTGTTAATCTAGCTTCTCCTTCATCAGTCCACACATTATTAATTGTATCTCACAGTCAGTAACAAGCTGCAGTGGCTGGCAGGACGCCACCTTAAAATTAAGTGCCTAAGGTAGGACACCTTGACTTCATCAATGTTTAAAAGATAAAACTGCCTTGTGCAACTTCCCATGACTGGTGTGGAAATAACAGGTAAGCTATTTAAACCAGGTTCCTAAGGCAATTTATCCACCTTTCATGCTGTAGTTCTACACTGGAGGGTGTGCAAGGTGGTGGGGAAGGAAGTGGGTTGAGAAGAAAAGCAGTTAAGCATGAGGGCTGGCAGCAAGGAGGGAGAGCAAAGCACTAAGCCCTAGTGCCATAAGAGATGAGAGGCTTTGGAGCCTCCAGACATGCCCTTCTGCAGGAATGATAATAGAAATTAAAATGGAAACTCAGATTGGTCTTGGAACAGGATTTTACTCCAAAAGACAGCATCTGGGTGACGTTTTTTGTAATTCCAGCTACACAGCCTCTTGACACAAGATGATAGAACAGCTGTTCTATCAACTGACCTCTGACTGCAGAGGTGTCCTGAGATACTGTTGCTGTTGATTGCTTTCATCCATCTGAGCTTTCAGCTGCTGATAGCTTTAAATCTGGGCTGAAAAATTACAATACTTTTACAGAAAGCAATGTTTACTTCTTTCTGCCCCTCCCCCCCCCCTTAGCTTCCCACCTAGCACATACTAGAAGACACAGCTTTTTCTAACATACTGCTATCTAATTCATAATTAGCTACATTAATATCACTGACTCCTCTTTATATGCAGGATAATTGCGGCATTTTAATTTACAGGTACGCAGCACTACTCCTCTGACTGAGTTTCTGATCCCCAAAACCAGATTTTGCCTGGCAGCCCAGAGCAGAGTGGGACACCTCTGTTAAGGAGGTGATGAGGATGGCCCTAAGCGATGCTGTCGGATGTGGCACGGTGGCTCCACCACGTGGGAAGCAGGAGTGCCACGCTGCTGACACTGCTGGGAACGGGGGCTGTGCCCGGGGAGCGCAGCAGCTGCTGGGCGAGAACTTCAGGCACTGCAGCCTCGTCTGTCCACAGCCCAACGCGAGCACTGACAGCCCAGCGCTCATCCCCACCTCTCCGCGAGAAAGTAACAAACACCGCTCCGAACAGGAAAAAAATCGGTATAGAACAAGATATAGATCACTATTAAATCCCATTGTTCTTCCTCTTTATCTGTTCCTACATCAAGGGAAAAAACTTCTGTCATGTTTTACTCATCAACAAATATACTGCACTGCTTTTTTCAGTATGTTGGCAGCTCTTCTCTCTGTTCGTCTAAAACATTAGTCTTGGCTTAAGGAATATTTCTAGTCAAAAAACCACTCCATTTTCTTTAGCAGCATCTCCTTAGAACACTTCTACTTTCACTTTTAACCATCTTTTAAAAATTTAAAGCTTTTTAAATAACCAATTCAGAGAGCTCCGTGGTTCTCTTTCTTACAGCAAGAGATGGGAGCTAGAATAATCTCAAATGGCCTTTGATTCTTGATATGATTTATTAAAGTAAGAGATGAGAAATAGTGGCGTGGGGGAAGACAACTTTCCCCCAAACCTGAATGAACATTCAGCAGGTCTCACAGCACACGCAGGTGACTCATACAAAAAGACAGATCATGTGGAGTCTGTTTTCCACGTCATGAAGCCCCTTTCCCCATGGTCCGAAATGAACTGGCATGGCTCTGGCACAGCCCACATTCCTTAGGCAGTGTCAAACAGTGGTTTCAGCGACAGGTGAGGTGACAAACTCCGGGCTGGCAGCGTGCCTCCTGCTCCCCGTCAGCGGAGCAGCGCCTGCAGCCAGCCACCTCCCTGCCCCTCTCGCTAAACCTTCCTTTGCTGGGCTAACACTTCCCTCTCCCGGCACAAAAGCTCACTGCAGCCACACCACACCATTAAAAAAAAACTCCCACACGTTCCCATCTATCCTTTCATGCTTTATTTCAAATATTTGCATTTCATAATGATAATACATTTTATTTTAATGTTACTCGCCTCTCCCCATATGAACGGGATATTGGATGTTTGAGATTTTTCCCACCTTTGAACAAGAGTCTGGCAGTACCTGAGCTTTTGGCCAGACACCAAAGGTCCCCTCTAACCCAAACAATTCCATGATTCTCATTCTATGATCATGATAAAAGTAATTTCTGCTGGAAATATTTCTGTCGCCCAGGAGGTATCTGTAAAATGTTGCTCAACCTGTAAATTGTCAGCACTGAGGTGATTTTACTGATGCTATAAATAAGTCCCTAATAATTTTTCTTCAGTGATACTTTGAAAATGGTGGCAGACTGTGATCTAGGAGTGTTTATCAGGAAAAAAAAAATAACCAGCAGCTACATCTGTAAAGTCATTTCCACTTTGGCAACAGTGAAATGTAAAAGGGCTGGGCACAAGTCTGATGAGAAGCTGAGGTTGCTCAGCCTGCAGAAAAGGAGGTTCAGATTGTTGTTCAAAATAGGTTATTTCACCTGATATTCAAGAAGTCAATCCACAAGCTGAGTCGAGGAATTTTATTTATTTACAGTCCCAAGCAGACAGGGCTGCTGAGTGGCAAATCCACAAAGCCTGCATGCTGATTACCAAGATGTTTCACTATTTATACCTTTTAGCAAACAGAGGTATTAATGCTCACTGGCTACAAGTTCCACATTAATTTGTATTCCATCTTCTGTTGGCTAAATAATTCCCTTATTCTCATGCTAATTATTCTATATGGTCGGGCCTTCTCCTGAGTCGGTGGGTTTCTTGAGCCCATGAGTCACAATCTCCCTGTCAGAATTACCTTTCACCCAGCTCCAGCCCATTCCAGCACAGCTGCAGAGCTGGCTTTGTTAATTCCATCCTTATCTCAGGAGCTCTGCCAAATGAAATAAATGGGCAGGAGATCTTTCTCCTTTTTTATGCCTTTATTAAAAAAGAATCAGGTCAGGTGGGGAGAAATCGACGGGTCGCGCCCAGGAGGAGGAGAAGAGTGATGCAGCTTTGTCCGCTGGTCTGCAGTCAGAGCTGGGGATTCCGCCTTCACGAAAGACTAGGAGAGTCCACGTTTTTTGGTCCAACACCCCGGGTCCTCTTTCTAGTTAGCATCTTTTGAGGTTAGGGTGAGAAGCAAAAAGGATCTAAGCAGGCACGGGACTACGCTCCCATCCTTAGACATCACCTAGGTCACTTAGTTCTATGTTGGCTCATAATTTTTTAGGGGTTTTCCTGGAAAACTGCAAAATTTGGTGCAATGCGTTTCTCATCTGCATACTAGCTCTGATGCCACTCCCATTCTCCTGGTACCTGCAGGGTCCCGGTGTCATTCCCTGGCAAGCATCAGGGGGACAATGGTCAACACCAACCATTAACAGGTAATTGAAGAAGAACTCTTAACAATGAAGCTAACTTAACAGCACTGGTCCAATCTGTTTTAACTCTGCAACTTTAAAAAAAAAATAGATAACTTTTTATTCATAACACCAAACGTCCTGGTGCCTGTGAATTCTGCATTCTTTTGTGTCCACTCTCAGTGCCACATCCTTCTCCCCAACCTTTTGAGCCTCCCCGCGCCCGAGATCATCGAAACGTGTCAAACACTAAATTTCAACAAGCCAATTCTGTCGTTTATCCTTCGAACAGCCGCTCATCGGGGCAGCCCTCACCACCCTCACACCACCTGAGGGAGGCTGTGGCCAGCCGGGGCCGGCCCCGGCAACAAGCGACAGGACAGCACAAACGGGGCTGTGCCAGGGCAGGTTTAGGCTGGATACCGGGAACAATCGCCTCACGGGACGGGCTGCCAAGCATTGGAACCGGTGGAGCCACCATCCCTGGAAGCGTGCGGATGTGGCCCTCGGGGACGTGTTTTGGCGGCGGGCCGGCAGTACCGGGTTAACGACTGGACCTGACCATCCCGCAGGCGTTTCCCAACCCAAACCCCGGCACGAGCCGGTATTCCCGGGCTCACGCCGCTCCCGGAGCCGGCGGCGGCGGCGCCCGCGCTCCTCCCTCTTCCCGCCGGGAGTGAGGGAGGGCGGGGCCGCGGCGTCATCGGCGCGCGCCCGCCCGCCCGCCCGCCCGCCCGGGATCATGTCGCCGCCGCTCTTCAGCCTGCCCGAGGCGCGGCTCCGCTTCACGGTGAGCCTCCCCCGCCTCCCTCCGGCCTTGTCTCCGGCCTTCCTGCCTTCCCTCCAGCCCTGCCGCTCGCACGGGAAGCTGCGGGGCCGGGCTGTGCCTCGGCGCTTGCGGGCCGGCCGGGGCTGCTGCCGGGAGCGGCCCGGGCGCTCCTTTACGGAGCGCTGAGCGCGGCCGAGCTGCGGCGGAGTGAGAGTGGGAGTGAGGGCGGGCTGCACGCCGGGCTGCACGCCGGCTCGGCCAGGGCTGGGGGGATCAGTCTTCAGGTCAGCGAAAATAAATGTAAAAGACAATGGAAGTGTAGCGTGTCCCCGCAGCAAAGCGTCCCGGCGTATTGCACTTGCCGCCGCTGAAGGATGCTCTTCCTCTCCCAGAGCTGGGGGCTCCGTGTGTTCCCAGGCCTCTGGATCCCCGTGTTTGCCACCCTGGCTGTCAGACGAGACGAATTTGCACAGAAGTGCTCGAGGCACAAGCGCTCGATCTATTAGAGCGATTTTGTAACAGGAAGTAGTAATTCTTAGCAGGAGTCATGTGCTTTTTAACATCTTCATAAACGCAGGACTTGCAGGGATCCTATGCAAGTTTGCAGGTGATAATTGGGAGGAGCTGTTAACTCCCGTGAAGACTGGGAGAGGCTCTCAGGCACATGGTGTGGCCGGGGCTGTCCTTGCAGGACCAGCAGTTGGACTGGATGATCCTTGTGGGGCCCTTCCGACTCTATCTGTGTCCCAAAGCATCATAACCACCTGAGGCTGTGAGTGTGGTACCTGAGACAATGACAGATAGTGTTGTTCACAAGAGCCTGATCCTCTGTCTCATTTAGAAATGGTGTTTTCACCACACTGTTAGCCCAGGTTTGAGGTGTGATGCTCTGCTAGCTCACCTGCCTAATATCCCATGTCCTTGTTGTTTGCCCTTCCTGTTACAAAGGTCTCTCTGTAAACTAACACATGGTGTGTGGCAGAGAGATTCCTTGTGATTTCTGTCCACTGGCAGAGGAAGGAGGAAGATCCTTTTAGTTTTGTGCTGGTGTTGTAGCTTTTCTTTCTTTCCTTTTTGGTAGACATCCACCAGAGAGGCTCTGATTAACAAAAGCATCAAGCCGTTGTTGAATGCATTTAACCAGGTTCCTGGAAGGTAAGTAAAGGCCACTTGGTTTTTTTAAAAGTGCCTGTTTAGATAAGTTTTAGTAATCTTGTGCTTGAATGTTGTTACTAACTAAGGTGGAATGTTTGCATTTGCAGTGAAAATGAAAAGAAGTGTACCTTGGATCAAGCTTTTAGAGTTGTTGTAGAAGAAGAAATAGTAAGTATTTTAAACTGCTGAAGCTTATCTCTTGTTGAACCTCAAATTTCTGTTAGCAGGCTGGTATATTAATGTGACAGCAACTTACTTAAGTGTAAGAAAACACTTTATTAAAAACAGGAGCTATGTAATGGTGAAGTAATTGAGATTCAAGGAGGTTGGTAGAATCTTGTATTTTACAGACATCACACTTAGTGAGAGCTGTTGTCTGAGCCTTTTCTAGCAGTTCTTTGAAATGTTTATGAAAGTCTGCTGCATCTTAAAATTTAATTCATAATCATGCATTGTTCAATAACTGTACTTTAGGAGTGGGTGGAAAGGGTAGGTTTGGAGCAGATGTCAGAAAGAAATTCTTCACTGTGAGGGTGGTGAGACACTGGAACAAGTTGCCCGAGATGTTGTGGATGCCCCATGCCTGGAAGTGATCAAGGTCAGATTGGATGGGGCTTTCAGCAGCCTGGGCTAGTGAAAGGTGTCTCTGCCCCTGGCAGGGAGGTTTGAACAATGAGATATTTTGGCCTCCTCAAATCAAAACTATTTTGTGATTTGTTACTTGTGTAACAAAGCTGCCTTGTCAGCAGAAAAGAATGATGAAAGGAGTCAAATAGTGTGTGATCAACTAATATTTGAATGAAGTCTGAATGTGGGATATTAATTTTCAGAGGTAAATTACTATGTGCTTTTGGGTCTTTAGTGGCTGGAAGCAGTCAGGAAAGGTTTAATTCTCAGCAAAACCTTACTACAGTTAACTGATAGGTCAGATTTCATAGATTGTTTTGGAAAGTTGAATGTCAATATTTGTTTTAAATATGCCTACTTGGAAACAAGGATTTTAGTTTTGTTAGATACATTATGGTCAGACAAGAGAATTTCAATGCTGTTTTCTTTGTTTAGATAAACAAAGCTCCATGTGAAAATCTCCTGGCAATTATTTCTCTTGCTATTAATGGAGTCACAGAGGGTGAGCATCTCTCTTTCAAATCTATTGGCAGTTTTGGGGGCCATTTAGGGGAAATTTAAAATCTTGATTTCTGTAAAATAACATCTTCTTAGTATCTGTGCTCATCTCCTGTCAGTACATGGCTGGTTTTTAAATACTTGAATCTGTTTCACTAATAGATTGTGTCAGAAATCAGCATGCTGTTCTCCTCTGAAGTGGCTTTTGCTCTCTTCCTTTTATTTGTTCACACTATTCATCAAAAATGGTTTGTTTTAGTGAGTACAGGTCAATTAGGTGTATGTTTTATGAGCTGTAGAACAACAAGAGCTGTGCTATGAGGAGTGCAGGCACTGCCTGCAGAGCCTGGGTGGATGGACTTGGAGCACTGTTCTAGTGGTGCTTGCAAAGGCTCTCAGGCTTCATGGATGTGTGTAGTGGGACTAACTGAGGATATAGAAGTCTGAAAGAGTTTACTTGCAGTCTGCAAAGAGATGTGACAGTGTTTCAGACTTTGAGGTCATTAGAACAGTGATTTTTTAAATATTTATGTTAGTGCAAAGCTTTTGCAAATCTCATTTGAGTATATTTAGAAATAGCTTTAATGAAAGTTTGCATTTTAGCCCAAGTTTTCTGTTAGGATTTGTAGGAACTCAGTGCTTCTTTCTTCTACTTTTTTTATAATAAAATGTCCTTCAAGTGTAATGCATCTCTGTGTTTTGTATTTCAGTTCAAATTTGTTGAATAAAAAATTCCCTGTTCCTTACAGGTATCTGCACTGCATCAACTCCTTTTGTGCTTTTGGGGGATGTTCTGGATTGCCTCCCTTTGGATCAGTGTGACAAAATTTTCACTTTTGTGGAGAAAAATGTTGCCACGTGGAAATCGGTAGGTATTTTTGCAAAATGTTGCATAGTTTGGCCAAAGCTTTTGTCTACCAGAACCATTTTAATGAACAGAACTTAACTGTCTTTGTGGCTGACACATAAGTATCAGGAACTCCAGAGATAGCACCTGAAAAGCATTCTACTGTCTCAGTGTTTTCCTAATCTTTATTTTCTAACTAGAACCTCCTCCCATAGTCATTCAGGCTGGTTTGTTTCAGACAACATCCTGGCCCCTGATATATTCACAAACTGTTGTTTATTGTCTATTCAAGTATCTACCAATTTCTTCTTCCACATCACCACTATTGGGAACACTATAATCTTTTGTGTGTGCTCTTTGCTTGTTTGTATAAATCATCCATGGCGTAATAAAGGAAATAAGTGTAAAATTTAGTGCATTCCAAGAAAAAAAGTAAATTATATTCTTACAGTTCATTGTCACATGTGGGTTTTTTATGAAGGCTGGATGTAAATGTGTTTTATGTTTTCTTGGAATTTGTGGGACTTGCCTTTTTGTGAAACCTGCCTGTTATGTAAGGGAAGACTCAAATTTAGAGTTATCTGTAGGAGTGACTTACTCATATCTTGTGATTGGATTAAATCTGCTCAAGAAGGTTTTATGATCTTTTAATGTTCTAAATGCCTTTACTCTGTTTCAGAACACATTTTACTCTGCAGGGAAGAATTACTTGCTGCGCATGTGCAATGGTGAGTGGTAATTTTTGGGAAGGGTGGAGCAGTATTAAAGAACTTCCTATCTCAGTAGATGAAAATTAATAATTCGATTTAAATTCAGATGTGTTCAATAAGTAATGAAGTTAAAAGGTGCATCACTCAACAGATACACATTCTTGCTTATTAATTAAAAGAAATGTAAAGTAAAAAGTAATATAAAGGTAATTCAAACCTTAGGTAACTGTTCATCAGTAGAGATCATTATAGAAGAGTAACATTCCTCAGCAATGACAAGACCTGTATCCAAGGCTATATTTGAGTAGGATTCATTCAAATTTATTTTTACTGGGGTGAAGATGTTAGGAGAATTGGCAGAATGCATTCAGAAGAAGAAATATGTCTGGTCAGAGGGAGTCACTGGCATTCAAATTTACAATTATGAGCTTCCTTTCATTAGCTCTGTAGTTCATGTAATTAGCAGGTCTTGAATTCTGTTACACGAGGAATGAAAAGAGGGATAAATACTAATATTCTTTACTTTTTACAATATTTAGATCTCCTAAGAAGATTATCTAAGTCACAAAACACAGTCTTTTGTGGAAGAATTCAGCTGTTCTTGGCTAGGTTATTTCCACTTTCAGAAAAGTCAGGTGAGATTTTTTGCATTTCATCACACTTAACCTCGAGACTAAATAAGCTGAATCTTTAAAGTCTGTGATGGTTGCAGACCAAATCCAGTTGGATCAAATCACTTCGCACTTGCATCCTAGTGCTTGTGCCTGTCCTTGATGTTCTGACTTTTATTTGCTTTGATTTCAAATGTAAGTTTTGAATGCTCTGAGAATTGAGTGTCAGTATTTCATGAACAGACTTGGGAGCTTCACAGCTTTTAAGATTTTCTCTTTGTTTTTCACAGGGCTTAACCTACAGAGTCAGTTTAACCTGGAAAATGTCACTGTTTTCAATACCAATGAACATGAGAGCACTCTGGGACAGAAGGTGAAAATTCCTATGCCATTTTTCACTGATTCTGCAGTAAACGTTTAAGATTGTTTGCACAAAAGGTGTTTGGGACTGTAGGTTCATCATTTGGTTGTCCCTCTTCCAGACCAAGCTGTTGTTTTGGAAATAGGCATTCCCAGATGTCTGTTAGGTTACTTTGAACATAAAACTGTGCAGTCTGAGGGAGAAAAAGATGGATTTGATTGTGAGAAATGAGTACTGTCAGCTACTGTGCAAAGTTTTCCCCACAGTGTGCAGAGGACAGAGCTGTCTCTTCAGCTTGTTTTAGGAGAAGTGAGGCTACCATTGCATTAAGACAGAAATTTATTGCACATATTACAGTAATAATATTTTGGAGATGTTTTCAAGTTACCAGCTTAAGCTTTCTGATCTAATATGTAATTGAATATTTACAGTAAACAACACTGTGAGAGCTCTCTGGAAACTGTAGTGGCCTTTGTATAAATCTTAAATAATTTTTTCCTATTTAGCACACTGAGGAGAGGGAAGAAGGAATGGATGTGGAAGAAGGTGAAATGGGAGATGATGAAGCACCAACAAGTTGGTGAGCTGACAGAAATTTAAAAGCTGAAGCAAAGCATTATAAAGTGAAAGGAAAAATGCTGTTTGGGAAATATCTTTAAATGTTGTGATCCAAATTCTTCTCATCTTCTGCCCTCTCAAGATTAGATGTATCTAATCAGGGAAGACTCCTGGCAATGTGTTACTTGCTTAAGTTGCCTGGAAGACAGAAATTTAGAGAATTAAAAAGTTGTATACCCTGGCTGAGAACTACTCTGGTTTTGACAGTTTTCCAAATTCCCTTTACAAAGCTTGTTGTGATAAGATGTATTCAGGGATTTTAAGTATATGCTTAAGGAGAAAAAGCTGTCTTCCCCTTCATGCCACAGATAGTGAAAAATTCCTAAGATCCCTTTTGTGTGCTATTTTTGCTTTTATGGTGAGAAAGTAACAACAGACTGAATGGAAAACTCTTACAAGGTCAAATTTCAAGTTACAGATTTCTCTGTGACAGTTCACTACTGACTTGCTAATTACTTCCAAAATGAATAAGATTTTCTGGGGTTGTACCTTCCTGAGTGAACTTGAATATAATATATTGCTTTTCAGTATGTTTTTTTCCTCATTGTTTTTTCCACAGTTCCATTCCAATAGATTATAACCTGTATAGAAAATTCTGGTCACTTCAAGATTATTTTAGAAATCCTGTGCAGTGCTATGAGAAGGTGTCATGGAAAACATTTCTTAAGGTAATCTGAGTTCAGCTTTCAACCATTCAGCCTAAGTAACGGTCATTGTTTACATGAGTAGCAGTGACTGCATAAGCATGGAAGAGTTCAAAGGCTCAGGCTGCTGGAAGATGATAGTGCATGAGGAAATGCATTTTGCTGTTTTCTAAAGTGCCTTTTTAAGTAATTGAATATATTATGTTAAAATGTACAGTAAACCCTCTAATGTATGTCAATATCAGAAATACTTCATATGTTGTAACAGTGCTGGAAGTACCTTTTTTTTATGGTTTATCAGCTGCAAAAAGCAGAAGTTGTGGGTTTGGGTGGGTTTTTTACCCCGAGAAGATAAATAGCTCTATCTAGTTCTAGTTGTTACTTTTGAGTAGTCATATTGATTCCAGTGGGATCCTAAAGATTACTGGTTTCTAATGAAGCAAATCTCTTCGTAGAAGCAATGACTTGAATGTCCCCTTCAGCCAGCTGTTTCAGTTTTGCTTAGTATGAATATTGGTGGGGATTTATTGCTAAGGTACTGTTTTCTTCAAAATTTGTCACTCAGTATTTATTTAATTCAAAGAAGTTTAGTTATTTTTTTCTCTTCATTCTTTGTGTTCTGGTAATAAGAGGGGACATCTGCTTAGACATCCTAATATAAATCTAATTTATGACATCTACTAATGGGGTCAGAAAAAAAAAAACCACCACAGGTATAGTTCAGAAACTGATCAAGGCCAGACTTAAGTCTTTCAGAATAAATTTTTTACTGTAGCACTGTCATCATGTGAACCTTTTTTCTTCCTGATGTCTAAACGACAAAGCAGTGTTCACAACCCAAAATGATGTTTTTCTTAGCATACTTCAAATATTCTGTACAGTTACATGTTCTGATATGAAAATGCTTTCACTTCATTTGTGGTGTTCAGAGCGGTCCTACACATCAGTAGCAAATGGGTTGCTTCAGTGGGCTGATGGCACATTTACCAAGTATTTTACTCGCTTGGCTTTAAGTCTACAAAGGTTCAGTATTGTTTTCATGTGGTAAATAACTCCTGTTTTATAGTACTCAGAAGAAGTTTTGGCTGTTTTCAAAAGTTACAAATTGGACGACACTCAGGCTTCCCGAAAAAAGTTGGAAGAACTAAAAACAGGAGGAGAACATGTGTATTTTGCTAAGTTCCTAACTAGTGAAAAGGTATGTGGTTTCCCTTCCAGAATTCCAGGTTAATTGAGGTTGGAAGGAACCTATGTCTGGTTCAGCTCCCTGCTCAAAGCTCTCAGCTGGAACAGTTGATCAGCACTATGTCCAGTCAAGACTCCACAGTTTCTCTGGGTATCCCATTACACTGTTTGGCTGCTTTATTTAGATAGATTTATTCTCTTCCTTCTGTTTTATTCTTTGTGGGTTGCCTCTGTTAATTAATGAATCGGGGTTAATTAATGAATTCTATTTCTGGAATAAGAGTTTTCAGTAGCGCTGCCATTTGTTTATTGGATTTCGTTTCTAATGTTGCCTTTACAAAGATAAGTTAAAAGGGAGTAAATATTTAAAGATTTTTTGCTTTTTTGTTGTTGTTTAGCTGATGGATTTACAGCTGAGTGACAGTAACTTCCGTCGTCACATCTTGTTGCAGTACCTAATACTCTTTCAGTATCTAAAGGGACAAGTAAAATTTAAAAGGTAATGTGAAAATATTTTGTGTTTTGGGGATGGGGAACTAGGAACTTGGAGATAAACCAAAATATTTTCAAATAGTTTGCCTACTTATTCTGAGGTTGTGGAGCCAATCCAAGGCTTGGTAAATACAGGGTGTGGCTGAAGTTATTTTACAGCAGGAAAGCAGAGGTCTCAATCTTTTGTCTGTTCCTCTGCCTGATTCTTTGCCCTCCTGTGCTCTAGTGTTGATTGGACTTGCTCAAGCTTGTGCCATTTACTATACAGGCAAAAATGCAATCTGCTCATCTTTGCAGAGTAAGTTTTCTGCCAGGTTGGTGAGTTGTGGGGTCTCAGAGAAGTAGAGGCCATTAAAACTTGCTTATAATGAGTGTCAGCCCCGAGAGGGAAGGAGACTCCTTGGCAGCACCAACTTGTTAAGACCAGTTCAAGGTGCTTGTGTGTGGCATCATTTTGAGTCTATACTGACTTTGCAATGTGGCATTGGTTGCTGATTTATTTTTTCTTAGTGTACTGCAGAGCTCTGTCTAAAATGACAAGAAGTAACAATGGTGATTGTTGCTTTTATGAATTCATGGGATAGAACCAAACCCCATCTGTTCCTAGTCTCTAATGTTGTTCTGAAGAAAAACCCATCTCTCATTTCCTGTGCCCTGGGCTGTATGTACACATAATAATTAACATCCTTGACAAGGCAGCTGTTTCCCACCTGCTATATATTGCTTTTCGTAAACAGCTCTCGAAGAATTTTGTAAACTAGGATCATTATCCTAATACTACAGATCATTTGTCAAGGCAGTCTAGTGGCTGAGAAGGAATGGAATTCAGATCTTTTGAATTCCAGTTCATTCCTTTTGAGGTGACAGACATTTCAATGTCATTGCATTGAAATGTTCATTATAAATGGTCACTTATTGGTGGTCAAGGATGGCATGGGATACAAATGGTGTAGTATAACACTTGGTGAGTGTTTTTGAGGTAAATCTTTTCCTTGTGCCCTGGGACCAGAGCAGATCACATTCAAAGCACTTTCCCCAGATCTCCTCTAACACCCCTCAGAAGCTATGTAGTATAAATTCTGTTTTCTCAGCACACTTCCTGATGTGTTGTTTTTTTTTTCAATTCCAGTTCAAACTATGTTCTAACAGATGAACAGTCTCTTTGGATTGAAGATACTACAAAAGCAGTCTACCAGGTTGGTACAGTATCTACTTTCATAAAAATTACATGGAAGAGTATTAAGCATGTAATATTGTATCAACCACCTTTGAAGCAGTAACCACCATTTTCTCTGGAGTTCTTTTCCTACATGTTCTGCAAGAGATACACTGCAAAAAGTTCACCTTATTTTCTCCCATTCATAGCTTCTTTCAGAAAATCCTCCAGATGGGGAAAGATTCTCAAAAATGGTAGAGGTGAGTATTTTGATGCCTGCCTGAACAAAGTCTGTATAGCACATAAAAAAGCAGTTTCAGTTTATACTAGCTTTTGGAACACACCTGTTATATCTGAGGAGACTTTTACCTCATCCTAGTAAAAATGGTCTTGTAGTGTCTTTTTATTTTGTAGTCATATTTTATCTCACGTTTTCATTAATACTCTTTTCTTCCTTCTTTGGGGGAGAAACAGAGATATGCCTGTGTGTGCATGTGTACATACAGGATGATGGGTTATTGGAAAGCAAAAAATACTTAAAAGTTCTTGCAGATAGGAGTCCTGTGCCCAAAGACATGGAAATGATATACAAGTGAAATTAATTAAAACCCATGAAGTTGTCCTTTTACTTTCCTTTCTTCCTTTACTTTGACCACATCTATTTTCTTTTCTAGACCAGGAGAAATAAATTTTCCCTTTTCCCACAATGTTTGAAGAGAGGAGTTATGCTATTTTTGCATAAATTAAACCAGTTGCCCAAGATTGTACTGATCTTCAAGATAGTGACTGAAAAACACAACCTAGAACAAAGTTTTCCCCTTAATTTTAGTAGCTCCCTTTAAAACTTTGGGGTCAACTCTGAAAGTGCTTATGACCCTAATAATGTGCAATACTTTCTGTCTTTCTACAGCATATATTAAATACTGAAGAAAATTGGAACTCATGGAAAAATGAGGGCTGCCCAAGCTTTGTGAAAGAAAGGTAACTGTTATCAACCAGAAGCTTTCTGCTGCTCGTTTGAAAGGGTGATTCCACTTCAGAATCTGGTACCCATGGTGTATATTAACTACTCACACAGCTTGGAGATCTGTACAGTTGCCTGTTCCTTCAGTGAGTGCAGACTCCTGGATTTCTGCCAAAAGTCATAAGGCTTGCAGCATGTCAGGGAAGAGCTGGTTATGGGTGTGTGGGCTCTCAGGAGAGCATTCTTCATTGTCTCAGGGCAGTATTTTCTGGTACTGAGGACCCTAGGTTGAAGTGGTTAGTGCCTGACTTTTCCATATATCCCTTTGGACTGCCTCTAATGAAGCCTTTGGCATTATGGCTTTGGCAGGGCAGCATACCTGGAGTTTGTGTAACAGTTCTCTTACACAATTTATTTATTACTTTGCCACTTGATGGTGATCACTTAGCTTAAAGGAAATGACAATTAGATGTCTTTCACCACTGAAAGTTTCCTGTGTTACTAACTGTGGCAAAACTTGAACTTTGACTCCATGTGTCTACTTGACTGTCTTGAGGGGATGACCAAACATTTGTCTTCCACCCTTCTTCATTTTACACACATACTGTGGCCTCTTTGTGGTAAGGAGCATCTGGGTCATTATATCTTTGGAGAGTCCCTTTTATTGGGGAGATGAGGTGCAGCCACCTCTTCATGACTTAAGCTGTTTGTAAATAAATGGGAGGGGGGCTGTTAGAGAAATTACTGTTGCAGGGGGATTCTGGGGAAGTAAAAATATGAAATTTGACTTTTATAAATATTCTGTCTCCTTTAGATCTCATCCAGAGTTTCAGCTTGGGTAGGTCTTGCCCTAAACTCAGTGCTCTGGGATCTCCATTCTCTAATCCCATGAAATCAGGTGCAGCTGGGGAAAGAGACCTTGCAGCCATGATCCCAGCAGCAGGGTAGATCATGGCCTGCTGGCACAATTGTGATTTGCTTCCTTCTGTTTATTGGGAGTCTGGTAGACCTTTACATTTTTGAGTGAACTAATTTTGGTGTCTGGCAGAATCCTTTATCTCTACTTTGCCTTCTCTCACCTTTTCTCCACTGCCTCCTACCCTTAGACTCACTGTCCCTCAGTCCTTTCATTGTGATTTAACTTGGCACCATCTCAAGGTGAAAGGTGAAGGTGAAACAGCTTTTTTTTGTTCTTGAGATATTACTGGTTTGATACTAAAGAGCTTTTTTTTCTTTAGACCTCCTGATTCTAAGCCAATGAGGCCTGTGCGGAAGAGGCCAGCTCCAGAGGACTTCTTAGGAAAAGGATCAAACAAAAAAATCCTTATGGGGAAGTATGTTGGCTTCTCTCTCCTTTACAAAATTTCTGGTTTGGCTTGGTTAATTGGTTTGGGGGATTTTGTGTTTGTGGTTGTTTTCCCCCCAGTGATTTTTCTATACACTAGTTTTCAAACATCCTTACTCTGGAACTGCCAAAGAACAGCCAAAGGATACATCACTCTTTTAAAACTTGCAGTAGGCTTTCTTTCCTTATAACCATCTTTTACAGAGCCCTTTAAAGCAGTCCATAAGTGTGGCATGGTAGAATGATGAATGTAAACAATGTGTGTTTATGTTTTTGTTTTCAGTGAGGAACTGACCCGCCTTTGGAATTTATGTCCTGATAACATGGAAGCCTGTAAATCTGAGAGCAGGTAGGTAAAATATGGGTGTGTCATTGTTTAAAGCTAACTAATTAGCACTCTAATTAGAGAGTTACAAAATTGGCATAAGGAAGATGTGCAAGGTGATCTTAGGAAGTGTGCATTTCACACCTTGAGAGATGGTGGTTGTATGAATCTTTGCCCTGAAATCTCTTTACAGTTGTCCTCATTCGAGTGTTTATGCTGCCAGTAATTTTCATTTAAAGTAAAATCTAAGCTGAAAACCAGATGAAAACTCCTCTTTTGTAGAACATGATCGTATAATTAATTAGCTTACATAATGAAGGAAGATTGCCAAGTCTGGCTCTGATGAAGTTAGCATGCTACTTGGCTATGATTTTAAAGCAGGCCTGTGCTTTAAACAATGCTAGATAAGAGGAAATTGGCTACCAGGCATTGTTCCAGCACATACGGTGTCTGTTCGTGGGGCAGATACAGAAAAACACAGTTATTGGTTGTCCCTTATGCTTGCACAATTGTGGGAAATGCTTAAAATATACTCTTGTACACAACTTTGTTTGTTACAGATTCCAAAATCTCTTTTACTGTGCAGACATGATACAGAGTAAGAAAATTTGGAGAAGGAATGGGACAGTTCCCAAAGAGAACTCTGCTAGTAATGGCTGCAAAGTCTGGTTGCCTGGGGAGAGGTGCTAGCTGTGCAGATATCCTGGGTGGAGGAATTGCTTTTCTAGAGGTTCAGAGCTTTGCAGAGGGAGTGCCCTGCTTTCTTGTGAGGCTGGGATGTACAGGAAGGCCTTTGGCAGGATACTTGCCTTTAGTAGGCCAAGGGATGAAGGTGGAGTTGTGTTTGGTTTGGTGTGTGATTGTGTTGTGCTGCAGTGTCTTTAAATAAAAATAAATAAATAAAGCCCTTAACAAATGGAGATAAACAAGGAAAATGCATGCCATGGTAAACAGGAAATAGATCCCACAGCATCCAGATTCCGTTGCAAGGTTTTGTTATGGGCTTACTTACTATGGTCAAGTAAGTGTAGCTTTTTGCTTTGGTTCTTCACATCTTTCTTCAAATGGGGTAATACTTCCTTAGCTGTCCCCTTTGTAGATGGTTGTTCTGGGGATAACATGACAGGACTCAAATGGGTTTTCAAGGTACTGGCTTTGGTGCCAGTAGTCAGTGGTGATGCATAGGGCACAGCTGCCCTGGGCAAAATGCCTTTTTCAAAACAAAATTGAAGTGAATTTATAGACCAGTGCTTCACCCCCTGCTCCAGCCCTTTACTAGACTCCCTTGCAGAAGCAGGTGTGTGTCTGTCAGCATTAGGTAGGAGAAATACAGATCATTACAAGCTTGCTTTGCACCACTGAGAGTCTTGGCTCTCAGTAACCTACAGCTCTCACACAATCTGTGTTGCTTGGGTAGAATCTTCTCAGCAGCAAACCATCCTGGTGGTGTGAAATTTCATTTCTCTTTTTTAGGTCAGGGTTCCTTTTGTGCTGCTTTGAGTACCTGTCAGAAGCAGCCACAAGCAGTTCCGAGAGCAGATGGAACTGAGGTGGGGGGTGGCAGGGACAGCCATGTTTTGATGCTGACAAATGGCACAAAACTAGCAACCATTTTAGGCTTCTGAGCGTTTGTGAGCTGTGCAAATGCTGTTGGCAGATGTTGATGCTACCTCTTGGTATGGCAGGAGGTTTAAATATGTATAATAGGCAGTGCTAGCAACTGCTGGCACACTCTAGTGGTTATGCAGTTAATAATTTTATAGCCACATATATCAATCAGTTTCTTTGCTTATTTAAAATTGTCAAATTTGAGTGGGTTGGTTTGGGGTTTGTATTTTTCTCTTCAGTGGATGAGCTTGAGATGTGTCTGAAGGAACAAAGACTGTCTTATTTTAGAGAAGTTTGTGAAGCATATTAAGCTACTTATTTGATTTTTTTTTAGGGAATATATGCCAACACTGGAGGAATTTTTTGAGGAAGCTATTGAACAAGCAGACCCTGAAAACATGGTTGAAAATAAGTATAAGTATGTCCATCTCTGCTATGTGTCACTTGATTTTAATCTGTTTCATGTTTGGATTGTTAAAGAAAACAGACTGTTCTCAGCATTACTAGTATCTGTGTAGGACTCCAGAAATGTACAAAAACTGATTAAATTTGGACAGAATTATATTACTAAATGTCTCAAATCTTTCTCTGTGTTTTTATAGATGCCAGACTTTACTAATCAAACCTGTGTTTTATTGTAGGGCTGTGAACAATTCCAACTATGGCTGGAGAGCACTGAGACTTCTGGCACGCAGAAGTCCCCACTTCTTCCAGCCAACAAACCAACAATTCAAGAGTTTACCTGAATATCTAGAAAACATGGTAATCAAATTAGCCAAGGAGCTGCCTGTAAGTAATATTATCCTCTAATAATAAATGCTGAATTCGTTCACTTTCTGGTTGTCCCTCTGCAGTCCATTTGGTACATGAGGACAGAGGGGGCCAAAAAAAATAGCCAGGAAAAAAATTTGTACACTGAAGTAAAAATTACAAACAAAATTAGTCTAATCTCTGAAGATCTCAGTAACAATAAAACAGCAGTGGCAATCCTGTTGGTAGGCAGGAGTATACATGTATATTTATATGTATGTGCATGTGAATATATACAGTTATATACATCAACCCAGCTGCTTGGGTTCCATGTTGCAGTGCAGACCAGTTTTATGGAAGGTGTAGGTCAGAATCATGGCTCATGAATATACAGGGATGGCAGGAAAAGAGGCAGCGTGTGCAGCTGATGGTGCTGTGCTAAGCGTTACCAGAGCTTTACAGCAAGCTTTGCCAGAGCTCTTCTATCAGCTCCCTGACTTCTAAAATATGCAAAACAGGAATAAACCTTGTGGAGCTGTAAAATTTAAGGCATTAACCCTTTGCTTGATCAACAGTACAAATTTGAGTCCGGGGGGGCCTTTCAGGTGGCTTTATACACAGTGATAAGAGAGACTGCCAGTGGGGAAGGGACACTTTCTGCACCTCTGAATTAGCACACAACCCAGCAATATCTTGCAGATACAAACCCCTGCTTCTCTACTGAGACCTTCCTTTTGTGTCATGTGAGCTCTGAAGGTTGGAGTTTAATATATGGCTGTTTTGTTTGTCCAGCCATCAGAGTTAACTGCTAAGAGCAAGTTCAGAAAAAATGTTGGGATTTTAATGTGTTGGATGTGTTAAGGTATGGCTGTATGCAATATTCCTGATGGTACCACTGTCATGTGCCAAAGGCTATGGCAAGAAACAACTATCTATCTAAGGCCCGTGGCTGAAATGTAGAAAAGGATTAAACATTTTGGCTGATCAGTACCTGAATGAGGGAGTGAAAAGTTTGTTGTTTGCATATTTGATTGTCACCTTCCAGAAGTCTGTAAGTACATAAACTTTGGAGAATTCCCAAGTTTGGAATAAAATTAGTCAATAACAATAATAATGATTTTTTTTTTTAATGTTCATCGGTAGTGATCTTAAATTTGGTTGGCTGGGTTTTTTTTTTATGCAAGTGATAAAGCTACCTATGGAATGCTTAGTTGTTATTATGAAAAGGAAGACTCCTACTAAGTCAGTGGATGCTTTTATGAGGTTGTATTAGTTAGTAATATGTTTTATTGGAACTTACTGGTGTTTAGGAGACTCTGGGGAATTTTTAATTCTCATGTGGGATTGTGTCAGGCTTTCCATTCTAACACACATTCCAGAGACAAGCACAGAGCTGTAGAATTTCTCTTTGAACACAAAATTCATCCAGTGATGTTTAGTTCTTTCATTGTAGCCTCCTTCTGAAGAAATAAAAACAGGTGAAGATGAAGATGAGGAAGATAATGATGCTTTATTAAAGGAAAACAATGAAAGTAAGATTTGCATATTCTCAGTCTTTTCAGTTTTTCTCTTGATGTGTATTGCAGAATCTGTGTTTTAATATAGTTTCCACTGAGGGCCATCAGTCCTGCTTACCCCAATGCATTTGCACCAAAAAGCACAGCCTTTTTGGGACACAGGGCACCAGGAGCAGCCTCCCAGTGTCCTGGCCTGCAATGCTGAAAGCTTCCAACCTGTTGGATTAGCACTTCCACTAGGAGCCTCTTTCACCTTTTCTGCTATGTGGTCTATGTGGCCAGTGTCACTGGGTGTTCATGGCTGAAATGTCAGCTGTGTAAAAGCCTGTGTGAGTGCTCCTCACCCATTTTCCTGTTCTCTCTGCCCTTTAATCACTGGGCTAAGCACTTTCCCCTAGCCCATCCTGGGGTGGTAACTGTGGGACTTTCAAAAATGGATATATTCCAGCTCTGAGGTCTTTACTTCCTCTGAATTTAAAATACCTTGAAGGCAAAAGTTTCTTTGGGAGAAGAGCAACCTTTCTAACAAACATCATCTCACTCATTTTTCTCCACAGTCCATGTCTGTTTGTCTCTTGCCTTTAATCCTGGCATGTCCTGCTCCTAGGTGTCCTGCCCCATCTCCTTTTGTCTGTGAGTCTGCCCTCTTCCATCCTCGTTCATGCCTTCATCTCACAGCACCTTCTCATTTGTGGGTTTTAACCCTGTGTCCAAGCTCCTGGATCCAGCATGGGTGGATGGGATAAGCAGGAAGACAAACACTGGGTACCTCTGCAGCTGAGGGTACCTCTTGCGAGCTGTTTTCTGTCAGTGAAAAGCCACCTGTGGGCCTCTGAATCTCTCTCCTGTTGCCCTTTTCCATCCATCACTTGACCTTCTCCACAATCTCCTTTGCAATAGCAGAGAAGTTCTTTCCTCTTCAGCTTAATGCTAGTTCACACAGCCTTTGTGGTGTCACTGTGTGGGATTTACATCCTTCTTTAAATCTCGTCTTAGAGCAGTGCTGGCAGAGCTGTGGTCTGATGTGCTTAGAACATAAGGGAAATTATCTGAGGACTTTTATTGCTTTGTTGTTCTGCATCTTTTGTCCTTTCCCTCAAAGTGGCTGTAGTTCAGATAAATGACTGTGACTGATAAGCGCTGGAGAGACTTGAAATTTCTACTCCGTGCCAACTGTCTCTTCAGGTGGCACAAGAAGGGACTAATTTTTAATAAGATTATTTTTAATGAAATCTATTTTATTTAAAAAATAGATTTTTTAAATAAAATGAAATCTATTTTATTTAATGAAATCTATTAATGAAATCTATTTTATGAAATCTATTTTATTTAAAAATTAGGAATATTATTAATTTCTCTATGTATTTCAGTTGTGGTTTTTTTCTTTAAAATTGCGAAATAAACTTGAGTGGTAAGCCGTAGATTGTAGACCATGATAAGCTATGAATGTGCAAACCCACCTGTAATCCCTGTAGCACTTGGCTTCTCAGCAGAGCCTAATGTTCCATGGTTTTTATGTCAATGCCAGAATGACAAAAAATTCCTTAAAGTACTGACTACACATGAAATTTACTGTCATAGCCCTGTTGCCAATAGGAACATGAGAAAAAACTGAATGAAACTGGGTTCGTTTGGGTTTCTTTACCTGGGCTGACTAAGGTGACTAAAAAATTTCAAAACACGGCTAAATGTTAAAGATTGCTCTATATTTTAGTGTTATAATTGACTTGTGTTGAAAGCTGTAGGCTGTCTGTCAAAATCCTTGTTTTCATTTGGAGGAGGCAGGTAAACACCTGTGAAAATCTGCTCTTGGAGCTCGGGTAGGTTTGGAAAGCTGCAGGGAAAGTGTAAGTCAGTAAATAAACAGAGGATTTAAAATGGGACGAATCAGGGAAGATTCATTTGCAGTGTCTGGAGCTGTTCCCTGTGTCTCACTGGTTCCTTCTCTGTTTTGCCCAGGTCCAGAGGTGCAACGGGACAAAGCCATGACGGGCGAGCAGATCGAGTCCTTCGCCAACAGGCTGGGGGAGCAGTGGAAGGCCTTGGCCCCCTACTTGGAGATGAAGGAGTCTGATATCCGGCAGATTGAGCTGGACAGCGAGGATGTGAAGATGAGAGCCAAGCAGCTGCTGGTGGCCTGGCAGGATCAGGAGGGCACTCACGCCACCCCTGAGAACCTGATCGCGGCGCTGACCAAAGCCGGGCTCGGGGACCTGGCCGAAAGCCTCACCAACGACACCGAAGGCAGCAGCTAACTCACCTCACATGCCAACTGAGAGACTTGGGGCTGGGGTGTTGGTAATTGTGACTCTTCTGGTGCTTGCCATTGATAATTGTTACTTTTGTCGCTAGGTAACAGATTTTTGATAGGTATTTTATGTTCAGTAAATGATATAAAGCTTTTTAATATTATTGTTGGATTGTCCAGATTGTCTGAGAAAAGGATTAGTTGCCCTGGCCTGGAACTAGGAAACTTCATCTTTAGTGGTAGAACAGGAAGGGGAGGATGGAGAGTCCTGGCAGCTTTTGGGGCAGGCTCTGGGACAGTTTGGCACCAGCAGAACTCAGGTTGCTCCCACCGGACAGAGAATTGGCAAGCTTGTCCTTCACAGCAGGGAAGGACTGTGTGTGAAGGACTTTGGAGTCACATTTTGAGGTGATGGGAGCCAAGGACTGTCAAAACCTACCTGGTAGAGGTAAAATAGAAGGGTTGTGATGGTGCTTCAAGGCTTCCAGGGAAGGAGTGCTGTCCTGCTCTCCCACTGAAGCACTGGTTCAGTTAATGATCATGAGATTTCCATACTGATTTTTTTAGTGATTATTTTTAGCTTCTCATTCTTTGGCTGTGTAGGAACACCCCTGAGAAGTAAACAAATAATTATTTTTGTCACAGGTTACTGTGGAGGTTTCATTTTAAGGCTGTGGTTGTCTCTAGATGGGTACAAGAAGCTGTTTTCCCTCAAACTGTGGGATATTTTTGTGGTGTTAAGTGGCAGCTGGCTACAACTTGTTCTGTGGCTAGTTTGTGTTTCTGTCACTGAACTCTTTTCTTCAGCTATTCACTGATAGCTGTGAATTTCCAGCATGATTAGCTACCATGTCAAAAGAGAGTTCCTGCCTGGTGAGCCATTAATGAGTTTCATGCCTGCTGCCCCACTTCACACTTAAATGAGATCAGGAATTTCATTAGGGTGCTTCAGTGACGGTTGGTAGGGGCAGAGATACAGGAAAATAATAGCCCAGCTCTTAGTTCCTGCTGCAGGTAGGGATTGGTAGAAGGTATGAACTTCAGCAGTTTCAGCTGGTTAAGGAACTTGAGCATATTGCAAGTGGACCTGTGCAGCTGTGACTGACAACTTCAGTGCTGGGAAGGCTGAGGATGACAGTGGATGTAGTCCCACAACGCAGCAACCAGGCATGGACACCATCCCTCCTTCCCCTGTAACAGGATGCAGAACAAGAATTTAACCCTGGAGGAGCCTGTAGTGTTTCTGTGGGGCCTGCAGGAACAGAGCCGGTCCTGTCAGGGGCCTTCCTCAATGGGCAGAACTTGCCATGAAGCATCGTTCCACTTAAAATACAGCCCCAGGCCTTTGGTGTGCTCCCAGGGAAGGTGGCACTGGAGTAACGATTGCAAGGCAGAAGAGCTATGTGTGACAGCCACAGCTGATGCCAGTGTCCCCAGGGAAGGGTAAAAGGACCCTTTCCGATCAAGTGAGGCCCAGGCAAACTCACCACCCTGCCAACAGAAGTCAAAGTATTTCTTATGAATGTGGAACAGCTCTTTCAGAAGGCACTGGGACACATCAACATTGGGAATCTGTACATGGAGGGGTGAGGGGCTTGATGACATTGATAGTGCTTTTTGGGCTGTAGCCAGTGCTGAAAGGCTTTTTTTACAGCAGTCACACACATCCAGTTACTGCAGATGGTCCTGTAAATAAGCAAAGCCCAGTTTTACAGTCACCACACTGGACTTAGCTACTAAGTAATGAGTAACAGGACAGGAGACACATCCCTACAGCTTAAAAAAAAAAGTGACTTTATTCCATGACTGCTTTGAGACATTCATTAGTGGTGGCCCAAGAAGTGAAAACAAACTGACTACAGTACCAGGACAGGAGCTGTTTTTAATGGAGACACATTGTTGATCACAATTTATTCTGAAATCATGAGATGCCAGCAACAGAACAGACTGAATCAGCAGGTCAGGCTGGACAAATACTTGATTGTAGCCACAGCTGTTGGCTACGGGCAGCAGCACTGAGTTACACAACAAGGCAACGGTTTCTCTTCTACCTTCCTAACAGAACTGCCAGGTAAGGCAAAGGATGGACAGCTACTGAACTGTGGTATAAACCATGCAAGAGTAACAAATGTGAGAGTAGGTGTGTAATAAATACTTGATGACATTAGAGAAGAAGGAGGAGGAGAGGCTCATTAAAAAAAATTATCTTCTGCAAGACTTTAAAGCTATTTTAAGTATTGTCACCACCACAGTGGGCAGTCCAGTCCCATAGTGACTAATTGGTACATGGATCAGTTTTAAAACAATAGCCCTCTGCACATGAGAAGGTTTGAACAAAGTATTTATCCACTTGCTAAAGCTCTGGGGTTAAAGAAGTGATCAGTAATCAACATTTATTTCACACCTAGGCAGAATGGCTAAAACGGAAGACTATTGTTCAGCTGCTTCTTCAACGACTTCAATTCTGCGAGGCCCGTAGAGTAGAACATAAGCTATATGCCAGTCTCCACCCCCAGATAACCTCAAAATGTCTTCAGGTGTAACAATGCTGACTTTGTCATCATCAAATTTAATCCATTCATCTGCAAGGAAAACAAGAGGACCACTTGTAACTTAGGTGCATAAAATTTAAGCTTGCTTAACATCCCCTTTGCTGAAAGGAGCTGTGAAAAGTGGTTAACAGGGCAATTTATTTATTATATTTTACCTTGTTTCCTTTTAACCCATGACACATAATGCCCAGAGGAACTTGATCTGCCTTGATGAGTTAGCACTGCCTGCAGGTCGTAATAGCCGCAGTTGTTAGAGCCAATATCTGAAGGGGAAAGAAAAAGTGATGTTGAGTCCTGCTTGAACAGCTGCAGTATTTTTAACAGCTCGCAGTCCAGAGATGCATCAGCCAGGCTGCAGCACCATAGCTGTGTGCAAAACCCCAGCTACAGCACACTACAAAACCACTGTGAACTAAACCAGCAGCTCTCAGCCAGGAGACTCTCAGGAAACTGAAGATATTTTGCATTCTCATGAAATAAATATGTACCCATAAGAATTACTGATGTAATGCACAGGGTGAGTGCTTTGGACTTTCGGGCTCCAAGCCCGCCCAAAACTGAGGCAACACCAGCACACCACAGCACTTTTAGAAGTCCAGTTTAAGTTTTTGTTTGGATTTCAGCCTTCTACCACACACACTGAAAAGGCAGCGTGCAAAACAACTGCGCATTACATGCAAATGTCTTTTGATGTGCCTGTCTTCTGTTATCACACACTTGTCAGATGGATGGCAATTATGCCTTTCACTATCTCAACATTTTGGTTTACCTAATCTTTCCATTCCTGTCAGTCTTTGAAGAGTAATTTTCAAAAGCATTAAAGAGACAGGGTTCTCAAAATAGTCCTACCATCAGGTACACTTAAACACAAATAAACAGAAAGTTACTTTAAAGTAGATTTGCTTCCCTGTACTCACCATCAGGAAAAGAAAAGGGTTCATATTTAACTTCTTTTTGTGCACCATCACTTTTACTAGACTAAAAAAGAGAGTAAGTTGAATTAATGTGGAACAGTTTAATAAAAGCTCTATCACAATCACATCAAATCCCAAGTTTCCATTAATTTAAGTACATTGCTAAGTCTAAACATTTTTGTTCAACTTGAAAGCAGTTCATCGCTGTATTTTTTAGGTGGACATACAAAAGCCTTTTCTGAAGAAGACCAGTTTTAAAGCAAATATATAACCATTTTAGCACAACACTGCCTGCAGTGTTCACCCACGAAATTTATGGGTTTGTTTATGAAACAATTCTGCAATTGCAGATTTATTCCTTGGTGAGGGCTTGCTAACAGCAGAAGTGGCAATAAGAAAATACCAGAGACAGACTCTCAGTGCCAATACATTCTGTTCAAAAATAGCACTCTTTCCTTGCTCCCATCTGTGTAAGAGGGGATGCAAGCCTTATCCAAATGCTTAAAAGAATTTGCTATGAGTTAGGCCAGGAAAAATACCAGCAAATTTTAAAAAAATGGCTAAAACATGACAGTTTTAGCTCATTTGCTTTTGTCTTCATTAAAGACAGGGAAGTCAATCTTAGAATTATGTAGACAGGATAAGATATGAGACTATTTTCCAAGTTTTTACAGTGCTGACTTTAAGCTCAGTAGTACATGTACTCTAATTTTACCAGTCAGGCACACAGCAGTGCCTTGTACAACCCTTTGCAGCTGCTGAACAGGGAACAGCTTTCTACACTCCACTGAAGAAGGAGCAGCCACCAAACAGTAATATTTGAAGACAGTAATTTTGTGTAACTGTAACTTACAGAAAAGTTTTAGGCACAGCACTAATAAACAGAAGTGCTACATTTTAATATATTTAATACCTGCTGTCTGACTACAGCATTTAACATTTCTCATCAAGCAAACACACCAAAGGAGATACTGTATTTTCATGAAAATACAGGATAAAAAGATCTAAAGCTCAATACCAAGGAGTTTGCTATGTAAGAAAATAATATATTAAAGGACATGAAGTTTTCTCTAGTCCTTATTAGTACCCCAATTTCAGATGTATGAATTAGTGAAAGTGTCAGAAGACTTACGTTCTTTGGCTGTTGATTTACTTTTTTGTCTTCTAGATCTTTGAATTTTGATCGATAAGAAACCATTTTTTCCTGCAGGTCTGGCGTACACAGCTCATACACATCCAACATAAGAGGAAATTTGACATCCTAGGAAGTAAAAAACAAAGATTTATTAGCATGGTTTGGTACTCCACATTAAAGCATTCTCCCATGGGAAGACCACACAATCAAATTAAATGCAACCCTCTTCAAACTGATGGCAACCTGACCTACTGGGATTCTGGTGACAGTATTTATTAAAAGAGCTACAATGCTTTCACAGAAGAATGTCTAATTCAGTATAAATAAACCACTATAAATTATTATATTCAGTAAAGACTAATAATAAATCAGATTCTTTATTGTTAGCTGTCATACTTTTACACTATGGAAATACTTATACAGGCCTAAGGGAAAAGAAAAAAGAAGCATGCATGTAGAATGACAGCACAAAATAACATTTTTGCCCGGGTACGATCTAAACTACCTTCTGAAATAGTTAACATAATAGTTAACCTTCAATCCTGATTTCACTTCCTCCTCTTGTAAGGAAGGAACATCTATCATGATGCTCCTCAGGCAGCCTACGAGGTCTGTCGGCCACAGCCAACAGAAAGCAAAACCAGAACATTCAGCTGTTTGCAGCTGGTTCCTGCATTTGTCCATCAGAAAGCCAGACAATTGAAATAACTAATACAGGAAGTGTCCAACAGCATAAACATCTCCCACCAACATTAGAATACTGTTCAGAGTTTGAAAGCATGGCCCTCTCCTTATTAAACATTCTTCAGGGAACCACCGAGAAAAGATCAAAAGACATCTTATTTACTGTCATGATACAGTATTAGCAGTACTGGGACAAATTCTCTTCTGCCCCTCACCTCCCTCCTCAGTCTATTTTGGGTAGTGTAGTTTGCCACACACCATCACAACTGGGAACAAAACTACTGGGTACTTGAGCAAAAAACTGCACTCAATGTTTTTAAATGCAATTTAAAGGCAAACAACTTAGTAAGTAGTCTTCAAGTCCTCATTGTCTACCTTTAATAAAAACTCACAGAAAACATAAAGAGGAATGTAACTTTAATAGGCAGAAAACTTACCTTAAGAACTTTTGCATTCACAGATTCTTTCTCTTTGTAAAAAAATCTAACCATCTGAATAGTCAGGTATGCTGGCAAGCGACTAATTTTGGACTGTAAAGAAAAAACAAATTAGAAAAAGCTATTACTTTAAATATTCACAGATTTTTTTTTTACCTTAAACACTGGTCATCCTAAATTCTATTATGTCTATTCTGGGAATATATTTGCACACAAACCCACAGGAATAAAACAAGGTTTCCTTTTTTGAAGTTCTGTCTTAAATTTCCTGGTAGTGGATACTCAGATGCTTTATAAACATAAATCACATGGTGTCACAGCAATAACTTTGTGGCTTGGAACAGAAAACTGACACTTAAAGGAACTGTAAAGAGCAAGGAAAGTACCACTCACAGATTTGATATAGAGTGCATTTCTCTGCAGTGTTGGAGAGAGTTTGGTGATTTCCTCCTGAAGACGCTGTTACAAGAAAAAGTAACACATGTTCATCATAAAACACAGCTTAGAGAAAAGCACAACAGGGGTAAACAAACATAAACTAAATCTTGTTCTGCCAGTCTCTTCTGTTGCTGTCAGCCATTACAACACATAAGATTTTGAAATTCCTTGGCAGAAAGGACCATGCCCATTCATTCCTTCAGCTCCAAGCTCATTCCTGAGCCTTGACAACACTGAGTTTCTCTCTGCAGAAAATTTGGCCTCACAGGACTAGAACTCACAATTGGATTTTAGTATTAATTGTATCTGGACTTGGTTACAAATGTATTATATCATGCTTGGAACACAACTGAAGAAAATCTGAAGTTTCCTGGGAGAAGAATATTTGCACATCTCCCAGCTCTCAGTCTCAAGCAGCCAGAGCTGCATCTAAATTGACAGCTGGTGTCTCCTAACAAAATTCCAGGAAAGACTAGCTTGGTTCTTAGTGTTGCAATTCTCTTGCTCCAGGCAATCTAGCATAAGAATTGTAGATTTTTTTTGGCCTGAAAGTGAACTTTCTTTTTTTATAGTTTTTTTCATTTGTGAGCATTAGCTATTTTATCCTACTTTTCCTTCTAAATTCTGTTAGGAAAAAATAGAAGACAAAGAGATACAAAGATTATCTGAGAATCACACACCTTGGTTTTAGTCCTGTACAAACCAGATCACTGCCCTAGTCTTACACAGTTACTACAAAGGTTTTACAGTAGCTCCTCTCCTTTCTACTTCAGACTCCCCAAAAAGCCTTTACAATTTCAAAATACAAACATACATAAAAATAACAGAGGAGTTTTAATTTAAAAAGTTTTAGAATTATGTTATCTGATGGAAAATAACACCCCCATCAAAATCTGCAAAATCAAGTTTAGTTGTTACATCATCTGGTGAGGTTTTATTTAGGAACCAAAATGCCACCCTACTTTCAAGCTGACTTTTGGACCTTTTTGAAACTTATTGCTGTATAAATCATGATACTGCTGAGTCTGGAGCGAAACCCAGCTGAAGAAACAAAGAGCAAACTGCCTTGCACTTGGTTACCTGCAAGGGGAAGACCATGTCAGGGTCAAGATAATGCTCTCCTGAAGTCTGTTTGACATTAACATGCAATTCCCTTTCACAGCCACCTTCCCAACGAACACCAAAAGATTCCTGAAACTTTGTAAAGCTTGGACAGCAGACACCAATTCCAAGTCACAGATTAAATACACTTCGAATTAAGTGCATTTAGGTCACTTACAATTTCAACTGAAAAATATGCAGGCCATTTAGAATTTGAATTCAATAAAAGTTGCAATAGCTTACCAATTTTAGTCCTGTAAACAGGTATTTCACTTCTTGATTGATAAAGCAGCTAAGCTGAAGGAGATTCTCCTTTCCTTTAGTTACTTCTTCTTCTTCGGCTTCTGTACATTTCATGCTTCACAAAATTAAGGAAAACCATCATGCACCAAGAGCTGAACTACTACTCTAGTGAAAAGAACATGCCAGGCAGCACAGCAATTTAGGTAATTATGTGCTTTGTGTAGACAGTACTTTTCCTTCTCATAGTACAAAAAAGATTTGAAGGAGCCCTTCCTTCAGACCAATCTGTTCCTTCCTGGCTAAGGACAAGGGGCAGCAGGGGCAGACAGCACACCAAAAAAAGAAAAATAAGTCTTTGATCACCATTTAAGCTGAAGCCTGCTTTTTCTTTCTTCTCCCCCATCACCACCCAAGCCCCAGGACACAGAACACATTAACTGGCTGCCAACACCCAGTTACAAAGCTCTCCTCCAACATTACACTCCATTGTTGCTTATGATTAATAAAGTTCTTCTACTGCTGCTGCTGGCCAGACTTCCTGCTTCTTTCAACATGCAGAGCCTCCTTTCTCTGCCTTGTATCTGTCCTCTTCACTGAAATAAAATTAATTCCTTCATTATTTTCTACACATTGCTTTTAATTGTTCTGTCTGTCCTCTCCTCTTTTCATAGTTTTAGCCCAATGCTTTTCTCTCATCCATCTCCTTCCAACCAGGTATTTTTCTGACTGCAGCTATTCTACAAATGCTGCTGTAATTACACTTATAAAGTCTAAAACTCTTCTAACAAGTCTTCTTGCTGATACTGGTCTATGCATCATTCCTCTTAGCTACACATTCCAAGACTCCCAACTATTTTAAGGACAACAAACGTCACAGAAGAGGGAGAGAGATGCAAGATTCTTACCTTAAAAAAAGCCTTTATTCCTCATTACTACCAAGCCATGAGATACAGTATCTCATCTAAGGGGATGTTTCCTTATTTCAGACAAGCAAAGTGCACAGTGTATAATTCTTTCTAAAAGTGGTGCTCAGTTTGATGACAGCCAGGATTTTGTGGAGAAATGGGAAAAGAGTAATACTTGCCATGAGATGTGTGCCCCATGTGGTAATATCCTCTTTTTCTTGCTATAAAGAACCCACTAAAAAGCTGTCAGCTGCATTTATTTCTTACTCATACAACTGTGAACACCTAATTTATTTCTTAAGAAATCAATCAAGCTACCTTTTGTGCATCTTTAGTATACCAGGTATGTCAGCAACACACCCTTACAAACCAAAAAAGCCAATTTAGGACAACAATTACTTTTAGATGGATACAGCATATCAGCACCCTTGAAGCTGCTAAGTACCAAACTTCTCTGGGGAGGAAATGTGCTACTGAAATTCAACAAGGGCTTTTTTTCCTGTACATCTCCATTACCATTCTTTCTTCCCACATCATCCTCTCTCTCAAAGCATATCCAATCTTAAAGCTAAGTTCTGTGTACTCCTGCACAACATCATGACCCTCTTCCCCAAGCTACACCTTCATTTTCCATACTATTCTGAACAATGCTTTTCATCCTCCCTGAACTCAACTGCTAAAGTGTGAAATCATCCTTGTTTATGTCTTGCCTTAGTCTTTAGGATACGCTGTTTCAAATTCAATGCTGAAGAATTGATCAATTAAACTCTTCTTTTTAGAGGATGCTGCTGTAGCTCCAGAGTCTGTCTGTAAAACAAAATCTCTTATGATGTAACTTTAAATACAACGTAAATAGTCTTCTCTACAGACTAAATAACCCCTTTTATTTAGATTCTTTAAAGCCTATTCCTTCATCGTTCTATAGGTGCATTTCTCCTAGTCAGTCAATCTTCTTACACAGCATAAAAGTTTCAAAATAAATATGCTTATAACATGCTGCTAAAACCAACCTGAAGCCCATTAACAAGCAAGATCAAAAATTCATAAATCCCTGGCCCCTTTCTCTATTCCAGACATATGTTAAAGAACTCACAAACAGGTAATACTTAAAAAAAAACATATGTGAAATACTATAAATCCTTATTCTGGTTAGAGTAAGACTACAATTACCTCCATAATTGTATCACCTTCTATGCCTTCCAGCTTCTGCTGTAGTACCCTCATCATCTGCACCCAGCACTCATTGGCATCCTAGGAAGGGAGCACAACATTAAATCTGACTACAAGCATTATGATTTAGTAACATTAAACCCATCAATTATAAAGCCAAACGTGAGGATTCATTAACTAAGAATTTCTCCCAATTCCACCATGCATTCTCAAAATTAGCACTTGATATTACGTTCAACTTCTATGCAACTTTTCTACAGAAAAACCACCCCACTTTACTAGGAGCAATTATTTTCATAGGAGAAGGAAAGTCTTAAAATGTTCTTGTTCTCAACTTCCAACATACTACAGAATTTTAAACAATAAGCTAATAAGTGGTCTTTACCTGTTGAAGGTACTGGCCTTGATCACCTTTCTCTGCAAACTGTGGGAAGGCCATATGTAAAAACTGCAGGAGAATGATAGGTGGGATACTGGAGGAAGTTTTATCCATGGAATCAAACAAGTCTCTAAGAGCTTGAAGAAAAAGTGAATGCTTTGAGAAGTGAAAAAACAATTCAAACATAGTAGGAAATGTAAAAAGAACAGTAAAATAGCAACAACATTTAAAGACTGATCATTTAACAGTGTCCAATTTGATCTTTCCAAAGCAGAACCAAATTTTCCAGGTGGCATAACACGTGCACCTATGATCTCCTTTCTGAACACAATTGTGAAAGCATAAAGATGGCAATTCTGAGAATTTGGCTCATATTGCCTTGCCTTTCCTGGCTGCTAACAGGAGAAAAAAAAATTGAGCAATTAAGATTTTGTTTGGAATACATCTGAGGAATAACATTTTCACAAGAGAAACCAGAAGGCATTCACAATCTTTCCTCTGGAGCAACTTAGGTTTCACCAGCTACCAGGAAAAAAAAACTTTAATAAAATATCTAAGAAATACCCATGCTTAAGACCCAGGAAAACAAGTATGTGTATGCATGTGTGCAGAGAGCTCATAACTATGTGCAATCCAATGAATGATACTGGCTGCATGACAACACACATGGCTTTCTTTTTTATCCCATACTCTAGCATATGTTTTATCTACCCAAGTTACAGCATTTTAAATCCACAGATCACTTCAAAGGTACCTGTTAATCCTCACAACAACCCTGTGAGGTAGGCAAAAATCTGCAGGGTCACTAATTTACAAGTGAAGAGACTAATGAATTGTTCTCTCCAGTAAGTGAATATAGGTAAGATTACAGGGAACCAAAGTCAGTTGCTTCCTCTTTTAGAAATGTCTTCACTGACCCTGATAAGAGGTCCAACTGATATGACACAGCAATTTAAAAAAAAAAAATGCCATAAGTGTCATGCAGGAGTTCCTGAACAGCTCAGGACTCAAGAATTAACTACAAATTACTTAAACTATTAAATTTCCTAAGAAGCAGAGCTGTCACCTTAAAAAGAAAACAAGGGACACAAAGTAAAGGCAGTGAAAAGGGGAGGGGCAGGCATGGCTGTATAGAGTAACCATTGAACTTACCACCCCAAAATTCGATCAGCAGGCATACCCACAAACTGGACCTTTCCTTCCTTATATTGTTTTGTTTTTCCTTAAATGGACTGGTAGAAATCCCAGTGTCCTGGCCCAGCATCTTAGTGGGGCAATGAAATAGAGTAAAAAAAGAAAAAGTGGACAAGTAGTACCCTTGTTCAAGTGTAAGGGGTCTAACTAGAACTCTAGTTAGAGCTTGAAGATACGGGGCCACCGTGAGCTCCCACAGTGTGAGCACCCAGACCACCACAACAAAGAGTAACTTCTGTTTTGAAGACTCTCCTTTCCATTCCAGTTAAGAAATCTGGAGCTTTAGGGCAAAGGCCAAGACCACTGATAAAGCATCAGTTTCCATCATAACAATAATGCTCAGCCAATAAATCATATTAAAAAACACCAATGAGATACATATCCCCAGGTGTATGGTGTTAGGCTACCACTACATGAAACAAAGAACTAAAGTATTTCTACACAAAGTCATCAAATCAATAGATGGATGGATGGAATCTGCTTTAGGAAGTTCCAATTACTTTGTGCCTACATGTAAAACAATTAAGAGATACAAGTTGTTTCTATCTAAGCTTAGATCACTCTGAAGTATCTTTTCCTTAGCCTGCAGCCTGATAATGTCCAGAGATAAATGCCTTGCAGGCAGGGGCAGAATAACCTTTAAAGACAAAATGAATCCTCCAGTGCCAGCAGATCTGACATTCCTAAGGCATATGCACTAAAGAACAGTTTTAACTGCAAATTTCATCTGCAGCTAGCAGGAAATCACACACTTGTCTAAAGCCCTGTTTTCTACTCTGAACACCAACCTGCAGTAATGTATTGAGCAGAGGCCATTTCTCCTGAAGCTCTTAAGGCACCACCATACCTGAAACAGAAGAAAAATAATTTGCATGCAATTAAACACAAACAGGAAGGACAGCCGGGTTTTTGAAGCAGGCAACAACTGGATTCATTTAAAGGAAATCTATCACCAAGCCAGAAGTGACCAAAGGTAAGATTCACTCACATTTACCTCAATGTTTCAGCTACTTTGTAAGAATGGAAGCCAAGGAAAACGGGCATTTTTCAGACAGTAAAGGCAGACCAAGAAGTCTGGCTACATCACTGCTGCTTCCCTAATCCTTTTGCCTCAAAGACTCGTTTTATTTTTAAAGAAACTGAGGAAGTCTAAACACAAGCTATGCCATTTCTGAAATATTTGCCATGGCCTCTTCAGATACATGGGAAAAAAACACCTTCAAGGATAGATGGCAGATGAAATGCACACAAGCTTGCTTCCTCCCTCCACAGCAGAAGCAAAACAGTGAGAGATGAGATGTTTTCTTGGGGAAAGTATTTCCAACACCAAAAAGGCACGGGAGTCCACCTGTATGACAAGAACTTACCACTCTTCTTTGAACTCCTAATTTAGCAGCTGGATGAGGAACAGGTGGACTCCCCAAAGCCTTCAAGCCAAAGGAGGATTTCACATATTCTCTAATCTCAGACTGAATTTATGAAATTCTGACCATTGCTAGATGATGAGCAGGAAACTTTCCCCTGACATGCTACAGAACAAGGAGGAGCTCCTTGGGGAGATCAGCAGAGCAGGCTGCGAGGAAGGAAGCTTAACAGCTTTCCCAAGTGAGTCCTTTCACACCTCTCCCACTGCCATGCACCCTATAGCCTTCCATGCTGTCACCAAGCAGGGAAGACCAAAAAAAGGCTAAATCTCCAGGGAAAAACAGAGCTTGAATCCGAGTGTGAATCTGACTTCCCACAGACAATACGGCCACATCTTGTATTGCAGTCTGCCAGTTTCACAGGCTACATTTTGCTTTTTGGTATGTTAAATTTGTTCAATATTCAGATTCAGGGCCATAACTCAAGAGTCTTTCATATGGAAAGAAGCAGACTTTCCAAAAATGCTAACACTGATAGTGTTAGCATTTTTCAATAAAAAACCTGAAACCAAATTTCTGTACTTCATGAGTAGTTCTCAGTGCTTAATAATTAAGGTTCACCTGCTAACAGAATGAAAAACTGTTTATACCTATTTAAATAACAAGTGATTCTGTAATACAGAATATCCAGCTGGGTACCACGGAATCAAGAAAGCAGTGCATTTTAAAGGAATCAAATGAAACCTAGGACAGCAATAATGCTCTACCTAACTCTCACTTTTTAAAAATACTCAACTGTTTTCTTATTACAATTCATCTGTAGGACAAATTCAGGCCACACTGGCAGGTATTCTTTTTTCCTTCAATATTCATAGCTTTCAAGTTTCTTGTATTCCTTATTAAAAAAAACAAAAAACAAAAAAAACAAACCAACCAAAAAAACCACTAGCTATTTTCACATTTCGATCTAGAACAGCAAAAACAAACAAAAACCAGAACAGTTAACCTACAATCAGAACAAATTAGCAAACAAAACAAAATTCCATGAAGACATGTCTTAGAACTTCCTGCTGTACCTCCAAGTAGCAAATGTCAGAATTTCTCAGCTGAAAATACTGTGCAATAGAGCCATTGCAGGAAATATTCCTCAAAGGAACAGGACTTCCATATGATTCTTTTATTCAGGACAGGACCATAAAAACTAACAGCAAAAAAACAGGGTTAAGAGTTCAGTAGCTTATTTTAGAATTTTAAACTGGTCTTGATAGGAACTACTTTCTAGCTAAGCAAAACACATTCTCTCTATTAAAAGCCAGTTCCAAGAAACACAAAGCCTTAACTTCTTCATTAAAGTACACACACAGCCATAGGATAAACTTTACTTGATCATTCTGTTAATTTTGAAGAGACTGAAAGAGTAACAGATTGTCATGATAATCTATACCAGTATTAAGATGACCACTCTGCAAAATATCTACTTCATAAACTAAAGGAAACATTTTAGTCACGGTATTTTTGTCCTACCTTTTAAGGGCCTCTTTCACTTCTGGCACTGAGCGGATACACTGAACCGTAGCATTCATGTAGCAAGTGTTGCCAAGGTTTGTCAATCCACATGGCAATTCCATCTACC
This sequence comes from Passer domesticus, assembly GCF_036417665.1. Classification (NCBI taxonomy): domain Eukaryota; kingdom Metazoa; phylum Chordata; class Aves; order Passeriformes; family Passeridae; genus Passer; species Passer domesticus. The sequence goes on from NC_087474.1 coordinate 113,732,949, forward strand.
AAAAAAATTCACAAGGGTGCTTGAAGGTCAGAGAGAAGTGGCAACCATTTCTGCACAAATGCTATAATGTGACATTAACGTCTAAGCACATGAATTACGCATAAAACCCGGATTATTCCATCAAACATTATGAGGATTTCCCGATTCACTTTATGATTCTATTTATCATTACACCATTTGATACTTTTAGGGAACATTCAGGAATGCTTTGGGGTTTTTTCTATGCGTGTTTAGTTTAATGAATATGTTCTTCAAGCATGCAATTATTCAGAAAGTTCAACTCCAATCCCATTCAAGTTTTGACCTTAAAATTCTATTTCCGTGAAATTTCCACATGAACACATTTGTACAAAACACTGATGTTTTAATCAGAATCAGTTTTCAGTAAAACTCTGAAAATGATGGAGTTCATAGTTGGAAACAAAAGCATTGTTTAAACTCCTCTCCAGAAATTTGCAACAGGTCATTAACTTGATCTTTTCAGGCAACTTGTGAATTTCTGAAGTTTTGATCAATGTGAAGGCCAACTAATAGTAAGCTAACCAGTTTCAGAAATAACTATAAATCACCATGTAATAGAATTTTTCTTTTTCTTTAATCCTGAATACTTAGGTATTTGTCAGGGAAAAACACATAGTTTAAGGAAACCGAAGTCGTACTGCATACTAATACCAACAAATTATTTTAGGAAGAGAGAACTCATTCATCATATCTCACAACTGAACACATGCACTGCAGACAACTGAATTTTGATGTGTAACAAAATTTCCATGTGACCAACTTTTTCAAAATGTTATCTGACAGTGAAATCATGTCCTTGCTTGCCTGTCAGTTATCTCAATGTCTGTGTATGGGGTTACTCCAAAATACATAGATACCCTTCACCTGCAGGTGGCCTGGAAAGCACTAAATCCTGAAGCACAAACCCAGTGCTGAACTACAGATCCTTTTTCATACAGACATGCATAAAAGTATTTCTGTTCTGCATGCACAGCTGACAACAAACCCACAACTGTTAAGTATGACAAAACTTGCAGTTCAAATGACTTGTGAGAAAATTAAGGCTTTCAAGTTGTAAAAGAGGAAATTCAGGAGATACTTCATTAAGAAAATAATAATTTTGCTCTTTCAGACTTTACATCCACAAAGCAAAACACGTGTCAAACTTAGTTTTGTTTTCCATGAAGCTGACTCAATACTAGTAACATGCACAAACAAAACCCCAAATACACCCCGCCCCAAAACAAACCCTAGTTTCTCCTCACAGATATGAAAGAGGTGGGAAAAAAAATTGCCTATCTAAGAGGTCTTGTTTAGACAAAGTAGAGGACACTGATGCAGTACGGGCAATACAACTTCATCTTTAAAAACATCAGCAATGCTATTTTTAGAAAATCTACTAAGCTGCCTGCTCAAAGGAAAAACAGCACTAATTGTATGACTTTCAAATTAAACCCCAGATTTCTTTTCACTGCTCCCAGTTTGGTCATCAATGTGAATTTGTGATTCCTGAAGATGCTAAACAGACACTACAGTTTCAAAACCCACTTTTAAACAACTGCAAGTATTTAAAAATTTGCCATTACTCAAAGGTTTACAAGAAAGTGAAGTTGCAAACATGCTTACAGCTGAAGCCAACTGCTCCTCTGTCATGTCCTCCACGAAGATGGGGCGAGCAACCGGCTCTTCTGGCAGTGCGTCGGCAGAGCCCATCATTAGTAAGGTCATCCCCTGGAAACACAGTGAAAGCAGCAATGAATGGCTAGGGACAGTTACTTCCACTCAAACCCTTAAGCTCTTAACATACTTCAGCTATTTCCCCAAAAATAAACACAGCTGATTTATTTATTTATTTATCTCTTAGTTTAACAGAGCCAATATACTGCACTACTGTGACTTCAGGGCATACCTCAATTCCTCATATCTAGGAAGTACCTATTGAAACAACTCCACAGAATTATCCATGGTAGATGTTTCCACTGAAGCATCTGGTAAGGCTGGTGAGCTTGCCTGGCAAGTTCTGGGTTAAACCAGTTGAAAAGTGAAAAATAACCTAAGCTACCACATCAGTTTAGACATGAGAACTAACATTTATGGGGTAAAAAAAAAAAAAGTCAATCAGGTTTCCATGCTTGCTGAACTAGCATAATATGAAAATGAGTCTTTTACTATTCAACAGGAGCACATCTACACAATAAGATCTGTCAAAGAGGAGAAAATTGCTATCTGGAGACTTGAAACATACAGTGCTAAGGAAAAGGATGAACAACAGAATAAAGAGAAACTGCTTTGACAGTGTAAATAAATCCCTAGAACTTGTATATAACATTATTAAAATCAACAAAAGCAGCTATTAGCACAACCACATGCAGAAAAAGACAAGAATATTATGTACTGCATCTTTTGCTGAATAACTTTGCTACAATAGCTACAGCTAGAGGCTGCTAACAGACACTTGCAAAATAGTTACAAGGGAAAGAGCAATGTTCCCTAATTCAATTTCCCCAGTGAAGAACTGGAGTAAAACCCGTAAAGCTGCTACAAGATGTTACAAGAGACGTACAGTAACGAAAATGACACAAAAAAAATCCCCAACAAAAACCTGTGGGATTCCCTGATGCAATATTATACTTGCAAGCAACATAAACACAAACACTTTCTGGTTTCTTTTTGAACTAGCCGAAGGTATGAATTACCATTACTAATGGTAATTTTGTTTAAAAACAGCACTGTTTAACAGAGGAGAGCACATTTCAGCAGGCTGGTAAAAAAGGACTTCAGCAGAGGTGTAACTTCAGCATCACCAAAACATCTGTCCATGCTGGAGATGTGCAAATGCCCAGGTTCACCAGATCTCTCTAAACATCATCACTTATTTTTATGGTCACAGATAAAACAGCATTGCTTTGATCCCGAACATTTATTGTCTGGAATAAATATATGCACTAAAGTACTCCAGAAAAGATGGTAAGAGCTCCCTACTGATGCAAAAAAAGAAGTTGCTTCATAAATCAGTGGTGAGACCTTTCTAAGCAGGCTTACACATGACATTGATAAAATTATTTTTCATCAAGGTATAACTTTTTTAGATAGCACTGCCCATTCAAACAGAAACAGGAAGCACTTTGAAGTCTTTCTTTAAATGCCAAAATAAAAAATTAGAATAGTAAAATTTAGTTATTGCTCAGAACTTACATTCTTTATTTTTAGGTTTCCCCAGTCATCATCCTGTGAAATAAAAGAAAAGTCAAGTTAATTATCTTGTAGCAAGATACTTGTAGCAAGTCTTGTCATTAATATTAATCACATTTCTAAATATACAATTGCGTTTCATCCATGGTTACACAATATTAACTATTTACATGTTATCAAGTCTTGTCTGACTAAAATAAAAAGCAGCCAAGTTGTGTTTTCAATAAGGTTTCTCATGCGTTGCTCAACATTGCTTAAATGTAAGCAACTTTTTGCAGCAAAATTGCCTATGTCTCATTACACCACTAAGTCTCCAGCACAGAAGCACCCAAGAATTTCTATTGAACAAGCTAGAAAGAAAAAACCTGCATTCAGATTTTGAACATAAAAAAGTAACAAAAAAAAAAAATCTCACACCAAGCTGTGTTTTGTATAAATAAGTCAAGAAGTGCAGTCAGTTTAACACATACAACCAAAGACCTTCCGGAGGAACACCCAGAAGCATCGTCACTGTTCATGTTAACACATAACAAAGTTAGACATAATATAAAAAATTGATTTCTACCTTCAGAGTTCCTCCTTTAACCATAACCTTCTGTCTGGCTGGCTGAACTCCGGTCAGTGCAAATAACTGGGCTTTGAAGACCATTGGAGGCTCGTCAGTGTTCAGCTCCACACCATCGAATTTCTCTTTTCCCCATTTCACATTCACTGCAAACAAAATGTTTTGAAACTTGATTATTTCCTAATACTCAAGAATGCAATTACCAAGACTTCACACAGTCTCAAAATATTCTGTTTTCAGCTCTTAAAATTGTCAATAAGAAAGCTAGGGAACACCTTTACTATATGGCACCTCATCCATCAGAACATACCACTTCCAGCAGATCTAAAAATATCCAACAAAACAAGTCTGAAGTAACACGTATACTGAGAAACTCTGCAAGCAGTAAGTGCGTCTAGCAGCAGGAGAAACCCTTCAGTGGGTCTTCAGAAAAGCAGTCTGGAACTAACTCTCCCATTCTCTTGGCACTGCTTGTTGCAAACAACTGAACTTTCTGAAGGAAGTTCAGAGGTGCGATTCCAGCTCAGTTATCCACAGCACTTCCGTTCTCCTTCAGAGGAAAACAATACACTGTTCTTTAAAAGCAAGGCTACAGACCCCAGTAAGGGTGCAGGACTGGAATTAGGAAGCAAAGTGAAATTTGATCACAAAAAGTGTAAACCTTGATGCAGGAAATGGGATCATTAGCAGAAATGGGAGGCAGAATGGCACAAAGGAATGTTAACTTCACTTTGGTGAGATTAGTAATGACCAAGAGCAGACAAAAAATGCCTGGAATAAGCTGTGTGCCTCTACAGTGACACACCTTTGACCATTTCCAAGAACTAACACAGTTACATAAGGCTTCCTTAGCAAGCTGAAATTTTACTGAAACTCTGTAAAATACAGCATGCAGCAATATCCTAAATGCACAGTAAGTGGCTGAAATACCAGACTTTAGGAAAGCCACAACCTTCTACCTCTGCTTTGGTTTTACATAAATATATTACAGCAACCATACCTTTTCAAAACACAAAGCTCTTAGAAGTCATAATTTTGAAAACCCTTCCAAAAAGGTTCAGATTTCAGATGTTTGCAATGCTTGTGATGTGTAATATCACAGAATAATCAAAAGCAAGTCTAAATGAGCTAGGCTAAATTAGTCTACAAAGGAACTCAAATTACCAAATTTTCAGTATTTCTAATAGAAAGCATCTTCTATTTTGCCCAACATTCCAATTCTTTTAAAAACACATTTATTATTTTGCATATTTAAGATCTACAAAGCACAAGGCAACCCACTCAGTCACTGAAGCAGTCAGCTGCACAGACTTTTGGGTTTTGAATTTTTGAACAGTCATGCTTCCACTGCTAAATATTCAGAAGAGTTAGCAATTATTAATCTGTAGTGTCGCTGCTTTTGACAATGCAGCACTCAAGAAGAAGAATGGAAGAGCATGACTGTCTTCTCTTCAGAGATTGCAACCAAAATTTCGTGCAAAACAAAAGAGAAACTCGTTAATTTGAAAAGAATGGGAAGTATGAAAAAGGAAGAAGGTATTTCCCCTGCTGATCAGAACACACAGCACATACAGAATGGGTCAGGTTGGAAGGGACCACAGAGGGTCATCTCATCCAACCTCGCTGCTCAAGCAGGGCCATCCCAGTGCACAGCATTGTGCCCAGACTATTCCTGAGTATCTCCAGTGAGGGAGACTCCACTAGATTTGGATGAGTTCAGGAAAAATCATTAAACTGACCTAAGGATGCCGGTTTGCTAACCACAGCCAAAACAAGCTGTGTACCGAGGCTGCACACAACCTAAAAAACTGAAAAGCCCAAACAGGCCAAATCTGTGAGACATTATCGAGGCAGTAACTGGTCCCAGAAGTGTCACTGGCGGCTTTGTTTTTGACGTCTTTCACGGAAACCTTTCCTCGCAGCAAGAAGAGCCAGCGGGATGAGGTAGAATTTAAGAAAGCTTTAATTTAAGGTTTAGGCTCGACATTAGGAAGAATTTCTTCACAGAAAGGGTGATGAGACACTGGAATATTCTGCCCACGGAGGCAGTGGAGTCGCCATGCCTGGCGGTGTTTGGGAAAGGGCTGGATGTGGCATTCAGTGCCCTGCTCCAGCTGACACGGCGGTGCCTGGTCAAAGGTTGGACCTGGGCTTTTCCAACCCAAGGGAGCCTGCAGGATATACTGGATTTCCAAGAGCGGAGGCAGACACACCTGGAAGGCGCAGATGCAGCGCTCTGGCTCACCGGAGGGACAGCACCGGGTCCCTTTTAGCAGGAAGCCAGCGCAAGCCGAGACAGGGCAGTGCCGCGGCACGGCGGCCCGCCACTGACACCCGCCCTCCCGCCGGCAGGGCCAGGCCAGCGCTGCCTCCCTGCTTCCCTTCCCTTCCCTGCTCCCCTTCCCTCGGGCCGCGCCTCCCGGCCCGGCCGGGCTGGGCGCGCACGTGCGAGGCGCCTCCCGCCTCCCGCTCCCGGGGCAGCGCCCGCCCGCGGCCGGCAGGGCCCGGCGGGAGCGGCGCGGGCCGCGCTCACCTGAGAACAGCGGCATGGCGGAGCGGCGCGGCCCGGGCGCACGGCGGGGCGGGGGCGCGGGGCGGCGGGCGCGGCGCTGGCGGGGTGGGCGGGCGCGGGCGGGTGGCGGCGGCGGCGGCGGCGGGTCCCGGCCCCGCTCGGGGTCTCATTCAAACCAGCCCCCGGGATGACGCTGCAAGCGCGGCCGAGCGGCGGAAGCGGGGCGGGAGCAGTGCGCGCGCAGCGCCGGAACGGGCGGGGCCGGCGGCGGGAGCGGGCCCGGCCGGCAGCCCCCGCGGCTCTGGGCACCGCGGGCCGGGTCGGGCCGGGTCGGGGTCTGGAGCGGGCTCGGCCCGCAGCCCCTTGGTCCTGCGGGCCCCCGACCGCCAGGATGAGGTGCAGGCGGTGCTGGTGCCGCGGGCAGGAACGTCGGTGTGGAGGGCGCGGGGCTGGAGCGAGAGCGGGTTCGGGGATCGCCGGTGCAGCAGAGACAGGGGCTCTGGAGCCGGTCTAGAGGAGGGCAGCAAAGACGATGAAGGGACAGGAGCATCTCTGTCACGGTGACACGCTGAGAGCTGGGCCTGTTCAGCCTCGAGAAGAGACGACCAGAGAGGCCTCATCAATGTGTATAAATATCTAAAGGCAGGATGGAGCCAGGCTCTCCTTGGTGGTCACAAGCAATAGGCAAGAGGCAACTAGTGGCAGCTGGTGCACAGAAAATTCCACCTGAACACAAGAAAAATGTCCTTATTGTGTGGGTGACCCTGCACTGGAACAGATTTCGCAGACAGTTGTGGAGTCTTTCTGACTGGAGACATTCAAGAGCCACCTGGATGCTGTTCTGTGCAATGTGCCTCAGGATGACCCTGCTTGAGAAGGGAGGTTGGATAAGATTGGGGTTGGAGGTTGGACCCACTGTGCTCCCTCCCAGCCTCACCCATTCTGTGACTGTGATTCAATGAGAGCTGAACTGGGCTTTTGCACCCCCAGGGATCTGTCCAAAAGCTGTGATTGCACAAGGCAGAGGAAGGGAGGCAGAAAAAATAGAAAGGCTCTTGTGGATGAAATAGGTTTATAGGCAAGGGTGAAGTAGGAACAAAGATTATCAACATAAGGACTTCACTGGGAGGAGAGGAGATGAGTAATCAACCAGCAATGTAGAATAGGCTCAGTGATAGATAAGGAGCACTGAAGGATGGGTGTGATGGCAAGAGCCAGGAGCCTTCAGTGTGATAAACCCCAAGTCGTAAACATTGAAACCAGTAGATGTGGAGACCTGAATCTCAACTGCTTCTACAAAAACTCTTGGTATGTGGATGTGGTTAAAGAAACCTGAGCAGTGCTTTAAGATGTAAGGGAGAGAATGAGACAAGAGAGAAGCATCCCTTCCTTGGACCCCTCCTAACTTGCACCTCCAGAAACCCAATGCTCCTCTGCTGCTCACAGCTGCAGCTGTGAATCTGGCACAGCTTACACCGCTGTCTGGTTGTTGGTGTATGCACTTCTGGCCATACTTTTGCCAAAGAATTGATATCCTAAACAAGAAGGATCTTTTCCTTGCTGTCCCCCAAATGTGATTTTCAGTTCCAAACAGTAGGAAAATTAAATATAAAATGGCCATAGAAATAATCCAGGGTTTGAATGTAAGCCTTAAGGTGAAAGGCTTAGAAATTTCTGTCTTTTCAGTTTGTCATGGAGAAGAACAGGAAAAGTTGATTTTATTGTCCAGTGTAGGCTTCTAGATGGGACAAGGAGATTTGGGGCAGCAAGGATTACATTTCACAGAGAAGCTTCAAAGGGTGTTATCCTGAAATTTTGCTGCATTATCCTGGATCTTGAATTAAGATGAAGTTTACAATTACTAAAACGATTTAATTGTTAAAATTGACCAGCAAAAGTGATGAATATTTTGTTACTTGGACTTGCTTGAAAGAAGCTTTCTAGAAAAGCTTTGATCCAGCTCTAGGGTGAGACCATCTATTCAAGAGACAGCAGATCCCAGCTGCCTGCCTGTGAATTTACGTGGGGGATAACTCCAGTCAGATGTTTTGCTCTTTATACCAAAAGTGACATATGTAGAGTCACTTTTACTTGTGCCAGCTAAATGGAATGCTCTATGTTCTGAAGCTGCACTGAATCCTTCCCTTATGAGAAACTCTTAGCTGATCAGGGCTCAGGCAGTCACAGACCATGCATTTCCAGAATTTGGGAAAGGCACTAGAGGGTGCTGTGCTGAAGGAGAAGAAACGGGATTTGTATCATCAGGAAAAACCATCCCGACCTCTGCAAGGTGAAAATCTCCCTCTTTTTTCCTCTGAGACCATGTAGGCCTCTTCCTGCAGTAACAGCAGTGTGCCTTTTTCCTAAAGGAGGGGATCAATAGATGCTGGTTTTCCTGAATCTTACACAAGCTGACATAACTGACATAAGGAGACAAAGAGTGCAGCCTGATGTATAAATACAAACTTAATGACATTAAAATTGTAAAAGATTGGTTGAACATTATTAAATGCATCTTTTTTCTTAGTAAAGACAGGCCCCAGGAGAACCTTGGGAGGGGGCATGGGGACACTAGAAGTGTCCCCTGGCTGTGTCTCTGTGGCCTGTGACAGGGCCATCTGAGCAGGGCCCCTTCCCATCCTGAGCTGGTTGGATACAGGCCAGCTTGGATCCAAAAGCTGGGGCTGTGTCATCAGCACTGTAGGGCACGTAGGCCAACAGGCCTGGCAGGATTTATGAGTGCTGGAGGATGGCTCAGAGCAAGTCCAGATCTGTTTAGAAAAAGTTTTTAATGCTGTGGAAGCTCCTGGGGCCCGGTTCTGAGGAGCACAAGTGACAGGTGAACCCTCAGACAGTACAAGCAGGGGCTGTGATACAGCAGAAGGTGTGGGGAAGGAAACCAAACCCCTCGACAAGGCATGCTTTAGGCATCTGTGTGGTGCCTGGGACACAACAAAGATACACTTTAAATAACAGACACTTAGGACTTAAAATGCTGCATTTACATTTCTTGTTTCTCTAAAGGTCAAGATGAGTTACCCTCATTCAATACATTGGCAGGTGCACTTATTAATGTGTATTTGTGTATTTTGTTTTCTGTGGGGAACATAATGTTCTTGGGAACCTGTCAACCTAACAGAACGGTTTGGGTTGGAAGGGATCATGGGCAGGGATGCCACTTACTAGGTCATATTGCCCAGGGCCCCATCCAACCTGGCCATGAACACTTTTGGGGAGGAGGCAGCCACACTCCAGTGCATTTTCTGTATATCTTCGGTAAAGAAAATGTAGCAATCCAGGAGATGTTTAGAGTACCAACCCACCCCCCCCCCACACTCTTCCATTTTTGTGTTACATCTTCCATTTCAGCAATTTTCAAACATTTTACATTCTCAGTCACAAGTGTAAATCAAGGGGAAGGAACAAGAATAAAACTCTACCTGCGGTTTGGTTTTTTTTTATGTTTGTAATTAGTACATTAGAAAAATCCCAGCAGAGTTCACAAGCTCAGAGGGAAGCTCAGCTGCTGCCCCCTCCTCTTGCTGCACAATTCCCAATTTGCTTCTGGTTACAGCTTCAGTGGCTACAGTAGGAAAATGCCACCTTTGGAGGAGGCTGTATCCTTTATTACCAGGCTGTTTTGCTACAGTTAGCTATTCTTTCCAGTTTCTTTCCTGTTGCCTTCAGCAGGAATAGGGAGGCTTGAAGACAGGATCAGATTTTTCGCCTTCTACCACTATCAGTGAACCTAATACAGTCATAAAAAAGTGAAAAGGTGGAGCCAAATCAACAACAACAACAACAACAAAAAAAATCATGTAAGAATCTGAACTTTCTGATTTCTCAAGCAGCTTGTAAAACTACAGCTTCACCAGCATAAAGGCAGCCAGGGTGATTTATTCTGGCTCTTCACAGCTTACATGTTTCATATCTCTTGATGACTTTCAGTTGAGATTGTATGCATTACTTTTCCTAACAGTAGAAACATTTGGCTGCTTTTTTTTTTATTCAAAGTGTAGTTATTCCTGTAGATAGGCACCTTGCTTACAGTAAACAAGTGCCAACACCAGTGTACCAGAACACACAAACTGTAATTTGCACGTCTAGACTTTATTATTACGGCATTTTAGTTGCAATTTATCCCAGACACACAAGTCAATGTAATTTTACACTTCATTATGTCTGCTGCTGTTTTCCCAAGCAAATCAGCATTAAAAAAAAAAAAAACCTGCAGAACTTTAGCATTACTAAAAAACTCTGGAAATGACAGTAGGTGCCAGTCTGTAGAGCAAAAACCATTTTTCCACAATCCCTCTTCTCACTAGTCATCAGCTATTCATAACAGGGCTTATGCTATTTTTCAGATTCATGGAATATGAAATTATAAGATACTACTATTTATTAATAAATGACTCAACCAAAAGGTTTTGAGCCTGCAGAGGTAGCTAGTTACACAAAAGGAAAGCAGAAAAGCAATCCACAACCTAATCTGAGTCTAGAGAGACCACAGGCCTTTTCAACTGCTTCAGAATTCCTATTATAATGTATATATTTAAGTAAGATATGTTTGATCATCTTATTATATTTTCCCTTCCCAGTATGTGACAGGAGATTAAAGCAGATCATAATTATCCTTTATATTGCTTGACAAGCTCACCATCAGTGTGACAGGTGATCTGGAATGTTGTCTTCAGTGTGCTCCAACCACAGCTTTGACATCGCTGACGTTTCAGATACAGCAGGCTCAACACAGAGGAACTTGCTGAAGTTACCTCAGTGGCTTCTATTTATCTGTACTTCCCAGCTCTGTGACCTTCAAAGGACATACAGTCATTCACATGTCATTTGGCCTTACTGCTCTATTGTTCTGCAGGCCTTGGTGGATTTCCCAGGGAGATTTATGGACAGCTAGCTTCATGGGATGTACATGACTCTTCCAAAAAAGCCCAAACAAGCCTAATGCCAAAACCCCACACCAACAAAAACTGCCTTGTCTTTTGAACAGTGTTCCCTCCCACAAATGAGTGGAGTTTCTGAAACTCCAAACCTGCATCATGAAGGATGAAGCAATCACAAGACCAGTTCAGGGTGGCGGTTGAATAATAAATACAAATTAGGCTACTACAGCAGGCCATGAGAATAAGGAAATTAAAACATTATTTAATATGGTATTTACTTATTCATGAGGAATAGTAAAATAAAAAAAAAAACCTTCCAGACTGCCCTGGGCATTATGATGCAAATGCACCTTGTACTTGGGAACTGTTGCAATGTCTGAATGCTTAGAAATATGTATAAGCTGCAGTCAGGAGAAAACACCATGCCAGTCATTTTCAAATGGGTCTTTCCATAAATTACTTTATTTCTCATTAAATGAGCACAGAGTCATTACCATATTAATAACAGATATGTTTATTATTACATATCCATCAGTGCGGCTTTCAATACCACTTGAAACATGCAAATCGTCCTAAGGACGAATCAGTTTTCCAGTGCTTCTTATTTAATACACAACTGCAAAGCCATTATAAATTATTGAGGAGGTATTTGGTTAAGAAATAAAATAAAATAAAACCATACTGCCCATACCATGAATGTATTCCTGCTACAAAGCAAGAGTCTGACAGCATTTACTGAAATTCCTGAATTTCACCCAGAGCTTTTGCGTCTTTTTTTTCCTGCATTGCCTGCACATCTCTTGGCTTATGAACAAGAATCAGTCTTTCTTTGTAAGAGGAATTCTCACTCAAAGATTGTACTTAATTTAGAAATGCATCTAGCATCTACAATACTTCAACCAATTAAAGTTCAATAAAAACTACTGATAGGCAATAGTTTTTTAGAGGTTTCTTTTGCTTAGTTTTAGGTTTCTACATTTATCGACATGGCAATAATACAATTATCTCAAATTAAGGCACTAAAAGAACAATGTAAAACCAAGTAAAAGTGTTCTAAGAATAATTTACAGTTCAAACAGTGCATATATTTCTTAAAGGTTTGTTAACTTAATGTACGTTATCACTTAAAATTGTAAGGCAATACATTATACAGTAATAGAAATGATGTACCCCAAAATATGCTTCCAAACTCGGTGGTTCTTTTTACTGTTAGTTTCTAATGCCTCTAACAATAAAATAATTCAGTATGGCTTGGCAAAAATGCATAGATTAAAGGCAATTACTTGTTTTTCCCCCCTTTACAAACCTGCTGCATCAGTATTTTGTAAAGCATAATGCAAAATATTTAACACTTTGATCCATTCCATAGTGGGTGGTTAGCATTAAGGCTGTAAAGAACTCTGCAGTGAAGGCACTGAAGTTCAAGTGATAAGGCTTCATTTTAAGCTAGTTCTGCAGTCTTCAAGAGCACAACTTAAGAGTCTTGAAAGCAATTGCAGTCCTTCTCGCTGAGAAACCTTCCTCTTCTACTCCGTTTCATATGCTCATCTTGACATAAATATCCCCTTCACAGGGTTAACAGTCTTTTTCTTTCACTGGTACAAAGAAAGTTGGCTGCATTTCATTGTGACTGACAGGCTTTTTTGAAAAAATCCAAAAGGCAGCACCTTTTTTATATACCTAGCTAAGCTTTATTTGCTTTAACTTGCATTACATAGTAATAATTAATCTAATCTACCTTGAGGCAAACCCGCAATTAAACACCCTCAGCGTGCTTTTGTGCCAAAGCAAGGAGGAGACAGTAATAGCAATCTTAACCCTGAAGCCTGTGATAGTTACGTTGAAAGGAACAACAGCCCGTCTGCACTGCTCTGTGTGGTTAAAAAAAGCCCTGTTTCTCTGACTGCATCCCATGAGGTTCCATTAAGCACTGTACATGTGGTTAGCTGGAAGAAAAAAGAAAACAGACAATTAATAACAAATATAAAAATTAGCTTTGTAACACTAGTGTGTGTTTGCCAAGAGCCTCAGTGAAGAAAAGACTTGATTTTAACAGATTTTTTTTTGCAATTGACAAGGTGCAATACTAACATCATACCTACATAATCTTCCACAAACTGTTCTCAGTTTCAAACAACGTTAAGCAAACACAGAGATCAGACAGATGATAATATTACTGCAGCTTTACAAGTAAGCAATTAAGAGCCAACAATCATGGGTGTATTCATGGCAAATGCAAGGTGACCCTTTTTCACTTGCAGGACAAGAAAAGGCTCTCTAGGCTAAGAGCACGCACATGCAGTTGCAGAGCTCATCTGATGCACAGGAATTTTGGCTGGTTGGTTGTTTTCCTCTTCAAACATGCATTAACTTGACCAAGTGCCCAAGTCCAACTGTATTAAAACAAAAGATCTCAGCTGTGCTAATACAATGTGAATAAATCAGCAGACTGGAAGCTATAAAGTGTAGGTTCTGATCTCGAAGCAGTACTGCAAATGCCAGCAAGTTCATCATGAAGTTCTGATTCACTGTCATTAGTGGTAAGTTATTAAAATGAGGAATAGAACTGAGGATGAACTTTCATATGCAAAGCTCCTTTCAAGGGGTCTGAGACACCTCTCCATGAAGTCAAGGAAGCAGTGCCTACCGACTGCAAAGAAAGGTGGGTCAGACCCTGAATGAAATGTACTGAAATGTCTTTAAGCATGTGTTCAAGTCTGTATCCATTCAACAAACCAGTTAATGCCTGCTTACATGGTAGGACTCCATCACCGAGGGCAAGTTCTGCTATACTGTCTGACAAGAGAACAATTTTCAGATACTCAGTAAAAGCCAGATACATACATCCCATAAAAATCATTGCTCCTTCTCTTATTCCCACACTTAGATAAAGTGGTGGGGGAGGAGGAGAACTGCAGGATAAATGAGTCCATAGAGGCTGATACAACAATTGACTGCCTCCTGGGAGGAAAAGAGCCTGCTGCTCCTCTGCTTTATCACCTCCCTGACCCCAGCAGAGCATCCTCCTACTTACCTGTCCTCAGCTTTGGCAATCACTGCACTTCTCAGTACACTGATCTACTCACTAGCTTGGCACAGTTAGTCTACAGTTTTTGACAGTCAGGAAACTGAACTGTTTACCTTCATGGAAGGGTCCAAAATGGATCATTTCAAACTTATCTAGGATCCAAGGACAGAAAAGATGGAGAAGACAACAGAGAGGGAAAATCCTTCCGTTTAAGTAGGAACAGGCTGTCAAATGAGCTCAGCTACTGTGCTGAGCCTACCAGTTAAGTGTTCAGTATATAAGTTATACTGTGAATTTATTTAATAAGCCAAATTTAAACACCGGTACATTAGAAGTGAATTTTCCTAAAAAAAAAAAATTAAAAAAAAAAAAAAAATCCATTGCCTCTTCTTTTTAAACACACAGGACAGAATATGTAGTGGTATCAGGGCCTAGGCTGGACATAGTCCATCCCAGCACTACTTGTCTAGTTCATAGATACAACTCACAAAAAATTTGTCTGAGAAAACCACAAAAATGTCCACAGTGCAACTGCCAGAATGAAGAGTTCCAACCTGGTCTTTTTTTTAATGCTTCTCTGCTCAGTGGAACTCTGAATCTTTTCACTGTTTGCTCACATTGCTCTGCAGGTGCCAGGCAGGCCCCACTACACTCCAGTCAACCCAGTGCCAGAGTGTGTCACAAAGACACCCAGGGAGCTCCCTGAGCACCAGGGCAGTGCAAGGGCCCCCACCTGCCTCTTGCAGACATCTCCAGGCAGCATGACAGGCAGGAGCACACACACACAGCACTCCTGCTGCTCAAGAGCTGTGCCTCTCTAAATGGCTTATGCCCAACAAGACTCTTTCTCCACAATCAATGACTACAATATGCAGCATTAAAACAGAGTTTCTTACAATTAATTACATGTTCTAAGAAGCTCTGTCAGTATTTGATACCATCAAGAAGCAAGATATCAGTTATGTCATCAAGTTCACTGATGGATTTGGGGTCAGTCTAGAAGAGTAATATAAATATTAACTGTTTGATCCATGTCACGGCTTGTCAGATAAATTCAAGAAGCTAAAGAGGTAAGATACCATGCAGGTATTAACTTCAGAATTGACAGAAAACCTAAGAGCTTTATTTCTTCCTAAGAACTTGGAAGATCTCCTTGGGTGATGGAGAAAGGTGTGAGCAGAGGCTGCACACCAGAGCAGCTGGAGAAAATGCAAGGCTGCAGTATTTGGAACAACTGATCTGACTTGACATCCACTTATGCAAGACCATCATCATCACCCTTCCTCCTTTTGTTCTTGAGGCTCTCCCCCAAACCTCTGTAACTTTGGAATCCAACAGAAAATCCCAAGCTTTTCTCCTGTGGATTTATGGTTGGATTGTTTTTGTTGTCATGCTTTGGATTTTTTGGCTTTCCTTTAGGCAAAACATTCCTGGATTAATTTTCTGCTGAAAAACAGATCAGTTCACTCTGGTAATCTGTGAAGCATGAACTGAATCAAGATAAAACTCAGGAATGTGCAGCTGTCCTCCTTCTGGTGCTGGTGAGCTAGTAGACTAATTGTATCTTTAGGATCTTAAAAACAGAGCTTTAATAATGGTGTTTCTCATTTTTTAAAGAAGTTCCATTCCCTACTTGTGCATTTCTGTGATTCTGTAACACTCTCAACAGGACAATGCTAACAGTATTAATAACAGCAATAGTCTGGGTACCTGATGTCCCCAAAAATACCCATTCCTTTAAGAGTTACTGTAAGCTTTCAAATATCCAAATCTGCTCCTTCTATAACAGATTAGCTGCACACTTATCCTTGCAACTCCAAACCAGCACTTCTATTAAGACAGAGTGAAACAATCAATTAATTGGTTTAAGAGAATGGATTTTTCTCCCAAAAGAGTATGCATGAAAGCTGGTTATTACAGCTACCAGAGGACCTTGCAAGGATAAAATGGAGAGCATACTCAGACTGCAATTCAAAGAGGTTTTGGAAGAAAAAGTCTATCACTCTAAATATCCAAAGGTGAAATAAAGAAGTATGGGATTATCTTGAAGGCCTTCAAGAATGTATTAGGCCTTCATGAATATATTATGATCTCAAAACTATGATCCCTGGGAGTGTTCAAGGCCAGGCTGGATGGGGCCCTAAGCATCCTGATCCACCCTGGCAGAGTGGGTTTGAACTAGATGATCTTCAAGGTCCCTTCCAACCCAAACCATTCTAGCATCACTTATGTTTTAGAATGGAAGTCTTGGGGACAAGAAAATCAATGTCCTTTTTGTCTTTCATATTTTTTCTCATCTGCTCCCTTCAAGGAGGATGTTTCATGATATACCTCATGTCTCCTTATATGCACAAGTCTGCTTTTACTGCATTTCATGCCAGGAATGTTTGGTAGCCCTGCCAATCTGGGAGGACTCTTTTCTTACTGAGACAATAGTTTCTACTCCATACTGTCAATTCATTCAGTTATTTGGGGAGAAAACAACACACAGACTGTATCAGGAAGCTAATAAAGGTCAGAATCAGATTATAGCAACCTAAGCATTAAAACGTGTATTTTACACCATGTCGTGGTTAATGCATACGGTCACAAATAGTTTACAAAAACAACTGCTGGGATAGAAGACAAATGGGAATGAGTAAGCAGGGAGGAAGAACAGAATTAATACTTAATTAGCCTCACAACAAAAGAATTGGCCTAACAACAGACAGAATCTGTAAGTTTCTCATTTCAGCCCCATTTGCAGAAGACTTCTAGCATACACAAGCTCTGAGTCAATCCATGGATGGGATGACTGTGGATCACCCTTGCTGCTAAATGCCTTTACTGACATATCCACTGGGCCTAGCTCTAAACAGGAAAAAAACCCAGCTCCCTCCCAAGCACTGGCAGGCCAGGTACCACCTCCATGGTACCTTTCCAAATGTGAAGAGCTGATAAATTTACTGTAGTAACAGGAGAATTCTGCTCCTTCCTTTGGGATTTGAACAAAGATTTAGATCAGCACTTCAACAGCCATAACAATGGAATTATTTCACAATTCCACATGCAATAGGACTAAAGATGGAGCGGTTTTTTAGCCAAGAGGATCTGTAGTTTTTGTAGCTTATTTCTCACCTAGCTTTTCCAGAAGTATTTTTAACAACTTTTCGGAATGACTGGTTTGCTGAGGATCTTGTAGACAAAGTTCTAGGAGAAGCACGAACAAAAGAAGATGGTGGTGTCTTAGGGATCTTCTTTACTAAATGTGTCACCCACTTCTTCTGTTCATCTTGACAGGATGCCAACAAGAGCATATCTCTTGCTGTAGTTACATCATAACTCACTACAAGGAAAAAGGAGAAAGATGATTCAGTGAAAACCCGGGCTCCTTTTCAAAGTAAGAGTTATGGCACACCAACTGTGCCACTGGAAGGAACAATGGCACCTATATACATTCTTGTACTGGGTTTGTTTATATCTTTTTGGAAGACAACAAACAGCAGGGAGGATTATGAATATAATGTTTTTCATGACTTGTCATTCTGCATTAAGATTCTTGAGTCTTAACATGAACATTTGAGAAATGAGAAACTTAAACTAATTACAATTTTAATAAGCTGAAGAGTTGTGTGGGTGCCTTATGGCCAAGTTCCAGAGTACATACCCTGAATGCTCCACTTCACAGAGGAGAAACTTTTGCTCCAGTCTGTGAGGTAGCTGAAGAACCACTCTGCAAGGCCTCAGCAGAGCTTGCTGATGCAGCCACTGCAATTGTTCCCACCACGGGTCAGGTATGAGAGCAGAGGGAACGGTGAGGGCACCAAGGAGCTGCCCAGTACCTGGGCATAAACCTCTAGGGAACCTTGTGCTCTCAAGGCCCTCAGCAGAGCTCCACCAGGTACACCACAGTCCTCCCTACAGAGGTTTGCCACAGCTGCCTGTTCATAAACAGTGTAACAGCCTATTGCTTTAGTAGCAATTTCCACATTTAAAGTCACTGAACTTCAGTTTTAAGTTTAAAATTAAACTGAAGTGCTTTTATTCACCTCCAGTAGTTCAGCAGGTTTGGCTTAACCACATGGAGAATACAGAACAGAAAAAACCCATGAGTATACCTTTACACGGTGCAATTAATTCCTCCTTTTTATCCAAGTGGTCTCTGTGGCACTTCACATGGCATCTTCGACATTCTAGGGCAGCAGGGGGTTTAAAGACATGCCAGAGAGGTTTGGCACAGGCCTCACAGTTGGCTGGAAAGTGGTATAACGTGGGAATAAATTCATGGCCTTTGTGATTTAGAAAATTTGTCTTCTCTGCCGGCTGTACTGGTTCTACCTCCAAATCCTTCCTGCATTCCCCCTCATTAGCATAGAGAATCTGAAAAAGAACACTGCTGTGTTATTCTTGAAGCACTAAGTACTTTTATACCCTTTCCAAAGAAGCCACCACTTTTGCAAGAGAGTTGAATTGACAGGAGAATATACTTCTTTTTACCTGGAATATTTTAGGAATTTCTTCAGTTTCAGCTCTATATACATCTCCTTGAGTTACAGGCCGGACATGAAACAGCTTACTAGATTAGAAGAAACATTAATCAGAAAATGCTAAAAAGTTATGTATGGTTCAGAACAATTATCAAACTGCTTTGAAGTTCTTAGAAATTATGCAAGCAACACAACCTACTTCAACACTGCAATATGATTTTGGGAACTAATTCATAAACCATACCAATTTTGTCTACCCACGTAAGACCAAAATATTTCACAGCATGGAAAGAAGGTTATCTTACAATGGATTCAAGATCCATCATGATAAATTTACTTAAGATAAAGGCTTTCAAATACTTCCTCAAAACACTAGGAAGTCTAACATTATTGCTAGAAAAGCTTAGTGAAAACCTGGATGAAAGTAACCATATTAAGTAGAATACTATCCAGTAGTTTTTTTACTAAATCATGTTATGGCTTGATGAACAATCTGTGCCAAAACATCACAAAAGGAAATCTGGGGCACCAGCTGTTGAAAAAAACTATTTAAATTGGAACAAACATCCTGTGGGTCAAGACTCTTAAGTCCACCTCTCCCAAGATCCTGTTTTCAGCCATGGCTGTAGCAGGTATTTAGGAAAAGAGAGTACAAAACAGTTCTAACAGAAAATAACCCTTTTCCTGGTTATGAGCAATTGGCAGCTGAAGCACTTCCTGAGTTTGAGAGTCCTTCCAGACCACTGTATTTGTTATTCCCTGATACATCTATTCATGAATTCTAAAACCATTTTTCAATTACTATTCTGTAAGATCCCATAATGTCAATCAGCTGTTCAAACACCACAGTCGTGTACCAGTGAAGGGCTTCAGTGATATTTGATACCATTTTCCTTATGTATAACCAATGTAAAGGAACCACAATTAATATATTTTACCACTTTAAACAGAAAACAGCTGGAAAAGTTAGAAATGCTTTGGACTAGAACAGCAATGATCCTTTCTCTTTTTTCTCTAACTTATAGCAATCATAGGACAAAGAGCAAGTACTGTCAAAGTTCTGTTAATGGTAAAATACAGATAGACATTTTCCAGCTAGCATGGGAAATTAAGAATTATTTATGGAATTTTTATTTCAAGCTTCTGGATTTGCTATCTGCTATTTCACACACAACACTCTTTTGTCAACTTGTATCCAAAACTAACAATGACTTTACTTACTCTATATCTAGTACCATAGATGGATTAGACTGGTCCTTGTCTTTTTCATCATTGTAGAACAGTATCTTTTTACTGCTCACCACCACATACTGTGGAAAGAAAGGGTAAAACAGTTGAAATCGCATTTTAAAAAGCAATTTATTTATCCTAATGTACTCCCACATACACATAAAAAGCCAGAGTAAATGAAAGGTTTCAAATTAACATCAGGAGATATTCAAATCAACCTGAAGGCAGCTATACTACAGACAGCTCTGCAGTGATACAGTTGCAGCTGACTGAATTGTCCCTGGATCACTCTAAAATGCTTGTGATGACTCTGCAAGTCCATCTGTACACAAACTCACAAATTGCAGTTGCTACTAGCAGGTCACTAGGAAATGTACTATATCACTGAGAGTGACACAAAGCAAAAGCTATCACTTATTGATAATGTAAAAAACTTCTCTAGTTCTACAGGCCTGCAGGACTCACTGGCACTTCACACCAAACTGCTGGTAGGCTAAAACAGAGTCCTATGGCTCCTACTACTTCCTACACTTCCAATTTAATAGACTGGTAAAATAAACAGCTAAAATGAATTAGCAGAAACACAGGTCTGGTGCCAGTGAATACACTGAGATAGTTAAGATCAAACACCTCTAACCTAAGCACATCCCAGTAAGTTCAAGACTGGTATTCACTGTCTGCTGCTCTTCACTGGGAGTTGCTAGTCTAACATATTTGCTGGAGCTGTCCACAAGCATAAGCCCAGTGACAGCTGTGGCTGTTCCCTCCCCTGCAGTTTCAAATGTTTTAGAAGGAACTGTAAGATATAAGACACTAAGGAGGATTAAAAGGAGGCAAACTGGCAGCTCTGACTACCCTGATCTCCTGATTCACAAATAATATAACCCAGAAGAACAGAAAAGCATGAGAGTGAATGCACCAATAGTTCATCTTGAATCCAGTACTGGCAGGTAACTGGATGGGTTTCTGCACAATGCAGATACTGATAATTTGAATAAATGCCTACTTCTTATACAAAGGAAGGTTTCAACCTCATTTTACATAGCACTTGAAGCTGACCTCAAAACCTGAGTATGAAAGTCACCTTAAGTTTATACAACAGCATTTTTAAAATGTGCTGTGCAAGGTGTGAGCTACAGTTGTAAATCTCAGTTACTGAAATGCACCTATAAAACGTCATGAAAGGGCATTCTGTCACAATTCCTTAATAGAAAGCCTGATCAGTTTGAGTAAGTACTAAATGTGAGCCTCTCGTGATTTTTCCCATTGAACAAAAAGACTGTACTTCAATTCCTTTATCCACTCCAATAGAAAACTAATGCCTTTTTCATCTTTGAAGAGTGCACCTCTGCCTTTCAGAGATAAGAGCAAGCCCTTCAGATGACAACTATCACAAATGCAAATTCTGACTGTAAAGGGATTCAATTATCACACTCTATATAAGCCCTGGTAAAAGAACAATATAACCTCACCAAAAAAAAGTTATGTACAACAGTGTCAATATCCTGTTGTGAACATATTAAAAAATCTTCTGACAGTAGTTCTCTTTTACAGTAGTTTTTGAAGGATATTATATCATCCTTATTTGGGATGAAATTAAGTTCCAAATAAAAAATAAGAGTAACCCATTTCAATGTTAGCTTTAGGTATAACTGAAGTGTTTATTCTCAAGTAAGTTTTCCACACTCACCCCTCCCTAACTTAAGCTAAGTAACACAGAGGGCATCAGGCAAAAACATCAGTGCTACTGACATTTGAGTCAGAAATGCAGCAGCTCAAATTTTAACAACTCAGGCATCAATCCAATTACACTCCTAATATGATTTTGCTTTTCCTTTAATTTAATCTGCACATGCCTATATTTGAGGTTGCATATACCTCCTACTTTCACAAAACTGAAACTGCAGTAGAATTAGGAAGAGAAGCACCTGAGGAGGCTGACCACCTGCCAGCTTGTTTCAGCTGCAACAGTCGCTGAAACAAGTTCAGTTCAGCCAACAGAATGTACATGTGAGTGAACACAGTCCCTCCCTACTGTGTCTCACTGATATGAAACTCAGCTAGTTAAGGAACCTTATCAGTACAATTTATTTCATGACTGAGCCACCCATCTGCAGCTCAAATTCCTCCGAAGTGTGAGCATATTCAAACTAGGGAAGTGTTGGAAAGGAATGGATTAACTGCCTAAAATATCTTGAGGCAAGTAAATATGCCTATACTGGGCATGCCTGAAGAAATTCTGATAGTCTTTCACTGGAGAAGCTGCATTTATCAGGAGTTTAAAATTTCATTTGTCAGAGAATGCAAATATAATCTCGATTTTTAAAAAAGGGTACTTAGAAGCATTCTATCAGAAAAATGACACAATATTTTATATAATCCGGAACAGAACAAAGCTACCTGATTTGTGCCAGGCACCATCAATTCTATAACAAGAGGATTCAAGCAGCCTTAGCAGTCAAACAGAACTACAGGAAGCATCTGCCATTTGGTTTTGTTCCTGGTGGTGAACACTTTTTTTGTGGGTAAAGCACCTTCTCTTTCTGTATACTTCTGCTATTAATATTGTTGGTTTTATTGTGCTTGCCTTAGTCTTGCTTTGTGCTTTCAGTAAACTGTTTAACTCAACCCATAAATTCTGCTTTTGTTCCTCCCTTACCCAAAGGGGTGGGGGAAAGGTGACTGGCCATTAGTTGAAATAGGGCAAAACTTATCACTCGCTCCCAGCAAGCCAGAATAGGCGGTGGTTTTAACTTACAGACAAACCACCAAAGCCTGACATTGATGTAAAAATAGGTGGGTCTGGAACTCAAACACTTGGAGTGTTTAAAGAAGGCCATGGAAGCCCACTGAAAATAGCAGTACTTAAAGAGTAGAGCAGCTAAAGACCCAATACAAACCCTCAAGTGCTTCTGTGACAGGAATGAATCCCTTCTCCCTTAAATTTTATAGGAATCATTTCCAGCTGTTGTAGAATGTGAATATAAATAGGAGCATTTGAGAAATACCTTTCAACAAGAATCAGAAAATTACTTCAAAAGTGTCATTAATAACTCAGTAATTCCCAGTAGCAGGCTTTGAATATAAAGAAGATGAAGGAAAAGAAACTGTTTAATACAATAAGTTTTTAAAATTTAAAAAATTCTAGAGACCATGTTCACTTTTGTATTTAGTTGTACTAAAAGATGATCAAAGGGGGAAAGTGAGAAGCCAGAAAAGATAATCAGAAATTGGTTCCAAGTATCTCAATTTGAACATTGGATGTTTCAAAGAAACAGATCATAACCTTTGCAGAGGCAAAACAAAAAACTGCTTTGTTTGGAGTGGGAATTCTGGCACAGAGATCACGTTACTGAAAGAAAATCAGTTATTTTTAAGAGAAAACAATCATTTTAAAGGTAAGGGAGACAGAAACCTCCTTGGAAATCATGTGTAGCAAGTTAGAGTGTGATGCACTCTTCCATGACCCTCAGTACATTTAAGTGTGGTATTCCCTATTCTCTGCTGCCAAGTTGCACAAAGAGGTTCTTTTTCAGTGACAGAATTATAAAGATGCTTACTCAAAGAAGAAACGTGATTTTTAATGGTCCCAAGATGCTCACTGTAAAGCATTTGTAAATTTGCATGATGTCATTACTAAAGGTTTCATACTGAACTTGAATTTTCTTGAGTTTTTTTTCTTCAATCATGTACAAACACTAAATTACTTTTAATTATTTTGTTTGTTTCTTAAATACAAGTTGTAAAATCTATTCACCACATGCCTAGAAACTTTTCCAAGGAAACTGAGGAAGAAAGGAAAAAAGGCATCTGTACCTGTTTCTTCCAGCCATGCCGCCTTATATTTCCTTTGTTTGGTACTGAAAGCCAACCTTCAAGTCTTGATTCTGGTTTTAAAAAATGCATATTTAATAATTTTGTGTATTTATAATATTAAAGCAGAATAGCACAAAAGCAAACTACTACTAGAAAGGAAGATGTACTACATGCAGTAATGAGCAATTACCTATTCAGCAAAGCAGAATAAAAAGCACAGCTAAATAAAATGAAGATATAAGCATTTAATTCATGCTTCATCACAAGCCAACATCTGATTACATCGTTACTGCACAATAAAAGTAAAGCTGTTTTCCTTGATGCCAATATCCAACATTGTATGTAAATAGTTTGCAAACAGCCAGGCAGGAAAGACTTTGCTTTGAAAATATATTACAGCTTAAATTAAGAGATTTTCAATGTAAACATAATTTAACATTCAGAGGGGCTGTATGAAAATACTCAGCAGGAAGATGCAGGAAGTAAAATAAATCAGATCCACATTTTCCACAGGAAACAAAAAAAGGAGAGAGAGCACAAGAGCAAGCAAAGCTACATGGGTGTCCCATTACTCACAGAAGATAAGCATAGGAGATAATTAAATAAGGAATGCAGGAAGAATCAACTAGATATAAAGAATAAGAGACAAGTATTTTACTCAAATTTTCAATGAAAAATTATCCAAAGAGAAATGTAATATCTTGTTTTCCCACCATTAAACTACTGAAATAATTTAGCATGATACAAAAAAAGGGACAGAAAAGCCACAGGAAAATTTGCATTCTGCCCAATGTTGATTTAGAAAGTCCTTCCAGCTAACTGAGAGTGGCTTCTAAAATTTAAAATTATGAAGCCAGCTAACAGTTGCACTGAAAACTTCAAAAACATTAAGTTAAAATTTTCTGAAACATTCTCCACAACTATTTATGTCCTGAGGAGCTACTGGTTTCTTTTGTCTTTCAGGAATTACTCCATGTGAGGTGTATCCCAGCAAGTTCTGAAATGCATTCAAATGCATACAAGTTATTGTCCATGTGCTTTGCTATATAGAATTACAATGGGACTGACAGCCTAGCAATCATTATAAGGCATGTAAAAGCCCTTCCCACATTAGCCTTACAGCAGACAATATTTAGAAATGGACTACACTTAGAAATATGGAATCATTTCCCATCATTTCTCCACACAGAATAGCTTCAAAATACTGGAGAGCCACTGAAGTACTGGTATCAACTGGAAGAAAAGCATGTTAGCAGAACTCATTCCTGTAAGAGAACTTCCCAGAAAAATGAAGGAAATTTGTACCTTCCTGCCTTCTCACATCTGCATAAGAACTGTGGAAACTGGGGGTGCAGGGGTCCCCACACTCCCCAACTCTAACCCCTCTGCTATCCCAGACTATCCCCAGTTATAGGCACTCAGTAGCTTTGGAAAAGAAAACCTACCTCCTCCACATCTACAGGCCTCACAGATATATTTACCTTGTTTTGAATACTTTGATCAATTTTTACATTAAAAGAAGATAATAGAAACATCCAAAAACTCAGGTTTTCATTGCAAAACAAAATGATTAATTGCTAATAAAAAACAAAGTATGGGAAACAGTCGTTCAAAAGGAATATAGGAAGGATGACTTGTTAAAAAAAAAAGAAAAAAGCTTTGTTGAAATTGTGGCATATAAAAATCTGGAAAGATCCAATGATGAAGAATTTTAAAAGATGCTTGTAGGGACAGTAGAAGTTTTTCTAGGTTCCCTTCTATTTCAGCATGTTCTGAAAACAATTTCAAAAGAAGTAGGAAGTAAATGAGGTATTTCAAGTGAATCCGTTGACATTATTTTCTGTCTACCACAAATCTATTTTAGGGAGCAAATTCTATTCGAATGAGAGATGATTTCTGAGCTGTGAATAACATCTTGCAGTTGAAAGTAACAGTTTCTGACCATACTCCTTTTCAACAAAGCTAAAATTCGTCTGGAACCAAATGTACTCTTGAAAGGGTAGATGAGCTCTTTCATTCCAACCTCGCCACAAAGGTTGCTCTCAAGTAATATTTATAGTGCATTTTCATTTCTCTTAACAGACTCAGCATAACTGCAAATGCTCATCTGGCCATTTCACAAATATTTGATCCAGGAAGACTAATATTTATGAGTGTTCTGATTAAGTAATTAAGAAAATATGGGCTATCTAGACTAAAAAAAAGAATCTTCCATTCCTGTCTTTAAAAATAGGCTCAAAACTATTGCCTGACAACTTTGCTGTATTTTGGAAAGAATACCAGAACTGATACCTCATATTTGCAATCCAGTAAGTCTAAGATAGGCCTCAAAAATATCTGATGGCTAGCTGGACCTGAATAGGATATGAAGAAAGAATTCCATCAAGATCTTGTAGTTATCTCTGAATATATTTAAATGTAGATTTGCATTCCAAACATCTTCATGGCTAGTATCCAGGATTCATGGGGATTCAGTACAATAACAGCGTGACTTCAATTAAATCACACAAGACAACCATGACTGTAGTGCTTTACAAGACTTTCTGTTGTTCTGGAGATAAGTAATGTGGGTGCTTTCATGAACAGCAGAGCATCTCTTTCCAATGTTCAAGAATTCCTACTCCTAAGAGTCTCCCACAGCAACCAAAAACCTGGAGATACCATCTTGCTAATTCTTTCCATTCTTCCGGTTTGGATTTTTCCTTCTGCAGACTGTCCTACTATAATTTCATGTGGATTTCACCAAGGATTTCTGACTGGATCTTGCTTTGGGGTTTATTCAGGCTGCTTCGGTAAGTCCTGAGTCCAATAAAACTGCAGGGCTAAATGCACCACGCATTTATAATTCTATCCTATCTTTGTGCAAAACATGACAACATATGCTGTAAAATATTATGTGCTGCAGTTAAACCTGTAGGGCAACTGAATTGCTTAAATGATCTTGCCAATCAGATAAGAAGAAGCAATTCACAACAGGTTAAGTGCCCTGTAACAATTAGGAGAAAAAATCTTCATGCTCCTGATTATGTTCCATCTTGGCAAAAAAGAATTCCGTTTACAATCATGAAAGTATAAAGACTCCCTACATCCAGCCAGGAGGAAGAGGCATTCCAAAGGCATAATTTAAAAGCAAATACCTCAGTTGTTTCAGCAAGGACTCTGTTAACACTGGGGACACCAACTGAGATATGAGCTGCTATTTGAATCAATAACCAGGTGTCAGAGCTACAAAACACGCCCAGAATCAAATACAAGGAGAAACCTTCATCCACATAATGATCTTTCCCATGTAAACGAGCAAGAGCCTGAGAATAACCTGGATTGTGTAAAGGGGCCAATCCCCACCTTGGCAGAGGTATAAGTTGTCATAGCAGCTACCAGAATTTGAGAGAATATTTTAGCCAATGGCAGACAGAAAACACCTCCAAGTGAAATGCATCTGTAAAGTGTGTGATTCCTCTGTGTCTATTTCTAAATAGAGAATTTTTTTCCTTCGAATGTTATGAGTATAAATTTTTTTCTCAATTAAACCAAAGACTGCCCATTGGCAGAATCATGACCATGGAATCATTCTTTTATATATGAAATCATATGCTTATATTATTTTGTATCTTTATTTTTTCCCCTGGTGATGTTTTTATTTTAACAGGAAAATGAATTAATAATACTATAATTACTTATTATAAAATTCAACCATTTATTTGCTTAAAGTTTTTTTAAGTAGTATCTTTGCCTTTAGAACTGGTGCACCAGCTAGAGAATCCTATTGACTACTCATCACATCCAGCTCTTAAACAAGATGCTATTCAAGGTTCTCTGAAGGAATGGCCATGCTTGGGTTGTGGAAGTGATGGGAACTTGGCGCACAGTTGAAGAGAATCAACATCATGCAATAAAACTGTAGCAAATGAGCTGCTGTAATATGCCACCTTCTGTTTTGTACACTAATTACTTGGTTCACAGAAAAAAAACTGTGTGCTGGACAATTTCCTCTTTCTGTGGCATGGGCTATTTCTACTCTGAAGTCTGGCTGGGTTCTTTGTCATCTTTATAATGCTACTGCACTCCTCTTTTGCCCTCTGCTTAGCTCTTTGACAAGTGTGTGAAGTTTGACTACACTAATGTCACTTAATCTCCTTTAATTACCAAATTGCTTCTTATTCAGATCCTGATCAACCCAGAAACTCAGTCAAAAAAAAAAAAGGCAGCATGTAGGGACATGATCTAAATCTAGAGAAGTCCTAATAATATGTATTAGAGGTCCTACCTGTCTCAAACCAGCAGGACAACTGCAGTAAAAATCAGAGGCATGTGTAGAAAAAAGGGCAAAAAAGAGAAGAGAAATGAAAAGCTAGCAAAAAGAAATCGTTGAGGGCTAACAAGTAGACACCTCACCCAAGAACTTCCAGTAACTGTCATGTTCTAATTAACAATGGGTATTACCAGCTGACTTAAAAAGATCTCGTACAGACTGAAATTTCTGCCCCAAAATGGAAGCAACAGATTACGCAGCCAAAAGCCTGATTACACACATCTCCAGAGGTAAAACTGAAAATAACCTTCCTTACTGAGGCAGACAAAGAAAGAGGTTTTTCCTACAGTCCATCCAAGATCTGGGACACAATGGGGTTGTACTGACACACTACTGCCCTTAAGAAAAAAATAGGGAAGGTATCTATGGCTGGATGGAAGCATTCATGTTTTCCATGTAACACACAACAGCCATCAAATAAAAATGGCTGAGAAGGGAAGTGAGGGAGTTCATAACTACTCTTTTGAGTAGAATAAATCTGGTCTGTTTGTTGTAGGAAAAAACCCTAAAGCTCTCAACTGAAAAGAGTTCAGAAATTTTCTACTAAAATTATGAATGACAGTCTTCTTCAATTACAAGACACTTAAAAACAATAAGGCTTGATTCCAATTTGTAATTTGAGGGGATAAAAAATCCACTTGAATGAGCAAAACCCCTCTGATTTTTTTAACCATATTAATTGGAATACACTAAAAATGAGTATCTAAAAGCAAAACTCCTGAGAAGTTCTGATACTTCAGAAATACCAGAAGGAATTCCTAGCAGGTGACAGCTAAGACAAAAAATGTTCCTTAATCAAGTTAATAATTCTAAGAATTTACAATGGGAGTTTGCCTTGAAGATGTTGTCAAAAGACAAAACCTTTACAAGATGGCAATTTACAGATCAAACTCCAGAATGCAAAAGGCTTCTTGAACAAAATGGAAGTAGTGAAGAAAAAGACTATACCATTATCTGAACAAATATCTATTCTAAAATGAAATTCATTACAGTATTAACTAAAAATAAAGATCTAAAAATACACTAGGGGAAGATAGGAAACAGACATAGAAAGGAGAAACTACATCAAAACATGTACTAAGACAGATAACCTACCTGAAATTTCAATCACTCTAAGACTCCTGGATAAACTCTAGAATGTGGCAATTTGAGCAGCATGAAGTGCATTAACAAGAAAAGACACATCTAAAATTATTCTATTTACTTTTATCTGACTACCCATCCACTGAAGTCATAAAATACCCAAAATAGCATTCTGGTTTCCATGTCTAAAAATATTTTTCTACAATGAAATTCAGACTTATCAAAAATAGAATAAAAATTTCCCAATGAATTCCAAAAGTTACTTAACCATATCGAAAAAAGATATATCGAGCTATGATGTACAGAAATTGTCAAGCACACCTGATTACATTAATTTTTTTCCTGTATTGAGAGGTACAGAAGTGGATCATGTGGAAATATTAACTGACTACACTTTTCAAACACTGGGAAAGGGGAGAGGTAAATAACTAACCAGTCTAAGAGTGGGTCTCAAAGTACAGTGCCTGGCACTGATACATGGAAATGGCTGGCTACGCTGTTTTAGATGTCTTATTTTAATCTGCTACATCAGAGTACCATATAACCATAAATTTATTATGGAAATTCCTCCAATTATTTTTCACATCAGCAATTATTGCCAGTTGTCACAGAGATGCTACATGACTGAATAAGAAGAGATAAGATCATGACAATTTTGCATTCAAGATATAAAGCACTATCATGATGTTGTAGATGTGCTGGCCCTGTCTTCTACTCACCAAATACTGCACATTGTAATCACTGTATTTGAAAAACAAGAGATGTAAAGAGACTCCTTCCTCAAAAGTGCATGTAAACAATGCTAATACCAAGCCATATAGTGGGAAGTGTGATGTAAGAAAAAAATTAAAGTTTTAAATATAAGCAACTAAGGTATGAAATTAAAAAAAAAAAAACCAAAGGAAGGAAGTGGAGACGTGATACAGAATCAGACAGCCAGAAGACTTTATGAAGCAATAACAAGGAGTTGTTTGAAACAATACCTTCCAGAACTATGTGTATGCAACACAACCAAGTAGTTTGAGCAGATTCAAATCT
The DNA here is from genome assembly GCF_036417665.1 of Passer domesticus. Classification (NCBI taxonomy): domain Eukaryota; kingdom Metazoa; phylum Chordata; class Aves; order Passeriformes; family Passeridae; genus Passer; species Passer domesticus. The sequence goes on from NC_087474.1 coordinate 113,763,089, forward strand.
GCTTTTCTCATACCTGAAAGATTTCCATCCGTTTCATCTGTCGGAAGACTGGCAACACTGGTAGAATCCATTCCTTGCTGGAGGTCCATGATTTTCCTTCGTAGTTGCTCTATGTCACTCTCTTTACTATCCAGCTGCATCTGGAGCTCATTCCTGTATGTAGATTCTTCTGCTAGTTGCTGTATTTATATACATACACATAGTTACTGTGTTACCAAAAACATGGCAGCCAAGTATTTTGAAAACAAAACTCATATATAGACATATACACACAAACACACACACATATATATGCATATATGTCTGTCTGTATGTATATGTGTGTGTATATATATATATATATATTATATATTCCACAGTATGATAAAAAAATTAAATTATTTTACCGCTTGCATTTCATTAAGCTCCTTTTGGTATTTCACAACCATCTGATTGAATTTCTCTTTTTCTTGATTAAGTTCTAATTGGAGCTTTCGATTTTCCTTCTCCTTCTTCCTCAAATCTTGCATGTTAGCTTTCTTTCTGTCTATTTTAAAGTCTTTCCGATTCATTATCTCAGCCAGTTTGTTGACAGCCTGTTAAGAAAAAGGAGAACCAGTAAGAAAAATGATACATGCAGCATGTTTCATTAAGAACTTCTCAGTTCCTCTATTTACAGGATCTCATAAAAAATCCCTTCACCAACAAAAATGGCCCTTACTCACAACTGAAGTAATACTGAAAAGTATACAGCATCAAAACTTATTCTTTCAAATGTAAATTTAACAACACATATTGTACATCATGGTTAATATAAACTTGATTTCAAAAGAACTAAGAGTTCACAAAAGCAAGAAACCTGAAATACTTCTGTTAATGCAAAGTAGTAATTGCTATTAAATTGCATAAAAAGTTGTACCTGTGTCTTCAGAGTTCTTTCAGTGTTTATGCTCTTCTCGTAATGCATTCTAATATTACTGATTTCCTCCTCTTTTTTCATTTTGTAATCTATTAAAATAATATTCAACTTTAAGTTATTTTAGTACAAGGTAATTATTTTTATATTTAATTACTTTCTAAGTGCATAGTTTTTTTCATTCTCCTGTTGCTTCCCTTTTTGAGCAAAATACAGTTTGCAAAGACAAAGATTACCAGTTTAACACTACTGCAATGACAGAAAATGACCAGAAGGATATCTCAGAAAGGCACAAAGATGAAATACTAAAGCCAACACCAAGCCCAAAATAATATGGAAGATAAACAGCAATATCTTCTTTCACTTCCCATTTCTTCACATATGCTTCAAATTCAGGCATGCTTCAGAACAGATCAACTAAAACTCCAAACATGACATACCTTCCTCTTGTTTCTTAAATTTTTCACTGATCTCTGTGTTTTCCTTTGTTATTAAATCAACATCTTTGGTTAAAGTGTTATTAGTTTCTTCCAGCTACATGAAAAGAAACACATTTTAGAATAAAGAACTTGACATAAATTCTAAAAATATCTTTAATACTATTATTTTAAATACCCTTAATTCTGTAACAACCATTTAATTAGAACACCTTCTGCCTATGTATACTTCTTAAAAAATGCTACTATACGTCTGTGCTGTTTTGATTTACCAGAAGGCTCAAAATACACCTGTCCCAGAAAAAAAAAATATCAGTGCAGAAGTGACAACACTGTGGTATGGAATCAAAAATCAACTTAAGCAAAGTTAGGTTGTCAGCTATGGAATGTGACAATTTTAGATTAAATTGTTCTACTTTGGAAAAACTAATATGTAGGGGCCTGATACCTTGAATCCAGACAGAAAAGTAGCTGACAGATGCTAGAACTCCAGCATTAAATCTAGAGTAGATACAAGGCATTTACTGCTAAGTAACTGTCATAAATCATGAAAATCAGGATAAAAACAAAACTAAATTTGGGCTAAGACAAAGCAGACACAGGTAAATATGTACAGAGCTGGCAAAACAAAGAAAAAAGCTGGAAAGGAAAACCACGATAACTTTGAATATATGAGCATGTTCACTGCCACAGCAGTGAAGGATCACTTAACAAATATATATTAAAAACTATGAAAAACCAGACATAATTGTATTCCTAAATAACAGTTTTGTTTGAAGCCTATACAAATGACTGCCTGTCAAGCTGACAAAATTATCAGAAACTTGAAACCAAAAATATATTGGCAAGAAGGTATTCTTTTGATGCTACAGACATAGTCTTCTAAATGCTGCTTAAGAAACAGTAGCATTCTGGAAATTTCAAGCTTAAAAAAGCAAATTCATGAAACAAACACTATTTGCACAATCTTTTCACAGAGATGGAATATCCATGGTAGCATTAACAGAAAGCTTTGAGCAACTGAGCCAAGCTCAGTTACACCTGGAACTTTCCACCCCCAGGAAAGAAAACATGCACATGTGCATTTTTAAGAAAATATGCACAACTGATGCTAAATGGGAAAAAGCAACAATAAAATAACTATGCTACATATGGCTTGCCGTTTGAGACTTCTCAGTTAAAGACATTTATCAAGCTCATACTAACATCCAAAAGCTATGCTATAAAATGTCTTCAAAATTTACATTTTGGGGATTGGGTTGTGAAACTTGAGACTCTCAAGTGGGTTTTTTTTTAAGACTAAGTTACTGTGCAATAAGAGTCTCTAATAAACAGCTCCACAAATTTACAAGACTTAAATACACTTGGCAATGACAAGAAGTAAATACAAAAGGGTTAATAACTGAATTATAGACATTCACTTGATTTTCATCCTGGCTTCACCTCAGATGAACGAATTTGGCTTTTTAGGGAGGCCACATGATGAAATTTAAAGGTTCCAAGTGAGCCCAAAATTTAAGATACTTAATTAGTTACCACTTACGATCACAACAAGACTTCATTAATTAAAACCATGAATTTTGGTTTCCAGCTGGAAGAGATTTATACAGTCATTGATAAGAGTTAATTTACCCTCCTTATGATGATGTCCTTATCAGTCAATTCCTGTCTGTGCCTTGATGCAGCTTTTTTGCTTTCCTGATTCAGTTCATAATACTGTTCTTCAGCAAGTGCTCGTGCCAACCGTTCCGACTCAGCTTTGGTTTCAGCTAAATCCAACTGGGTAGCAAGTGTTTCTCTGTAAAATCGACATTAAGACTTCATTTTCCTAAGCAAAACATTCCAAATTTTCAGGAAAACTATCAAACCCAAATTATACCACTCAGCTAATGGTCATTATCTTAGTTTCTTAAGAAAAGTAAGAGTTACAAAACTGCATTCTGTACACTTCTATCTTTTGATGGTCCACACAAGCTGCAGCAGCAAGCTTACTGTGATTTCCATTAACATTTCAATGATCCATGAAACACCAAGATGTATTCTCCTGCTTTTGAGGAACAGAAAATAAAAATAAACTATATGTACAGAGTGATCCATCAAAAGATACTTAACCCACATTTGCCCATTATCACAATTCCCAGTTATATCCAGGTGAGAAACATTTAGGATGAACGTAAGATTGCAGAGAACAGTGAGGGAATAGAATACAAAGCATCTATAAAAAGAAGAAAAGAAATAAATAACCCCAAGAAGAATAAGGGAAGTCTTGCCTAACTTCTTCTCCCTCCACATTTCTTTATGTTGGTTACCACTCGTGAACAACTTTGCAGAGGCACAAGTATTTTCCTCCTACACCATATTTATTAGCACAACATCTTTTCTCCCTTTCTCAGGATATCAAAATGCTGTACAAAATGAACACTGTCCATAACCTCTGCCCTTCAGACTGTTCTCCAGTGTTGATGCTTAAGCAGAACAAGAGACACAGACTTTAGAAGAAACTGTACTTCATGCATAAGGCTACAGTCTCCTTCTTCAGAACATGAAATAAATTAAGAAATTGGAAAAACAAGCTTAAAAATGTTTTCTTATTTGATAGCTTAGAAAACAGTGCATCACAATTAACGGATGTTAACAATAACTAGTTTAGCTGTAATCAGAAGTATACTAAATTTCAAAGACTTTGTTACCTTTTTCTCAAATTATTTTAATGACTATAGAAATATATTAAGTAATTATCAGGATAATATAATCAAATTTTAAAAGCTGGTGAGACAATAACCACAAATTGGAATGTTTTTCAAAATTTTTGAATCTTACTAAATTTTCAGAGAAGTTATTCTTCTTCTTACAGACATGATAATGTCCAAAGCAAATATGAATAACCATGTTTGGCTTTGTGAGTCAGTATAGGTAACATCCTATGTATTTGCCACTTACAAGGTGTTATGGAACACTTTTGAGGCCTTTTTCTAAGGAATTAAAACATCTTAGATCTGATTCAAAGTATACATGAGTGAGACAGTATTACAAGGAAAAACTTAGGTGTATGTGAGAAACATAATGGGCATACTTTTCTTTTTGCAACTCCTGCATTTTACTTTGCGTTTCTTTATTCCTTTCATCAATTTCCTCTTTCAGTTCCTTAACCTGAGTTTTGTAAAGTGTCTGTAAAAGAAAGCATAAAAAAATAATTATTCAAATTCCATACTGAAATTCCTCCTTGTTTTCAGACTACTTAGTTTGAATTTGTCAAACTCCAACACATGCCAATACTGTCATTAGTGAAATTTCCTCCTTCCTTCCTCTCCCAGATGTTTCTTTACAGTTTCTGTTGGGTAGGGAACTGATATGACCCAATTAGTTTTCAATTTTCTAGTGTGCTTTCCTACATAGGTGCACAAATACAGGTGCTGCAAAAGAGACAGAAGGCACTGCGACACAGCAGAACAGTTCTCCCGGACACACCAGGACAAAACTGCATCTTGGACCATCACTTGTCTCAAAATGTTCACCCATCAAGCCAAACAACATTCTGTACTTTCACCTGTTACATTCTCTTCTCTTAGAATCTTAAGGTCTTGTACCATGTACCTCTTCTCTTAGAATCTTAAGGTCTTTCTGTACAAACTTAGTAAGTGATTCAGATGAAGTCTGATTTATGTAAATTACTGCTGTGAATTACTCCTGGGTTTTATTACTGTATTGTTATAATTACCACCACCTGTAATTCTGAAAGATAAAATTTTATCTTCTGCAGTAAACTACTTTTGCTAAATATTCAGACTGAATCATGAATGTCTTATTTAAACTACAAATTAGTGAAAAAAGAAGAAACTGAGAAACACAATGCTCTGCATCTTCTTATTAGCAGTATATAATGGAGAAATGCAGAAAAAGCCCCTGTAACAGATAATGAAATTATAATCATATGCAGTTTAGTAAACAAAAATTTTTATTGTCTCTCTCAGGACAAAACAAATTTAAAAGTATTTTCAAAAGTGAAATTAGTCTGTTCATATTCATAGATGCATTTGAAGTTCACGTTACAGAGAATTTTATCCAATTGTTTCTTCTCACAGGACAAAACATATCAAACTACATCAATGAAATACACATTTCAGCTATCTGGAGTAGCCAGTAAGGTTCTCCAGAGATTTAGATGAAGAGAAGGTAGCTTTTTAGAAACAGGAATACATGCAGAATACTACTGAGTCTCTGGTTCTTAAATGTATGTATGGTAGATCAATAGCATGAGCTATTTTCCAGTAAATTTGGAGATTTTGAACTCTTTACAAAGTTTGCAATTGTATCAGAAAAATATCTCCTTTCCAACCTCAGGATAGGAACAACTCTGATGAATAATTCAGGTAAGAGTTACTCAATGTAATGTCAGTTTTGACAAACAACAAAACAACATTTTAGATACAACATCTAATGTTCTCTAATATTTTGTTCCTTGTTTGTATTTCAAGCAAGATTTTTTGAATTGCTGATTGATGCAAGGCTGTTACTTACATTAAAACAATTTTAGTCTCAACTATTCACTGTTAAATGATTTCATGTCAAAATTCCTTACACACAATTCCTTACAAGTCTTACCGAAAAATACTGCTCGGCTTCAAGCTGATCCTGAAGCTCACGCATCTGACCTTCATTTCCTCTGTACTGTCTTTGAAGGAATTTTAAAAAAGGAAAACATTTTAAAAGTCAGCTACTAACAAAAGACAAAGACAACTTCTAACCAGAACAGTACTCTACAATGATCTTCCATTTATATACATATTACCCCACAAAGAGGTAATATGTATGTAACCAGTTTGCTGTATCCTAGAACTCTGATTTAATACAGTTCTTATGCTAAAGCAATGACCCTTTCAGTATACAATTTAGAAGCCAGGAAGTACTCTAAATGGAGAAACATTAAGCCAGCTGAAAGAATATATGATAGAAGTCTAATTAATGAAAAATGTCTTCATTTTAAGATAAAGAAATATTAAGACAAAGAATCAGGCAATGAAAGGGAACTATTGACTCCCATGTACTAAAAGTCCCATATGATTTAGTAAGTAGTATCAGAGTCAATCCATAAAAAAGCAATTCAAATAAAAGAGGAATATATACATATACATACACATGCATATGTGAATGGTGAGCCAAGAACTGTTCTGAATTGTAGCTCATAACAAAAATATTCCAACACTGAAGGCTACATAGAAATCATAACATGCAGCTACATAGGAATCATAACATGCAGCTAAAAATACTCTTTCAGTTTAGGAAAAAATGCCTATGCTCCAGAGAACTTTATTCACTAGCAGGAACGGGCAAAATAGCACATGTATAATTAAGCAATTTTTTCCATTTTACTTCAGGTTTTTACTTACTTTGCAAGTTGAGCCAACTCAAATTCCAGTAACCTCTTTGCTTCCAACAAGGTATTGATTTCCTGTTTCAGCTGCTTCTCAGAACCCTTCAAGTTATCAGCTTCAAAAGCTTGTGCCTTTAATTCATTCTGTGCCATTATTCGTTTATTCGTCTCTTGTTCTAGCTTAAGTGTCAGATTCCTTACCTAAATGAGAAATATTTCAATTTAGGACCCTTTGTTAAATAACCAACTGCATGTGGCTGAAGAGGTTTCACATATGGATTATTTTATATTAAACACCACTAACTAGATGCTACACCATGTACCATATGTCAAAGTATTCCTGAATCTCCAAACACTTCAGTGCAATAATCTCACCCAAAACTGCTGCCCTTAGAACCTATGGCTATGATGTTGCAGGATTATAAAGCCTTCCCATTTTTAGTTTATTTCAAAGTCCCTGATTTAATTTCTCTGAAAGACAACAACTGAAGGAACCTATATTGTCTGCAAACCTCTCTATGGATTTCAGATCTTAAAAATCTCTCACCCTTAAACAAAAATACAGCTTACCAAGTACATAAAAACTAATTTACTCGAGTTGTGACCCCTAAGAAAGGTGTTATAAACCTCATTCCTGTCCTCTTTACTGTCCTGTAAAGAAAATGTAAGTATGAAGCTATTATTCTAAGTACCTAGTTTTCACACTCTATATTCTAATTGCATTTCCTTGAACAAAAGGAAAGAATGCAAAGTAGACAATACAAACTCAGACCTGTAAATCATCCACATCAATCAGATTGCACAGTGAAATTCACAAGCAAATTTTTTCTTTAGAAAAGGAGGAAACACCAAAAAAATGTGCTATATTGAACTGAAGTCCAAATATGCAAGACATGCTAGAGTTATGAAACAAGCAGAAATCACCTAAACCTACTTAGGCCAACAACTATCCTCAATTCTACTGAGAGTTGTATTATATAAGGAGCTCAGTATAAGTGAATTTAATTTTCTATTTCTCAGTTCAACTCTAATTTCTTATTTATATAGAAAATTATCAGAGATAAACCTTTTACTTACTTCGTCTTCCAGTCTCTCCTTTTGCTGAAGAAGATGTTCCAGTTTCTGCTGAGATTGCTTCAGGTCAAAGTCCAACATGGAACACTGTTTTTCAGCTTGAACTATTCGATTTTCTGCCTTTTCTCTTGCTGCCCGTTCTTCCCTTATCTTTTTTTCCATTTCTAAAAAAGATTAAGGAAAGAAAAACAACAAAAATTATTACATAGCATCTGCAAGCATGCTTTTGTAAAAACAGTCATAAATATCCTAATATTTTTCAGATCTTTTTGTTCAGCTATCTAAGCTTTTCTGCTGTTTGCTGAAAGAAAAAAGATCCTGGCATTATTACAAGGAGCACTAAAAAATAAAAATAATTCCAATCTGCATTCAAAACACTGGAATATTATCATAACAACTGAAAGATAAATAGGGAAAGAAAAAAAGCAGATTCTTAAAGTAGTCATTTTGACAGAAGGCAAAGTTTCATTTCCATGAATGGATAGTAGCAAAAAAAGAAAATGCTACCATTATTGTTAACTCTAAAAGCCACATTTAGGTACTGATGACCTTCACAGAGAAAACCTAACACATTCAATTACAAACTCAAGATACATCTTTGATTCATGGATATACATCTATAAAAGAAACTTCTCACTTCACTTCAGAATAGCCTAATACAACGCTGGTATTTTTAATGCAGTTACACAGGAATGAATGCTCTAAGACATCTCTCTTGATAATGCATTCTTTCAATTCTGTTTAGCATTAGACAGAATTTCAAGATTCAATACCGTTTTAGAAGCCAAGGAAGGCTTTGAAGTAAGGTATGCAAAACATTAAGAAACATTACAATTTTTGTGAAATAGCACGTTAGGGGAAATAATTCAAAATGTGTAGTTTTCATGTCTTAAGATTTTAATACACATTTTCTTTATACAAGGGATCAAACACTGGTGCAAGCGTACTATAAGGCAATGTGTATTCAAATATCATGTTTCATTATGTATTTACCTGAAACTTGCAGGAAACACTTACCACACATCGCAACTGATCTTGCCTCCTCTATCGACTGGTGTTTGTCAGTTAACCGCGCTTTTGTCACTTTGTGCTCATTGACTTCCTGCTCTAACCGGTCTTGTAAGGATTTCAGCTTGTAGTTCAAATCTATCTCTAAATTATTCTTTTCCTGAAGATAAGGAAAAAGTGATCAGTTTTATGTAATACCTGAGGAATCATATTTTTATTCCCTTTTAGTGTTAAATTTCTGTTATCATATCAACGTTGTTTTCCACACTCAGCAAAGAACAGTAACAGACCTAAACTGTACTTAGTGCTCTGGAAAAAGTTTCATTAACTTTTTTTCAGTAGTCTACAAATTTGTAAGAAAACTGAAACTTCCCCTTCTGTATAATCAGTAGTCACCTAAATTGGAAACACACAACTAATAAACGGACATCCTAGAGCACAGAGGAATCTGAATTATTGTTACCTGGATGGATTTGGGTTATTTCATCACTAGGATTGCCAGGCATTAACAGTAATTTACCAAACAAGCATTGGAGATGTGCTTTGAGTGACAAGCACTGGTCTTTGAATGGCTGCCTCACATAACAACAACTTAGAATTTCTTGTCCCCTTCCCTCACAGGCTGTCATATGGTCTGGTTTTTTTGCACAGACCACACAGCACATCTTTACCTAACCTCACTAGACAGAGTTAACTCTGCAGTCTGTCTGAAGAAAGGGTGCAGGATTTCCTTTTACTGTTAATTTGTTTTTCCATCATATGGAAGGGAACAGAGATGTCAGAGGAACATTCAGAAAGAAGGAGGGAAAGGAAGGACAGAAAAAAATTCCCCACCAAAGTTGATAAAAAAGCCTGCCTGGCACTGATCCAGTCAAATCCAGTAAGGAAAAAAAAAATCAGATTTTTAGAAAGTTCATAGATTTTCAGAGGCAAGTCTTTGCAGTCATAGTTAAGTAGGGAGAAAAAAATTCCTTGCTACTGGCAGTAGGACAGGATCCTTGAATCACTGATAATGTATGACAAACACAATTTTCATGCACAATGCTACAAGTAAGAACTACCTGAGGACTTGGGAGCCATCCTGATGAGACTGTAAATTAACAGTACTTAGTTCATAATATAAACACAAGACTGATTTAGAGCAGTAACACTGGACTTGGAAATACCAATAATAATAATATTTGAAAATATAGTCAAAAGTTGACAAAAAGCATCAGCCTCAACATCATTTCACCATACCTTTTCTGAATGATTAAGCATATCCTGTGCTTGTTTTCTTTCTGCTTCCACTCTTTCAAGATTGTTTTTAATGTTTTTTACTTCTTCTTGTAAAGCTGTAATCCGAACTGCCACAAAAAATTAAATATACTCAATATTAGTTACTTCACTTAGATCAACTGTCTTTGCAACTTTTATTGGGCCCATAAAATATTTCAAATACTTCAAATTTTTCAGACATGCAAAGGCTGTACATTGTAGAGCAAACTGACCTTTTCAGACACTCTTTATGCATGTCACAGTAACAATTCATAATTACTAATGTTGCAAAAATAGTTCCTGCCTTCCATCACTTCCATTATCTAATACTCAGAATTTATTTCATTAACCCAAGTTCTGCTGTGCTACAGAACAAGCACCTATAAGTGATGCTAATTTCATTACTGGGTAGATAAGGCACATTACACAGAACGTCAGTCTCAAATGGATTTTTGGGTACTAACACAACATGTAGTCACCTAAGTGTGACTCAGACAATGGGAAAGTCAGGCACTGAAACAGGTTCCCCATGGAAGGTGTGGAATCACCACCCCTGAAAGTGTTCAAAAGATGTGTAAATATGGCACTTAGGGATGTGGTTTAGTGGTGGATTTGGCAGCTCTGGGTTAATAGCTGGCCTCAGTGATCTTAGAGGTCTTTTCCAACCACAACCATCCTATGATTTTAAGTGCTATGAAATGGAAAAGGAGCAATTCCTCAAAGCCCACAGCATCTACCCTTGTGAGGCATAAGGGTTTATATGAAATACTAAGTAGAATAATGTGGTTTGGAAGGGACCTCTGAAAATCATCTAGTCCAATCTCCCTGTCACATGCAGGGACATCTCTCATTAGACCCTGCTGCTCAAAGCCCCTTCCAACTTAACCTGAAACACTTTCAGGGACAAGGCAACAACAGTTTCTCTGGGCAACTTGTCCCAGGGTCTCACCACCCTTATTATTAACAAATTCTTCCCATATATAATGTAGATCTACTCTTCTTCAGTTTAAAACCATTGCCCCTTGTCCTGTCACTACAGACCCTGGTGAAAAGTCTCCATCTTATATGCTCCCTCATGAAAAGCCTGTGCCTCATGGAAAGTCAACACTGCAGACAGATGGTTCAAAATGGCAAGTTAAGAGTCAGGGTCCAATAGCACCAGGCACAGCCATGAACTGTGCATCTGAATAGTTTCTAGTATGGAAGAATCCATACAAATAGTAGAACGTTTAAAGCATCTTGCAAAAAGGGATTCTGCATCTGCATCCCTTTTTGTGCTCTTAACCTTGCTTGTAAAAGTAAGGTAGAATCATCATAAAAGAAAACAAATGCAATTCAACAAAAAAAATAGCCTTCTCCACAAATGAAAGAAGAGCAAGTCCAGGATATACCAACTTGGCTACTGCACAAGGCAGTAAAGACAGTGTTCCATCTTCTCCAGCACTGTATCAGCTCTTCATATATTTGCACCACTGGACTCAGACTCACGATCAGTGTTTGACAATCTTTGATTTTGATATTCTCTCCCAAGAGCTGCTCAACATGATCAGGAAGCCAGATCCAATCTTCAGAAATTGTTCAGTCACACTTTGTTTTCAGGTTGGCTTTCCTCCCATTACCAAACTCCACTTAAGTAGGGTTATCACAACTTTTTTTGGTAGAGTGTAAATTCAGAATAATTACCCTGTAGTTCTCCAATCATTTCAGATCCATGACTTCTGTCCCTTCGTTCTGACTCCAAAGCTGCTTGTAGTTGGTAATAATCTTTCTCCACCTGCAGTTTTGTGCTTTCCAGAACTCTGCACCTTTCTTGCAGTTCTCTATTCAGTGATTCTACCTGACTTAATGACTTGCTCATTTCTGTGTTACCCTTTCTCAGTCTTGCAGCTGTGTCAGATTCTGTCCTCAGCAAATCATTTGCTTCTTCTAGCTGTAAAAATAAACCAGACAAAGATTCTCAAATATAAAGATTATGGAGCCAGTTTTGCTACATTTGAATGCTCAAATCTAAGAAAGAAATAATGAAGACAAGGAGCACAAACAACATACTTGTTTTTGTAACTGTGTTATCTTCTCATTTGAAATTTGCGAATGCTGGCTGATTTTTTTCAAGTCTTCCATCTGATCTTTTAATGTGGACACTAAAGAGAAATTGCACCATTAATACAGCATACTATAAAAACCTTAGGGTTTTATTCTTGTTTTTTTACACAAACATGCTCCAAAATATTGTTTTGTATTGACAGGTCTTTTGTTGACTTTTTGCTTCTTATATATATTCTTATATCAAATTTTGTGCTTGCAGACCAACAACACAGCAGAGTGTTGCAGAGCACAGAATTTGAAAATAAGAACAAAAAAATTGTGTTCAAATAAAAATGACCTCAAAATCTGTGTTCATTATTTGAAGAGATCCCTTTTCAAATCTTAGAGTTGCACAGCACTTAAGATACTATGACACTAAATTATTCCCCAGAACACATCATATACGTCCTCAGTGTCAATGTTTGGACAATATTGCTTACCTTCATTTTCCACATTACGTCTTTTTTCATTCTCTTGTTCAAATTTTCTTTGGTACTCATTTATCTTATGTTGTAATACCATCTTTTCCTTTTCAATCTGCGACACTGTTGTTTCCAAGTTCTTCCTTTGATTTCCCTAAAATTAGAAGAATTGGTATTTTATACTTACATTTTAAGGAATAATCACTAAACAAGTTGCATGATCTCTGCAACTAATTAAACATGGAAACTGATGCATTGTTTCAAATGAATGAATTACCGGCTTCCTTGGAAAGGTTTTCAGAAAAGACAGCTTTTTAACTGTCTACATGACAAATTCATACAATTACTAGAAAAATTGTTTTTAGTTTATATCTAAAGTAACTACTAAAATTATTATCAAGAGACAAGAGAAGGACTCAGTGGAAAATCACCTGCCTTTTTTTAGTTATTGACTTTGATAAACTCCAGAAAACTTGCAACAAGCAAGACTAAGTGAAATATTTACAAGAGTAAACAGAAATCAGCATGACTAACAGAAAGAAAAGTTTTTGTAAATGGCTACAAATAAAAATGCATTCTCCCAATGTTATGTATTGAAACATGATCATTAGGTCTCAAACCTGAACACAGAACAATTTTTTTTAGTCACAGAAAAAATGTCTTAGAATTATGAAAGTACTATTCCTAACTCCACTCTTTACCCAGTTAAGGCATCTTCAGGGGGGAAAAATATTACCTCTTCATCCAGTTCTTTCATTATCTTGTCTAGCTTTATGTTTGAAGATCTAAAAATAAAACAGGATCATTTAACAGATACATTATACATACTGTCTTTTCAGTGAAATGATTTGTGACCATTATTAAAGTGAATGTTAATATTTTGACTAACGTGATTTTGTAATGAACATTTAAAGCTGAGAAAGACAATAAATCATAGCAAATAATTTGTAAAACATATCACTAAGTATTTATCAGCTTTGTTACAGATTAAATATGTGAAACTTTAGGTGCCACATTTTATCCCTTAATCTGCAAAAAACAGTGTATGTACACAACAGGTTACCCTTAAGATTAGACTACCCTGTTAAGCTGCTGAAACTTCCTCTAGTTATGACCTCAAAATATCTAAAATAGCTCATTAATTCCACAGGAGACAGCTCCCTACTACAGATAAAGGTATATGAATAATATTATTTGAAAGTCTCTCTGTTGAAGCAATGCATTAGAAGACTGAACTACAGAGAAAGTGTGGCAAAACACACATCATTTAACTGGCAATAGCACTGACACATCCATTGCATTTCTGCAGGCAACCATCCCTCTTCAAAGAGGCAACAAAGAGGACCCAGACAAGGCTGCCTGGCAGGTACAAAAAGAGGCAGTTACAATAGTGAGGGTTATCTCCTATCTACTAACTCTGCAGTGAATGGCAGGACATAGCAGAAGACACAGGTGTGCTCTGACAACTTCAGTAGTACTGCAGGAAGACAGCTACTGAATATCCCTCAAGAATGTACATGCTGCTTGTGGAGAGCAATCAGAACGTGCCAACAGTGAGCTTGTGTTTAAGTAAGCAACAGTGTCACACAGCCTGAATTCCCACTAGACCATTTCAGTTACCAGTTTACACCTGAGGAGCCTGTACAGCTACACATTAGGGTTCTAATTCACAAGTCTAAATTCTTCCTGCAGCATATACCTAATGTTGCCTCCTGGGATTATTTAATTCTTCAGGAAAAGACTCCAAAGGGAGAAGCTAACTGAAGAGGAATTTAGTTTGCATGACTAAGTAAAAATGTCTGATTATCAGAAAGGGAGAATCTCAACTGTTTGTTCATGTGACTGCAAGAAAAATGCCAATTCTCACATAGCTGCCACTTCAGCATGGTAGAAACAGAATTTCAGAAAGCAAACTGTTGTCCTTATATGTCAGCCATAGGAAAAAAATATTGGTTTTCCAACAAGTACCCTGTATTTCGAAAACATCTAATTAATTTTAATAATCCAATATATGCCATATATACATAATTTCACATTTTCAAAAAAAAACCAGCACGGTGAGCGTGTACCTCAGTCCAACAAAACACATGAATACAGAGATATCAGGTAAACTGAAACACTTAAGTGTTCAGAAAGAACATGTGTTCATGTGTTACGTGGCTGTCAATGAAAACAAAAATTTCTTTATACCATACTCAAGAAAATTTTAGAATTAATTAAATCTTGCCTGGAACTCCCTTGGAGAACTACAACACCATTCTTAGTGTTATCCTGGTAATCCCTAAAGCAGTACCACAGAACTGAAGTGTCAGATATACTTAAATTATGTAAACAATTGAAGTTCAAAGTCTCACCTGCACTTCTGCTCCATTTCATCTTTCAACTGCATTTCATTATGTAGCTGTTCTTCCAACTCATAGATCATCTTCTGCATGTTTTCCAGCTTTACATATATATTTGTACATGAAAGAACATGCATTAAATTTAGAAACTTTAAAAAAGTATTTCATAATATTCAGTTCTGCTTACATTGTATCACAGCTTACTTTCTTCTACCAAAATAAGACATTTTACCTTATTAAAATATGATGCATGTCCCATCCTCCCTGTCCCCCTGCCTCCAATTTAATTACAAAAAGTAAGACCGTTTTTTCCATTTGTATGCACATGAAATTTCAGGTATCTTCAAAATTCACAGGGCTAAGCTAAATCAAATCCTCCTTGTTTTACATATCTTCAGTACCTGGCTAAAGATATTACTGCAAAAATGTAAGAAAGCACTTTAGTAAGTCTCAAAATTTCTTCTAGCATGAACTACCACGTGTAGTTTGCAATGTATCCTCAAGCTCCCAGCAAGCTCAGGAAGCAGAACCAGGCCAGTCAGTTACTGGCAATGGGGAGAAAGTGCTCTCACCACTTTAGTCAGAGGTCATTTTTATAGCTAGAACTCTACCAAGCTTTGAAAGATAGTAACAAACTTCAGATGTTAATATAGCACATTACTGCATAGCATGTACTGTTTGCCAGCAGGATAAACTCAGAAATTCATTCCTTTCATGTAGTCTCAAAATATCTATCACCTTCTATTGAATAGGCACAATAATCCCATTCCAACATCAAAATCCTCATTTAACATGATGGTGTCGGCCTTGAAGAAGCTCATCAAGTCAACCTCATGTTGATTCATTATAAACCTTTCCACTGATATTGTAAAGATTTCAGCCTATTTGATTTTTATACATTTCCCTCAGTGCTCTTGGAACTGCATAGAGAAGCACTAGATTCCTAATCCAGACTCTCTTCAAAGCAACATATTAAAGTAGTTCTGATGCTTTGCTTTCTTGTTTCCTGTTTTAACTCCAAAATCTAAAAAAAACTTCAAAAAATTAGACATTTCAGCACTTAACAGAGCAGCTCTGGAAAACAAATTACTGGTGTGACATAGAACATAACACTATGTAGATCAGACAATGCTTGTAGTTAAAAAAAAGGGATGGCTTCTAAATCTAGACTTTGAGGACAAAGGAAGGACCAGTACACAATGCATTTATCTCCTTGGTCAAACCACTGAGAAATAAAGCAAGAATCAAGACTACTTAAAGGCTCTCACTGTAATAAGAAAGGACCACAGCAAATGCCCCAAAACAAAGGATAACAAAGGTTGAATGTGATTGCTCTTCCATTTCCTTTTACTCACGTTATAGCCCTTCCAGACAGGGTGCACAGAGGAACTAAATGGGATAGATGAGAAACAGGTCTAAAAAGACATCTGGCAACTGAGGCCTTTCTGTACTGACTCCGACTAGCTTGGACTGCTATCGCATCCTCTTGCGTCTCTCTGTCTCTGCATGTTCTCACATCAGGCTGTACCCCAGGGACCCATCTGAGCTTGCTGAGCAGTCTAATTATATCAGTAGAGACAACAGGCTTCCGGACAAAGTTCTGCACAATCTGCTATCAATAGACTAAAGAATACCTCAAGAAAATCCTGAGTTACAATTAACTCAGTAGAAAAGCACGCCTTTTAGTTTGCTCTTGGTTTTCATTTTGAGTAGGAAGCAGGGAGGAAAGGAAAGAAGAAAAGCCTGTCTGCAGCAGAGAGGTAAAGAAAAATCTCTCTGGAACTGTAATACTTTTTTTTTTCTTTTTTCTTACTCACTACAGCATAGGGAGTCTGGTTCTGTACCCTGAGCACTGAAGAAAACCTAAGATCTGGTACAAAAGAATCCGTTTATCTCCTTTTTCTTAAAATGTGAACAGTCTACAGGTGGTTATAGCAGCACTAAACCAAAGTAAGCAATCAGATCTTCAAAGAGGTTTGATAATCAATAAAAGAACATTGAATTATCTTTTTACACAACATCATGGCTGAATTCTGTTAAGTTTTACACACTCGCAAAACAATTAATTTCTTGGAAATTTGTGGCACTCATGTCTTTCCCCAAAGACATTCAAAACACAGATGTCAAAATGCAGAGAGACCAGGTAGCATCTTGTGTTGTATTTCCAGAACTAATTAATTTGCTAACCATGTGCCAACATTACCAACATTTCGTTGCAGCATGTAATGAAAGAAAAACAGCTGAGAAAGAACTGTGGGGGAAAAATACCTTGTAATAAATACTTAACATTGATTTAAACCTTCCTATACCACTCAAATTCTTCCAGACCTTCACCTCCCAAAACCACAAGACATTGTGATGTCTGACAATACAGAATATGTCTGACAATACATTATTAAGGATTCTTCAACTACACACTGAGTAGTATTCCACTGAGTATACCAAGTCCATTCAGTAACACTCTTCAAAGTCAGCCAAAAGCCAACACACAGTTTTAAGTACTTTCAAATATTGGAAAGTCTAGCTTTGTTTTTAAATTTTACTGTATCAACAGTCAAACACTTATAAGGAAAGTATATCAAACACATCAATATACATTAAAAAATCAAGACATTTCAACTATTAAATTCAGTTGCCCAGCAAAGGACATAACCAGTTCCCCTGCCCTGTAGAAATTTTCTCTGGGTAGTGCCATGTGTCATTAAACCTTTTCATTGCTAGTTTAAGAGAAAAGGGAACACAGATCACTATATTTTCTACTCTCAACAGAAAGTAGAACTAAATACTAACATAGTAAATCACAGTCAAAGCCAAGATTTATTTTGAATTATCAATTTTTGACCATGGACCATTTTTCTTCTGGAAAGAATGTAATTCGTAAAATATCAAACCATTTTGGGGAATAGTTTGATTTATATCAGGACTTACAAAGAGTCCAAGCACTCAATCAAGTCTCAAACACCTTAGTATATCTTCCTGGAAACCTGACTGCCGAGATGCTTGGGAATAACTGAAAGAATATGGGAGTAACTGAAAGAGTAAGTAACTGAAAGAATTCCTGGGCATTTCTTGCTAGGTGAACTGCTCTAGAAATGCAGATCACCAGTGCCCCAACTCCCAACAGCTTGTGGGGAAGGCCTGTGAAGGAGCAGAATGCCCAAACTTGGTGCATTGTCTCCCACTTTCCAATGAGTTCACTGAAGTCCAGACTCCATGCTTGCCACAAAGCTACCCAGGATCAATAAGGCACTCTAGAAACACTGCACAAATACTTTGATATTTCTAAAGATAAAAACTGTGAATCCTTTTCCACAAAAAGTTTTTGCTATTTTACTCAATTCAGGAAAGCCAATGTTATATTAAGAAGTGAAATTCTGCTTTTCCATTAACTTTATTAGGGAGGCCATACTAAAGACCTAAAAATCATGCATTGCTTTCATTGATCCCAAATACTAAGATAATCTGAGATATTTCTAACTCAAACAGTTTACGACATATATGCAGTATATGTTTATATATGCAGCAGACTCTTTATTAGCATACAATACAGATGAAGACATACCACACTTTTGTCCACATTGGAGCCTGTTCTGTTGTCATTGGAATTTTCTGCAGGGACACTTAAATACCTGCAAAAACATTTTCAAAGTTACATTTGAAGAGTTGTTTAAAGGTAAGATTATTAAAAAAAGATTAAGATAATACAGACATCCTAAAATATATATTGCTCCAAAATGTGGATAATCAAATAGCAACATAATCTGATTTAAGCACATTTAATTGAAAAATTCAATTTATTGAAAGGTTAAAGTACAAAGCTGCAATAGAAGGCCTCCAGAAAAAAAGGATTTCTGCCAAATACAATACAACCACTTTTATTTTTTTAATAACCATTAAAAAAGTCTTTGCTTTCCTTAGTTACAACACTCTCACTGGCTTCCATCCCATAAATATTTACTCAGGCACTTATGCAGCAAGTAGCAGTAATGAAGCAAAGTCTGCAGAGATTGTGTAACTTTCAACAAAGTTACTAAGAGTTCTACACACAAAAAGTTTGCCCTGAAGCCAGTGTTCTTATTTTATGTAAATGTTTTCTAAAAATACCATAAATTTCTAGCTGTGATGATTCTGGAGAGTTAGGTAAATACACAAATTACTGTTTTCAAATTCCTTTGGTACTTGATGTGATATTCTTGGCCTGATAACTGATCTAAAGAGACAAAGCATCTATTAAGTGCATCAGATTACGTGAGAAATAACACTCCAACACATGAACTGAGAAAGATCGACACATCTTTTTTGTTTCACGTGGGTATTTCCAGATATCAAAAAACCTCTCCAAAAGATCAAGGAGAGCAAAATCAAAGGCATCTCCAAACCATGGTCAAATTAAACATCAATCCAGCTTTCAGACAATCAAATGACAAAGTGGAAATGAGACAGTTTCCTATGGAAACAAGCTTGCTGTTTGGAGTACAAGAAGCCACCATATTTTACACACCAGGGTTGTTGAGCAGTAAGAATGTGATACTTAGACAGGCACAGCACCAGCTCCATCAAATCTAGAAGAGAACTCACAAGCCAAATAGGGCTACAAAGTGTTCTCAACTGGTATTCCTAAATCTGTGCTAACATGTCCAGATACAGACTTATTTTTCTTTCAATGCTTGAACTATTCTCAGTACAGAAAGAAAACAGAAGTTAGGATTACATGAATTAGGATTAGCACGAATAGTCATTTCAGATTTTTCAAGACAATCACACCAGCAGAATATTACGGGACAAAATTCAGTTCTAGGCCAGCATCATAGGTTAGTAAGCCTACAAAGTTATGTCAGTAGCAGAGGGCAGCAGAGCTCCTCACTGACAGCGAGAACACAGCACTTAGCTCTCTTGAATTTCTGATACTGTCCCCCAAAAAGGAAGACAGGGAAGGAAGAAATTCTGTTATTAACATGCTCCTAAATATATCCCAAAGTATTCCTGCAAGGCAAAAACTAAAACTTTTCAAAGTTACAGACTGAAGTGAGAACAATAGGTGAAACTCTTGAACTGCTGAACTCACCCAAAGTGTACAGAAAGCCTGCAAGTCCTTCTACACCTTACCATGGCAAAAAGTAACAACAAATCCAACTCTTTGCAGAGATGGAAAGAATTTCACCACAGGCTTGGAAAAGTGTTTCCTCTTCTACGCAAGGACGAAAACCAGATTTATTTCCTTTAAGATTTTCCTACCCAGAAATGCTATTAAAACTAACAGTCTCTATCTGACAGTTCTACTAGAAGTTTTAGCCCATTTTAAGCCTGACTGACAACACAATTAAGAGCAGCTTTCTAAGTATTAAAAAGTTACTGAGATTATTGAATGTAAATGTAGCTATCCATAGAGCCTACAATAATAATGACTGTTGAAAGCATGAATTAATACAGCTTTAACTGATGTCATTTAGAAGTCTTAAGCAATAGTGAAAGCCGTAAAGCATCACGATCTCACTCTGTCAGTGGATGTGTACTTAAAAAAAAAAGAAAAATTATGAAGCAGAAAGCAGGCAAGTAGGAAATATTTCTAGTAAGCCAAGGTTTAATTTACCACACACTAAAACACTGATGGAAAGTATGGAAACTTCACATTCAGCTCAGGGACAGTAATATGCAGTAAAACAAATGGACTTTCAAACCCTGGTTCATGAGTCTACACACAATTCAGTGCTCTGCAGGCAGCTCTGCCTGGTAGTGGCAAAGGTGGATTTTCTTTCTGAGCTTCTGCAGCATCACTTCCAAATCTTCTCAATGCAGAATAGGACACTCAACAACACAATGTGATATTTTTAAGGTAATGACGTCTAGCAGTACTTGTATTAAAATACAAGTGTATTTTTAGTGTAATTTTTAGTATTCTGAATGACTAGTAAGTATCTGAATAGATTTAAAGCTAGATATTGGTTGTTAAGAGTCAGAAACACTGCCAACAAAGAATACAACATTAATTTGCTTTCTGCACACATACCTACGGTTGCTGTAGTACGTAAATCCTACAAAAGGAAGCTGGTTGCCCACAAATGCTTTTGGTATGGGAAATGTTTCTTCCTCTCCTTTGTCTTCTTCCAGATCATCAAAATTACTAGTGTCAATGTCACTACTTAAGTCCGGCACAACTGGAGCTACAGCTAGAAAAATGCAAAATAGTATGGTGATAATCAGTACATCACTCAAGTCACTACGAAAATCTTGCTTGGTACAGAGCAAATAAAACTTTAAACTCCTTTCAACAAAATACACCAGGCCTTTTGCTAACATGATACATAGGTAGGCCAGACAACCATTTCTGAGAAAAGCACTATACTTACTGTCTCTGAGTGTTTCCCAAGCCCATTGATCATTTTTGAAGAAAAGATGCCGTTTAATTTCTTCTACACCATTTCGTCCTAGCCTCACTTCCCTGTTAAAAAGTGTTTTGATTAAACATGTGAGATTCGATAAGTTATTCTGAAGGAAAGACTCATTTTAAAGCATAATCTAACAACAGAGACAATAAAATACCTCTCAAGCTATGGTAAAATGTACACATAACACAAATATTTTCATAAGAAGATCTCTATATGAGCAGAGCAGCCACATTTCAGAACACAGCCTGGTTTTAACTTTTGTCTGTGAGAAGCTCAGCTACTTCAGTTTCCACCATCGTGGACAGCTCAGGCAATTGCCAAATTGTTACACCACACTCATGCCCAGGCACTAAAAATTTCACTTCTCCTGAGCAGTTTAAAAATGCACACAAAACAAATATTTATTTTCTTTCCAACGTGACAAGAAATACTCTGATTGAAGGCTTATTTTTATTATGAATAAAATATAAACCTTACCTATCAGTTAAAAAGGCACAAATGAGGTTTTTTGCCTCTTTAGAAATGTCACTGTCATCAGGGAAAGTAAGGGAGTTCTTATGGTTCATAATCTTACTGTACGTTCCAACCAAAGAATCTGCATAAAAAGGTGTATCACCTGGAAAAGCAGAACCACAAACACGAAAAAGAAGATCAAAATTATTGTAGACTTGATTTGCAGTATCTGAATTACATATACAACAATGTATGCAACCAAGTGAACAAGAGGCAAGGACAAATGTTTGAGAACTTTGCCAGAATTTTTCTAAAATACATTCTGTAAATGCCAGGATCTGTAAACCACAGCTCATGCCAGAAGAGCAATAATGTTAAAAACAAGAGCGATGGGAGTCTAGTTAAGTAGTGCAGTCAATTCTGATGATCCTACTACTCACCTACAAGCATCTCATACAAGAAGACTCCAACTGACCACCAGTCACATTCCCGCCCATAGTAACCATCCCCTCCCTGGGATTTCAATACTTCAGGAGAGATGTAGTCTGGTGTTCCCACAGCTGTGTCACATCGTACCATTCCTTCCTACAAAACAGAGGAAAACAGCCAGGCCCAAATATAAGATCCAAAATTGCCAGTAAGTTCCACGAGCTTATGCAGACTAAGCAACATCAACAGATCCACATAAAATTTTGTCAACAAACATTATTTTAAAATGGGATTTTTAAAATATTTTTGAAGTCTAAGCTGCTGAAGCCAGAACAAAGCACTACATCTGTCAAACACAATGGAAGTTGCTTTAAAAACCTCTGTTAGTATCCAAGAAGTAATCAGAATTGCATCTAGGCCATGCACACAGCACACAGCCACTCATGCCAGTATAAATGTGTCATTTACTGACAGGATGTTCTGTAAACAGAGAAAGCTCCTCTGTTAGCATAAATGGGTCAACATCAGGGATTTTGATAACAGGAACAGCTGAACTGCAAGTTTTTGGCCTCTGACCCAAGATACTGAATGCTAGAAAGACTAAAGGTAGATAAGGTTTTGAAAATCTATGTAGAGAGACTTCAAAACAGGTAACAGATGAGAAGAGTGTTTGATGTTCCTCACACTCCTGAGAAAGTGCTCGCAGAAATGAGATCAGTCACACAGGAGCTGTCATCCAGAATGCTGAAGGTGTAACCACATAGCCCTTTCCAGTGCCATTCAGGCACTTCTGAAATAATCCTATGCCATTCCTAGAAATGGATCAGTGGAAAAACTTGCATAACAATACATAACTAAACAAATAAAATAAATACAAATGTAGTGCTGCATATGCAGCAAATCCTAAATTAAGCTCCTATGCTGAGCAGTTTTTCTTCTAGAGAACAACCTTTTGTTTTCAAAAGACCAGAGAACCAAAAGACTAGGTTCAAGACCACTATGATTTTTACACACAGCCTGAACTTGGTTTTCATTGGTGCCTTTTACTCAGCAGCTAAGTACAACAGTTTATTCAAATCTCCTGGAATATGATGAAAACATATTGTACATATTACACCAACTCTACTAAGTACCATGTATTTCAAATTTCCACAATATGTTTTCCTCAAATATACACGCAGGCTGACACAAAGCAGTCAGTTTTGTGTAGGGAACAACAGTGCTACACAGTACTTGAATACATGTTGCAAAACACTTTTTTAATGACCTCAGAATACATTTTTAAAAAGTAAATAATTCTATGACATCTACTTCCTTCAGATTTGTCCTCATGCTATATCAACAATGGCTAATAAGTAAAACTGGTATTCAGCAACTGGCATGACAGTTTTGATTCTTTAATTTCTGGCAGACAACATAAAAATCATCTCATTTCTTTGCAGCAACTTTTCATACCAAAAGACGTAAAGGAATAACCTTGAGCATCTAGAGACAATCAAAGACTTGACTTCAGAAAATAAAAAACTTCAGAAAAACTTCTCTAAAAAACAGTACTTGAAGAACCATTTCTGCACTTTACATTGTCACTGAATAAGATGCATGAATCACAGAATCATAGAATGGTTTGGGTTGGAAGGGACCTTAAAGATCATCTAGTTCCTTTCACTAGGCCATGAAGAACAATAACAGAGTACACTCTTCTCATGTAGCTTAAAACTTTCCAGTATCTTTTCTTTTCACTTTTAAGTATGTTTTCCTTTCATAAACAGAAAAGTGAAATTACAAACATATGTTTACCTTGTTCATCTTCATACAAGTACCAAAATCTGCTAATTTTAAATGACCAGCTTTATCTAGCAGCATATTATCAGGCTTCACATCTCTGAAAGAAAAATACATATTTTAAAAAGTAAAAATTCAATTTAATAGATTTAACTTATAAAAACAATGGAAGTCAACTGCTTTTCAGATGCAACATGTTATGGAAAAACAACAACATTAAAGCACCACTATTGCCTCCACTTTTTTTGCTTTCTCTAGAGACTGCTGAACAACATTTTTAAAAATTAGAACACGTGAGAATACAGCCTTAAGTCACCAAATTTAATAGATCTGGACACTAATCTTGAACCTCAAGTTCCTACAAAACACTCACTGGTTATGTCAAATAGGCATTGAAAACATAGCTTCTTTCCTGTACCACTTCTATTTCAATGGAACAACTGAATGTCATTTTCAAAATTCTATTATTGTGAACAAATATTTTCCTGTGACTGAAGAGGAGTATTAACTTATACCACTCTCCAAGTACTTCCATTATAGAAGTTTTCATAAACTGACTGGTAAAGTGCAGTGTGTTGATGTCATTGAACACACTGAAGCAGAACAGCAGTAAAAAACAATTACTAAGATAGCGTAACACAAATTTCAGGAGAAAGTATATTTCTCCTGAAGTATACCTCAAAGGAGAGACCTCAAGGAAGAACTCTGGCCATAACTGTCAGATGAAATAGTGCAAATGTACCAGTACATCACAGAATAATTTTGTTTAGAAGGGATTTTTCTAAGACTCTCAGTTAGCTGCCTGATCAAAGTATAGCTGCAAAGTCAGATTGAACTTCAAAGTTACATTAGGTTACTCAGGGTCAAATCCAGGCAAGTTTCCTTTTTCTGAGGATGAAGAATCCATAAGCTCTCTTGTACTGTTTGACCTCCCTCATAGTGGGAAAAAAAACCTCCTAATGAATAGCTAGATATTCCCCTGCTACAACTTGTGTCATCCATTGCCTTTCATCTTTTCACCATGCAACTTCAAGCCTGCTCCACCTTTTATATAAAATCCTGCTGGGCAGCTGGTGACTAATGCTTTCTGTCCTGCCTGAACAGTGTTCATGTTGTGAACAGAGACAGTGTTGATCCTGTCACCAAACCTCTGGGGAACTGCTGGTAGCTGACTGCTGCTGGACAGCCCAATCTACTCAAGGAGTAGCTAGCCAGTTCTACCTGTTCAAAGGGTGCCTTTCTAACCCAGCTACATCTATTACCTTGCTGAAGTCAAGACAAACATTATCTGCCTCATCACTGAAGCATCATCTCAACACAGAAGGTAACTAGTTTGGGAAGACATGTATTACCCTTCATAAATCCATGCAGGCTGCTCACAATCCCCTTCCCATCCACATCCTTGGAAACTCTTTCCTGAAAATTTAATCCAACTGCCCTTAGGCTGGCTTGCCTTCAGCTCCTCTCTCTCTTCCCAGCCCTTCTTGGAACAAGACAGGTGTGCCATTTGTTTCCTTCCAGTCATCCGGAATCTCCTAATTCCCACACACCTTCCAAGCTGACAGAGAGCAGTATCATGAGGCTACTTGGCAGCTCCCTCCCCACCCACGGCATGTCCCACCGTGTGCCCTGGACATGTGCATATCCAGTTTGCACAACTGGGACTCAGCTTGATCATCCTCTGCCAGAGCAATGCTTTTCTCTTCCAAGCTCTGCCACTGGGCACAGCATCTGAGAGGCCTGAAAGCAGATCTTATCAATGAAGGCTGGGCAAAGGCAGCACCTCAGCCATTCCCAAGTCCTTTGTCACTCGGTTCCTGACCCATTAAGCAGTAGGCCCATATTTTCTTAAGTTCCTTTTCATTCATCAGAGTTGAACAGATTAACTACAGGGGAAAACAAATTAAAAAAAAAATCTCCTGATTTCAAAATAATCTAAATTTTCATGAAAAAAACCTCTCTGTGCTGCTGCCATCTTCTAATGCCTGCTTTTTGAAGCTTGCAATACACACTTACAAATGGTTCATTCAGCCAGATAATTTACCCATTAGATGCAGCATAGCTACATAATTAATGATGCTCTAGATCCTACTCAAGCAATGGATTAGTAGTTTATTTTGCTTTGTATTAGCCGTTTTTGCAAAAACTTACATGTTAACACTGATCTTGTGACCAAATCACAAACTGAAAGTGTATATACTACAGCATATACTACACACTACTCAAATTCTTCCAGTATTTTTTGTTGAAAAATTTATTCTTTGGCTCCCAGTTAATATAATTAAAAACTAGAAACAGATACAAGTTCAAATATCAAAAAGAAAACTTCGTAACCTATCCAAGAAAAGACTACATTTCACTTTAAGGCAAGTACATAATATGAAACTAATCCAAGTCCCTTTGCTCTGCATCTCAATTTTCCATCTTGCCCCTCAGAAGAAAACATATGGCTGGGAGATTTTCCTCACATTGTTCACAGATTCTTGCTTAATGGGTCACTGAGGCTTCAAATGCCTAGCAGAGAAATAATTCCTAACAGTGGATACTACTGTGATCAAGTTCCTTGAACAGCTTTTTCTAATCAAAAGAAAAGAACCACTTTGGGGCCAACATGCTCACACCATTTTTGTTCTTGTTATCTCTTGGTAAAGTGGGACAATTTTATTACTCCCCAAACTTGAGGAACACCAGCCTGCTGAAAACCTTTATTTTGACTATATCACCTCAGACTTACAGTTTCTGAGGCAACAGCTTTTCAATTTGTAAGATGGAATAATTATGGAATAACAATAAAGAAGTAGTGTATGCTGCCTGAACTGAAGTGATTCTGGCAGCATCAGGAAATAAACAACCCCACATAACATCTTTTTCTTTCTCACCTGTGTATAAAACCCATTGAGTGAATTGCATCTAATGCAAGTACAACTTCAGCAGTATAAAATCTTGCCCATTTCTCTGGAACATCGTAGTTACTCATTAAATTCACAAGGTCCCCACCAGGCATGTATTCCATCACCATGTAAAGGTAACGGTCATCTTGGAATGCATAAAATAACTGCAAAAAAGCAAAACCAAAAAAGAAGCCAGTTATGTTACAGTTATCTTTAATACTTTGCTTGTTCGCAAATCAAAGGCACTTCCATGAAAGCCAATTTCCAAAGTAATAGAATTGCTACAATAACTGCAGCAACTCTGCATCATTCAGCAAACCTCCTAAAAAGAAGTTAACCTCTAGAGCCAGGTTCTCCATCCCTTTATATTACCCTGGAAGAAGTAGAGTTCAGGTTACAAATTATGATAAGTGAATTTGGTGCAAGGAATTTTGAGGTCATTTCAAAGAATGCTCATTACATTTAGACAAAACGTTTTCCTCTCTCACTGGGATGTTAGTTGACCCATATGCAAAGATGAAATTACTCTGTTGCAAACATCTCTCTGATTCTACTTGTATTCTTAGTAAATGTTTATTTTTCTATTGTCAACATTTATTTGTTATATAGAAAATGAGCCTAAACTTTAAACAATAAAAATAATTGACTTAAAGTTGCCAGTCCTCTGTTCAACATGAGTAGTGCAAGCAGATTTTTCTTTACTTAAAACTGTATAAAATTCCTGAGTTTTATTCTGCACAATCACACCCAGACAGATAATAAAGCAGTTTATTATTTGACCTGGGTAAATTTTGAATGAGTTTGTGTAATTCCAACCTAACAGAAGATTTTGTATGCTTAAGGGTAAGAACAGTTTAAATTAACAAGATGACATGTGCACACACAATGCTCAATGATTGGTTCAGGCATGTTCCTTAGAACTTCAAAGGCAGCAGCGCCTCCCAAAAAACTGTCAGTGAGAACACTGAAACGGGGAAAAAATTACCAGAGCAGGTATGATTTGCAAAGATACACACAGAAATTAGAATTTACAGAAGCTCTGTCTTAAGTACATATTTCTGGTATGCTTTCTGGTATGCTGGACAATTCAAATAAGTACTACAGAGCACATGCACCAAAATATATCCGGCAAAGAGTTTTAATAATAAAGAGGATAGTTGATCTTGCAAATTTGACAAAATACAGTTTGAAGCAAGTGTTATTCCTGCTCTTTTGTATAGCATTGCTATAAAAAATTGCTATTATCTTAGTCATGTATACCCTAGCAGACAAAAAAAAAAAAAAAAAAAAAAAAAAAAAAAAAAAAAAAAAAAAAAGAGACTTCAAAACGTATCATTCCAGGTCATGCAGTGTTGGAACCAAACTATTCTATAATGCTAATATTTTAAAAGCAGTATCACTTTACCTGAACAACCCAGGGACTATTAGCAAAAGCCATAATATCCCTTTCTTCCCAGAAGAATGCAGAATCAGATCTTTTTATCATCTCAAATTTGCTCAGAAGTTTCATAGCATACACTCTCCTTGAGGATTTATGCCTTACCTGTGAAGACAAATGTGACATACAGAACGTATTAGTTTGCCATATTAACACATGAAAAACATCACTGAAAACATTACTTTTCCTGCTTTACCATTTAGCACATTTTATAAGACTCTTCACATTACTATAAAGGACTGTATACTGTACATCCACAACATAATTACATTTGACAATGCATTACTTTTAAAATACTCGCTAGAACTTTTCAATACAGAAGTCCATAGGCACAGCAGTCACACAATCTGCATGTATGTGCCTTTAAAAGGACAAATATTGGCAGTTAGTGATGTTAAATACCATAAAGTTAAAACTATAAGCATTTTCCAGAGTTCATTAGCAGATGTGTATACTTGCTGCTGTATCTCCAGTTTCTCCCACCAGCACTTGATTAAATAAAGCAGGATTAACAAGCCTGGCTGCTAACCTATCACAAACAACACACATCTCTCATCTGTGAGAACTATGTCCACAAAAATCTGGTGTAGTCCCTGAACTGCCAGAAACTCTTCTAGCCCTTAAGACTTCAAGTGTCCACATAAACAGTGGTAAAGGCTAATTTTCTTGATTATGAGTAATACACATTCCATTTTAAGAGAGAAGACTACAATGCAAAACAAGAACTTGCGCAATTGGACAGGACTGAAATAGGACATTTTCAAAAACATTTCCATAAACTGGAAAGGAAAAGAATTTCATTGAGCCAAAGGCTTTAATATTTAAGACTGCATCTTCTGAAGACTACACTGAGAAACAGATGCATGAGCAAATACTACAGAATACGTTCAAATGTACAAATAGAAACTCAACTTACCAACTGAACCTCCCCAAATGCCCCTCTACCGATCACCTTCACCACTTCATAATCTTCAGCTTTCATGCGCAGATCTCTCATTTTATTTACTGTGTCTTTATCTACATGGAACAAAATTCACAATTCATATACAGTCAACTTAATTAAACCCGTTTGTCTAACTTCAATTTTTCACAGTTTTTAGAAGAACTGCTGCTCAAAGAACCTACATTGCCATTGAAAAATTCTCTGCAAGAATGCATGACCTTATTCTCACAACCAGTTACCAAATAACCAAATGCAGTGACTCCACTGTACAATCCTATTACAGGAGACCTTAATTTAGAAATTTCATTTAGAATATTTACCTTTAAAAAAGAAAAAAGCTATGCAAAAGTTTCCTATCCAGCATGATCCTGCTTGCAAGCTGATCAGTATAAAAGTATTACTTCTGAATAAATATGCAACACAGCTGGGAAAGTGTATAAAAAATACACTACAAGACACTTGAAAAAATATTTTTTGAAAAAAGTTATTCTTTTCTGCACTTTCATGATTGCTAATACTCAAAAAAGTAGATTTTAATTTAAAACATGCAGTGGGAATCACTGCAATTATTTATATAAACCTGTCATTCTATAAACTAGAATAATTTACAAACTCCCAGTGGACAGATATTCTAATTCTAATTCCAAATTTGGTAAAAGATTAAAACAGTCTATTTTAATCCATGTGGGTCAACACTGGCATGAGACTACGTAGAAAAGCTTCATGCTTCAGTATTTCTAAAAGCCAGGAAGTTCTACTAAAACAGATATGCTTCTAACAAAAAAAATAATGCAATGGTATTTTATTTTCAAAAATAGTATTCTAGGCCTAGAAGCAAAGTGTAGAGAGAAGTAAGGACAAGGGAAGAAAAAGGAGGAGAAATAAAATATTTTAAGTCCATATGCTAAAAACCGATAAAACAGCTGACAGAAAATTATCATTAAATTTCTACCTACACAGGCCACAATCTAAAACAAAAGCTGCCTATCTACAATAAAAATTCAGTAAGATTTTATTACCTCAGGAGGAACAAACATAGTTCTGCTTGAATAAATACTCTGCGACATTATTATCTAATGTAAAGCAACCATTCACAATGTGTTTATAACACAGGCTTATTATGGTGTAAATTATAGCAAAACTTTTAATTCTGACAAATTCTGCCACATAGGGATCAAAATATTCAGTAGTTCCAACAAATAATGCATTGTCTTATTTGCTGTGGTGAGAACTGACTTACAGAAGAGAAGGAGCAAGAGTGCACAAAACTAAAATGCAGCAATTTTCATGACAGCAATTTTCTAGCTGTTGTTAACTTCCTGCCTAGTAATCTCACAACAGGAGGCTCACCTCTTCTGAACAAAAAAGCCTAAGCACAATATGAATCCTTTAAATGGTATTCAATCACAAGTACTGCCTTTGAACACAGCAGAATTAAGGAAAATACATCTGAAGAGCAACCCAAGCTAAGGATTTTAAAATAATGTAAGCCAAGCTTGTGATCAGTTGCAAATTGAAATTTACTGCTTGAGATACATACTAACACTCAGTTATCTTCAGACAACACCTTATAGTAACACCAGTGTTGGAAACTGGACCTCCATATTGTAAGATCCGTCAAACAAGGTTTATCAGGCTGCAATATACTCCAACAGGCAGTTCCTTATCTCCCAGAGCAGCGGAGGACCTGCCCAGCTTGTGCCCTATGAACAGCTGGGTGCTCCCACGGCAAAAATCACCCTCTCCCAACTCGCCCTGAACTTGGGGTACAGGCTCAGATGTGCCTTGAAATAAACTGAGTCACCACTGCCAAGCAGGGCTCTCAGATACCTCTAATACTCATTTCTTCATTCTTTTAATTCTATAGGGTAGAGAAACGATAAGGTTCTACATTTGCAAAAACTATCCTCACAACCTCAGCCGGCAGAGGCAGATTTTGGAGGCTCCACAAATATACAACATAAATTAGGGAGAAGTAAAGAGGGGATAAGGAGTGGTTCATAGGGCAATCAGTCTACAAAATAAAGGAAGCAAACTACCATTTTGTTTGCCATCCAAAAATTAATTTTAAATTTCTGCAATAACATTGCAAACCAGGCAGCTGATACTGCAAAAATATATGATACTGTTTAAAAACAGCCTCCTAATAAAATAAAAGAAATATGAAAATGGGGTTTTTTTTAATTTTTTTAATAGAAATTCAAGGCAAACTAAGATTTCAGTTCCCTCTAAGGCCACTACTCACACAGCCACAGCTTGCTTTCATATTTCAACAAACACTGCAAGTTAATGTTTCAAAGGAAGTTTGAAGGGAACCAATGTGTTCTGTTCTCCACCTTCAGATTACTTCAGGTCACATCTTACACAGTATATAATTTATACCTAAAAGATATTCATTATCAGGTTGTAAATGTAAAAGTTTTCTTCCACTCAGCCCCTACTGCAGAAGTGAAGCTTTTTGAGACTCACTAATGATTTCACTACTCATAAAAATTACATTCAAATTATCTGTTGCAATGAGTATTTCCTTTGCCTGATACAACTTCTCTTTTCTCCAAGAGTTTCACCACACCTTCTCAGTAAATAACTGAGTATACAAAATGTGCATGTAACTCAGCATATGGTATCAATACAGTTTGAACTGTGAAAAGTTAAACAGAACATTTGAGCTCAGGCTTTCAGCAACCAGCTTACGTGCAAATGAACCATCAAACAGATCTACTAGACTCAAATATTCACACAAATGGAGATTAATGTAAAATAATCACCACAAATTCACTATCACAGGTTAAAGTTGCACCCAATAAACCATCTGAAAACAAAACAAAACAAAAAAAATGCTCCACATAAATTTCAAAGTAAAGACAAAAATTATTTTTGTCAAATTACTTCTTATTTACCACATAAAAGATTTATTATAGAATTCGAATGAATTGTTTAAGCATGTAAAAATCTAACAGTATTAACTTAATTTCAAGTTTTGCCCATTTAGTCTACAGGCAGAAGTAAATCTTCAATCAGTAAACATTTCTGCCATGATCTTCAGAATTTGTCAGTTTGGCAGCCTTCAGAAAAGTTTTGATTCATAAATGCCTTTTTGGAGTTTTCTTTGTTTGTGTTTTGATTTTTTAAATTATGAAAATTATGGGACTATTATTTCTATTAAAAAACCAACTTTACTACTTTAAAGTGTCACTATCAAGTATAATGTGCAGGAAATCTGGCAGTGGAAAAACAGAGTAAATGAAGAGAATTCTGCAGACACATCAGCTGCATACACAAGTAAATGCATCAGCTGTGCAGTATAAAATTTTCATGAAAAGAGACCTTTCGTACTAAGAAACTCAAAAGCTTACAAAATAATGCTCCAGCCTGTTAGTGAACAAATATTTAATACAATTCCATTACATTGTACACATTACTATGACATTCTATTGTTAATTGCTTATGATATCCTAGTACATGAAAATAGAAAACAAGTTATGGGAATCCAGGGAGTTGCCCTAACAAAGACAAGAGGCCTTTCTCTTAAAAGGCTTTGTGCCACTTCAGACAAGGCCATTTACAAGGGCAACAGATTGGACATTCAATTGCTGGGGATGAGATTTACATAGGCAGCTGTCACTTCTCAGTGGGAAATAAATAAATAAGACTCCTGCACCCAAAACAACTTGTACCCAAAAACTCAATGCACTCCAAACCCCTAGCTGCCTTTCAAAGAGCTGGAACAGGTATTTTCTTTTTGATATTACAGACTTCTGTTATTTTGTAAATACTTACACCTGTTTAAGAAGTTATCAATGTTCTTGTTTTTTCTTAAGGCAGGAAAATCCAAGTCATACACCAAAGCATCTAATCCATCCTGAAAAAAAACAAACAAAACAAAAGCAAAATTAAGTATTTGAAAAATAATTACACATGCTGCTAGCTAAAGAGCCAAGTTAAAAAAACCAGTTGTCCCTATCAATCTTCCATGCAAATGAAATCATTCACATTTATTTAATGACTGCTAGCAGTTACATGAAACAGCTGTTACTCCTTCGCTTCCATAGGACTCATCAAAATTTAATTCCATGGGCTTTTATGTATTATTACCTTAATTAGCTCCATATCTACATGAAAATAATTACTTTTTCCAAATACAAAAAGAACAAACAACAGTTCTAATGAAGTTCAGTAATATTAAAAAGTCACAGTGCATCACACAGTAGGCACTTGAACATGAAATGGCAACTGGTAAACAGGACAAATATGGTAATTTAATTCACAGAATCAAACCCCTGTATTTCATCCACTGAATTCAGTGTGAATTCCCTTGAACACTACGTTGGGCTTTATACACTCCTATCTAAATCTAGAAACAAATAGCCACAAGCCCATCTGGCACTAGTACCACAGCATACATCCCTACAAACAAAAGCAAACCAAACACCATCATAAAACCCAACAGAAAAATACAACAAGGAAGGAAGTAGTTTTAAGGTCTCATTAAGTGCTGTGAACTTTGTGACATAGTTTAAGTCTAAGTTTGTCACTAGGTATAAATGACTCCTCAGTGGGTCGCACCTTCTTGGAGAAAGACTAAACCTAGTTTTTTTGGCTGAAAACCACAGATATGGCTTCAACTGAAAAATGATCATGTATTCGAGGAATTATGTAACAAAGAATTAAAGTGCATTAGGGAGTTCTCTCTCTCTCAGGTAAGTGTGACAACTGCAAAAACAGAGACAAAGGTCTTAAAATACAAATTGATGTATATTACTAAAGCATGCCAGAGATGTACTGCTATTTACTTGTCCATTCACAGCTAGGTGTTTCTGTTACCTACTTTTAACCTGCTTGGAGTGAGGTATTAGATCAGACATATCTTTGATCTGATCAGTTCAGATCTGACTAGACCTAATTTGATTGCTTTCAGCTTTTAAAAGGATTTTTCTATCCTTTTTTCAGGATTGAAAACTGATCCATCAGTCCTTGCTAAGTATACCAAGTAACGATGCCTGAACAAAAGCTAAAACATAAGCTTTTTGAAAGCTTATTTTCCAGGAATATATAGTTGAGAACACATTTTATTTAGACTGAAATATTAGTCTTTGATCTTTCACTTCAAATTCAAACTATTTTTCACCTCAGTCTTTACGACTGACTTTTAACTATAAAAAATCCCAAGTACTATCAAGATCAAAATTATTTCCTGGCTTGCAGTCCTCACTTTTAAAGTATGTGAGATAAGAATTATTTGCTTCACATATAATAAGCAGTGAAATATTGCTAGAATTTTAAAACAGGTAGCTGCAAGGATAATCAGAATTACTTTAAAGGCTGGATATTATTAAAATTGTCAATTTCATAAAACATTCCTTTTTAAGCTACCTCTGCCTACAATGGCTCATTTTGAACTAAGAAATGCTAAAATGAAAACTATACAAATAAAGAAAAGCATCACAGTAAGTCAGTTCTCTAAAATAAAGTCAGGTTTTGCATATTGTGCATTAAAGGATCATCTTTTTGGACTGACACTGATGATGAAAATAGAAAGCAAATAGCAAGGAAACAACATTAAACCAGTCAGTAGTAGAAATAATAGAGTAAGAGGCCAACAACAATTTGGACTCAAGACCAACGCAGAAATAAAGCTTTGCAGGCAGGGTAACTGTAATTTAGTGAGAAATACTTTGCAAACTACTAAAGGACACCTTTTCCAAAGACACGTGGGAAATACCCAGGAAATCCAGGAAAAAAAATTAAATTCTGTGGTTCTGTTGACTAAATTTAAGGGAGAACCATGATAACTGCTTGCACAGCAGTACTAAGTCCACTAGTAGCTTCTGAGCATTTATCTCCACGCTGTGTGAAGCAGTAGGAAAACACCAGCTAGGAGGCTGCTGGGTTCCATCCAGTGATTTTTAAAAGCAAATTAAAGAGATGACAAATGAACTGTCAAAATCTGGGGTTCAATCTGCTGTGAAGCCTTCCAATCTGTACAGTCAATTGATTTGTCCAGGTTCACAACTAGCACAAAATTTCCACTTGCCAAGCAGAACCAAAAATTCTCAAATCCTGCTTGGTTCTGGGGTCGTGCAATTATCTGTTTCAATTCAGGGCTTGCTTCAAAAGCCAAAATTCACTATTTTACTTGATAGGAAGGGAGGTTTAAAACACCAAATACAAAAATATGTGAAAAAAATGGCAGTATGTTTAAATTAATAACATTAATCTTACTTTTGTATCATACTTTTTCTTTCAAAATACTGAAACATAAGCCCATGCCTAAAGAAGCATAAAGTACAGAAAACTTAACGGTTTCCTTGGCGTCTCAAGCATGTTAGCTATTGTGTTATTTTTTAAAGTTTTAATTTAAAGATGGGAAAAAGTATACAAATTCCTTTTAACAAGCAAAAGCAAATTTCAATACTGTTTAATTCAGAATTCACCATGTACAATGTTTCCTGTTCTGTTCTTCACCTTCCAGTTCTTAGATATCAACTCCATCAATTAAAATACTTAACTCTGAAATACAGATTTAAGCTCTTGATCTTCCATTCATTTCAAATCATATTTCAGGATCATGCAAACAATATCTCAGGAAGCTACATGCCAAGAATATCTTATTTTAAAGGCTCTTCAAGAATCAGCTTCCCTTCACTACGGTATCCAGAGAATAAGCTAACCTGGTTCAAAATTTCCATTAAAAAAGGTAAGGATGGGTGATATTCTATAATTAATCCTTAACTCTCAAAATAATTATTTTCTTCAACTGAAGTAACCTTCTGAAGAAAAAAAAAAACCCTTGGTATTATTTTAGTGTCAGACTGCAAATGCAAGACTAAGCTTGAAGCAATTTTATGGAATCATAATTAATGGAAGTAAAATACTTGAGATACCTGGTGTAAAACATAAAGCATGAAACAGCCTACTTCACTTACATTAGCTAAAGCAGAGAACTTACAAACACTACAGGCTGTCCCAACACCAAGGGGAGCAGAGAAGCACAGCTATTTTTAAATGGTATCACTAGTGGACAAACAGGGAGGAGTGCACAAGCTCAAAGTGAGCGTTGGTTCAAAGGGGTGGGGAGTCAGAGATGGGAACATACTACAGAGTTGTAGAAATAATGGCTTGCAGAAAAAGGGTTAAGTCTAAATGAGACATGATCATTATTGCCAGTAGCTGCTGAGATAGCTCAGCTTTCTTCATTCCATCTTGGTCCGTCTTTCAACAGGTCATCGTTTTTGCCAACACAGAAAGGAAGGGACATCATCTTT
Source organism: Passer domesticus (assembly GCF_036417665.1). NCBI lineage: Eukaryota > Metazoa > Chordata > Aves > Passeriformes > Passeridae > Passer > Passer domesticus. The sequence continues at coordinate 113,799,567 of NC_087474.1, forward strand.
CCATCAAGACCTATAGCAGCCATACTCTTCTCCTCTTAAAGGATGACAAGATGTCTTTATAACAGGCAACCATACCTCCAGTAGTTCCATGAACTGTATTAAAGCAAGACTGCCTCAATTTTATGATGGATCTTTCCTCCACTTGGATGGGTGCCATGTATTTTTAGTATGTATCTTCTTTAAATACAGCACATTCCATACTTCTTGGAAACACATACTGTGGCTTAGAGGTATTTTCAGCTAACACTAAGTTCTACCTTATTTTGTCATTACAGAGCAATTTTCCTGTTTACCTTTCAGGTCTACACAGACATTTTTCTTCTAACAGTTAAATTGGATTACTAAAATAAAAGGTTTATACCTCCATTTACATGGTAACAGTATTTCAGAGGTGATTAAAGAACAGGAAAAAAACTTCATTTCTTCAGTCAGTTTCATGGTCTGATACAGCCTTTTCTATATCACATTCATTCAATGAAATCATCAATAGTTTAATTATCTGTTTAAAAGACCTCATTTTATCCTTAAATTTTAAAGAGGGCACACTAGGGAGCCATTACAACATGCAGAGTTCTTCCTTATGAAAACAACAATTCCACATATTCTGTTGGTTGAATTTTGTTCATTACTACACCACTTAAAAGTTTTAAAGGTATAATTACATAGAATAAAACCAAAGGCCAGTCTAGATGCATAGACTGGCTCTGGAGGTGACAGTGCCCAGGAAAGAGGATATGAGCAAGCCCTGCTCAGATGTATGTGTGAGCCAGAAATGGCACTGTCATAGTTGACTGCTGTTTCGTCAACTATGACAAGAATTTTCTAGGCAACATTTTTTTTTTGTGATTTTTGTCTAAATGTTTTCTCCACTGTATTTACAGCATTGCACAGATATGAATTCCACCACCTATAGGCTATACAAAAGTGTATCTCACCTCGAGCTTACCACTCTTCAGCCAAAAAAGAGACAATGACTCTTCACCCACCTCACCCAAGACACAGCTTTACACACTTGCAGCATTTCTGATGAACTCTCTTCCAATTATCTTCGTATGAAAGTTATTTCAATTCCCACCATCAACGCCCGCTGGTGATTTGTTATTTCCACCATGTACATTTTTATTGGGGCAGGGGCACATGTGGAGAAACTGCACATTGTGTTTAAGTTGTGAGTACTCTGCAAGTAGACAAGGCATTACAACAGTTCTTGTTCTGTGCTTCATTGTATTTCCAGTTCTTCACTGAAATATCTGCTTAGTTTTTATAGTCATTCTGTACTAGTTTGATTCTTTCAAAAACGAGGCATTACAAATCAAAGCTAGTTCAACATAACATAAGTCCATAAAGATGAGAGGTTTTTCTCCCATGCACTCAATCAACATTCAAAGATGAATTTTACCTACCACTTTTAATCAGCCAGGGACAAATTATTAATTTCTTCTTTGATTTCCTAGATCTTTAATTTTTACTGCTCTACAATCATAAATTGATCATTATTCACCATTTTAGATCCCTTATGGCTGTGAAATACCACACACCTATTCAACTTCATTACCAATCTGTTTTGAATAGACTGATCACCAGCTTTCCAATTATTCATCTATTCATACAAGTAGGCAAGCCCAACAGCCTTTGCCATTACTTTCCCTTCAGTTGTTCTAAAAATACAGAATGCTGTAACATAAAACTTACCATTAACACATACATTAACTACACAATCTCTTAACACTGAATTTCTCAGGTTGTTATGCTAACTTCTTTTCATTAAGTTCATCTAAAATGGACTGATTTTCTTCAGTTTGTCTTAAGCAGTCTCACCTTAACTGGATTTTCCCCAGATTTTGATCTATACCTACTTGCAAAGTTTTAATGCATCAAACTGCCAGTACTACTATGACTATACTAGAGTTCTTCACTCTGCAACTACATTCCCTAACTTCAAAACTCACTCCAATTATGTAATGCTGGTTTCATTCAGATGTTTGAATTAATATTAATTTTATAGGGGTATTTGAAAATATACACTATCAACCAATTCTAATTTAGCAAAACATATCTCATGATTCATAACTGATATGAAGAAGAAAATGCAGTAAGTGATCGACATTATCAGGGTACAATTATAGCATTTTTATATTTCGAAATTTTATTTACACACATTTCATTATGATGCAGTATCATCTAGCACAAATAAAAATACATAAAATTCAGCTGAAACTTTGTTATTGAGACACTTGATTATTTTACTATTTATTTAGCATTCAAAGCACTAAAAATACTTAATGAGTATTACCAGCAGACAAAATTTGCATTCCTTGCACAGACTGGAAGTTATCCAAGTTTAAACTCTTTGCTATTTTTACTTTTTTCAACAGACAAAAGTAAGCCTTAAAATCTACAACTCTTAACTATCCATATTTAGGAAAATGGCTACAATGCAGGGAACTAATTTCTATAGCACTATGATCTTCCCCCCTCACTATCAAAACAACAAACCTGACTCACCTTCTTTTGTGTGTGTTCATCATAATTCACAATAATGTCCTGTCATAAGTAATTCTCTTGTCAACTATGCCAATAGTGCTACATTTATCTATCTCTCATCAAATACACAAAAGATCCCATTAAGTTTTAAGTTAATCACACTCATTAATTTTGCTGTTCAAATAAGAGGAAACTGCAATTTAACACTTCATCTTTAAAGAGGACAAGACAATGTAGACAAAGTTAAGGCACTTCACTTAAGAATTTTCATTAAATTGTTAGAGCAGGCAAAGTACACAAACTGACATGTGAGGCTGGGTAAAAGCCCCTTGATTCATCACCCAGCATGACAGAACTCCACAGAGCTCCTTGCTCCCTACTATTCTGCATACTCCTAGGAGTTCTTGCAAATTTGCTTAAACAGATATCCTTTCAAAAGAAATACTGGGGGGCGTGGAGTGTTAAGTCAATAAAGAGCAAAGAGTTTGACTCAGTGAAGATTTAACAACTGAATAAGGAGCTCTTGAAACTTCAAGGCAGCATTATTGAAAGCAGTATGGATTATTGCTTTCATTTTGACTATTTTAAAGGGTTATTCCAAGTGTAGTTGCAAACTTCGCCCACATGTGCTTCCTTGTATAAGTACAAGTACTTGTCTTCTGTTCAAAGAGTAGCTGTCCTAGAATAAACTAAAACAAAATGTAGTGCAAATCTGTGAAATCAACCTATATACAGGTTGTACTACCTATACAAAGGATTACTGCCAGCACCCACTACATGCCTTAGTCTTTCACGAAAACGGAGGCTAAGTCATAGATCCTTCTCACCAGAGCCCCTCTCTGTCCACTGACTACATAGAGAAATCTTGAATCGCTAGATCTGTTTGGAATGACACCTATTTGTGAGATCATTTTATGCCTAAAATTATGGAAAACTGACATGGTTTTAAGATGTGTTCCAGAAAATGTATTTCAGTGGGTGTTTCTTTCCACTGCAAATTCTAACACTATATTGCAACATTAATTTTATTACAAGAGCATAATTTCTTGTGGTCAATAGTCTTTACATCCAAACTTCAATTTATTACATTGCTGCTTTATTATTTCAATTTGTCATCAGAATTAATCCCACTTAGTATTGCATCTTTAGGAACAACTATCAGATGAGAGAGCAGTGTCTTCAAGGATATGAAGAACACAGACCAATATAGTGCCAAGAACATATTCAGTAAAATCTGGCAGAAAACAGGTACCATATAATTTGAAAATAGTTCAGGAAGATGTGAAACAGGAGTAAAAGCTGATTGCCATTAAGTCAAATTATACTGATTCATTTCACAGCAAGTGAGACCGCTGGATCCTTGCAGCCTCATTTCCTTAAAAAAGGTTCACTTGCATTGCTTAATATGCTCTGTGGACAAGTTTTATAAACCTAATACCAAATGTGGCACATTCTACCATGAAAACAATACTTTACATAAAAAGACTAACACAGCTGTAAAACTATCTGGAAGGCTACAGAGATTCTTTACATTTTAATGTATAGAAAATAAGAAAATAGCCTACTTTAGGTTTAAATCATTTATCAAACCATGTTTGACTAAAAATAAAGTGTAAGTGCAGCTTGTTAAAAGCATCCTTTTCAAGAAAACTGTACTGAATGTGATTAACACAAGTACATCTAAAACATACATATTTAAATAGTGTTAGAAGAAGTAGGAGTCCTGGGTAGGAGCACTGACTGATGTTTATCACCATGGAAGCAGCATTCCACAGCCACTGCAGCACTTGGTATTAGGAAATGCCTCACAGGTCTAGAGTTCCCAGCTACTGTAACAACTGCAACTGGAGATGAGCAGACAACCTGACACACTATCCACAGAAATACCTCGTGGTGGAAAAAAGCCACTTCACATCCTTTCCACTTCTCAAAGTTATGGTGCCAACCAAAAATATAAGGTAAGCCCTCTTCCCTCAACTAAGATATAAGATAACTCCTTTTTTTTTTTTTTTTTTTAAAGCCAAACATCACTTGTAAATTATATCAGCAAATGCTCTTTGAGGTCCTCACAGCTTTCTTGGTTATCCTGTGAGGGCAGATTCTTCCACAGGCAGCAGAGAGATCTGCTGTTCTGATTTGGGAGTCCCAACCTTTTCATTTGAAACACAAACACTCAAAACTACCAATTTAGATCAATGGGAGTCAACACTCTAAGAAACGCTCATTAGAAAGCAAAAGTAACATGGATAAAAATTAACACTATGGATGCAAATACTGGTACATAACTTCCCTTCAACAAAATGTATAAAGACAGATTAGAGATAGGAAAGAATGAAGACAAACTGGTCCAGTCCCAGCTCAAAAGTCTAAGGCTTCTTTTGCAGCATCCTGCAAGGAGTCGAGTAAAGACTTCACCAAAAGAAAAGAAACTGCACAACTCCATTAGGAAATAGTGGTATTGACCAAAGGAAACAGAACCCCTCCACATCTGTTGCCTAGGAAATTGCTGTCTGCTTCCCATATTTTTTTCCAGGCAGGTATCCATGAAACCTGACTTCAGAAAGTAAGCCTTAGTCACTTGGGTAAGATGTGAATTAGCAAGACGCCAACATGTTCACAGGAGTTACTGTAAACAACATCAACAAAATTGCTTTAGCTCTTGTAAAAGCTGTCAAATATGTAAAGCTACTTTAGATCTCTCAGCTTTACATTACACTAAAACTAGCGCAAGTTCTCCCATCAACAGCTTAAATTGCTGCTTCTAGCTCTCCCATCATGCTTTTGCCTGAAAACTGATACCTCTGCTTTGAAAAACAAACAAAAATATTACCATCAAAGTATGCAATATAATAAGTCACTGGAAAGGATACTAATTTTTCTGTAAATCAACAATACCTTAGCAACCATACTGAACCTGCTGTCACCTGACCCCGATTATGTTTGCTGCAAGCATAACCAAGTGCTAAATACAGACATAAACAATAAACTATACAACAATAAAAAGGGAAGTTCTCTTTTTAGCTTTGACAACTTGGTCTTGGAGATTATACTAGCTCAATAATTATGCTTTACAAAAGGACTCTAAAAAGGTGCGCCAAGGAAAAGAAAGCCCTCTGGTATCACCCCACAGAAAAATAATCCAGGGACTGGAAACAGATGCTGAGAAGAAAAGTACTTAATTTTTTAAACAGAGCACAGACAATTAATTGAATAACTTTTCAAGAAAGAGTGGGAACATCACAATTTTTCTAGCAGTCTGGAAACAGTGCACAAAAATCTCCCCTTCCCCACCACTAAAAGGGAAATTCTTCCCTAACACTCTACAAGTCAAAACACTTCTACAATTAGAGGCAAATAGCCATGAGAGAAGCCCAGTAATGAAGATTATGAAAGAATTATACTAAAAAAACTCTGTAGAAACTGAAATAGTGATTTGTAAAGCAGTATGCCTTTCCCTAGTGTCACATGCTAACCAATCTGCAAAACAAAAAATATGGGAAGTTGAGCACAACTGAAGCAAGGAATCAACTCTGAGAAGTTCTTTGATTGCGCAATCTCCTGTCAGAGCTCTCCCTACATTTCTGCAATAAACATTCCAGCACAAGCAATCACACGTCAAGCAGATATTTGAAATATGCAACTAAACAAGAACTTAACACTATTTAAGAATTTGTGCATCGTTAGGCAGTTTTGTATCGCAAATCCTATGAAGCCCATAGATTTTTTCATGCATTGATTACAAGAAAAACTTCACTTTCAATAAAAAGATGTCTGTATGCATAAACCAAATGTTTTTTATATTTGTTCTTTTTTTCCATGATGAATACACCCACAAAAATGACTTTCAAGTAATGTTATTTTTAAAAAAGGTTATAAAAATTCCATGAGAATTACTTTAGATGCAGACAAGTTATTTCTATTCCCAACCACTTAGATACATCAGAATTAACCGGATTTTGTTATGAACAGGAACAAAACAGCAAGTTTTCTACATTTTTGGGAAATTTTCACTGTTAATGTACAACAAAACAGCTCTGCTAACAGTTTCCAGAGTCCAGAACCCAATGAATTAAATTTATAAATTTTTAAAAAACTTGTTTTAGCCATTACCTTTAAGCAATTTTTTTTTAAAGTGTGAAGAAACAAACTCTCTTTCAAAACCCACTTGAAGAAAAAATGGTAGCATATACAGAAAATGCCACTACTAACACTATTTTAATTAATACTGGATGTTTAAGTATATATTCAAGTCATTAATAGTGACTACTTTCGGGTCGAAAAATACTCCCCCGACAGACGCTTTCAGAGAAGTTGTGGATGTCCCATCCCCAAAAGTCTTCAAGCCAAGCTGGACAGAGCCTTGAGCAACCTGGTCTAGTGGAAAGTGGCTGTCCATAGCTAGGTGGTTGGAACTAGAGGATCTTCAAGGGCCCTTCCAACCCAAAACATTCTACAGTTCTCTGATTTAAACCAAATCTCTAAGTACTCTTTTTACCCTTTCTGACACCGTAGTAGAATCATAACTAAAATCCTGAATGCTTTGGACTGCATGTGAAAAAAGAAAGGTGTTAACTATAAAACCAAAAATTTACATGAAAGCATGGCTCCACATTCCACTACTGAAATGAGAGAACCAAAGCTGTCCATTAAAACTTAAGGGTGGCTTTCTACAAACTGCAAGTCTGTCTCATTATAATCAGTAAGGATTTTACCATATGTAATACTGCAACAATATAAGCCAATTTATCTGGGATTTCCAAGTACAGTACTTCAAGACTAGAGGAGGACAGGAAATGTTAGGAATCCATTACAGGATCCAACATTTTTAATTTCAAGGAAGTCCAAAGGAAGATGTTGTGATTTATCACACTTACAAGACTGTTAGGGGCGTGCAACTAAGTTCCTTTTCAAGTTTTGAGACTAAAGTTTGAGGAAAACTAAAGCCACTGACTCCATACACCAAGAAAGAAGTTTTTCCCAACATTTCCACTGCTCGAGCATGACACATGCATTCCTAACACACTTGCTAAAGCATGAGACACAGAGAGCAGAACTTCATAACACAGTGGTATTCAACTTCTACAACACTGGGTATTTTCACCAAGCTCATATACTGCGATCATAAGGATGAAAATACAAAAATACTAAGAAAGAATTGTAAAAGCAACTCTTCTACTTGTCCAGCTACATCGAAAGAGTAAGTCAACTCCTCCCCAATACCACTCTTCCTCCATAGCATTCCAGAACCTGAGAAAACCACCCCCTGCAACAGGATACAGCAGATTGATACGTGTACTCCAAAGGCATGATTTTCTTTTGGATTTAGAACACGGGAGAAAACAAATCTTAACCCAAGAGGAAAGAGAGCCAGGGCTGTCTGGACCATTGCCACAATCACGGAATCTTGTCAAAGTCTCTCTTGCCTGTCCTTACAAGGGAGCAAGACTGAGCCTGGGCTGATTAACTTAATCTCTACAGGAAATGAGGGCAGGCAATATTTTTGTCACACCATAAAAGCCTGCCACGAGATAAATCAGAGCGCGCTAACATGATATTTTCTGTTCCTCCATCCCACAGACCATTCTGAGTAGCTGTCATTTACTTTCTCATCAAGCAGAGAGTAAAACTGATAAAAATGTGTTTTTTACAAAATAAACTGAAAGGGAATGAAAGGCTACTTTTTACTCCCATCCAAATTCTACATGATTTCTACCCCAGGATTTGCTTTATGAGAACATTTTTCTAGTATCTAATTTTTAAAAGAAGTCATTAAAAAAACACTGCTTTCTTGGAAATCTACATGAACTAAGACACTGGAGATACAGTGTATGTGTGTATAAAAATATTTAAAAAACAAGTAATTCAAAGGCCATGTCAAATGAGGTCAGGCAGTACCTGCTACTTCCCATTCATATAAATTCTGTGTATGTAAAACACTGAGGAAAGCAGGTTTCCAATTTCTAAATACTACAAAGTATCAACATGAGATATTCTGGAATGTAATTAAGAGCAGGAGTATCAGTTCAAGAATTTAGAGTCACATTTTTATCAGACATCCTGCACTTGAATTTCCAGAAGTCTGCTGGACCACAGAGCCAGTTTCTGAAGAACTACATAAAACATGGATGGAAACAGATACTTGTTACCAATCATGGTCATTTTATAAATTAATATATATAGCCTCAGAGACTTCAAAAGGTAATGAAGAAGTCAGTTATACCTTTTGTGATATTCAAACAAAATGCACTGGCATTGAGATAAACTATCCTTATATTTAACTAAACTATGAACTACAGATAAACAATTTGACTTAGAAAAGGAAAAATCTAACCATCTGACATTAAGAAAGGTCTAACACAATCTACACACAGATTTACACATCCCAAACAACCAAGCATTTCAAATAATAATTTTTTTTTTTAAAGCGACCCTACCACTTTCATTCAGATTCACATTTTACAAACTGTTTGCTTGGCAAGAGAAATAAGAAGTACCAAATACTTCAACAGAGACACAACAAACAGAGATAAACTCCTTTGCACTTGCAAAATTACAAGCAGTTCATTATGCAAAGCTCTATATGCAGTCTTCAGAGAAGAAAAGCAATGCAGCATTTAAACTAATACTGTCATGTAAAGCACATTTCAAATCCCCCTTACTTGCCTCAGTCAAGATTACACATACTTGCAGCAAACAGAAAAGAACTGAACTTCCTCTTTTCTGAACTGCTGTAGATCAAGTCTAAGATCATGTCACATTCACATGTTTAGAGCTCTTCTTCTTTCCTTCCAATATAGAATTAAGGGACAAATATGAAAATTGGTCATTTCTTGTAATTTTGTCCCTTTACGTACTGAACTACGACATGCCAAATTTGCAATTTATCTAATCTTACCTCATTGAAAAACCTCTTAATCTGCTTATTCTCTGAAGATGACACTTAGTCCAGTTCAATAGATTCAGTTAAAAGCCAACTTTTATAAATAAGAACACTGAGATAATACTTCTTAGAGACAATACCTATTTTTGTATGTGTTGCTATACAGAATTAAGAAAACAGCAGAAAACCAGTCTATGAATACATAAGCTATTCCTTCTGAAAACCAATATAAAAATCCATGGCTGTCCAGAAGACAAGAGCAAGAAAATTCAGAAAAAAAAGCTGAGTGGAATAGTTCTATGTTCTCACATACTATTCCTACACAGAAGTTAATATTAACAGCAGAAAATCATCTGAGTATCCTACAGCCCGACTTGTTCTCTTTCCAAACTCTGTTCACTGTCATAAGCATACCAAAAACATATTTTGACTTTTCATTACCAAGTTTTTAAAAATGTTTAATTACTAGCAGTATGATCTTAAAAATTAACAAACCAAAATTATAATATAGTTTACATTCCTTATCAATCCTCAAAATAAATATGCTATTTTCTGTAAAAAGGGAGAAGCATACCTTTGAGTGTCCTAAAAGGCCAATGTGGCTTAGATCTTCTGTTCTGTCAAGAGTCTACTACCACCACACTGCATTATTCTGAGCTAGCAGAAACATGACAGGAATCTGATGGCAAAGAAATGACTACAAGACATCCTGATTGAACCCCTTTTCCTTGCAACACCACAGTGACAGTGACTGAATTTTCCTGTTTGGCACTACAGTTGCTGGAGCATCTCATTTCTTTAAAAGCGCATGAGGAATGCCAATGGCCTGACGTAACTGCGTCTGGGAAAAGACCATAAGCAATGGCTGGAATTTGATTTGTTCTTTCCACTGAGTTCTTCCAATGCCTTCTTATTTCACCTAATACACCTTCCCTGGTGGATTACAGTATGGCTCATGGTAGGTGTCCTCCTGCCCCACAACCCAAACCATAAGAGGGAGGTAAATTCTAAAAGGCTTGTGGCTAAATACTACAGCTACTGAATGTAGCACAAGGGCAGCAGATGTACTAGATGCTGGCTTACAAAACAGAGACAAGAGGCTGTTGTAGAAAGATTGTGGCCTCAGTCTTGATGGACTGGCCTGAGGATTGCTGCTACAGAACCCTCTAATACCAGTCTCATTGTGCAAGTGGAATTCTAAAACAAATCTCTTGCACTTCTAAGCTTTATTACAGAAAAATAATCAGCTGAGAAATAAAATACACTTGAAATTAAAAGCATTCTTTAGACAATTTTTTTCTTTATAATTCTTAGGGCTCCATCAGAAATACAGATTCAACCAACTACTTCAGTTATTTCTTGAATGCTTACCTCCAGCCTTGATTTTATGCCCAAATAAACGACGTATCTTCATCTAGTAAAAGTTAAATGCTGCTTGGCTATATCTGACTGTATATGGTAACAACCTTACATATTCAAATTACCTGTTTTACGTCCATACTCACAAAGAAGAATTGCATCTTATTTACTGAAAACTTCATTCTGTGTTAATTCTTAATTTGGAGACATATACTAATCTCACTTGAAACATCCTAAGACAAAACTGAAGCAATTTCTCATCTGAAACCATCATAAGACAAAACTCCTACCAGCTCCTGATCATTATGCAAGTTTCTCTTAGCTTAACAGAGGTATCTTTCCAACCTAAATGGATAATTTGAACTTGCTGGTTTAAATTCTCAGAGTGTTCTTCCCTCCTTCCTGACGGAGTTCATCTTAACTTCTAGAGCATTAAACGTCACAGAGACAAAAATTAACTCTATGGGAGCTGCTTTTCCTGATGTTTTCTTTTTTAAATTCAGATACTATTGCTATTTAGAGTAAAAGATATTTAAGAAAATAACAGTGGTTTATATTTTTGTCCACTTACAAACTAGATTTGTTATGCATGCATTCTGTGGTTGAGCTTCTTCCATGTCTTCAGGCCACTACCTTTAAAGGGTTTTCTCTTTAAGTCTCTTTCACTCTCATGAGACCAGATCTGCCCTTAAGAGAAATTAACATTGCAGTGCTCAGCACAGATATCATATCCTGTACAGTGTCACAGGTCAGAAAATGGGACCTCAATAGCTGAGGAAACAATTCATACATATAGCACATACCATTACTTTCTGCTTAACTAGCACTGCTGCAAATATGTTGTTGCACTGATTTGAGAGCTTCACTGAGGCTCTGAAACAAAGCTAGGAAAAAGCAAAGGGAAAAACAACCAGTGAAACACTGTAGAGATGTTTTCTCCAAAGACAGAGGATCATAAAACCACAGAACAGTCTAGATTTGGTGGTACCTCCAAAGTTCACCTTGTCCAACTTTTCAAGCAAAAGGAAGCCTTGATGAGATTGCCCAGCACCCTGCTGAGTCTTGAAAACCACCACTAATGGGGAGTCCACCACATTCTGAGGACATTGTTCCAATGACTGACTACTGTCACAGTAAAATAATTATTTTGTACATAAACCTCTCCAATGCAACATGTACACATTGGCCTTTGTTTTCCCCTCCTGAAAAGACAGCTTTCATCTTCTTTGTGGCTGTCCTTTTAGCACTGGAACACAATGATTAGGTACCCCAAGCTTTCTCTGGAGGAACACCTTCACTTTTCCCTCACAAACCAAGAGCTCCAGCCCTCTGAATCACCTTTGTGACCCTCCCTGAATTGCAGGAACAAGAACTGGACACCTCCCTACAGAGGTGGCCTTACCAGCACTGAGTGGAATGATCACATCTCCAACTGTGCTACTGACCCCGCCGTAGATGCAGCCCAGGATCCAATCTGCCCTTGCTGCTGCAGCCGTGCTCTGCTGACTCATGCCCACCTTGTTGTCCAGTGGGGCCCCCAGGTCAGCAAGGCTGCTCCCAACCTCACAGATCCCAGCCTGGACCAGGCTCTTTGGTTGTGTCATCCCAGATGGAAGACACTGTTTGATTTCGTTAAACTTCATACTGCTCTTGCTTGCCCACTCTTCCAGCCTGTCTGTAAAATGTCTCTTCCTTTTAAAAGGTCTCCTCACTACTCAGTTCAGTGTCATCAGCAAATTTACTGAGGGTACCTTCAATGCCACCACCCAGGTCATGCAGGAAGACACTGGACAGCATTAGGCCCAGCATCCACCCTGGAAGACCCCACTTGTGACAGGATGCAAGCCTAAGTAAAACCTACTGACCACCACAAGTTCTGATATATTTTTAAAATAATACATATTTGATGTCTCACCAAAATTAACTCACTCTATATTAGCAAAATTTAATTATTCCTTGTGCCATTTTGGTGTCACCATTCACTATACAGAAATATTCGCATCAGAGTTTCCTTCTAACAAAACCTAGAGTAGAAAATTATAATTGCACAGTGTTGAAAGCAAACACTCCTCTCAGTTTTTCTGAAGCTTAGAGTACTTCAACTGAATTTGCAGATTTTTTTAAAGGAAAATGAATGTAATGATTTCATATTTTTCATTACAAATAGTGTGTATACATGTGTATAAAAGTCTGTGAAGGTACTGAGCATAAATTTCTTTTCATCCAATTCATTCATTTAATTATGATCTGGAATGATCAGTGAAGCTTTTCACAGAAAGACTTTCCTGGAAAACTGTTAAGCACATCTTCAGATTTAAAAAGCAAGCAATAGTTATATATTAATTCATTAAGGTACAAAACCACTACCTACTCGGTATGTGAGGCTAACAAGAAGGAAAATTATTTCAGAGAACTAATAAACTTCATTTATTACAACTCTCAAACTGCTTAGGCCAATGGAACATTTTAGTGTCTCCCCCCTTTCCTCCAGTGATTACACCACTGGAAACTATGGCAAACAGGAAGAATCTCCCTTTATACTACTGACTATTATCAGCTGAGCACTGGACACTGCAGTTTAAGTGCAACTTAAAATGCATATATCTTCATTTTAACTGCTTCATATAAATGCACAACACAGTTCAAACAGCCAGGGCTGACATTTTTCCATTGAAAGCATCACATTTCATTAAGCTCCTCTTTGTATACAATTTTCCCCCTAAAAATACAGTAATTCTCTATCACACGTTCAATGCAAAGAGAGTGATGAACATTATGAATATGCTACTAAAAAGCTAATGTATTGTAAAAATTTACTTATTATATTGAAGCACAGTAATTTCTAGGTTCATGTAATAATATGCATTAGCATGCAGAGAATTTTTTTTTTTTAGACAAAAAAAGTATTTTGCAGTTACAAGCCCATGCCCATGTAAATCAGTTTTCCCTATTTGTCTGTGGGAACACCTGGAACTTAAGAAAAATACAGCTCTAACTCAAAAGAATAACCCTCTCAATGATTTTTTTAATGATTTTGGGAATCTAGAGAGGTTCCAGCTGACTGGAAGCTGGTAAACATTGTCCCAATTTAAGAAGGGCAAGAAGGATGACCCTGGAAACTACAGGCCTATCAATGTCACTTCAATGACTATTACAGAAAAGCTTATTTGGGGAGATATGGAAAAACACCTGAAGGACAATGCAGTCATCAGTCACCATCTGTACAGGCTCCTGAGGGGAAAGCCCTGCTCGACAAACTTAATTCCCTCTTATGATAAGGTAACCCACCTAGGCATCAAGGGAAGCCAGCTGATCCAATCTTTTGGGATTTCAGTAAAGCTTTCAGTACTGTCTCACAGTGTCCTACCAGATGAAATGTCCAGCATTCAGCTGGATAAACACACCACAGGACAGGCGAGCAACTGGCTCACGGGTCAGGCACAAAGAGCTGTAGCAAATGGGGTGACACCAGACTGTCGACCTGACACTAGCAGGGTTCTGCGGGGCTCAATCCCTCCACAGGGCCTTGTGCTCATCAACATCTTCATTAATTACTTGGATGCACAACTGCAAGGAATATTAAGTAATTTTCCAGTGATACTAAATTGGGAAGACCTGTTGACTCCCTTGAAGGCAGGGAGGCCCTGCAGAGACACACCAACAAATTTTAGGGCTGGGCAACCACAAACCATAAACAAAAAAGCGCTGGATTCTGCACCTGGGATGGGCAACACTGGATGTACACACAAATCAGAACAAGATGCTGGAAAGGAGTGCTGTGGGAAGGGATCTGGGGGTCCTGATCAGTGGCAAGTTGAACCTAAGTCAGCAGTGCCCTGGCAGCCAGGAGGGCTAAGCATGTTCTGGGGGCATCAGGCACAGCATTGCCAGCCGGGCAAGGGAGGGGATTGTCCTGCTCTGCTCTGGGACAGCTTCACCTCGAGTGCTTGGGGCAGTCCTTGGTGCCACAAAATTAGAAAGATACAAAGCTATTAGAGAGCATCCAGAGGAGGGCCACTAAGATGGTTCAGGACTTTACAAGGAGTGGCTGAGATCACTCGGCTTGCTCATCCTGGAGGAGACAGGGGAGACCTCACTGCAGCAGTAATATCCTCATGAGAGGAAGTGCAGGGGCAGACACTGATTTCTCTCTGGTGATCAGTGACAGGACCCAAGAGACTGGCATGAAGCTATGTCAGGGGAAGTTTAAGTTAGATATTAGGAGAAGGTTCTTCACCCAGAGGGTGGTTAGGCACTGGAACAGGCTCCCCAGGGAACTGGCCACACCACCAACACTGACAGAGTTCAAGAAGCATTCCAACAACACCCTAAGGCACATGGTGTGATCCTTGGGGTTTGTAAAATGTGCAAACATCATCAGGATGATCCTTATGGCTCCAACTCTGTATTTCTGTGATTCTACAAAAATAATTTAAAAATTTGAAAGCAACGGATTATATCAAAAAAGCGGTTTGCAACATATCAGTGAAGATGCAATGTTAAACAGACTCACAATTTCCTTCTGACTTTAAGTCTTGCTGTGGAGGTTTTTGTTGGCCATTCATGTTTGACACACTTCATTGTAGCTTGATGTCTGCTTTTCAAATACTTAATGGTACTACCAGTGAAATTTCCCTACCCCTAAAAAGGAGTACAAAAAGTAACATGCCTCCACACCATCAAACCCACAAATTGTGGGGGCTGGGGGAAGTACTTCCTTATTTTAGATGCAGGAAACAGAAATACAAAACAGTCTCACAAAAAGACTGAAGAAATCAGGAAACCCTAACTTAAGGCACATTAGGCCAAACAAACAATTCCAACACCAAAATCATCTTTAATTATCATCTTACTAATTTCTCTGCCTGTTTTCCAAACCTCATATTTGTGTAATTATCTTTGAGACAGACAAGACTTCCTTCTCCACAAAGGGAGTTTTTTGTTCTTGTACCCTACCCCTGCCACACCATAAATGTAATCTGTTATGTTCTGCAGTTTAAAATATTCAAAAGCAAAGACAGATGTATCACAATATCAAGGACACTACACTGATGCTTCTATTTGTTGATATTTTATTTACCAAGGCAAGAGATAACATGGCACACCAATTTTCATTTCACCTCCTATCTTTTCAAGAGATATTTGACTAATACTCAATCAAGAGGAAGAATTTAAATTGAATAATTGACTTTTCACAACCTCAATATCAAAAGGATAAAGTTATTTTTTATAACTGTCAATAATTAATTTATGGTAGGCAAATACACATTGCACAAGTTTAAGAATTAATTCAAGGCTATAACTTGACAGGACTGGCATTACTGACAAAATAATTTTTGTTGACTGCCCCATTAGTTGCTTCTCCTTTTCATGTCAGAACATGATTATTGGTTTTATTTCTACTGCAGAAGTGAAACAGAAATTATATGAAGGCTGAAGAACATAAAATAATGACATTTAAAAATTTAAAAACTACATGATTCTTGTATTTTGCAGAGATGAGGACACAGTTATTTTGTCCAACTTCATAGGTGTTCTTATGGCTAACACTGCTTCCACCTTCTTCTGGATGTGGAAAGGAAGTTAACAAACATCCAGTTCATTTCTGTAAGCTGCACTTCATTATACTAGGAAGACATTTGTTTATCATTATGAAATTCAAGGAAAGCAAGATCTACAGAGAATTATCTAATCTTAAGCATAAGTTTTAGCTCTAAGTTGCAAGTTACTTGTTAAAGATTGTGTCTTTTTCCATTGTCATGAAAGAGGTTATGTTGATTCCAACTCCTGTGAAAAAAAAAACCCAACTTATTTTGTAAAAACATCATATTACTTTTTAAAGTAATTCTTCAAAAACTCATGACCCTATTTCTTTTTTTTCCACTTTTCCTAGCCCATCAGCTCAGAAGACTTGTTCTTAAATTACATGTAAAGGCCTATAAGTGGAATTATCATTCTGAAGAAAACTTAGGATTTCAACTTGTTTCAACAATACATCTTTGCTGAACACTGTTATTTCCTCCCACAAATATGATTAATGCAGCACCACCATAAGGTAAGATTTTTGATGTTGAAACATACAAGAAAGAAAGCAAAGGATGTCCTGCATTGGTAGAGCTAGTCAACCTCCCACAAGAGGAGAGGTTTGAACGAAGACCTTCAGCTGCCTATTTTGGTGGAATCTTACACTGAAAAATTAAGCTTCTACTTACTGGGCATCAGAAACTTGGAAAGAAATTTCCCAACCTGCAAATAAACTGTTTTCTTTTATTCCTGCCCATATCTATGAGTTTGTCAAATTGCAATGAAACAGGGTATATAACAAGAAAACAAAATCCCTTTTTCTCTCCTCTAGAATTCATGGTTTCAGACCTGTCTTTCCCATGAACTTGTGAAGAACTATGACAGAAACTATTCTTTATATGAAGGTGAAGTTAATCTGACTCCATTCTTTTCCAGGAGCTCAAAGAGGAGATGACCAAAGAAAAGAACAATGCAGACATCCCATCTATTCCCTGATGCCAACCAAAAATCAACTGTACAGAAGGCAGAAAGTCACAGAGGAGCTGCCTGCAGTCACTGCAGTCCCAGACACAAAGCAGCTCCTGCAGCACCAGCATCTAACACCCCAATTTTGCCTCTATATGGTATCTGCTTAAATCCCAAGTCCAAACTACTAATGATAATAGTGTTATGTACACACTGCATTCAGAAGGACAAAAGCTTTCTTATCAAAGCCGGAAGGCATTTGAGGGCAGAAAAGAAACAAAAGGAAAACACTTCAAAGATTCCTTTGACCTTCCAGTCATCAAGAACAAGAGTGAGAGAGACTTTTAGTCCTTTCCTTACCCCAATCCAATCTGCCATGCACAATCAATTAACAGCTCTGAGCTTGCAAGTTACATGATACAAGACCTTCTTTGTGTTACAACTTCTTTCTTTCGACAAACAACCCAGAATTCTCCTAAATATGGTTTTCCTACCAAGAGTCTTCACAGCTTGACTCAGAACCACATTGTGAATAGCTCTGATGATTTCTCTGACCACCTGATTTTGCAAGTCAAAACTATCTCCAAACACTTTAAGGTCATGCTACTTCCAAAATCCATATGCACAAAACAGTTTGTGGAGTATGAAAAGGCTAAAAATAGCCATGGGCATTTTAGTAAAAGACAGAAGACAAAGGCTCTTCCAGGAAACCTACTGATTTATTCACTATAGAGAAAGCTTAGCTCATTAATGACATGTCCAATTATAAATTCAGTGTATTGGAAAGAAAAACCAAAACAACCAACCAAAAAACCCACTGCTCAAACAAAAAGCAACACAATAAAATACACAATCACATCAACAGTTCAGCTTTCACTCACAGGTCTTTATAGGCAATTTTTTTATTTACGTCACTATCTTTGCTCTACAAATGCTGGCAACAACAGCCCCTCTTTCAAAAGTGAGTCTACTGTGGCGTTCACCCAGCCTCTGAACAGAGAGAAGCAGAAAAAAAGAATGATCAAAAAAATTCTTATCTCATTTGCTACTCCTGTGTTCTTAAACATGTAGAATGCATTAGAATATTACTTACCTGAAGGTAATCACTTAATTAAATTCTAGTAAACATTGTTTTTGTTAATTAACCTATCAAGTCCAAATTGTATCGACAGTCTGATCAGCAGACAGTCACACGTTTTTTTCAGTTTAAGATAATTCTTGTTAGTGTAACACAGTGTAATATAGTTCTAGTATAATATAGTGTAATAAAGTAATTAATTAGCCTTCTGGTATCACGGAGTCAGATGCACATCATTCTTCCCTGAGCTGGGAACCATCATAAATTTGATAGTCTACCACTTGGCTGGCACCACTTTCAGCCTCGAATTTCCACAAAAGAGGACACATAGCATGTAACAGCAGGTTTGACTGGTCCCAAGACCACCAAAAATTGTATCATTGTTATGCTGGCAATTGTTTAATTGCCAATGAACTTAGCAATTTAAGTTGAAGGAGGAGGACAGCTACCCACAGAAGATGTATTAGAGCAATAAACAAACTATCAGTGAAGTGGCAGAACCACCTTCCCTCTTTGAAAGAGGAGAATAAATTCTCTCAGTTCAATATTGACAGGATTCTTTCCATGCCTACAAGCAAAGCTACTTTCTAAGAAGAGATTAGTATAAAAACACATTTGTATAATCAGATTTCATAACAAAGAAGAGAATCCTACGATTCCACCTCTAACACTGACAGCAGAGCAGAGTATCAACACAAAGTTGTGAGGCATGAGTATAATCTCTCTTTTCAACCAGAGCTTCATGCCCTGCCTGGCACTATTCACACAACCTAGCATGTGCAAAAAGCACAGGCCAAGTATAACCAGCACACACTCACTCCTCCTGTCCTACCCTCACCTCACTCCTCCCTGAAGAATCTTCCCCATCCACTCCTACTTGGTTAGCTCCTGCCTGGAGAGGTTTCCTCCCCTCCTAACTACTTGACATAGTCACTTGCACACTTGTAGCCAAATGAGCTCCCAGATCTCACACTCAAGGAAGATGGTGCTTGTACTGACACCTTACACTTCAGCTTCTCTGAAGTCAAAGTTTGAAGCTGAAGTCTCTCCTCTGAAGACTCTGCCTGCAAACTCCACAGGCAGTCTTCTCTTCTTCAGTCCCTCAGGGACAGATCAGTTCCTGTCACATCAGTATCGAAAATTCTTTCACATTTCAGGACAATAAGGAAGTCCTACCCAGCGTCCCACACTGCCTGTAAAGAGGGAAATTATCTGTGTACACAGATACAGAAAACACAAGGCTACATAATCATGAAAAACTGAAGTGGTACTAGTGGAGTGCAAACTGGAGATCACAACAAGGCAATCACTCTCTTTTTAGCTCCAATAGAAAAATCCTACAGCTGTTTCAACCACATTCATAAATTAAATATGAGCTTATGAATTTACAGTGACTGACCCCTCAGATACAAATTTTTATGTTTAAAATATCCAAATCTACAAATGCCTCCACACAAAATTCTTCTGGTCTTCTGTGGCAGATACCTTTCAAAAATTATTTGGGGTAGAAACAGATTTACTAAACAAGAAGACCAGAACTCTACAAATGAGTACTGATGACCTTTCTATTTAGTTTTGGTGGATTTTAGCTTCAACAGAGAAAGCATTCTTCTGAGAAGTGGAAAATTACAGGTTGCCCAGAGAAGTTGTAGAGTTGTCAAAAGCCTTCCTGGGCAACCTGGTGTAGGTCACTCTATCAGAGTAGGGGGCTGAAGGACCCCTAGACGTTCCTTCCAGCCTCAAACATTCTGTGAAAAAAAAATGCATTTGTACTCAGCAACATACTACTTTCCCACAATACATGGTAATAAAAATTAAGAAGGCAGACTTCCAAATCACCATCCGAAGTAACTGATTTAGACAAAAGAAATAAATGATCAAACAGTAGCCAGTTGGAGATGAATGCCTGAACCATTGTTCCTTCACACTTTCCCACTGGAAATAACCATTATGCCTATAATACAAGTTTTACTAACCATCTGCTGAAAAATGTAACATCTCCAACCACAAAACGGGAAAAAATTTCCTAGCTGAAATTTCCAGATGTCAAGACAAGCTTCTGGCTTCCTCTTCTTCAAAAAGCACACTCCAGATGACATACTTAGTTTTGTGTAGTCAGGGGTTTTTTTGGCTGTTATTTATTTGCTAAAAATTAAGCTCAGCCTCCACAGAAACAGTATTTTCATAGCAGTCAAGTCACTGACTACACAAGAAAACACCCATCTTCTATTAATGCATTTTCTATGTAGATATCTCACATCATGTTTTCCTCAATATATTCATACCTTAGCATTTAATACATCTGAATATAGTGCAGCACCAAGTACTGTGCTGCTTTCTACTACATTAGATAAAAAAATATAAAGACACAATTAGTCAATATTTACATAACTATTAGAATTTGAGGATTTTTTTCTAACTGAATATTATGACTCATGAAGATCTGTAAGAAAAAACAAGGACGCGTTCCCTTTGTGTTTCCAGTTCAATTATAAGCTCTGCAGGCCAGACACACTCAAGCTAGAAACACTCTTAGGTAGTTCCAATCTAGAGTCCAAAATAAAGCTTTAATGTGTGCAGTGTTTACGACAGAGGTTTTGAAGCATTAAGTCTTTGCATCATCTCAGATCATGCAACTGACAAAAAACAAGCAAACCTTCACATATTTCTGAGCTCTATGAGAGAAACAGAAAAATGAATGCATATAAGAAACATAAGAGAAGCTAAAATAAAGAAATCTGCAGTTGGATTGCAAACAGGACCTACTAATAAAGAGATCTTACATACTGTCCCCATGACAGTTTTTATTGTATAAATATTGACAGGGAGTGGCAACCTTTCAGCTAACGAAAGCCAATCCTTTACAAGATTTTGAGTATCAGAATAGACTTTGACCCCTGCTCCAGTCAAAAGCTGGTGCTGATCCTGTGCTGGTTCTCCCTTAGCAACATGGGCAGCCAACCCAGCTGAGCAGCTCCTGCCTGTCTAGACAGCTGTAACTGAAGATGCACCACAGCACCTTACACCCTGCTGAAGGGGCACACCACAGAGGCATCTCTACCCTGCTGACTGCACACTTCAGCACAGGCAATCCCACAGCAAAACAACGGGGACAAGAGAAGCTCCAAACTGCTTTTCTTCTTCTCAAACGTCCTGTTTCAGCACTTGTTCAGTCACTGTTCACAGAATCATTCAGGCTGGAAAAGACCTATAAGATCATTGAGTCCAGTCATTTCCCCAGCACTGCCAAGAACAATCACTAAACCGTGTCCCTGTGTGCCACAGCTACACGCTCCTTCCAGGGACGGGGACTCCATCACTGCCCTGGGGAGCCTGGTCACAGTTTTCCTGCTGCATGTGGCTCCCTGTCCCCCCTGTTTGCTGTCCACGCTGTGTGCCTTGGCATTAATTCGAGTGTAAATTTCAGCAGATTGCTAAGGAAGCTAAAAGACGGTGTTATTTGCATTTGCTTGAACTGAGCTATAACTGGGTGTTGCCTGCATAGTGCCTGCAGTTTTACCAGTATTGTCTCATCATCCTGCTGGCTTTATTGCTGATGGAATGACTGGACAAATTAAGGCAAAGACAGAAAAGTTTTTAACCATTCTCCAGGTTTTTTTCTCAGATAAATAAGTTCAGTTTTTCAGTATTTCTATTGGGAACTGCAATTTCTTGACGACAAAGGAGTTTTGATAAATAAAATCAAGCAACATCCACCAAAAAAAGACTTTAATTACATGGTTTGGGACCTCTTAAATTCAAGATAAACATCCTGTATCAAGAAAAACATCTCAGTGTTCTTTGGTAAGAGACCTTAAAAAGCTTTTTATTTTTATATAGTACTCAAGTATGACCTAGGGAATTCTGCTAACAGCAACTGTGAGGTTACCAACATCATCTGCTCACAGGGCTTCTCAGTATTTATTAAGTTCTCAATGAGTGGCTCCTGAAGCTATCATTGTCCTCAAAGATTTACAGACCAACAGGTTGATTTTCAATTTGTCCAGCAAACAAATTCCAGGTGTTTCCCTCTTCCTTCCTTCAAGCAACAAAAAAAAAACCACTCTGTAGTTGCCAGGGAAAAGGACATTGTTTACAAATATTTTTACTTAGTAAGAGCATTTATAGCTTAGTTGGGTGTTTTATTCCTCTTGTTGAAATGTGTCTTAACATCAACTTTCTATTATCATTCATCATTAAAACTTTTTATAGGAAAAATAAATAATTACATTCCTACACAGCCTCTAGTTTTATAAGCAGAAGAATTGGCTAAGTTAACTATTAATTTCTCCATAAAACATACCATTACACCATGAAACAAATGCTAACATTTTGACAGTTCCACATCTCTACTGTTAAATTTCTAATGGCTAATGTAATACTAAAAAATTGTTAAGAGATGCAACCTGAAATAAGAAACCATCAAATTACTGTATTCTCAAAGCCAACTTAGAGTTGCATTTTACCTTTGACTAACATATCAAGATATATTTTATCACTAACTTAACATGAATCTTTATATTTCATAATCTGTAGTGATGAGTAGATAACATTAATGTTAAATAACATTATTAATAATGTTAATTAACATTAATGTTAATAATTAACAGGACTAATTAACAGTAATTATTTTTGCATATAAAGCTCAGATATGGTAACTTGAAGACATGGAATTGCATTTCTAGGTCAGCCAGAAGTCTTATTTTGAATCTAACTACCAAATCACAGAATGGTTTGGGTTAGAAGGGATCTTTTTAAGGATCATCTAGTACCAAACCCCAGCCTTGGGAAAGGACAGCTTCCCCTAGATCAGTTTGCTCAAAGCTCGAATCAATCCAGCCTTGAACACTTCCATGGATGATGTACCCACAACTTCTCTAGGCAAGCTGTTCCAACACCTCACCACCCTCCCAGTGAAAAACTTCTTCCTCATGTCCAATCTAAATCTGCGCTCGTTTCAATTTAAAGCCCTTGCCCTGACACGAACAGACGCTGTCAAAAAGGTCATTTTCTGACAGATGAGCCAGAAATACAGGTAAAACCCCCAAATCCTTCTCCACAGGGCTGCTCTCAAACTATTCAACACCCAGTCTGCAGTGATTGCCCCAACACAACTGCAGACCTTCCACTTGGATCTAAAAACTGGTAGAAAGATGTCCAAGGAGATTGAGTCAGTCACAACACTTTCCCTTACTTTGGACCAGCTTCAGACAGCTTAAAGAATCCTGAAGCTGACAATCTGCAACTCTTTGTGAAGTTCTGTTTCTTGAAAATATAAATACACACACACACTAAGCTTCATTAGCAACAAGGAAGCTTCTCAGATACCAAATTTTTCAAGCATTTAATCACTCAGACTTTAAGAGCAGAGTTAGTGTGGTTTCAGTCAACATGATTTCAACAGTGATTTGGATAGATACATCTAAAGGACAGGTACTTTCAGGTATTTACTTTTTATTTATTGCTTTTTAAAATTTTGTTATCCAAATCCCTAATCACAAAGTCTTCAGAAGTGCTTTCTAATACATTTAACAGAAGGGAAATATGTCTAGTAACAGATATATATAGAACTCCAAATATCAAAGATGAGGAGATCATCTTGCCTTTTCCTATGCAAGACAGATGAACATGAATTCATCTAGCTGCTGAAACAGGCCTAGGAAAAACAGGTGAATCAAGCTCTGTAGCTAAGCATTTCTGGTGCAACAAAAATGGAAACCTCTTCAGAGCAGATAAAACAAGTTTGTGATATGCTTTGATTTGCAGTATTTACTGCTGTCAGTTATTTTGAAGACAAACTGCTCAACAAAAGAAATACTTGACACCTTTTGAAGATTAAGACCACCAAAAGTGTGAAGTTTCTAAAATCAACTATGGAAGTAACTAAGTACCTGAATAATTATAATATTATATTTTGACATATATATATAAAGAGAATATATATATATATATAACTCAAGTGCCTGTATAAACCATGAAAACACTCTTCGTGAGCACTTACCTGAACAGAGAGAGAACCAAAACACATTTTCATGAGAAGTTGCTAGTTATTTTAGAATCAAAAACATATGCAATTCCAGGTCAAAATGTCCCACACCTAAACACTTATTACACCCTTTAACTCCCACTCTCCAAAAACTGGAAGCCCATAAACCCCGAGAATTTACTAAAACACGAGTTCGTTCCAAAAATTGTTGTAGAACGATGCCCACTGAATACTGCTTTTCAGTGTTTAAGCTCACTCAGCTCAAGTTAATAGTTAGAATAGTTAGTCACTTACACTGCCTCTGGGCCTACTCAGCACCCCTATGGAAGTTACCAGGATCCGACCACTGCCCACCCCAGAGTGTGACCACCTCTCTGACACAGCCTTCAGTGTTATTAGATCTTTTGGGGACTGTAGGACTCCTAGGACCAAATATTTTGAGAAAATGCACTACATGATGCTGTGAC
The DNA here is from genome assembly GCF_036417665.1 of Passer domesticus. Classification (NCBI taxonomy): domain Eukaryota; kingdom Metazoa; phylum Chordata; class Aves; order Passeriformes; family Passeridae; genus Passer; species Passer domesticus. The sequence goes on from NC_087474.1 coordinate 113,824,310, forward strand.
ACATTGTCTACACTTAAATCAGGTTTGAGCCTCCTCATGCCTCACCAAAAAAAAAGACAGTTTATCTGTGATTCCCCTGCCTAGTACTAAATCATGTGCATGGAAGCCCCAAAAAAACTAATTTTGTTACAGACAGTTGCAACTTGAACTCATTTTCTTAGTCTGTTTTTTATTACAGTTGCATAAGAGAAAACAGGAAAAATAAACACATCTCTCTCCTGCACTTCAGCTTTATGAATTTCCTTCCTGCAGCATGTAAATTGAAGTTACAAGGCCCTCGGTGTGCCTTTTCCGCCTGCTCTGCTCTGTTGTCAGCACTCTCCTCCCACACCTTCCTGAAACGGTAACACATCTTCCTTTCTATCAGGCCCCACCCCCATCTTCTTTTAGAGTTCTCATACTACTTCACATATAAATTTAGAATCTTTCTAGCATACAGAACATAGCTCATGACAGCTCGAAACACAAAATGGCTAATGATTTAAAGGTTATTCCATGTCCTGCCTGTTAGTCTACAAAGGGTACAAACTTATGGGGAAGAAAAACAAGAGCAGAAGAAAAAAATGAAGCCAAGTTAGAGGATAAAACCATCCTAAGAGAAGCCAAGAGCATTGCTGGGACTTTCCATTGTACAGCCAAAAAAAAATGTTCCCTGAACCTAAATGAACCCCAGCATTTTAAATCTACAAATACAGAATATCAGATGCTGAAGTATCTGCTATTCCTGTATTTCCACTCAGACATGCACAGTTAGCTACCATCGTTACTTAGGAAAGTCAAAAGCAGTTATAAGGAACATCAATGCACAACCTTAATCAAAGGTAAAAATATTTTAGATTTTTTAAGTTTTACTAGAAAGAATTTTTCTATGTAGTCAGATCAGAAAAGTATTATTTAACTTTCTTGTTAAGTGTACCACATCTAAAGTCTGTCAAATTTCCCTCTTTAACTGAGACTTGCAGGGAGGAGAATGGGGAGTTCATTTCAGAAGGTATTCAAATGCAGATCAATTACACCTACACTGAAGCACTTCTTCCTTAAAAGCATATCCATACAGATTTTAACGGATTTGATATATAAGTAATACTTTGGGCCAAGAATGATGCTTTTGTAGTGTGAATCATCACATTAAAAACTAGTGTAAAATATGTAAGCCAGTTAGAAAATGTTAGGATACTTAAATTCTTCTATAGAAAAGATCCCAAGAACAAGTGAAGCAAAGTGTATGTCCAGCCAGCAGGAAGACTGATATATTGACCAAAAACATATAAAGTTAGCTTATCAAGTGATTTCCTCAGAAGCAGCATTTTCTTTTTTAATTGACAATAGTTTAAAAGAAATTGCCTAAAAAACTGTCACTTCAAAGGACCTCAAAATCTGTAATGCAAACACACGTTCTAAAACTTTCAACAAGCATGACAGGAAGCATCCCAGCAAGTTCATTCCCAAACTGACCACAGCTTAGCTCCTAATCACAATTAAGATAACTGAAATGGGGCAAATCCTTAAACTGATTATAAGATTAAGGAATACGGTTAAAGATACTACCAACTGCATGTCTGATACCTGCCAATTCCAGGAAGGTCCCCATAGAACAGCCAGCACTTCAGCACATACTAGCAAACTGAGCCATGGTTAATGTAAACTCTGAACTCTTAGATGACTTTATACTCTTGACACCTATTAATAGAACCTGGCTGTAAAAATGTCTGATAAGTCTCGAGATACCAAAATTGACACACTATATCCTAACAACCAGAGGTATCCTCATTGGCTGTGGTTCTAAGATGACAGATAGGTAACGCAGATCAAGGGAAGAAGGCTAACTAGAAGATGCAGCGCTATTTTCCTTTGTGACAGCAGCATCCACAAGGCTCTGCTTTTATCTAGGGATGTAGGTTTGAGCTGCCAACACTTCAGAAGCTCAGAGACCTGTAATAAGTTAAAGAGAGTAAACAATATTGTGTACTTGCACATATTCTTGCATTATTCTTTTAATCTATTCACCGCCCTATGCTCAAGCAAGCTTTCTGCCAAGAACCATGCAGCAGAAAATGAAGAATGACTATTAAGAGCTATCTCCACCCCCACACCTCCCCTCCCTTCCAACCCCAAAATGTCAGAGTTCATACGAGGAACAAATTCAATTTATTTGTTCCTCTCTCTGACAACAGAAAGCCAGGGAAAAAAATACACTAAAGAACTTCCATCACTTGCTCCAAAGAAAATAAGCCCTCTACTTCAGTGAGAAAGCACAAATTACACTTTGGCACTATTTAAGGACATCTCTAGGCATATCTAAGGACGCAGACGCATCCCAAACAAATTGGTTGTATTTGGCATGCAGTTTACTGCGGTACTAAGTGATCTAGACGAGAACTAAAAGATCATCCAATTCTGACGATCAGCTACCAAATGACGTTAGTTGGTTTCACATCAGGAAGTGTTATGGCTTGCTCTCCTGTGATGCAGTTTTAACACTGACAGCACCGGTGAGACCCAGCTATCAGGTACGATCAATTAGGGAAACAACAAGCGAGCAGGCCTCGCACAACCACCAGTTTAAAATGCATTTAAACACCTGCCCCCAGCTGTAAGGGCTTATCAATCGTGTTGTATGCGACTGTCAGCGCTGCAGTGCTTAGCCACAGCATAAGAGGACCTCAGTCTTTAAAAAAGCTGTTGGAGAGAGAACTGGTATCAAAGCCAATTGACGTCCTCACACAGAGGAGCGGCACTCCCGATTCCGCCTTTGTGCAAAGGCTCCGCGCCGCAGTGACAGCCGGCGGGGCGCGGAGCGGCGCTGGGAGCGAGGGATGACAGGCGGGAGCGAGGCACGGCTGGAACGGCGCCTCCGCGGCAGGAGCCGCGCTCCCGGCACACGGGCACTCAGGCACCCCGAGCCCAGCGCTGGGTAAACAAAACACCAGCACGGAGCCGAGCAGGGCGGTGACTCAGCCAGGAGAGCGAGATTCGGTCCCACAGGGTAAGGAATTCGGGGAGACGTGACCGGGGGCCCATCGGCGCTCCGTACTCACCAGCAAACAGTCCACGTTCACTTCGGACTTGGGGTCCTTCAAAGTCACGTCGATTTTCTCAAACCGAGACTCAAAACTTTCTCCCGTCGACATGTTTCCGGAGTTAATAAGTTTCCCTTATTCCAGAGCAAAGTTAAGGTTAAAAAAAAATAATAATGATAAAGTAAAAAACAAAAACCACCAAAAACCAGGAACAGGCGAGCACAAAAGAGAAACCACAGCCTGCACCAGGCTGAGGAAGCGCCTTCTGCGAGATCCCTTCAATCACAAAAGTCTCTGGGGCACGTCCCCGTCAAGGGGGCAGAGAATCCAAGGGGAGCCCGCAGCAGGCGGGGGACGAGGCTGCTTCTCCCCCCGCTCCTCCAGGCAGGCACGCACGCAGCTTCCCGGGATGCTCAGAGCTCCGCAGCAGCAGGTTTCCTCTCCCTCCCGCCTCTGCTCGGGCCCCACCGCCTCAGCATTCCCATTTTCCCAGCCGGGGAAGCCGTCCTGGGCTCCAGCGTAGCGGTCCCTCCTCCTCGTCCTGCTGCTGCAGCGCCGGCGGGTCGGTGCCAGGTTCCGGAGCGCGGCTTTCTTTCCGGTGAACCAGAAGAAACAACAGAAGAGGGGAAACAAAAAAAAAAAAAAAAAAAAAAGAAAAGAAAGAAAAAAAAAGGACAAAAGCCTGCAGCCACACCAACAAGGCAAAAATGGATGGAAAAATAAAACTTAGGGGAATCCTCTCGACGGCGTGTCTCAGCGCCGTGGGGTCGGTCCGTCCGTGGGCACGGGGCGAGGAAGGCACCGGGCGAGTGCCCCCGCGGGCGGCGGACGCGTAACCTCACCGGCGGAACGGCCACAGCAGCATCTTTCTTCCTCTCTCCTCCTCCTCGCTGCCTCCCGCCGCTGCCAACGCCGGCTCAGCCCCTCCCTCTCCGCTCCTCCGCCTCACGGACGGGACGGCAGCCCGGACCGCCTCAGGACCGACCCGAGGCTGCGGCGTGAGAGGGGAGGAGGGAAGGAGGCGGCTTAAGGGGAGGGGAGAGCGTGAGGTCCGGCGGCTGCACGGGAACCTGCGAGAGCCACCAACATGTCCGCCTTCCTGTTTGAACAGTCGGGACGGGGCGCGGGGCGCATGCGCGGGGGGAACGGCTCCGGTGCGGGCGGGGACGGGACGGGACGGCGGCAGGCGGCGCGCGCCTGGGAAGGAATCACAGTCCCCGAATCGGTCAGGATGGAAAAGACCTCTGAGATCATCCAAGCCAACATGTGACCGAACACCACCGTGTCAACTAGACCAGGGCACTGAGTGCCACATCCAGTCTTTCCTTAAACACCTCCAGGGACCGTGACTCCACCACCTCCCTGGGCAGTCTATTCCAGTGTCTAATCACCCTTTCTGTGAAGAAACTCTTCCTAATGTCCCATCTAAACCTCCCCTGGCGCAGCTTGAGGCTGTGTTCTCTGGTCCTTGTTGTCTGGGAGAAGAGGCCGGCCCCCGCCTGCTACACGCTCCTTTCAGATGGTTCTGGAGAGCGGCAAGGCCGCCCCCGAGCCTCCTTTTCTCCAGGATAAACCCCAGCCCCCTCAGCTGCTCCTCACAGGACTTGTGCTCCAGACCCTTCACCAGCCTCGTTGCCCAGCTGAAGGGAAAAGCGGGAGAGGCGGGAGGCTCGGCCCCGCTGCGGGTGGGACAGCCGGGATCCCCCTTCCGGGAGCCGCTGGCTTCGTGCGCCCGCCCCCGCCCGCCGGTTCCGGCGGGAATTGTGCGGAGCGCCGGGGCAGCGTCCCGCCGGGAAAAGCGCCCGTTCCCGCGGGCTCCCCGGGCCATGGGGGGATGCTGCCGCCCTGTTTCCGCCCCGGCCCCCCGGAGGCGCCTCAGCGCTGGTGGCTCCCGCCGCCTTGGCACGGCACGGGCACTGGCACGGGGGGACAAGTGGCAGCGAGGGTCACCCCTAGAGCTGTTGTGGGCTCCATCCTTGCGGATCTTCAAAAGCCAGGCCCTGGGCAGCCGGCTGTCGGTGGTCCTTAGGTGATCCCTCATTGCAGATACTCTAGAACCATATGGGTGCAATCCCGTGCCGTGTGTTCTGGGATGATCCTGCTTGAGCAAGGAGATTGGACCGGACTACCCACTGCAGTACCTTTCCAATTTACTGTGGTTCTGCGGTTCTGTCCTGCCTGATCAGGGGGACTGGAGAAGTTGGCCTCTAGAGATCCATTTCAGTGGCAGCCACTCTGCCATCCTGCGTGTCCAGGGAAGGAGAGGCCAGCTTCCACAGTGCCAGAAGTTCAAAGCATTCTGCTTTATGTCCAGACAAGAGCCATGTGCAAGGTAGCACACCAAACAGAAAGAAGAGATAACAGCACTAAACATGTAACCTCTGCAGCCTGTGCTGGTGTTTCCAATTCAAACTTTACCTTCAGACCACAGCAGGGACCTTGTATTCAAATAAGGAAACAATCATAGAATCCCTTAGGTTGGAAAGGACCTCTGAGATAATCCAGGCCAACCTCTGCCCCAACACCACCATGTCAATTAGAACATGCCGCTGAGTGCTATGTCCAGTCTTTTCTAGAGCACCTTCAGGAATAGTGATGCCACCATCTCCCTGGGCAGTCCATTCCAATGCTTAACAACCCTTCCTGTGAAAAAAAATCCTCCTAATGTCCAACCTGACCTTCCTGTGGGTCAGCTTGAGACTTGAGCAAAGCAATGATTTCAAATATTACTCGACAGAGGCCGCTCTATTGGTTTGGTTCTTTGACTTCCACTGCAGTTCCATAAATGGCAATGGCATTTTTACAACGATCACTATAAATTGCATAGAGATTGTCAAGTCATTGATCTCCGGTCACTGAAGAGTTGCCAGCAGCAAACCTGAATCATTAGCACTCTAAGTTATTTTACATGTCATTGGAAACAAATTCATAGCCAAGTGTTAGAGCATTTGAGCTATTCAGTCTTGGATGTCAGTTCTTGCTGTCTTACTTTATTCAGAAAAAATAAGAAATGGCATTCTACATTTTGCTTTTTCTTATCCACAGCTGCCTGCATCTTTGTTTTTGTTTTCTGCTGAGAAGTATGTACAGTTAAAGCAAAAATGCAGGCTACAGCAACATTTCCTGCTCTCTCGTTTTGTGCTGGCTACTACCACAGCCCTTTGATTCAGAGGGTTTGGTTGCTCTTGGAAATGCAGATGTTCCATTTCAGCAACCACAGCCCAAAGAGAACATTTCCACAAGCTACAGGGTGTAGGTCTGGGATCATTTCATGTGTGATGCAGTAAGTAATTTCTAAAATACACAGACAATGCTTCTTGCAGTCTTCATCTAAAGCAAGATGAAAATTATCACTAGAGATACAGAGCCTAATTCACAGTGCTCTTGGGCACCTGACTTAGGCATTAGGGATGATGCCAGGCCTCAGCAGGGTGATTTGAGGCACCTAGCTGAAAACAATGCAAAATCCATGAGCCTGTAATAGCGTATGGAAGAGGAAGCCTGAATCTGCAGCTTAGTGGGCAGATTCACTATTCACAACTATGATCAGCAGGTGCCACTTAAGTGTTTTATCCCATGTCTGTGGGAAAACTTACAGGTACTCTTGGAAATGCAAAACACCTTGCATGCTCTCCAGATCTTCTTGCAACAAAGCTACATGGGTCTTGCTCTCTCTTGCTCTTTGTTTCTTTGCCTTTTTTTTTTTTTTTTTTTTTTTTTTTACAGTGGCCCAGATTCAACACAGAAAGTGGAGAGAAGCACCATCCCATTGTTTGGCAACTTGGAGAATTCACAGAGATGAGAGCTGGGCATTGGACAGGCCCAGCCTCACATGTTTTTTTGCCAGTGAAGGATCTTGTCTCTGGAGCAGTACACCTGAGAACTTCTACCAGTGTTTGTGGTGAGCAAAGCTGCTGTGTTTGTGTTCATCTGCGTGTAAACTCTGTGTGTTTCAAACATGACTGCCAGGCTGGGCTTTTCTCACAACTGTGGTGGACTAAAAGTGCTTGTCTGTCTGTCTCAAATAGAACAGAATTTGTGTGGGAGGTGCTCATGCAGCTGTCTAGGAAACTCTGAGCACTGCTTCGAAACTGTAAAAGGCAGGCTTTGGCTACCAGCATCAAAAAGGATAATAGATTCTAATTTTTAAAAGCAGGTATGGGTTAAGTGTCCAGTGTGATAAAGTACTCATGTTGTAATGTGAGAGTGTAATGTAATAGGTTTTAATCCAGAGAACCCTCATTCACATGCTGGGATCTTAAAGCGTGTTTTCACATACTTCAGTCAGACTATTTGTATCTATATGATTAGGAAATTGCATATTTCTAGCATTGGCCCCTTAGAAATCATATGAATCCCCATCCTCCACAACCAGCTAGTGCATTGAACTTTTGAACATCTAATTGTTTTGTTTTATCTTCCTGATAAATAAACTAAAAATGGGTAATTTCTTCCTGTTGCTTTTGTTATGTCACATTTTGGATTGGACTAGGTTTTGTTGAGTGAGATAGGAATTACTCAACATATACATGACCTGAACGCACTGAGGTGGCAAAACATGCAAACCTAAAAGATAATTTTTTCTCTCTTCAAAACCATGTAGTCTCTAATTCTTGAAAGTGTCTCTAAGCTGATGTCCATGCAAAGTAAACTAACAAACTGATAATCCTAATAATACCAAAACCATGGTCCCCATATCCATATTCTTTTGCCTGTTTCATAAGTTATTTAAATGTTCCTGCTTCTTCTGTGATACAAATTGACACTGACTTAAGAACTGATTGTTTGGCAGAGATTGAAAGTTCTTATTAAATACAGAATATCAGTAAACTGTCAAATGACTACATTGGCTTCCTCTAAACCATAATAAAATACTTGCAGAAAGTACAAGTAATACTGTTTATTTTGCAAATAACATTCTTGTACATGAGAGTAATAAAACTATGCATGTAAGAGGTTTGAGTAGCGCTCATTTCAGGAACATTTAGCAAATAGCAAGAACACAAGAACAGTGGAATACTCAAAGTATTGGCTCAGCCCTCTCTGAGCAGGTACTATTACTCCCATCCTCTTGTGAAAAAGCTAAGAATAATTAAACAAAAGAGCTTGTAATACAGCCAAAGGCCCTTTACATTTTTCAGGTCAGCGAGTGTGCATCTTAAAAGGCATACACTCTCAGAAAGAGAACAGGCTGGGACACCCGTGTTCCTGAAGTAGTTACTGACTTCAGAAGAGTTGCACAAGACAGAAATGAGACTACATCCTGTTCACCATATTAGGCCAAGTTAGTAATGCATGAGGTCCCCTCACATTCAGCTTCCAATTTAGTCAGCATGAAACCTTCAGCAGTTAAATCACGTTATATTAAGCCTGCCTTGGGTCCACTGCCCTCTCTCCTTCCTTGCCCTGAAAAACTGGCTTAGTTTAGCCTCTGCTCTAGTTCTAGGGACAGTTAATAGCACAGGCCAGTGTGGCTTGAAGCCCTGGCAGGACAACTGGTCAACAAATCCAGTCCTTGGGCAAAATATTTTATCATTGCTAAAGCCCATCTGTGCAACAGGCTACTTGCAGTAGCTTCCTGCTTCAGGCAAGGTGTGACGGACGCTCAAGCAGACTTCTGAACTGACTTTGGGTAAAGTCACACTAGCATTGATCATAGTGTGCTTGCAAAACCTGGAAAGTAAAGGCTGCTTTAGGTAATGAATGCTGGTGTCTGTAAGTAGCTGATTTAAAGTTGCAGTCACAGTGGTGACCACACTGCAGCCCCCTCACCTCCTCTGGGAACTCATCTATGCACTAAAGACTCTTCGGGGGATTACAGACTGAAAGCTTGAGGTGCAAAGTGCTCTGAGCAGTGAACATGTTAAAATACTCTATGAATAGAAGAGAGAAAGTAAAGAAATGAGAAAGCTCTTAGTCATAATATAGTATGCTGAGAAAAGTCATCTTGGCAAAACATATGACCTATAACAGAATAGAAGTGGCCTAGGCAATAAGAACTGCTAGCATGAGAAAACACTTTTGCCTATAATAGATCAAAAGAGAATTTCCTATGGGTAGACACCAGCAAAGCAGTATCTTTCAAACATCTGTTTGGCAAATATATGTTTGATGTTGAAACAGTGCAACATATACCTATACATGTATAAATATGTTTTTCCTTCATGTCACCAGATTTAATAAAGGTGTGAGGCTCCAGGCATATGGCCTTTCCTGTTCCAGTGTATCCCAGCAGAGGGTAGCTGCTGCTGTTCCCTATTACAGTGCATTTTCATTTTCATATCAGAGTACTTGTGTTGGAACCCTGAGGAGAACCTGCTCCCACTGCCTGCGAGTGGTGAGTGATGAGTAAGAAATGGGGCACCTGAACCTGAATCTTTGTTGTATGTTCTTGAACAAACTATAAATAGTGGGGGGTGGGGAAATCACCTGTTGGAACTTCATGGCTCAGTTTGATGGAGAGGATCCGGTCTGAAAACAAACTTCTGCAAGGGAGGAAGTAAACTGGATGGCATTGTCTGTTCCAGTGCAAACGCAGATGCGTTTGCTGCCAGCAGACAAGGGCATCGTTGTGTAAACAGCACAGACACTCCCAAGGTGACTTCTATTGTATCTGGAAAGGAGGGCAGCTGTGAGCCCAGAGATAGATAGCAGTTCCCATATCTGGTCACCATATGGCTTAGGCCAACATCAGCCACAAGTGCATATACAGCACAGGCTCCCTCTGCTTTTATGCTTTAAAAGTGCAGAAAAAATCCTTTAAGCAATGTATGTCAAAAGCTCACAAACTGATTTGAAAGGAAATCAAAATTCCACTGGAATGCTAAAAGATTCATACCCTAGAAAGGACCATTCATACCCTAGAAAGGACCATTTCCATGGCAAATACTATTTTCCCATTAAAGCCACTTGCTGAGTACAGTCAATATACCACAAATTCTTCCTTGAGAAAAAGCTTTTTTATTTTCATTATCCCAGGGCTTAAAAATGGTCCAAGTACTTCTTGTTGGACATCTTTGAAAAGCCAAACAAATTCAACTGTAAGTCAACAAAAAACTGTGGAAAAAAATTGCCTGAAATAACAAAGGTTTCAGAAATGTAGGAGTATATTAAAGCAGGAGCTAAAAAGTAATCTCCTTATGGTCTCATTCACCAGGATATAAACAGAAGTAATACATCCTTTGTGTCTATATATTTACATTGTATACGTGGAAATATAAATAAATATGTATTTCTATTAAAAGCAGAGTGATTATCATCATTTTAGACCTCATAAAAGGTATCATGAATCTGATTTTCTATGCTGCTATTATCTTGTTAACTGTGAATCACCAATGGGATTAAGGAGTTTTCTTCTTATTTCTCCAGTTCATAACCCTAAGTGCTCTCTCCTTAAAAAAATTTCTCCCACCCCACCTTACTCCTACTTCCCTGGCATAAACATATCACATTTCCTGTGGCTGGATTAGTTTTGCAGTCCTTGCTCAAATAGGTCTTCTGGAGACAAAAGTTAAAAGTAAACTAGGCTGAGTTTAAAAGTAAACTAGCTTCGATTGCCCTGGCTTTGTTTTGATGTATGCTGTTCTAAATATCTACACTCCTTGTAAATGCTTTGCTCTGATGAAGACTATGACAAATCCATAAAAAGACATGTTTTTTATCTTGGGCCTGGGAAATATTTAACAGTTTCAGCCCTTAACAGATAATTAACTTCTAAATGGCACATCTCATAACTTTGCTGGTATAAACAGAGAGGTCTCAGTATAGTCCTTTTTGGGACAGAACAGCAGAAGTTGCCATTCCTGACACCCACAGTGTGAAGATTCACAACACAAGTCATAGACAATTGCTTTTATACCATGAAGCTTCACGAGATTCTACATGTTTTGTCTTAAATCAAATTCCATTAAATATGCAGTTTTTAAAAAATGCATGTGTTTCATATGACTATCTTCCAGATTTTTTTTTTAATTGAAGTTTAGTCACTGAAAAAGAACTCAAATTCACTGCAACTTCAGGAACTATAAATGAGTTAAGTTAGTAATTTTTTGATGAAATTCTTATAACTAAATCCCAGAAGCTGATTTTGTTCACAATCAGGATATTTTCAAATTCTTTTTTTAATCTCATGCCACTAGGCAATCGGTTAAGCGTAAATTTTATACCAATTTTATACCACTGTTGTTTTCTTTGTAGAGCTCTGCTACTCTTTGAACGTATCTATAAGGTTTGAGAGAGTCTAGTCTTAGCAGATTATTTATATATTGACTTTTATTATAGTTCTGGTTTTGTTTGGCCATTAACAACCCAAACCCCAGAAATGAAAATTTTATAGGTGTGATCATAGACAGAAAACTATGTGTATGAAAGTGTGAGCATCACACATCATCAAAGTGTTAATCTTATTCTTATTCTTCTCTTCCTCCCCTCTTGGATGTAAAAGGCACCAAACTTCCTACTTCCTGTGGTAAAATACTGTGCAAGTCTGTTGGGCAATTAAACTCTTGATACTCAGAAGATGGCAATTTTATATCCGTTTTACCTCATTATTTTGCTTCTTTATTATTATAATTATGGTTACTTCAAATCCCCAGAACTGCCTTATTTGAAATGGAGAAGGGAAACAGGACAAGAACAAATGGCCTCAAGTTGTGGGAGGGGGGGTTTAGATTGGATATTGGGAAAAAGTTTTTCCTGACAAACCAAAAGGATTGTCAAGTATTGAAATAGGCTGCTGAGGGAAGTGGTTGAGTCTCCAGCCTTGGAGGTATTTAAAAGATGTGCAGATGTGGCAGGCGTGGACATGGTTTAAGTGGTGGACTTGGCAGTGCTGGCTTAATGGTTGGATTTTTCCAACAAAAACCATTCTATGATTCTAATTTGATTATAGCAAAAATAATCCGTCAAAGCGACAAATCAAAGGCCAGGAAGAGGCCACTTCAAAAGTGTAGTGGATGCAAAGTAATACCTTCTTGATGGAGAGTGTTTAGGCAGAGAGGAAAAAAGAGCCAACTCAGTTTGCTTTTTCCAGAGTCAAATAAAGCCCATCTACCAGGACTGGAGAATGTCAGCATTGTCCTAAACTGGCTCTACACCATCCGAATAGATAAGGCTGCTCTGTAAAGCACTGGATTAAAAAAAGTACAAGGTGATTGACTCATTCGTGGCCCATAGCCATACTAATACTTGCAAAATTGCCTCCGGCTGATGTTCTAGAACTTTTACCATAGAAACAAAAGGTACTGTGGCAAACAAAGCTGTCCCTCAGGAGTCTTATACAATGAAAGCAAAGCTGGGAACATGCATATGCAAAGCAGTATTTGTATAGCGTTACATCATTACACCTTTGCAGTCACTCCATTTTTTGTGCCAAACTTTGCTGAAATTATGGAATAACTCAGAACCAGAGTGAGTTCTCTTAAACAGATTATTGAAACTGTAAGTACTATGTCCAAGTTATTATGGAGTTTGAGTTTGTTTTAATGAAAATGTCTTGTTTACCTGTTTGCATGGAGTTCCCAGCACTCCTTGGTGGTAGCCATGCCACCATTTTCTATTCCTGTGAATGTTATACTGAAATGTTATACTGCCTGCACTGTAAAATATCCACAGCAACTTAGACCACATCCACAACATTTTGACAGATGTCGTTGTATAATCCATCTGGCTGAAGTCAAAGCAGGTAACATGATTTACCTGCTAGCCTCAGGTCATAAGACCAGAAATTTATCTCTTTGCTTGTCAGTGTGCATGCAGAAAAGGGGCATACAACTCTGTAGCTCCAGACTTACCTGAGCTAGTTTCTAGCCAGCTAGCTGAGGCACCTACAGTGACGCAATCAGCCTCCACAGACCATCATTTATTTGCCCCAGATGTCATGTTGCTGAAGCTTCGTGCAGCTGTTCCTCAATCAGCTGGATTACACCATCACATCTGCTGAGCACGGCATGGACGTGGTCTGAATTCCTATGGGCCCTTCATGGTTCTGGAAGCATAATGCTGCTACCTTCACATGTAGAAAATGCTGGCACCATCACCAGAGGACCCTGCTGGGCACTACTTCAAGTTGGATAAACACAAGACCTTTCCACAGAGGGAAACCTGAACTCCATCATAGTGTGGATATGGTACTTGTACTTTCAGTAATTTGAATATAGGAATCTGTCCAATTATAAAAAATCATGCAGTTATAACAGTCAGTGGTCAGTGATGTTATCTGCACTCTGGGTAACTATGGCAAGAATTCCTTGTGGCCGGTATTTCTACTATTTGGTGACCTCATGATTTTTTTTGGTTAGTTGTTGCTATTTCCTTCATGACTCACTCCTAAAAGGCACTGACATGTCACAGATTTGTCACTCACACAGCAGTAATTGCAACTGTCCTTAAATCAGTTTTGCAAACCTGCATCCAGAGCAAACCTGCATCCCTTACCAGAAGGGTGTGTGCTCTGCATCTTCTTAAGCTGAAGTCCCCCCACTTTGTTTCGATGTGAGCTATGAGATCCAGCCTTTCATTTGGGCTTCTTTAGACTGAACTTAGTCTGAGGGGAAGCTCCTGCAAAGTACTGGAGGTAAAGCCACACCATGGGAAAATGAGGAAAGAAGTGTGTGTTTCCTGCAGTGTGGGAGACAATCAACTATTAGCCACCATTCTTCTCAGCTGTGTGGAAGTTTTAATCCCCCCACCTCACCCTGGGCAGCCAACAGATCATTTCACAGCAGTCATCTTTATAGCATCTACGTGAGCATGGTGGGGTGCCTTGTACTTCTGAACACACGTTTCATTAATGTCTCTTTTCATGTCCTGATCAGACTATTGCAAAACCCCACACGCAGACTCCCCAAAATGAGTCATGTCTGCCGGCAGGGATGTCTGCAAGATGTCTCTGCACAGAGGTGCAGAGCTATGCAGGAAGCCTGGGAGAAGACACCCTGGTACAGCAGAAAAGCTTATTTATTAGGGAGAATGCCTTAGTGGAGCAGAGAGGGCCTAGTAGGTCTACCCCAGGGGGCAATCCATTAGCTTCAAGGTAAAATGTAGTGGGTTCTTTGTGACCTCCAAAATCTGACTGCCATGGGAGCTGCCCCTCTCTGAAATATGTCTCCCCTTGCATCTGCAGAGAACTGAAATTTTGCTCTGGAAGGGTAATCCCCCAGTGGGACTGGGGACACTGGAACATGATCTGCTCTGCATATCCGGGTCCCCAACTTTTCCTTTCTTATGGCATGATCTTATTTGTCTGGTTTTACACCCACTGTCCATGAGATTTTTCCTGTACATCAAATCTGACACTGGGAGAAGGAGCTGCATTACTCATACATAATTTCAAAATTGTGGGCAAACTGGATGGTTTCTTGCTCCCGCAGACATATGACTTCATCATGTCTATCTTCCCAACTTAACGCACTGATACTATTTGCTTCAGAGGCCTTATCACCTGCTGAAAAAGAATTCCGTCCTTATCACCTGTTAAATTGAAGGATCAGTTGGGGCAGCCATGTGGCATCTCTTGGTTTCTGTCTGCCAGTAAGTTAGCTGCATTCAGTTTCAATAACATGGCTTTTCTTAATATGCTTATTCATTTTCTGTAATTTAAATTAGAAAAAAATAGGTTGGTAAAATTGAGACCCTCTAAAGTATAGTAGGCTAATACAATAATGCCTTGATATTGAACAAGTGACCAATATTTTCCCCTTTGACTCCAGAGTTTTCCACAGCATTGTTACCTGAGCAATTTACTCAGGTTATTCATGAGTAAGTTGTGATTAGCAGTATGCTATTAATTGCTGAAACCCTCTGGTCTTCTTCTGTTGTCCATAAAGGATAAAAAACCACTCAGGCAGCCTAGTCCATTTCCAGCCCTACAATTTAAACTCACTAAATTACTAGGCCAAGTCTATATTCAGAAATTGTTCCATCCTACTCTATATGCATTCTCACTCTATTTCCTCTCATCTTTTTCCAAGCATGTATTGAACAACTTACATCCAGAAAATAATGCCTGTAAGACTTACCTTGATTTTTAAAATGTTTATTCTCCTGTCAATCAAAACAGACACACACACAAAAAAAAAAAAACCACAAAAAACAAACAACCACAACGAAAAAAACAACCAAACAAACAAAAAAACCAAATTACAAAGCTACGTGCAAACTGATAGAGAAATGGTAATGCAAATTTACCCATCTTTCACACTCAATAGCTGTTTCTAGTACTCTGCCTTTGTCCTTAGGATTTAATTAAATCTCTCACAGAAAACAGAATTTGCTAGTACTTGACCTTTGTTTTCAGAGCCCCGAAACACA
This sequence comes from Passer domesticus, assembly GCF_036417665.1. Lineage (NCBI taxonomy): Eukaryota > Metazoa > Chordata > Aves > Passeriformes > Passeridae > Passer > Passer domesticus. The sequence goes on from NC_087474.1 coordinate 113,839,639, forward strand.
AAAGGCATTTAGAATCAATGACAAGGCACAAAACACAACGCACTCCATTTAGCGCTCAGGGCAACACAATGCTCATCCTTTATATGGAGAGACCCTGGGTTAAAAAAGGATTAAAATTAAGCCACAGTATTCTTTTCTAGGTTGTCCCCTGAAGAATCACCACTGCTGCTTCAAGCTGATTATATGTTTTTGCAGTCCACCAGCACATGATGCCCAATGCTGCCCCTAAAGTAATCTTTTTTTCACTATATAAACTATATCGCCACTCTTTATTTGCCTTCACTGGCTTCCTTCCTGTCGTAATTCCTCACTGCAAGCTCCTCACCCTCCACTTGAAGACCAAACACAAACTCCCGGCTCCCATTTCTGCTCCCACTTCCCCTTCCTCCCATCCGGGCCGCCTACAGCCAACTTTGTTCCAGCAGCCTTTCTGCTTTTGTTTCCCAGCTGCTCTCTCCTGCATCTCTTCAGTTGCTCTTTACACCCCTTACATCGCTTTCCTACACGGCTTTTTGCAGAGATTCTTCACACTTTCTCTTCCTTTTCTCTCACTGATTTCTTACTGGATTTTTTTTCTCCACTTTGGTGTTAATGGCAGAGAAATAGTGGATTTATGATGAATAGTGAGTAAAATTTTAGTTCTTGCAGAACTCATTGAAGCAAGTCTGAAAATTAACACATAGCTAAAACAAAAACTGGTAGAAAGCTAATTAAGGGAAAGCATGATGTTCATTGGCCTTGAACCACGTAGAAAAAGGCCACTGAATGAGTAGCTACAGAGAATGATTTGCTTCTCATAATGTTAATCATGTTAATAGGGTATAGTAAGCCACACATTAATTATATTCCTTGAATTAGAAGGAGTTTTGAGAGTGAAACTCTCCTTAGCTCTCACAGAGTGGCTCACAGTAGGAGAAAGGTGCGCTCTGCCTGTCACACCTGCCAGCCAGGCTCATAATATTTTCTTCTGTTGATCTCTTACTCATTTACCATCCCACAAGCTGCAAGAAAGCCCGTTCACAGCTTCTTTCCCACCCAGTGGCAGGCTACACCTCTGCCTGCTATTCATGCAGCTGGGAAAAGTTTGTCTGCTTCCCTGAGCTAAAAAGTGTCATTCTTGTATCTTTTCAAACATTGTCACTCAGCACAGCTTACAGTACCAAGGTTCACAGCCTGGCTTTTAGCTTAACTAGAACCTGGACATGGTTTTGTTTGGGTTTTTGAGGGTTTTTTTTTTTGTTTGTTTGGTTGGTTTTTGGTGGGTTTTTTTGGTGGTTTTTTTTGGTTGTTGTTTTTGTTTTTGTTTGTTTTTTTTAATGTGGGAGTAGAAGAAGCAACAAATACAAGCTAATTTATTTGAGGGAAATAATTGAAATAATTTAATAATAACAATAATTTAAAATATATTGTAACTCAAGTTATTGCCACCAGTATCCTGCAGAAGGACCAGCAGGTTTGCTTTGGCGTTTTTGACCCCTCCCATAATATTGCTCACTGCAATTTATACTGCTGAGAGACCTCCTGCCTCCTGGGATATCTTCAAGGATACCTGGGTCTTGCCCATATGGTACAAATCACATGTTTTAAGCCTTCTGTAGGAAAAGCAAAAAGTGTCCAAAACTTATGAAAACAAAGAAGACTGGGGAGATGCATTGGCACTGGTCCTGTTTCCATCTTCTCTGTCGGTTAAACACTATTTTAACCAATTACTATTTTTTTAAAGAACAAATTATTCTGTAGGTAATTTAAACAAATTCCCATAATCTTCACAAAATCTGAGGATTTTTAAAGGTCCCTTCCAACCCAAACACACACACACAGAGGAATCCACCTCTGCCTCTGCTGGGCCTCTCCAGCAGCTCTGTTGGCAGGAGCTGCTTCGAGGATGTGTGAATCACCGAGGTGTTCCCAGTTACTGCAGGCTGTTTTACCAGGTGCCAGGCAAGTTGCAAAGCTACAGCCCCCAGCCAGAGGGATTCTCTCTTGCTCGTGGTCCTCTGCTGGGCTCTGTGCAAGCAGGGGCCTGATTCTGCAGACACATGAAGGGGGGAAAGGCAGATGTTCTCCCGAAGGAAATAAAACCGCATGAACTGAAGACACATCCTGTACCACGACTGCACATGCCTACAGAAAATGCTCCACATTACACTGCTACAGAAGCTGCCTCTCCAGGACTTGCAATTCCTTTGATTTTCCTATGACCAGAAACAGCAAATAACAAATTGGGAATCAAATGCAATACCCACCCCTGAAACCCTCTGCATTTAACAGAAACCAGCTGATTTTCTGCAGCATTTTTACTGTAATCTATTAAGCTATTTTCAGAGTGCTTGAACCAAGAATAGCAGTGAATGTCAAGTCCTTCTATGTATGGCTGTACCCTTCATTTCTCTGCAAGATACATTTCCAGGCAAGTATTAGGCCTTGACAACTATATCAAACGTTCAGATCAGGAAATGTTGTGTCCAAGAGGTAGATAATTCCCCCCCCTGCTGTGGCCACAAACACACAATATTCTACAACCCAGCTCTTCTGTTTCTTCCCATCACATATGCCAGGCACCACTGTTTTCCTTATTCTGTCTTTGTCCAGAGTTTTGACCTCTGATTGACTTTGAAGTTTACATATGAGGAAAAACAGTCAGGCAGCTGCTAAAACAAGCGCTGAGAGATCAAACGGTTTTGAAAGAATTAAAAACAAACAACTTTTATCTTTTTCTTTTGTGTTTACCAATACGTTAACAGATCCAGATAGATGGAGAGATACCCAAATGTGCATACATATATATTTAAATGGTAATGTTAAAAAATTACATTAAAAGCATATTGTTTAGAAGGATAAGGAAATTAGGAAAATTAGGAAATACCAGATTAAGACTGCTATGCTAATTTCTTTCTGCTACTGGGTGTGATTATCCTGTGTTGTAAAGAATGAGGCATGCATCCTGTGGGAAAGTCTAAAATCTGACTGTGTTGTGGAAGGGTTTGTAAGAAAACATATGCACAAGGGGAGGGACAAAAAATGATTGTCCAGAGAGTCTTAAATCTGCCATTTTCTAATGTATCAGGAATGGAACTGTAGCTTAAGTGGCACTATTTAATGACTGGAGCATAGGGAATTGGATGTTCTAGCTTGTTTTCAAGGGAGAAAAAAGCTAGCAGAGGGAAGTTCCCTGTGACATGCATAGAGAAACACAGACTTTTGCCTTTTATTGAGTCATTGCAGACATTTAATTAATTGGGTTTGGAGTGTCAGGCATAAGTAGGAGTTATTTGGTCTAAGGCTGGAGGTCCACTTAGTAGAAACCAAGTTTTGTTTCCTCTACCATACTAAACCTTTTTGAGCTTCATCTCTATTAAATTGAGTCCAGAAATTTCATTCTGCTTTTGCTGTACAATTTCTCCTAATGCTTCATCTCCTATTACTGTTTCAGTGTCAGCAAGAACTCGGGTCTTTAAAACCGTGATGTTGCCCAATTACTATACTGGCAGACTGCCTTGACCTTTCCTGGAGAAACCAACAAGAGAAAAGCGGTGGTGGTTCCCAACAGTTTCCATCTCAATGACTCTCACATAGAAATTCACAGAACACAGGAAAAATGTTGTCTCTGAGATTAATGACTTTGAATTTCAAAGGTCTGCCGAAAGTAATAAAGATGTTAAACTTTCCAAAATATGTCAAATTTCACAAATGCCTAGAATATATTACTGCAGATACCATGTAACTATGAATAATAATCTAAACCAGAATGTTTTGATTGACAATGGATTTCTATTTGGTTTGTGAGAAGTTTCCTTTTTTTTTTTAATAAGATTACTTTGGCCTGTATAACTCTGTAGGGCTCTGTAACTTGTGGCAGAGGCAAACCAGTCTGTGCATTCTCCTGCCTCTTGATATCACTTGTACATGTAAGATAATTTCCATAGTCAGTTAATTCAAATCTGCTTTCTTAAATGCTTAAAAAGCAATAAGTTATAGGATGAAAATTCTTCCAAATCACAACTCCCTGTGTGTCATTTTGCCCTTCTGCCATGGATAAACCATTGTCTCTTATATACAAAAGTCTGCCAAAGGACCAGTTTGGATAAATGTAAATATGTTTTCCTGTGGGTTTGGGGTTTTCTTAATGCTGAATTTCACAGATTGTTGAGATAATTTTTGTTGAGCAAAGTAGCAGTATAAACAGAAGTAAAATTGTCTTTTCAGTATTGGCTTCAGAGCTGAAGCAATTTGTGTACAGTTATCTTTTCCATCTATCCCTTGGGCATAAAGGCAGTGAAAGAATTCTTAAAGAGGGGAAGGAAATTGCGTTGGTCAAGATCAAATTGCAAGCATGCATAATTTGATGTACTGATGACTGTCCACCAGATATCACAGTAGGAGACTTGCCAAGATGTTAATTGTCTCAAGGACTGGAGTTTGATGCTTAACAAACATCTCAGTTTCGTTGTGGAATGAAAGTTATGACAGCTGGAAAGACTCCTTGTCTTAGTTGCATGTGCAGTAGTGAGTAGCATTGAGAAAAATCCTGATTTTAAATGAAAACGTCTTCTGCTTGCAAATAGTAGTTATTGGTAGGGTTACTAGAGAGAGAGGGAGTGTAACTTCATAGCTTCAGTATGTGGAGTCAGTACAAAACTCCAAGGTTGACTTTGTGGCTTCGAATCAACTCAGATACTAGGGGAGCATGTAATTTTGTGTAGCTCTTTCTGCTTTTGAAAATGTCAGGTTGTATCTTAGAGACAGTCCCACAGTGAAGTCCTTGTATAAAACAACTCAAACCTCTATTTCAGTCTTTGCATAGAAGTCTGCAGGTTGCAAACTGCAGTTGCATACTGCAAGTTGGTAGATGTCATTTGTTGTCTCTCATGTCCAGACATATGAGCTAACAAACAGGCTACTTTTTAACTATTATTTGAAGCAAAAGGGTCAGTCAACAGCCCATTAAAAATACTTAGGGTGAATAAAATATTTCTAAACACAGAAGACTCCCCTAATCTGACTTCTGTTCAGCAATCCTGCTATTCATCATCCCAGTCCTGAGCAGTGTACATAATGAGAAGAAATACTTCTCCATTTAGGACAGAAATTTTTCTCACTTTGATGGCTAGGACTTCATCCCAGATATTAAGAAAACTCTGACTGCAGTAATTGTAGATCTGCTGGTTGTGCAGGGAGCATTAGCCTCATACCAGCCAAGTAATTGTTGTCCAATTGGAGAATGGTATGGCCTTTTTCTCTGATATTTCCCCTCACCACCACATGGAGAATCCTTCGACACAAATGTTACCCTGTCTGATTTGTTGTAGCTGTTACTGTGGAAATTGTACACATGGGCCTGGATTCTGTTTTTGGCTGAAGCAGATTAAACTGCAGAGGGAATAACTGGAATTAACCAAGAGCTATCACACATAAACTGGATTATTTAAGCATGTAGATGATCAGCATTTCCCATGCACATCAGTAAAAAAATGTCAAGTTCTTTTTCTGCAATAATCCTAATTTAATCTCAATATTCTTCTGAATATAAAAAAAAGAAGTGGTAGTTATGTTTATCCACAGCACATATCCATGATTGTTTCAGATTCCTCTCTGTGTAAACTACACCAAAAAATGATCCAAGGTGGAATACATTAATTACTTCATTTGCTGATGAAACTGGTATCTTTGTTATAGTATTTCTAGACAGAGTTGTTGGAAACAAATGTAAGGGCAAATATCAATAAATAATGTTGAGAAAAATAATGATATCAAACGAGAAGAATTACTGGACTGTAGTGACTGAAAGCTGAATCTTCATCAGGAATACATCCAGATACCTAAAAATAGTGTGTACTTCAAAGCTACGTACACCCATATTGATAATGAGAAATAACAGCCCTATTATGGCCATTCCATAATCACTGCTGGTTCCTGAAATGCTTGTCTATCTGCAAGAGATGCTGTCCAGCAATCTCAGTTGATCAAACTGTAAAGCATTTTCTTCCAAAGCAAGAGAACTTGGCATCAGCCTGTAACTCAACCTGAGGTAGGCAGGATGAGTTGTGAACTGGGTAGAGCAGCTGTTGATCCTGTTTTTGTTTCGACTGCTGCTTGCAAGGAGTTATTTACCCTGCTACACTACATAGGCTGCTCCAAATTGCCATGAGGCTTTTCTTTCTTTCTGCAGCATTCAGGAGAGGCAGGTCTGTAAATTCTCTTCTCTGACTACTCTGAATCACATTAGCCTGCTCTTTTTTTGTAAGCATACCCCATAGTGATAACAGAATTCAATCAGGCAGGCAATGTTGCTCTGCCTGCTTTTCCCCATGTGCACGTACATTCGTGTGTTCACCACCTCTTGGTGAGCTCATACCAGGGAGCAGCTTTACCCCCATCATCAGGGCAGCTCTTGGGGCTTTCCTGCTGCAGGTGCAGGGAGGAAAACCCTACTCACCTACCCTCTGGGGAATGCATAGCCTGTGAGAAACCTACACAGCAGGGAGGCCATCCTCTATGAAAAAAATCACCTTGGACATTTTTGTTTCTGGCTGCCAGGGAAAATATTGACATTTATCTGTGGCACTGGTGCCAAGGTACATTTAGGCTTGCTCATGCTCAGGAACTTTTTGGCTTGGAGAGAGAAGAAAAAGAAAGCAGTTAGGCCACAAGGCTCTTTGGTGCCTTTCATTTTGTCCCTCTGGGCTGCTGCCTTTTTCCTTGCTCCACAGCAATTCTTGTGGGAGGGGAAAGAAGTGACTGTGGCAGTAAGGCACAACAGAAACTGGAAGCAGGAACCTGCATATTAGGGCACGGTGACCAGCAAATCTGCCAGGAGCTGGCGATAATACCCAGGGCACAGTAACCTACACTTACAGCTAGGAAAATTACTTCATGTGCTTCCAGCACTTTATATGCTGGCCTGTTTGTGCTCTTACACCTTCATGGAGAAAGTATGGAGTTGCTACTCGGTGTCAGTGCTGCTGGGCACCTCAAAAGAGTTTCTCCAAGTGCTGAATGCTTGCCTCTGGGAGGTTAAGAATTTTGGTTTGCATAAATAGTTCATATTACCCAATAATAAATGTAACTAATTATTTATTTTATTATTATAATGTGTTATGCATTTTATGTAAATATATTTGCTTCTCTAACTCCAATTTGGATTGCTGGCTTTACTTTCCCAGGAAGGAAGAACCCTTGTTTTGGGAGAGTGTGTATCCACCCTCTGAGGAATTGCCAAAGGCATGAAACCCAGGCTTCTCCTGCACTATCCAAAGTGAGGAAAATGCCCTTGGTGATTATTCCCTTGGGCAGAACTGAGAATGAGCAACAAAATCTGAGGAACACAGTCTGAAAATGGGTGAATTTGTTTGCTTTCCCATCCTGGTCTCCTCTTTGCTGTCTCTTACAGAAAGATGTTGGCCTGGATCAGTTTCTGTTTTTCTATAGGGAGCTTGCCCTGGGATATTGGGGTAGCTGAGAACAACTGCTGAGCAAGGACATTCCCCAGTCAGTTTGAGCAAAATACTGTTTACCCCATTCTCACTCATTTGCCTCTCCCATTTCCCTGTTTCTCACTGGAGGCGACAGCTGCCTGAGGCATGGGAGTAACAGCAGATCCCTCAGCTGCAATGGCTGTCAGACCAGGAAGGGCACAATGAGCCCCACAGAGTGTACCCAGGACCTTTGGAAATCTGCTTTTTGCTACCTGGTCCTGTTACCCTGTCCAAAGTCTCTTACACCCTACACCCAGGGAGATTCCACTACATGGTCTGACATTCTTCATACACATACCCCACATTGACTAGGGCACTCTGGCATTTACTTCCAGGTGTCACTGCACACATGCTTATGCACAGCTGGAGATGATCCTCCTCTTCCCATCACCCTGCCGCTGCTTTGAGATACAGAGGATCCCTATGGATATGAAGAGGGGTGTCTCTAATTGTGGTTTCTGGTCCCTGGCTGGTGCCAGGCCAAGTGTCCCTCATTCATGGGAAAGCACAGAAGAAAGAGGCTCAGCAACTAGACCTGTAGCTGCCTGAGCTCAGAATGTCTCAGGGTCTCAACTATTGGCACTCAGACTTGGCTTTCTTTGTGTGTCTGGCCCCTTCCTCCTTGCCCATAGTTCTCTTCAGTTTTGCCAGTCTTCTTTGCAAGAGAGACCAGGAGGCTTGGGCCAACGAGTTCTGCCTACACTTGGTGACATGGATTGAGTGCTGGTTCATCAGGACTGGTTTCTGCATATCTGTGAGGTTACTTACTCATTGCAGATACCACCACCCATGGTGAAAGCCCAGGTTCTCTGAGTGGTCCATGAGGGAAAATACAGCTTGCCACTGCCTGGGCCAGATTTGTCAGTCAGACAATTGATGGCAACAAAAACAGGAAAGCTTAGGAGGGGGAGCCCAGCTAAACAGCCCTGGGCATGACACACGTGTGAAGGCAACTCTGACCTGCCTGCATAAACCATACTTGTGTTTTTTTGAGTCCTCCCACTCTTAAATCTGACTTAGAAAATTTGCTGCACCTGTCTATGCCAGCTACACGGTCTGCACACAGTGGATCCAACCTACATATCAGCAAACCTGCTGTGCACTGGCAGCTGCTGTTGTGGCCTGCCTTTCCAGTTGGGAGACAGATGCTTTTGTCTGTGCACTTGTGCCTTAACATGGCATTGGAGCCAATGTGCTGAGGGTTGTTTCTACAGCATGAAGAAATTTGTGGTGGAGCCACTTTTCCCTGGAGTTGGTTACAAGACTGTTTCCTCAGATGGTGTAGAAACCAACCATCAGAAGGCAGAGCCTTTGTTTATCCTTACCAGCTCCTGCCACACAGAGCTCAGCTAAAGAGGCTCTTAATTTCAATTTTCCTCAGAGAGACATTCTCTGGTTTCTTCCCAGACCACAGGATCGAATAATATTTTGTTCTTTTGTTTCATAGATTCTCCCATCTTTTCTGCTTTTTCTTTCATATATTTCCAACATGCACTGAATGTTTGCCATATTGGTTATTCTCTCACACGTGTCTTGTATGTCTGCTCTGCTACAGGCATTGACTTGCTCCCGTGTTTGGGATAGAGATTCCTATTGTTTGTATGGTCTAGCTACATGGAGATCCCCTGTCTTAAATTAGGGATGACAGTTAGTCAAATACAAAGCCATGTAAAGTAAAAAAAGGTAAGTTATTTGAAAACTGGGGGAATGAGATGCTGGAAAGCAGTGCTGAGGAAAGAGACCTGGAGGTCCTGGTCGATGGCAAGTTGAATCTAAGTCAGCAGTCCTGGCAGCCAGGAGGGCCAGCTGTGTCCTGGAGGCATCAGGCACAGCATCACCAGCCAGGCACGGGAGGGGATTGTCCTGCTCTGCCCTGCACTGCGGCAACCTCACCTTGAGTGCTGGGGGCAGCTTTGGGTGCAATACAAGAAGTGTCTGAGGTCACTTGGTTTGTTCAGCCTGGAGAAGACTGAGAGAAGGTCTTACCACAGTCTTCAACATCCTCATGAGGGGAGGTGAAGGGACCAGTACTGATCTGTTCCCTCTGGTGACCAGTGACAAGACTCAAGGAAATAGCATGCAGCTGTGCCAGGGGAGGTTTAGGTTGGATATTGGGAAAAGATTTTTTGCCCAGAGGGTGGTTAAGCACTGGAACAGGCTCCTCAGGATGTGGTCACAGCACCAAGACTGCTAGAGCTTAAGAAACATTCAGACAACACTTTAAGACACATGGTGTGATTTCTTGGGCTTGCCCTGTGCAGAAACAGGAGTTGGACTCAATGATCCTTGTGGGTCCCTTCCAGCTCAACACATGATTATATGTTTCTAAATTTTTGCTCACAATTGTCCCAGACTGCTCACTCAAAGTTCAAAGGAACTGTTTGCTTTGATCCCCATGTTCTCCTTCATGTATAGGGATGAAAATCCTTCACTTCCCTAGAATAGAAAGATGAAGAAATATATGTGAATCTCATAGGTATTATGATAGTGAGAAGCATAGAAAAGCCTAGGAAGAAGCTGATGGTTTTTCCTCTGATAATGGGACTTGGGTCAGGCAAACATTTGATGAAGAAAAACTCAGTTCTACCATGATTTTTTTCTTTCTTCTCCTGCCTAACATTCAGCCTATCTCCTGATACTGTGAGACATGGGGAATGTGTAACCACATTACAGCAGAAGAGATCCCCTATTCACCAGGGAGAATCTACTGTGGGAATCTCCAGTCAGTTTAAGTTCATGCTCTGCATGCATAAGCAGAGCAAACTTGGCAGGCTGAACAGTCTGTCCCTTGGGAATATTGACAGATGAATATAAACTCAATTACCTTGCTTTTTCATTCCAGTTGGGTTACTTGTGCTGTGTAACTAAGTACATCAGCATCTGGAGTCACTCTAACAGGAGAAAACATTTTCTGGTGTTGAAACTAGATTTTTGTACAGCATTTATTACTTGCAAAAAGTCAGGAGGCTGGCTGTGCTTTGTTTCCCACCATCCTGAAAAAAACAAACAAAGCAAAACCAAGGTAGAAGGGTCATCATTGCCAAGGGCTGGGGTTTCTTCTTTTGGTATAGCTAAAAGGCTGATAGCCATTGTGCCTATGAGCGTGCACACCTGAAAGATGCAAAACCAGCTCCTGAATTTTCCTTACCACTCTCCCCACCACCACCATCTTCACTATCCATCAACCTGCCTCACTGCTGAAAGCTGAAAACACAAAAGTAAACATTAGTTAAGGAGTTTTGCACCCGGGGGTGGTAAACAAAACTGCTCTCCATGCCTGTGAGCTCTGGAAGGGAAAGTCTGCTGTAGGAAAACAAATCTCATCACAGTAAGAACAGGTCTGCCTGGGGTAGGTTGTGTGTGCAGAGAATGAGAAGAATATTTTCATTTTTCTGATTTCATAATTAGGGAATGATGAGGTACAAAATCTTTCCTAAATGTGTCCCTCCAGTTAGAAAATACATACTTGCCTTATCTTTGTTTTCATTGTAGCTAGAAGCAGCAGTTGATGCTAATCTAATTCCTTACTCCTCTGTAGTTTGGGACATTTCAAATACATATTTTTTGTCCTGAGATTTTGTCTCAAATGGAGACAATTGAGACTTTGTCTTGGACTAAAAGAATCAAGACTTTGTCTAAAATGCAATAATATGGTGCATGCTAAACAAAACAAGTCTTTGTGTGTCATTGTTATTAAACATTGTAGCAGCAGGAAATAGCTAGACGTGGACTTTCCTTTGCTAGTTAACTGCTACTATAGATCTGTTAAAGTTCAACTCATTATACATTTAAATCCTATTACAGTACTGAATGCTCTGACAAAGAAAGAAACAGCCTGTAACACAGTTCCTTGCAAAACAGTAATGCATATATTAAATCAGCATGTTCTCACCTTACCGTGTCCTTCGTTCAGTCCACCCTTCTCTGAACGTGACTTTCACTCCTGCACCCGGGCGTGACCTCCTCCCGCCTGCCCAGTGGAGCATCACCAGGGAGAGGCAGGAACACCCCCGGCAATCTGGCCCCCTCGGGAGCTGCACGACAGGGTCAGGTCCACCCCTTCGGCATCGCTCACCAGAGCCGGGCTCAGCCCCAGTCCTTCAGGAGCTCCTTTGAGTCCTTGGTCAGAAGAAACCCGGCGCAGTTTAATGCCTGTGGCAGGGTCTGCTCTCTCGGTCGGTGCTCCCCCTCCGCAGGGCTATGGTCTGAAACAAAAGCGAGCTCTAGAAAAGCAGATCTCCCTAGTCACACATTCAGGGATAGATTTTCTCCTCTTCTTCTGGTGCTGAAATCAGGGAGAGGACTAATTCTTCTGAAGATAATGGAGCAAACCAACGCAAGTCAAAGGAGAATCTGACTGTAGCTCTAAGAAACACCTATTCCTATTACTTCCTAGGTTTTTGTTGGGTTGGTTTTTGGGTTTTTTTCCCTGAACATATATAAATCTCTGCATTAGCTGACTTCAAAGATCGTAAATCCCTAATTGTATGTGCAGACTACTAATACAGTGTGCTGCTGATGCAAAAAACACGTACATATTACAGAAATACACTCAGGCTGGACTTAAATTTAGCTTCAACCACACAAAAGATATCTTTATAACTAAGAATGATGGGAAGAAAGATCTCATTCCAGACCAGATGAACATCTCATTTTTTCATTAATCCTGGATTTGGCTGGTCTGACTTAAATGTGTCCTAAGATGTTTCTTAGTGCTTTGGAAATTACATCAACATACTTGGGTTGGAGATGCCAGAGTTAGGAAAAAAAGGGGGGATTCTATTTTTAAAATTCTGCTGCTCCTTTTAAAAATAGATCAGCAAAGCATAACTTTTCCTATAGCTGTAATTTTTCAGGCTAAGCAAACTCCAGCAATTTCAAAAGCAGTGGGAACAAGGGGTCACTTGGGGCTAGCCAGAAAAACAATTTAACTCTTTGCTCTTTTCCAGCACAAGTTTTTGTCATGTTATTATTGTTGAACAGAGTCAGCTTATAAATGAAAAGTTAAGCTTTTCCTTGCAAGAAAACACAAACTGAAAAAAGTATGCAGCAATAATTATTTGAGAGCTGGATAAGAACATTAATGAGGGAAGAGAAATAAAACCAGGAGTTCAGCTGTGCATTTTCTTAGTACTTATCACTATAGCCAGACTAGAATTTGCTAAATGACATCTGTCACTGACAGCTGCTGTCATCAGGAGACTGCCAAGAGCTACAAACACCTTTCAGCAGCAGGAGGCTATCAGCCATGGCAGTGTACAAGCTTTTCATGACATTGCCTTCAGTGGTGAGAGCTCCAAACCCTTTCCCTAATAACATTGCTGCAAGTCTTCAGTTTAGAGGGGAAGAAAGCCATGTTACAGCAGCATGACCTGACTCTCTTGAAAATTGAACATGAATAATACAGATCCTTGTTTCATGATTGTTTTGTATCAGACAGCTAGACTTCCATGAGTTAGTGTTTCAGGTGATTTTTAGATGTTACATTTTATACAAATATACAAGTAACCCTGAAACAGCGAAAAACCCAAGCACAGGTGGATAGGCTGTCCTTGCCATTAGGGTGTGTTTAGCAAAAGGATGGACTCCCCCTCGCCTGAATTCACACCTTTGTGCTCTGGCCATCTCACTGATAAAATCCCTAGGAGTAAAACTCCATCTTTACTTGACCTGCCAGCTATAGCTCAAGTTTGCTGATTTCAACTGGGGCTCCACTCACATTTATATAGAAGTTATTTGCCATCCTCCTGGCAAAGTCATAGGGTAAATGATTCTTTCCCTCAGTACTTTTCAAGCATGGGAATTTGGGTTAAAAATCTATTGGTTTCCCAAGTGGCTTCCAACAGGGTAATGATAGTTTGGCACTGGAAATGCTTGGCCTCTGTAGTTTGAGAACCAAACTGGGGAAGGTAAGATAGATGTTCAGGCTTTGAAAACACCAGCTAGTGCTCTTTGTTTGTATCTACATTTGCATTGGGATGAACAACTCTCAGCAGAAGCAAATGCAATTTGTTTAAGTATTTCAGCTAGAGGACAGCAATTATAAAAACAGGGCCCTCCTTTTCCTACCTTCAAAGCATTTGCTGGTGTCAATAATTAGGACCTGAGACCAAGTCCCAAGGCTTAAATCTCTTCTAACTGGGCCAGCCTGACACTTAGGAGATTTACTATTTTGCATTAGACATTGTGAAATGTTACAAACACTTCCCAGGTAGAGCTTTTTTTTGTCCCATTGACTCAGGAATAGTCACACTGCAATGATGTTTTAGACTCCTCCTTGAGAAATGAGCTGCTTCATGCTGTAACTGCAGAGTGTGATCAGTGGATAGACAGAACACCAATGAATCTTTAGTCACAAGACATCCATACAGTTCAGTAGCACCCTCTGAAACATCTACAGCTCCTCACTTGTCAGGAATTGTGTTGCCTTAAGAAATCACATGAAAAATCCTTAATGGTATTTCAATAACACTGACCATGCATTGTCTCTTGGAAAAAAACCCCTAAAACTCAAAAATTTGGTGATCTAAAAGTGTATACCAGGAAGGACAGTCCTGTAGTTACAACTCACCGTAGCTTCTGATGTTGGCATTGACAAAACAAAAGGGAGTCTTCTTCGATGTAAAAAAGCTTTCCATGAGTTGATCAGAAAATACAGAACTCTTTGACCAAAAGTCTCTTTTATAAAAAAAGGCTGCCATATATAAGCTATTATAAAGAATAAATTCTAAGGGCTTAATCAAATAAATTTCTTTCATGAAAGATAAATTTCTGGAGATTGAAAAGTGTAATATAAAGGCTAATTATTTGTTTTCTGTCTGTTACTAAAAAAGTTCTACTAAAATAATAAAAAAATGCTTTCATCATATTTTCTTCCTCTTAATTTTCAAGCTTCCTATATTTTCATTTTTGCATTTTCTTTCCAAAAAGCAGCTTAAGTATTGGACCAAAATTAAACTTGTGAACGACCCAAATTTGTGCGATCCAGTGTCTCAGTGCAGACTGCTGTGTTCAAAGACAGCAGATAGATCCTATATTAAACACTTCCTTGAAAATCTAGTCATCTCAGACAAAGGCTATTTTGAATTTTATAACCTAAATAGTGCCAGACCACCAGTCAGATGAGAAATATTCAAGGAAATAAACTGAAGATATTTTAAGGAGCTGTAGTGTGGGGACACAGTAAATTTGGGTTTAGGACTTCCAGTATCAGATCAGGAGTTGGCAGTTGCATACTGTAAAATATTTTTGAAAAAAAAAAAGTCATGTTTTTAGCTGGATTCTATTTGAAACAATCTTAACTCTGTGCAGGTGGCACTTGGGCTTGTATTGGTACTGTCAGAAGAAATGTCATCAGCCAGTCCTCAGCTTCTTATTTTATCATCTGGAGGTTGGTGTTGCCAGTCAGTGTCCTTTAATTTCAGATCCAAGTCAAAATCTAATAATCTCTGTATTGCAGCCATTTCCCTATTTGCCATAGCTATCTTGCATGTTCTTTTGACCTCTTCTTTTGCATCCACCCTTTGCCTCCCTCCTCATATGCTGAAGAAAGTGAAGAAACTCAGGATGATCTCAGGAACAGATATGGGTTTCTATCTGTAAAGAGGCACACTATAAGTTACATGCACTGTATTTCCCTAGCCCTGTCTGCCAAAATTCAGCCTGGTCCCGGGTTGTCAGCATGCATCATGATAAAGTTTACAATTTCTATGTGGATACCACAGGATAGACACCAAAGGGAACTGGAGCAGCGCAGGGACGGAGTTTTGAAGTGTGACTACAAGAAAGGAACTGATGACTTGATGCAATAGGGTGCTGCTGGCTCCTGAGGTGACCAGCTCATCCAAAGACAGTGGGTACAGTGGGATCTTGATGGCAGACTTCAAACTGAAACTTTGAGCCTAAATGCTCTCTTATCAGAAAGTAAAAAAGGATTCAAGGATTGAGAGGGGACTGTCCTAGGGGCAGCAGCCAAAGGGTAGATGGACAGTACCTTCTCTGTCCTCGGATGTTGTTTACAGGAGAAAGTCAAAATAAATAAAAAAAAAAACCAAACCAACTTGCCTCTGGCCCAAGTAAAGAAGCCACTATGAGAGCTCTCTTCTGCTTGCATTTTTTTATTTGTTTGCTTTATTTCTTTTGTGGGGTGCTCCAGTTTTCTGGGCATGTCTCCAGGGGTTGTGTGCTTTGCCAAGCGGCTGCTTCACATTCTCAGGCAGGCAACATCCTGGTTCCACCCTATCCTTAACGGGGTGTGCTCACACACCCTCATCTACCGTCAAGAACACTTTATTTCAGATAGATGTCTGGTGAAGAGAAATTAGACTAAATCTGCTTTTCTCCCATGAACTGGCCTTATTTAGTGTACTGGCACCTACAAATATGAGCTGTAGCTTGGCACAGCAGTGCTGGAGAGATCCCAGAAGAAGAGATACTCCCCGAGACGTGCACAGGCTCTTTCCACAGGCAGGTTCATAATGTCTCCTCAGGCATCATTTGCTGTTGGTGCATTGTGGCGTAGCTTGACTTGAGTGACAAGGGACTTCAACTGATTAGAAACTACATGGATCACTGTCACATTCTCCAGCAGGGCAGAGGTTTCACCTGTGGACCATCGCCCACAGACATTTACTGTCTCCAGGGCTGTCCCAGACACGGAAGGAAAAAAAACAGAAATGCAGTTTCTAAACAGAAAGGAAAATAGTTACTCATTTGTGTAATAGAGGACAACTGCTTACATTTTACAATACTGCCCGGGAACAGGGAAAATTCAAGGGAAAGGTGATAAACCCACACGTGTAAAAGCCAGGGAGCCGGAGAAGGCAGCTGGGGTGACAAGGACAGGGCTCAGCCCAGCAAGCACGCATCCCGCCCCCGGCCAGAGCTCTGTTCCCGGGCAGCCATGGGCAGCGGCCGGCTCGCTCCCGCAGTCCCCGCTCCCAAGGAGGGGAGAGAACAAGCAGCTTGGCCAGGAGAACGAAACTCACTCCGGTGGGTGCCGCGGACCCCTCATTGCGGGCAGGCGGCGGCGGGCCGGGCCCGGCTCCCCGCGCTCTGCGGGCCGCTGGGCGGCGCTGCGGCAGCGCGGCCCGGCCCCGCGCCGTGAGGGGACTGGCTTGGTGGCGGGGCACTGGCGCTTGTGGGAAGCTGTGAAGATAGCGTGTACATATATAGTATAAAATAAAATAAAATTTAAAAAAAGGTGAATTTAAAAAAATTGCTTAGGCGCAGAGGGAAGGTTCCGTGGGCGGATGACGTCCGCGGCGCTACTTGCGCACGGCAGCGAGCCCCGGTGGCCCTGTGCCTTTGTCCCCCGGAGCCCGGGCCACCGCCGATGCATCCCCCGGCTCCCGAGGGTACTGGAAGCACGGTCTCATGTGTCTCCCGCACTGAGGCAGTGCCGGTACTGGAGGGTTTGTCGGGATTTCCATGGAAGGACCGAGTGACAAGCGGCACGCAGCCAGGAGAGGTGGCTGCCGTGTAGCACCACAGAAGGGCAAGGATGCCGCAGAGATGAAGAGCAGCATAAATACAGATAATAAACATTTCAGAAGAAGGTTTCTCTAAAATGATAGTAACAAAGGGATTTTAATAATGTATTAATTGCTATATGGGGACAGTATATAAGTGGTAGCAGTGACATAGGAAGGGGTGCAGCTTCAAGCAACATGACTGTGCTCCAGTAGGAAACATTTCAAAGGGATTTATTAAGACTCTGCCTCAGTTTTGACTCAAGTTTGCCTGGAATTTTTGCCTATGCACAATATAAACTAAACAAAGATTTGCAATGGACCTGTTTTGGGAATTTCAATGACTACCTCAGTTCTGCATCTGGGAGGAAAAGCAAGTGGAGTCACTGCTGTGGAGGAAGAGTAGGTATGTCAAGATGCTCAGAATGATACTAGACATTCTAACATCAGAAAATATGTCAGCACCCCAAACTTCCTACGACCTGGCAGAAGCTTGTCATTAAAAGTCACTTTCAGAAGACCTGGAAATACAGGGGATCTCCAGGGGGTCGAAAAAAAGTTCATAATGAAACAGTATTTGAAGGACACACAGAACAACCTGGCAATTCACGAAGTGAACTTCTGTCCAGCCTTGACATTGCCTGGATTCTTCTGGCTCTGGGCCTGATGGAAGTCCATAGCCTGAAATGTGTGCTGCCCAAAATGACTGTGTTAGTAAACACCAAGATAAAAGAAAGTATATTATTTATACTAAGTAACATGTATTTACAAAAAACAGATTTTGCTGAGATAATCGGATACCTTTCTCAGAAAAGCAAGACATTTTCATATAAAGCTGCTAGATGCATGAGGCTTCAGTTTTGTGCAGCTCTTTTATGGAGAGGTTATAGCATATCAGTATATCAGTTCACAATCCAGTAGTCAAGTCTATCTTAATGTTAAACAATCATTGTTCAGTATCATTCATTGTTCAGGGGTAGTAACCAGTGAAGCTCCACCTAGATTGTCTCCTGGCTATTTTTCATTTTGATCTGTGGTACAGAAAAAAACCCATAAACTCACCCTATGGCAACAGACCAGAGGAACAGAAACTAAAATAGGCCACTGATGTAATCAGATGGTAAACAAAACCCAAGCATATTATATGTTACCCTATTACAGGTAAACATTATATATCTAAGAATAGAGAATGAAGGCAAAAACTTAAGATGGGAAACTATGCTTTGAAGCAGTAGTTCTGGAAAAGACTCATGAAAGAGGGACACAGCAACTGAACAGAAACTCCCACTGAAAGAGGACCTAGAGGGATAAGGAAATCTTTAGATGTACAGGCAAGTGAGTTCTTGAGTTGGGCTAAGGAAGATTTTGAGATTTGTTAGTAATCTTGCCATTATGCAGAAATACTGGGTCTAGTTCTCCTGTGTTTGGGTCTGGGAGGATGTTGTCACGTTAGTGGGGGGAGAGGTCAGTGTCATTTTTCTGTGCTAGACCCAAAGCACACATTAAAGAACTCCTAATGGTCCAGAGACTTCTCTTATAGACAAGAAAATGGTGTAATGCAGCAAGCAGAATGCTGACATTAGTGAAAGCAAAGCTTTTTATACCTGAAAGATTGATTTCTGGTTGTTATCAAGTATAATTTTCCTGGAACTGAAACCATTCAATACAACTGTATTTTTCTCCTAGATGGAAGTAAATACCTTGAGGTCAAGCTTTCTAGCTTCTGCCTGTGACTGGGAAAAAAATTATGTCCCATAAGATAGTTTCCTGAAACAGGAAAACCTTATGCACTTCTGAGGATAAATGTCAGACTATTTCTTTTACTGGACTTTTGAAAATATGAAATTAAATAATAGAATCATAGAATCATTAAGGTTGAAAAAGACCACCAAGATAATTTAGTAAAACCATCAACCCAGCACTTTCAAGTCTGCCTTCATTCTTTTTGAAAGGGTTTCCTCCACTTCAAGAACCCTTTTCTCTGCCCTCATATTTTGCTCTTGGACTGCTTTTGTGCAGGGCAACCAATGTCAACACTTGCATGTGTCCCCGTGTGAGGATTTATGTATTTGCAAGTTGCCTGCATCCTAACGCTTCTTTTCATTGTGGCAGCACAGTGTATGCAACTAGGAGGCTCAAAGTGCCTAAAAGTGTCCTTTCTTTTTTACTGAGTCACTATGCAGTTGCTTACTGATGATAGAAAAAAGGAACAACTGGAGACCACCTGCTCCAAGCCCCTGCTTAGGACAGGGTTGATTTAATACATGCTACTCTGTGTCTTTTCCAGTCAGTTGTAAGTATGCCAAGGTATGAGAATCCTCAGTACCTCCAGGCAGCCAGTGCTTGAAAGGCTTTCCCCCCCTAATGTTGTGATGGAATTTCCATTCTTGTTCCCTGATAGGCAAGTAAGTGTCAACTAGTGTTTACAGGGAAGGCAGTGTGCTTGATGGTGATGCGATGAAGGACTAACACAGGGAGGTGGCATTTACATTCTTCAGCTTGCTCTTGGTCTTACTGGTTGCTCCGCAACTCCTCTTCAGTGAAACCAGATAAGATTTGAGTAGCAACGTTGTTCTCCAGTCAGCGGGCAGTTCAATGACCAGGTAGTTGACCAAAGTGTTTGATGAAGTCAGAGCAGATTCTGTTTTGACCAGGACTTTAATGAGTGTTGTGTTTACCTGCCTCCATTTCATGTCCATCTTCTCATGCCAGTTTTAGTAATTTCTGGTTCCCTCCTTAGTTGCATCTCTTGAAAGATTTTATAAACTATTCCCAATATCTGTCTGTTTTCAGCTCTGACTTGCTAACATCGCTGGACTTCTTCCTTGAGTCTTCACCACACAAGTGATATGCTTTTTCTCTTACCCTCAACTTTATTTGGAATTGAAAAGTTCAAAGTCTTGTGATTTTCAAGTTTACCTTTGCATAATGTTCACGTTCCTGCTGCTGATGATTACAGCAGATGTAGACAGCACCCAAGCACCAAGAGTAGTCTCTGGCAACACTACAAGTTCCCACCACAGCTGGAGCCACTATCTGTAAGACATCACGCATCTCATTTGCTACTTTAGGAAAAGTGTTACTCTCAGGCAGTCTCTTGAGGGGGTTCCTGCTGAGAAGACAACAGCATGCCTTATTTTAATTTGGGGGTGTCAAATCCCAAGAAAATCTTTGGACTTTCAACTACAAAACATTATGTAAAACTGAACTTACTTACGAGGAAAAACCTTCCTCACAGGCTAGAGAAAATAAAGCAAACAAACAAACAAAACCCAAAACCAAACAAGACAAAAACAAGAGCCCAATCAACTAACCAACCAAAAAGCAAAGGAGGGCAGGAATACCATATAAATTCATAGATTGCTAAACGTCATGAGTGAACATACTAAAGAGACTTAAATGACTTTTTGTTAATTCAAATGAACAAAAACTCTCTTTAAACAGACTGGAAAAGCCAGAGGAATTTGTTTCGCATAACCTAGATCTGCCGTTTCTCTGGAGCTACTGGAACATGAACAATTTTATACAATAAACATAAACCATTCTATACAATAAGGGAAATTAATAGAGATTAACCCACAGCATTAATAAGTTCATGTTTTGTAGCCCTCAGGATTTCCTTGCTCTTTTTGGCGGACTGGACAGCAGCTGGTTTTGGAACTGTTTCTAACCAGCAGAGCAAGCAGGCAGGTTTCCTTCCCTGGGGACAGCAATCACAATCCTGTCTGTTTCACTGTCAGGAGGTACCAAGAAACTGGTTTTAAAAAGCAATATGGAAATAAAACATGACCTGAAACTACACATTGCAGTCATGAGGATCCAAGCATGTCTGAGCTGGGACGGGGGGCCATAGATTGGCTGTTGTGGACTCCAGGGCAAAGCCATGCAGGGAATAAGTGCAGCAGCATTCCCTGCTGGCCTACCCACATACAAATCCTATCCCAGATTGCTTTCAAAATGCTAGTAAGGACTCTCCACCAATTCTCTTTCACTGATGTCACAAGAAGACCCACAGAAATCCAAAAGCTCTACAGCAAGTTGTTAGCAAAGGTAACAAATTCACTGTGCATTTTTTAGTACCATGTGCTTGAGAGATGATAATACAGTAAAAGACAGAAAATTACACTAATTTGGTGAAACAGCTGATTTCCCTGAGACACAGATGAATCTAACTCAGTATTAAATCCAGTAGTTTTGTGAGACATTAGCCTAAATTAATCTCCCATGAAAGTTACACACAGAGAAAGAAACAGAGGATGGGTAGTTGGACAAAAGTATTTGTAAGTAATACATTATCACTCACATACAAATTTATTTTTGCAATGAGTACATACAAATTTATATTTGCAGGCATATAGATACTGCAGCATTTAACTTGGCTTGTTTTCTTTTTCTCTTTTGTTGGAGAAACAGGAGAAACAGCTGGGAGATGAGTAACTAAAGCATTCTGTGTCTGCACACCTGCAGAGTGCAGGTTGAGACACCTCAATGGCAAGACCCTGGAAGCTGCCCAAGAGAGGGATGGTAGGTATCCGACATGTTTCTGAAGCTCTGTGGGAAACCTTCACTGTGGAAAACCCAGCTGCTGACAGGTCACACCCCATGGCACACATCCATTTTTCTTTCTGTGCTTCAAGAGAATTGAGCCAAGCTATCTCTGCATTCACATATCTCCATAAATTTTTCTGGTGAAGATGGAGATTTTATAAATATGGGAGTAAATCTCTGTGTAGGCTTAGATGTTTGCCTCCAAAAGACTACGACAGCATTTGAGCCAGTTAAGATACACTGAATGCTGGACTGAGTTCCCTTACTGGGAAGGGAGTCTGGTCTACTATGATGTGTGTGGAGCCAGTAGGAAAACTGGGAGAAGAGTGAATTACTGTTACTTCTGGCAGCTGCACAAGCCCAGAAACTTTACCATAGGCTGCTTTAAGTAGGATTTTTTTTCTGTGTAAAGGAATAGTGACAAACCTGTGAATAGTTAGGGCTTGTGCAGTCTTACCTACCTCACCTTAAAAGTATTTTCCATTTGTAAGAGTCCCAAAAGCTCAAACACATCTGTGACTTTCTGGCAAAAACAAAACAAACTCACAAGCCAAATTGAAAATTTGATACCCTAGATAGAGAAACCTGCATATATTATGGGTAGTGCAAAACATTAAAAATTTCTTGCACTACAAATATTACACTTAGGCCATGGGTGACATTCCATTACAGCACATGGGTGCTGTAATTGTGAAATGACTGTTTTTCACCTCTAAAATTACCAGTTTCCGTGTTTTGACTCCAGTATGGATTCAGGGCCATTTTCTCTGCTATTGTTAACATACCTGTAGTTCATAAGCAGCATCTCTTATGCAGTGCAAACATCTGTTTAAGAAAAGGGCAGCAAAAAATAAAGTAGGAAGCAGCAAAATAAAAGGAACTAATTGAAATTTCCAAGATGGATTCAGAATAAATATCCCAACAAATGTCAGCCAACACTAAGGAGGCCAAATTGAATGGTGCTCTGAGCAACCTGGTCTAGTGGAAGTTGTCCCTGCCAATGGCAGGGTGCTGGAACTAGATGATCTTTAATGTCCCTTTCAACCCAAACTATTATTCTATGATTCTTTACCAACTTTGATGAGAATCACTTCTCTTAGTGATAACAACTACAGGAAACTTTGCAAATTTGGAATTTAAAAAACTAACCATTGAGCTTTACTCTTCAAACTACGTCAGTGCCATGAAATCCCCCCCCCACCTCTGTAAGCTCTAAATGTAAATGCTTATATGAAACTGCAACTTATCTTTTTGCTGTATATGATTAACTAGTCAAAGGACTCACAGCAAGCCTGTGAGTGGTTCTGTTGTGCAAGTCAAATGGTGAACAACAGGGAGAATTTTTTTATATCCCTGTGGTAAATGATCAGGTAATCCCAAGGAGACAGTCTGCATTTCACCACTATTGGTGATGTGTAGGTGCATAGTCTAAGCTAGGGCTCTAAACTCTCTCAAAAGTCAATGAGAACAAGAGAAGAGGGATTGCCTTTTGAAGGTGTTCATTTAAGAATGGGAAGAAACTGCCAAGTCATTTTCACTGTCTGTAAATAAAGATAGATTAGATTTCAAGTTTTATACCTCTAAAAGTTAGGCAAGACTGCCTCCTCTACAGGTAAGCCCTATTTAAAAGGATTATTTCACTCTAGGCTATAAAATAATTTGATTTGAGTAGATGTGTTTGGCAATGGAGATGTGTCAATTAGGAGTAATGGATCTCAGTTTCAGTAGTGTCTGAAGGTGAAAAATCCAGAGCAGACTGGAGTATTTTACTGAATAATCAGTATTATGCTTACCTTGTATTATGCATATTTTTTCCATTTTGTTGATATTGCTTTTCATATGGTCTTGCACTTTGAAAACATTTAAACAATTGATAGTATTACTTTTTATTACATACAATTAGCTAAGTAGCCTTGGCAAAATTATTATTTTTAATAATATTTCCTGATGAAGAAAAGACTAATCTATATCTAGATATCCCAGGGGGAAAAAACGAGTCTTTGATAGATGGGCCTCATGAGTGTACTAACTATGCATTAAAAGATACATGGAAATTCTTTATAATGCAGTTAAAGTGAACAAATCCAACTAACAATCAGAAAACACTTCTTGAATAATTTCAAGCAGTCACCATGCTTTTAATTTCCCTTTTAAAAATGATAGTGGTATTGATAACATTTTGTTGTATAGTAAAAAATCTGTCTGTATTTTCTCACTGAAAGAGGTCAAAATGGATTGCGCTAATCACATGGTGTATAAAAACCAGGCTCAATCAAAAAACTTGAATTCACAGTGTGATTCATTTTACTCAGCTACATTCCAAAGTAATGCACAGATTAGGTAACAAAAATGATTCCTTGATCAATAGCTAATAAAAATGATTCACTGAATGATCAGTGAAATCTGAAATAAAAATTTGTATTAAAAAAGCCCCATAAAAATTATGTAGACAGTCAGTTTTGACAAGTGCTCACTTACAGAGTTTTCCATAACTGAGTACATACTTTTTTGCAATATGTGTGATAGTGCCAAAAAGGGGTAGTCCTTTTTCACTGCCTTATCTGAAACAAACCTATTTTAAAAATTATGAAGAGACACATTCTCACTACATGAGACCACTACTTTAATGTAGTTCATTTTCCCTTTAGCTGGCATCCAGGCTGCTGTTAAGGACAGGCTTCCTAGCAAATGAAATGGCATCCTGCTGTGCCTTTCATGATGGATACTGTACACTTACCAATCGGTAAACCAGAGATGACGCTACTGAATATTTTATAGAAGCTTCTAAAAAATGGAGGCTGTTATAGTTTCTAGAGTCAGTGTGACTGAGATCTAAGTGATTAACTCCAGGACATTTCTACAACCATCCTTTTCCTTTTGTGATTATCTCATTAACAGGCATTCTAAATTACCTAAAATCCTATTAAAATCAAAAAGAAATAGAAAGTATATGCCTGTCACTGACTATGTAATACTGCTGAATTTTCAGAAAAGCCTGATGATGAGTTGCTCTATGGAGCAACAATCCTACTTCTATGGAGTGACTAATGGAAAGATAAAGCAAGTATGTCCTTACTGGTTGTAAGAAACTCTCTTTCTCCTTTATCTTGCTGTGCACAATCAAATTTTTTGGTAGGAGGTGTGCTAAATATTCATGCTAAAAACATTAATGCGAAAATATGGATTTAAAAAACATTACCATGAAATAATAGTGATAAAGAAGCCTAGATATGATGACTTGGAAGTGGAATTACAGCAGCATCTGAGCATCAGATCTGAATTCAGTTTAGCTCTGACATCAAACTGTCTGCATTATAGACATGTAATTTCATGTACTTTCACACCCCATCTCCATCTCATGCTTTCTGTTTCATCCTATCCACCTGTTTCACCCATTTAGAATAAATGTTTTGGGGGCAATAGCTCATTTCATAGATGCCTTCATGTTAAATAGACCAAATTGTATTGGTCCTAATCCTAATTACAATATTACAACTAGGGAAAGGATAATTCACATCCAAATAATAAAGGGGTAAAGTATAATGAACTTTAAAAGGTCATTGGTGATTCATACAGAAGGAGAGAAGTTCTTTAGAAGGCTGAAACCAGAATTACTCATCAGGATGGTGGGATTTGCTTTAGCCCCAAAAAAGAAATCAAAGCGAAGTCTGCAATTGGATTTTAACTACAACAATACCAGGTCTGTGGAATTCAGAGTCTTCATTCAGGCAAAATTTAATACCAAAGGTCTCTTAGGCTGGATCAACTAAAACATTGATACTAAAACAGGATAGAAATTACTGGGTTTAGTATGTATGAAATTAATAGTTCACAAAAAATTAAAGCAGAGAGTTCTCTTGTGTGACTGTTTATTTCTTTGTCGTTTTGGCAACCTAATTCCTGAGGCTGGATACATCAGATTATCAGTGAATATTTAAATGTAATGAACATGACAACAATAAACACAAGCTTGCAGTTCAGAGAATGATCTAAGATGAACTTAAAACCTTTGCTTGTAGGATTGAGAAAAAAGGTTGAAATCTGTTGGGAGTTTGCCTTTATGGCTTGGAAGAGGGAAATGGACTTCCAGAGCACTAGATCATAAAGGACCTTATTCCTATTGCTCTCAAACCCAGCAAATATGAAGAAAGAGACTTTCACTTATGTGCAGAGTGAAATGTGATACACAGTGAAGGCTCAGGTCTGAATCATGCCTATCAACTTCTGTAGTTCCACTGGGCAGTGGTCCATCAACCTTTGCACAAAGTGTAGCAGCAAACAGTGTTCTTGTACAGTAGTTCTTTACAACAGAATAAAGGTGATGGTATCTTGCCTTGTTGAGTATGAAAATGACCAAAACTCAACCTGTGACAGATAATTTTCTTATATGTTGCCTAGTCAGCAATCAGAAAATGCTGTTTGTTAAACAAGGTGCTTTTTTTGATGCTGCCTCTTAACCTAAGCATTAATTGACCTTGAATCCCAAAGTGAGTCTCTAATTGCTGTGTGACTGCATATCTGCTGTCAATAATTCCAAATGATTGACTTCAATTTCTCACTACTTGAAGTTGTGCTTTCTTTTCCCCTCAAATGTCCTTTTGTTCTGGATGTCCTCATGTTCCTCCAACTGTGTGGTCTCTCCTTTATTTCACTCCAGCAGCTGCTTTGGCATTCTGCGTCTTCTGTTTCAGATACATGAGTGGCTCTGCACATTTGTATTGTGAATATCATGGCTTCAAACCCTGAAAGACTTTTATGTCCTAAAACATTCTCTTTGCAGATTTTATCCTGCCATCTGATGTGCAATATGGCCCACAGATGGTACAGATGAAACCACCCTACAAGCTGTAAATGTTGATAGTCAAAATAAGAAGTTAGAAGAAAACATATAATTAATGTCTCTTCCTTTTCAAAAAATCAAAACAAAAATAAGTCCAAATAGTAAAATAGTTACTGCATTAAAGCTACCAGAATAATTCTCACTCATTCAGTACATATCTCTAATTAAATTCAAACACAGATTTCGAGGGAAATCTAGACTGCAATTACTGGGATCAATTCAGATATAATTAAGTAATCTGAGTTAGAGTTATCATAAGTTATAGCATAGTATTATACAGGAGCCTTGATATGCTTTCAAATCTCTCACAAACCTTTAATAACTATAATAGTTACTATCTAAATGTGTCCAGAGACACATGATAACATTATCTCAAAAGGACTGACACTGACATTGCTTAATTTGATTATATTCGTGTGTAATATCAATAGCAGAGTTGATATACACAGCATAAAAATGTACTACTAAGAACTGGCAAAGTGACAAAGTTTGATCCTGAAGCCTGACCTGCTTTGGTAAACTCTCTTAAACTCTGATTCAACTAAATTTTTAGCTACCTGTTAAGGGTCATATTATTGGCAACTTTATGAATGCGGAGATACCAAGATGTTTAGGCTAATGGAGGTAGCATGTCTTCAGGTAATCCATGGCAGAAGCCCAGCTCTAAGCGATTCAAGCATGTGAATAGCCCTCTCAAAGACAACTGATGTAGAAATTCACATAAAATTTGCATGAAATCAGAATGAAAGTAGCCAGTGAACAACCCAGTTACAAAGCCTTGTTTGGGAGATGTCTTGGTTTTGAACATTAAATGAATTTAGCCTTTTTCTGCCTTGGCTGTAGCCATGAGTTCCAGAACTTCCTTACATTTATTCTCCTGCCACAGTTGTTCTCATTTCTGGACCAAGCAGCATTTTTGCAGTGCCATACTATAGCTGTGCCACCTCTACTTTCTCCAATGCGTATGGACAGTTTTTTTTCCCTCCCACTTTTTGATGGGAACAATGCTGGAACTTAGTGTTTTAACCAGCAAGTACAAAAGAAAAGGATGTGAGAGAAGTACTGGACTTCTTTTTCTCTGTGTCACACTGTAGCAGGTTCCTGTCAAAGAAAATGAACACATACTACCACTTTTTTGTCACTGTACTTTTTTTTTTCCCTCAGGTGTTGAAGCAGAAAGATAAAACACTTTTATCATAGCATAGGATTGAGCCCTATGGTCCCAAGAGATGAGAAAGGCTTTTTGAAAAGCTCTTGAGAAATATGTCCTGTGAAAAGCAAAAAGGGACATAGCTCATACACTTGCTTAATCAATCCAAGGCAGAAGAAATGAAATGCAAAACATTTTTTTCCCCAGTTCAATGGATGCTTACCCTCAGAGCCCCTGGCTATTTTTCTAGTCTCCTTCCCATGCTCCTGAAAAGAGACCTTCATCTACACACCAAGAATCTGAACCCACTTCTTCCCCACTCACTTGGACACAATTTACAGATCTAAATGTTCCAGTTCCTTCTGTTTCCAATCTCTCCAACACAATCAGACCCTCTCACCTTTACCCACCTCAATTAAATATCAGACACAGTATCAGTTCAATTTAATATCAAACACAAATATACGCAGAGCGCCCTTTTCCTGTTGGCCTCCAGCAGCCTCCTAACATGCTAAATCCCTTCAGCTTCTACTTCAGCACCCCTGGACCAGCTCCATTGCTAACTAAACCCAAACAAACCTCCCGCCCAAATTTCAGCTCTGCCCACAGGACTGACCACCGTGCACTGCAGGGCTGTCTCTCACAGGGCAGATGGCACTCCCAGTGCCATCTTCTGCCCTACCGGCCGCCGAGCCATGCTCAGTATCCGACAGGGTTTTGACATTTCCTAGCTTGGCTCCTCTCTGTGCTCTTTCCCTCACAGAATGGAAGCATCCCAGTTGGCTCCGTCCTCGGGGAGTCTTTGCCGCTCCGTCCCGAGCCTCACTGCTCTTCACCTGCCTCCTCCCCTAACTCATGTCCACACTAGCTCCCGTTCCATCACCTCAATCCCCGACACGACGCTGGCACCCCCTTCCCAGCCCCGCCGCCCTGGGGCACGGCCGGGGACGCTGCCGCCGGACGCCCCGCACCTGAGCGCGGTACTCCCGCGGGCACCGCTCGCTCCCCGCGCCTGCCGCCCCCCGACCCCTCTCCTCCCGCTGACAGAGCAGGAGGGGCGGCACCTGCGGGTCCGCCCCATTCTCCTCCCCTCGCCTCCCCTCCCCTCCTCTCGCCGAGAGAGAGAGAGAGACCGAGACCCGGAGGGGGAGAGAGAGACAGTGGCACCGAGGGCGCCGGGAGGCACTGCCTGAGCGCAGTGCTCGGCGTGAGGGGAGGGAGGGGGAAATTAAAAAACCAAAACCAAACCCCCAAAATTTCAAATATTTAAATTTAAACAAAAAAGTGAGGGAGGTGTAGAAGGAGAGTGCTTCAACTTTTTCTCTCTCTGCCCAGCAAGGTAAGGGAACGGCACGGGGCTTTGCTTCGCTTTCTCGCCGGTTTCTGGGAGGGCACAAAGGTAGCGGGATGGGGCGGCGGCGGCATCTCCGCTGGCGGAGCCGCGCTCGGCGTTGTCACCCCGCGGAGCGCAGCCCCGGGGGCGGCGGCGGCGGCGGCGGGCTGCGGGCTGCCAGCGGCGCGGCGGGCAGCACCCGTGTCACCCGCGGGCTGCGGGCGCCCGCCCCTGGGTGGGCTCCAGCCCTTTGTTACCGGCGTCTTGGATCGGGGCGGGGGGGTATAACCCCAGCCGATGGGCCAGGGCGGGGGTGGGAGAAGCTTGGGCAGGGGGCTGCGGGAGCAAAGCAGCCGCCGTGGCCGGGCGGGCGGCGGGCAGCCCAGCTTTGGGACGAGGCGGGCGCGGGGGGTGCAGGTGGCTCCGCCGGGGGCGGGCGGGCGGCGAGCGCGCCCCCGCCCCGCGCTGCCAGGCGGGCGGCCGCCGGCAGAGGGGGCTCGGCCGCCTCGCCCTCCGCGGCCGCGGGG
Source organism: Passer domesticus (assembly GCF_036417665.1). NCBI lineage: Eukaryota > Metazoa > Chordata > Aves > Passeriformes > Passeridae > Passer > Passer domesticus. Next base: position 113,868,982 of record NC_087474.1, read on the forward strand.
GCTGCGCCCGGGCGGGGAGCCGCGGGACGGGCGTGTTTGGGGGCGCTTCTGGACGTGCGCGGGCCGGGTTTGAGGAGGGAGGGGAGGATGGGGCGCCGGCCCCCTCGCGGGGTGAGGGGCTGTCGCTGTGGCGGGGGCACGGCCGTGTCCCCGGGAGACGCGGCGGCCCCGACGCGCGGTGGCGGCCGCGCTGCTCCCGGGCCGTGCCACCGGCGGCCCGTCCGTGATGCTGCCACGGCGGGGACAGCTGACCGACACGGCTCCTTTGCTGTTGTGGAGTAAGGGCAGAACGGGGGAAAAGCGGCTGGGATGAAGCCGGCGGCGGGTCCCCGCGGCAGCTGGCAGATGTACACCGGGGCCTTTAGGTACCGCCGGGTCCGGCCCTTCTCTCCCGGCGCTCCCCGAAACCTCCGAAAGATGAAAACTCTGTGTACACCACAGGATTTCGGCCAGCTCAGCGGGTGGGCCAAGCATTGCTGTTTGCTTAGGCCCCAAGCCTGCAAATATTTATCCATATTCTGAAATTTAGGAATTATCAATGGTTAGATGTGTTTGAAGTGCGGGAGACTCTTTCAGTAACCCCGTGGAAAAATATTTCCCATGTGTGCTGCTTGTCAGCATGTTTGCTTTGAATATGCTCAAGATAGGACCTTTTTTTACATTATTCCATTTGCCTTTCTTTGAATTGGTGCCTCTTCAGACTTTTCCACTGAATGATACTTTAAGTATTATTGAAATAATACTTCATATTCTTCATACTTAATTGATATGTTGTTACAGAGAGCTTTTTAAAATATGGAAATAAAAAGGCTGCTGAGAAGAAAGTGTTGTGTCTTATTGCCTGACTAGGAATTACTAAAGCTTTATTTTTTAACTTTTTTTTTTTTTTTTGCAATTGTTACTCTTGTTTGAGAGGTGAAGCATAGTTCAGTTGCAGGGATGGTTATATATGTGGCTTCTAAGACAGGTAAAGCTTTCAGCACTTTAAATACTGTAAGGCACACCTAAGTTTGGTTTTTATTAAGGGATATGCCCTCTAAAGAGATGCAAGGATGGGTCTTAGCTTGATTGAAAAACTTATTACATATGTGCTAGTGGATTAAAAAAATCTTTACAGATTTTAAACATTATTCTGTTGAATTTGCTTGTGAGTACAACAAAAGCACTTATGAAGCTGGAGGATTAGCTGGTTAAATACCTCTTTGCAAAGGAATAGGGATTGTGTGAGTATTCTCAGAGCTGTTGAGAAATATTTACTTATTTGTCATTATTAATATTGATGGATTTTGTACATATGCATACTTTTTCTCAGGTATTCTCAAATATTCCCAATAAAATGCTCCAGAAAGTCAATGAATAATGCTCAATATGTGCCTACCTGTTTAAGTGATTGGGTTCTGAGCCCTGAAGGTTTAATTTAACATCTGTAAATACAGATAAAAAGTACAGTCTTTATTTCTGCTTACTGTTAGTAGTGTTGGTGCAAAACAATTTTTTTCTAAGGTGTTCAACAGGAAAAAAAATTAGCTCTAAGTAACAATTTGTACATACTAGGAATTTTTATTGGTTGGGTTTGGCTGTAGATAATGTAGCAATCATAAATAGCGAGGATTTTTCTGTAAGACAGTTTTTAAGTCTGGGATGTAATACTAAAGGAAATAAGTAGTAATAGGCAAGCTGATTACTGAGCTTTTACTGGGATAATTAAATTGCGTGAAGTTTCTTAAGATCACATGAGCACATCACAGATGAAAGGAGGGGTGATCTGACTGTGTGAAAAGTTTGTCTAGAATTCAAAAAAAGCACATTTGGTTCAAGGTCTTCTGAAACACATAGCTACCAATACACATATTGGTATTTGGCAGTTCAACAAGTCATATCTTAAGTATTTTGCAGATATAACATAAAGAAAATTTGGAGTCCAATTTAGGAGACTCTAATTAGTTGCTATGGGATATAGAGAATTAAACTATTTTTTTAAAGGAAAAAAGTCTTGTGTACCTTGAAGCCAGTCACACTATGAATGCTGGGCTGTTTATTCAGTGTAAAATTAGATTCGGTATGATGTCAAAAATGTACTCTAGGAAACCTTTTAGTGAAAGCTGAAAAAAAAATTGAATGCTTTTCTCTCTAATTTTCAGTGCTTCTAGGAAATTTGGAGTGGGCATAGGACTGTAAGGATTTTACTTTCTGTGGCGTAATCAGTTTTGTAGTACCTTTTATATTAAGCATATGGTTTTTAAAAGTGCTTTTTTTGCTCTGTACGGTTCTGTACCATATGTTTTGTATTTAATTCTTTGAATGACCACTGAAACACAGCCAACTTTGGGTAAATGTGGCAACTGTTAACTAGCGCTTAGCAACAGTGCACAATAATCAAGACGGGAAGTGAGGAAGAATGCCATGTCTAATTGAAACTGTGGGGGGCATTTAGCTGGGTAGGACATAATTAACAAAACATGGAGCTTGGACATGATATTAAGGCATCACATCTTGACTCTTGCCAAAAAAGGATTGTGAAATTGACAATGTAAAAAAACCATTTCAGGTATTTTGCTTTACACTTGGAAGAACAGCCTCTTTGAGAGGTATGTGCTTTGCCTATTCTTGTATAATAATTTCTTGCATGCAATGTAAAAGATGCATTTTCTTTTGTTTCTAAAACAATTGTGAGCAGGAAAACTGTTGGGAAAACCAACAAATGAAGGAGTAATAAGCCTTGACATTCTGACAGTCATGTCTTTTACAGAATTATTCCTGTGAACTGGAGTTCATTAGCTATAGTAAGCAATTAAGTGATCTCTAATATCCTGAAACAGATTACAGCAGCATCATAAAACAACACTAATTTTACAACTAATGTGTTGCTATTTTTTTTCAGAATTGTTGACTTTCCTCAAATCCTGTCTTGTCATTACTTTCCTTAATATGTTAAGAAAAGTATTGCTTGTAAAGATATGTGTTCAAAATGCTTTTGCCTAATGTAGTTTCAGGCTTTATTTTAAAAAAATTCCAGACCTGATCATTTTGTTTCATGCTGTATTTTGTGTGAGATACATTAATGGATCAATTTTATTTCTTGTATAACCCAAAGGCATCTTGTTTCTAAGAACTCTGAAGATATCCTCACATAATAAAGAGAGACCTAGTGAATAAAGCTGCAGTGAGTCATTGCAAAAGCTAATCTGTAACTCTGAGCAAACTACTATAGCCTCTGTTAATGGATTTGAATTTGCAGGTAGGTAGTGAGAATGACCCGAAACCAAGGAGCCATTTTTTGAAGGTGTGTGCATTGGCGAACTATCCAGTAGCATTAGGCTCTTAATAATTAAACAGAATCATTAATGTTTTTAGAATCTGGAAGTAAAAAACACAGGATATCTGTTGGAGGAACTTGTAAATGACAAAAATTTGGAACAGTGTTTATTTACAACGGGGACAACTACATTTTGTACACTGTTGTTGGCTTGGAAGTATCAAACAGAAATACAGAGTTCTTACAGAAATTATAGGCTGGATTGATGGGCCAAGGCCAATTGTATGAGGTTTAATGAGGTAAAGTGCCAAGTCCTGCTCTTGGGTCATGATAACCCCGGGCAACACCATAGCCTTGGAAAGAGTGGCTGGAAATGTACTCGGTGGGCAAGGACCCAGGGGTATTGGTTGACAGCCAGCTGAACATGAGCCAGCGTGTGCCCAGGTGGCCAGGAAAGCCAGCAGTATCCTGGCTTGTGTCATTTACTGTGGCCAGCAGGACCAGGGCAGTGATTGTCTCTCTGTGTTCCGTACTGGATGAGGCTGCACCTTTAATCCTGTGTTCCATTTTGGGTCCCTCAATTCAGGAAGGGCATTAGATGCTGGAGCATGTCCAGAGAAGGGCAACGGAGCTGATGATGGTTCTGAAACACAAGTCCTATGAGGAGCGGCTGAGGGAGGCAGGATTGCTTAGCCTGGAGAAAAGGAGGCTCAGAGGGGATCACCTTGCTAGGTGGGTGTTGGTCTCTTCTGCCAGGTAACAAGTGATAGGACAAGAGGAAATGGCCTCAACTTCCTTGAGGGGAAGTTTAGAATGAATATTGGGAAAAATTTCTGCATGGAAAGGTTTGTCCAGCCTTGTAACAGCTGCCCAGGAAAGCTGCTGAATCAACAGCCTTGGAGGTATTTAAGAAGTGTAGTCATGGCACTTACAGACATGGTTTAGTGGTGAACTTGGCAGTGCTGGGTTGATGCTTGGACTCAATGATCATGTAGGCCTTTTTTGATCTAAATCATTCTATGATTCTGTGATTCTGAAATGTAATTAGCTTTGGTTTGGATGACTGCTGAAGCCTGGTGAGCTGGTTTCTGTTGTCTTATTGTGTCACACAATAAGGTCACAATTTCTGTGAAATTCTTTTGGGACATGAGAGACCATAGAGGATTGTGTAAATTATTACTTTCATTGAAGTGTATTTAATGTTATTCTCATTGAGTTAGCCTTTTAAGTTCCATGGCACTTCAGATGTTTAGTAAAAAACCTCCATATACTTGACCTGAAAATCTTGCATCATATACTGTCAAATGCTTTGGTTAATTTGCATTTAATTTTTTTTTTAGCAGTGACACTACACTAACCAATAAAATGTTCATAAAATATAAAAGATAGAAAGAACTATATGTTGTGACATAAAATCACCAGATGAGTAAGAAGGTAGGGAGCAGCCTGAGTCAGTATGACAAGATATGATTGATTCATGTTGGTCATGTAAGGTTTTAGAGAGGTTATTTTGAGGTAGTTTTTCAAACTGCTGGAGCTGTGCACAGAAAACTGTGTGGGCAGACCTAAGATACTGTTACTTAAGAGATTACCAGACATCTGTTGTACTGGTTCCATGAACAAGCCTGGAGTGACTAGTTTTTTGAAATGCTGTGCAGAGATCCTCTTGTTCTCTGTCTCCTATCTCCATCACTGTTTGTAATTAGCTCTTTTCAAGACCCTTGGTATGATTTGATCAGAGCACTTGAGGCAAGTGAAGAAGTTAGTTACTGAGTGTAACAGTGGTCTGAAACGCACTCTATTAATAGCCTTCCTTTTTAAAATGAAGATTCATCTATGTGTCTCACCAAAAGTGATAATATTTTCCTAGAACTTACAGTGTGAAGCTTCTTTAGATGGTTATTTTAAGCTGCTGAACATTTTCCTGGTACTCCTGTCCTTTTGCACCAAATTCTGCTGTACCTCCCTCTGCAGCACCTATTTCTCCGTTGAATGGAGTGCACAGCACCAAAATTTCAGGGAAATCAGTAGCCTTTTTTGAAAGGCTCTGTTTATGCTGCTGTTTTTCTCTAGAGCCATAATAAATTTAAATTTGGCTTAATGAAGAAGTATTAATGTGCATATGAAACATTTTACCTCTAGCATTCTGCATATTTGAGGGCTGTGATTTGTCCCTCCCCTTTCTTTTATAATGCTACCTCCAACTTCAAAAATTGCTTTCTTATAGACACCCATGTCTGTAGGCATAAGGAAACCTAAGTACAATTTTTCTGGGAGTGTGGTAGTTAAATTATGCTTTTAATTTGGTAGAATTCCATTATGCCACCTTCCTTCCCCTCCCCCCTGCATTATTTCCAGCTGTCCTTTAAGATAGAGGTGGTCATGTGCAATTGTAATGCCAATGCTCAGGGAGACTTGTGTATACTCTGAGTTGCATGGTCCCTTGTTGTGTTATCACTCAGGAGTAATTGAGTAATTAGAGGAGTGCTTGGAAATTGCTGTGAGCCTGATCCTCCACAGTCTTCCTAGTAAAGAGGAAATGATCACTTATTTAAAAAAGCGAAGTGTGGCACAGCATTGTGGGCTTAGTGAGATCCAAGCTCTTTCTCCATCACACCCACTTCAAAGTGATGGTGTAGTGGTAAGGAACAGCAAATGCAGATAGCTGAGCTCAGCTGCCTCTGATGCTGTAAGGACTCTGGGCAGCTACCTCTTCACACTGGAACAACTGGTGAAATAGGGGTGTTCACAGCAACATTTTACAAATATCACTGTTGCCTGCCCACGCTCAGAATGAAGAGCATATGTGACAAAACTGTCTTGATGGCTTGATTTTGGATTTGCAGAGAGCCAAGTGCTCTGTTCCCTGTCCTGAGCCCTGTGTCCTTTTCCTGCTGGTACAGTACTTCACTGCTATTAGTTCTCTTCTTACTTATCTCCTTGGTGATAATGTGCTTCACAGTGTACGACTGCATCTCAGTTTTGCCATTCAGCAGAGCAAGCCATCTACTTTTACTGCTTTTGTTCCTGCCACACTGACCATCTCCCTGTGGCTTCTCAGGAAGTCTCCCAAACTCTGTGTTGCTTTGCAGCATTAGATGGCTTTATTCTCCTGCTCTTTTACACTTTCAGTGCACTTTGAGAACAGCTGTTTAATACAGGAAGCTTGATCTTGTAATTTCTTTAAACCACTTACACAGAATCAAATTCTTAGTGCAATTAGGTGATTCCTTTGGGAAGACTGTGAAATAGGTCTTGAATTTTACAATTACAATGCACTGAATCAAGAAGTGGGAAACAGCTTCCTGCCAGTCATGTTGTATGTGACATTTAAGAACATGGTGGTTTCCCATTCTTGCAAAAAATGCTTTCAAAAATTAATATGTATAGATAAGATGTTAAGATACTCTTGTTACTCCTTTGAATCTTAACCTCTTAGAGGGAAACTTCTGGTTGTGAGAACAATAAGAAATTAGGTGGGTTAGCCAAGTGATCAGTACCACCCCACAGAGGAACAGTTTTGAAGAAAATGTACAGGAGAAGGGTGGGAAAGGCAAAGCCATCCAAGAACACTTTAATACCTCCAGACATGCCAGAGGCACACTGAACTACCATGGGATATTTAAAGCAGAAGTTCAGAGTGAAAAATATGCATATCCTCACAATCTCTTTTGCAGCAGTTTTGGTAAATTTTGAGAGTTAGTGCCTCCCATTTTTTTCAGTAGGAGAGTCAGCACTCAATTTCCAAGACTTTTGAGCAGGATGAAGACAGCTTAGCTGCCACACTGTGGACTTGGGGGAAGAAGGTGAATTAACAATCATGATTATAGCAGATGTGGAAGGTAAGTTGGATTTCAAGGGCACAAAGATTAAAACATTAGCAGTCAGAAACTTTTGTGTCAAGAGCTATGAAATGACAGGGCATCTAGACATACAGATTTCTTTGTTTTGTTTTGCTACATTAACTTATTAATACTCTTCTTTCTTACTACACATCTGAAAATGTTTAAAGTACTCAAAGCTAGAGAGGATACTGTGTATGTTTGTGCATGTACATGTATATATATACATATATGAAAGAGAAGAAGACATTAAATAGAAATGCTGAGGTCTAATATCATATTGGTCCAATACATTAGTGGTCTTTAAAGAAGATTATTTTTTTAAATAATTGACTGGCTGAGATGATTCATATTGGTTTTTTTGTGTTGTTGACAGTTTTCCTTTAGAGACCAGAAGTTCTTAGTGGGTAGTAGATGTGCCACTGGTAACGTTATTCAAAACAGTATGCCTTCAAAGCTTTTAAACAAAGGCCACCACCACAAAAAAAAAAAAAAAAAAAGAATTAATTTTAAACAGCAGATGTGACCTTGTGGCAGAAAAGCCTGAGAAGCAGGGGAAGAAAAACAATTATTTTGGCTGCTCTCAGCTAGCATAATGAACAGTGTTGCTTGTTGACTGTCCACCTTGGCTGTTTTATTGAGAGAAGTCTTGTTTCTGGTGTCTGTGCAGATAGATGCTCAGTTTTCATCTGCTGCACAGCTGACTGGCTTTCTGTCAAGCTTGGCTTTGGGATGATTCCAGTTGTCACGTGGATTTGGTGTAGAAGGAGGGAGGCCATGCTTGCAATAGGAGTTAAGCACTCCCCTACACAGCGCAGTGTAGGTTTTCAGCTCCATTTGCTGTCACTGTAGTAAATCCATTTCTGATTATGTGCTAAAGCCAGACAGATTAACTGCCAAGTTGAACTTGTGAAGTTGTGTGTGTGTTGCCAGAGTCCCTCCTGCTGGAAAAGGCAGATCTATATAACCTGGAACAGTTGAAAATTCATCCTAACATTGTTGCTTTGATGTGTGTTTGAAAGCAAAAAAAACCATGTTTGCTTTTGATTACCATGTTTTAAGGATGCTGTCTTACAGTGTAATAAATGAGAATTGGATCTGGGACTTAGTTTCAGTAAAAACAGTGTTCTTCCAGATGCTTTTAAATTGAATCTTCCTGTGAAAATGGGCTCAACTTTGAATTCAGTAACATTCAGTTCAGGGGTTTAGGGCTGAAAAAGACAGAGGAATGCAACAGATGCTGCATAGTTATGATACTTCTTATGTTGGATGACACTGATACTTTAAGCTTGTGTTCTCTATTCTGATTCACTATATAAACAAGAGCAGCATGAACCTCAGTGTATAACCTTGACACAACTGGATCTTTACTTTATAGGTCACTAACAGTTTGTCCAAATTGCAAAAACTGTGTGTTGGGAAACAGATGAAATATTTGCATCAATAAAATATTTAATTTCCTTTAGCAAAAGCGGTTTTGTGCCTTGGGCTTTTTATTTTTAAGAAACAGACCTCCAGTCCTTGATTCGTTGTACCCTAGCTGAGAATCACTGAGAACCTCACAGTTAGATTTGACAGGATAGTAAGTCAAAATTATCAATGCAGATCAGCCATGAACCAAAATGCATCATAATGTGTGTTGTTTTAATGGGATTTCCAACATGGCCCTGCCAAGAGTGTGAGTTTGGACTGGTTGACCTTCAGAGTTCTGTTGATTGTTGTAAAATGGGGTAGTACAAAACCCATAAAACTTGGCAGTATTACCTATTGGTAGGATACAGCTTCCTGAAACAGTTCATCTGGCCCAAGGCCTTTGCAAAAATACTCAAGGAACAGGCTACAGGCAGCCTGAACTGGTTTTGTAACCTGCTTTCTACTTTTCTTCTTTCTGGCCATTTTTCTGCTATGTACCAGATGTGCTTTCTGTATATCATCAGAAATGTGTGCTGCTTGCACATCCAGTCACATGCATTGACAGAGAGACTCCATGGGTTCCGCTACTGGCAGCTCTCTGCTGGTCTTGTCACCTTGGTGGATGGCAACAGAAATGGTCTGGTGATTGAGGCATCGCTGGGCACGTGTTAATAGGAAGGCTGCAAAGCTTGAGTGGTTCTGTAAGAGGTTGTTTGGCCTGTCTGGGATGGGAGATTGAGCATCAAAGGGTAGTAGTGGTACCTGATGGATTGACATTGTTGCATTGTCTAAATTCAGTCTGTCTAGATTCACATTCATAATTGAATGTTTTACTCTAAGGAGTAAAAAAACTTGGAATAAGCCCAGTAGTATTAATTTTAAACCTTTTTCAGGGCTAAAATAAAACATGCGTAAAAAGGAGATACTTGTTATTTCAGTCAATCACTTCTACTACTTATTTTGTTAATTAGTGAGATTTGGGAACTGCAGTTTTCAGTGACATGCCCTCCAGCATCTTTCTGTTGAGTTGTATGTGTGTCCATATGTTTTATTTTTCTGGACATATTGATTCTTATGTGATGATTCAGTATGTGGGTTGCAGTTTCTCCTTGACATATTCTAGCTGAACACACTCCATATGTAGAGGAAAACCAGCCAAGTGTGGAAAGAAGGGGGTTGTGCTTTTTTTGTTGCAATTATGAAAAGAGGAACAGAGGCTGGATGATAAAGTACCTTTTCCTGCTTCAAGTGATTACCTGAATAAACCGTGGGTGATTGAGGTTTTGTAAAAAAACAAGGGGGGGGAAAGAACTAGAAATTTGCAACTGCAGATTGAATTTTCTTTGAGAAATTCCACCTCAGGAAGAAGCTGACTGGCAAGTTAACAAGAGCCAGAAAGCAGAACTGTTTTATGATTCATTGTCCCAAAGACAGAAGCAAGTGCATTTTGAGGCCATATGCCTGGAAGGAGGCTGGCCTCAGGATGAATTAATTGAAACAATTCTCTCCTCCCTGTTCCAAAGTGCAGTTCATGCTGAGAGAGACTGATAAATTTCTCATTAGGAAATGCTTGTTGAAAATGTGGTCTATTCTCTGTGTTGTCACACTGCCTTTCTGATCTGGAATAAATTACATAAACTGTGGTCCTTTCAGCCAGCATGCAGAGATAAGAGAAGGCACGGGTGAATCTTGTGTCCATTCTGTCATTATGTGTGCCAGGAAAAATAGCCCCAAACTAAATATATAAGCAGAAAATTGTTTTAAGAGAAATGTCCCCTTTTAACACTTTGATGTCAAACTGGGGAGTAAATAGTTAAATGCAATGCTACCATATAGGCACATGAAGGATAATACTCAGTTTCTGATGTTCTTCGTTTTGGAAATGAGGCTTGCAGTTATGTACTTGCAGTTTTTTACTGGCTTAACCCTGTAGGTTATCCCTTTTGTAATTGCTTCTCTGTTTCTATGGATAAACTTATTTTTACTTAACAGAGCTTTTAACTGATGATCACTGTTCTTTACTGTTCTATTCTTCTGCCCATCATTTAATGAAAAGTAATGTTATTATGATTTTAGTAAGACTGAGGAATGTTCTTATATTTTGAACACTGCTTATTGCTATTATATTTTATGGCAAAAAAGAGGACTTGTTTGGGTCATTCACAGATTCAAGCTTTATTTTGCTGTTGAATGGCTTCGTTCAAGGTAAAAAGTCAAGTTGAAATAATTATTATAATAAAGTGTGTTAGAAGACCTAGAGTTTTAAACTAGCAGTTTAAGAGATGGAGAATCCAAAGAAAATCTGTTGTGATTTTTCTAAGAAAAGGATACTGGAATGCAGTTTCCTCAGACCTCATTTCATAGAATCACAGAATTATTGACAGAGATATGAGGTAAGCTTGTGTCTTTTTACATTTCAGCCAAAAACATGCAATGTGTCTGGAGATACCACCTAGGTCAGGGAATATGGAAATTTCTTTAGTCATTGAAGAAAAAGCATGATGTTTCATTTAAGAGGGAAAAAGAAAACAGCCTTGCTTTCTTTCCCCTCTTAGGTGGTTCTCTCTCTCTTACCATGGCAGAGTGGTGTAAAGTACATATATTTAAATGTAAGGGAAAACACCTCTTTTTAAACTATAATAAATGCCTATGCAAAACTATAATGTCTGTTTTACTCCCAGATGATGGTCTGTGTATTAGCAGGTAAAGAGTATGGAGTTTTTGCTACTGTGGTATATTTCTCACCATTTACACTGATGCACGAAAGAAACAAAACCCTTGCAGTCCATAATTATTTTGATATTTATAGAGAAATTGCTAACTTGCCTTAGAGAAAGGCGATAGTTTTATGTCTTATTTAGCCAAAGTCTGAATGTGTTAGAAAAATAAGTATATTCATTCCTGAATAACTCTGGAATGACTATCATTGCTTGCCTGATTGGAGAGACTAATTTGGGTAAAGAATTGGATTTAATGTACAGGTCTCTTGTTCAGCTGTGAAGAGGCTAAGAAAAACAGCTGTAAAAATGTTGATGTTGGCCATGAATTTGCATAAATAATGTGGTAAATAGGTATGATTCATGCTGATAAAATTGAAACAGTAATCAATATTGATACAATAATTAATATTTGGAAATAATAAAACAGTTAAAGGTGTAATGCCAAGAAAGAAAGGGAGAGGAGGGGTTCCCCTCCTTCTGCTGAAGATGTTCAGAACAGGAAGAAGCAAGAGATAACTTACTAAATTTAGTTGGAAGAGAGGAGAATTTGGTTGGACACCAGGAAAATGTTAATTATATGAGATTTATTGCTTTAATGTTAGAACATAATATTGGCTTATACTATACCAGCTTGGTGTGCATATCTAATCCAAAAGGTGAACTAAAGGACACCGAGGAAGAGGAGAGGCCTTCCTCAAAGAAGACCCCTAAAAGAATGGTGGAGCATGCATGGTAAAAGTGATGATGAGGGTGGTGATACAAGTGTGACGAATCGAAAATGGGAGGAGATAGTAATGATGTACAGCATAAAAGGGGAATTTTGTCTTGGCAACTCATATGTGTGGTGATGGGGGTCAAGCCCTGCCCTCTGTACCCCGCACTACCCCACGTGGTTGTTTTTGCTTATGCGCTATTATCAGAACTGAATTATTCCTTATTTCAACCAAATTATATTGTCAATATTTTGAGTGTATTCAATTTTATATATATTATGCTACTTAATTAAAATTGCTGTTACATTTAATTTTGTTTGGGGTTTTTTTATTGGATAATTAGGCAAATAGAACAACAACAACTTGCTTGCTTTCACATGCATACTTAGGGTGATATTACAATGTGGACTTGGGTCTGTGAAAGATCAGGTTTTATTTCCAAATTCTACCACTGAGAGATGGCACATGGCTTCTACATGTCTCAGATTCCCTCTCTCTAAACCAAGGGTGTTCTTGGCCTGGGAGTTTTTGAAGCACGATAGGGTAGTAATGATTTGCTTTTAAGGTCTTTTATGGCTGAGCCTGGAGGGCCTTTAGTTCAAGTCTCCTGCTCAGGTCCTTGGGCTGCTAAGCTTCATGCTTCTGTCAGAAAGCTTTAGACCTCAAAGAACAAATGGTGTTCCTGGCATACATACAAGCAGCTATTTGGCTTTTTGTGTTCAAACCTTCTGTTTAATTGCAATTAACTTAATTTTGATTAATTGAATTTAGACATCACAATCTCTGGTTTGCCTGTGAAAACTCTTTGCCGTGTGCAGAAAGCCGGGGCAGCGTCTCCACTGAGGTGACTTGATGGTGAAATGGATGCGAAAGTCCAAGGCCTTTGGTCAGTGAAGCAGCCCACGGCCCGTGTTTACCCACCATGGTGGTGGCAACCAGTATCTGCACTGGTGTCAAAGGAGTACACAAAATACCCAGTGAAAATAGCTGTGTCTTGCAGAAGTCTTCAGCTGGCTAAAGCAAGCAGTAGTTGAGGAGGGAGTAAATAAAGCTCTTGCAGACCACATGCTGTCACAACCTTTCCCCTCCCCCCACCTCCCCCTATTTTTTTTTTTTTTTTTTTATTGGCCATATGTTTTAGTAGTCTAAGTATGTGTCAGCAGTAATCCAGGCTCTGTGCTTTTAAAGGATGATTACCCAGTTTGTTGCTGAAGTGAGACTTTTTCTTCCCCATTTAATTAATTTCTGTGAGGGTTGTAATTGTAAACCTTTTTTTTTTTTTTTTTTTTTTTGTAATTTATCACAGATTACTCTTTGTGTAGCTAAATTTAACTCCCATCTATTTTTGCTGGCTGCCGGTCTGTTCCCGCTTGGTATGACTGGGGGGGTCAAACAAACCGGTTTGTTCCCTGGATGCTAATCTGAATTTCAGAGGCGCTGTCCTTCACCCCCGGGCTCTGCTCCCCTCCCCCTACTCCCTGATCTCTGCAAACAGCCTCTTCGGGTCTCTTTCTCCCCTCCATCCCACCCCCACTCCAGCCCTTCTTTCCTCTACTGCCTCACCAGAATAGTAAATTTTGATTATCCTTTCCTACTCATCCCATACCCCAATTCTCACTTAGGGTTTTTGATGTACTAGAGAATTAATGCTCCTAAAACTCAAATTACTTAAAAGCTCGCTGGTCCAGGTGTTGTATTAAAGATATCATGGTGCTTTTTGAGAATTAAATTTTACGGATTTTCATGGGTTAAAGCAGGTACAGGATTTTTTGATGAGTTTTTAAAAAGTGGTGACCTTTTTTCAGGGTGTGATGAAGGTCATCTTTGTTTCATATAAAATAGAGACTGGGAGCTCCCCTCTTTAGGGAGTAATTTCTCAGGTCACCTTGGCGGAACAAGGAGGGGTTACTAACTAGCATTGGATCCCTGCTTGTAACCCGTCTTCATGGTAGTTCTCATAGCATGGATACAGTTAACCTCCTTCTTGCCTTGAGAAAAAGGAAACGTGGCTAGTGGGCATGCAGGAAGGCATTGTCCTTGCTCAGAATAAACCCTCCTACCTGATATGTGGAAAATAAACAAACCCACAAACACACCGCCCTAGTAGATTGAAATGTATGTGTGTCGGGGAGGAGGGGAATAACACGTAGGAAAAGATTTATGCCTTCCTTTGGGCTGTTGCTTGGTAACAGAAAATGCCTCTTAAGCCTATTTTTGGAGAGGGGAGGGGTGAAACTTGATTCAGTGACCATCTGTCCCAAGCTGGTTGATTTCCTGTTGAGCTCTCCTTTGTTTCTGTCAAACAATTGATTCTTACCCTTTACAGATAAGAATACTGTTGGTGACATTGCCCTGAATCAGCAGGTTGCCTTGTGGCAACCACAAAACAGATCTATTAATTTTAATAATTTTTTTAATGTTTAAGGGATTTTGTTTTCTGGGAGGTTACTGACTGGTTTTACTGGGATTTATTTATCTGGGTTGTGGTTTTGGGTTTTAGGTTTTTAGCTCTTTGGGAATGCCTACAGTACAGTAAGCAAATGTAATAAATGTAATTGAAACATTATTAGAGAAGACATAATAAGCTGTTTTTTCACTCTGAAATTGTTGGGGAAAAGAAGCCATGGTTTTGGGTCCATTAAGCCTTTTGTCAGTGGGGGGGGAGCAGAAGTTAATTGAAGTCACTATTGAAGAAATCCCCACTGTTTCTGTGAAAACAAAATCCAGATTCTTGATTGCAAATGGAATATTTGCTATTGTTCTTGCTTAATTGTCAGAAAATCATTCTCTGTTTGACTGCCTCCTGATGTTTGCTTAGTAGTAATGTGCTGGATGGATTTGAACCCGAGTTATTTTTAAATCATCTGTTTTATTTATATTGCAGAAGCCCGTATTTTTCCTTTAGTTTTATGCATGCAGGGTACAAGGCCCATGCATATGTCAATATGTGTGTCCTCTGTAGCTGTGATTATTTAAAAGCATTCCAATGCCGTTTTCTTCCCTGCCCTGAATTTCAGCATTCAGAGAAGCATTTCATAGTTCCAGGTATCTGCTGAAGGCAAATTAAGGCATGTGTGACACAAAGAGACAGGTAATATATGCAAAAAAAGCAGTGAAGTACCCCAATGCAGTAGGAAAATGATAGTCGCTGTTATTTTCTTCAGTCATTGAACCTCTTTCCTGGAGTATTTCCATGATGTTGTGTTACAGAGGAGGGTGAGAAGGAAAGACTTTCAAAACAAATGTCTTGGCATCTTACAGGTCTTTGCTTATTTGAGTTTAGCCTACTTGTCACTCAGTAGATGAAATTTGGAGTTAATTCCCAAAGGTCACTTCACAGTGTTAGAGGAGGTGTTAGAAAAGTTCATTTCCCTTTCTCTTCTATTTTTCCCATGTGCTTTCCAGATTGCTTTCCGTAGGTAGGAGGCCTGTTGCCTGCAGCTTTCAGCATGGTCCTGGATGTGTGTGGATTCAGCTCTTTTGGAAGCCAATGGCAATATGCCTACTGAACAGTGATTTAGTGATTGTTGGGTCAAGGGATACTTGTGAGATTTCCATCCTTTCAAAAGAAAGTTGCATCTTTGATTTGTTTCAGTGAGGAAGGTTCATATCAAACCATGTGAATGAGCCTGTGGCTTGTGGTCCATCAGCCCTTGGCTCCTCGTTGGTTGCCCATTTCCTCACCCCAGTCTCAGCCTTTCCCTCTATTTTGCTGCTGTTTGTTTGGAGCATACTGGGATCTGGCAGAATAACTGATCCACTTGAAAAACACTGTCGTTCTCCAGGTTACTTTTCAGCTGGATGAATTCCTTGATCCAGTTTACCCACTGAGTAGCATGCCAAGCTTGACTGGTGCAGTGTAACACAATGGGGTGGAAGTGATCAGTACTGAGTAGATTTATTTTATTTTTTCACAAACCGCTAGTGCCAAATGTACTGTAAAGTGTTTTTAAACATACATTATATTTTAGGTTGAGAAATCCTACTTTTGGATTTTACACTGGACAGGTGTAAAATGAATTGAACCTGCGTATTTGCTGCTTTTTGGTTTTGTTTGTTTGTTTGTTTTTGTCGGGTTTTTTTTGTTAGAAAGTGATAGGTACCACCAACATGCCTTTTGGGCATTTTCAGTCTGTCTTGAAATTATACTGAGATCAAAAAAATCATTTGTAGAACTAGTGCCAACTAGGTGAATGTTGATCTGAGGTTTTAAACTTGGCAGTGAAGGAACTGTTCTGAACTGTTTTAAGAACTGATGAAATTTTGTTTCTTCCTGCAGAGTTATTTTCATAAAGAGAAAAAAAAACCCTGGAAATTTTATTTCAGGCTTGAAATAAATGAAAAATGAAGCCCTGCTCTAGTACTTGGAATACATTTTTTGTCTGACCTAGAGAAGATGATGAGTGGTTGTTCTTATCAAGATTTTCTTGGAACTCTTAAAAGAGCATTACTAAGCTGTATGACTCAAATTGTAGGGAACTGACAAAAAGTCCAGTTCTTCCGGCATCTGGGGCAAGCAGCTGAGTCCATGACCTGTGCAGATGACACAGCAGTTAGAATACAGTCCTGCACTTGTCTCTGTGCTTTCTCTGCCTGGCTTGTACTGCGCTTCTCCCCTTAGAACGGCTCTGATGTGCCCTTTGTTCCCAGATAAGAGCATCTCCAGATCTGCCAGTCAGGCAGCAGCACCTGTAGCTTACCCTACGGACAGTAATTCTAGAAAGGGAAGTTGGTAGAAGACTGGCATCTGCTTGCATTCACCTTCTCATGTTGCTTTTGCAAGGATGGAATTATTTATGTACGTTTTTTGTCCCATCTGAATGCAGTCAACCAGAGTCTGAAGAGCCACTATTCAATGTCAGGGTGTTTGGCAGGGGTTTTCTTTTGGGAGGGGGAGCACAGAGGTAGGGTCATGATAAGCTTCTTCTCCATGCTGGGTGAGTTCATTGTATGTGCCTCAGGTATTATGTCATTGTCATGTCAATGTCCCTATTACAGTTCTGACTCAGCAGCCATTTACAGAACTGACAGCAGTGACACCCTTAATACGAGTTTGAGAAATCTTTCTCTCTTGTGACAAAAAGGCCTATTTGTGGTTTGCAGGACAGAGTTTGGGCACTGTAGCAATGACTTTATGCTGTAAGAATAAGAATGATGTGACCCCAGCCAAAATCCCCAACTCCAAAACCATGTGCATCAAAAGTGCAAGTGCCAGGCTACCCTTGTAGGAAGGTATGGCTGTCAGCACCACTGACAGACTCTTCAGGGTGGAAGCAACAAAGAAAAGGCTTTTAGAGAGCCTTTTGTTTCCAGCAAATAGCTTTCTGAAATTACAAAATTGAAACTTAACTTTGGAAAGGAAAAACCCCATGTTCTTCAATAGAGTTACATGGCCGATTACTTCCTGGAGTACCACAGCCCTGTTCTGTGTTAGAAGTTACTGCTTAGGTGAGCATTTGCTTTTAAAAGAGCTCCAGGCCTTGGGCATATTGGGCTGTGCTCATCCTCTAATCTTTGCTTAATGTTCTGAGGCCTAAGATAATGTCTCAAAACCTACCTTCTGCATATTTCTGACTAAAATGTACTCTTTTGTAACCTGCTGGCTCAGTGTTCATGTGAGTGTGCTTTCCTTTGTAGAGATGAGCCCATTTCCCACTCAGGAGTGGGGAATAGCCACTCACATATATATCTAAAACACATGTGAGTGGATCAGAAAGTTTTCCTCCATAAATAATAACTGATTTGATTTAATCTAGATTTTATTTTTTATTTAAGTTGTAAGTTGCAGTTGCCTGAGATACACTGCTGCTTTGCTCTGTGATCAATGCTTTGAAAGTATAACTTTGGTGTTTACTAATAATGTTTAATATGATCCAGACATTTCATATGATGCAGTGTAAAACCAGAGAATCTGGACTATTGCATGTTAAACAAGTGTTGCCTCTGTCTGGTACTGCTTTATACATGTGGGTAAAGGACTACAGAAGACTGCAAATAAATGGAGGATGTAACTCTTACATGTGTCTCTGTTATCCTGGAATGGCAGTTTCTGTGAATGGAAAAGAAATACCTTATCAGTTGAAAAAGAAGTGAACCAATGTAAAGCAGGGCAAGGCCAGTGTCTCTGAACTACTGTTCAGAGACAGTAGTTCTCCAGGCTTTTTGACCTAAGGATTTTTGTCATCACATGATGACCATGTAGACCAATACTTCTACTTTTTTTTTTTTCCTTAGCTGAGCAAAGATATGTTCATTCTTTCCCCACTCTTGTTCTCATGAGGTTGAATTTCTTGCTCATTTTTCCAGTGGTTTTGCCTCGAGGTTTTTTCAGATTGTTTGCGTAAGTGACTAGATAGTGGCAAGGAGTAAGGGGACTGAACTAAAATTAACCAGCTAAAGCCAGCAGCTGGGAGATCTTTGTTCTGTTCAGTCTTGACCGCAAGCTTCCCAACAAACATTGGTGGGGGTAGGGGCATTGATCTCAATTCTTTATCTTCTTAATTTTCTTCTCCCCCTTCATAAGTAAAATGGAAATAAAATGTTACTTAAATGAGCAGCTAAATTCTTCTCAGTGTTGGTGTTGAATTAACATACTCTGTAAAGCCTGTAATAAACTGTGGGCTTACAGAAATACCCTGGGAGGATGTGCTGACTTTTTTTTTTTTTTTTCTTGCAGTACATTTGTTTAAAGTGAATTATCTAAGTACCATGGAAGTGGGTCTTCGTTTTACTCTTCTTTTTGGAATGCAATTTATTAGTGATATCCAGAGGGGTCAGCAGCATAAATAATGTTTGTTTCGAGTCCTGTTGGTTGCAAAGGAGGGGGGCTCACAGTGAAGAGCTGTTTTGTTTGGTGTGGCTGATGAGGAGTGAGGCTGGAATTGCTCATAGCTGTCATTCAGGTTTTGTTTCAAAGTCCAAGGACCTACTGGGAAAAACAAAAAGCTAATGAAAGCTGACTGTATTTCAACCCAAACCCTGTGGAATCCAAAATGATGTCCTGACACTGTGTGTATTCTTATTCTCCTGCATTCCCATGGTTACTAAGGTAACAGGGTTTTAGAGGCTTTACATCTTCATTGTCAAGTATTTGCTACACTTATTGTTGCTGTTTGCAGATTAGGGCAATTTAAACAATGCCTTTTGAAATGGCAACCAAAAAAATACCAAAAGAAATATAGTAGAAATAGATGTAATGAATCAATTACCTTCCCTTGTGTAAATTTTCAGTGCTACATCTCAGAAGCTACGCACAAAATGTCACACTGGTTTAGTGTAGGGATTTTAGGCAGAGGAAAATGATTTTGTGGCTTTTTTTATAGCATGTTAATTACAGAACTCCAAATACAGATGTGAGGAGTACCAGATGTGACTTAGTGCCTTTTTTGACTACAGAACTGTGAAGAAACTGAAGTTTGTGTTTATGTCAGGGTATTGTCACTCTACTTACAGTACATCTGAGAGAGTGACCCGGATCTTGTAAGCTGTGTTATCTACTGCATCTGTGAAATCATACTTGAAAAATTAAGCAGCTGGGAAAGAAATAAATTGCTCTTTTTCTAACAAAGAAAAAGGCACTTGTACTTGGAGCATACTTTATTGATGCTTCTCTGTCCATTTAGATCAAGCAGAAATATGCTTGTTCACATCTTCACTGTAAAAATGGATTATAGATGAGATGGTCAGGCTTGTAAGTGTATCTCCAAGAATATGATATTTAAATTAATTTAGTACCTGCTGGCTTATTGCAAATTAGTGCACTGCTGCAGCAAAAATATTTAGCTTCTGTGTTATTTTTTTAAAAAAAATTAGTGAAAATAGTGAAGTCTTTACGTCATGATAATTTGCGCTATGCAGCTGAGGTATGGTACATAAAAATTCTACTTTGCCTGACAGAAATAAAATGTTTCTAATTGAGAAGAATCCTGCTAGACAGGGGAAATACAGGTACTGTTCTCCCTGAGTGTCCTTGAAATGAGTCTTTTGCCACAGACTCAAGAGCCCTTTATTGGACAAACCCATGCAGTGGGTGAGATCCCTGTGCTGCTGAAGTGAATCACCACCAGTGTCCATGCTGTCTCCATCTGGGCAAGACTCAGAGTATGCCCTTAGACCACTTTTTTTAATAAAGGTGGGTTATATGAAACAACTTTATTGCTGCTTATTTTCAGCTAAATATAGTTTCTTTGGAAGCACAAGTGGTGGTGGGCCCTGTTGAGCACCATTTTATTATGGTTTTGCAGATGCTTTTGGCGGTGGTTTGTGCTCAGCCAGGCATATGCCTGGTCTCAACCATCTGTACCCCCAATATCAGCAAGAGGTAACTTTCTTGAGGCAGACAAGACTTAGGAGTCTAGTGTTCAGATAAGTACAGAGCAGATTACCCCAGAAAAAGGGAGGTGACAGATGGGTGGCTGACGCCAGAGGGGTGAAGCCGAATGCAGACTGAATTAGTCCCTGCAACCAAGGACAGAAGGTGCTTGGCACGCAGCTCTCACAAGTTATCATTTTAAAGTGTTTGTAGGGAAGCCTTTAATTTGATTAGGTCATTTCCTTAATAGTTTTGTACTTGTGGTTGTTACATTGCCCTGGACAAAAGTGTGATTTGACATCAAAATGGCTGTTAACATTTAGCTTTACAATAAGCCATGACAAGATTTAATTTTTTTTTTATATGACAAGATTTAAATTTTTCTGGTACATACAAAAAGCTGAATGAATGAACGTATATGTATGTATGAAAATAGGTATACTTTTGTCAGACTGCTGAAGGAAAGGTCATCTTCCTTCCATCTCACTTAAAAATATGTGTAATGCATAAGAGAAATAAGGTGTGCAACTCAAAAAAATTATGTAGTATTACATTATTATTATGTATTATTTATATATAAATACAATTGTTTGTTTTTTTTTGTTTTTATGGGGTCTTTTAAACTTGTTTAAACCTGCTGTTGTACTTTCAGCACTTCTTTGAGTTTTTTGAAAGTTGTTAATCAAGAGGGGAAATCAAATTTATTATTAGTGCTTTGCAAAGCTTTTGAGATTCAAAGCTACCAGTATTCTACGTGTGTCAGTTGTAAGCTTACTAGGAGGGCTTGTAAATTCCTTAGCTGGAAAAAAAAAAGTCTCTGAAGTGTAAGGTTTTTAAGAACAGACCTGAATGCAGAAGGGTCCATGACAACTTGTGTTTTTAAAAATAAATAAAATAGAAAAGTCATACTGCTTTTTGCCGAACTTGGGATAATCATTGAAAACTAATGTGGCAGGAGGCTGTAGCACCCTCTGGCAGAATTTTTCCATCCTATAATAAGTATCTTCCTTCCCTACTGGAACAGGGATGAACATCCACCCATCACTCATATTATGGATCATTTCAGAGTAGTTTGGAGGGGGTCTTTAGTGAGCAGGGAGGATATCAGGGTGCTTTGTTCATGCTTTGGCATTCCAAATCTGACTGAATATAATTTAAAACCATTTGTATGGGCCTCAAAGGAGCCTTCCACTTTGCTAATGAAAATCAACCCCACTCCTTCCTTCTTTTGCTCCCCCATCCAAAAGGCAGGGCCAAGTCTTGCATAAAAACATGGTTTTCAACCCATTTTTTTTCATCAGTGCTACCTCTTCTTTTTTTTAATTTTTTAATTTTTTTTAATTTTTTTTTTTTTAAGCATGATTTTGATCCCTTTTTGGTCAACTATTTAGATTCCACTTTTATTTTCTGTTGAAAACTTCTCTTTCATGATAATCTTAAGAAAGGTTTCTGTTGGATAGGCTCCTTTTTCATCAAAATTATTATTTCAGACAAACTGAAAGATGTTAATAAAATTATATGAAAATTAAACTTAAGTGAGTGATTAGGTACATGTTCCTAATGTACCCTCCAACGTGCTGGTCACTGATTAGATTCTAGGAGATTCTACTGGGTGCTTCATAAGTAGGAGTGCCAGTCTTGACAGTGAATTTGAGATCAGAGTTTGGTAACCTTGATTTGATATTTATTTTTTTAAGCATTGCGCCTGTTGTTGGTTTTTTTTAGTTTTGTTTGGTTTGGGTTTTTTTTAATGGAAGATGTTTGAATGCCCTTATTTCTAAATAGCAGCCAGAGTAATTTACTTATTACTTACCTCTAGATCTTTCAACACTAAGTTATTACCCTTCAGTGAGGAAAAGGGTATTTACCTCAGTAAGAACCAACTGTGGTTGAGCACCAGAGAAAACAGAAGGAGTTTCTTTTTCTGTATGGTTTGGCTGTTAAAAGCAAATTGAATTTAAACTCTGAGTTGACTTAGCTGTTTGCATTCTTACAGATGGCATGGGTTTCTGCAGTTGTCCTAAAAGATTTTGAAGACTGAAAGTGTGGATAAAACCAACAAGATGAATTAGTTGCTGGAATGTTTAGTGTGCTCCTGACTCAAACAAGGGAATGACTTTTATTCTTTGTGGATAAAAACAACTTAATGCTTTAGTAGACATATAATTTCTAGACTAATTGCATAGTATTTATAACCCATAAATGAGTTATAAATTTGCATTATCTGTGGCAGATGCAATTTTTTTCTCCTGAGCCGTTAGTCAGCCTACCAGTTTATTCCCATTGACAATGATGGCTGCTGAAGAGGCACAGACATTGCAGGATCAAGCTATAATTTTAATTTCTGGCACACTGGAAGCTCTTCAAAGTGTCTTGTGTTGGCAGAGAAAATTCTTGCAATATAAATAAGTATTGTATCTTGCAGCCCACACTGAAGAGAGATGGAATGAAATGCAAGAATATTCTTTGGGTTTTGATGAAGTGGTTTTCTCTGGGAGAACAGAACACAGAAATAATTCAAGAACTCTTTTAAGGCTGCAAGATTTAACTACTTTATATCTTCTTCAAGCAGCCTGTGCTGAACACCATTTGCTATATAAGAAACACTGACTGAATATGTTGTGGGGGTTCTCCTCAATAACTGCATAAAAGAGAGACTGATGAAAAGCAGTACAAGCCTATTCTTTTCTCATCCTCTCTTTTTCCTATAAACTGACTTTGTGGAATTTCCACACAAAATTCTTAAAGAATGTCCCATTTTTTGACATGGCAGCTCTCAAATCTGTGTGGAAAAGCTGTTGGTCATGCACGAGAGCTAAAGTAAATTATTCGCTGAGTAACCTCTTTGTCTGACACTTAATGTTATAATAGAAAATTTATTATCACATCTCATTTATTCAGACTATCTAAACTGAATGTTTAGATAGTCTGAATATCCAGTGAAAATTAAATAGACAATTTTTGTAATATTTGCATCAGCCTATTAATCTTTTTCTTCATTAAGTGTATGGAGTTCTGGTTAAATAGGTATTAGCTGAATAACCTTATAGGAGGAAATTTGGTGGTTTTCAGCTCTGTTTCACAAAACAAAACTATTCCTAGGGCCAAATGAGTACAAAAGATCAGTTGCAACTAACTTTGGTTTGCAGCAAGGAAACCAGTGGAAACCAGAAGGCCAAGGGGGTTGTCTTCCATCTGTGCTGAAGATGCAAAGTCATGCTATCTATAGGAAAAGAAAGATGACATTGCCCTTTAGCCTGGGTTTAATGTAGGTCAGTTGGGTCACCAGATGACATGACTTTAATGGCCAAACTGCTTTTAACAATTGCCTTGGGCAGTGTTTAATTTCACTGATCCTTGCCAGCCTGCAGGAGAGGAGAGAGAAGAAATCCACCTTATCTTTTGGTTTTCACACAGTGATGATTTAATCCTCTTTTGTACTGAAATTTCTCTAATGAAACCTATTATATAGTACACACTTGTTATAGTTGAACACAGCCCAGGTTTGTATGAAATTTCAGAATGAGTTGACAAAGAGGCTTGGTTGTGTTCTTGGGCTGTTCAGCTGCCATGTACAGAATTCCTAGTCTGTTTAAGTTGGCCTATGGTTTATTATCTCTCTTTCACATGCAATATCTTCCTTCTCACTGCAAACCACTGTAACAATCAATCATACTGTAATAACACAAGAGGAAGGATAGAGCTGAATTCCAGTTGTCCTAACACTTTTCCATCCTGGTCATGTACTGGAATAGCAGTTCAGGGAATATAAAATGTTCTCTTTTGGAAATATCACAGTATATATCTTAGAAAGTGCATGGATGTGTGTCAGTTTTGTATAGATGCTCTGAATGGGCTACTGCCCAGAAAAAAATGCCATTAATGTGCTAGATTAATGGTCTGTAATGATAGGGGGGAAAAGACAAAGAAAAGCAAATGTTGAGGCATTAATGGGATAAAAAAAGGAAACCAAAGCAAAAAATTATTCTGCCATGCACATGCATCTTTGGGATACCTACATCTTGAAGATCATGTGCAATTTGTCTCCTTCCTCTTGCTTAAGTGATAACATATTGAGATTTGAAAAAATGCAGAGAAAGAAGTAAGGTTGAGCCAAGTGTAGAACAACTACTACTATGTAAGGAACAGCTACACTGACCAGACTTCAGCCCTCCAAGTCAGACAGCTGAGGTCCATAAAATACTGTGGGGCAGAAGGTGAGAGCTGTTCGTGTCTTCTGGAGGAAAAGAGCTGAGGAGCATCAAATGGAATTAGCAGGGGCTGTGCTGAATGCAAACAAAAGGTGATAATTACCAGTGTGAGGTAGGTTATCACACTCCTTTCTTAGGTCCCAGGCATGGTGCTTTCTAAAGCAGCTGGATAAATGTATGGTTCCTCTTAAATGAGCCTTGAGCTGCACATCAGTGGAAGTTGGGAGAATATTTCAGATACTTATGACTGCAGGAATATCACAGAATTTATGTTCTTCTCTGAGTATCTGCTGTTGGCCTCTAGGGAAAGCAGCCCCATGTCTGCTTTTTAGGTTGATCTGACCACTCCATTGTCCTTCTTTGATTAGTGTGGGTCACTGTGTTGGGTGAGGTGGGCTGCAGAAAGTGTTCCAGGTCTGCCCTATGCTCACAGTGCATTTTCTGCAGGCAGTGAGCCAGATGAAAGCAGCATACATGTGCCTTGTCTGCACCATGTTGGTTTGATAGGTAATAAAATAAATTCCAGGGGTGCCAGTACTAGAGAAGCTAGTTTCCTAAAGATTTGTCTCTTTCTTTGTTAATAAACTCTGATTTAAAGTGTTGCCTGTATTTAGGATGTGGTTAGGATCAGCCCTTCCAATGGCTTCCTGTTGTGCTACCATTACACAGTCAAATGTCCTGCCTAAGTGGCTAAGTTTCCTCATGAATATTGAGAAGCTAAAATATTTTTCAGAGCTCTGTTCCTCTGTTTCATTTGAATGGAATTGTGGGTTTAAGAGGTGGTTGACAGAAAACATGTAATGTGAGCCATGTTTCTCTTGGAAGCCAGGCAAACACAAATAGTACAAAATAATTAGAAATAATACAAAAAAGCCAAAGAATCCTTCATCTTACCACAAAGTAGTAATAATGTAGTTGAAAAAGTCGCATGAATATAAAAAACAGATTAATGTTCATCTTTCTAAAGTTTTGAGTGTAATACAGGTTAGTTCAATGCTCATGGTTGTGCACAGGAGCAGTGGGGTGTGAGTGTGACATAGTATTTTTCTTACATTATTTAGTAACTGACACACGCTGTGTTCTTGCTGGTTGCTAACAGCATGTGAATTATGAGGCCAAAGGGCTCTTCCTCCTGACAATGGCTAATGTTTGCAGAAATGCAAAGGTCATGATCATGACTACTTTTTTTTAATGCCAACTGGATACCAATGACAATTACCCAACTAGACAGTTCTTAAAGGGTCAGTTTATTGACTTATCTTCCCTGCTTTGTGAGGGGTGATGGAATCAAAGCAAATGCCTGGCTTCTGTTCCAATTTAAGTGAGTTTAGCCTTAGATAGTTTTCCTTCATATTCCCATAAAAAACAAGAGCAACTGGTTCACTAGGTTTATTTTTCTGTGAGGTACTACTTGATTAGTAATATTATTGTCATCTTTAAAAAAGAAAAGAGAATCAACTTCTTAAAACATATTTTGTGATTTTGAGATAGCTTTCTTTTTCTTCTAACCTCTAGTTTAAACTTTAATGGAGGAAAAAAAATTGGTGGTTTTGCACTTACAGATTGTAAGTGGTGACTGCAGTGTACTTTTAAAAAATAAGTTTTTTAAACAAATTTGAATATTGATATCTCTGAGCTAAGCCCAGGATGTTAAATAAAGCTCTTTACTTACCTATGGCTGAAAATATGTAAATGAATAGTTTTGGTTTTCTAACAGACAGAATGTGTTTGGAGGGAATTGCAGAGTAGGACAAATGGCCATAGGTTGTATCTTCTCTTTCCCAGCTCAGATGTTCAAAACTGAGTGTCCATGACCTTAAAATAGATTCTGAATTAATTCCTCTGTAATGCAGTGACCATCATCTGTGGGATGCTGGAAGTCTGCACTGCAGTGTGTTTAGTTATCCTTACAGTGATTAAAAATCTGAAGTGGAGACATGAAGGCTAGTATTTGTTACTTTGAAAGCCATACTTTCCAGTTACTTCACTGAGTGATTTCTGGAGAAGTCAAATACTAGACTAGTATTTTGAGAGAGGGCAGGTCAGACATCAGGAAGTTGAGTCACAGTTGGAGTGGACACAGCACTAGGAAGTATCCTTCTTAATAGCCTGAGAAGACAAGTGGTATTAGATGACCTAATCTTTTTCCTGTGAAATTTTTGCTGTTGTGACTTTTTCCTTGTTGCCAAGACTAAATGTGGAGGTCATCTTTTGCTTTTTTTTCTTTTTTTTCTCTTTACACAGGAACATTTCATCAATACACCACTGGTTAGTTTGAACCTTGACTGAATTTATGGCCTTCTGATGCAGGTATGGTAGTAGTATGATAGATGTGATGCTAGAACTTAATTTTATCCATTTACAAAACTGTTGATTCATTACTAAAAAGAGGACCTTGGCTTTATGATAAGAATCTTTGTCTCAAAAGAGGCTGGAAATTATGCAGTCAATTACTTTGTGTTTGGTAACAGCAAATCCATATGAAATTTGTCTGAAGTTAAAGAAGTTGGTCTAAAGCCAGATGTATCAATGCAACAGTTGAGTGTAAGCATGAAAGTTCTTGTTTGCATCCCCTTGGGAGCTGGGGGTTAGTGGTGGCAAAATGAAGGTTAAAAATCTTGCCAAGGTTAAAACCGGCAGTGAAGGAAGAGTCACTTTTAGAAACAAATTACAGGAAACAGCAGATACTTTTAGACAAATTATATTATTTTATTGTTTTAAGTAACTATAGGTGAAATTTATAATCTGCTGAGATTTACAAGTGGTTTCTGTGACACAATTTAGTATCCTAGTGCTTTACCAGACTTCTGTCATATGTCTGAAACTTTGGCTTGTTGATGAGCAGCTGTTGAAGACTACTCTGTCCCCTTAGTCCAGCTGTTGGCAGTTTTTGGCATCAGGCACAGAGCTGAAGCGATTACTTTTTTTGCAGAAGGAAATATACTGTGAAAACATTGTTCTTGATTGCTTCTTTTTTTTTTTTTTTTAATCCTTGCTGGCTAATTACTTTGTACTTGGCAGGAGCAGTTTTAATCTTGAGTTTACGTCTTTGCTGTCACTTCAGAAACTAGCCAAAGCTATTTAAGACCCAAAACTTCTAGTTTATTCACGCTCAGAAACTTGCTAGTGCTGCACTGCTAAAATTCCACCTCCCCTGTGGTTCTGTTACAGCCTGCAGCTGTACAACCTTTAGTTGTACCCCCTGGTCCTTACAACCCTCCTGAAGATAACACACTGAAGCTGAGGAGGATTTTAAGGGTGCCTGTGTGTGTGACTGTATGACTTCACTGGTTGGATTTAGGCAATGTGGAAGATGGTGAGGAAATGGAAATCATCATGGGGGGAGTAAACAAGAAGGCTGAGAAAGATAGGGAGTCTTGGAGTGAAGGATGTAGAACAAACTGAGAAGGAGATTGGACTGGCCATAACAGATTCTGAGGGCTTGGAAACTAAAGGGAAAGCACATGTTTAAAGAAATCAAGATTGGCTGGATGAGGAGGAAGTGTTTGAGAATCAGAAAGGGAAGTGAAGGGGTGTTGAAGGCAAAGCTAGGCAATAACACTGAGAATATGTTGACAAGGAACCTGAGAACTGCTGAGATGAAGGGGGAAAAGGTGTACTGAAGCCAAATGTTTCTGATAAATTCGTATAAAAATAGGCAATGTTGTTTGTAATGAGTCTTGGGATGATGGGAGAGAGTTGGTGTACTGGGATAAAACTTTAGGAGTAGGATAAAACCCTATGAAATGACAAGAACTGGCACAGTGTGGCCTAGTAATCAGGATTCAGATTAGGGAAAGGGACTGGTCTGGAGATGGAAAAAACAGCTGGGAGAGGAAATAGCAGTGTTATATCAGAATAATATGTTTCCACAGAAATTTATCCATTGTAATACCTGAAAAAGGATCAAATTTTTTTGTCACTTTTCTGCTGTGTTTTGGGTTGACCCTGGCTGGACACTAGGTGCCCATCAAAATCACTCTATCACTCCCTTCTTGAGCTGGATGAGGGAGAGAAAATATAGCAAAAGGCTTGTAGGTGGAGATAAGGACAAGAAGAGATCATTCACCCATTGCCATCCAAATAGACTTGGCTTGGGGAAATTAGTTGATTACTAATGAAGTCAGCATAGGATAACAAGAAGTAAATCCAATTCTTTAGACACCTTTCCTCCACTCCTCCCCTGTTCCTGGGCTCAATATTATGGGTCCCTCCCACTCAGAAGTGATATTCTGTGATATTTCTCTCCCTACTCCTCTGCAGCACCACTATCAGGTCATCACATGTTGTCTCTGCCACTCCTTCCTCCTCAGGGGAAGACTTCTCACACTCTTCCCCTTCTTCACCAGAGGGTTCCCTTTTCACAGAGTGCAGTCCTTCAGGAACAGACTTTTCCACTGTGTGTCCTTTATGGGGTCACAGGTCCTCCAGAAAATCTGCTCCAGCCTGGGCTTCTCTCCATGGGGGCCCACAGGTCCTGCCATGAGCCTGCTCCAGTGTGGAGGGGTCATAGCCTCCTTTGAGCATGGTTTTGGGTCCTCCATGGGCTACAGGTGGATCTGTGCTTCACCATGGACCTCCCTTGGCTGCAGGAGCACGGGCTGCAGAGGGTTCTCAGTTCCTGAGCCTGGAGCACCTCCTCCCTCCCCTCCTTCGTGACTTGGGTGTCTGCAGAGTTTTTTCACATGATCTCACCCTTCTTTCCACCTGCAGTTGCAGTAGAACATCAATTTTCCCCCCTCCTTAGCTCTGTTATGCCAGAGGCACTACCATGGTCATTGATGGGCTCGGCATTCTTCTGCAGCATGTCTGTCTTGGACTCCACTGGCATTGGCTCTGTTGGACACAGGAACTTTCTAGCAGCTTCTTATCCTTGTGCCCTTCCACCACCATAACCTTTCCACACAACCCAAATACATACTGTCAGTAAATACCATAAATCTTTTTGCTGACAGGGTCTTTCCTTATTGCTGGTGTTCCACATGAAGCACCTGACTCAGGGAGAGGAACTCCAAAGAGCTTTGCTGCTCCCAGCGGATGAGCAGACATGGGAGCAGTGAGCACCACCATGTTCTTGCTGATCTGTGGGAATACGGGCAGTGCTGCTTGACTTCTGCTTGTCTTCATGAAAACAGACCATCAACTAATGGTTGCCCATCTCCTCCCCTGTTGGGGTTAATTATCCCCACAGATACTCACAGCAGTCTGATCACACGCTGCTGGAGCCAGGACGTTGGTGGGTTTGGCTTCGTTCTTGGGTCAGGCTGCGGCTGGGATAGAAAGGAGGTCACAGTCAGGGTCAGGAAAACCCAAGGTCAGAGACCAAAGAAGTACAAACACATTAATCTTGAGGTCAAGGCAGGGGTGTGGATGCCCGGCTGTGATGTGGAACGTGGGAAGGGCCGGTGTGCCAGAGTCAAAGCCCAGAGTGTGGGCTGAGGCAGAGCCTGGACTCCACAACACAACAGAGCACAGGAATGCTGAGAGAGGAGGCTGGTGAAGCAGGATGGTTGGGAATGAGTCTCGGAGTATCAGAAAGGACGATCAGGGATTAGATTTAGAAATTGCAGCATAATACATAGTTTTAGGAAACTTGGCAAGCTCAGAGAAAACCTTCTGTAAAGATGTACCTACCACTTTCTGACAGTATGGCTGAATTTGGGGCAGCACAGTGGGGGACTCCTTTCCTAAGAAAAGTTCAATCAAAGCACACTTGTATAAGTGAAGATCATAGTGTTTTTTCCTAACTTACTGCAGATGCCTAGGCTTCACTCTTTATGGAGACTGTTCCACAAATGTGTTTGTAATGTGTTGTGTTGCCTGGTTTTGTCCTGGGTATGACGGGTACACTGGCACAGACAGAAGAAAAATACTTTTATGGTGAAATCACATTCTGAGCTCTGATTTTACAAAGGTTTAGGAAGAAGGTCCTAAGAACACTGTTAGGAGAGTAAAATCTGTTCTCTGGGAAGCAGCTAAAGCCGCAAATTATTACAATTATATGCTTGGCTGTTTCAGAAAATTAGAATTACTAACTTTTCATTGAGGAAAAGAAGGAGGTGTGTGTGCAAGCTGGTCTGAAATGTTGAAAGAAGAAAAAGTAATTAGTGAGGTTTCATGTAGGTGAAACCAATCTCACTTAGGAAGGCTAACTAGCCCCTCATTTTCATGACTGTAATAAACACTCATTTATTCCTGGCTGCTGGCAACATAAAGTAGCTGAACAATTAGTGTGGGATGGGCTCATCTGTGGGTGGCAAGTGAGGTAATACCAGTTGTTCCTGAGGGGAAAACTCATACCTAGCTACCTATATTTTTACCACCACTAGCACACTCCGTGGGCTGGAGTTCTGCACCTCTGGCTCCAGTGTAGCCAGGATGGAGTGAGTGTGGGATTTGAATCTGAATTTTCATGGGATTTTGGCTCAAACAAATCAAGTGGCTTGCACTGCCTTCTGTAAGGTGGAAGCTCAGGGAGAATTAAGCTTAAAAATTGTATAAATAAATACAGATTTACAGTTTTTGAGATGTGAGGAATTCTGTTGACATATTCAATGTCAATTCAGTGTTCTGCTTGTGGAAGGAGACAGAAGTGACTTGGTGTTCCTTCAGAATGTCCTAGTGTATAACGCAGGTCAGAGGAGTTTCCCAGTGGTTTTCATGCTAAATCTTGGGACACAGGAGAGGTATAATAATTTTATTTGATTTAATGTGGTTTTCCATCCCTTAAATTTAATAATTATCATTGGCTGTTTGTTTGCCTGGGTTTTTTAACTTTTCAGGCACACACAAGATGCTGTCCTACAATTTGTTTCACAAGAGTAGATGATGTTTTAGCGTATGGACTTTGAAATTTTGTGGATTTAGGGTGAGATTGCCTTAAAAATGTAATTTCTAGCTGGTGTATAAAATTGAATCTGAGAAGCATTTCTGTGTTAAACACAGTTAGCTTTATTTTCAAGTATTCTTTCAATTAATTTATTTCTTCCTTTCTTTTCTCCTCCTCCCAACTCCACTCCCTGAACTCTAGGAAAAGCCTATTCATTTGTAAAGCTTCATTCTTCTTTCAGGGCTGGTATTTTGGGAGGGCAGTCATACTGTCAGTTGTAAAGGGGCACATCAAAACCTACAGTTTTTAATTCTTTTTTCTACCTAGTGTGTTCATCCTGCCTGGTTTCGGGGCAGAAAGTGTAGAGTGTTGCACAGGATGGGATGGAGAATGGAAACAGGGACAGAGAAAAATACTGTGCTTAATTTAATAAAATTTGGTTCTCTCTTTTAAAGTCTGAATTGTTATTTTGTCCTTTTTGTAACACTGGCTTTAGAGGAACATTTAAAATAGAGTCCATTTTCTAGGTTTAGAGAAGTGTTGTTTATGAGGCAGCAGTTGCAGGCTGCTGCAATTTTTTTTTGTGCCTACACACAGTTTAATAAGGTTCTATTGACAGTAAATTTTACTAAAATTACTTAGGAGAACAGCCAATCCACAAATTTCCTAAGTACGAGGACATGCAGTTGGTGCAGCCAGTATTTTTTGTATCTCCCCTTCCCCCTCCCCTTTGATTTACTAATAACTCTGATTCTCTTGAAAATTTTCTTCCTTCCCCACCCAACAACTGCTTTATAGCTGACAAAAATAAGCAATTTCCTAGCCTTATCCTCGACCTGCAGAGGTAATAAAAATTGCTAATGGAAATGCTGTTGCCTTCTGTTGTGTGATTCTAATAGGAAACGGATCACTGCAATTTATGGGGTACTTACCCTTTTCGGTACATGATGAATGGCTCACTTCAAATGATGTTTCCTCATTGATTTCCAAGTATTTATCACCAGAAAAGACAGAGCAGGAAGAACAGCATTTAAACATGAAGTTGATTTTGAAGATGTTGTCTTTTCACTGCCGTGTGAATTCATGGCAATATAGCATTTGCTGTAGTAGGGAAGCAAAAGATGTGAAGTCGGTTCTTTACGTTGCTCTTAAAATTAGCTCTCTAATTAGGTCTCCCGCTTTTTGTTATGCTGTGTTAGCTTTCTTGCCTCTTCTTTGGTAGGGAGAGTGAGAGGCTTACTCCGTGCACAGGTTTTGCTCACATTCTGCCTATTTCTTGCCATGTTCTTCAAACAAGCACATATGATATTTATATGTCAGTAGTCTCTTTGCTGTCAAGCTTTTTCGGATATTTTCACTTAATTCACAGGAAAATCTATATGCAAATAAATTCTATGTAATATTTAGCAGGTGACTGAAATATTTGTATTGGTGTGGTGTTGTTTTATTTTGCTACATGAAGTATTATATTTTGAATCTGTTCCATTTCTGGCTGGCTGGACTGGGCTGAATCAAAGTAAAAACCATCTCTTTAGTGACTGCAGTGTTCATACAATCTATTTCTGTTTGTTGCTGCATGAATCACTGGGCAAAACCACATGTAAGCAAGGTAGATCATGGGCAGATACAATCCTCCAAAATATATTTGTTTTTAAATTGCCAAGAGTAGAAAACTGATACATCCCTGTGCCAAGTAGGATAACTTGCTTCAATGGAGAAGCATTTTGCAGTTTGTAAGACTGGCTTAAATGTCACTGATTTGACAGTCTTTGAATACTGCAAATGGTTATAGCTATGCAGTAACTAAAGTTTTCATCTTTTTAAATGTTAATGTTAAAACTTGTTTGCATTCTTCATTTCCAGAGAGTCCAATATTAGATAATTAGATAATATGCTAGCAAAAATGAGGTTTTGTTGGTTAGAAAAAAGCGTGGAGTTTCACAAGTCACTTTGATAGGTACTACTGCAATTAAGTTTACTATTAAATGGATATAAACTAATTTTTCATTAAGGAACTATATGAAACCATTGATGTAAAATGCACCTATTCCAGAGAACTTGTAATAATTTTAACTTTCACTATGTAAGAGCGCATCTCTATACTATTCTCTTACATTATTTATCTGCTTCTTGAGGTTATAACTTTGATACTTTCTTTCTTATTGTAATGTGATTTACAAATTTTTAGTTTCACATCATAATGCAAACAATGGAAGTGAAGAATAAAATCTGCAGATGACAACTGTGCAGTTTCCATTTTTTTCTCTTTTTCTGAAAGCTGTGTTGAGTAAATCTCTAAACAAGCTACCAGGCTGCACGTGGATGACTGACAAAAACCACTCTGTATTGTCTACTTCCATTGCCAAGATTTATAGAATTGGTCTTCAGATGTCTCTAGTGTAAACATACTGGATGTCAAAGGAAAACAAGTGAGGACTGTCATACCTCTCTGATCATATTTGCTCTAAAATGGGCTTAGTATAATGCACAATTTCTTTCTACGTGAAAAAGCACTTTTCTCTAAAACCATCCTTTTCAGCTGTCCTTTCCAAAATCAGTATTATCAAGTGTTCTGTTCTTAACTTCACCTGCTTTCTCACGCCACACTGCAGTTGCTTGCAAAAGAAGAGCTCTCATACTTGTGTAAGATGTCTCACATAAAATAACAACAAAAAACCAGTTACCAGCCTTGCAGAACACTAGATTATATGTTCACATTCTGGGCTAAAAGTTGTCCTATAAAGGACTTCCTCAATTCCCACAGTGTTCAGGTGGATCCACCACAGTCACTGATTAATCTGTGTTTCATTTGGAAACACATTGGTTGGACACTGAGTCATGGGTGATGGTGTGAAGAATAGGTGCATTAAATCTGTGTAATATTGGAACGTAAAAGATAATTGAAATAGTACCTTGGAAACACAAAAATGGTATCTGACTTGTTAGAAGGCAAGGAATAAGCTATATTCTTTATCTTGAGAATGTGTAAAAATATGGGTGGAGAAAGGGAAGGAATAAATATAATTGTTTACTGTACTTCATTTCAATTAAAAACAAGCATAATTCAATTCATTGTATCTGCTTTTCTTTGTAACTTAGGGTTTGGTGTACATGCTTGAGTGGCAGAGGACAAAATGTACTTTTTGAAGATAAGAAATGTTCTAAATGATGAGAACAACATGCACTGAACAAGAACAAATCATTCAGATACCTCTCTAAATTGCACATGTTGAATTTAAGTGACTTGAAATTAGGTTGAAGTATCAATCTAAAAATACATAGAACCTCTTTTTTCTAAATCCTGCTTTTAGAATTTATCTTCTTATTGTACATCAAAGAGCTGTTGACAGCAAGTCTCTAAATGGCTGGCCCAAATCTGAGTTAAATAATATTTTGGAATGAACTGTTCCTAGTCTTTGCTCTTGTAAACCAGCCTTGTCTCTGAAAATGATAAACATCTATATTTGCAGTCTTGTCTTTTGCTCTTGGTGGTGGCATGGCCTGCATTGAATATCTCACGTCTGGAGATTCTGACATTTTGTTGCAGCTAATGAGCATCTGACTCTTGATACTCACAGAGCTGCAATGGACTTGATTGTAAGGCTGGAGCAAGGCTGGTTTTGGATAGTGCTGGTGGGTGTTGCTGGAAGATCTGTCAGTCAGGGGATTTCAAAAAAGGGGAAATGGAATGAAATGTTGGCAGAATTTTAATAAAGTTACAATTGCTTAAAGAGTGTTCTAACTTATTTAACTTGTCTTTTAACCTTATTATATGCCTCACACTGTCAATATGTAAATGTAAGAGCTGATTACAAAGGAGATTATGTAGGTTCATGAAGTATTTTAGCAGTACTACCCAATTCTTTCATTATCTTTTCTGTAACCCTTGGTAGAGCTTCATGGAAATGCAGACCTCAATGAAAAGTATCGACCTGAACTATTAAAACCGTGTATAGCCATACATACAGAGTAGTCCTATGAAAGCTTTGGGTATAACTTGGATTTTCTTTAGTCAAATAATTTAAAATAATCCTCTTAAATTATAAATTAGTAGTTTATAGAGAACTTTGAAAACCATTTGTATTGCTGTTTGTCTTTTAGAGCACAGATGAGAGAGAATCATAATTGAGAGGAATCATGTTTTCTTTGGTAATTCTAGTGAGGGGCTGTTTTTTTGAGGTCTTTTGTGGAAAAAGAAATTAAATAGGTGACTTAACAAAGTTGTGTTATCTCTGTAAAAAATTATACTACTGGTCACGATTTAAAGTATTTTTTACTGTAGTCTAAAAAACATTGGGTTTTCTTCATTGAAGCTGAATGTTTGAACAGAGGATTCTGTTGTAGATGAGAATTGCTTATTGCTTTGAGTTTCAAAAGGGCAGATTTTATTTAATCTCTGCTAGCTGTTTACCACAGAAGAGCACTCCACTGGGCTTCCTTCTTCAGGTGCCAGGTTCTGCATTGCTAGAAGGTACAGCTGTGGCTGTAAGCAAAATTCAGAGGAGCTGTTTTAAAATTCCACTTTGTTCCTCGCTACTTAGTGCTGTTAAATAAATACCGACGAAGCCTGTTGTATGTACTGGGCTTTTATCTGTTTATTCTATGCCTTGTGTTTCTTTCTGTGCTGTTTTCTCCTCTATCTGAAACAAGTATTATGTGTTTGCTGTTTAGTAACTTGTAGTTTCCCTACTTTTATTTTGTGGAAAATCAAAATTCCTGGTATATGAATGAGTTGGCAAAGAAAAAAGTTGCACAACCTGTCATGAAACAGCTGCCTCTAGTACAGAAATACATTTTGTTTCCAAAAATGCAAACTAACAAGTATTTGCATGATTAGTGCTCAGAGACATGACTTTGATTTTTATGCATCAGAACTTAATCACAAGCTCAATAAAATTCTCTGCTTGGAGAAAGCTGATAGCAGCTAATTGTCCATCAGTACAGGGATGGAAAGTCATGTTCTTTGCTCTGTGAAGGGAAATTATAATATCCTACAAGCAGCTGACTGGTGAAGCCCCCCTCAGAGGGTCAGCATGGAGAAGATGTCAGTCAGAATATTCTTTTTCAATATTCTGAGGAGTCATTCAGCTTCAGGATGGAGCTTCACTGCTGGAGTCAGCTTTTCCTTCAGTGCTCCTTCAGAGTCTGACATTACACCTGGAGCTCCTGGTGTTAATAGGACTGCACCTCCCTCTGTCTGCAATTCAGACATCAGGATGGGAAGAAGCATTTGATCTGGTTTAAGCTTGTCATGGTGCTGTAAATTATGACTTAGAACTTTAAGCAAGACAGAAAGTACTAGTGGAGGTTGTTAGTAAAGCAGCAAGCAAAATCTTTATCCATAGCTTTCTCTTCACTAGAATGAATTCATTGCCCAGACGCCTTTGGCCTCATCTTTCCAAAGGAATTCTCTGTGTCTAGTGAAGAGAACCTTGCATTCAAACTCTGCTAGCTGGTACCTAAGTGTCTAAGAGGTATTTAGCATGGGGAGGAAAATGTTTTGTACTCACTGTTGTGACTATTACTTCCAACACAAAAGCACCCACAGCTCTGCTCCGTGAATTTGCTTTAAATGAATGTGCATATGCTAACAATCTTCTACTTAATATATACAGGGGAATAGCACCCGTAAGAAGTGCACTGCCTTCTTTTAAAGTGACAATTTACTATGAGGAATTTCCAGTTTTGTAAATGCCCTGTTCCATTCTATCATCATACAGAAAACCTACAAACATGGTATTTCTTCATATGTTTTTTTCAGTGCAGTGCAAAGGTACTGAAACGTGATGGTTTAGAGAAAGGTTGGGCTTCGATAGACGCTGACCCCAGGACAGCAAGGAGCTCCATGTGAGCTATCCAGTCCACTGCTCAGAACATGATGCCCACAAAGCTGCCTGCAGCTGTGGGTGGGCTCTTTCTGCTTCTAGAGCTGCCTCCTCCCTCCAGATATCTTTGCTCTGCGTGTGCTGGGAAGATACAGCCTAGTCAGGGCTGTAGGTCAGCTCCGTGCTTTGTTAACAAAAGAAACAGACTCAAAGGCATGTCTTATCTTCACAGGAGCTACTGCAGGTCCCAGTGCTCTCCCATTCCACCACTGGGGCAGAGCTGCTCCTTTGTTTTCAGACATGGAATGCAAAATTCATCAGTCAGATACTGAAATTGTTCTGTTTGTTGTTAAACTTCACCCCTGAGTGACAGCCATGTTGCTTTTGGGTTTTGCAAATAGGAAAGGCACCTGTTGGATGTACAATGCTAGTGGTTCTTGCATAGTTGGAGTCCAATTGAAAATAACCCTTTGCAGTTCTCTGGTGATCTTTACTGCCCTTGTCCAGTTCCTGTGATCCAGTTATACTCTATATGGTGGCAGTAAACACTTGAAAATTTTTTGCCACTGACTTAACAAGAGAGAATGGAACTGTTCAGTTGAGGAGTGGAAAGCTTTTATGGACAGAAAGCTCTGTGATCTCTTCTACTCTGGGGAATTAATATTTGCCTTGCCTGGGTGTTTTTAAAGCTTGCACTTACCATTTATTGATCTACATTTTTTTCCCCTCTAGTCTGACTCAGTATTCCCAGTTTTAAGAAAATAGGTGGGACTGCAATCCAGAAAAAAAGCGTTATTATTTCTGAGGCAAAAACGATGGCTCGCATATGGAGGAAGACAGATTTTTTGGTAGTTCATCCTAGGAGAATGGGGAAGAAAGGAGATGGTCTTACTTGTATTTTCACATCCCTTAGATGACAATCTGCATTAGTAACATTTGATATTTCTATTAGAGAATAACCTCCAATTTTGCACCCCGAAGTTCCAATATTCCTTTTGATTTCCATAGCCTTGTGTTCCACAGCTCTTTGTTCATGTTTACCTTTCCTCTGGACTCAGCCTGCCTAGCCTTGCTGCTCTGTGTCTCATCAATTCCAACCTAATCCTTTCCAGTGCAAAAAGTCTCCTTTCTCCTCTAGCAACGTGCAGCAGAGACCGCCTTACTTTTTCTACCTATGTCCCTTTTGCCTCCCAGATGGCATCCTCCCTGCATTTAACTACAGGCTTTGAATTTGGATGGTCTCTTCACCCATGCTCGTGTTCCCCATCTCTCCTTCATCTATCCTGTTGGCACAAGGACCTAATGGTGTGTTGATTCCTAAACCCAGATGGGGACACTACGTAAGTAAAAGAAGGAGATTGCAGGTGTCTGCTCCTGTTATTGCCTCAACATCTGCAAGCATAAAATGCCAGTGAAGAGACAGGGAGATCTTCCTCCAGGTTGTGGCTTACAGTATTCTTGAGAGAAAGAACGTGTAGTTTTTTTACACTTGCTCTGACATAAATAATATTTAACTGCTCCAGCCTGATTGGTATCCCTTGAAATTGCATGTAGTTTATGGCAAGAACACCATGTTCACTTTTTGAATGCCTAATTTTACTCATAGAGATAAATAGTGGCAGTTGTTCTGGTATAAATGAATGAAAGAAGATTGCTTGGAGAAGTGATCTGGGCCAGAGAGCACAGCAGCTATTTTTATGGAACAGGAAGTCCTGAATGAAGCAGTCAAGGTCAGAATGGTGTAGTTAAACCCAGGAGTTACCAAGTTCCTCTGACCCAGATGAAGGTCTTTTTCTTGGCAACCTCAATAAGAAAACACTAGCTGTTGTATGGCTCTGCCTTGGTTGTTACATTGGTGAGACACAGATTGTGGTCTGATTTATAGTTGAAATAGATCACCAAGAACTGAGCTGGACTTGCCCTGGCTGGCAGCAGTTCACAGAGTGCCATGCCCTGGTCCTCTGTGACCTGGACTGGTTTCCTCTGTGACCAGCAGTTGTCAAAGAATTAAGAGGTTTTAAAAGGTATGATTAACTCAATGTCCACCTTTAATGTAAGTGTAGAAAATAATTAAGTGAACATATAATTATGCCTAAATATTTTGCTTATCTTTTTGGGAAGATGAGGGAGATGAGTGGAGAGAAACTACAAAACTGATATAAATAGATCTATATAATGTGTATATAAGAAAAACCCCAGTGATTTATATATTAAGTATCTGTTTCTGAGCAGCATGCAGAATCTTTACATCAGGACACCTGTACTTTGGTTACATCAATTCCGTATCCTCAAAGATGTGTTACTAGTGTGGGGTTTGGTGTATTTTGTAGTGTACGGGATCCCCCTTTTAGGAGCCAATGTATAATGTTTTCCCCTCGAAAACTGGAATTTCTCACAATCTTAGCAGTAAGATATGTTAGAATTTGGGGTAAGTAAGGGAAGAGGAGGAAATTTCAACTGAATTATATGAAAAATTATTTAGATTAATTAGGAATGCCTAGCAGGCCCAGGGAGAGAAGGAAGGTGTGTGATCCTGCTCACAAGAGAGAGTGAGAAGGAACTGTAATTCAATTCAGAAAGCATAATCTGTGCAAAACTTTTTTCTTTACAATTTCTACTCTTTCAGTGCACAGTAATGCTGACTGTCTCTACAATTTGTCTGGATTTTAAATCAGATCAGTGTAATTAGCTAACTTTACTTATTAGCTTGAGCTGACTCTAGTGGCACAATGGTTGAATTGGCTGCCATTATATTTGTTTAACTGCTGTAAAGTAAGATTCTAACAATAGGTTCCTACACTTAAATAGCACTGTCGAGCACTGGTGCCCTATCAATCAGTCAGACCTCTCCCTCCTGCTGTCTGCTCTGATAGACAGTTCTGCTGATGTGGGGACTCTGGAAGAAGAGATCAGGAAGAAGGGATGATGGATAAAGACCATCTCCTGTCTTGGGAGGAAATCAGAAAAATCCTTTCTTTGACTATCAACAAGCTGCTTTGTCAAGGTGTCAGAAGATTAATTATGCTCATGCAAGAGGCGAGAGTGGCTGTTTTCGTGCCGGTTTTGGTGTAATGGGGTGGCATTCTTCTGAACCATGGCAGAGAATTGTAAAGAAAGAGGCTTAAGAGATTTCAGCCCCCTAACATCACTGTCCTGTAAGCGTTTGTAAAGCTCTTAGGCACACATCCACAGTACTGTGAAGTTCTGCCAGTAATTGATTAATCAAAGTGTTTGCTTCGAGTGCTGTATGGACTTGATCTCATGAAACATTTGGTGCCAACCACTGTTAAAGTCTGTCAGTATTATTGGTCGTTGGTACTCTTTATATAGAATAAGCTTTCAACAAAAAGATGCAGAAAACTTTTCCATAACAGTGAATGTGAAAACATGCAACCCCTCACTAGTTTTTTTAGTTCATAAATCAATGAAAGGGAAAATCTCTAGTAAGTATTTGGAGTATTTCATATTGGAACTGAGCAGATCTGCTTTGTGTTTTCTTTTATCCATCAGTCTTTCATATGTTTTTGAATAAATTAAATGTAAAGTATAATAAAAAATGAACGATCTTACATTTTGAACTAATCTTTTTGGGAATAAATACGATGTGCTAGCTTTAATTCTGATCAGATTAGATTTTGGTAAAGAAGAAAAAGAGGGGGCATTTCTTAGAATAAATCTAAATCGTAGACTTGAAGAAATTCACTACTTGAAATATGAGGTTATTTTAACTAAGTCACTTGATATATTAAAGGAGTATCTTCAAAAGCTCTTTAAATTTTGATCAAACTATGTCAGTAAAAGAACTCCTTCCATCTGGCCTAATCTGTCTCACTTAATCCTGTTCTCAGATGAAGAAGAACATTTTTTGTAATCTGCTAATTTGATACAGTTTTGGGTTTTTTCTTGAAAGAGTCAAGTCTAGAGTTAATAAAAGGGAGAGTTAAAGAGCCACATCACTTTATTAGTTGTGGTTTAAGATGTTTTAAACTCTAGTATGCTGTAGTTGAAACTGTAACAAATTCAAACATTTTAAACATGGATGTGCCTGACCTTGAAATGCTGCTGGTAAAAGCTAATGCTGTTAAATTGCATGCCAAATTAACCCTCATTTCCAAATGCTTTGTGTGTGTGTTTCCTGTAGGATAGGCTTTGATCCTGCCAAGCAACACTTCTTTTACAATCAGTTATTTTTTAATGAAGGAAAATCAATGAACAAGTTTCAGTAGCTGATTTCAGTGGTAGTGAAATGAAATGTTTTGTTTTACATCTTTCTGCCACTGCGCTTGGTGTGCTGTATCAGACACCTGACATGATACATTTTTGTGGTTTTGCTTGGAGGTAATGGTGATTTTCATCTTGAAACTTTATTTTTACATGTGTAAACCTTATCAAGGACTACAAGTTCATGTGATAAAGGCACAGGAAACTGGCTAATAGACTGGGCAAGGAATACTTTCTGAAGCAGTCTTTTTTTTAAGTCTTACTAAGGCTTAGCATCAGTAAAGTGGGGGTTTA
This sequence comes from Passer domesticus, assembly GCF_036417665.1. Classification (NCBI taxonomy): domain Eukaryota; kingdom Metazoa; phylum Chordata; class Aves; order Passeriformes; family Passeridae; genus Passer; species Passer domesticus. Next base: position 113,910,617 of record NC_087474.1, read on the forward strand.
ATCTAAATCAAGAGAAAAAAATGTTAATTGCCTCACAAGTGTTTTTTGCTTGAAGCATCTGGGTTCACATTACTTTAGCGGTTGTCCATTTTGGAGTGTTTGTTTTTAATTCAGAAGTTACATTGCAGAAGCATCTGTCTGTGCAATCCATGGGTTTTTCATTTGCATCTTTTGAGAAATATACACTTGGTATGAGATTTAATGGGATATAATCATGTCCCTTTTTGGACCAGCAGGCCTTGTAGGTCTGGTGGTGTACACTCCACTAAAATCAGACAACAGGCATGAGCAGAAACTGCTCACATACAGATACTGGCTTTCTTTTAGTTCTTGTCTGTTGTGGACCTCAAGTGTTCTTGTTTTTAAATGGAAGTGGCTCTTTTTAACCTCTGACAAATGAACTGCTATCTGCATAAATTCATTTGAGAGGGACATTATCTTCCTGTGTGAACTTTGGCGGGAAGTGCTTTCAGGCCATAAAGTGAATCATTGGTCTCCCTGGGCTGCAGCTGATATCTTGGTCTCTCTCCCTGGCATCTCCTCCAGGATGTTTAGCTCTGTCATGTGTCTTTTCTCTGCCACTATGCACGAGCCGCCCATACCATGGCTGTGTCCTGTGCAAGGTCTCTGACCTAGCTGTATTACCTTTACATTTGGAGAGGGAAATACCATGGTCCAAATTTCCATCTTCAACACATCAGGACCATGTTCGTTGAACTGGGCAGATTTCTCCTTATGCCTGGTCTGTGTGGCTGTTGTTTTCTGAGTATCACCTTGATTGTGTTACCTTACCTTCTGCACTTCTCTGCCAGCTTTTTTTTTTTTTTTGTCTCTATGTTAGACCTAAGGTTTTTATCTTTTCTTTCAAGGCCCTCAAAAAAACTCCCAAACTGTGAGGGTTTTTTCTCTGTTATCTGCCACTTGTTTCCCTTTGTTATTGAGACAAGGAACAGCTGACCTTGATCCAGGGCCAGCTGACTTTGATCCAGGGCCAGCCCAGCACTGGTGAGCCTTGTTGGGTCCCCACTCCCTGGCACTGTCTCACTTGCGTGGTGCTTCCACACATGCTGAGACATTTTGGCTGCAGGATTGGAAGTGTGGCCGCATGGAGCTTGCCCAGACAGCTCCTGAGCCAGGGTGGGAGAGCCTACTCCAAACCAGAGGTAGCCAGTTGCTGCACCAACCAGCCCTGCTCTGGGAAGGGCTTTTTTTCACCCTGGTTCTGACCTGACCTTGCTGCTGACAGGAGAGCTGCTTGAACATCTCTGTCTGTGGTCCTACTCTCTGGAATTGGATTTTCCTGTTACCCAGTGTATTGCAGCACCCATTGCTCTGTGTACTGGGGGTAACTGTATTCCTTTGTGTGGCCTGTTGTCTCATGTGGATGCTGGGGGAAGTGAAGCAGCCAATCTGTAGGTCAGGGCAGCATCCTTCCCAGCACATATACTGCCAGCTCCAAGATAACACAGATTATTGGAAAAGTATATGGTGCTTTACCTACATACTTTGGTGCAGGCTATTTTAGAGACTTGTAGGGGTGGGGAGGTGTGAAGAGTTGGGAGGGAGCAAGCTCAGAGAGCAAGACTCAGGATTTTCCAAAGGCTCTGTTTTGTTTGTGAGCTTGTAAAGCATCATCCCCTTTCCAACTCTAAATACAAGAATTAACGTTGCTCCAGCACAGTAGACTTTGATGCACAGCTGTTTCTTTATGCAAGCACACATGGCTTTTTGCCTGCTTTGTAGGACCCTGTATTTGCCTCCAGGAAAATCCAGGGACAAGGTTTCCAGTTTGTGCCTGATGGTGGGGATTTGCAGCAGTGTGAATGGAAGCAGAGGGGAGGCCTTGCCTGTGGAGCAGCAACAGATGCAGCTCGTGAGCGAGCGGATTGCTCGTGGCAGTGCTGAAGTGCTGCTGGAAGGGCTGTCTGGAGGTCTAGTCCAGCTCCTGCTTTTAACAGCTCTGTTGCCAGCATTTGTGTTAGAGGAGGAGGAGAAGGTGATAGGGTATAACCAAAGACATTGCTATATTATAGCTGAGAGGACCTTACAAAATGCTAATAGCGGGAGGAAGAGGTGATGGGTTTGTTGTTGCCTCTTTTTAGCAGCATTTCTCTGAGAATTTAAGAGAAAATTAATTCTGCTGAAATGACCTTTTCTTCACCTCTTACTGGCTCTTGAAAAGCCTGTGCTCCCTGAGCTGTCCACACAAACACACAAATAATCCAAAGAAAAATCCAAGTGCACATGCTCCAAGGGATAGTTAACCATGTCTAAAAAAAAATCCTCATCGCTGCTATTATGTTAGAGGGCAGTTGTTTCTGAGTAAAATTGATTTTTTTTTCCCCACTTTAATACCTTAAAAATGCTTTTAATCTATCCCTAAGGAAAATGTGATAAGTTCTAAATAACTAACTAGAAGCTTTTTGAAGCCTGGAATATCTTTGTTGTTCTCCCTCTCTTGTTTTCCCAAGACTAAGGGCTTTGTTAAGACGTAGAAATAATATTTAGAAAGAGATAAGATATCTGATCCTGCTAAGTCCTATACTTTTCTGTAGAAATTCAAGGTAATTGAAGATGCTGTTTTTTTCATTTTAAAATTGTCTGTACAGCAGATAAAAAGTGAGCTTCAAAAGAGGCTATTCTGGAAAGGAAGTAATTTGAGAAAAATGGGCAATTGAACAGGAATTGGTTTTTTAGCTTTCCTTTGAGCACAAAGTGTTCCTGCTACACTCGCTGACCTAGTTGTCTCGCTGTTATATCAGAACGTACTTATTTTCTCTTTGGTATTTTTGTCTTTCTATTCTTGGACGAGTAATGTGCAACATTTGCCTGGTACCTGACAGTAGATCAGTCACATCTCTGCCTTCCTAAATGAGACTCTTTCTGTCTGATACTATTTTTTTTTTTCAAAGAGGAGAACCTGTATTTTTCTGTCTTGACAGATTAATGGCCATGAATGACACCTTGCAATAAAATCAGCATTCTGGCACAGTCCCTGTTGGCCCTTTTGTATTTGCAGGGTAGGAATCCCTGATCACCAGGTTGTTTTCTGTGCAAACACTGGGAGAATGCTGGGACCAACAAGGTTGAGCTGACCTTATGTGCTGGCCTGCTCACTGCCACTGACTGTCATGTTTCAAAGGTTAAACTAACTGTGGATGAAATGTAATCAGTAGTGCACTGGATCCTTTCCAGAGCTCACTGGAGGAGTGCAATAACCAGCATTGTTAGCTTTAGGAGAGCAAGAGACAGAGGTCATTACCTGTGTGCGTCTGAGCATGAGGAACCAACTGCCTTTCCTGCTACCTCCCACGTATGTTTATTTAAATCTTATCTGGAATTGTTATCCAGCTGGCCCCTGCTTTTTAAAAAAATATGTCTGTTTATTCTTCATATGCTAATTTTTATCCTTCTGTTGCTTTCTCATGGTTTCCATGAGAAAAAAATGTGCTTCTCTCAAACCCTGTCATTAGATGGGATGAGAATTGATACTTGGGGAAGCAGAAAAGGCTGAAAGAAAGAATTGCTATGTTTTTAGATGACAGCCAAACCTAGGCTGGGGTAAACCAGACACTGCTCTTAAGACAGACACGTAATGCACCCGCAGAGTAAAGATGATCATGGTAAATTTTCCCTCCTTCACTACAGGGTAGCAAGGAAAAGAGCTGGTAAAATAGGAAGCTGGCAAGGGACAGAGAGCAAGAGTGGGAGGAGAAGGCCAAACAGAAGCACTGAAGCAAAGATAGCATTTCTGAGAATTGATTTCCTGTTTCTTTCTATAGTAAACCACTCATTTTCCCCAACTCTCTGTCATTTGTTCAGTACTTTCAGTCCTCAGCATTCAGATCTGCAGCAGGAGTCTGTTCTCAGCATCAGATAAAAAGGCTTTCTGGAAAGCACCAGAAGCATATAGGATATGGTGGGGAAGTACTGCTTGTTGTCGCATTAGGAATGTCAAGGGTGACAGGCACTGAAGTCAGTTTTGGTTTTTTTTACCTGTATAGATTTTATATTACTTGCCTTCTAAAAATGCCTGTACAATAACAATAAATTTAAGTGAGGAGCAAAAAATTGTCTTCCTTTTGAATCCTGTGGAAAGATTCTTTTTTACTCCATCAAAGCATTTTTTTTTCTTTATAGATTAGGGTGTGGGTATGGCCTTGAAAACCAATACATTTAGAAGAAATTGAAAGAAGAGAGGAACAGATGGGGGACTTCCATTTCGGGGAAAATCAGAGCTGTAGAGAGGATTAGATTATTTTTATATATGTTTTGTTGTACACTTGTGTTTATTGTGTTATAATCAGCTGGTGGGAATATGAATGTCTTTTTCAGGATCTTTCTGTATGGGCTTTTCATTTTGAATTAGTTTATAAAAAAGCTGTGACAAAAATAGAACCCTGTACCTGTTAATAGGAAAGTCAGCTCCATTCAGAAAAGCTCAGTGTGAGTTGGTTATGATGTGAGAAGAAATTGCCATTATGCTCCTTAGCCCACCTTTATCAAACTCTCAGGTTTGTAATCACAAGCAGAGAGAGTTCCTTAGCACTGTTTTTATCTGTTGCCCCCTCCTGTACTTCAGAAGTAGAATGATCTTTTTTTTATTCTTAGTCTTCGTGAGGTCTCTCTACTTCAGTATGCATGAGAGAGGACAAGGTATTCTTTTTCTATTTACTGTTCTTATGAAATTCTTATTTCTGAAAGGCCTTTTTTTTTTTCCCTTGGCCATTTTTTTTCCTTTCTCTTCATGCCAGAGCACTGGAGATGTGGAAGGACTGAGTAAAAGCACTAGCAACTGTCTGATCCTTGTGAATGCAGAGAAGTATTCTTTCCCAGTCCTGCATCTTTCATGTCTCTTTCTCTGTGATCGATTTCTGTGTTAATTGTTCAAAGAGCAGCTTGATTTCTCTTCCCACCTTGAGGCAGAATGCTTCCATAGCCACTTCTGTACATATGGACTTCTAGTATGGCAAGCAATGTCTGGATTAGACATAATTTCTCTGTGAATGCTTCCTGGTCTACTGGGATAACTATTCCAATGTCCAATATTTGTGGTGCAAAACTGTGCTCAAGGAAACTCTCTGTGCAAGTCTTTGTATAGAGAGCTTCTCAACAAAAGCAGTTTTGATGTGAGAAAAGATGTAGACTCAAACTGCAGTCACAGAGAATGTACATCAGCCTGAGTAGTGAAGATGCCCTGGTCAGTTTGTGGTTTTCCAATCAGGTCTATAAGGAACCCATCAATTTTTCTGTGTGTGTGTGTGTGGGGGTCTTTCTAGAGACCTTGTACCAGCTCTGCTGAATGACCTTAGAAACAAGAAACAAGTTTCTTCTACCTCCCAGGTGTTCAATCAACTGCCCAGAACTGGGTCCATGGCATTCTCAGCCAGGGGAATACTTGTGAGTCAGGTGCTTGCCCCTATGTAGAAATAACTAGAATTCCTCAAAGAAAGCTTTTAACATTAGCATTTTTAGGAAGGTCTGGCCATACTCAGTGTTTCTGCACAAGAAAAAGCAGATAAACAGCAAGCCCTAATGGAGTTTCTGTTTTTCTGGAATATCTTAGTGATGGGAGAATTTGGGCAATACAACTTGAAATAAATAGCCTTGCTTGGGAAAGCCATTTGTAATTCAAATATGGGGTCTGCTTGTATTAAATAGTTTAAGTTGGTTTTTTTTAATATTCTGATCTGCTTCTTTGCTTAGTGTGCTCTGATATTTTATTAGAAAGATGCAGTGTAAAATCACTAATCATAATCTAACTGTTCATGACTACCAAGCATGTTTTCCCTTTGCAGCAGAAAGGCCAACTGCATTTAAGTGGATGACTTAATGTGACTGCTAGCTGTATCCATCTTTGTATTCAGACTGGCTGATTGCTATAAATACAAACACAAGTTTCTCTGAATGGTGATAGGCTGAATGTCCTCAGTATAAGGGTTCAGGATGAGCCAGGTGTGCATCAGTATCTTTTGTTTCCCCTCCAACTAGATTTCCACAGCACATATGTATGCACCTTTTGGTCACAAGTCATATTTCTTTTTGAAATCTCCTTTCTTCTTGACTCTGTTCTTCACATATTTCATATTTATCTTCTGTGGATTTATAAAGGTGTGTTTATGCCTGAGTGCTGTTTTGGCTAAGAAGATACCTTTAAAAGAACAGTAAAAGCAGAGGGGCTTCCACTCTGTCTGCCTTCTGCCCATCCACCTTTTTCTCTTGGGTCATGTATGTGGCAGAAATGCTAGCAGCATCATGGATACCAGGGTAGTACTCCAGAGGAGAATGGTTTGGAACCAGAGACAAACTGTATGTGCACAGTACCTACTCCATACCATTGGTCTTTTGGGCTTTGTTGGGTGTGTTGGCACTGATGTCCCCAGAGATGGCCATTTTCTATAATTAGAGGCCTGCATTACATCTTTCCCCTTTCAGATGTGTTTCATGGCTGTGTATTTTGAAAAACTCAACAAGTAGCAGAAGGTGTTTGCAAAGCTTTTTCTGACAAGCCTTTCACTGAGCCTCGACAGCAGGATTTCCAGGTCAGTGCATACCATATATTTGTGTCTGGACACAGCTGCAGGTTGTCCTTTCATGCTGTCCCCACCAGACTCTGCTGAGACATTTTTATGGGTCTATTTTCCCTGCATTTGTCACTGAGAGGAATCAGCTGGCTGTGGACAGATATGCTTCATATGTGAGATCCCATCCTTACTGACTCTAGCCGGTTTATTTGTTGCATGTGTTCAAAACCCAGGGAGGCAGTGTGGTGTTCCAGGAAGGCTTGTTCCTTCACCATGTCTCAGCTTTCTGTGTTGTGTGCTAGCAGCAAGAGATGCTGAGAGCAAAGCTAGCAAACTGAAATGTTTTCTGTATACCACAGTGTTCCTCAGAAATTTCTTCTAGCTCATGAATATTTTATAGCTGGGCAATTTACTGTCTTGTGAAGAAAGAAAAATACTTGGTTTGGCTTTGAGTGTATAGAATTCTTAATTGTATGAGACAAAATTGTGGCAAATTTTCCAATGTTACCCTGGAAAGTTTTGACTTCTCTCTCTCTCTGGTGTCTACATATCCTTACAGACTTTTGTGTTTGAGTTTTGCAGTTTGGTCCTTGTGGTTATAGTGTGCCTGGGCTTTTTTCAGGATAAAAGTCCTGTTTTAAGCTTCTGCTAAGGAATATAATATGATTCCTTCCTGTGTTAGTGAGACACACATGTGAGGAGATGGGGACTGGGGGGAGAAGGCAGCCTTCTTGTGTAATTACATGAGAATATTGCAGTATGTGCATTTTCTGTAGGAGAATTTTAAATACAGATAAAAATAGTGAATCTGTTCCTCAAGCCTAGCATAAATGTTAAGTCTTCTAACTGAAATCTGTACAACAAATTTAAAAATCATTATTAGACCTTTAAAGCATCATAAAGATTCAAAGACAAAGAGGCCAGTTTGCCTCTTTAAATTATATGGCATTCAAGGATGTGTTATTTCAGGAGCTTTTCCAAGACACTGCACTGTCACAGCTTCATTGCTTCAAATGTCACTTCAAGTAGGAGCAGTTTTTATAACTACACAGAAAACTCAAGATGGTTTAATGGAAATTATTTCTTCATGTGTCAAAATGACCCCTTTGTTTCTCATTTTACTCTTTTGTTGCCTGCAGCTAATCTGGTTTTTGGGTTATCAGATCCAAGCATCTTACAATGCTGGCTCTAGCAGCGGCATTCAGCTGGAATGCTGCCTTTTGTTTACTGGTTTCACCAGGCCTCCAGTGCTTTCTTTGGTCATCTGGTGGCTCCACTAATGTGATTTGCACTCCCAGGCTCTGCAGGTAGTCATGGGCTTTTAAAGGGAATTAGAGGAAAGCCTGCCACCCTGGTTGTTAATGAATCCACAGGGTATTTTTTACTGGTGTTTTGTTTTTCCAGATTCTTTTCTCTGTTTTATGGTATTTTTCTTCTGTCTTCTTGGACTTCAGTTTCTAAAGTAGGTTTACCTGGCTGTGGTTTGGGAACATTCACTTTGCTTGAAATAGAAGTACCAAATCCTATTGGTTAGTGTGTCCATTTGGGGTTTTCTCAGGAACTGTAAATAAGTATGGAAAAAATAGATATCTACACAAATACTCAAAACTTCTTTATTACAATACACATTATACAAAGCTTGTTCTTGGTAATAGGGGATGTGGTAAAAAGAGACAAACTTCCACTTTCGTGAAAATTTTATTAAAATAGCAAATATTGCTCATGTAGGGAAATTGAAGTGTTTTGCTAATGGGGTGGCAGCTGGAACACTGAATTTTTGCAAGCACACCAGGAGAAGATGCAAGTTTATAAACACCCTCAGTGCAGTCTTACAAATGTGAGCCAGTGAAGGACATAGTCAAAGAAATATTCTATTACAGTTTTTACAAAAAAACAAGTTATACCGGAGAGGGTTTTTTAATATGAAAAGCATATGCACAAAAGAGGATATATTATTAAAACATCTTCTTTTCTGGAGCAAAGGAGAGTTTCAGACTCTGAGGAGTTAAGTTGAGTAGCATGTCAGATGCTGAGTAAGATGCCATTCCTTCTTATATCCACAACCTCTTACTTAAGTATCCTTGTGGATTTGAGTAGGGATTAATAGAGTGATTAGGGTTGGTTGGGGTTTTTTTTTCCCCAGATTAGTCTTGCAGTTTTGTTAGGGCCAGTATTTGGCTTGCACAGAAACAAGCACAATGTCAATGTTTTTGAAGCTTCACTCTAGTCTAATTAAGACTCAACCTCCCGTGGCAGGATGTGCAATGTTTTTATGTTTTCATAACATATTTTTCATCCATTTCTGTTGTTTTAGAATGGAAGAGAAAAAAATCCGTGATAAAAGCAAAATCTGAATAAGGCTTTGGAAATAAATGGGCCCTTCCCATGCAAAAATAGTTAATATTGAATCTATTTTTATTTACCTTAAGAGCGAGTCTATCTGTTTACCCAAGTCTGAATAATTTAGACTGGTAGGAGTTGTGCCACTGATATGTGGTTTATAGGGCTGGGTCTTAAGAGTAGAAGAAAGCTTTAGAAAGGTTGAAGTACACAAACATGTTTCAGTGCCCTTGCTTTGTGCTCTTCCACAATGTTGGTGCTGTGGGATTTATGTTTATATTATATGAGTGTGTTTATATGTTTTAATATACAAATTAATATCACAGCATTAAATTGTGTTCAAAGAATGTCAGTATAGTTATTGCATTGGTATTTTCACTTCAGAAAAAAAGAAACCCTGTAGAAATTCAGGTGTAGGGGTTTTAATAGTGGAAAATAAAGCAAGAGTGTATCGATTGAGTTTTACCAGGCTGACAGCAGCACTGAAGGTCCTCATGATGCAGAAGTTTGTGACCTCTCCATTGTGAAATCTCCATTTTCCTTCTATTGGTAATGTATCTTGAAGTACAGAAGCCTGGAAAATGCATCCTGGGTGAGCTAACACATTGATTATCTACAAACAGAAAATTATTTGAGCCTGTTGCTAAAAATGTGTTTGGTAGTAGTAAATATAAGGGATAGGCTTAAATCAGATTGTTAAACAAGTGTTCCATGAGCACAAATTTACTAAGGCAACAGCCAGTCCTTATAGGTATGAACAAGATCTGCTATATTTTCCTTTAAAATGCTAATTTCAGATGCTTGGCCATTTTGCTGATTCAGCTTCATCAGCTTTCTGGTGCCCAAAGATCAAAATTTTGCTTTATAAATGGTACTTGTGTCTGACTGAAGGAAATAAAGGGCAGTAAGGAATTGAGCAGTTGTTTCTAAAACGGGTAAGTATCCAAGGTTCATGAAAAGAAGCCTGTAGCACACAGGCACACCAGCAGGCAGATTTTACAGCTCTGTCCAGAACACAGAAAGAAGATAAATGATGGCCATCCCCCTCTCATTTTTGCAATGGTTCAACCCTGGGGTTTAGCTGAAGGACTTAAGGAGTTTTTGAAGTGCAAATAGACTGGTGAAGGGTAAACCTTTTCAGAGTTTCATTTAGATGGATTTTTTTTTTTCTGTGTGGATTTCTGGCACCAGCTGAGATCTGGAAAGCCACAGGATTGTTTTGTTTTTGATCAATCAAGCAAGCAGAACTTGCCATGGGGGTGTACATTCTCTGCATACATATTGATCCTATTGTGTTTAAAAGTAGTTAATTTAATCAGGGCTTTTTGAAACCTTCCCTGGTAAAACTTGCATTAATGAAGCTGTCATTTCAAGGTCATGTTTCAGTGTCAATAACTTAATGGTAATGACAGAAGTTACCTGTAAGTTTATTATCAATTTTAAAATTGCATTGAATGAGAGCTGATTTTGCATACATGCATGTAAAAATTTTCAGCTTCAATTGGAAAATGTGAATCTCATTGAATGAAAGATTTTCAAAGCAGTCTAGAGTTACCAAACACATTAATAATGACAGTTCTGATACTGTTCACTGGTGTTTGAATCAGTACCCTTGGTCTGCCCTATTCCATATGGAGTTTGGCTCTAGTAATCTATTTTGCACCTTGTCTCTTCCAGCAGAGGTTTTTTCCAAGGCCCTTTCTAGTAGCTTTGACCTTTTACTCACATTTTATCTTGTTTAAAAGCAGCAGCATGCAGAAGATGGATTGCATATTAATTATAAACACTTCCCTCTACTGTGATAAATATTTGGAGATAAAATGTGTAAGGGCTGGCTGCTTGATAAGATGCCCATTTGAGTGCACAGTACAGATTTTTTAAGGCATGATACAGTTTACTACTTTTTCATCCATATCTGCTGCCAAGATCTTCAAGTATTTTGGGTGAAAGCATTGTATATTTTCAAGCCTTTTTTTCCTGTGAGGATGTTAAGTGCAGACTTCATTATTTGCTTCTTTGATTTATTTGAGTTGGAAAGAACTTCAGAAAGTTGTTCTGGACGTGGTGACACTCAAGGTATAGTGGAGTTAGTGGATTCAGATACTGCAGCAGAATGTCCCTGTACATCCCTGAATCAATCTTCTCATTTCTTTACTTCTTGATAGTTGCAGTGTGCCTTGAACCCTGCCAGTTGCTGAGAGGTGGAAAGCAGAGTCTCTCACAAAACTTTTTCAGTTATATACAGTAACAGTCTTCTGTAGATTTTCCTGTTCATTTTTTTTCCCAGCTGAAGGGGATTTTAGCAAAGATTTCGGTGTCAGATCATTCAGGGGCTCAGAATGGGAGAGGAACTCTAAAGGTGGTCTGAGGCCCAGAGTTCGGATCCTCTTTAGGAAGGACTAGAGTGATTGTTAGTTTAATTTCTATGTGTTGAATGTCCAAAATGGTACTGCAGAATGGCATATTGTGGGAAAATGACCTGTATTAAAAAAGGTGTATTTATACATTACTTCTGCATTTACAGTCTGGTGGTTTGGTTGGTCTGCTATGAGAGTGCAGCAGAAACATTCACCATCAGAATAGAGACCAAAATTAATAACACAAATTAATAAATATGGCTAAATACAATCAATAAATAAATCTTAATAAGTCCCTGTTATGATTTTTCCCTGACTTTACACTGGACAGGAGATGTTTGGTTATCAGGCCCCCTATTTTATTTTACAGTTCTAACTTTATATTTGTACAACTCACATGTTCTCAGTTTCATGTACTGTAATGATGGTTATTACAGGAAGGGTTTGGAAACTGAACATGAGATGCTGTTTAAAGCTTTACTGAGAGCCAAGGAAATTCTTTTGTATCTCACTGCAGAGAAGGGGTTCTCAGCATTTGTGGTGTCACTTTTGCAAATATGTCACCAGGAGAAGCTAATATGACCTTCCGTTTTTTAAGCAATATTTTCTACCACCAGGACTCTTCAGCAAGTCCTGTTCCACTGACTGGATGGAGAATTTGGGCTGTGTTTCAAATCAGCAGTTTTAGCTCAGTCTTACACGCATAGAGGGCAGATTTTTGTTTAGGAACAGGCATCACTCCATAGCTGGGTATGTGGGTGTTGGCTGGAAAATCTATCATTCTAATTTAATTTTTTTTTTTAAGTGGTGCATGCTCAAATGTCACAACACTGAGGGGTTGTTACTTGCAGATCACAGATTTATCAAGCAGCTGTGACATTAAAGTAACCTTACTCTAACTTACTGGTTACAGTATGCATCTTTCAAGGGCACAGGCTTGCATGATGATTCTGAATTCCTGTGGAATTTAACTGAGCAACAGCTGGTCTGTAGGATGTGTAGATTTTAACAAGGTAATGTCTGTGTTTTGGCAAAGGTCTTGTGTGACCTTCTGCTGAAGCTGTTCCAAAGTGCCTTCTTCCTCCATTCAAGTCTGTAGGGGTCCTGAAACAGTATTTGTGAGAATTTTCTCCATTCTCTCTTCTCCTCTTGATTCTATCACAAGTAAATTCTACACAATTCTTCAATGGGAGGGGAAGAAAATAAAAAGGTCATCAACACTACTAAATACAACTTAAGATGGAAAGAATACTCTTTTTGCTTGTAATTGTGTCAGATTCCTTTTCCCCACAGTTGTTGGTTGGGGTTTTTTTTCACTTGAGAGAGGTTTATGGTGCTGTCTCTGCCAGGATAACCATGGCTCAGGGTTGAAGTTGTATTTCTCCCGGAGTTCCTAGAGGTGATGTTATCTTTTGTTCACTCGACAGTATGGTCATTCCTGAGAGCATCTGTCACTTCAGGCATTGTAAGATGGATGAGTCTCAAGTGAACTGCTGGTTGAAGCAAATGGTAAAAATAAGAAAAGACGTGGGGGTTGGGGGTCTTCAGAGGGGACAGACGACAAGGCAGTGCTGTTAAGAATCAAAAGTAAGCCAGACCATAGTGGAAGAAAGAGCCAAGATGTGGGTCACGTTAGCAGATCTCACGGGTCTTGGCAATGAAGATTGGTGGTTGATGAATTCTGAAGAGATCTTCTTGGCAAAAATGCTGTTGATTTGTTTCCTATTTCATTTGCAAACAAGGGAGGATAAGAAGGAGGTGACCTGGACATAAGATGAAAAACATTTTTTTTGGTCATGTTATGTTATATGGTCAGGACAAATTAATGTTGCCAATATTCAGGAAAAGGGTTAATGGTATTTTGCATGTCTTAAATATTGTGTGATTATCTGTCAGTTCTGAGTGGGCACATAAGAGTATAAAAAGCAAAGCAGCATATCAGCAGTTTAGCTTTTGGAAAAAAAAAAGGAAACTTAAAATTCATAGTTCATGGTATTTCAGAAGGTACTTGATATTTTTTAAAGAGGTAAGGTTCACTACAGCATCTCTGATTTAGCTGAACTAATTGAGTTAGACTTTTTAACAGAGAGAAAGTGGTGCAAAAACACATAAACCCCAAGAAAACTGCCTCAAATGCTGTGACAAGCAGATCCAAACCCCCCACCCCCAAGCTGAGCAAAGGTCTGTGTTTGCAAAAGCAGCCAGCAAAGGACAAAAGGCACTTACAGCCCAGTGCGTGTCAAGGTTTGGGAAGGGTCCAGGAGGATCTTGGCTTGAAAAATTATTTTGTCACACTGTTGGCATTGGTCCATAAGGGGAAGAACTGGTTGAAAGGCGAAGAAATTAAGATGATTAGAAGCTTTAAAGCTTCACAAATGGTGGAGTATCTCTCTTCTCAATGGATATAAATAATAGATGAAAGACTGAGAGTGACAACAAAGGCTCAGGGCCTTTAAGAGAATGTGTGCAGCCTGAATAGAGGTCTGTGGCCTAGGGCCAAAGGTCTTAGCTTTGAGTGTAATTAGAAGAAAATACAAAAATGTCATTACTAGCAGGTGAAATGTTCAGCACGTGTCTGAAAAATAGCAATTTCAGAGGCAGGAGCAGTTGGAATTGGATTACAGACGTTCTGCAGTGGCTGCAGCCCGTGCAGAGCCCTACAGTTTGGTCGGGGCTGTGCGTGTGCTGTCTCTGTTGTCCCTCTGGGGCTGTGTGTGCGTTGTCCCTATTGTCCCTCTGTGCCAGGGACGCAGTGCGGGCCAGCAGCAGTGATCCCTGGCCATGGAGTTGCTCAGTGCCTTTCTTCAGAACACGGCAATCCCAAAACCTTCCCTGAGCCAGAAGTGAGGGTTACAGCTGCTCTCCTAAAGAGCATGATTTTTAAAATTGAGAGGCGTTCAATTTGAAAACCTGGAGTTTGAATTGGTGGTGTCCAGCTGAGTTCTGGTTTTGCCAGTGGGCCTGTGCCTGTAGTCCCAGCTTTAAACCTTAAAATCCCACGTGCAAACACTAGGGAAAATTCCTTTAAATCTTTTGGCAAAATATGGTCTGTTGCTATTGAGAAACCAAGCCAGTTTGTCTGCCTAAGAAAGTCTTGTCAAAGTCCACTCAATGACAACTTAATTTAAAGCTTTTCCTGATGTTAATTGGTGTTCTCTACAGCCTTAGGTATTTTTGGAGTTATTCTTTTGCTTGCTAGACTATTTTTACCATTCCTTGGGGTACTTCAGGTGTATTTTCTTTTATTAAGTGCAATTTCTATTAGCAATGTTTTCACTTCAATATTTTTATGGAAAGCCAGATAGGAGAGCAACCATCTAATTCTGATTTAATTTTGAACATTGATCTCCAGGGTGGATAACTGCTCACTCATTTAGTTTGTTTCTTTATAAATAGTAAAAAAATAACTTCTGCATTATCATATCTTTTTTAATGTTTCTGCAACAGTTAAATTTATCACATTAATGTGATAAATTCTTAATCTGTCATATAGTGACTTCAGTGCCAAAAATGTGCAAATTCTGAGTTTGTACTTATGGTAGAATATAGAGAAGCCACCAAGCACTTTCAAACAAGTATTCCTCTAAAGAAAGATGTGCTTTTTATAGTCATTTGCCCTTCTTTTTTCACCCTAGACCAGGTTTCCACAAGAAGGGATTTTTGTCTTATTATAAATTATATGCTGGCATGAGTAATTCTGATTTTTCCTCCCTTTTTATTTTTCAGGTGTTCAGGAGTTTTAAACAACTTTGCAGCAAGGCTTCACAAACTCTTAGCTGCATCCTTTAATCATGACTGCATTTCAAATAGGTTAAAAGGAATCTGAGAAGGTACTGTACTTGCTTTTCCTAATAGACAATGCACTCAGTGTATGTTTGTGATCAGCATCTCTGCTCTCATTTCCATTGGCTGCATTTTAGGAGCTGTGTGGACTGTAAATAACGATTTTATTTTTGCTTCAGACATGTAAAATGTCCAAGTTCTTAAAAAAACCCCATGAAATCTAGTTCATATAATCAAAAAGCCTTCAACAGAGGGCTGATTTGTGCTTCCATTTTTTTCTTATACACCCACAACGAGGTCAGCTTCATTATTTAATGACACTTCTTTTGAAGCTGTAACAATCTTCTTCTGCTGTTTTACTTAGAGGCTCTGCAAATACCTAAGCAACTAGCTAAATATATGTTTTATGCACTTGGGGGGCGAATGTTTGTTTGTTTATTTGTCCTCTCGAAGGTTTTAAAACAAATGGGAAGAAGAATGCAGATCTTGGTAATGATTGGGCTAGATTTGTGCTTCCAACTGAGATTCTCACACGTCTTTTTTTTTTCCCCTGACTGCTGAGAGGGGGGAGGCTTGCCTCAGTACACAATATTGGGCTCGCATAGTTTCTTGTTGCATTTAAATAGCCAGCGTGCCCAGAAGGCTGAGGATCTATTCCTGCTTTATGACCTGTTGTATCCCTGGGGGCAAGGGCAGCCCTGAGCGGAGCCAGGGGGTCACGGCCACAGCCCAGGTTCTGCGGGCGCTTGGGGCTCCCCAAACCTGCCTGCAGGAGCGTTTTGCTTGGCAACATCTGGAACGTGGCGTAAATCTCGAAGAGGGGGGAACCTCCAGGATTTTGCTTCACCAGGTGCCAGGAGGAAGCAACATTAGCCTTTTGGATGGGGGGGAGAGGCAGATTCTGTGGCCCTGAAGTTAGGCTAAACAATTGCAGAGGTCAAAGGACAGCTGAGTGCGGTCAATGAGACACCCTGGGGTGTATTTTGTTACTTAGTAAAAGGAGCAGCATCCTAAAACCCTAAAGGATTCTCTTGAAAATCTCTGTTGTGAAAAGGTTTTATGAGTCTGATGGCAAAAAGTGCTGATTTAGCTAAGGAATGCTTTGCTTTTGTCTAAATGAAAGGCTAATCCTTACCAAATGTTGGCAGCTATTATAGTGCAGTCAATGCAGGTCTGAAAGGACAGTTAGAGTAGAAGTGTACTTTGGGATCCCAAATGTTTATCATTTTAATGGTTCTGTAACTGAAAAGATTTCTGAAACTTTCACCCTTTATCCTAAAATTTAAACCGTGAACAAATTATCTGAAAAAGTAATAAGTAACTCTTCACTATAATTTCAAAAAAAACTGTTCATAAGTGAACTGTGCCTGCCTGGTTGTTCTGTATTCCCTGAGAAATTTGCTTTTGCTTTTCAGGGTATTGCCCGGCTTAAAGCGTAACTTCCTTTAATCTGCTAACACTTATTAATTGGCTGAAAAAAAAGTGTGGGTTTTTTCCTGGTCTTGAGTAATTTTTACTGTTCTTGTTTCAATGCTCAGGACAAAAAAATAAAGAATAGGTTTGGGGTAATTAATTCCTATAATTTGTTTAGCATTATCTTTCTTTAAAAGGACAGCTTATTAACACTTAACATCTGTCATAGAAACAGATAAGAAATCAATGTCAGAGCCAAGACCTTGTAAATAACCTAAAAGGAAATGTAATAATGGCCGTCTTCGCCACAGAGGTGGTGGGGGAAGGACTGGGCATGTGGCAGAAAAGGTTCAGTGCTTTTTGTTTTCGTTTGGAAGGGGGGGTTGCTGCAAGGCACGACCCAGAGCCTCTGACTCGTTGGCCCTGCTGTCTTACACAAACACTCGTGGTTGTATTAGGAAGAAAAAGGTACTTGGGAGTCAGTGGTGGTGGTGTTTTTATAGTGACCAGCCTGGTGTTTCATTGTGATCTGTAGAAGAACTCTGTAAGAAGAGCAGAAAAAGAATAAACTGCATCATTTTCAAGGTGGGGGGAAGTGAACAAAGAAGTTGACAAGTTGGTTTGTTTTATTTTTGAAAGAAACCTCCTTGCAAAATACAGCTCTTTGTAGCGTTTAATTTTTAAACTCTTCAGAAGTACTCCATACAGATGCCTAGCATTGATTTATGTCAAGGTTAAGGCACCTTTAAACAAATAAAGTCAGGAATGGATAAACCTACTAAAATACAAATCGCCTATTAAACACAGAAGATGTTTGTATAGCATTCAGGTTGCCACAAAACTGACACATGTCCTGAAATTCTCCTGATAACCCCTTCTAAACTGATCAGGAAATGATGGCATGTGTTTGAGGGGTACACAAGGGAGCAGCCAGAGAGGACAGAGATGGAAGGTCAGGCTTTAGCTTTGACTTTCTAGGCTTCAGCTTCATGCTTTTGCAATAGGGTGATGGCAAATGAAGAAAGGATTAAGTGATTTATTTATCAATGAGATTGTTCTGGCTTCTGCTGTAGGAATTCAGTGAGAGGTCTGAGACTATTTTCAGCTTTATCCAAACAGACAATAACTATCACATTTTACATATATATCTATGTGGTATTAAGTGCTATATCTGTATAATTAAACTGCTTATAAGAGTACATATTTGAGCTGTAATGCTTAATTTTGTTTATAACTTCAGAATTGTACTACTCAGAGTACATAAAATAGGTTTAAGTGTGTTGTTATATTTTTTTCTCATCTATTGGAGAAAATTTTGTGTTTATAAACTATTTATTTAGCAGGAGTTTGGGTTTTAAACTTTTTTTAAAGCAGATTTTAGCCCACAGTGAGAATTTTATGGATAGTGTTTATATTCCACTGTGGCAACAGTCACAGAAAAATATTTTGAGTATTAGTTTCTTGAGTGTCAGGATTTACTGGAAGTTTTATATGCATGCCATCAAGAATGCATAGAAGCTGTAAATATTCCATGTTGCTGACTCATTAAACCATAATAGCAGCTTTGGGAATCAAGACTGCCTGTGCTAGCATGCTTATGTTGCATGTAAATTAAGTTCAGCCTGTAAACATCATTAAGATTTTGGGGAAAAAAGTACAGAAGTGTATCTAATGCCTCCAACAAGTCAAATATTTTACTACAATTTTTTTTTCATATAAGACATAGCCACCCCCCCTGCCCAGATTTATCATAGTGGTTGATGAGGTACATTACAGAACAATATAAGCATTAGAAATAGAAAATTATTTCCTTCTCCTATTAAGTGTTAATAGTATGTGATTTGAATTTTTGGATTTCTGTTTTGAGTAAAGATAAAGGTGGGGGGTTTTTTCCTAGACCTAAATGACATTGTATAAATGTCATTTGTGGGTATTTATCCCACAAAAAAACTTCTGAGATTCCTAAGTATCTAGAAAAGGTAGCTTAAATGTCAAAACTCTTCTTTTTTAGCCATATCCCTGGATACGGTGTTCAAGTGTTGTTCTGTTGATTGCCTGTTTCTTGCAAATTTCATCCTAACTAAAATCTGGGATATTGCAAATGGACCAACAGCAATGAGCATCTTTGATCTTAAACAGGGTTGCCTCTGGTAATTTTGGAGATTCTGGACAGAAGTTTGTTTATTTTACAGAAGAATTTGTGGTATTCTGGGGAGGGGAAAAAGTAGAGTCAGCTTTGACACATGACAAACACATGTTGTGGAAAAGGAAGAACTCTATAAAGTACTTTGCACTTGGTAGTTCATTTCCACTAAAATTATCTATGAGAAATTTGGACACAGTTTCCCACCAGCAGGGAAGTTGCAAAAAGATTGATATTAAATTGACATTACTTGTGGATTTAAGCTGATTGTTACGGTTTTGACCTATAGAGGGTTTTCTTGTCCATTCAGAGCATTGTTTCTGCATAGAAATGGCCATGAAAGCAGCTGGCTTTGCTGTGTTGCTCTTCCTTGTCTCTGCTGAAAATGGGCTGAAAGTGACTGCAGAAATGTTAGATGTGCCTCTCTATCTAGTGACTACATGGGAGCTTCAGATAAGAAGAATCTTGTTTGTTCCATTCTAAAACATATTTTGAGTCCAAAAGGGCAGAAGTATGATCATTTTGACTTATTTAAAAATGGTACTTTTGGAAGAGCTGTGCAGGTACATGCTCTGAGGGAACTTGACAAATATTTTGACAGAAGTCTCTGCGAAAGAAGAGGGGCTTGTTTCCACCTTTGCTGGCTCCTTTTTAGGGATGACTAAGCCTTGTAAAGCTAAGGAGAACTCTTGTCCAGGCTTGCCTGTTTTCAAACTGTGCTCTGGAGAGAAAAACAGTCCTTTTTCAGAGGATGTGAGGAACCAACAGCTTAGCTAACCTTCTATCCACGTGCATTAGTGAAGGCTAGTTTAATTACTTAAGGCTGACTTTATTTCTTCTTGATTATATTTTATTTTTAATCTAGAGATCTGTGTTAGGGATTCTTTCATTAATCTATTTGAAGAGGGAGAGGAACAAAACTTGATGTGCTTTTGGCAGAATTTTGTGCTTTACAAGTGAAGGAGAAGGGGGAAATGCCATGTGTGAATCACTTGGATGCAGGGTGTTACCCTTTGTACAGAGTCAGAGACACGTTCTGGCTGCAGAGACTTTTTCTTTTTTTTATTGGTAATCCTGAAATTACTTTCAAGTTGCATATTTGTAGAAGTGCCATGGTACATCTCCTGCCCTGCCAACTTCATGGGGGAAAAAAGTTTGCTTGCAGCAAAGGAAAGGTTGAAGTCAACAAAGTTTTACTCCAGGGCTTTATTTTTAGCCTGCTGCAGCTGTCAGAAACCAGAACATGGATCAGATAAGATGAATACAGTGGAAAAAGAAAGTATTAAGTGGGTATTTGTGAAGAATTGGGTCATCTTTGTTTGGAAAGTTTTAAGAGCCAATGTAATCTGTATTACCATTATGGCTATTATTCAAAAAGTTTTATTTTTATTAGCGTCAGTTTGTATGTGTTTCAAGAACTGAGAACTTTCAGAACCACTAATGTCTCTGCGAAATGAATAGTGATTTGTTTATATTGCTTGGCAATAAAAATATCTTTTCCTCTCTTACTTAGCAGCACTTTCACATGAGAAAACTTTAAAAATAAAAGAAATTAAAGAACATGGGGAAAACCACTTTTATTGTAGATATACATAATGAAAATGATCTTTATTAAGGATTTTCTTTTTAATGCTGTACAATCTGATGTTGAGATGAGTCAAAATGGATTACATTTTAGCTTCTATTTTCTGTATCTTAATAGGGATTTTTTTTGCTGTTTCCTATCAAGTAGTGTCATCTTGGTGAGCAGTCGTTAAAAATGTCAAGCATAAGTTTCTATGCAAATGGTACCTTCTGCCTACAATAAATAATTAGCATAAGCCGTGATGTTTAAAACTTAAAATTTTGCAGCCCAGTGTCCTAAGGATTTACAATAATTTACATGCATAAATAAATAATATATAAATGTATGCTAAGCCATAATGCACAGTCCTACTCCACAGTCCTGTTGAAGGCAGCATCAGGCAGGTGAATATGTAGAGTACTGAGCTCTGAAAGCAGATCAGGAGAACTGGTGTAGAGACAACTTGGAGGAAAAAAAATGAAACAGAAACAAGCTGAGCAAACTCGGTGGCTGGAAATTACTTCAATATCATTAGCTTCATATGGTGGTCTTTGTTAGTCCAGTTGTATTGAAGAGTTGGTCCACAAACTCAATAGATAAGGCATTTGAAGTATTCCTGAGATTGTGGGTGAAGTGCTCAGCTTCCAGGTACCCAGTCCTGAAGTGTTTAATAGATGATCATTCCTTTCATTTTCCCAGCAATGCCAGCTGAGATGCCATTGTGATTGCTTCTTTTTATGGCATTACATGGCTCTTTGGAAACATTGGTGAATTTGCCTTTCAGTTTCTTGGAATAGAAGCAACGGGGAAAAAAGCCCCAAACAAATATACAAACCCATAATAACAAATACAAAAACCCAAACAAAATACAAACAAAAATATAATTCCTAAAAGTCATCAATTAGTGATAATTACCAGCATTAAAATTGGTGACAAGTACAGACTTGTGTTTATTTAGAAAGACCATTCACTGAGCTTCCCAGTTATGGAATTTTTTTTTTTTAACTGGTGGACTATTAGACAGTGTTCTCTTGATATGAACATTAAATCATAATTAGAGACAAAGCTTTAAATTAATGGGTGCATCTGAAAATACAATTTACTTCATAGATTTTTGTAAATGACATAAATAGATTTTATATCTCTAATGCTTCTGAATAGTTTGTTTTAATTGGTAATTATTAAATATAGTTGTTAACTAATAATTTACAATAAGATCTGTGTATTGACAGAATATATTGAATGACTAAACACGTATATATATGAAAACTATATCAAAATAACAGTTTCAATTCAAATGTATTCACTTTGGGAACAGATATTGATTTTGAATACATTATTTGAGGAACAAATTCGTACTTATTTTATTATGTTAATTGCTTACATACTATATTAATTTTATCTGCTGTGTTATTAAGAGTGGTAGCTAAATTAAGTCATAGAATCATAGAATGGGTTGAGTTGGAAGGGACCTTCAAGACCATCTAGTTCCAACCCCAGAGCCTCACCACCCTCACAGTGAAGAATTTCTTCCTAATACTTACTGTAAATCTATATTATTTCAGCTTAAAGCCATTTCCCCTTGTTCTGTCACTTCTTGCCCTTGTCAGAAGTCTCTCTCCAGCTTTCTCCTAGGCACTAGAGGTCTGCCTGGAGCTTCCTCTTCTCCAGGCTGAACAGCCTCAACTCCTACAGCCTCTTCTCACAGAAGAGGTGCTCCAGCCCTCTAATCATATTCATGGCCCTCCTCTGGACCTGCTCCAGCAGCTTTACATCATTCTTAGTATGATGGAGACCCCAGAGCTGTATGCAGGACTGCAGATGGGGTCTCACCGGGGCAGAGCAGAGGGGCAGAATGCCCTCCCTTGGCCTGCCAGCCGTGCTGCTTTTGTCGGAGCGGGATGCGGTTGGCCTTTGGGGCTGCAGGCGCACATGGCTGGGTCGTGTTGCTCTTCTTGTCAACCAACACCCCCAAGCCCTTCTCCTCAGGGCTGCTCTCAGTCCATTCCCCATCCAGGGTGTATTTAGGCCAGGGGTTGTCCCAACTCAGGTGCAGGACCTTCATGAAGTTTTCATGGGACCACTTCTCAAGCCTCCTCCACATGGGATCCCTTCCCACCGCTCTCACCCCTTTGCAGAAGATTACCAGATTTTCAGGCACAATTTGTCCTTAGCGAAGCTCTGTTGGCTGTCACCAGTCACCTCCTTATTTTCCATGTGCTTTAGCATAGTTTCCAAGAGGCTCTGCTCCATGATCTTGCTGGGCACAGAGGTGATTCAAGCATAACTGCCTGACTGTATGAAAATGCAAGGTTGTTAGAAGAATAAATTGTAATTCATGTCTGCTACTAATTGCAAAATCAAAAATACATAGCAAAAATATGCCTTGATCCTATAGATAGGATTAAACATCATTGCTAATTTGGTTGTATTGCACTGGCATTAATAATGTGGTTAATAGTCCTGTTGATTTAGGACAGAAAATATAAGTGGGGAAAGCTATGTATGAGCATGCATGTTTTAAGGAGGAAGGCTGAGGTTTTCAAAAGTGCTCCTTGATTTATTTCTGCCATCCCTGCCACAGCTGTGTAAGCATATACTCCTTTTAAAATAATGAAGTCTTTTAACAACACATAAATTTCAAAATCAAAAGCGATGTTTGTAGGTTGATAACACTTTTTTTCCCCCACCTGAATGTTTTTCTATTGAAAGAGAAGTGTATCCCTTTTGTTAAGGGTGCATACTAATGTTCCTTTTCCTATGTATACTGTGAAAGGTCCCTGCAGCATAAAAGGATTTGCTCCATCTTCTACTAATTTATTTAGAAAACCCTACAAAACCTCCACAGTAACTTATCTGCTCATTTCATAACCATTTGAAAGGATTCCAGAAGCTTTGCAGTCAGAGTAGGCTAAATCCACATAATTAACTCCTGAAATCTTTTACTTCTTTTCCTTCATCTGCTTATTACATCTGTTTTTTTAGGAAATGGCATCAAATGAAGTTTGGAACATGCTTAATCTTAAATCACCTCAATCCTCACTAGAGGAATGTGTTGGTGCACTGGCTGCACCAGCTTTCCTCTCACTGTGCTGTAAAAGTTTAACCTATCTAGAATGCAGCATTTTTTTTCCTGAGTGGGATTCATAACCTGGAGAAAAGTAAAAGCCAGTGCCATTTTGTAAAACTTGACTTGAGCTCAGCTCACAGTGACTTCTGTACCATTGTGCCTCTCAGTGCATTCTGTGTTTGATTGTGGTTGTAAACTGCTCTTTGTGTGCACAGCTCTGTGGATAACACTGTTAAAAAGAACTAAAGAAACATTTCAAACTTGAGGTAAAAGAGATGAAATGGTGTTTCAGTGCTGTTTTTTGCTGGTTTTCATTTGCCAACCTCAATGTCACATCACTGCTAGTTTATTCTGTGAAGCTGAAAACTCCCAGGTCACTGAATTTCTAAAACTGCAATTCAGACCTAATTTTTGCTTTAAATCACGTGGGGGTGATTTGAAGTTCATTTATGTATGTTCAACTTAGTAACACCATCCTGCATCCAGGTGTTAATTTTACCTTTAGTACGTTTATTGTTTTGTGAGCTGTTCCTGAGACTGTAGGAATAGTGGGGTGGAAGGGATGGAGCAGTAAGAGCACAACAGTCTCCATATTAAAACCACTTGTGATTTGCTTTCTGTTTGATGTTGTGGGGAAACAGCTGCCCCCTTCCACCATCCTGCATTTGGCTCTGCAGTATATGCATTTTTCTGTCTCTGTGCAAGGAATTGTCCAAATCCCAGATAATCTGATGCAATACTCCAAGTACAGATACCATTAATTGAGCAATCAGAGAAATAACCTTGTCAGGAAAAAATATGTGTTCTTGATCCTTCCCATAACTTTTACACAGTAATAACAACATTAGACTCAAAGATGAGACTCTAAATAGTACTGGATACAAAAATACTTTTTAAAAAAATAAAACAAAAAATAAAAATGAGAGGAAACTGCACTGTAAATAGGGGAAATCCAAACTAATAATTCATTTTTTAATACACATTGTGAATGAGTTATTTTTCTGTCACTTGCTACATAGGATTGTAAAGCTTTTTTACAGTTGAGTTTGAATATCCCTAACGAAGACAAAACAGGGTGAGAATGTCCAAACCTTGAAAAGACTGTGAGGGGGGGAAAAAAGAGGTCTTACAGTGGTTATGAAGTAAGGTTTCTACTCCACCTTACAATCTTTTTTTGAGTCACACATAAGTCTTCCCCACTGAATGCTACAGTCGATGCTGTACATAGACTTTTGACTTTGAAGTCTGCACTTCTGGTGAGTGCATATACTTGTTATTGTCATTATTACCTAACATTCTTTCTGCTGAATGCATGTTCAGGGTACATCCTAGTGATGATGCTCTAATGGGAAAAAATAATACTCCCAGAACATGACTGAGAATGATGTAAACAATCAAAAACACTAGCTGTACCTGAAACAACCAGTTCAGTTTTTCTGCAGCACAAATAGATGCCTGCTCTCTCTTTGCCTGAGATAACCCTTTGAGATACAGGAGCTGTGCTGGGCCTGGCAGTGCCTTTGTGGAGAAACTTGCTTTCTTTTCCTTTGAAGAGAAACTTCTCTGTGGGGTAGGCCAGATCAGAAGCCAGATTATGTGTTTTGGAGAACACAATTACATTATTAGGTTAAACACAAAGTAAGGACTTGATAGAGCTGACTTAATGGAGGGTGTTTGCATCAGATTCATCATTCGCTATCAGGTAATTGTGAAATTGCTTTAAGCCATAACAACAACACTCACCCCCTCCCTCATCCTCCAGTTCGGTTCCTCTCCTTTAAAGTCTCTGGGGTCATGACCCACCTGGAGGCCAAATATGTGGTATCTGGTGTACTGAATGATCTGATTATATTTTTACTAGCAGAGCCTTCAACTCAATGTGCACTTCTGGCTTCCAAGAGTTATTGAGTCATGATGCACTTTTCAGAGATGACTTTTATTTTTGTTTGTTTGTTCTGGTTTTTTAATGTAAAGAAGCATAGTCACCTTTTTTCCTCCTTTTTTCCTACCTAAAAGTGGGTAGTGCTTACTGTACTTACACACTGCTGGACCTGGGCTCTGGTTTTTCTCAAACATCCCATGTCATGTCTCTGCACAGATTTTTTGAAACCTGTGTGATCACATGGAACAAAATTATTTGCTTGAATTGACAAGGTCTTTTTGTAAATTCAGCTTCTGAGTTTGAAGGAGTGATTAGAATTTCCCTGAGTCCTTCACCACACAGCAAAGTGATGCGGTGTTAAAATCAATTATCTTTGAAATTTTGCTTTTGTTATTTCCATTTCTATCTGCTTTGATAGAAGCTCATGGTAATCATAGTTTTTCTTTCCACAGTAAATGCCCATATGAATTGTTTTCTTTAAAGCTGTAGCAATCATCCACCCATCCATCCATCATCAAACCTCTGTGGTCAGGTTTGAAGAATTTCACAATTTCCTTGGTTAGAGGAATTTCACAATTCCAGTAGAGGAATAACAATTGCCTTGTTCGTGTGTCTTTGTAAGGAGACAGATGGCAATGTGAGGGCTGCCTTCCAGCTCTGTTTTAAGGCAGTTCTCACTCCAGCAAATCTCATGGTTAATCCTCTAGTTCAGTGCCACTGCAAAGAAGACTTGAAGTGGGTTTAGGAAATTCGCTTTGTAGAAGCACAGCAGCAATGGAGATGTGCTGGATGGTGTCTGAATCTTTTCAAAGAAGAATGCTGAGAGTGATAGAACCTGGAGGTGATCTAAATTTTAGGAAATTCCCCTATAATTTAATGTTTTCTTTCAAATTTAATTTTGAAATTATTCAATTGTTATAATATCTTCTAATCCCTGTAGTGAGTTTTAAGGAAATTAAATAAAATTCATCTGTGTATGGTGGGAAAATTGTTGTGGTAGAGGGGGAGCCTTAGAAGGAGTGTTGCCAAATTGGACCTCCTTCCTTGGTAGGCTGGTGGGGAAGGAAAAGAATAGCAGCTAAATACACATACACTTTGCACATACTAACATTCTGTAGAGTTCAATCCAAAACAGACCTTAAAAAGTCACCAAGAGAAGTAGGCAACTTAAGAATTACACTGGCATCCATCTAGTGGTGCAGGTAAAAGGAAAGGTGAGGGCTGGAATACTGAATTAGAGATGTGCAGATTGCTCATTGGCAGGAATCTAACCAGCTCTGTGCTGAGTTAGCTACAATTAGTGTGCAGGTAGATATGGAAATGATTATTTACCCTCTCATCAAACCTCCTGCCCACTGGAAACCTCTTGGTGCACGCAGGTAAGGCTTCAGCAGAGCTCCATGCCATGTTGCTGGGTGTGGAACAATGGACACAAGGGTGAGCCCTGATGTGCCAGAGTTGGCAGCATAAAAACAGGTTTGTGAGATCAGGGAGGAGCTCCTGAGTCAAGTCCAGCTCTGTTTTCTCAGTCACCGTGTCAGATCGGCTCAGATGAACTCAATGGAATGTCTTTCCCACATCCTCCTGAGCTCACTGATGCATCCGATGGGCAGACTTTTAGGAAAACCTTGTCTAAATTTCACTATAGAAAGCAAGAGGGGTTGGTTTGTTTTGTTTTTGCCAAATGACCTCATGTATGAATGTTGGATAGACATATTACTTGGGTAACTTTTTTAACAATGAGCATTAATTTAGTTATGTTAAATCATTGGCTTTGGTCGTATTTAAATGCAGATATGGCAGATACATGTCTTAATTAGAGAAATGTTCTTTGGTTTTGGTGGTTTTTTGTGTTTTTTTGGGGGGTGTTGGGGTTTTTTTTGGTTTTCTTTTGGGTTTTTTTGGGGTTTTTTTGGGGGGGGGTTGTGTGCTCTTGGTTTTGTTTTGTTTTGGGGTTTTTTGTTTGGTTTTTTTTTTTTTTGTAGGGTTTTTTTGTAGGTTTTTTCCCCCCTCCCTTTAAATTCCATCAATTTATTTGTCCCATAGGCTCTGCTGCCTCCTCCCCAAGCCCCCTCAGCACGTTTAAAGCACGTTCTCCCATCTCCTCTGCCGCTGCTGAGGTGTGCTCCCATTTACACTGTGAGGAGGAAAATGAACGATTTCCTAATTGCACCAGGCATTTAGGGGTCGAATCAAGTGCAGAAACACTTGATTCTAGTAACTCAAGGAGTTACTCCCTTGGATTGGTGCTCCTGGCTTTCGGGGAGGCTGGATCAAGCGCAGCCTGAGCCAGGCCGAAGCTCGCTGCTGGAGAGTCTTGCCACCTCCTCTCCCCTGCCGAAGGAAAAGCCCCTGCTCTCCCCTCCCCTCCCCAGCTCTATTGAGCTCCAAATGAGGCCCAGCTGCCCTAATGGCCTCAGGCCGTGTTAGGAGATCGGCTGCCCCGTGCTGTTCTCCGGGCTCTCGGCTTCCTCAGCTGGGCCCGCGGCCGCCGTGCCCGGCCCCATCCCTGGCATCGCTTCCTCCCGCTCTGCTGCCGCGCTGCAGGGACCGGAGCTGTGCTTCCCGAGCTTTCCTTTGCTCGGCATTCCCACCAACAATCTTGTCTCTTGGCAAGCTGGAAACATCCTCTGGTAGCATTAACCATTAACCATTTCTCTGGTAAATCTGTGACAATCTCCATCCGCAGGCGAGTCTCCTTGTGTAGATGCCAGGGAAGCAAATCAAACTGCCAGCGTTTTTGCTCTGTGTGTGCTATGCTTTATTAATAGCTTCCCATCGAAATGAAAATGATTGTCATAGATTTTATGCAACAATGGAGAATGAACAGACTTCATACAGATGTTGTGCTGTGGGGATTGCAAATTTTCTGATTCATGAAGTTTGATTCATTTTCATTATGGTGTCTTAATTAAACTCTTTTAATTTGAGTACAATCCTGAAATCTTACCTTAAGCACATCATAACTGACATAAACAGCAGAGAAATTAAATTTTATTGCATGAAATTTAATAATAGTCTGTTATGATTTCACTTATATTTGTGGAATTATCATCACTGATTTCAGTAAAATAAGTATTTCAGCCACTTAGCTGATCTTCGTAAATTCTTTTTCTCAAAGGCACCTGACAGGCTTTAGGCTACTGCAGCCTTAATCCTGCTTCAGTGTAATTTTTTTCCCTAACACACTTTGTAGTTGTGTGTTTGTATACAGTTCCTACCATTTCCAAATCTAATGAAAACATGTAGAAGGGAAAAGAGAATCTACTTATCTTAGGTATTTCATTGCTGAAATAGCAGAATGTTTCTGGTAAGAAATGGGTTTTTAGCTGGTGTTGTCTCTGGTTGGGGTAGAGAAGTGTAGTTGCCACAAAATTTATTAGAAGCCAGTCTAAATCAGAGATGGGGAATTACTTTCCCAGACCTGCATAAAGACTATGAACAGGTAACTGACCCTCTCTCCCAGGTTAGAGGTGAATAATTTGATTTTTTTCACACCTGTGTACCCAGTAGTGCAGTAATAATTAGCTCTTAGCGATTTGTCTCCACCAGCAGCCCTCAAAGGCTGCTGGAAGTGGCTGTCATGATTATTGCCCTTTTACAGGTGGCCCTGAGGACCTTGAGCAACCCACTGATAAAGCAGGAGTGGAACTGTAGGTTTTCAAAATGCCAACTTATCTTCTTGGCCAAGGTCTCTTCCTGTTTGTAGGGCTGGGTGACATCTAGTGAGGGGAAGTACAAAGATAATTTATAAGGTTTTGTACTTTTGTGCATATTGGTATAACTGGGGTAAACTTTTCTCTGTTGAAATACATTTCTCAGAAGTTGGATGATTTTAGACTGCTGTTTCTTTGGAACAAATGTCATTTGGTATAATGATCTAGCAAAGTGGAAAATTTCATATTTCAGTGAGTCTCCTTTAGCTCATTTTAAAACCTTCTGTGGCCACCCTGTTACTAAATGTTTAAATTTGAGTGTCTGTATCCTAGTGCTGGGTGCACAAATATAACAGTCTTTGGGCTGTGTGAATCCATCCAAGGAGAAGAAATTATCTACGGGTCTGTTTGTGCTTGAATATTTAATTAAGTTCCTAAGTTCGTCATTGATATAAACAGAAATATTAATTATAAATAAAGCATATTTTCAAATAAAGACATTTTACTGTAGTTGTTGCATGTGGTTTAGAATTTACTTATTTCTCTCTTTTTTATATATATATATATTGTTATAACTAGATCCTTTCATAGGTCAGACAAATGTAAATCGTGATATTACACTGAAGACAAGAGGTGAAAAGATTCTGAAAAGACAGAGAAACTGACCTTCCATGTAATTTCAGTTAATATGAGCAAGAGCAAAAATTCAAGTTATTAGATTTCTTTGTGTAAAGGTTTTCTCCAAATAATGGCATACTGACATGTGAAAAATCATGTAAAGACACTCTTTGGCAAAAACTGATGAAGACATTTTTTTTTGTCATGTACCCTTCTGTATTCCACTCTGAATATCCTAAAAAAGCCCAAATAATAGTAATAGATAATTTTATCTCTCCTCCACTAATTTTTTATGCCAGGCAGGTTCTTAAGGCTGTTGAGAGGCCATGTACTCAGAAGACACAGAGCAGTGTGTTGGAGATGTGCTAAAAGCTTAATGGAACAGAAGGATTCAGTCTGTTGGACTGAGAGAGAAACATGAACGTGTGGTGCTTGTTAGAGATGTTGTTTGCACAGCATATTTTCTTGCTAACTTTATATCACTGTCATGGATGATAGTAAGACCTCTGTCTTCATTTGTAAATTCTCTGTGCATGGGCATTCCCATTCCCTTACCAGCTGTTTCCTTTGTGGTTTTAGATCATGGGGAATTCATATGCAGGGCAACTAAAATCTGCCCGTTTCGAAGAAGCTCTTCATAACTCCATAGAAGCTTCTCTGAGATGCAGCAGTGTTGTCCCACGGCCAATCTTCTCACAGCTGTACCTGGATCCTGACCAGCCTCCTTTCCTGCCGGAAGGTAACCATGAAAGTATGGCACGTTTCAGTTGTTTTTCTGTGTGTGAAAAGGGTGGGGTGTGTTTAATTTAAAAAAAAGCAAACAGAAAGTGCACGACAGTTAATTGTGTGGCAAAATCTGAATCTTGGGCATCATTAAGGGGAAAGAATGGCATGCTGGTTATTTTAAAAGGAGATAAATGTTATATTAAAAGGAGGTACTGTTGAAAAGTTTAATTTTCTAGGTTATTTTTATTTTTACTATATTTTATTATTTTTACTATTTTTATTCTTCAGATGTGAAACCAAAGGTAGAAGAGTTGGATAAAGAGTTAGTACATCGCTATTCACAAAATGGAAACCTGGACTTTTCTACCAACCAAACTGTTAATGAAATGGAAGATGAAGAAGAGGATGAAGACATGTCAGATTCAAGTAGTCCACCAATCCCATACTCGCAAAAACCTGCCCCGGAAGGGTCTTGCACTACTGATGGTTGGTACCCTTTTTTTTACTGTATGATCTCCACACCTGTTTCTAGTGATAATGTGCACTCTCTGCAGTTACAAATTCTTGAGTTAGAAAGTCTGAAAATACAGTTTATAGTCAAAACCATAGATCTTGCAAGATAGGATTAGAAGGACTTATTTGAGGACATTAAACTTAATGTATCATTTGAAAGCAATGTTGAGGACTGGCTGTGGCATGTCATTAGTTTCTGAAAGCCCTTTTTTGTCTGTGGTTTTCATTGATTCACTGTCCTCAAAGAGGTTATCTGAGTTGGCATCAGTGTGGCTCCTTCTCAATCTATCCCTAAATGATTCTCAAAACATTGGCAAAGCTGGATTTAGTTGCTTCCATGGGCTGAAGGAAGAGTTTGGAAAAAGAAAATGGGGAGGACACTTAATGTAATTTCTGCTGCTGAGGTGTCAAGAAGGTTGGTAGTGGAAGATTGTCTGTTTTGTCTTCCCCATGTGCCTGTTGGCCATTGCTTCCTTCCCTGAGCTGTCCTGATTTGTTGTTGCTCAAGATGAGCAAAATTGTTGACCATACTATATTTGTTTGGATTTAAATGTGTTAAAGAAAGAACCAGGTAATTATGCATGTATCTATTTAGTCTAAGAAAAATCTGCGATTGGTTCATCTTACCCCAGAATTGTTCTATTCTGAAGGTTTAGCTTCCTCAAAAAAGGAAGATCTGCTCATAATTGTTAGATGTGCTTCTTGTTAAAACATCTCCCTGCTGACTTCAGACACCTGGAAACAAGAACTATTCCCACCAGATCCAAATGCTCTTTTTGACCTTTTATTCAATATCCTCCTGAATCGTGGAATTCCTTGTGCACAGTTCATCAAAAATTGTAACTTTGAAATGGTTTTGCACCTTACTGAAGTATCTGTTTATATGAAGTGATAGAAGTAAGGACCAACCGCTGGTAATTCTTTGACATTTCTAGGGGTTTGGCATTAGTGGCTTGTCTTGTTATCTTTGCCTTTTCCATTTCCAAATGCAGCTCACAGGAGCATATTTACCCTCTGTAACAGCATCCTGCCTGTTCCCTGTAGCAGAAAGAACAGAAGGGCTGGCTGGCTACTGTGAAAAGGTGGGGAATATTGTTGGGAGAATTTGTTATTCACACAGAAGTGTGGCTTTCTGTTCTTTGAAGGCTTGTAAATTTGAAGGAGGAGGGAAGGAGAAAGTATAAAACAATGTATTCCTAGGAAAGTGTTCTCAGTTGAGGACAAGTATCAATAAAGTCTGCAAAATCTCCTTTGGAGAGGAGGAGCAGTACTTCACATATTATATGTATGTAATATTAAACGTCTTAGTATGTCCTGGGATTGACCTTTCAGGGGCAGTTTTGTGTTTTGATTTTTATCTATAAGGCTTTTATGATCAAAGCACTTTAGAAAAAAGTTCTGTGTGTTACATATGCAGAATTTTAGGGTTGTTCATTACTCATTTTTAAGTTTACCATTGTGAGTTTACAAAATCTACCTTGCTTTTAGATGTTCTCAAGGAACTGATTTAAGAGAGCAGTGTTTTTGTATCTGGAAAAGGAAAGGAAAACAGATTTTTTTTTTCCAAATACTTCTGGTGATCTGTTAGGACAGTTTTGCATAATTGTTTAAAATGCCCTGGTTCCCAAACATTCACACTGCAGGCCATATCTCAACAAGATATTAATCTGATAGCTCATCTTTCATCTCATGAGTATGCCTTCCAGAGATGTAAGACAGGATCACTGCCATTGTTTGCATCCCTTATCTTACTTATTTAATTGCAAAGGTAAATAACATTATGAAGATGTTAAACAATACTGATAGACCATTTGAACTCACTGTATTTGGATACTTTAAACTAAGCATGTATTCAATTGCTTGTCCAAGAGCAAAATATTGGTACTAGAGCCTGCAGTTCATGGCTCTGCTTGCTGTAAAACCTGTTTTCCACCTTTTGGATCAGGTGGGATGAAATCTTTTTCCGTTTAAGGTATTTGTGTTGTTTGTTTTTCCTGAATTCAGGATGTGTGCCATAACCATCATATTATTTTCTGTAGTGACTTGAGCTTTTATTCAGAGGCATTTGTCAGTCACATGGCTGCAGAAAGTAGATCTTAATGCCTTTAGTTGTCAGCCAAAAAAAAAAAAAAGTATCTCACAAGTGCGTTTGTTTGAGATTCTTTCTCAGCTAGCATTAGATGTCTTAACTCTCTCCTTAGCCCATTGGAAAGAGCAACTGTATTTGCCACTGAACTTGCTATTATTAGTCAAGAAAGTAATTCACTTATTTTCAGGGGCATTGGGGGTTTGTTTTTGTTTCTTCCTGCTTAACAGAAATTTTTGTAACTGAAATTTCCATGAAAATAGGCTTTCAAGAAAAATAATTTATTTGTTTTCATATGGGTATCTCAAATAGGCAACAAAATTCTTGCATTATCAAGAAGCTGTTCTGAACCTCTTGCTTGCTGTAGCTTTAAAAGAGGCTGCTTCTAATTTGTGGAATAACATTCTATGCAAGCTGTGGGAAACACAATAGTATCACCTTTCTTTTGTTAGCAAATCCTCAATTTACCTGATGCTTAAAGAAAGGCCAAGGTAGTTTCAGAAGCAATTAGGTAAGGAGGTACTTAACACCTGATCAGTTACTGTGAGGTTACAATAGCGAGTGACAGTGACCCCTAATTCATATGTAATTCCTGGAAGCTAATTCCTTATGCAAATAGCCCATTTACTATAGTGCAGGAAGGGCCTGGTGCCCCACATGGAAACTACCTCTTACAGTAGGGAAAGGGAAGACAGATACAAGTTTCATTTCTAAGAAGATTCTAGCACTTGTAGTCCTTGACAACTGCGGGGATACGTTTTCAGGGAGACGGGACTGGGTTACTTTAAATGAAGTGATGTTGGAGAATGCACTCAGAAGCAAAAACTAATGCAGAGAAATACAGATGTCTGTAAAAGCTGTTAATATTTTAATTTTTTGGTGACTGCTCCTGGTATTTGCAAATCTTTAATTGAAATATAAGTGCCTGTCCTTATTTGAAACAAAGCTGAGATCCTGTGAGAACATGTTGTTTGTTTTGGTTTTTTTTTTCAGTAGTTCAGTTACATGTCGATAAAAGATTTCACAAAGAGAATTTGGTTTGGTTTACTGACTCGTGTTTTCTTCTCTTTGTACTTACATTTTCATAAAAGGTTCACAAGTAAATTAAAGTGCCAGTCTTTCTTCTTTAGAGGAAATATTTTACTGCTGTTTGACATAGCAATGTAGGTGCCAGCACAGTTATAAATGAACAGCTATGAAATGTAAATGGATTTTAAATGTTCTTAGACATTGACAGCACAAGTTCATCTAGTACTGAAACATTATGTCTTGTCTTTCCTAATGTGGAAATTATTATTTCTAACAGATAATTAATTACCAATGCAAAAATCATGCAAAACAGAAAACAAAAGAAAAGAAAATAAGGTTGGGATCTCTGTGGTGCTTGCTAATTAGAAAAAGACAATGTAACAGGGAGAGGGTTAATCCCCCCTTCATCTCCCCACAGTTACTTGCTTCCAAATCAATGTATTTTGGGTGGAATTTCCTCATTCAGTTTCAAAAAGGAACAGAAACTTAAAAGAGTGCTTTTCAGCCCTAAAAGTCAAGGGAAAGAAGGATAATGAAGGGCTCTTGAAGTATACCATCTGCATGTCTTTGAAGGAGAATTCAAACCTTTTACTGCACAGGAGCAGATTTGCATCCTCTCCATATCTCCTGGTGGAAGTACCAAGCTCTGCAGCCCTCCCTGCTTCTCCTGTGGCAGCTGTTCAACCAGCAAGAGAAAAGTTCCTGGAGGCTCTGAGGGTCTGTCTGTGCTGCCTCTCATGCCCACCCATCGGGATCCCTTTCCCTCTCAGAAGGGGAGCCAGAGGAAACCATTTGGTGTCAGCCCTGTTTATTATCTCACCACCTCAGCAAACGAGGTTTTGGCAGTCGCCTGCGAGCTCTGAGCTGGTGGCTGCTTTCTGCCGTTTCTGGCAGAGGGGTAGAGATTATAAAGGTAGTGAATTTCAGCAAGATTTGTGAAGTTCAGGAGCTGCTTGGATGACATCGGTGTCCCCAAACTTAAGTCCCCTAGGGCAGCCAAGTAATTATAGCTCTCTCGCAGGCTGAACATCACAGAGGCATGTGCTGGCCAGCCAGTCTGCACATGCATACCTCTCTGATCCAGAGATGTCGCCAGCCAAAGCAGAAGAGGATGCCAAAGGAGATTGTGAAAGGAGGGAGAAGGGGGAGCGTGCAAGGGGTCTGGGAGCACTGGCTAAGTAAGAGATGATACTGGGGTGAATCGTAGGTATTGCTTGCAGATTCAGCTACGTATCCTAAATGGTAGGAAATATTAAGTATTTTAACATCTACAGCCTCTCAGCTAAGAGGCTGCTGTTCCCATGATAGCAGGCTGTTACTGAATTGTGCTTGTAAACTTGGTAAGATGTTTTTTCTTAGGGCTCTCCCGTACCTTCTTCCTTGAGGACGGATGCAGAATGGTGACACACAGCTGCTCAAAGCACAGCTGAAGCTGTTTTGCTCATAGCCCACATAAAGCTGAGTCTTTTCTTCCACCTGGGATGTCGTGCAGCGCTGTTTCACTTCACTGGGACATCAAAACCCACAAGCAGCCCAAGGGGCTCAACGCTTCCCATGTGATATTCACCCTTCCCAATGTTGCATGCTCCTTCAGAAAGCAAGTCTGTGTTGACACACCATAACACTGACAACCTTGCTTGTGCCAGTATTGCAAGCAATTCCTTCAAAAGCCTCCTGTTGGGCACCATTTGTGCTTCTGGGCATTTCCGGAACGTTTTTAGGTAGAGACTGGGCTAGAAGCTAATTGTGTAAAAGCACGGGTTTAAATCTGTGTTGAAATCTTACTGCACTTGCTGTTTCATAATCCTTATCTTCAGATTTCCTGTTTGCCCACATTGTCAGCAGTGGGCAATTTTTCTGTTTTAAATCTAGATGTAAAGTGGTATTTTCTAAGCATGTCAACTACTCAGGTTTCACTGAATGCCTAAATATTTAAGGTTAGTTTGAAAATTCTGGATTTAATACCCAAGTGATATAAACATTTGAATAAGCAAATTTTATTTTGAGTGTAAGGGGCTTTTCCCCTGGGTTTGTCTGCAACTGTTTTTCTAAATTACATGAGAAAATCTAGATAATACTTACCCTGGTACCTGGCTTTCTACTTGACTATGATCAATATGTTTTTAGAGAACATGCCTTAAGAGAAATTTAACAGATTAAAATCAAATGGCACCTAATCAGAAAAGAACTAATTGTGCTTTAAATATACAAATTTAATATTTCTCTCCTAAAGCATATGCAAGTTTTTATTGATAAGTTATTGGTATAATCCACTGATTCATACATGAAAACTTCAGGTGCTTCATTTCAATTCATTGCCTGGAAAAAGGTGTGTGTGAGGGGTGCATCCCAGCTTTCCATGAGCTGCTGCTGGAACTGAGTTGATTGAAGAACTGAAGAAACCATTCAGCCAAGAACTGGTTCAGCAGATTGTGAATGTAGGCACAAGACTGAACCTGTATTGGACCCTGTTTTCAGCAAGCTGCTGCTTGTGAGGAAATTCATGCAAGCTGATTCTGTGCATTCCACTTTGCACATGCTCTGTGCCTGCTACAGTTCTGAGATAAAACCAAAACCCATTAACTTCCATAATTTTTGCTGAAGTTACTACAGGTTTTGGCCCAAGAGCTAAGAGCACAGACGTGTATGAATAATGGCTGAGGTGGCTTTTGGTTGAGCTGTGATCACATTTTGTTACCACATGCTTACCCAAGATATTCCTCCAGGATTTTTTTTTCTTCCT
Organism: Passer domesticus; assembly: GCF_036417665.1. Lineage (NCBI taxonomy): Eukaryota > Metazoa > Chordata > Aves > Passeriformes > Passeridae > Passer > Passer domesticus. Next base: position 113,947,064 of record NC_087474.1, read on the forward strand.
TAAAATTTCTGTGACAATGAATAATATTTACATGAATAATATTTTAAATCAAGTGTAAATAATAGGTATTAATAGCTATTGCAGTAAATTCAACTTCCACAGTAATCTTGATTCTTGTGATTGTGATTTTCTTTATTTATTGTTTATTTAGCCTGGACACTGCTCTGGGTTGCCTTGCTATGCTTTTTGTGTGACCCAGCCTGCCACCTGCTCACTGAAGGGCATAGAACAGCAGAAACTCCCTCAGGTCCCCATTTTTGCCCACTTCTGCTGCTTTAGCTCTACATTGATTAGAAGCCCAAGAGGCAATGTTATGTCCTTATTTTGTGGGCATATGTGTGTTTGAGTGGGGAAAAGACTAATTGGGGACTAGAAAGTCATGCCGTACACTGAGACTTCAAGAGACTCAACTGGAGATGTAGCAAAAACATGATACAGGTGTCTAAAACTAGTGAATTATTTATTTGCCGGAATTTCTAAATTGTGTAGAGAATTTTAAAATTATATATTTAATTATTGTAATGTAATAAAATAATTTTTAGTAGTCACTACTAAACTTTCATCAACAATTTTTATCATTTTTTGTATTACTTAATGGTGTTTATATATCAATTCTAGCCTTCTACAAGCAACGAAGACAAAACAGTTTCTCTTGAAAAAAACTGTAAACTAAAATTTGGCAAAGAAAAAATAATCTTTGGCATGTTTTAAGAGCTGCTTTCTGTAATTAAACCACAAGCTTATCCTCTTATTTTGATTGTTTTTGAAAAATTGGGTTTTGGAGCCATTTGATGTCTAATGTTTGGACACTTAAATTTCTTTTGTGCCTGTATATGTTCAGCATATTTAAAATAATGAAACTCTCAGCAAGTGGTTGTGATGAGATGCTATCTCAATTTCCTCTATTTCCCTTGAAAAGGATATATTAAAATTCCAGTTACAGTATCAAGTTGTGAAGCCCATTTACTTTTGCAACTGATAAAACAAAGAAAATTAAATGAATTCTTCTGAAGAGCTATCATTTGTTTTGCTTTGTTTTGTAGGTTTTTGTCAAGCAGGCAAGGATTTACGGTTAGTATCTCTGTGCATGGAGCAAATTGATATCCCAGCAGGCTTCCTGTTAGTAGGAGCCAAATCTCCCAATCTTCCTGAGCACATTCTAGTCTGCGCTGTTGACAAGAGGTTTTTGCCAGATGATCATGGAAAAAATGCACTTTTAGGTAAGAGATCCTTTTTTCTTTGTGCTGTAATAATTCAGAGAAAAAAAAAAAATCCAGTTGAAAATTATCTAATGTCATTTCAGCTAATAACCTTCTATTAGAAATATGTTGAGGAGAGGACTGACTTCATTAAATCAGATCTGTAGATGAACCTGCTTTAAAAGCCCATTTTAAAACAAGTCCCTGATTCCACAATTAATCACAATTGAATCTCCTAGGTTTCTGTGTGGGCAGAAGTCAATTGCAGCCCTGGCATTCTAAATGTGAGCTATCCATACTGTTTATCTCAGCTGGAGCTTACAGCATTTTCATTTAAGGAGAAATATGCTCATGCAAGTACAGAAAATGAACTATATAATTTTTTAAAAAATTTAATTAAGGGATGTTTTCTGCCCTTGGCTTCACCAGGATCATTGTTCTCAGTAGAAGTTCTGGGAGCAGTTTGCTTCCCAAAACCCAATACACAGAGACACCCTGCCCCACCTTTTCCAATTATGTCATAATCTGTTACATTTATGAAGTTTAAAATTTTAGTACAACAATGCCTCTTGGTAATTGAAGACAGGCCTATGTGCACCTAGATTTCCTGCTTGGATCACAACTGGTACACATTTTAACAAGCTAGTAGAAGTGATTGAATGTATTTTGGCTCCTTTAGCCTGTTTTGAATTTACTCTCTCATTTCTCCCTCCAGTCATTGCTCTGCCTAGGATATATTCAGAAAGACCTTTCAACAGAAAAGAAATTACAACAAAGGATAAATACCCTGATTTAACTTCATTGCTCAAATTCTGGTGCAGACCACCAATATTTTGTGTAACTATTGGAAGCAGCTTTGTTCTGTGCTTTAACATTACCTCTCCATTAAATCCATTTGACAAATCCATACACAGCAAACCTTTGGGCCTAGGGCAGAAATGCCCCTGGCCTGAGTTAGAGCTGTGGTGTGATGTGCCTTCACTGGGCATAACTGGGGATTTTGGATAACAGGGTACACTTCGGGATTCAGAGGAGCTTCTCCCCTGCTAAGCAGGGGAAGTGTCAGGAGCTGACCAATGAGAACTGATAGGCAGATGGTGTTTAAACCTGATTAAATGTGGTACTGCTTGCCTTTGTTGGTAAGCCTCCCAGCTTTGTATCCATCCATCATCTCTGGTCTCATTTGTTAAGGAGCCTGGTGACTCACACCTCTGGCATTGCTGAGGTATTGAAGTGCCTCCAGGCTTCTGTCACTGGCACCTGTGAGCAAAGAACTAACTTAGTAGCTCTGAGAGACCCTGGTTACTCTTTCTGAAAACTGTGGAGATGCATCAGTAGATTCTGTGGGCTGCAAGGGAGTAAAGAAAGAATGATGCTGTCCCAGGAAAAACAGATGAAGAAATTTGCATCTTGGCGTCCTCATCAAAGATGATAATGAGGTGTAGTAAGGCTAAAGACAATGGCCTAATTATTAAGAGTTTTATGGATAAGGTGTTTTGTCAAAAACACTGAATATCTTTGTTATAAACCCGTTATTTTGGCTGATGTGAGTGTAGGAACCAGCATCCTCCAAGCTGTTTGTCATTGTGAAAAATAAAGATAGTAACAAGAACGAAAAATTGATTCTCTTACAGATCTTGAACTTACTAGTAAATGGAAAAAAACCCAGACAAACAAAAATAAAGCATTTCCACTACGTATTTATCTGCTAGCACTTTTATAAATCATTATTGATATTGCATAGAAAATCTGTTTCATTAAGGGTTGAAAACAGTTCAGAGACAAGTGGCATGACAAGTAAGACAATGGGACTTAACTGTTCTGCATTAGATAATAGAGGGCTGAGTCAAACAACAAAGATTTTAAGGCAGACCCATTTCAGAACACGCCCTGTGCTTTGTTCTATGAAATGTTACACTGGTGTCATCGTTATGCCAGATTCCCATTAACACAGCTGTGAATGACACTGGAAATCAAGGCTGCTCATAATTCTTAGTCTGGATTATGTCCTGCAGACCTCAACTCAAAATTTCACCCCTTTCTGTGAAACATGGTGGCGAAGGTTGCAGAAAAACAGTCTTTGTCCCTAAAATGGTTACTTTCTTGAGAAGCTGTAGGTTTTTAAAATTATTTTGAAGCACTCCTAACTTTGGCCATGCAAATCTTGATGTCAAGTGATTGCTTTCAAGACTGTAATAAAATGTAAGGTTCAGCTTACTTGGAAAGTATTTTGTGTAAGAAGCCTCAGGGAAAATTTATTTGATGGTAATTTTACTCATATGAAATTGCTCTGATGAATTAGCCACTATTTTGAGAGAGATGTCTGCAGTTTGGAACCCATGTTTTTTTAATAGAGAAAAAACAGCCTTTTTTTTTTCCTCATGGAAATTTCCTAGTGTGGCAACATAGTTCTCCCCTTGTCAAGTAGTTATTCTTCTCTGAGCTGTGTAGAGTGGAAAACTGGTGGTAGGATTTTGACATGAGTCAGTATGCCCCAAAGAGATGTAGCAGTTTCAGAAGAGCTAAGACTGACACACACGTGCTGTGTCCACAGAAGCTGGCTGGCTGGAGCCCTCCAGTCCCCTGGAGCTGGGTGTGCAGGTAGGTTTAGGTGGCCTTATTCCTAGCTGACAGTAAAAGACATTTAATTTGTTTGTGTGTCTTCTGCTTCATTCTTTCAGGATTTTCTGGGAATTGTATAGGCTGTGGAGAAAGAGGATTTCGGTACTTCACAGAGTTTTCCAATCATATCAACCTGAAATTAACCACTCAGCCAAAGAAGCAGAAGCACTTAAAGTACTACCTAGTAAGAAGCTCCCAAGGTGTACTGTCAAAGGGACCCCTTATTTGCTGGAAAGGTAATTAAGATGCCCATTCAATTTTTGTGGTTTTTGCTGTTAGGGGTGATGTTGAATGAAAAATTGCAAGTCGCTGTTGAAAATGTATGCATTCAAAAGTAGCTGCTTGAAGGGAGAATTCTCACTGATTTCACTGAAATTTGGATTTTGCCAAAGAAGTTAAAGTCTTAATAATAACCCTCTGATTGTGAACCCTCTTCTTTCATCTCACCATACTTTTGGTGGCAGACCTAGATCTTCCCATCTTAGAGTGTGCAGTCATCTTGGTAGAAGAGAAGAAGCTACTCAGTCTGATGATTCTTTTATGTGCCTGAAGCAAGGTGACTCACAGCCAGGGCTGCAGCATTGGTTTTCCACTGATATCCATCTTTGCAGGTGCAATCCAATCTGTCTCATGCCTGAAGATAGCTAGCATGCTGTAAGATTAAGAAATCTCAGGGCATTGATCTCAGGAAAAGAAAAGACTTAGATGGTCCTGCCATTTCCAGTGTTTTAAACTTGGTCTTACCTTCTACCAGAGCAGCCTGGGTGATATTATGTGCTACAAGAGGTTGCATTTGTGACCTCAAGGCAAGGTAGCCAGGGGGTCTCTTATTGGAGGATTTTAGGGCAGGGTTTTGTAGCTAGAACCATGCAAGGACTCAAGGAAAGAGTAGTTTACCCACTCACTGTCAACCAAGCTGGTTTACGTGCAGACTACCTGACCTTTTCATCTGTGATCTCACTCACTGAAGACAGAATTTGATCTGGCCCCTGTTGTTCCAAAATGTGGATGTGAGGAGAGGGGAAGCTCTGCAGGAGAACTGACAGACATCTGAGGAGTCACATCCTCATGTGAATAGCAGCATGACACCAGAAAGAGATGGTTATCACCAAGATGTATGAGTGATTATAGTTTGTATCAGTTAGTGGTTCAAAAGGATCCTGGCTTCAGCTGCTTTTCTCTGTTACAAGGATAATTAACACTGCTTTAGAGTGCATGTGGCTTTTCAACAGCATTTTTTCACAAAAATGACACAAAGATTTAATTTGGTAGTGAAATTCCAAATAAAGACAAAGGAAGCCTTATTTTACTTCTGGAATATTTTTTCTGAAACCCCTCCCTGATGCTCATGCACTTGGAGTTGGTGTGTGTCCTGGTAAATGCAGTTGGGAGTAATGCACATGTGGAAGAAGCAGATACTGGTTCCACTTTTGGTTATATGCTAATTGTACGTGTTCTGAGCACCCATGAAAGTTCAGAAAATCAACCAAAAGTCAACCTCATGGGCATTACTTTGATAGGTCCTATCCCCATATTGTCGCCATCCATCTGGTAACCTTTCACTCTTCACTTACATTATAGGTCTAATTAGAAGAAGAGTGCTTTTAAATGCTTAAACCCTTCTCTTAAAACAAATCCTGATTAGATCTCAGTTTAAAAATGGATTAATATGTGATTTTCAAGGTGACTTTCCCCTCCCTCAACTCAGTTATCATTCAGACAGACACTAACAGCGCTGAGATCTCCCTGAAGGTTTGTGGAAGCATATTAAAAATCTGGGTCTCAGCACAATTTCTCCTTTTAAAGGGCAACATGTGACGGTTTGTATACAGGTTGTGCCACAGAAGTCGCTGAGTATTTTCTGGGACATGTCCAATACCTTAAAATCTGTTGGAAGCTGTGATCTGAGGGCTCTTGCCATTTTGCAGCATCTGGTCTGTATTTGCCTGGCCCCCTGAGTGGCCCCCAGGGAGGTTTTCTTAATTAGAAGACAAAGTTGACAAAACTGTGAATCCGTATTTTCGTTGAATGCTGCCATTTGCCGCTGTTTGTTGTACGTGCTCTGTGTGTGCTCTTAACATTTTGTCACCCTTTGCCGCCGCGTTGCTGGACTTTGCTGCTGGAAGGAGGCCTTGTTAATATGTACTGTAGCTGCTTCATTTGCAGAATGTAGAAGCAGGCAATCATCTGCTGCTAGCCTCCCTGCTAAACCAAATCCTTCGGTGTCACCGTCCACGACCCCAGAGGGTGGATCAGCTAATGGATACAAGTCAGGGTTCACTCAGACAGGTAGGAGCTGAAAGTGCTGTAAAGATAACCATTGGGGGTGGTAAGTTACCTCAGACACTGGTGGGTCAGGGATGCTGTAAACAACTGGGTATTTACCTTGAGCCATGTATAGATTACACTGGAGAGGATGCCTTGCAAAATTTGCTTTGGCAAAGATTAAGACCCAGGTGAGGGTGAAGGTTAGATTAGTCTCAAAACAACAATTGATGTAAAAGTATTAAACAGTCTTTTGATTAATTTATTTAGTTCTGTGCTTCCTTGTTGAAACCTCTTTGTTTCATTAATTTTTTTTTGTGCATCTCAAAAAACTTCAATTACATGTTTGTAGGGGAGTGTTTGCTTACTATATAAACTAGGCTATTTGTCTGGTAAAGGAGAATAATCTCCTTTTAGGGAGAGGGAACCAGATGTTATTTTATTTACTTGCTAATTTCCTTATTTATTTAATTTTTTTGCATGCAAAGCTGTACTTAGAATTGCAATTTGCCCTTATGCACACAGTGGGTTTTTGTTGTGTGAGCTAACAGGTCTCTCACAACTATTCTAGAAAGTTATTAATGATATCCTTAAATAAGGGGAAAATATAAAAATCAAATAGACATTGACTGACAAAGAAGCAGCATCTTAATATAATGTATCTATTAATTTATTGCAAGTAGACAAAGTGCTTTTGTTTGAGCTTTCTTCCTCATTGCTTTACTGCAGCTTCATCTATGCTGTTGTATGTTTTTGTGTCTGTTTGTGCTATTTCTTGAGAAAGTAAAAACAAGAGAAAATGGCCTGTTAATTGTTATTAATTGATATGAATGTCCAAAAACACATATTTCTTTAAAGGAGTATGAAATGCAGATAGAAAGCAAGATGGTTAAAATACTTTTTACACCCAGAAAGTTTGTCAAAAGGAGTAATAAACTGCTGAACACGGGCATTCATATGAGAATATAATCACTGATTAGTATTTTCAGAGATACTTCTCTCAAGTGGTTGCCCCTGTCTCTGTTGAGGAAGCTAAATGCTTTAGGCTTTGGGTAAAATTAAATGATAGTGGGGTTAAAACATATCTGCATTTCATTGCATGATGCCTTGGCTTCCAGATCCAGGCATGAGAACTGTGCAGATGCATGAGAACCTGTTTATTTGGAGCAACAAGAATTCTAATATTTACACAGCTTTGTCTTCTATTGTATCTGCCAAGTTAATAGATACACCTTTTATATACGGCTTTCTCCTTATCACTCCCTGCCATTTTCAGCCTGCTTGGTGTTTCTGTGTGTCACTGTTTGTACTCCCAGGTCATGCTCCTCAAAACCTTTTCATCTCCTTCTGCTGTTATCTCCTAGTGAAGATAATGCCACATACATACACATGAATCCCCTGTGACTGGGAGAAGGGGGGAGAGCACCTTTTATTCAGTGGCATAAATTCTGACGTGTCACCTATGATGGAGGGCTTTTCTGGCTTTTTCTCTCCTAGATTCTGCATAGCTCTTTCTACTAGAATTTGCTTCTAGGTTGTTTTAAAACAGGACTGCTTATTAGCAGGTTGTTTTCAGCTCATCATCAGCCCATATCCCCTTTTTTCTTTAAAAGTTGTGTAAATATTTCTGGTGAGCAGTTTATTCTCTGAGTTCTGTAAGATAAGTGTAGGTACTTATGGACATACAGTATCAAAAATATTATTTTGGGCAGACACTGGAGGGGAAAATTCAATTCATGTGTTAAGGAACTAGAAGCAAGGCTTTACAAGAGAAAGATGAAGAGTTTTGATAACTGGTGTTTTAATAACTGTGAGTCCTGCTTAGGTAACAGAGTGCAACAGAGTGGTGTTTAGACACATACCAGCCACATCCACATTCACAGATAAAATTTCAAGAAAATGTATTACAACTAGAGATGGGGGGAAAAATCCCCAAAGCTTCTGGACAGTTTACTTTAAAGAAACTTTACATATTTGCTACATCATATTTAATGGCAGACCAGTGTCTCCCTCCAAGGGCCAAGACCTGGTAGTCTATTTTGTTACCCATTCAGCAAATTTCCTCTGAACCTGGACAAGATTTTCTGGTGGGGCAGCAGCAGCAGCAGAGGCTTCTGTGTTTGTTCTTCATGTCAGTTACTCGGTCTGGCAAAGAAGAGCTTCCTCCCACCCTCCTTCACCAAATGGTGTGTGGCCTGAGGGTGAATGTGTTTGGCAGATCAAGTTGGTCTTTGTCTCTGTTTTCTTTAGCTGGCTGTTTTACTAGGACATCTGTAGGTGAACTTAGCCTCCTTTGCCTACTTGCTGCAAACTACTTGCTGGACTGACAGTTAATATTCTTTCACTCTGGTTATAAGAATTTGGATTTGCCAGTGTATCAGCAACCCAATGCCAATTTTTTCTTGAAGTAAATTGCAAGTATAAAATGCCTAATATTAAAAGGACTTACATGCTGAGAGGTTTGGAATCAGTTTTATACTGGGCAAATATCAAAACTTGTTTGTTCTTCAGGTTATCCTTCTATAAAATAGAAAGATTTATAAGTTTTAGCCTTGGTAAAGTGCTCTACGAAGTTTGTTAGTTCATGCAAAGAGTTTGGGCTCAAATATTCTTAATTTTTTACCCAGATTTATAAATGGGCATATGCTTTTCATAGTTTTATAGACAGTAGTGCTGTAAGGAGGCTGTGGTTTTGGGTTTGGTTTTTTCTGCCCTTAGTGAAGCTTAGCTGTGTCTGACAGAGATTCAGTTGAAAATCTCAGGTGATGGAGATTCCACAACCTGTTTTAGGTAAGTTATTCCAGTGCTTATTCCCTATGCTTGCTGGCTGCTAGTTCCATAAGCTCTTGGTCTTAGCTTTCTCATGTGAATCATGAGATAACTGCATTTATTTGCCTACCCCATGAGACTATTTTGAGGAGCAATGAGATAACTCTTTCTACAGTTAAAATATTTTTTGAGTGTGTGTGAGTGAAAAATATTGTGGAGGAGATCACTCATGGGTTCAGTGGATTATAAGATTCTACAGAAATGCCCAGTTAAATGATTGTTAAAACTCCTGAAAGATACATGGTAATTTCTTAGGAGTGTAAAAAAATTGTTTGCAATTTATGCAGAGATGAGTTTTGATAAATGTGTATGTAATAAAAATTATATAGATATATGTATGTAAATTTTAATCATTAATTAAACAACTTCTATTCTCAGATTCTTCAGTGTTCAGTCCAGCAAAATCATCTTCTGCTGCTGTTAACTTAAGTGGAACACAGGACCCATCCCGGAACAAGAACGTTGTGAAACCTCTGGCTCTGTCAGTACAGCTCGTAGGAAAGGCATTTGCTGCAGGTATGGCTTTGCTTTCCGAAACTCCTGGGAGCCAAGGGAATCATCAGCTTAACAGCCAAGAAAAGAGAGTGTTATTTTTTTTTTGGTGGAAAAGGGAAAGGAAAACATTCACTAGCATTCTCCAGAACTGTCATATTCTTGCAGTCTTTGGCACAGAAATTTTTGCAGTTAATACTGTCCCCGAGCTTCAGCCATGCCTTTCAGATTTAACATCCTGGTAGGAGAGCAGTGATACCTCTCTCTGCACTTCCCAACTGTAAGAGAGCATAAATGTCACCTCTTGATATCACACTGATTCCTGCCTCAGTAATTGAGAGTTGTGTGCAGTTCTGCATTTCTAACAATTATAGTTCCTCAATATACATTTGTGGAATTTAGTCTCATTTTAAGGCGTTATAATATATCTGCTGTTTTAATTGCTTCTTTCTGTTTTGTGTGTTTAATAAATTGTAACCCTCAACTGTGACATCTAAGTCCTACACTGACAGTCTGGGATAATCTGATTGTGTTTTACTTTAGCTTTAGGTTAGTCTTCAAGCAATAAAAAAAAGAAATCATCACACTTATTGCAGGACAGAATGTTTGAATAAGAAAATGTATCCATTTATTTGGTTTATACATGCACGTGAGCATTACACTTTATACATAATGTATTACATCTGCTATTTAATACTATATATACTGCTATGGTACATAATACAATTATGTTATATCTAATAAATCATTAACAGTTCTTTGTGCAAAATACTTTTCCCCCTCCATACTTGTGTGATTTTTATTTTGCATTGAAATTTCTTCCCAGCTTTTCAATCGCTTCTGTAACTGACCTATGTCCACCATAACTGCTCGTACAAAATTGTTGACTCAGAGTAGAAATGGGGAGCTTACAATGGGCAAGTGAGGTTATTCAGATTTTGTAATTGAAAATTGTGCCAGAATTTGTTTGGATGTCTGCAGCTGGGGAGTTGCATTGTTTTAAGCTACATACCCACATCTGTAACACGTCCAGTTGCAGCTGCCATCAGCAAGCTGCTGCACCATCTCCTGGTATTGCTTCTGGAATATGTTCTTGGGAGCTAAATCCCTGTGAAGCTGGCCAGTATCAGCAAGGAACTGGAGTTTTCACTGGTCTCCATGTTGGCAGTTTATGCCATTTTTTTTTTCTTCTGCAAAAAAATGTTCTGAAAAAGAATGAGAATGAGCTCAGATGAGTGATGGTAACTTCTGGTGATCATCAGTTGTTGTAGTTTAATTTTGTGGCCTGGATATTGTGGGACCTGCTGGAGTGTCAGGTTTGCTGGGACTGGAGGATCACCTTAAGCAGAAATAGCAAAATCAAACATGGTTTGCCTCAGTAATGCTCAGGCCATGTACACTTTGCAGCCAACTTCCCTGTCTTCCCCTGCCCAGTGTCCTTTGCTAAGGCTTTAGATGAGAGCCCTGTAGTGAATTACTGTGCATAGCATGTGGGTGACTGGGGGAAAATTATGTAGATACACCCAAGTAGCTTAGAAATCCTTACAAACTGAATTAAAGATGTATATTTAAAAATAATTTCACGGTGTAAGAAAATATCTCACAAACTTGGAAATAATTTTGTGTGTGTGTAATTTTTTATTGTATTTTCGTGGGGCTTTCTTTGCATTTTTTCTTCCACCTATCCCTCCTCACCTTGAAATCTGGACACCCCTTTTCAAGGCTTGGATTTTGCAATCTTACTGTTTCTCTGCCGAGTACATTTCATGCTTTGCCTGGAGTATGTTTTTTTTTCAGTCACACATCTTTCTCTGGTCTTTTGCATCAGTGTGTGGCTGTATTATTTTATTTGTTTGTTTTCGAGATTGTCTCAAGCCACACACTCTGTATTTTATTATATTCAGCTCCTCTTTCACTGCGTGCCACGGATGTTGCTAATGGAAACGCTAATGGAGGAAGAAATAATGCATTGAGTACTACAGTCTCTCGGCCAATGCCTCACTCAACATCCCCAAGTCCTGGCTGTGCAGCTGGAGATCAAGGTAAATAAAACCTCTCTGTTTTTTATTCTAAGCTGCATTGGATGGTGAGTTTGAAATTTGTGATTTTGCTCTTCTTCCGATTGTAGCTGTTCCTACAGTTCAGTTTTCACAGATCCGTTTGCTTTTTGGCATGACCATTAATGATAATGCTGGACATTTTAACACGGGTAACAATGTTTTTCACATCATAATCTGGTTTTATGTAAATCTATGTATGAGCCTCTGGTGCTCTGCGATGTGATACCCACTCAACACCGGTGTGAAATGGAGTGTAGGCTGGAGTTTGGTCATCTGGGAGGACAGGGTTTAGAATTAGTTTTTGCTTTCCTTCCAGCATCTATGTCCAGTTCTGGACCACCAAAGAAACGTCACCGAGGATGGTCTCCTGGGTCCCCAGTCCCGCCTCCTGGTTTAGCAGTACCTGTTCCTACAATCCGGCCTTCGACAAGAACAGGTACAACTTGAATGACACCGAGATTTCATTTGTTAAAACATGAACTCAGCCAGCCCAGCAGCCCTGTGCTGCACCTCTCGCATGTTCCACAGCAAACATAACTGATTTTGTCAAAGTATTCAAGCACACCACGGAATATTTAAGCACACCATGCCCTCAAAAAAGCATGTATGATTGCTTGGTCCTGGTTGTTGTAATCTAAGCTGCGACACAGGGGAAGTAAAATTGCTGGTGGGGAGAGAGGAGAAGAAGTGTTAAATAATATTATTAAAAATATAAAGCTAAAAGAAACCCATGGTTTACCCAACTGTAACTCAGTTGTTCTAAAATTGTGCAGGTGTGTGGATATATGAATATATTTCAAGGATTTTTCATTAGCCTTCACCTTGACTGTTGTGTCTCAGTCTGGTGTGGGATGCTACAGAACCTGTACACTCTGTTTCTGCATGGGAAAACCAGCTTTATATAATTTTGGCCTAATAAAGGACACTGATACTGATACACTAGGTGATCTTCAGTTAAAAGCAGAAAGTGAGGCCAAATGTTAGTTGTGCATGAAAAAGCTGTAGGAGTTTAATGTCATTACAAGACATAGAATTAATTACAAGTACTCATTGATATCCATGTAGATAACTTTTTATTCATAACTGTTAATAAAACTGTTCACTATTTGAGTACTTTTCAATTGTGAGATTTAGCATATTTTCTGAAGGGGAATAATGAGTTATTTATTCTTCTCGCTATAGAGTGAGAGAATAAGCATCCAAGGAATGAAAAAAGCCATTCATCAATATGCACAATGCGTTTTTAACTCTGCTCTTGAAGACTAGGTTTTAAGATATTTTGGAATTATTTTCAGATATATTCATAATAGGAGGAAGGATTACATGGTAGTCAGGCCTGCTTTTCTGAGCACCTCAAACTGCAGCTTTTGTCTGTTTCTATCTTCAGAAACCTGCTGAAGAGACATGATATATAAGGCAGTCTCCTCTGTTGAGTTTGTCTCTACTAATCTCCTACCTCTGTTGTGTACTCCATTTTCTATGAGTCTTTAGTAGTACTTTTTTCTGTTGGATAAACAGTTTCCCCTGGTAAAACATATGCATTCATTCATTCTGACTTTGATGTTTTTCTATTGATGGCATGGTTTGAAAAAGTTGTTGCAAACCACCAAATGAAGCCTAAGAAACTTGTGAAGCAGGCCTTACTCTGAAACCTGATTACAGGTTACAAAATTCTTGCACTTGGTTTCTTTCACTTATGAAAGCTGCTGTTGCTCTTTCATGAGTAAAGCCTGATTTTTATCCTTGTGGCAACTATCTAAGGGCAGCTTTGAGATTTTGGCCTGCTTTTATTTTTCTTATCTACATATATTCTAGGTGAGAATTTGAAGCAGTTTCTTCCCTTGTGTTGAGAGGCAGTATTGGGGGGTGGACTTTTGGCTTAGTACTTGGCTTTGTTTAAAGATGCATATTCAAAGCTGTGTTTTGCTCTCTCATTCTCACCAACAATACAGTGGTCAGAAAAAGTTTTATTTTAGGGTTGGGGCTACAGGAGGATATAGGCTCTTCATTTAAATTACTTAAAACTATAGCAGGAAATGCAGAGACCTTTTGAATTTTATTACAGTTAGTGATTTGCAGTAATTTTTTTCTTATTTGTTCATAAGGCCAAATCACAGTATGAGCCTTTTAGTAATGGAAGTCTCTCTTTTCTTTATTTTATAGAGCCTCTTTTGTCAGTCCCAGTTCCTCAATCCATGTTAACTGGAATTTTACAGCCTCAACCCATCCCAGCAGGGGAGACTGTAATAGTTCCTGAAAACCTGCTGAATAACTCAGGAGTCAGACCAGTGATTCTGATAGGTAAGTCTTACACTGGGGAATCAAATGCTGCATTTTGGGCTTATTTCTTTTTGTTGGTTCTGGCATTCAGTACAATACAAAGTTGTTTTGTCACAGATAGTTTCCTTTGGTTGCTCAATATGTAAAACTGAGAGTCAGGTGATTTCTGGAGAACCTGATTTGCAAACAGGTCACCACTAGGTCAAATTTATGCAGAACTGCTGGCCAAATCTAAGTTTTATACAAATAAAATTTTTGTAAAACCCAAGAAGAGAACTATTTCCAAGTAATGAAAATAGCTTTCCGGTATAAACAACTTATAAACCAAGCAAATATTTCCTGCAGCATTTATAGTTCACATCTTGAAGCCCCAGAATTCTACGTGAGAACCAGAAAATTGATTTGCACTGACTAAACAGAAGTAAATCATACTAACTTTTTGTCATTTATAGTTCATAGTTCTTGTAAGCAATTGAGATAACAGATCAGGCTTCAGGCTTTTAAAATCCTTTAGCTGTATAAAGGACTTTGTTAACCCTTAGAAAGATGTTGCTTTAAGAGTATGACTTTAAATGTGAGTATGCCTTTCAACCTGAGCTATTTGGGCATAATAGTTAAAAAAGATGGGTCAGCTAGAGCTGCCAAAATTATGATGAGTGATTTCTTTTTTCACTCTAAATTTCTTTTAGGTCCAATAGATGGTCATATAAAGTAGCTTCAGTGCCAACAGAACATGCCTGTCAATACAGTACGTGGAGTAATTTAGGAGAAGGAATGGAGAAGTTCTCCAAGTCCTCACTTGCACAGATAATTTTAATACATGCAGCTCCTGGAGAATTAACAGGGCCATCCACACCAGTAAATCTGTCAAGGATAGGGTTACGCTTCTGGTTTGTTTTGCTTAGCATTGTTTTCTGGAAGCCGATTATAAAGCTCTAGCGTGGTGTTCTAATGGTTTTCAGAGAAACACTTCCTTATTAAAGATGAGGGTGCCTACAGCCATCAGCTTAAGTGCAAATTGAATGCAGCCCTTAGGCTCTTGGAGAGCTGCCATTAAGTCCTGAGTTAGGCTAAACGTTAGTGGCCCTGAGAAACAGCGTCCTATTAATAGCACAGAACCAGATGTACCCAAAAGGATGGATTTGGCAAAATGTCTGTGGAAATGCTTCTTTTGAAACAAAAAACATTCTGAAGGAAAAGGAGTTAGCCTGTGCTCATGTGCTTTACCTTACAGAACAGCATGTTTAGTTGTCAGTGTTTATTTTACCTGTTTATGAAAACAGAATGGGAAGGTGGCAAAAAAAGTGAAATCAATCACAGCAATACCACAGTGGCTGAATCAATGCTAATGTGACTTATGCTGTTTTTATAATGTTAAGATCAATGTACCTTTTCTTTCATTGATTTTTCTTCTTTGTACACTATATTATGGAGAATCTGTATTTAAAGGTCAGAGTAAGACCCAAACAGATAATATTCTCATCTGTATTTGGATAACAATAATTATTACCCTGCTAGATATCATGCAGTTAATGTTTGTTCTTGCAAATATATGTGATCACTTGTTGTAAAACACAGCAGAGGATCCCTGGCCTATAATTATTTTTTTAAAGCTATTATAATGCCAAGAACAGTCATTGATGCAATGTATTTTGCCAGACAGCTTTAAGAAGATGTTCGGAAATGTATTATTGTGCAAGATTTCATGTAATGAAATCATGCAAATTTTATTAATTTTTTGGGGGGTTTTGTTTCTTTTATCATAGGCTATGGCACTTTACCTTATTTCTATGGAAATGTTGGTGATATTGTTGTAAGTCCCTTGCTGGTGAACTGCTACAAGATTCCACAGCTGGAAAACAAGGATTTGGATCTCTTGGGTTTGTCCAGCAGTCAGCTGTTAAGTGTGGAGAATATGATACTTTTAACTATTCAGTATCTTGTCCAACTAGGTAAGCAATTTGTCATAAGTACTTGATTTTAATTTGAGACTGTCCTTTTTTTCTTCATACCTTCTTTATGTCCCTTTAGGGCCAGTTTTCTGGCTGCTTTTGTGGCTGGAAGAGGCAAGTGGCTCCATCTAGTGTGTGTGACTTTGTCACTTTGTTCCTGAACGAGAAGAAGTGAATTTAAAGGCTGATACTGTTTCTACTCTCCATATGGGGATTGACCAGGTCACCTTTGTGAAATGGATTTGCAATGCAGATAACTCATTTTCTTAGGGCATCAAACCATCAGTTATCACAGCCCTTTCTAAGGACACTTGGTCTGTTTTATTCAGTTTTGTGACAAATGCTGGCAGATGTGTGATGGTTGTCATTGTTTTGGTGACAGCACTGTTTACATGAAAACCACATTTGTTATTCAGACTCAGGCAAGTGATTCAGTGAATATCTCATTCTTGTAAATGTTTTTGAAATGGACTTTTTGCAAGTTTGAGAGCAAACCAGCAAGCCACCTTTTTTTATCTCATTGCAGGTCCAGTCATTTTTCCCTACCTTAGAATAAAAAGGGAAATGGTAGCAACGAGGTTTTAGAAGTCAAAAAATGCAGGATAGGGTTGGGAAACTTCTATGATAGTCTTACCCTAACTTTTCTATTTGAAAAGATGCCAATTATCATAGGGGAGTGTGAAGTTACTTTTGTGAAGAGCGCAGTGCATCTGTAATATGTAATGGTATGAAATATGAAGATGTTCCAAAAGCAGCACAACTGCTGATAACCTTACAATGTGGAGACCAAACATGCAGATTTCACCCATGAGTGCTTGTACTTCTCTGCAGTTCTGTAAGAGACAGGAAGGAAACCATTTTCCATGTTGTAATTCTCTCTAAGTGACCTGTTAGCTTTGTTTATCATTCTCTGCCTCACTAGTCCATTGGATGCCATGTTAGAACTGACAAAGGGTTTCTTAATTTTTTACAGCATGTTTTTCTGTTACCTTCTTTCAGTGGGCCTAAATTTCTTATTTGAGGTTTTTTATTGGAAAGTTTGTAGAGTGTGTGTGTTAAAAACAGCTGCTTCACGCAGGTCTGGGTTGATAGAGGCAGCTTGCAAATTTGTAGCCAGCTGATAAGAGCCTTTCCAGTTAAAAATAAACTATTTGTTGAAACTTGTGAGTCAGTGAATCATGCTCCATGAGCAAGTCTAACTTTAGATGGATGCATCAAGTCTATACTTGCTGCAAACTAGAGGAGGCTTCATGCAAAGCTTCTGTAGCAGAGCTGTGTTCATTGAGCACTGTGACTTCAGCATAAAGCAGTTCTCTTTTTGGCAGGTGTTTAGTTTGGCTTTTGTTCTTAGCTGGGCAAAGCTGAATAGTTCGCTGTTTGACCTTATGTGGAGACGTGTGCCAGTACTGTAAGATGAAAGAGCCTAATGAGGAGAAAAGTAAAAACATTCTGTAGAGGAGGGGATAAAAACATGTTGCTGGTTTGAATATTGCTGTAAACTTAAAACTGTTGGAATTGTGACAGCTGCACTGAAATGTAGCCTTTGTCCCATGTTGTTAAATCAAAGCAGATTAGAGATGATTGGTGGGCGGCCAGATTCAAAAGTTTTTGACAGGAAGAGACAAATGCACATATAAATTAACAATTTATTCATGTAAACCTCTTTTTTTTATTGAGAAATTAGGACTAAAATGTTTTTCTTTTCTCCAGAGTATATTTCGAAAGAGTAAGATAAAGGCAAAGATAAAAAAGCAGGCAAAAGCACGAAAGAGAGTCTTGCCTAATTTTTTTCAGATCTCACTACTTGTATAAAATATATTTACAGATGACTGTGATCACGGATGATAAGACTATTATCTATGGAAGTACTCCTTCTTTGGAAAAAAAAAGGATATAGCTGAGAATTCCTGTTGGTGTTCTTGTGAATTTATGACAACATTAATTGTAGGATGATGCTGTTGTGTTTTCCGAAATCAGCTGAGCAGCTCGTGATGATATTACAAATCAAAGTAAAAATAAAAAACCAAAATGCATTTCTGATGCTTTAAGCCTTCTTTGAAGACTATACATAGTTAAACCTGTGATTGTGAGTGGTAGCAGGGCTGTAAATAAAGTCTACTGGCTGTGGTAAAGGAATAAGTAAAAAAAGATAAAGAAGTGTGTTTGATTTTAGTGGGTTTTTTTTTTTGGTCTACCTCTGGGACTTATTTGGATTTCACATTTGTTATCTTTGGCAGCATTCATGGTGAAGTATTCTCAAGCTTTGTTTTTATACATCAGAATGCCTGTATTTGCAGTATGGGTTACATTCCATCATCTGTAATCATCAGCTTTTTACTATTGTGCTGCCATTTCTACAAACACAATCTCAGCCTATGCAGTGCTAAGGTGGTCTGTGTTCTGGTTGAAAAAGATTTCTGAACCCTTTGTTTTACCTCCTTTTTAGGATTCTGAAATAATTCTCCTTTCTCTCTTGTTGTGGTGCATTTCAGTCATTTTGACTCTAGATTTTGTACGCTGTGACACTCAGAGGTGTTTTGTAGTTTTAATGTCCAAATGCACATCCAGACTCAAGGCTCTTGCAGGGCTTTGCTTTGAGTGGAAGGGATAGTCAGAAACTAAAAGCAAGAGCTTATTCCAGCAACTCTCCTGTCTTAGGTGGTTGGAGAAATAGTCTCTGTGGGATGTACCCTGAAGTTTGTCTACCCAGAAATGAGTGTCATCCAGAAATGGATGACATTTGAATATGTTGACTTAAACTGTATAGAATAATAGAATAGAATCACAGCAGCATTTAGGTTGAAAAAATCATTTCGGTTGAAAAAAAGCCTTTAAGATCAGTGAGACCAATCATTAACCCAGCACTGCCAGGTTCACCACTAAATCCTGTCCTCAACTGCCACATCCATGTGTCTTTTAAATGCCTTCAGGGATGCTGAATACACCACTTCCCTGGGCAGCCTATACCACCCTTTCAGTGAAGAAATGTATCCTAATGTCCAATCTAAACTTCCCCTGGCACAACTTGAGGCTGTTTCCATCTGTCCTGTCACTTGTTACCTGAGAGAAGAGACCAATCCCCACCTGGCTACAGTCTCCTATCAGGTGATGGTAGAGAGCAATGAGGTCCTCCTGGCCCTCTTTTTCTCCAGGCTAAACAACCCCAGTTCCCATTTCCCACAGAACTTGTGCTCATCTGCTCTGCTGCCCTTCTCTGGACACCTCAACATCCTTCCTGTAGTGAGGGGCCCTGAACTGTACACAGGACTCGAGGTGTGGCTTCACCAGTGCTGAGTACAGGGGGATGATCCTGCCCCGGTCCTGCTGGCCACATTATTTCTGGTGCAAGCCAAGCATTGGCCTTCCTGGCCACCTGGGCATATATGTGCTGGCTCATGTTCAGCCAGCCATCAACCAACACCCCCAGGTGTTTCTCCACTGGGCAGCTTTCCAGCCACTCTTCCCAAGCCTGTTGCACTGCTGGGGGTTGTTGTGACCCAAGGACAGGACATGGCACTTTGTTTTGTTGAACCTTAAACCACTGTCCTCAGTCCATTGATCCAGCCTGTCCAGATCCCTCTGCAGAGCCTTTCTGCCCTCTGTCACCTGCAAGCTGCCTGAGGGTGCTCTCATACAGAATGACTGAATATTGTGAGTTGGAAGGGACCCATAAGGATCATCAAGTCCAACTCTTAAGGGTATGGCCCATACAGAGTTTGAACCTACTACCTTGGCATTATTAGCACTGTGTCTGACCAACTGAGCCAATCGCACTCAATGCCCTTGTCCATATCATCAATATAGATATTAAACAGACTGGCCCAAACACTGAGCCCTGGGGAGCACCACTTGTGACTGAATGTAACTCAGATATTAATATTTTATTATATTGTTTATTTTGCTGTTTTGTTTTTGAAATCAAGATGATCATTTACGTGCTCATTTCTGCAGAGGAGCTTCTATATGTTTCCTTTTAGCATCGATATTTTTTTAAAGAAACTATTCACAATCAAAATCAATATCTATCATTTTGTCTTACATCTCATCATTAGTTCCATTATTTTTCTGGACAGTTGTGCAGAAAGACTGTCATACTTTCTTATAGGTAATCTGAGTGAAATTCTGTGTATTCTCATACTTAGAATTCGCTGTTCCATTTGTACCATTATTTTAGTCTTCTTGGATTCATGATGATGATCCTTGTGTTTAGAGCCTGTCTCTTAAGTAGCCTCCCTCAATCAGCAAAAGCTTGCTTTAATTTCTGTTAGTGGGTAGCATCATTTTCATCTGTTACTTTATTTCTGCAGAGGAACATTCTTTACTGATATATGTCTAGTTGTTTGTTTGGTTTTTTTTTTAATTTTGAGGTCTTCAAGGACCTAAAATGTGTGATGCTTTCTTAGAAGGAAAAAAAATCCATTTCCAAAAGAGAACCTTAAAAGAGAGAATTATGCCCATGCTGTGTTAAATTGGAATCTTCAGAATCTTTCAATTTGCATCAAAAATGAAAACAGCATTGCACTTACAAGTTTATAGTTGTCTTACCATCCTATGGTAATTGCATGGTGGCACTTTCCATATGTTACTTCTCAAAAAGGCAAAAATGACAACAGGTGGCAGTTTTTACAGATTCTGTGCTGTGGGTTATTTACGCACACCCTGTTTCTCACACAGCCTTTCTGTTTCCTGGCCTGAAAGAAAACATAAAACCAAACCCAGTACTTCACATCTCTCTGATATTTAAGCCCCCCTCTGTTTAGTCATAGAAAAGAAGCTCCTGAAGTGTGAAGCTGCCTCCTTTGGCATTGATATGAAATCTTGGCAATATAAGCCATGGTTACTTTTTACTCTGTGTTCATGAATGTTTTTAACTGTTCCTGAATATTTTTGACAATGAGAAAAAAACCAGAATATTAATTGAAGTTCAGTTAGAGGACTGATGCCAAGATAGGATGGCTTATATTTCTGTTTTCCAGTTCAAGTTGACAGCGCAGTTGACAGAGTCTGGGGAATGTAGATTTAAAGTTGCATATTCTTCTTTAGTTTAGGTACTCCCATTTTTGCTAAATTAACTTAATTAAGCTAAGGAAGAGGTTAAACATGTTTATTTGCATCCATGCTTAGCTGATTAGTATGCAAGATGAGAAAAAGCAAAGCAAAGAGCACTTAACAGGCTTCGTCAGGCTGCATGGCTGTGATTAGGCTACGAGGATAAGCATTTTTGTTTTCTGCTGCAAAAACATATGGCTGCATGCTTAATCCTTCTCTTCCAGGCAAAAGGCACATATTTTCCCACTCCCTTGTTTGTCCCACCTGTTGCTGAAGCTAGGAGTGAGGTGGAATACCTCATTGTTTGGAAGACAGAAAAAAAAAGGTGGTGGTGGAAGAGAAATGCTTCTAAAATAAAAAAAATAAAATTAAAAAAAAACAAACCCAAAAAAACCCCAAGAATAAGCCGTGTGGGTAGATATCCACTGAGTAGCAAGTGGTTTTTTTTAAATATAAAAAATATGATGAAAGAGCTTGTCAGATCAAGACAGACGTAATTATTCCTGATTCAATTACATTTTTATATGAGACACTGTTCTTCTATTTGTTTGTTTCCATTGTAGGACCTGACCAGATACCCCTGAGGGAAGAATTTGAGCAGATCATGTTGAAAGCTATGCAGGAGTTCACTCTGAGAGAGAGATCCTTGCAAATGAGTGCACAGTGTATCTCTGTGTCACCAGGTCAACTCCCTTGGCTTGCCAGGTTAATTGCCAGTGTGTCTCGGGATCTCGTGCACGTGGTTGTCACCCAGAATTCCCTGGCAGAGGGCATCTCGGAGACCTTGAGGTCTCTCAATGAAATGAAACATCAGCAAAAGCTACCAGATTATGTAGTTGCCATTTGTGCATCAAAGATTAGAGGAAATGAATTCTGTGTAGTGGTTCTAGGTGAGTATATTTGCAGACTGCTTCAAATGGCAATGCCAAATTAATTTTCTTGAGTTATTGATCTGGTTTTAAATCCCTTTTGTTCTCTCTATTCTCCTTTGTATTGTTGCACTGCAATGTCACTTGTCACAGTTTACTGTATCTTTAGCAAGACTTGGAGTACTGAAGTCCATGAGGATATAGAAAAATATCTTTATGCTATTACTACTTCTTGAGAGGCCTGAGACTTTACTGTTTGTGTGAATGCCTGAGAAAATATCTTGAAATGACCCAGTGGTAAAATAGATGATTTGTCTTTGTTTCATGGAACAACTGTGATATTTTACATGGCAGGGTCTTCTGCAGTCTGCTTAAAACAGAATGTGCTTTTCATCCTTTTTGTCCTTATTTCTGTCCTTTTTATTCTGCACTGATGACTGGCTGTGCTGTCTGTGTGTGAATGAGTGTGTCTGGATGGAAATGAACTTTGACTAGTCATCTTTGCTTTGTAGGCAGAACAATCAGTAATGCCATTTAAAACTTTTTTTTACTTTTTTTTCTTCCCACACTAGGGAGAGTGACTTTTTTCATATTTATCCAGAATCCTCCATTTTGTCTAAGGTGCAAATACTTATTTTGTCATACAAGTTTGCAAAATGATGTGCAATCGCAAAGAACCTGCTAAAATTAGTTATATCAACTAATTCTCCAGTCATTAATGAAGTAGACTTGAGACTGCTCTCCCAGTCTGCTGGGTAAAGGCGGTGGAGATCCGTGGCTGAAGATCAGAGTGCCCCAGACTTCTAGGATGAGGAGGTTGTGTTGACAGTAAACTGTAATCAGGTTTGCTCTCACTCTTTTCCCCTCTCTTCTCCAGGTCAGTATCAATCTCGGGCGCTTGCAGAGAGCATGCTTACCACCAGTGAATTTTTAAAAGAGATCAGTTATGAGCTCATCACAGGGAAAGTTAGTTTCCTGGCATCACATTTCAAAAATACATCTTTAGGTAAGTGATTCTAAGAAACAGAAGTCCTAGCCAAAGCAGTCTTTTCTTTAGGGTTGGTGTGTCTGCTGTTCAGCAGTTAAAATACACATGGATACAGCTCTCCTCTCTCCATTGAGAGACATTCTGTTCTTCTCTCTTCCTTGTGTGTAAAAGACTCATTCACCTGTGTGGTGGCAGTTCATAACCCTCTGGCAAAACATTTTTAACACTGTCTCAGCTGTTGAATGTAATGGCAGGGTATGTTGTGCACCCATAAGTACCACAAGTGTTTTCTAGTTTATGCTTTTAGCAAGGTTTTAGAGGTTGTTTTATAGTGTGTATTTCTTAGTAATCATCAGATGTCACCAGTAGCTGTAAAGCCACAGACCTAAACTTATACAACTGTATCTCCTTTTTTTAAAAAAAACATAATCCAACTGGTAAATCAGTAGATAAAAAAGTATTCTCCCTCCCTCTCTTTCCTATGTCCCCCGTCCCTTGCCCGAGTGCAGATTTGACACCAGCTGTGTGAGAACATGGGTGTGTGTAATGTTCAATGATGTTCCTCTGAAATGGTTTCCAGATAATCTGGTGTTGCAATTCTGATCTAGGTGATGATCTGGACAAGCTGCTGGAGAAGATGCTACAGCAGCGAGGGGAAAGTGTCATTATTCCTTTTAATGGAGATGTTAGTGAGTGTGTGTCATCTCAGGAGGCAATTGCCATGGTTTCTACACAAGAACCAGGTAATTTTTTTACGTGCAAGTTATGAAATAAGTGAGTAGCTCGTTAAACATCAAAATGCATACACCTTAGGAGAATCTGAGGGCACATTGCAGTCAGTGTGCCAACCTTAAAATACTAATACTGCCAGCTAAATGTAGCAATACAGCAGTTGCTCAGACAGAAAATCTCTGTAATAAACTTCAGCAATTTTTTCCCCTGATGTTTTTATATTCTCTAAGGTAAAACATGTTATCTTCTGCTAGGTGTCAGGCAGAGTAGAGAAGATGTTTCTTTGTAACACTGGCAGAGTGGATTCATCTCATCTTTTTGCAAAGAGAAAAGGAATGTAACCTTGAGTTTAAGGCAAAGGGGAATTGTGTTCTCCTTCTGATCTCCTCAGGTGTCCTCCTGCCTGGTAATATGCATTAGAGACTTGTGCTCTGAGGCTTAAACTTTTAGGGAATGTGTTTTAAGATCTTGGACTGAAAGTGCTAGGCAAGTGTGATCTGTAATTTGTTGATCTGAGACATGTCTTATTCAGCATAATGTGATAAGATGCTTAAGTGCAAAAGGTAAGCTGGGATTTCCTGTCTAAAATTGCTAATTTTCAGAATTACTTAGCTATTCGGAGTTTTAAACATACTTTCCTTTTCATATCACAATACTGACAAAAGATACACTGAGCTGTTGTGAACACTGAGATTCTTTCAGGTCCAGTATCAAAGCAAATTCAACCTCCAGTAAAGCTTTTTTCTGTGAAAGAAAGGTATGCTCTTGGTTCATATTAGTTAAATTTACTTATTTGGTGTTAAATCTGAGTGAAAGCAAAGTGTCTTATTGTCTTCACGTGGATCAGGAGATCCAATTAGAAGGGCTGCCAGGCACTTTGTTCTGGCACCCTCACAAGTCTTGAGCTTTCACAGAGGATTAATTTGAAGGGAGAAAGATCTTTAGATTCTCTTGTTTTGTTTTTTTTTCTTACTGTGTAGGTTTTTTAAA
The DNA here is from genome assembly GCF_036417665.1 of Passer domesticus. Classification (NCBI taxonomy): domain Eukaryota; kingdom Metazoa; phylum Chordata; class Aves; order Passeriformes; family Passeridae; genus Passer; species Passer domesticus. Next base: position 113,971,391 of record NC_087474.1, read on the forward strand.
AGCTTCATATTTTCTCAAACAATTGTTCTGCATTGGTTTTGTTCTTAACATATGGCTGTACAGTGGTTGAAGCCTGTATAAAAATAAATAAAGCTGCTTGAATAAAAATAAAAAAAAAAGTAAGTCTCCTAGGCAGTGAGAGGGACATTTCTTCCGTAGCAGATCTGCTGAAATGGACATTAAAGGCATATTTGAACAGGAGATAATCACGTGCACATACACACATGAAAACACATCCCTATGTAAAACCAACACAGTAGAAAAAGTGGCATAAACAAAAAACTGTAATACCATTATAGGATTTAATCTGGTAATCTGCAAATTGAAAAGTGGTTAATGAAGCATGCATTGTTAGACATAGAATTTACCTAACGGAAATACTGAAATGGAACATGCTTTTTATTTTGAGGAAACATGAGTGCTCTGGTCAGTCTCTCAGTTCTCTGCATGTGGTATTGACTTACATTAAATCCAAACAGATCTGAGTTTCAGGAGAACATTAGAGCTTTGTACCTCTCTCTTTCTGCTTTTTATTATATGTACACATGCACAAATTTATTTTTGTCTAAGTATGTGCATGCATATTATGTATGTGTTGGTTCATTTAACAGAATGCATTTCACTGTGTTGCCATTGAGGTTTCATTGGGTCACACTGTTAGAAATCCTTAAAAGTGCTTCAGGCATTTTAAAAAATGGGCAGTGCTGTACTTGAGGTCATCTGATATATTACCACATTTTTATCAAAGAAACAAAGTTGGCATTTGTGATCTGGACCAAACTTTCCAGAGAGTTGAGATTTATTCTGGTGAGTGATTTTTTTTCCCTGATGGTAGAGGGTAGGCTGTTTGGAGGGTCACGTTTTACTGGGGGGGTGGGAAAGTAAACATGTTTCTTGCTGTGTTTTGTTTTCTTTTTCAAACAAACACACTCTAGATTTGGATGTTGATACCTTCCAAATTTACCAGCCACAGCTCACAGTTGCCAGAAAGCTCTTGTCCCAGGTTTGTGCTATAGCGGACAGTGGCAATCAGAGCCTGGATCTGGGCCACTTCAGCAAGGTGGACTTCATCGTTATCGTGCCCCGTTCGGAGGTGCTGGTGCAGCAGACCCTCCAGCGGATTCGACAATCAGGTAAAAGGGAGGGAAGGCTCTCACCATGGCATATTTTATGAAAATCCTTTCAATAGCATTTTCTCCTGAGAAGCTGAGGAGCCTCAGGAAAGAAATGTAAACAATAACTGTCTGCTGCTGTGGAATGCAACAAGTGCATCTTCCATTGGTCCATGTGGATTGTTTTCACTTGATGACCAGTCACAGCCACCTGTGCCGAGGCCATGAGCAGTCATGAGATTTTGTTATTCATTCCATTCCTTTTCTTTCTAGCCTTCTGATGGATCTTTTTCTCTCTATTCTTTTTTGTATAGTTTTAGTGTAGCATTTTAATTTAATATGATATCATAATATAATAAATAAGCCTTCTAAAACCTGAAGTCAAGATTCTCATCTATTCCCTCATCCTAAGACCCTCGAACACAACCACAGGAGGGCAAACAGACTGATAAACCCCAATATGTGAAGTTATTACATCGTTACAAGTATAAGGGGAAAAGTAAGTTGCTCCAGCATATCTTTCGTCCTCATAGTTTGTGTTTTATTGTACTTCTAAAAAAAAGAATTTACAAAATCATTATGACCCTGGAAAATACCTAATTGATCCATATGTCAGACTAGTTTACTTTTTTAATTCAAATGGCATTGAACGTCATATACATTGCACCATGCCTAATTTATGTATGTGGCAGCAATATATCTTTACAAAGACTAGTTGTATTGACACAAATATTGAAGCAGAGCATAAAAAGTATGATAGGATATGATATGATAGTAGGGAGAATCAATTTTATATAAATTAATGATATTTGCAAAGCAAAGGTCAGGGTGACTTTTTCTAACTCAAACAATATTAATTCATTAGCTTAATGTAGGCAGGTTTGGCCTAGGATTGATCATAGAGCGTACCCAACTGAATGCTGCTTTGGCCTGATGTTTTCCCCCCCATTTTTTGATAATAGGTGGAGTTTTTGAAAGGTCTTCAGGCACTTTTTAGAGGAAATCTAGAAGCCAAGTAGCACATTTTGGCCTCCATTGTGAGAGAAATCTCGTTTGGATAATTGTCTTCTTACTGGGGCCTATTGGTGCTTTGGTGGACAAGTGGGAACTTCCCATTGACCCTTCATTTCTCGATGCACTCAAAGGGAAAGATTTTTGTTGTATTTTCCTTTTTGACAGGTGTGCTTGTGGACTTGGGCCTAGAAGACAATGGGACAGCCTATCAGAGAGCTGAGAAGTACGTGGTTCGGCTGGACAATGAGATTCAAGCTAAATTTGAGGTTTTCATGAGGCGAGTGAAGCAGAACCCCTACACGCTCTTTGTGCTGGTTCATGACAATGCCCACGTGGATTTAACAAGGTAGCTGCTCCAGTCTGCTGAAGGAAAACCATCCTCTCCCAGCATCTTTCCATTAGGTTTATCAGAAGACTTGCCATCTTAGACATGTATTGCTTTGTCTAGGCATTTTTAAGGCATTTGGTGCCTTATAATCAGAATCTCTTTTGGTTGCCCATGGTATTTGTTATCTAATTCTGATTCAGCTGAAGGTAGGTAGGACTAGTTTCAGATTACTGGATGCCTAACAGGACTCTTTTTAGGGTTGTGTGCTATGGTGCTGAAATCTAGGGGGAAATGCTGGATTTTGCAAATTTCTTTGTTGTTCTTGTCTTTGTTTTCTGTTCCTCTTCTTTTTCTGTCCTCAAACCCAAATGTATCTGATGCTCACGAGCTGGTTGTGCTTTAATTCATGTTTCTATCCCTGATAATAGTTTTGTTTGTGGTATGAGAAGGCCTACGGACATTTTAAGTCTGCATCAAAAAAAAATGCCATAGCTTCTGTAAGAAAAGCATTTAAAGAAGCAGCTGTATTGAATTTGGCTTTAGGTCTAAACACAGCATGTACACACATGCAAAATCATTTATTCACACCAAATCCCAACTTCATATTGAAAGAAGAAAGAAATCAGTAAAGCTGATTATTCTGTTCTTGTTTCATGAGTAAACTAAGGAGAATATGGTTTAAACATGATGTATAAGGTTGTGGGATTCTTTTCAATATTAGCAATAGTGAAAGGTGTCCCTTCCCATGGCAGAGGGGTTGAAACTAGATGGTCTTTAAGGTCCCTTCCAACTCAAGCCATTTTATGGTTCTATAATAAGCAAAATACTCTCCTTGAAAGACAGCTGAAAATAGACAAAAGCAACATTATTTCTATCTGGTCTTCCCATTCACTTTTTTCTACTGTCCTTGCTCTACTTTGAATTTGGAATTTCTGAATATATAATGGAAGTAAAGGCAATTTCAGGAGCTCAGAACGTCAGTAGATTTTCAGGCTCTCCAGCCTTTTAGAAATTTTTTATTTCAGACTGGAAAAGCCACTGTATTTCATAAAATTGCTACTATATCCTGTCCCCACAGCTCATGCAACAGTGTTTCTTAATGAAGGGGTTTAATCAGCATTGGATTATTTTTGGTTTCCTCTGTGTGACACTTTTAAAATTGTCACACTAATCCACCTTCTCACTGTCAACAGATTTTGATCCTTTATTTAGGTGTTTGTTGTTTTCCCTTGTTTTCCTGAGTTTACCCACAGAGAACAGCCAAATGTTTTTTGAAGTCTTTTACCTTTCCAAAGAGATTTTTTTTGAGCTATGGTTCTCTGTGTCATGGTCATTTAGAGAATTTTTTCTGTAGGAAGAGAGTAATCCATTGAATTTCAGGATATCTGTAAGGCAATTCTTTGCATTCTTATTTCTGCAGTGCCATTTCAAGTTCCCTGTCCCATGGTGAGCCTAATCATGGTCTGGCTGATAGAGTTATTAATTGCAGGGAGGTGCTTGAAGCGTTCAACCTCCTTGTTCTTCAGGTCAGCTCTTTCCCTTATGCCCTGCAAACGCAGCAGTCCAGGATCAGCTCTAGCAATGAGGTACATTGGATACAATCTGACCCTGTGGTAAGTGTTTAACTGTTAATTTTAACTGTGCATTTTAACGTGGAATTGATGCCTAACAGAGTCTAGAAAATGTGTGTGTTAGGAGGGAGCTCTTTCTCTGCTGGAGTTTATTATCTCAGATTCCAGATGGATAGCCCTGAGATACTGATGGTAGAGGTAGTACCTGATATTTAGGACCAGGAATTAGAGAATTTTCTTTATCCAGTCATGCAAGATGAGAATCCACTTTCTGTCCTCTGGTCAGACAAAGCTGTGTAGACATGCCATAAAGCTCCAGAGCTGGCTTTCCCTTTTCAAACAGTCTGACTTTTGACTGTCAGTTATATGTCACATAGCCTGTCAAGTCTGTTCATTACATCCCCAGTCCTAATTAATGTTGTGTGCTAGGTTAACAAGTTTTGGTGTAGTAGGTGCAGAGGAAAAATCTTGTTGGATATTCTGCACTATTAACTTTTTTCAGCATTTCAGCCAGCTGATTCAGAGGATGTTTAGGATAAACCTGCTAAAAATAGCATTTTCTCCTATTACTTGTTTGGTGTATTTCTATCCGATTTGACTTTTCTGTCCTGAGTGGACCATTAGTTTCTGCAAAGGTCTTAAAATGGGAGCTGTAAAAAATAGCTAATCGACAATGACAGAGTGAATGAATATTCTAAGTTTGCTTTTTGGTCAATGGTTAATATAAACCATGTTTAATGGTTTCTAAAATGGTCTGGACAATTTTTTGTTTCCCAAAAGTAAAAAAATTAACAGCTTTCAGTCTTCTGATTAAAAAAATAACCCACAAAAGCGGGGGAGACTGTAGGTGGTTAATTACATTCCTAGAGATTACTGCTGATATAAATGAACTGGAGAACATGCTGTGCTTTCATCAAAGGCTCATGAAATTTGAAACACAAATATTCTGCCTTTCTGATAGCTGAATGCAGATTTACATTCCAACCAAAAAAAACCCCCTATTAATTTGTGGTTTCCATTAGAAAAGCATGTAGACTCTGACAATCAAGAACAACTTTGGAAATTAATAATCCTTCTCTTTTCAGGTTCTACTCTAAATAGAAGTGAGATGACACTAGTCAGTAGATTTAAAGCCAGAGATAGGGAGTCAGAAAGTAGTTGGCAGGATTCTAGAAACCCCCTGCAGTCACAGGTAGGAGATAACACTGAAAAATTTGCAAGGACTTGCACCTGTCTTTCCTAGCTTTAGTCAAATAATAAGTTAAGGAAAAAAAAATTACATTTTATTGTATTCATTGAAACAAATAAATAGCATTACTTTGGGAGAATGGATAAAAAGAAAGGATTCTTTGGTTGGGAAAGGCTTTCCACTTTTTTTTTTAAATTACATAAGAAATAAAAATTTGTTCCAGAGTACCTTATATTTTTGCTGTTTGTGTATGAAACAGGATGATGCAGCAAGTGAAGAAAAGCTATACTTTGGTTTGAATGAATACAGCAAATCCCTCCAATGGGGAGTCACAAGTCCCCTTTTGAGATGTGATGAAACCTTTGAAAAAATGGTCAACACGCTTTTAGAAAGGTAAATAATAACATGGAAACTTGGGATTCTGCCCAGTTGGGATCTTAAAGATACATCTTTATGAGCCCCATTACAGGGGAGAAGACATGATGACCTTTGATGTTGATCTTGGAGAACATGAAGTATGTGCAATTTTATTTTTGTAACAAATTTAGTGCAGTTGAAGAAGGGAGGGGATATCCTTCATTTGTTTTTAGATGAGATCGGCTCCTTTCAGCAGCAAGCTGGGCTCAGCTGTGCTTCTCTCTTCTTTTGGCTCAGCCCTCACTGAGCTCAGAAGGTACCAGAGGTTTCATGCCTCGCCACTTCTGGTGTCTCTCTTGTTGGTGGTCAGGGTGTTTCAAAACCAATTTTTGTTATTTCAGTAGCTGGCCGTGATTTTGGTTCCTGCAGCTCAGGGCCTCTTAGCACCCTGCAGCTGCCTGAAAAAGCTACTTTCATGCACATATCCAAGATCCAATTTAATGTGCCCATTTCAGGAGTGAGGGGAGTATTGTCATTTCCAGCAATGTGGAGTTAATCTGCTGTGCGTATCAGCAGGACAGATCCCTTATAGCTCTTCAAATAATAGGTCTCATGTTTTCATATTTGCTAGAACAGGATTGTTCTATGTTCTGTACAGTTTTTTTCTGTTTTAATTAGGTCAATATAATAGTTGTAAATGCATCTGTATTTATTAAGTAAAAGTCAATACAAAATGTATTAAATTAGCAACATTAATAATTAAGTGCACCATTAATACTATTGTAATTAATGATCATCATTAATAATATTGTTGTTATCTACAAATAGGCAATAATAATTAGGTCAGTTCCTTAGGTTTCTCCTATTCTTTCTGGTCAAATCCAATGGAAGAGATAGTGGTCACTATCACTCTCCTTCTGTTCAAGTGTGGGTGGGAAAAAGGATGAAGGAGGATTTATGTATGTGCAAATAATCATACGAGATTAGGATAATACCAGAAATTGATGGCAGGTGAACCTCTCTACCTTGGAGCCAGGATATGTTTTTGTGTTGCAGTTTATCAGTTTAGGCTCTGTTTTCAAGAAACTGGAATATTCTGTCTGGGTGGATGAGCCATTCAACCTTACAATCTGAAAATATTGCAGACATTTTTGTATTATAAGAAAGGCTCCATTTGTTTGAGTAGCAGAAGTGCAGTGGGCACTTTTATGGCAGGAAGAGTAAAAAGTATTTTAAAAACTGGTTTAATGACATACTGGTTTAATGACTGGCTTGTGGTATCCAGAACAAACTACTGTATCAACTGGCTAAACACAAACCCAAAACTTTCTTTAAATGGATATAATATTGTCTGTTAGATTACTCAAGAAAGAGACCAGAGAAATTTGGAAGTTCTAGTTATTTTAGTTATTTGGACCTATGTGACACGAGATCAGCACTCAAGGCGTAATAGTGTAGTGTTTTTCTGTACTATGGTGGCAAGTGAGCTCATGGGAAATGTCTAGAAATTGAGTTGGGTTTTTGCTTGAGTAGGTTTTAAGTTTATTTCTCTTAAAATTTTACTTCATATTTGTTGTCACTACATGTGGCTGTAATGAAAGCAAAGATAAGTTAAAAGGCAAAATGGGAGTTCAGATTTGGCTCAGAGCCAGCAATTCCTATTGGCACATCCAACTTTCTGGTGAGAGATTGAGAGCTGTGAAATTATGAACTACTTCTCCCACAAACCACTTGAAGCCATGATGGTCCTCAAGTTTGTAGAAGAAAAAGCTTGTGGGAAGCAAAGCAATTATAAACGTATGTTCCCGGAATAAATTGGATCTGAGGTGTTCCTTATCTCCATCAAGCCAAAGGTCTTCAGCTGAAATTTTGGACCAGATGAGGGTAACAGAGGTTTATAATTCCTGTTACTCGAGCTCAGGACTTGGGCCAAATGCAGATAATTTTTGTTCAAAATTTTTGTCTATGAGAATGGAAGACTTCATTCTTTGAGCACTACTGGAAAAAATAGGCACTTCCTCACTATGCTGTCCTGCGATTTTCAGACAGTGCTGTGATTTTGCATGTGCTGATGCAGAACTGTGTCTCCCCCAAGGTACCCCCGGCTGCACAGCATGGTGATCCGCTGCTACCTGCTCATTCAGCAGTATTCCCAAGCTCTGATGGCCCTCACCACCATGGCCTCTCTAAGGGATCACAGCACACCTGAAACACTCAGCATAATGGACGACCTCATCACAAGTCCGGGAAAGGATAAGAACGGCTGTGGCCACATGCTCGTCATTCGGGTGCCATCGGTGCAGCTGGCCATGCTGGCCAAGGAGAGGCTGCAGGAAGTGAGGGACAAGCTGGGGCTGCAGTATCGTTTCGAGATCCTCCTTGGGAATCCTGCCTCGGAGCTCACTGTCGCGAAACACTTCGTGACACGGCTCAAGGTTAGCAGGAGCTGAATGTTTGTTTGTGTGCTCGCTGTAGTCATCTGGCTGTTGTAGTTTTGTGTTTATGCACATGTGTTTATAGGTTGATTGTTCTATAGGGAAAGGGCAGGTGTTCTGTGTCTGTCGCTGTGAATGCATTTCTGTACTTTGAGCATAGAAGGTAGAGAGACTTGGACCCAACCTGAATTTTTACTGGTCCATGAAGTCAAACACCAGTTGTTATTTCACTTCCTAAAGTTGATTAACAGCACACATCAGATAGGGTTCATCTCTAAAAGCAGAGCTCAGATCTCTGTAGGCAAACTAATTATTTCCACCAACTTATCTGTCTGTCTAGTGTATCTGTTGTCTGCTCTGTTCATCCATCTTCTGCCCTTCTGATAACTGGTAAAGTATGCTGTTTGTCATAGATTTCTTTCCTCAACCCCCTGCATGCTGAAAGCCTGAAGAGGCTACATGCATATATGCCTGGCATATCTGCACCAGCCTAAAATTTTGCATGGATTTACAAGAGCATGGTTCAAGTAGCCAAATCCACTTCATTGGCCTCACTACATTAAACAAAGAGGCGATGGGTTGCCTGCCTTAGGTATCAGCCTTAAAGCAGTACTGGTTATCTGTCCTGATCTCTGCTCTAAGTCTCACAGAGAGCTTAATTTTCTGCTTCTGCTATGAGCTACACAGTGTATCCAAAACCACAGAAAAGAGGAATTAATTTTGTGAGCCTGTCTGAAAGAGCTTGCCTACAGCCAAAAGCAGATAAAATGTCCTATAAAGAAGCTATGACTCCTGCTTCTCAAACTTTATGTGCAGCAAGAGAGGGAAGAAAATGTCATAAATGAGACAATAACATGTGATATTAACTGCTCTGTGCTGGTGGGAATTCATGGATAGGCATGAATTCCACCCTTAAATAATTCTGGACTGAATCCTGTGAGGGCTTCTTAATAGTGCTTTGCCATAATGAGTTGCAACCCTTACACAGTGCTGAAGCAGCCTGTGAGGCCTTGACTGTGGAGCTGTTGCAGGTGGATGTCCATGTAGACATTGGTCTGGAATAGAGGAATTTTATCATGTAGAGAGTGAAAAATCTTCAAAATATTTCTTCTTATTCCTCTCTCCAAAACATAAGATGTATTTTTGGACTAAACAGTGCTGTAGGATTCTGGATTTGTTTCTTTCCTTGCAGTTTACTAGAAGAAAAGCCCTCAAATCAGAACCATGCATATGAAGGGAGTTGAGGAGGGGAATTCAGTTTCCCAAATATAGCCTTGTAGTGTCTTTTTAGGCGGGATGTCCCAGTGGTATTTCAGAATAATAAAGGTCACCTGTGAGGCTGGTGCTGCACTACCATACCTGCTCGTCTGGTGCCTGGGATAACACAAGATTTCTGACATGGTGTGAGCATATCTTTGGGGAACTGATTCCCATTATAAAATTCATCAGCCTAGGTTATTGCAGATGAATTTGATTTAGTCTCTATGCTGCTGGGCATTTGTTCTGACATTAGGTGGAGTACTGAAACTAAAGAACTAGAGGCAGTGGAGAGCTTTCACTGCAAGCATCCCAGCCCTTTTTTTTTGATGTGTGCATGTGGGGAGAGAGCAATATGAGGCTACTGAGTGCTGAGGCTCAGAATGTAGTCCCACCAATAAATAATCTTGGTTGCAGGAAGGATGATTCCTCATCATGACCATTTTCAGAGTCAGAGAGAGAAACTTTATAGGTGTTAGTGAACCCAGCTGGAAAGTGTGACTTGACTTGGCCTCTCAGATGGCATTAGCAGGGTTTGTGATGCCACAGCAGGGCAGGGAGGGTGGGCAGATGTCTCTGCAGTGCTGGTGGCTGCATTGTTCTGTCAGACAAACCTGCTGGTCAGCCAGAGCAGCCAGACAGATCATTCTTCACCATCAGGGAGTCAGAGCTACAGAATGAAACAAGAGACGGAAGACAATTTAAATAACTGTTTCACTGACCAGGGATGCTGTTGTGGCATACCCTTTAAGTGTAACAAGAATCAAACTGTTTGGGACACATTCAGAAGTGAGGAGCCCTGAGGGTTATGCCTCTCTGACTTCTGAGAAAAATGGTCAAAAATATATATTCTGGGTGCAAATTTACACCTCAAATCCCCAGGTACTCATTCTTTTAAGTCCTTATGGTAGCAAAAAGAAAGTCAAGGAAAATCAAAAGAAAAATTGTCTTCCCCTATTTCACTTTCTAGTCATGCACTTTCACAGAAACTTTGGTCTGTGGAGAGATGGGGGAACACACAGCTGGACTAAGCCTGTTGAGCCATACATTCTGTCTTTGCTGCCAAGGCTGCTTTCCCAAGTCATTAGGTACTGCTAGTTAATTGGAGAAATAAATTTTTTCAGTAAGCTCTGCTGAACCAGGGGAAGTGAAGGGTGTAAGGACATGAGACTGATGCTACCAACCTTTCCAGTGCTAAGGGAAAATGGTGCAGTTTTGTGGTCTTGGGCCTTGATAGACTGTAGGTAAGGAGTTCTTTTAGGGGGGGGATTGCCTCCAGGGAAAGGTGAAATGTGTTTCTGTCACATAATCTTTTATTGTATATTATAATTAAACAAGGTTCATTGGCCCATTTTCATACTCCACTTCAAAGTCTTACTTTAGCTTTACATTAATACCTTTTATCTGTGCCACATTGAATGCATCAATGGCTTTTTTCTCTGACAGCCCACACTAATACCACACCTGGTGAATATTTCCAGCACTGAATAACATATGCTGTGCACCCATTTTCTTTGCTTGGCTAACAGTTGGCTACCAGAAAACAAATGCATGCCTGCACCCAAGGTCTCCTTCATGTTGGCTGTTGAGTAACCAAGGCCTATATACAAAGCAAAAGCAGGAGCTGGTGAAAAAAGGAAACAGCTGAAGATTTAGAAGATGTGATTTAGGTGTAACTGGAATATTCTTTGTTCACAGGCTTGGAGGGGCAATGAGCAGGATGACTGGATTCCTCGCACCTATCAGGATCTGGAAGGTCTACCTTGCATTGTTATTCTCACTGGCAAAGACCCTCTGGGAGAGACTTTCCCCAGGTGCTGTTATTACTCTGTCAATATAGTTGCTCTCTAATGTGTTTAGATAAGTTGGGTTTGATACCATCTAGCTTTCTTTTCACAAAAGAAGTCTGTTTTTGTAGACTTCAGTTAGGAACTGAAGGTTTAGTTTTGGAAAGGTTTAAGGGTTTTTTTAAAGGTTTGGAAAGTACAGTTTGTGAAAAGTCATATTTCTCTACTGTGTGGATCAGTGTCTGTGCAAAGTATGAAGGAACACAACTTAAATGCTGAATATTTTTAAATCATTTTATATGTACAGGCTAATAAAATTGTTCATGAATATTTAGTAAGCAATTAAATATAGGGAGTGTTCTTAAAAGTCAGAGAAAGCAAAACTTCTTTTTTCATTTGTGTTGGCTTTCCTAGGTCGTTGAAATACTGTGACCTTCGACTAATTGACTCCAGCTACTTAACTCGTACTGCGTTAGAGCAAGAGGTAGGCCTGGCATGCTGCTACGTCTCCAAGGAGGCAATTCGAGGGCCTATTGTAGCTCTTGACCTCAGCGAGAAGGAGCAGGAGAAGGCAAATGGCAGCGAGAATGACTCTGATGAGCTGCTGATAGACTTGGACCGGCCCCAGAGCAACAGCAGTGCTGTCACTGGAACCTCAGGTCAGTCATTCTGCTGTTGGTCTGAAAAACAAGTCTTTATTCCTGCCTCACTGGAATTTGGATGCAAACAGTGAGATGTTTTCTCAAATGTGGGTTGCTTAGCTGGATTCAGCTGCAGGCTAAACAATGAAATGCTGCAGATTCTTCACACAGTGAGCAATTTTCCTGTCTACTGCTAGAAGGAGACGGTGTTTCAGTGGAAGGGATGGTATGCCATAGCTAAGCATCCCTTGTGATTTTGATTTTTAAACTTTCATTTCACATTTGTTGCTAGCTTTGTTCAGTGGATCCTGACAAGATCTTAAAAATCAGAGCAAAAAGGGCTAGTATAAAATTGTAGGAATAGAAAAATGCTCTGAACTCTGGGAATACCTGTGGGTGAGGATGGATATCTGCCTCTTTGGCAAGAGCAACAGAATGGTTGGGTCTTGTCCTACCTCTTCAGGCATCACCTCCACCAAGCCTTCCCTTCTTTGCATTCTGCAGACACTTGTGGTTCCTTCTCTTTATCTCCCTATAAGTCTGAGGTATTAAGACAGCTGAACTGGGTCTTTGCTATGCGCCAGGTCTTCCCATACACTAACTAAACCTGACAGGTAGGGAGGAGGGGACATAGTCCAGTTCATGTCCAAGTTGCAGTGAAATAAATGCTATGTTCTTCCTAGAAAGGAAGATGCAATTGATCTGTGTATACAGTGTTTTGTTAAACTTGACTTCCAGTAAATTGTGCCATCAAATTCCAAATCCTACATGGGAATTGATAGCTAGCATACAGAGATTAGGACTGAACACTTGGATCTGAACCCTATTGCTCCAGGGCATTTGCCTGTCCAGCCAAAGGGACAGACAGATGTAAATGATTTCTTCTTACATGGTGCGACACTGACCTAAGCCACAACAGCATTCATTGAACAGAAGTATTTGTACATTAGGAATGTCGTGTAGATCAAATTAATTAGTGGTTTTCTTTCATCAGTCATTGCTTTTTGTTTTCCCAGGCTCCCTGGCTGATAATGGTGTGAGCTCCTCGAGTGCCGCAGACAAGTCTCAGAAGCAGGCTCCATCCCTGAACTTCCAGGCTGTGGCACACAGCTCAGTAGACGAGGGAGCTTACTCCAGTTTTACAGCCAGAGAGACCCTGAAACAAGAGTGTGACTCGCTGGGTAACCAGATGGCGAGCAGCACCACTCCCAAGCTCTCCTCCTTGTCATCAGTCTCCCAGACCTTTCAGTGGCCTGCCCAGTCAGCCAAGGACAGCAAGGCCCTCCGTGTGGCGCTGCCACGCATCGTCATCCTGTCCAAAGCTGCCTACTGCCTCCTGAGCTCGCAGAAAAACGGGAACTTGCCTTCCTCCTCCTCCCTCCTGCCGCACGCTGACGTGTCTTGGCTGAGCTCCCTGAGGCCTCTGCTCCACAAGGACATGAGCAGTGAAGAGCAGTCTCTGTACTACAGGCAGTGGACGACAGCCCGACAGCACCACGCGGACTTCAGCAATCAGGCTGAGCCGTCTGGCACCAGGACCTTCCACCCCCGGCGCCTGCTTTTGACAGGGCCACCACAAGTGAGTTCCTCCTGCCTTTTCTGCAGTCTGAGGGGGCCAAGTTTGCAGGGATGTGTTCTGAGGTCAAAAGTCAAAGTCAAATTTTAAGGCTAAGTCCATGCTGAAAGTGATAAGGAGAGGAAGGGTGATGCTTTGTGTCATGTTTTAGCCTAAACAGAACACATGTGGGTGGCACTGGGCATAACATTGTCATCAGGAGAGATGCAGTTATCACTGCTGATCTCCCTGCATACAAAAGTAACACAGGCTTATGCTCAGAGACCAATTTAGTAAAAGTGTTTTCAGTATAGTAGGCAATATTACATCTTTCAGTGTTTTTAGGCAGAGCTGAACACAGAGCTTTGGGGTAAGCCTAGAGGGATTTTTCTGAAATTTACCCTTCCACTGTAGTACTTTGGGTTGGCATTTAGACTTTTTTCCATCTCTGGCTCAGGTTGGAAAGACTGGTTCATACTTGCAGTTTCTAAGGATTCTCTTCCGCATGCTGATCCGGTTGCTGGAGGTAGATGTGTATGATGAAGAAGAGATTAATGCCAGTAAGTATTTAGTAGGTATTCTTAAGATTTGTCATAAAGAGTCTACATTGTGTATTACTCAGCAAGGAAGTTTTTAGGCTCACTAAAAGACTATGAATTATACCTACTGCATGTTCTCTCCATTGGTGTGTAGCTGGACTCTAGGTGTCTGCATATATTTCAGTATAGACTGATAAAAAAGTGAACTTTATAATGGGCTTGTCTGAGAGCTGTTACGTGTATTTTGGGCTGATATGTTTGTGTAGCACTCAAACAAAAGTGAGCACAAAGCTGTAAATGGGCAACATCTGCCCATGTTCTCTCTCCTTGCAGGTTTTTAAGTGCTGGCTGCTTTTAAGCAGACAGGACATTTTGTTCCTGGCTGAAACCTAACTATTATTTATGTTTATTTAGAAGCTATATACCCATTTTCAGTAAGATTGTCTCCTGTCTGCAGTTTGCAGGTTTTATGCTGAGGATAAAGGGGAGCAGGATCTTCTTTGGATTTGTGCTCATTTGTCAGATCTCACAGATCCATTAACTGCCATGGCAGGACTTTGCCTTGAGGAAAGCAAAACCTTTTAAAAATTAGTCCTCTTTAGTCCTCTTCATGGTGTTCTGGTACATAATTCTCATGACCATTAGACTGGCAACCTGAAAATGTAGTGTTGAACTTTTGAAAAGGCTAATATTTCTGTTCATGCAGTCCTATTTAATGAAAAAGAGAGAATATATTTTCCTTTGATTTGAAGCTTTGGGGGATGTAATTCCTTTGTTATTCGAACTAAAGTACCACAGAAACTTAGGATGAAATATTAAAATGCAAGAGATGTTATGCATCATGCTGACTGGCCTGTTGAGATCATGGCAGTGTGTCACACCCCTGCCAGGAATGCATGGAACTCCAGCAGAAGAGAAGTTTGGGTTTGGTTGGGGTTTTTGTTTGTGGCTTTTTTGCTCCCACTACTTCTCTTGGAATGCTTCTCCAGAGCCTTTGTGTTCTCAGTATTTTAAATACTACTTTATTCTCCACCCCAAATATGTTTCTGTCCCATTTATACACATTCTGTTTGGGGCTAAAAAGCATAGTAATTTAAATTAAAATACTTTTTATTTTATTTGATGTTTGTTTCTTTGGAGTGGTCAGGCAGCTATCTTACCTCCCCTTCAGCATTCATCTAGGTAGTCTGGATCTTCTTACAGGATTCTCACAAATGACAGGCTCTTTATTTTCCTTATCAGTTTGTTACTCTGGCCTACACATCTATTTTCAATTTATCCTTCTGGTGCATAGGTGAGCAGAACTGAATGTTCACAACATATGAATGTGAACAACAGCTCATGTATTTCCCTGCCCCCACTGAAAGCCTCATGACTGGTGAAACCTATGAATGCACTGGTCTTTTCCATTCTCCCTTTTCACTGGCATTGATGCTTAGCTTGTACTCCAAGGTTTCTCAGCAACTCTGTCATTGGCACTCCCAACCTGCTGCAGAAGTGCTTGTTATTAATCCTTGAATATCCTTGAATATAATGCGACTCACATTTTTTCTGTTAAATGTCACCAAGTTTTTGTTGTTACAGTTGTTGAGGCCATTGAATTCTTTCCAGCTGATCTTTGATTCTTTCTCCATGTTGGCATTGTGCCACCAGCAAACTTAAGCCAATTTTTTGTTTAAGCTGGTGACATTAGTGAAAATATTAAACAGTGTGCCCCTCTACAGTATCACCTGCCTTAATGCTTACAATGTTACATGCTGCCATCTTCTATTTAGTCAACTCTTTACAGACATTTTCTTCAGCTGTATTAATAATTTGTCTTATAGTATCATACCAAGTACTTGAGTCCAGAAGGGTAAGATTCATTGTATTTCCTTTGTTCAGAGAAATAGGTACTTCATGGCCATATAATGAAAGTAGCACAGGATTTCTTTAGTCAACCTATTTGCATTTTATCACATTTTTCATTTATTTCAACATCTTTAATTACTTCCTTCACCCTCTCCCAATTTTGAATATTACCCAGGTCAATGTAATGGATTCAGAGCTTTCTAGATTACTGTCTCTCCTCTTGCATCAGGGTAGGGTGAGCATGTGCTCGTCCGCATACCCAACCTTCTTTTGACTAGAATTCTCTTTTCTAAAATCGGTAACCTCAGTTACACACCTACTTTCATGTGTTCTGCCATCTCATTTTAATCTGAATTGACTCACGTCCAAGCTGCATTCCAAAGCTGTTTTCTTAGGCCAGTGTTTTCTACCATTCCCATTGCTTAAACTTGATTTTTTACTTTAGACTTATCTCCTTTGGATCAATACAGAAAAGTTTCATTTGATCCTTGCTGGCCACATCCTATTCCGTAATAGGAGTGTGTCTTCTACTGCCTTTATCACTACTAGTTCATGAATGTATACAGCCTCTCTTTCTTTGCTTTCATCCTTCTGCCTTTGGATACTTTTGCTTCTCATTTGCCCAGTGCTCTTCATTCCATCACAAAAAGGCTCGAAACTACTACACCCATGCCTTCTGCACAAATAGGACCATTCATCTGAGCATTTTATACTTGAACCAGAGTGAATTATACCTCAGCAGCATGATGAGGGACAGTGCAGGAAGGTACCTAGGAGGCTTCTTCTCCTGCATGCATTTTCTAAGGAATTGCCATTTCTTTGAGGTGGCTTTATGTGGATTGTAATTTCACTGGTAGTATTTATGTTGTTCAGAGATATTGCCTGTGTGAGTTCCAGTGCAACTGTAAAGCAGCAACCATCACAAAAGCATTGTTTGGTGAGTATCTGATTCTGCTTACCTGGAGTGTGTTGTTGCAGATCATACAGAAAACAGTGAAGTTACTCAGTCTAGCAATGACCACTGGCCAGACATTGAGATCTTCAGCAAAATATCTTTCGACCTGAGTGTACATGACCCTAAGTACAGAAATATAAGTCCTGTATACACAGAACAACTCTCAAGAGTGAAACAAGGTGGGTAAAATGTAGACTTTTTAAGGAATATTTTCCTACAGAGACTCAGTGTTTATTGGTTCATTTGAACAGAAGTTCACAAGAACCTTTAATCTCCCAAAATTAAGTGGAAAAAAAATTTATGTATTCTTTACAGTTTTTACCAGAATCAAAATCTCTTGTTTTTAACGCTCCTAAAATTTCTGTTACTCCTTTTCTTTCTGCACAGAAACAAACAAAGAAACAAAATCAGAGGAACCTAAGAAAAGGGAGACTGTGTCCATGATGCTGACTAAATATGCAGCTTACAACACCTTCCATCACTGTGAGCAGTGCCATCAGTACATGGACATTAATCCTGCTGCACAGGTTGGTGTCAAGGTCTAAGGGTAAACTGCATCCTTGTTTTTTTATTATGGTTCCTGCAGGCATACTGCTGTCATCTCAGGACTCATGCTTTCACCTTCCCTCAGATGGAATTGTTTAATTCTTCCATTCTCAGGGGAGATATTGAGCTACAGACCCAGGAGCATCAGCTGTGTCTGCCACGTTCTGAATGAGCAGTTTTCCTCTGCAGCTGCCTCTGGCAAAGGGTGAATATTGTGATGAGTTTTCTGAAGCCAAAGCATTATTCAGCCTGCCCAGAGGGTTTGCAGTGTCTCAAGGGAGAAAACTAAAAATGAAGAGAAGTGCTTGTCTAACCTAAATGCCAGCCATCCACACCTGTGATGGGAGATGGCAAGGCCTCCTTCTTCCTTGCTTTGTATGTAACTGAGCATCCTTCTCAGCAGTAGCTTATGAGTCGCTGGACAGAAATGAACATTTTAATCTGTTTAGTTAAAAAAAACCTTTCATTTCTAAAGCAAACAGTTCTGCTCACAGAGGACTGGCAAGTAAGATTATTCCTGGTTAATAGTTCACACATTATTTCTTAACCACCAGCAGCAATTTACCTGGAAGTTTCTTATCTCCATTCATTCATTCCTTGCTCGCTAATGTTTTCCAGCAGCTTGCTATTAAGGTATGGCAGTGTAGACACCCCGACCTGGCAGTGCACAATGCCAGTTCCCTCAGAGCAGCACCAGCAGGTCTGATCTAAGCCTCATGCTTCATTAAGTCCGTTGACAGAAGCAAATCCTCCCCAAGGACATCTGTTGTTCCCTCCTCTTATCTTTGTGCATGTGGTTAAACATAACTAGTACTAATAAATATAAACATCTACTTCTATGTGCCAGTGTGAGTTGTGTATATAGAATTAAGATAATTAAGCTCAGAGAAATTACGCTTTCAGAGGGGGGTCACTGGATAGCAAACATTGTGAAGAGAGAGGGATTCTTAAATGCTTTAACAAAACCTAAATAAAGTCCCTTGCATTTTCCACCTTAGGCTAAGTATTTAAATTTTTAGCAAAATATTATAGAAAACTCATTGGTAAGAGTGATTTGACTTTATAGTAAGACAGATGCTTTTGTAGGATGAAATCTATCAGCTGTGTAGGCATTTGTATGCACTTACATGGTTTACTGAAGTGCTGTGAAACTTAAGTTCACCCACATTCTTCATAGCCTTGTTAATGGTGTGGTCTGCTTTGGTCACACAACTACTTAGGAGAGAATTGCCACAGTAAAAATACTACACTGACACCAGTACAGCAGTGCTCCTGCTGAGGTGTCTGAATGACAGTGCATGCTGCTGTGGAGGCACCCCCACATACTGCACTCCTCTTTGAACCTTCTAGGTAAATTGATTTGGACAGTTTTTTTCCTAGTATGTATGCATGTTTGTGTGTGTGAGTGTGTGTGTGTGTATCTGTACATTTGACTCCTCTTTGTAAATACTGAGAAATAATTGCTAGCTGAAATGGACTTCAGAAGAGTCCAGTTTGGCCAAAGACCATTACTGGTACAGAAAACTGATTCCTTTAATAGCAAGGCCTCAATAATGTACCTTATTGTGAGGGAAATGATTACTGAAAAAGAGTGGTTTGGATGTTCTTCTCTGATGGCTTCCAGTACTGTGACTGTAAGAACTCCTCCTCCTTACATACTCCTTATGTGTTACCTGCTTGGAAACCTCTTTTTGCTGCTTGTTTGTTTTCAGGTGTCTGACTCCACTCTGCATGCATTCACGTTTTCATCCTCGATGCTGGGAGAAGAGGTTCAGCTGCATTTTATAATCCCCAAGTCCAAAGAGAGCCATTTTGTCTTCAGCAAACAGGGAAAACATCTCGAAAGCATGCGACTCCCACTCGTTTCTGACAAGGTGCGTGTGCTGCTCTCGCCCATCTGCTGCTTGCAGTCAGCTTGGCATACATATGCAAATTAATGGGGGCAGGTTTTTTCTGTTGTCTTTTTGTTTTAAAGTCCTTTGTATAAATCTTGCCTGTCCTTAGAATGTATTTTTTGAGGGCAAATATTCATTTTTTCTGTTTCTAGCGTCCAGTTCATTTGTGTTTCAATAATCAGTAATGTTAAAATCCGGTATAAAAAATAAACAAATAGAAGTCCTTACCAGGAATAATCTGCTTTTTTTAACCTAATGTTGCCAAAATACCCTGTGTTCCAGCAGAATTTGAATGCAGTCAAGAGTCCCATCTTCACCCCATCGAGTGGACGTCATGAACATGGACTCTTGAACCTCTACCATGCCATGGAAGGCATCAGCCACCTGCACCTCCTGGTAGTCAAGGAGTATGAAATGCCACTTTACCGGAAATACTGGCCCAACCACATCATGCTTGTCCTGCCAGGCATGTTCAACAATGCTGGAGTTGGTAAGAGACACCATCAATGCATTGCTGTGAAGGTTCCAAAATCTACCTTGGACAATGTGGATCATGCTGTTGCAGGAAACCATGCAGCAGCTCCTCACATAACTGCTGTGAGAGCAGCAGCGATGTCTGTGCAAAAATGTGGAAGAACTGCTGTCAGGGGCATGGAATATATGTTTGCATGGATCAGTGCCTTCTCAGCCTAAAGTCTGATGTTTTGTGGGCCATAATTCACTCATTTTACTCAACCCTGCTGTGTAAATTCTAGATGTTTTACACATATTCAAATTGCAACGTTTTAGTTAGCAGAAGGTAAATATTAACTGCAGCTGAACAAAGGGGGGTTGAACTTCGGAATTTGTTTTCATGGATGCTGATTTTATTCTGCAAGAAGTTTTAAGTAGCTTCAGTTTTACAATCTTAGCCCATTCTTGGTACAAGTTACTTCATTAATGCCCACAAGACTGTGTTCTGCAGAGTGTCTTAAAGCATCCAGTCTTCTTGGAATCTGCCTTTTAGATTTAATCACACTGAAAAAGGGATATACAGATTTATCTTCAAACTAATGTGTTATGAGCACTAAGTTCAAAAAGGGTAATGAGCAGATGTTTCTGTTACCTTTCTCTGGAAAGAGTGATAAAGTCTAATAAAGATGTCTGTACATCTTCTTTATGGTATTTCCTCAGGTGCTGCCAGGTTTCTTATTAAGGAACTTTCCTACCACAACCTGGAACTGGAACGAAACCGCTTGGAGGAGCTGGGAGTGAAGCGCCAGTGCGTGTGGCCCTTCATCGTGGTCATGGACGACTCCTGCGTCCTGTGGAACATGCACAGCCCCCACGAGCAGTCCAGGTTGGTACCCACCCACGCTGGCTCCTTGCGCTGATCCAGCGCTGCCAGCAGCACATCTGGGACCGAGGCTCACCTCCAACATCTGGCAGGGATGCCAAAATCAGAAGGCTTATGTTTGTCTTGTTGACCACCAACATTCAGTGCAACACCTGCTGTTGAACACTTCCACATGACTGTGCCCTTACATCTGTGTCAGTACCTCCAACAGACCTCTCTGCTTGTGTTTGCTCTTTGCCTAGAGCCACTCTTGTTTCTAGCAACTGTTTATTAAGGGATTTTTCAATGCGTTACTTTGTTTTGATTCAATTTCTGTTTCTCAGAGCAAACAGTTTATTTGGGAAACCTAGAAGGCATTAGGCTCTTGACCTTCTCACTGCTTACACTGCCTAGTACAGAGAAAATAGCATTCCAAAAATTATGTGTAAGGTGACTTCTTTTCCCTTCATAAATTGCTGTGTAAGAATTTATCCTGCTGAAAGGCTCATTTTCTGAATGGTTGCCCTGATGAGGGCAAAAATTAGTTGCCTGTTGCTAAAAAGTCTTCATTTATGTATATATTTTTAGAGCAACTGGAGTAAATATTCTCAGTTGTCAATGGAATTTTTTTGATCCTTTTTATACACACAGCTGTATATATATGCAGTGTATGTAATATAAAAATAATAAAATATGCTATGTATGATCATGTTTTGCAGCCAGTCCCTGGAGCCTGCGACTTTCAGCAAGAATGTGTCTTTGAAAAGTGTCCTCCAACACATTGAAGCCACCCCCAAAATTGTTCATTATGCAATACTGGGTGTTCAGAAGTGGAACAGCAAGCTGAACACCAGGAAATCCAAGGCTCCGTTCTCCAGGTGCCACGTGCGTGATTTTATACTGCTCAACATAGACCTGACCCAGAATGTGCAATATGACCTAAACAGGTAGGCAGTACATATGTATCTGTGGAAAAATAGCATATTGGCTTGATAAGAAATTTGTCACAATGTTTCTGAATGCTGTTCAGATAAACAGAAAGATTCTACCTCAGGTAATGAGTGCACAATCACAAAAACAAAACACAGCGTGATGGATGTTTCATCTGAATAAGTAAGGCATCAAAATAAAACTGCTATAAGCCAAAAAAACCCTGGGGGAGACAGATCAAGGGCAAGGAAGGGCTTCAGAGGACTGAAAAAGTGAGGAAATAAAAAACTTGAGGAGAAAAAATAATTGGGACACCGAAAGTACAAGAAAGGAGCCAAAATGGCATCAGTTACAGGAAGAATGGGGAGTTTCCAGAGTGCCTAGAAGGAGGAATTCCTTGTATTTCCTTCAGAGATAGTTGTCCTCCCTGCTGTCACTTGAGTTTGCAAGAAAAAATTTCTATTTCCTTCCTCTCCCCACCCCCCACCTAACTTCATCCTAAAGCATTTGCAATAAAGCACCCATATGATGGGCCTTTATTGCTAGCTGTCATCACAGACTGAAGAAATACCTAATTCTTCTTCTTCCCAGACAAGTGAGCTCCAAATAAACCCTGTCTCTGCTGTCCATAAATGGCCCTGGGGTTTCTCACCTTGGGCTCCTGCTGCTGTTTTCAAGGATCCTGTGTGTTTCAGCGAGGAACTGTAGCCTGTCAGTGCAAGCTGGTGTGACTTTTGGAGCTCTTGATTTCACATTCTGTGTCACGTTGAATCATGAAGTGGGAGTCAGCCCATAGAAATGAACAACATCATAAATAGTGGAGGACTAAGGTTACTTCCCAGCAGCTTTTCCTCTCATAGCCAAGTATTTGTTAAAGCCATATTTTTGCTTTAATTCCAGTTTATGGAGAAATATGTCATATGGAACTGGTTTGTTCAGAGGTGGAGGTTGGTCACTGCAGAGCTTCTGCCAAGTCCAAAATATGTAATACAAAAAACCCCAAACATAAAAAGAATTTAAAAAGAAGTAAAGGGTGGGGAGAAAATTACTGATGCCAGTATGTGATGAGCATAACAGCACAAGCCAGATTTGGTGTGGGAAAGAAACACACACTGAAAAGTGAAGACTAGTTTGGGTTTAGGGTGAGCAGCAGCTGCTTTCTTTGAACAGGAGCACATTGAAGGAATGAGTCTTCGGAACTCTGCAGAAAATTGGTAGTGGCACCATATCAGATGATCTCCAAAAAGCTCTGCTGAGCCCATAGTGGTGCATTTCAGTAGGGAGTGTGTGAATGCTCGTGCACAGCAGCCACACAGCTGGTTTAGTGATCTTGTGTTTAATGCCCAGGTATTTCTGTGAAGATGTGGATTTCAATCTGCGGACCAACAGCAGCGGCCTCCTCATCTGCCGCTTCAACAACTTCAGTGTCATGAAGAAACATATTCAGGTTGGAGGACAAAAGGACTTCGTTGTTAAGCCAAAAATCATGGTAAGTCTCATGTACTCAAGGGGTAAAATCAGGAGTTGTTTTCCCTAGAAATAATGAATTCTCTAGTTCTTTAGATTTATTTTGTCCTTATTTGACATCAGACATTCGTGGCTTAATCCATGGTAGGGCTGCCACATCAAAAATAGAAAACAAGAATCATTTTGCTATTTATAAATTACTAAAAAAATCCTCCTAATCATTACAAGAAGGACTGAGATTGGGAAGAGTTTGGTCTAGCTTTTCAGTGGTATCTTGGATAGAGGAAGATTTTGCAGACTCTGTTCCAAAGCAAGCAAGTTGTACCAGAGTCAGTTTTAAAAATTCAGCACAGCCACAAGTTTCTGGTGTTTGCTGATTTGTGATAACTTTCAGTCCTTGCACTTCCTAACAAAAAGTGGGCTGAAGAAAGGCTCTGAAAACTGCAACCTTCTGAAATCCCCCTGGGAAATCCAAGTATTTGTAAAAATATATAAAATATTTTACACAGAGTATGTTACACCTATTCCAGCATTAAATGGAGGTGTATTTCAAAGGATTGTTCTTAATCTAGGAATCTTACAGTTTGTGTTCTTGGTGATTTTGAACACATCCCACACCATCCTCCTTTTAAATAACCACCTCCCATACCTCACAATTTAACTGACTAAACTCTGGGTTTAAGTATTTTTGAAGAACGTTTCTGATTTTCCTTTCCTTGTGGTTGCAGTGGAATCTGTAGTGATGGACTGGCCTATGAGAAAACACCATAGAAAACACTTTTTATGGGTGACTCCACACAAGGAGTATGTAATTTCATATAATGCCCACAAGTAAGGCAGAATGAAGGCCACTGTGACAGTTTGAACTCCACATTTTATGTCCCTTCTTTAGGCAAGCGGATATCCACAGAAGTATGTAGCAAGCACAGAACAAGGAATTAATTTATTTCTGTGCTTTGGTGCTGTGTGAAAATTGAATGGGGAGTTTTGATCCTTTTGTTCTTCTTCTTTCTCGTTCTGCTCTGTCATGTCAGTCCTTTCCCCAGTTAGTGGAACTCCAGCAGAGCAAATACACAGAGTAGGAGGGTTAAAAAGGCTTCCCCTTGGTTTCACTGCAGGTCTCAGAGAGCGTGGCACCAATAATGCCTCTTCAGTATGTCTGTGCCCCTGACAGCGAGCACACATTGTTGGCAGCCCCGTCTCAGTTCCTCCTGGAGAAATTCCTTCAACACGCAACCTACAAACTCTTCCCCAAGGCCATTCACAACTTCAAGAACCCGGTATTGGCCATCGACTGCTACCTGAACATCGGGCTCGAGGTACAAGAGATTTGCAGGGATGATGGGGACAAGGAAATGCAAAGCTTTACTTCAATATCTTTGTTGTGTTGAAATTCCCTTCCTCAGCATCAAGGGTAACGTTTGAAGACTTTGGTCTCAAACAGATTCTGCTGCTGCTGGAAGTAAAGCACCAATCCACGGGAGCAGCTGGTGGTGAAGCCTCCAGCTGGCTGGTGTGGGTAGAGACCAGAGGTCTGTGATGGATTAATGTGACTGCTGGACTGTGTCAGGTCCTGCACTTGGGTCCCACAACTCCATGCAGTGCCACAGGCTTGGGGGAGAGTGGCTGGGAAGCTGCACAAAGGAAAAGACCTGGGCGGGGGGCTGGTTGACAGCATCTGAACATGAGCCAGGGTGTGCCCAGGTGGCCAAGAAGGCCAATGGCATCCTGGCTTGAATCAGGATGCTGTGGCCAGCAGGACCAGGGAGGGGATCATTCCCTTGTACTCGGCACTGGGGAGGCTACACCTCAAATCCTGTATTCAGGTTTGGGCCCTTTAATTCAGGAAGAACATTGAGGTGCTGGAGCATGTCCAGAGAAGGGCAGTGAAGATGGGGAAGGGTCTGGAGTACAAACCTGATAAGAAGGAGCTGAGTGGGCTGGGGGTGTTTAGCCTGGAGAAAAGGAGGCTCAGGAGAGACCTTATTACTCCCTACAATCACCTGAAAGGAGGCTGTAGCCAGGTGGGAGTCAGCCTCTTCTACCAGGTAATAAATGATGAGACAAGGGGAAACAACCTCAAGTTGTGCCAGGGGAGGTTTAGATTGGATATTGGGAAAAATTCCTCCATGGAAAGGTTTGTCAAGCACTGGAACAAGCTGCCCAGAGTAGTGGTGGGTTCACCATTCCAGGAGGTGTTTAAAAGATGTGTAGATGTGGCATTTGGCAACATGGTTTAGTGGTGAACTTGGAAGTGCTGGGTTAACAGTTGGAGTCAGTGATCTTGGATCTCATGGATCCATGATAACAGTGGGATCTTGATGAGCGTAACCTAAACAATTCCATAATTTGCAAAGGAATTGGGTGTGTCTGTCTGAAATAATATTTCGTACAAAGCAAAAAGTGATGCCATTCTTGACAAATCCTGGTGTTCATCCTTTGATGCTTCTCTTTTTATGAACTCCGGTTTCAAGGAAATTAGATTTTTGCAAATATATTCTACATGTCTGTAGGTGGGGAGTTTAGAATTCTTGAACCCAATGGTCAGCTTGATCTGGGTCTGGAGCCGGTCAATGTCTAACAAAGGTGTTGTTCAGACAAATTTTATGGAGATCAGTGGTACAATAGAGGAGACACCCTTTGTTATATAACAGCTATCACAGCACGGAGACACAGGAGTACTTGGAACCACAAGCATCAGGATTTCCCCTACTTATGGAATTGCTTACTTTGACAAATGTATCCTTATTAGAATAACCTGTATAATCTATACAGGTCATTATAAGCAGGAAATTTGTAGAGGAAAAAAAAATCAAACTGAATTACACAGAGCCCTGAAATAATGTGTTGCAGACTTGGTGACCAAATTTGAATCTAGAGGTTTGTTCTGTGTGTTACTTCTTTGGGAAAGTTTGCTCAGTACTGCAATCTTGTTGGATTGGATTTTTATCAGAGCACCAGCTGACTTGCCTGTTACCGCTAAGCCCTGTTCCATTACATGTATGTCATCCTTAGACATTTCTGGGACAGAAAGCATTTCTTTCCCCCTTGTGTTTCAGGTGGCCATATGCTACATTAGCTCTCGCCCACACTCAGTCAATGTCAACTGTGAAGGGGTGTTCTTCAGTGGACTGCTGCTCTATCTCTGCGACTCCTTTGTCGGTGCAGACCTCCTCAAGCGGTTCAGGTTTCTCAAAGGTAATCTCACTTCTCTGCTGGGCATCCTGGGTGCCTCTCACCAACTAATAATAGTGTGGATGAAAAGGCAAAGGCAGAGGAATAAACAGCTGGATTAAGCAGTTCCATTATTTTCAGTTTGTTTTGGCACTGTTTTCAAAAGAAATAGATGGGGTGGTTTTAGAGGGGTGTATGAAACTTCTGTTCCTGTTGGCAGATAATTGAACCTTAGGTAAGCGTTGATAAATGACATTCATTAAGCTATTTTAAAGTGACATCGCCAAGGATTTTGGAAATCAGGCAGTGAATTGTGCAGTCAGCAACTTGAGAGTTGGGAGCATAGATGTTACTGATGAGGATGGGAAATTCTGCTCTGGCAATCAGTCTATAATGGTAGTAAATCTTCAGTTCTGTAAATAAGGACAGCTCTTAGCTGAAGGATGATTTGGTCTGCCTCACCAGGACTTGATAAACCTTATAAAAATCTTAATTTTTGTCTTAATGCTGGCAATTAGCAAATTGCCAGAGGAATTCAGTAATGCTGAAGTGTGTTGCAGAGCTCCAGTGCAGTTGTGGTGGCACAGCTGAGCCATTTCCCTGTCTTGCCGACTGAGGATGGTGCATGTGCAGGGGGACCATAGGAATGGCTCAGCCAGCTCCAAGAACCACATTTTGAAGTTTGCTCCTGTGCCCTCTTGACCCAGGCAGGGACAGAGGAAGAAGGCACAAAGACACCCTGGGGATGTTCCTGAAGGTGTCCAGTTCTCCTGCTTATTAAATGATCATGTGTAACACCAGGTGGAATGAAGTTTCTAAATTTGTTAAGCCACAGAAGAAATTACAGACTCCTTGAGTGCTTTACCAAGGGCAGCTCTTATACTTAAGAAAGTCAGTGGATTTTCTTATGTCAGTTGTGAGACTGGTTTGGTTTCATAGAATTTCATCACTGACCTTCTACAAACCAAAAAGTCCTATGAAATAAACAAAACAGTATGCTTTAATTTGAGCTTAATTATCAGTATTAATTTAAAGATCCAATTAATGTTCTCTCTGCTGCAGTTGATGATATTGACACTGCCTGGCTGTCAGGCAGTGACATCCTGTGATCCAAAGCACACCCCACACCATGCTCGCTTCTCCGTGTCTGTGCCTTCTTGGGAGTGGACACATTCGTTTCTGTCCTGAAGCTCAAAGGATTGATCTGAGCCTGGACTGGCTGGTGGTGATATCACTGGTTGGTGATAGACCCTTGTAGTACTACTTTTTTCCTCTCTAGCAGCAGAGATTTCTTTAAAATATCTTAGGAAAATCAGTGAAGGAAATGAGTTGTTATTGTACCTTGAGAATCTAACATGCTTTTCAATTGAAGGTGCCACCCTGTGTGTCATATGTCAAGACAGAAGCTCGCTACGGCAGACAATAGTGCGGTTGGAGCTGGAGGATGAGTGGCAGTTCCGGCTTCGGGATGAGTTTCAAACTGCAAACAGTAGTGATGATGAACCTCTCTATTTCCTCACGGGACGCCACATATAAGCTTCGCTAACCGCTAACAAAGGAAAAAAAAAGAACTTTTTTTTAAAAAGTACAATCACTGTGGAGCAAAGTGCAACCAATATTTATCTTGACTGCTCTAAAGGATTCCCCGCGTTCTGAAGTAGCTTTATTCCTTGGGGTAAAATTACCACACTGGTTATGATTTAAAGGATCCTGGATTCCAGTTATTCTCATATCGTTCACAACCACCGACACCAATCCTACAGCCAACCAAGCTGTAGGATCTGGGAAGAGGATGTTGTTTCATCAAAGAAGAATCCTTTTTATATTCAGCTGAGTTAGGGGAAGAAGCTGCTTTCCTCTTGCAGCTGTAAGCTTGAATGTGTTACATGAAATGCACCCTAGCATGTGGAATTTATCGAAGATAGGTGGAGGAGAGCCCACCATGTCTCTTCAGCTCTGTGCTGTGGTACAGGAATACTCAGGGGTTTGAAACTACAATATAAAGTAGATATTTGTATTACGAGGAATAGTCTTGTTCTCTGTGCAGTGTTAGTTTAAAATTTGTAATTGTGTACGTATTGAAACTGTCTTTGGCAAAATTTCCACAGGTGTTCAAAGTTTACTACTTAAACCTGAACAAATGGGCAAACGCGTGGCAGGCACTGTGCACCCTTAGCAATGGTATTTCGCCCCAGCAGGCTCCTCAGCTCCAGGGCCCAAAGCAAAAGGCTTCTCAGAGCTGCTCTCTTCAGTCAGAGGCCAGAGTAACTTCCCAGCAAATCACCCTCAGTTTCTCACTCTCCTCAGAGCTTTGGAAACTTGCGGTCCGTGCCCCTTTGCGTATGGAAATGCATCCTCCTGTTTGTCCGGTGCCTTTGTGGTGGACTGCCTGCAACTCACTCTCCTTTTCCTTTACACTCGACTCCAGTTGGCTGCAGAGCTGAGATCAGGTCATACCCCTGTATGAAGCAACACACCAAGAAATGTGCAGGAGTGTAACAGTGCCTGAGCTGGACCCAAGAGAAACAGAAAGTATTCTACAGTAGCTCCCAGGGGGGGAGCAGAGGAGAAGTCCCAGGGAGCTGGGACTGCTCAGGAGGGACTCTCCAGAAGCAGAGATGTGTGATCACATCACCTGAAACCACCATCCGTGTACCTCTGTAAATACTGGCTCTGCAGCAGTCACACACTGTTGTATTTCCAGCTGCAATACTGATCCTTGTGAAGGTGTTCCAGGATCAACTCGATGCCGTAGCATTTGGCTGCCAGAGGTGTAAGCAGCAGTGCTCTGTTCCCCTCACTCTTAGCAGGTGTTGTCTCCCTGAGGTTTACACACACACCCCCCCAACAATCATCTTTCTGCACATCTTGATCCCCGCTTTATCAATAAGAAAAATGCAGAGTGTTCTTAAAGGCTATTCAGGAATATGAATTTACTCCCCCAAAAAGCAATGAAATTAATGCATCTTTATACCTGACCTGCAGTCATTGCAGATGGACCTGCCAAAGCTGCATTTTTTTTTTAAGGCATAGTGTTAATTAAGCAACTTTTTTTATCTTGTGAAGAGATGTTTACAGATGAATAAACATAATATATTTGACAGAGAGCCAAAGGAAAATGGTTTGCATATGTCTGTGTTGATGTAGCATTATTTCTGATGCTGTAAATTTAGCAAATTTCACATGAACAACCCCTTTCAGTAAATTTCTTTTTTATTTTCCTTCAGATCCAACCTGCCTTACCTATTTTAACACTGGGAAGACATAGGGATATAAAAAATGATTTGAAGTGTTTGCTACATGCCTGAATGTATTCCAGTAGCTCTGGTTTTGCCAGAGGGCTTAAGGCCAGCCCCCAGTCTTAGCACAGTGTAGAAAAGTGTCAGGTATTACATGTTCAAAAATGGTTTCCTTTTTGTTCATGTATTTGATGTTTGCACTAAGTTCTTAAAATTCCAGGTGCTGAGACTAGCAGGAGGAGCTAGCCCACTGGTGGAGCAGAGCAAAATCACCCTGAGGGCTGAGAGTCCATTTAGAAAATCAGTGTATTTGCCTGCCTTTACCAGCTATTAGTAACCCATTTCCTTAGTGCTGTCCCCTATGGAAGCAAGGAGTTTTGGTAATGCTCTGGCCAGAGTGCACTACACCAGCCCCAACACCACGGGCCTGTCCCATGGGACACTTTAAATTGGCTGCCTGTGAATTCCTGGCAAAGAGACCCTTGGCTGACAGGCACATGATTGCTATTCCATTTTGGTTTTAAGCCTTGCCATTAAGGCCATTCTTATGAATGTATGAAAATTGGCCAGCGTTATATTTTACCTGTAGATGTTCTTGTCTATTCACAGGTTAAAACTGAATGTAAACTAAGATTTAAAGAATCATATGCAGATGCTTTTTGCTTAACTTATGTAATTGCTTTTTGTGACTTTTGGAAGAGGGTTAAAAACGTTGCTTTCCTAGTGTAAAGTTTTCTTAACCAAAAACTTGGTGAATCTAGCTTCACTAGTCAGTCTACCTCATGTTATTGTTTATGAACTGAAACTGTCTGAAGTTGTGGCTATGGTATGTTTATAATGTGCTTTCATTAAATTTGAATATATTAAGTTACCATTTCAGACTGTCTCTCTCTCAATGGGTCCTGCTCTTCCTTCCTGAGCCCTCCATAGAGGATTGCTTCCAGAGTTCCTGTGCACCTGCACCACCTTCCTGACAAAGCTCTTTACAGGCTGCTCACAATCCCCTGGAAAATGACATGTGGCAGCTTGGAAACAAACAGCCTCTGCAGCCCAGAATTCAGCACTGTTCTGCTACTCCGGCTTCAAGTACTCTTGAGTATTGTTTGGGATGTGCTGCGAGGTCTTTGCTACAGCTCTAGACCAAGGCTAAGGACAGCACACCATGAACAAATCCCTCCTGACTGCACACAGGCTCCAAAATTGAAACAAACACTAAGTTTAACCGTAACTAAATCTTTCCCATCTTCCATTAGGGTTTTAAACTGTTACTCAAGACTGAAGGTATCCCTGCTCACCTTACCACAAACCTTGCATGAAGATGGTCTTGATCCAGAGCTCCTGGGGGCCTTGATCTTCTATATTACGTTATGTTATGATTTTCCCACCGAGAAAAGTAAGAAATAGACTAAAGATTCATTCACACTCAGTATTGTACAGAGTAACTTTAGAAAAGCTATCAAGTATTTTATTTTTAATCTATCTACATTATGTACAGATCAAGAAAGGCCACAGCAGTTTTTCAACATACAAACCCTTTGAAAGAGGAGAGATTTATGAAGGAGCGACAAGTATCAAAGTGAAGTCCACTAACAAAGGTATATACTCAGTACAACACTTGAAGAATGACGAGTACACCAGTCCTTGGGCTTTTCATTCCACCTTTTACTCCAAAACTAATCTGGGGGAGAAGGGGACAGGGGCCACAACAAGATTCCAATGCTGCTGCCAGGGCGCAGGCGCCCTGACACGGAGCAGGGTACAGGGGCACCCCGGAAGGCACCGTGCAGCCTGGGAGGGCTGCACTGCAACACTTCCTGCCCCAATTGCACTGGGCACAGCCTGGAACTCTGTCAGACAAGTGCTGGTAGTGGGAGCTGGGCCAGGAGCCCAGCGCTCCAGTACTGGGAAGCACTGGTATATTACCTCAGTGAGAACTTCAGCATGTACTCGTCAGCCAGACTAGAGTCTTTGCATTAGTTTACAGTCCACTATGAACAATTTTCTGCTGCATGTAAACATGAATAACTAGATAAAATACAATCAAACTTCTGTAAAAGTTAATAAAATATCTTTCTTTTAAAAAAACAAAGTTAGCCTATTACTGCATTGTTTACAATTTTAATAAAATAGTACAACCGTTTGGTTGTTACCAGTCCTGAGTTCACTGTAATAAAAATGGCCCTGGCTTCTGCTGAAGGTCTGCACCCACTCCATGCAGTTTGGCAGAAGTCTCCAATAAAAATGGAATTCCTGCAGAGCAGTTAAGTCTGGTGCTGTCCATTGAGGAAGTTGTATACCAGGAACTGGCCAGTGCCACAGTACTGTGTTGCAAAGAGCTTTCCATCAGGAGTGGGGTCAGAGAAAGCAATTTCTTCCTTGCTTAAGTATGAGCCATATATGAAGTTGCTCCTGTTTAAAAGAGGGGAAAAAAATATAATTACCCTCAGAGAATCATGAAAAATATTTATGCTATTAGGCAACAAACCATTAATTAAGTGGCACAGACATTCAAAAGGAAGAAGTTCTGTTAGGAGGAGATTCATAGGATCCTTTTCATAGGATTTATCTCCTCCTTCCCAAGAGCAAGGAGGACAACTTGATCTGGGAGGGGGTTTTATAAGGGTCTGCTCTTTTAGAAAGAATATTTGTACAGTACAATTGCATCAAGAGTTCAAATTCAGAGTTTAAATTAAAACGTTTGAATTCATTCCAAAGATTTTTTAATAGAAAAGAGACCACTAGGGCTGTGACTACAACCACTAGGAACGAAAACAAGCTATGACTCAAGTTGGGGTGCTTATGGAGGGGCTTCAAGGGACCAACCTCTAGGCATAATTCCTAAATACACATTCGGTAATTAACTATACAAAAAGAAAGAATCAATTAACTTATTCATGAAGAGTATTTCCTGTCTGTTTTAGTCTTATTTGAAGGGAGAGTGGGAATCAAGTGATAGCATTCTAGTTCTCTGGCTGGCAGTGTGAGCAATTTTAGAAAACTGAATTCAGGGTTTAAGACCTCAATTGGTCTTAAAGGGGAGGTGTTATTTTATCCTTCGAAACAAAAGAAACTGCCTTTAGACTTAAGTTCTTTAGTTTCCATAAAATAACCAGAAATGTACTTGAAGAGCAAGCAGGAGCTTCACTCATATAGATGTCACCATTAAATACTGAGGAAAAGATAATGAGACAAATAATTTTTAATTACTACCAGCTTTATTATCTTCTCTTTCTTGTGTTCAGAAAGATGATTTTGCAAGGTTAAGACTGACTGGATTTCTGTGACTCCAAGGTACTGTGAAAGCCTGAGTGAAATGGGGCAGACATTCTCAAAATGAACTTCATTCTGTTATGATGCCTTCAACATTCTGAAGTCAGGATTTAGCTGGTTACCAATATTACCTCATTCCAAGTACCTTTTGCTATGCAAAATGTTTAGGTTTAGGCAGCTGAGCAGATATAACTGCTTCCTGCCATCCCAAAGCAAGTCTCCTTTCCTTTGCCTTCTGTAACTTCCTAGGGTCCCTCATGTACACCAACTCTAGAGCTCATCAGACCCTTCTACAAGCCAACAGAGCACCAGAGTAACACAAAACTTTTCAGTGAATACAGCAATGAGCTACTGGAAGGCCAAGCATGCACCGGAGCACAGTAAAAGGGGAGGTGCTGTGCACAGTTAAGAGAAAAACTGAGGCCTCACTATCTGCAACAAGTCATCAAAATTGATTTTGAAGTTCCTTTAGGGCTGTAGCTGAGAAGTCACTTCAGCATCATTTTGGGAGAGAAATCTTTCCTTTAGAAATAGTTTCTAGGAAGCTACAGACCACACTATTAAAAATCTGCCAAAAACATAAGCATATCATCAAGTTAATATATTTATGTGAATACAGCTTTACCATCAATAGGTCAGCCAAAACATAATCTGAGCATGATTTGCTCCACCAGCTGGGCAGGATGAATTGTGCAGGGCAAAACAGCTTTGCTGAGTTCTCCAAATACCCAAGAGGGTGAGGACTGGCAGAGGCAGCAGTATCTGTTCTAGAAACTCCAACAAGATGAGGCAAGCACAAACCTGACAGCCCAGCCATAGTTAAGATTTGAGCAGTTCTTGCCATTACTTAGAACTGACATTTTAACTTCTTGGAAAGAAACCTCAGGTTTGGAGATTCAACATTTTTAACATTTATCTAGACAACAACACAGATGTTTGAGTCCTTTTTATGGACTCAAACATTCAGCTGGAATACACTCACCACTAGCTACTAAAGCTCCATGGAAATGGAAAATATCCACAAGGTTCAGTGAACCTGAGTATATATAAAAGAACTAAAACAACAGCTGGAACCACCAGACTAGATCCAATACTTTGTTGCACTGGGTCTCTGTTGCTTCCCTCTTGCTAGCTCTAAGTAATGGACAATCATCCAACGGCTGGGTCCCAGTCCATGGGTAATGTCACACTTTGTGACCAAAGACAGTCCTATGTCCTTTACTCATAATTACTGTGGAGAAACTTCCCCCTGGGAGTCTGCCAGGGTGACTCATTACAATTGCACTCAAAGATTTCTGCGAAAGACAAACTGTAGAGTACTGACATTGGTTACTGAACTCCATCTAATACTGGAACTGCCAACTGTGCTCAAATCCTTATCCCCAGAATCACCAGCAGCTGCAAATACAAGCTTGAGACGCACAAAGCAATCAATGTCTTGCATGGAATTCTGTGTAAACCATGTGTAGCTGAGCAATGTTTCCCTCCTACCTGAGACACTCTATCATCCGAGAAGCGATCTTCTTCCGGCGCATCATGCTGAACACCCAGATCCGACTGATCCCGCAGATCGCGGGCTCTGGAGAAGTGGAACAGCACCAGGCTTTCTGTCTCTCAAATATCACTTTCTCATTTTCTGAACTGATTTCTGGAACTTTCTCTTCTATAACTCTGTAGCCCTGCAGATGATGTAAAAAACACGCGTCATTATAAAAGCATCACTAATGACTAAAGAAAATAATTAATGTTTGATTTATTTCAGTTAAACATACATGGCTGCTAAAATGCCTTACCAAAACCACCGTATTTCTGCAACTCATTTAATTTCTCACAACAGTTTCAAAAATCAAGCAAATTATAAAAGATTAAATAAAGCAAAAACCCTCTGAAGTTTTTCTCACTTAACAGCAACAAATAATCCAATCCTTATTACTACCTGTATTAAAGCATTTGCATCAATTTCTCTGGCTTTGGCTAAGATTGTTTTGCTTGTTGTCTGATGCTCCCAAGGGACAATAGAAAACAATACAATTTGGAATGAAGAGACAGATTACGTGACATCAGTGATTAGTACTACAATGACTTCTTGTCCTGCCTTCCAGTGCAGTTCTGTCCTCTGTTTTTATTTCCTGTGGAGCTGTTTGACCCTGTGGTGATTCAACTCAATCATACAGAGCATCCCCTCTTTCATCCATGTTGGATTTCTGCTGGGTAGGGAGTTGAACCTGATTGTCAACAAGCAAGAGGCACAGCCAGAGCTGTGTAACAGCAGAGGAAGAAAAAATTCCACCCCTCAGCTCTAGCAAGTTTTTAAATTATGAGGTTTGAGCCAAGTGTGACACCATCCATGTGTCTCTGCTCTGTATCAACCACACAAAACTGAGTAACTACATTTCAGAATGGCCCAAGCACCCAGGCTCTTCATCTGTGGAACGGGCACACACAGAGTAGTAATTTGCTGTGTAAAACAGTTATTAAGCACTGACATAGATTATCTTTCTCCAATTCAATCACTTACCCACTGGATATGTTCTGCAATTAAGCAGCCAATGACTTTTTTGTCATTAGAAATGAAAAGAAGAGTTTTAGTTCTAGAATAGCACATGAGAGGAGTTTGCTGAAATCCCAAGTCATTGTCTACCATTTCTCTGATTTCTTCAACCTGTCAAAATAATTTTAAATACTGTATAAGAAACACATCTAAATGCACATTTTTATAAATTTACATTAAAATCACAGACTTGCAGAAATGTGTTAGGGTATCTAGCATACTGAAAGCTATTCCAAAAGTTAAGGATCAACCCAAGTAACTTGCAACACATCATCTGCAGAAATGTTCCTTAAACAATGCTCATTTGGAAACAGGAAGAGTAGAGACCCCTCAGTCAACTTCCATTAAAAGTCCAAGCTTCATTAGACAAAGGCTAATAGAGAGAATGCAGATAATCAAACAGTGAGCTCTGATATTTTAGAAGTCAATTTGACCTGCAAAGAAAGTTAAAGCAGTTTGAGATTTTTTTGTTATTTCTGAAGTCTTGAAAGAACTAATCCATTAAGGGTTTTGGACAAATGACAGCAGGTACAGTGCCAAGGCAGATAGAAAATATAGGCATTTGTTTTAAAGGAGTAACTGCTGTCTCTTTGCTTCAGCTTTCTACTCTTTCACTGGGTTTTCAAAGAGCAACTGAAACTAAAAATTAAAATTTTGTTTAGTATTAGCAAGTTTACAAGAAAGAGATAATCTCCAGCATGAACGTAAATGAAAGTTTATGCATGAGCTGTATTTACTGAGGCATTCCTGAACCTACATCTGGACACTGGAACAGCCTCTCTCATCCCTCATCTCCTGTAAGACAAAGAAGGTGCCCTCACCTATGGTGCATTGAATGGCAGAAGCTTCTGGAATGCAAGGTGTAGTTACAGTAGTAATGCACAAGGAGAATTACTGCTGCTGTGAGTATCACAGAATCACAGAACAGGTCAGGCTGGAAGGTACCACATCTGCCCCAACCTCCCTGCTCAAGCAGGGCCTTCCCAGAGCACGTGGCACAGGATTGCATCCAGACAGTGCTTGAGTACCTCCAGTGAGGGAGACTCCACACCCTCTCTGGGCAATCTGTTCCAATAAACAGGCACCCGCACAGTAAAGAAATTTAAAAATGCTTTAAAAATAATTTTAACAGGTATTAATTACTCTCTATTTTCTCACCTTCAGGTACTTATTATTTAATGACACATCCTATTATCTGAAACACCAAGTAAAACTATTCTTGAAATCAGGCACCCATGGTTGTGACAGCTGTAAGATTCTGTCAACTTCAGCTACACAGAACTAGACAGAGAACTCTGTCCTAAATGACTTAATTTGCTTCCTTTTCTTCAGCCATTATATTAAAAAATGAATGTACAACAAATTAAGATAAAACTTAAACTAAAATTAGGATAATCACACAAGAAAAACACAACTAAACAAATAAATTTATCTGCATAAATTGTGAAAATCTGTAGTTTCATTCTAATTCAGTAATTCAGACTAAAGAAACCTTCTCTAGCCACACCAGCAGCAAGAGCTGTCTTGGGCATCAATTCAGCCTCCAGAGGTCCCTTCCAACCTCAACCATTCTGTGACCCTGTGACAGGGATACTGTAAAAAGTCCCTATTAGCCACAGCAAATCCCCAGCTAAGCAGAGTCAGTGCCAGGCTACAGTGAAATGACACTTTCAGATGTATGAACACAGGTTAGCCAGCAGGACACTGGAGTACCCGACTGCTCTAAGTCCCCATTAGTGTGCTGGGCCCAGTTTTAGAGCTTCAAGGAAGACATGAGTCATGGCACAAATGGAGATTAGCTAGAAGAGAGCATGACAATGAATGGAGCTCTAAAAAACATTATTTAGGAGTATAAACTAAAAAAAACCCCAGCACATCCAGTCAATCTCCTTAAGGTAAAAAAAAAAAAAATCAGTTTGTTCAGGCACAAAAAAATCTGCTGCAAGGAGGAAAAGAAGGATGTTTTCTATCACTATGGAAGTATGATTAGTAATAATGAGCTTAAATTGCAGCATGGAGATTGTGTTAAGACGGGAAATTTCAGGGGAAATTTTCTACTGTTAGCAAAGCACTGTAAAACAGTCTGAAGAGGT
The DNA here is from genome assembly GCF_036417665.1 of Passer domesticus. NCBI lineage: Eukaryota > Metazoa > Chordata > Aves > Passeriformes > Passeridae > Passer > Passer domesticus. The sequence continues at coordinate 114,008,462 of NC_087474.1, forward strand.
CAGACAAACCTCTAGTGGTAGAATTTTTAGAAAGTTGTCAGATGCATCATAATCAGAGCAAATCCTGCTTTGGACATGGCAATGGACTAGGTGACTCAGAGGTCGCTTTACACCTAATTCTGTTTTTATCAGAAAGTCACCTAAAGAATGGTGCCACATTTGTGCTGTGAAATAAATTTCACTTCATTTAAATATAACGGGAAATTTATATTGCATAAATATCTGTCAGATATTCTGCAAGGATACTTAAAACAAACTAACACCAAACTTTAAGAAGTCAGCTGGTTGATGGTCTTCCCACCCCTGCCCAGCCTCTCTATGAAAAACCAGCAGTGCTTAAGAGTGAGGCATCAGATCTGTCTGTGGAAAAGGGAACAGCAGTTCTGTTCTGAGTCCAATTTCAACTTCCACATGTAAATGACACAAACTGTTCTATGAACATTCTCATTATTTATATGAAAACATCAAACAAAGCAGTCAAGTCCAGTCCTTCTCACCGTACCTTTTTAAGTGCATACTTTGGGTCATCAGGAAGAACCATTATTATCTTTCCATCAGGATATTCAGCCAAGATTCTCTCCTTTTTCCAGCCCTAAATAAAACAAACACTTATCTAAATCACATACATGATGTACTTTTACAAACAGAAGTGGCAAATTATTGTTCTGGACACTGAATTGATGCAGATTTCACAGAATTTAGCAGTTGCTTTACTAGAGAAGTAAACTTCAGCTAGCCTTTTCAAATGAGTATAACAGATAAAATACGATGTTATTTATACAACTGTTTATACAGTAACCTGACTATATCTAAAAACAATGTGAAAGCATCTTACAATTTCCCAACTAGATTTTTTTCCCCAGAACTGCAGCACAAACTCAATTTTAGAACAGCAGTAACAAATTCAGCTCACATAACTGATTTCCAAACCACGTAAACACTTATTTTTTGAAGTCCAGTGAATGAGAATGCCCTAAGTTTTATTAGATTTCTTTTTAACATAGTTACCTCCACAAATACACACTCAGTTTTTAAAAGTCTGGCATGCGAAAGACCTCCAGGAGGTTCTAAGTGAACTGATTGGCATGCAGTTGCCCAAAATGTAAGGAATAGTTTATTTTGTTACTGATCATAATTGTTAAAGCCACAAGAAGGATACTAGAAAAAAATTTATAACTACCTTCTAAGAATCTAATAGGGAAGGAGACTACGTTGTGTGTATCTGAAGTATAAACATACTCAAAAAAATAGAGGTAATTAACTCTTCTTCAGATCCACACTCGTGGTGAATAATGAGCAGTACCTGCATGGAAAAAAACAAAACAAAAAAGCCACTTAAATCTAGCAAGATGGGACTGGTAGATATTAGAACTCAAGTTGCTTTGATGGGACTAAAAATATTGAATGCAGAAGTAACTTCAGCCACTAAGAAGGCTGATCTACAAGTCTTACTTCAAAGCAACTTTTAATAAAAAAGTCTTTGAAGAAACAATACTGATGGAGTGATTCTCATTGAGATTTGTACCTTCCCATAAAATAACGTTTGACTGAAGACCAAGCAATGGAATTTGGCACTATACAAATGCCATATATACTACCACAAAAAATGTTAAACTTCAGTGTTATAATACTTGATCTGTACCTCATTTTATTCATACTGATTTTACTCTCTTACCCCAAGGAGCACATGAAGAGAATAATTTTAGAAATGGATCTACTTGCTGCCAGCCCTGAAACTATTTAAGTACCAGTTTAGCACCCAGCATGGCAATCATTGCAACACAGACACCATTTTAATCCTGTCTGCTTTTCTTCTCAGCAGAAAAGAACTCAGTAACTGAACAAATGAAGATCCTGCTTGAATTTATATATATTATGGTCTGAACACAAAGGGCAGTAAACAGCAGTGTCATCATATTTAGGGGTGCCAGAAAGTGTAATTTGTGGAATTGTGACATGCTTTTTTGAGACTGTCATCAGGAAAGGCAACAAAAAATCAGGCAATGATTACTACTCTCCAACCTCAAACCTTGCCTCTCTCAAATTTTTGTCTTTTTCTGCCTTTTGGCTACCTGTTTGCTCCACAAGAGCTTTTTACAGCCTACTTTAAACCATCACTCAGGATATAAATGCGATCTGTTTGATAATCCTGCCATTACAGCATCCAGACTGCCACAAGCCTAATGCAGAAAATTCAACACTAATTTTTAGGTTAAAGTATCCTGTTAATGTTATAGCCAGGTATTTCCACAAAATGAAATCCAATAAAGAACACAACACTTCTTAACATCACAGTATTTATGCCTTTAAGCAATGAATGTTAGCACAAGTCTAAAAATCTGTAAAAATGTAATAATTGATTCTCAAGTGTAAAGGACTAATTATTTTCATTACTGTCCACCTGTTCATCTTTTTAAGTGATCTGTATAATATAGAGACTGATGATATTCACAGGAGGAGTAGTTTCTAAATTGAAGTATTTTGGAATTCAGAAATGCATCTTTCAGATGCAGCTTTCCAATTTCTGCAAAGCCTAAGCTCATCCAGATTTTTAGTGAAGTCATTTTACAGCCATATTGAGCCCTTAAAGTCATATGCAGCTCTAATAATGTTATAAAGAAAAACTATGATTTCATATATTTATCTGCACCTTATTGCTGAGTTTTGCTTCCTTTAAACCAGACAAATGGAAGCAATGCACAAGACTAGTCACAACTCTCTCATACTGTAGCATTGAAGGGAAAGTGCTACAGCTGCAGCTGGGACTAATCCTATTAGATATTTACAGTACACAAAATATGCTTTAGTGTCAGCATTTTCATGTGGTCTGAAAATGATGTCCCTAAACACACCTATTAACACTTTTTAACCAACCCCCCACTCTTTTAACACTACTAAAATACTACAATCTGCAAGGTATTTTGATCACTGAGAACTAAAGTGGGACTCTTTCAGCAGGCAGATGACAAGAACACCTCAGTAGGTTAAGAAACAGAAGTCTTATGTTTGCAATATACAGTATTTTACTGCAATGTCAGAAAAACTGCTTTCCCTTTTAATTGGCATTACTTTAGGACATTAAGACTTATTTACTGCTAAATGAGATGCCCAAGCATTGATACACATCCCCTGTGATGACCAAAGAAGTCAAAAGGAAAGGTACCCTTCCCACAGGGAAACATGTTCTGCAAGTACACATGTTCTGGAGTAAAAGCACCTGATTACAGCACCCATCCCTGATACTGCAAGTCTGCCCCACAACAGATCACCTCCAGCCAGCAGCAAGGCAGGCAGACCCTTCCCCACAGCAGGGCAGCCTGGTGCTGTAAGGGGGTGTGTAAGCATTGTAGAACACCCTCCTCCCCTCCATGCTGGGACTATTGATCCTGCAAGTATTTGTAACAGCTTGAGAAAGTAAGGCAACTCTGCAATGCTCTGCTAGCTCCTTCTCAGTCTAACTTCCTCCCAGTTCAAACAAGAATAAAGGCTGCTTCTGCTGTGTTTATTAAGGGGCAATGGCAATAGGACTACAAAAGACATCATTACAAAAAGGGCAGCACTGGTACATGAAATAGTGTGGACAGTAGCTACCACTACAGAGTGGTTCTACGAGGTAGAACAGAGGTGTAATGATGGCTCCAACATTAACAGCTCAGTAACAAAACATTCAGTGCTCTGTTTTTCATGAATTATGTTCTGTTTATAGTTTAAAATAATCTCTGATGTAGATTTGTCTTCAAAAGTTTAAGTTAGCAGATGTGATAGCCTGCTTTCAATTAATTTCCTAAGTTTTTAGAAATTCTTACATATGAGTATGAAATGAAACACCAATGCTGGTGCCTGTTTATGCCAGTTCTGGCTTTTCTGTAATCACTATTTCTCAACCAAATACAAAAAGGCTTTTTTCTTCAAAAATACTGAGGTACTGAGGAAAACATGGTTAATACTGTATAATTCTTGGTCTTCACTATGAAAAGCATTTATGAATATTTTCCCTAGTAATGAAGTCTAGTGCATAATGTTGTAAACTATTGTCCTTGACCATTTGCAGCAGAGAAATGAGTCTGCTGCATTCTTCTTCCTGACAAGTACAGGTATTCTGCCTCCCCCTCCTATGCATGAAATGTAGAGAATGAGTTTTTGACTGCAGAACACATTAAGATCCCTGGATATAACAAGTAAACTATTAAAACTTCTCACAGAAGATACTAATGGTAAGAACTTCATTTGCAACATTATTTTTATGTCATACAGATGCATTACTTTAGGAATTAATGCAAATCAAGACAAGTATGAAATCCTTTTAAGATGACATGACCTTCAGCGCCATCTTCAATCCCAATATTCTATTAACTTTAGATGCCAAGAAGTCAAATATTGCTGTTCTTTAAATGTGAGAGTCCTAAGAAGCTCAAAGACTAACTTGGGCACAGTTACAGCAGAATAGCTGTAAACTTATCAAGACTACATAGCCCAAATAAGAGTTTCCTCCATTTTCTTAAACTCAAAATATTCTTAACCAAGAAGATGAGTTTGAAATACAAACACATTAACTGCAATCACATGACACCTGGATGGACAAACATTTACTTGAATCTATAAGCAGTAACTTAAGGTTTTGGCTTTGCAACTTCAGAACACCACTAAAAATGCCTTGCTCTTACAAAAATATTTTGCAGAAATACTAAGCTGATCCTACATGGTATCAGAGAGAGGATGCAGAATTGATACTGTGTGGTATCACAGCTAGAAGATTTTATAAAACTGAATCCTTTATCCATCCCATAGAGCTGCCCATCCTGCTGGAACTAACACCTGATGTGCACATCACCGCTCAGTGCACACACTAGAACGGCATCATTTGTCTGGAGACTTCCAGATGTCTGAAACCAGAGGAAATTGAGACAGATTGCTCCATTTGTCTGCAGCTGGGGACATCTCTCATTCCAGCTCCAGTGCTATCCTTTGCCATTTTACCTTCTTGCTAATTTAATCTGCATGTTTCTATTAATAGAAAATGTCACCCTTAGGAAAACTTGTATCAATCCTTGCCAATCTTCTGTTCTCAAATCTAAAAATTATCATTACACTTGTCAAATTTTCTCTCTACACACAAGGCCTACAATTACCTTAACATCTCTATCAGACACCCACAACAAAACAAGTACCCAATACTAATTCCTTGTTAGCCTGTCCTTCTTTTGGGGTCATCATGGTATTTCTAGAGACCTAAACAGAATTTTTTACTACAAGGAGCAAGACAAGCCTTTAAACCCACTGAACAGTTGTATTTTGTTGAAGATAGTAAGAAATTTACTGTTTACATGCAAACTATCTTCTGGCTACTCAACACTTTTAAAAACCTACAGAGCACCTCCAGGCAGGTGGGAAAGACACAAACAATAATGTCAATTTTCACAGTTCACAGCAAGGAGCTCTAGCATGACAGTGTATATAGACCTACTTTTTTGAGTCTGTGAAATGAATCATTCATAGAACTGCTAAGCCCATAATAAGAGATGCTTCAAAGAAAGAAAAAACTGAGAAAAGTTTTCTCCAGTCAGACTGGGACCTCATCATATGGCATGGAGAATGTGAATGACAAGAGAATGACAAATGCTTATAAAATCTCTTAGAATGGCCTCTGGATCACAGGTAAAGCCAAACATGTTAACTACTTATAAGGAGTGTCTGGAGAGCTAAAAACAAGGTCACTGAGACCAGGTGTTCCTGGACCAGCAAGTCTAACCAAGGAGTTACCAGGACTTTCCCTAGTACATTTTTTTAATCCCCTGATGCCACTATCCAGTTAACATTGTCAGGGCAAGGAAGACAGTTAAAATTTCAATGCAGTAACTACATACAAATATCCAGAAACCATCCTCCCAACAATCCCCACTAAAAACCTCCTAGCAAAACCAGGAAAATTAGCAATCATTCCAGTATTTCTGGATGACTAAGAATTAACAAGTAGTCACTTGGTGTACTAATTCGCTGCCAAGAAGGCTTATCTTAAATTGAAGTTATTTTCTAAGAGGAGGTGAGAATGTTTCTGTCACAATACTATCAACCAAGAACCAGTGACTCCAGATCAAATGACTAGTGGTAAAAACTCATCTATTTAGAATGGCAAAAGTTACTCAGCCATGCAGAAAACCATGTTAAGATTGTTAAGAGGGAAAAAAAAAACAGAGAGGAATTTGAAAACTCCTCAGAGTTCTTCTTTCACCTCTTATTCTATAGTTTCCATTCCAGAATAACCATCTAAATTATGGCTCCATGGTTCTACAATCGTCTACAATGTCATAAAATACAATGAAAGTCTCAAAAGATTACAGAGAGACAACTCTTTACTCATTGAACTGACTATACAAATAATTTACTTGAGTACACATTGTTGGAAGTTTTAAGAAGATGGCTAGCAAATGAGAAAACAATAGGGAAAGCTTTTTTAAAATTAAAAGTATACCTAACTCTGTATGAAATTATTTATGACTGGTTTAAGTCTGCTCATTCACTTTCATGTTAATTATGTAGCTATCCTAGACATACACCCAAGTGTGAGATTTCAGCTCTTTCAACTTCCAAAACACCCAAAACTTCAGTACAGCTTCTTACCTACATGAAGCTACTGAACTCATGTGCCAAAGAGCTTCTGTCCAAAAGAACTAAACATCATCCTCTGCGAATAATGTTTACATCTTTGGTAACATTCAAGATCTGAAAGTACTTGGGTGGGGAGAGGGAGGACAAGCAGGAATACAATGGGGAAACTGTTTTATGCTGCCATTATAATGTACTGAGTCCCATCACAATTTCTGCCCAGTCCCACCCGACAATGCTCCTAACGTGAATCAGAAGAGATCTTTCCAGATGTCCAGATTATTTGGCAAAACTAACCAAGGACAGAATAAATACCAGAACTATTCACTAGAGACACTCAAACACTTTAGGGATGAAGCTATATCTTTATATCTGCAAACAGTGGGATAAAAGTGTGCTTGAGATCTAAGAGCAGCCCAAGAGCCATTTGGCGCCTACATCAAACAAATAGGTGGCCTCAGTTCAGTTATCCTGGAGGTCTTATCTACTCGAGTGTAGAGTACTGAAGGTAACATGTATGATAAGAAAACAGACTTTGTGGATTCTGTTCTGGATTTCAGACATGTGAACAGGCATTTCCTCTGTCTTGTAATATCAGCTAGTGTGAAGTAGCTGATTTTACAATATACTTGAAATTATGCAGAATTTTTCAAATCTGAGATTTAATGAGATACTCAGAGACAGCATATATAATGAAATTTTCAAATACGTATTATAAAGATCACATTCTCGTAAATTCAGTCTAGCTTCAATATGCTATGAAATTGTATCAGTTGAATTCTTAGGCAGTGTCTCCTCAAATTACACATAATTAATGGAAAAGTAATTTCTAAGTCTTCTAAGATCATACACTTAAAAAAACAGGGCAGTCAGCCCTTCATCTGACTATTAAGTCACTGCTGCTGCGAACATCAGCTGTAGAGAAACCTGTATTTAATACTTTTAGAACAGTGACATTCCTTTGTTTTGCAATCACTACCCTCACACATCCCCAAGATCAGGTAATTGTAGCAGAAGTAATAATATGGCAATGAAACACCATTATTGTACTAACTGTTTTTATACATAATATATAACCTGTCTACCATGGTTCTTAAAAACATTTATTTCCCAAAGTGGATGATTTATGGCCTACTGTGATAATAATTTATTAAAACACAACTTAATATAACATGAATTGTAACTAGTACAAAGCAAACAAAAGATACTGCTTATGTCTTTCAAAAGAGAAGGTTTTCTTACCACATATTTAACAGCACTTATGAACTGGTTGTGGAATAACAGATGTTGGGTTTCATCCTCTGGATTTGACACAGTGTAAAGCATTCCACAAATATTACAGGAAATAGCACCAAATCTCTTCTGTACTCCATCCTATAAAAAAAAACCAACAAAACCAAACCAATAACCCACAAAGCAGGAACTTATCAATTCCTTGCACAGTAAATACAGTTAAACAGAAATTTCATTGAATCAGGTATCCCTCCTAATAGCATATCTCCTGGAAACTCAACACAAAGATTAAAATGGGGTCAAACAGGAGAAAAAATAAACACAGAATTTAGAATTTCATCTTTCAACAACCTATATACCCTTAAAAGGCACAGGCATCAATCACAAGGCAAACTCTACCTTAAGAATAGTAGCTCCACCCTCATTACTTTTTAACAAATTACTTCTATTCTAAGACATACAAAGAACAGGGATTTCTTCCTTCATTTCACCATCTGCCAAGATATAAACATTTTCCACAAAGAAAATTCCCACACTACTTGGTTTTCCCTACACTTCTGCTGCTGCCTGTTTTTGGTTGTGAGCTGCTTTCAGGTAGGCGACAGATGAGCCATTTTCCTGAAAGTCTGGAAGCTTATCATAAAAAATGAAAGTTATGGAAATAATTACTAAGATCAGCAATATGTCTGCAACAGCTGATCACTACCTTTGTTTGTTTTTAACGAAAATCAAGTATTTCAAAGCAATTTTTGAGACACTGCATAGCAACTACACTGCAAATGGAAAATCATACCACTCATGACCTTATAGGTTCTCCTGCTACTCTACATGCAACCATCACCAAACTCAGGGCACTGCTCAATACCTACTGCTTTATGTTTATTCATTGAAAGTGTTACTAATCTGGAAACATGCTCAGATTTTGGAATCAGTGCCTAATAAAGGGTGAAGTATCAGGTGCTGGGGCTGCCTTTTGCAAAGAGCAAGAGAATACCAGTTAGAATAAAATCTTTAGCCAAAAAAGGCATGTTTAAGTTACAGCTTAATGCTCAACTACTTTTTTTTCCTCTTTAACTACATCTGGAAATTGAGCTTATGTAAGCAGCAATAAATGTCACTTTTAATTTATTTTCAAATACATCACAAGCAATAGAGGAACAGGAACTTACTGTATACTCTAAACCAGTACACTACATAAGCAAAAAAAGATTTGAGAATGATTTTAACATTAAACTGACCTGTGTGCACAATTTGCAAGGAAACAGATCACATGAACTTCATTTTTTTTTTTCTAAGAGCTGAAAATATTCATAGTAAAAAAACCCCCTATTTTACAGAAGAAAGCATTTTGCAACACAGAAGTGTTTACAAAACATTTCTTATTCCTTCCATCTTCAAAGACACATCTACAAGCTATACAACAGTTCAATTCTCCACACAACAGCAACTTATTTCCAAGAGACATTAATACACATCTAAAGTGTAGGTATAAAGGCACAACAGGCCAGACAAATTCAGAGTTGAACATCTCCTTAGGAGCACATCTATGGAACTCAGCCAAAAGAAAGAAGCTGGATCTGGGAAGTGATTGCTTTAACCAAACATCAATGTACAGATCACTACCACATACAGAAGGAGAAACAGGAGTACACTATGCTTCTGAAGGAAAAGGGAGAGATGAACCCTGAGGTTAGATGTGTCAAGTCAGAATAAGATGAGCTTTCTAAAAGTCCAAAAATAGAACCAAACGTATTTTATTTCACTTGCAGATTTCCTTTAAAGCAACAAAACAAAGCACCCACCAAAACTAAAGTAGCCACCAAAAGACACTGCATTTCAAGGGTTAATACAAGAAAGATGAAAAAGGCAGTGCAGCTGACCATCTGAAGACGAACCCACTCAACCAGATTTAATAATCCTATCTTGAAGATGGAGAACATATCCCCTACACCTTGAGTAGGATAAGTGAAAAGGAATTGTATTTTGATGCTTGGAATATATGTCAAAAAACCCCCCACCACTTAAATTAGAAAATCAGCTACATAAAGCAAGTCTTAAGTATTGGTACTGCATTAAGTCTCATGACAATTTCTGTTCAAATCATCAAGAAGCTAAAGGTATGAAACAAACCTGTAAGTTTACTATCAAAAAAATCTCAAACCAAAGAAACCCTAATTATGCAGGAAGCAATCTTTAGAAAACTCAAGGCAAGGACATCCTCAAAGCTGTCCAGCTCCCTAGCTCATCCCATCTTGCCTTGCAAATACAAATGCTGTTTTTCCAGGAACAGATTAGTTCCCTGGAATAGTACTGCCATATTGTATTTTACAGTCAGACTTTCTCAGATGTTGCTGGTATCAGTGGCTTTGAGTTTTGCAGGGGAAGATTTTTTTGTTTGGATTTTTTTAAGGATTCCACTGATATTACTATTTTACACACATTCAGTTGTATCAATGGGCTACCCACAGAGGTTAATATGAAAACCCTGTTTCATAAATTATCAGAAAAACACACATTGTAGTATCTAAAGCAATCTTATAAACTGTGTAGCCCTAATAACTGTGGACTATAGCCTTTAGGAAATATTTCACAGTCTCCTGAAGACAAGGAAGAAGATTTCTGTATAACTGAAGTACTATTTCAAAGCCACAGCACAGGACATAATGCTTTGGGCAAAAATTAAATGCAGGTAAGTTTAAAATCCAACACAGACTGCAACAACAAATAAAGACATGAAAAATAAAGTCAGGAATTATGATGAATACATGTTTGTACTTCAACAAAATATCTACAGGATGACTATTTTTAAAGTGATGTCATTGCATAAGCAAAAGTGGAAAGGACATGCATCCAGAGGAAAGAAGTGCTCCCAAATCATAATACTGCATTAAAGCTTGCCAGACCTTCCTAATGGGAAGAGATTAACAACAACAACCAGCCAAAAACCAAAATGAAACAACTAAAAAAAAACCCACAAAAAACCAAACCAAACAAAAAACCCCAAACAAAACAAAACCAGAATCAAAACAAAAAAACCCAAACCCCAATAACCTAGCAGCACCTTCTGTACTATGTATGAGAGTAAATATAACAGGGACTTGAAAGTGGAGGGTGAAATCTTCTCAGCAAGCATCAGATACCAACAAATAAAGTACTGACTTGTCGCAACTAGAAAAATATGCAAGAGGTTTGACTCTCAGAACTTAATGTTTTTCAGAGCAACGATACTCAGGAAAATGTGGGTTTTCAGGCAGTAAAAAAATGTTGTCATTCCATTTACAACTCAGTTTTCTAAACAACGATGAAGAGAAAAAATACTTTTACTTCCTAAGCAAATTCTGCACATGCACATGGCAATTAAGAATTCCAGCATCTCAGGCAATCCTGAAGTACAGGATATCCACTGTTCTATTACAGGCTAACTGTAACAGAACATTGAGACAATACTGCCTTAACATCAGAAGGTTTCTTAATTCGGTGTTAGACAGAAAGAAAAGTCTTACCAATATCTTCTTTGAGAAGATGCATGTCTGCTGATCCTCCATATGTGCAATAAGGAACCCTGCAAGCAAAAAAGGCATTTGGTGCCTCTGTAGGAGATGAAAAGGGGCCTTTTTTTTTTCTTCCTTTCTTTTCGGTCTCTTCAGTCACAGACTGGGTCACCTCCTTCTTGATTACCTAGTACTATTTAGAGGAAAACTGTTTTTTCCTCTTGCCTTTTCACAGAACAAAGAATAAAGCCTAGCCAGAGAAATGGGCAGGCTGGAAAGGAAATACAAGAAATGCAGGAAGAAACAACACAAAGATTTTGGGGCTCTCTGCAGTAAATTAGAAGGTCAAAGAATGTTATTTCAGTGAAAGATGCATTCATGACTGAAACCGATGGATAGATCCCCTTGCTGACCAGGAAGATCACAAGACATGTCCCAACTCAGAATAAAATCCAGTCTTCATTTTGAAGAAAAAACCCCAACCAACCAAGAAAAAAAAACCCAAAAAATCCCAACCCATCACCAGTGCCCATCTTCCTACAAAGCTATTTTAACAAAAGGATATAAATCAACTTGAAGCTTTCAGAGCCGTGATACATCTAATTTTCGTTAACATATTTGAAAAATTAAAATGGAGGGTCATTATCCATCATGAAATTATCTTTTCACTGGTTGTTGGCTAAAGCAATACGAAAAGCAATATAAAGTAAGAAAATAAATCTGTGCAATATTTACGATGGACAGGTAATCCATTCTGAACTCATACAAAAGAATTAAGCAGGAACATTACAGGAAGTGTTCTGATGAGCACAGGTTTTGGCTTGGATAAGGTTAATTTCCTTCACAGCAACTGCTATGGAGCTGTGTATTAGATCTGTGACCAAAACAGGGCTGATAACACAGGGATGTTTTAGCTACTGCTGCACAGTGCTTACACAGCACTCAAGGCCTTTTCCATTTCTCACACTGCTGTGTGAGGAGGATGGGGGTGCCAAGAAGTTGGGAGGTGACAGAGCCAAGACCGGCAGATCCCACCTGACCAGAGGGGTATCCCATGCCATCAGGCATCCTGCCAAGCAGTAAGAGCTGGGGAAAGAGGGAGGACAGGAAGGATGTTTGGAATTAATGGCATTTGTCTTCCTAATAGTTACACATGATGAAGAGAAGACTGAACATCAGCAAGCTGACAAACAGCAGTGAATGAATTCCTTATTTTGTTTTGCTTGCACGCACAGCTTTTGCTTTACCTATGAAACTGTTTTTCCCCATCCTACTTGGGGCCAATGAGGGAACAGCTGCATGGTGCTTAGCTGCCTGCCAGGGTTAACCCACAGCAGTGTTAGCAGCCCCGGTGCCCGAATTCCTGTAGCGGCTCCCAGCTAATGTTACAAAGCATTCTCACCTCCCTTCAGGACAAAGGACACCAAGAACAGCCCACCTGAATTTGCAAGACAAAGCTGGGTTGCTGCAGAGGAGAAGAAATGGGAAGAAGTGATAATAAGAGAGCATACTATCCCTGTAAGAAGAGAGCACCATTTGTGTGGAAGGACAAAAACCTACTCACAACTAACAAAATCCCTCCTTTTGGCTTATGAAGTACTCAGTGTCTCGCTTTCTCTGGGCTAAGAGGACAGGAGAGAGGCAGTACTTAGCTAATGAGAACAATTAAAGATTGCATAAAAGCCATTCTCTGAATCTTCAGAGAAATTGCCTAACCAGACTATACAAGTTCAGGGAAGAAAACAGCAACTTCAAATGATTGCTATGCAAGTTTCTTCAGAAATTCTTCTTATAAGAAATTACTCTTACATTTCTTATTTCCACTAAGGGCTGTATTTTCTCCTTAAAGAAAAATATTTTTTTCATATATAACCTATTTCAGTCAAGCAGGAAACTATGCTCAACTTCAATCAATATATATATGTAAGGAAAAAAAATTCAAGCATGATATCCAAATGCGTAGACTGGATTAGCATGCATATCACATCCACATGTAGCACCAACTCAAACCTCAGAATCAAAAACACTTTCCATGAAGCAATCCTGATCCATGCACTTGCTGATACTTATAAGGGTCAACTACATTTAATCACATTTGCTGGCATCCAGGCATTAACTCAGAGCTAAAAAAGTCCGTGTAACTCAAACCTATCCCTCTATCACTTCAGTGATTTGTTTTCACTGTTCATTCATTTTATATGTTCCTTCCTAAAACTGCTAATTTATTTTCAAACTAGTCAAATTCAAAGGAACAAACCTCAAAACAGAACAAGTATCCCTGTGCTTCATAGGTAATAATTTAGGAGATTTCTTTGTAGCATTAATGCTTTTATCAATTCTTATTTTTATGGTCAAAGTTTTGTCCTAGGTCTGACAGGCAAGCAGAATTTTTACAAGACAAAAACAACTGACTTTCCTTGTCTTGCTTGTACAGCATCTCTCATTTGATGAAAACTGAGAACACATGCTTTGTGCATTTGTATTTCTTTCCATTTCAGAATTTAAAGGAACAGATGATTTCATGCTCAAGTTCTCATATTTTCAAATCACATTCAAGTAATTGCGAAGTAAAGAACAATTTCAGTGCACTACTCTACAAAGCTTCCTATGGTGCTTCATGCAACCTGACAACCTACCAACTGAACATTTAAATGAAGTGTAAGAGGTTGAAGTTCACAAATATTCAGCAGACTATTACACCAAACACCAAGTCACAGATTTGGAACACAATGAATTTTTAGCCTCAATCTTAATTTCTTTCCCCTAAGAGAGAGGAAAGAAAAGAGAGGAATTTCTTTCCCCTAAAAGAGATCATACTCTCTCTAGTCTGAACCCAAGTCTTTGCATATCACTTCAAACACCACTACTTCCTGGCACTGCTTGCTTTATGAAGTGTCTTGGAGCATTAGATGCTTTTCTGTTCTCAGCTAAGTTCTGTGCTCTGAAGAGACTTGCCTTTTAAGATGTGTGACAGCAAGCAAATCTGAACAGAAACAAACCCATCATTTGACTTAGATGTACTTTTATAAAATGAGATAATTTTATGTTTGAAAGCTGCCCAGATAACTTGATGATGTTACTAGGAAAGAGAACAGTGCAAGTGCAGCTATTAAGTATTTCTTCTACAAACAGAATTTGTGTTATTTTACTTCTGTTAGTCAAACAGCCTTAAAGCTTGTTAAAGATTATTATTACTTGAGAAAAAAAAGAAAATTAATCTATTCACTATAGTAACCATATGGGAGAAGAAAGAAGCTAAGATACATCTTTAACGATTAAATATAAAAAACCCAAAGCACATTGTGAAAAACAAAGCCCAGTTTTACCATAACACCTCTCTAAATATAGCTCAGGGACCAAAAAGATTAGAATAAACAGACAATACTGTAACTTTCCAGACTCGGAGCCTCAGATACTACCAAAAAATTTAAAAGGACAGAGTCAAACTCACACTTGCAAAATAATAAAAGCAGCAAAACAAAAATTTTGCATTATGTGACTAGTCAAATAAATAATTAGTTTTTCAACTTTGGTTACAAAATGAGAAAAGGATTCTGTACCTACATTACGATGGACTGGCTTGACACATCTCCAAAAGAATCAGACCTCACTTGGAGAGAACTAAATTGCATTTTTCAGGCGTTTAGTGTTTTTTAAAAAGTGTAACAAAGCACTAATTAAATGTCTCTTGCTAAGAATAAAAGCATGACTTCCCAACTTTGCTCAAGGTAAAGAATAATGAAACTGCTTCTCTTAATACAACATGCCAGAAACTTGAAATAAAAATGATTTCTAGCTATTAACTATAATTTTTTAGACACTATAAATGCTAATTTAAGAGATTTGACCTTGCCTAGTTAGACTGCTTTCTACATAGGAGAAATTTCAACCTCAGCAGTTTTTAAACCGTATCACTCATTTTTCTGTTCTCACAGGATCATTATGGAACTACATAAACACCTTTGAAAATAATTACTACTAACAACAGAAAAATAAGCCCAGCCATTCAAAATCCACATTTTAAAATCTCACCATGGTTTTGCAAGCAAAACTGTTAATTACAAAAAGTACCTTATTTTATTATATGCATTTAATCCAAAATCTTTTGAGTATTTGTAGGAGGAAAGCCTAGTAATTTAGAAGTTAATTTAGCCACTTTTCACCTCTAGAAGCTGGCACAAACTACTCTAAACATAACTATGTCTCATCTCCACTGTAACCAAGGTCAAGGACAGCATTTTACAAAGTGGCTTAACTAATATTTGGGTTCTTCTACATGTTTTGACAAAAGAGCAGTTTTCCCCAAGGTAAAAGAATAATGGACGAATACCTAATGTTCTCTTGGTAAACTGAAATACAGGCATTATTAAAATGCCCTTTCCACACAATAAAAAGCCTACTCTGAACTCAACGAAATCAAAGTGAATTGGATTTGTATGAAGTGCTGAACTATGTAATAGATTGTGAAGCTGTTACTTACACATTTAGAAATTAAATATCCACTTGCATTTTCAAGAAATACTCATAGAAAACCACAAACCAAGTCTCTCCCATTCTTCCTCATTTTCTCCAATGTTCTTCATCAATGAACCTTTCTTTAAAATTTTGCTTGGTGAATAGCTTTTATTGCTGTATACCTGAAGAAAAAATTACTCTCCTAATTCTAGCTGAATAGAAGGATACTACCAGAATAATCAGTAACTCGCAAAAAACCTCTTTGTATAATAAACACTGCCAAGAGCTACACAAGCCCTCTTCAGTAGCCAAGCAGGAAGTTCTGTATTTCTTCATGTCAAAGATTCTAGCAACTTCTCAGCCAAGTTCTATCACTGTATGAGTAAAAATTAAGTTAGTTTCACAGAAATTAAAAGGGATATTCTTAGAGCCCTTTTACTGTAGTTAAGATGTTTAATAATTCATTTAAATTCTGTTGGTAAAATGGATTTCAAAGAGACAGTAATTGAAATACTTCTTAAATGTTAGATACAGTTCAGTTATCCTGTGGCTGGGCATTCACATGCTTAGATTTGTATAACATCAGACAACTGGAGGATATATTTATCACTTTAGATCTTAGAAGCTCTGATTTTAAAATATTTCAGTATGGATATAACAGAGTGTTCAGAATTCATTTGGTTCTATTTCAGTTAATATTTACATGTGTATAATCTATGTATTACATGAAAAAAGAACAACTTAGCAACACCTCCAATAATATATGTTAGAGGTATCATTTCATAAGAAAACTCCTTCCTTCATAATGGCCTGGATTCCTCTCCCTCTCTAGCTGTTCATTTCTCAAGGATTATCTGGCATGTGCATTATTGAAAACACAAGCCAAGGTCAAAACCTCCAACTGTCTCACAATCAGGCTGTGTGACCCTACACGACACCAAAACAACTGTGTCACTCCCTTCTCATTTCATGTTTTCTTGTAACCTGTATTTTGTAGCTAATAGTCAAAAGGGTAAGAATAAATAACCCAACTGGTACTACTGCTTAAATACTATGGTAAAAATAAGGGCATGTACTGGGAAATCTTTAAGTTGCTCTCAGAAGAATGGACACTCTAATGTCACAGGAACAAATCTGTTGATACTAATTCTGCACACAACCTACCATATGCACCTCCCCCTATAATTCTGAAATCTTAAGATAGTGAGAATTTACACATAAGTAAAGGCGTATTCACTCTCCCTCCGTATCTTCAATAAAAAACTATTCTATTTTAAAATGGCAGAAATTTCTTTTAACAAGAAATGTTAAACATTAAGGCTTGCTGACACCATTTTCCCATCAGCACTGAGTGGCAATCTAGTACAGGTTCTACTTTTACAAGTCATTTACAACGGTGATAAGTAGCATGTAGAAGTAATGATTTTTAGACAAATACGTTAAACCACAGCACTGCAAATGCAGAAATAATTTCTCCAAGAAGCTCTAAGCCTTACTAAAATGGTATTACTTACTGTGATCAGCTGCTTATCACCATCTTTTCCTGCTTCTTTTAGTTTCTGAATAGATTCCTCAGATGATGGCAAGTTACTGCATTTTGATGCTAATGAAGGATTTGACAATGGAGCCCTTGAAATACAAATATATTTCATGTTAAAAATGGAACTGCTTATACACGTCATGCTAGATACTCAAAACGTTGTGATTAGTACAAACTTCACCAAGATGCAAATCCAAATTAATTAAATAAAACAGTCCTGTATATTTTAACATGCAATTTAAATGGAAAATATAAGGAAAAAAAGGATTAATCAAGAAACACAGTTTGTAACTAGCCTAATTACAAGTGGATTTTTTTTGGTTTCTGAAAAATAAAAAATTATTATCAAGTGGGTAGGTTAGTCTCAACCATTAACAGCAGCATTTAAAAGAGGCACTTTCAGAGCATGACCAATGGCACCTGATGCTATGTATTGCCAAAGTAAGATTTAGGTATCATACATCAGGCTACTAAAGCAGACCATGCACGTATATTCTCACAAGTCTAAATCAGATGTCAAATCCCTACAACTAAAACTTATTCTCTTCTAACAGGTGGCAGGGAAGGGAGGAAGACCCAAGGAGTAAATGCATCGGTAGCACTGCAACCTTACTCAGTTTAAACCTCCCCTTGTCACAGCTGAAAGAAACACTGGAAAATACAATAAACTATCACCAAAACTATTCTATGAGCTTGCTCCTATATTCAGGGAAAAAAAACTGTATTCATTCCAGGTTTGGATAAAACTCGTAGAGATTGCCAAAGCAAAACACACACAAAAATACACATACTTCAACTAGGTATTTACATATTTTTCTGTTTCTGAGCAAACTTACTTGGGGCACCTCCTGTAGCACAGGCAGCAGGTTAATCCAGTGAGCTTTTTAAAAAATTAACTTTTGCCAGACATTTTTAAAACAGCATTTTGTGCTAAATCGGGAGTCATTTTTTTTATTTCCCTCATGTGCTCTAAAATTTGCCTTATGTAACTACTTCAAGGTGTGCCTTTTCCTACAAAGCCCTCAAGAGATTTACATGGTAGATATGCACACAGGTAACAGATTACTCTATGTAATGGCAAGATTACCACAGGAAGAATGATGGCTTAAATCTTGGATATCATATAGAAAGCAGGGTAAGAAAGGTCTCAGAATTAAAATATAGATCCAGATAATAGTAAAGCAATATAATCTTGTTTAGGTAATAGAGGCAATAAATTTAAGTAGACACCATAAATCTGTCAGTTGAGACTAAAAATATAAAAAATCAAAGCTATTGCAGTGCTTATCAATACATTTTAAACCACTCATTTAACTAGTTTGCATCTACCTTACCAACCGTCTTCAGTGAAGTACCATAGTAGTAGAGTTTTTCAACATGTACTAAAGGTCTGGTTAGTCAGAATTGTTCATCTGGCCTCAGAGAGATGTATTGAAAATTACCTGAAACATTTCTTCTTGTCCCCATTATGAATATAGAAAACAGTAACAACACACTGACAACTGCTGCTGCTCGAGGTATCAGGTACAAAGAAATTTTTGTCTTATCTTGTAATTGACTAAAGCCAGAGCCTATGACAGAAGTGCTCAAAAACGGTAACAGTCAATGTCATTAAGGCTAAAATACAAACTTGAACTGTAAGACAATTTTAGTACTAAGAACTATTTCTTTTTAAAATGGCTGCTGACACCTTCATTTCACAGCAATCAGAAAATTCTGAATTAAACCCCCTCCTCCTCACCTAAAAAAAATCCACATGTACAACACTCCCATAGTACAAAGAGCAGAAAAACTCCAGACGTAAGTGAAATAATTCAGTACATGAAAATCACGTGGCAAATCCTTCCCCTACTCCCTGGTTCTCATCTGATTTGAGGAAGAGACCAGTATAAATGTTTTTCCAACTCTGTTAAATAATAGTTTTGAAATAAATGTGCAGCTACAAATATCTTCATTATTTTCTTAGCAAAGTAAAAACATCCCTAAACAATGGGATAAAATGAAAGTCTGTTTTTACAAAGACAAGTCACTTATCTGAAGCTGAAAACTGAAGCTGGGAGAAAACTGTTTTATAAATTCTCTCATAACTCTATCCATGCAAGGTTACTGCAATTTCATAATGTATGAAATACCATACCTGTTCTCAGATTCAGAAGTTTGACTCGTTACTGAAGTTTGCATCAACTGTGTGGGAGCCAAATCTACAATTAATCAAAAATTATAACTTCATTATAAAGTTTTCAGTTGCAAAGGAAATTTGAGTTACACAAACAGTGATTTTCAAAAAACACATTCAAAACAATTTTGCAATCTGTTCATGGCCAATAAAAAAAATATTCACGTTTGAGGCAGTATGTGCATGTTTCTCCAAGTATAATTTTAAAAAAGGCATTTTTCTCCAACATTTTGACAGCAGTTCTGGAGGACAGTTTGCCATAAGCTAATCAAGGCCAGCAGTAAACTACACAGGAGTTTAAATATGTTTATACTGATACATACATAAATAGCTGTCTGTATTTTATTAGAATCATAAATGTACAGTATGTCCCCATCTGAGACATGTTCTACAACACTTAAGGAAAAGAAACAATCAAAAACAGCAAAATTTTTTTTTAATTCTGTAACAGAAATTAAGAGTAGTTACCCTTCAAAACTATCTTACGACAGGTAACAACTCCAACTATTTAGTAAAGCTAAATAATAAAACAGTGCACTCAAACTAAGGTTCAGATTTAAAAAATACGTGAAAACCCCACAACAAACCCCTCACCACTAAGAACAGAAAAAAAATAACAAAGAGACAACTTAGTGATTTATTGACAGTACTTCTTAGTCAAATGTACTTCAGTCAAAATATTCACATCACACTCATCATATGCTTTGACAAAACTGCTTTCACCTGCTGATAAATGAAGACTACATAATAAAAACAAGGGAGTGATCACTCAGTCAATAATTTGGTTAAGATCAAATAGAAAAATTTAGAAGAAACAAATGCAGATACTTATTCAAATGAAGCAGAAAACAAAAACCAAGCCAAGAGAAGAAATATGCAAGTTTTACCACTTTATTACATGGAAAAGGAAAGAATTTGGTTGGGTTTCTCCTCTTTCCTACTCCACAGCCCTGACAAGAAAGCACATTTCAGTGCTACTCAAGTGGCCCTGGGTGTGACACAAAGCAATACAAAATCCCCTGGTCAAAAGTTCCAACTCCCGAACTTGAGTTCTGCACCAGCTATGCCTTACTCTGTGAACCATTCCTCTTAAAGGGAGACTTGTCCTTCCCACAGAACTCATCAAATCAAGTACAGAAATCTGTAGTAGACAGTTACCTTGAGGTTCACTTTCTCTGGGTTCTTTTTTTAACTGTTTTGGTGGTCTAGGAGCTGTAACACACTTTACTGGAGAACTTTCTGGACTTGATTCCAAATGTAATCGGAAGTTCTAAGCAAAAGAGAAAATATTAAATTTATAAATGTCCAAATTATTCAATGCCTTTAACCTATTAATAAAACCACTAATTGAACTAAGTATGAAAATTTTAAATACAGCGTCAGTTTAAGACAAAATGAAACTTATTAGCTAGTCTATATTGAAGTTTGTGACATTAATTAAAAAAAAACTTTTCCATTTTATATATAAGCTTGTAAAATGTTTTCTGTAAAACACAGTTATCCTTAAAATCCTAAATTCTAGTAGAAACACATTCAGACAAGGAAATGAGAAGAAAACAAGTTCATTTACTCCAAAGGTGTAATACAACTTTGCAAAACAAAACAGCTAGAGAAGCTGAAGTGTCCATATGAATCCATACAACCTTTGGCTCAGCACAAAATTTTATTGATCAACATTTAGTTAACAACAGAATCTAGGAAGGTGGAATCAATTAATTTTTCAGCTTACTATCACCCCTCTATAACAATACAGCAGTAAATCTCTAATACATTTGAAAATTTTAAGTTACTGTAAAAGAAAGTCATTGTTAAAACAATTCTGAGCATGGGATTCTCAGAAAACAGAATAGATTTAGAACACCCTCCCACCATACACCATAATTAAAATAACTTACCTCATCAGGTCTTGGCTCACATAAATGTTTTGTCAAGTTAGGCAACAGACCGTTTTCTGCACCTTTCCTTGTGGGCTGTTTTGTTTCCAATGTCACTTCTTTAGCTTCAGCTCTTTCAGATGAAGGATGTGATTTCTCCTGTGCACAAGTTGTACTTTCATTCTCAAAGAGTCTTGCTGACAGCTTGCCTTGTGCCTTTGAAAGCTCTGCTTCTGCAGCCATTTGACTTGCCTCTGAAACTTCAGGGAAATCTTTTAAAAAAGGAAGCTTGGGGACATTTGGAAAATTTGAGTTACTTTGCTTCACATTACTAGCTTTCAGCAACTTAATTTTGGTCCATTTAGAGTTTTTGTTTGAGGAGTTATTTCTACCATTCAGAGTGCATTTGACAGGCTTTGCTTTTTTGCTAGGGAAAAACCGTTTGCACTGAGGACTTTGACTGGGTTCTTTCTGAGTAAGCATTTCACTTTGCTGTAACTGTGTGTCATCGTGCTTTTCTTCTGCTTTGCTATCCTCTGCATTAGGGGAATCTTTTCTCACTTCTACTGTATCTGACTCAATCTCACCTGCAATTTCTTCACAAAGTTCAAGGATGCTCACCCTTTTGGATTTTGCATCATTCTCTGGCTGATCAGCCACATTTGTCTCACTTACAGGTGGCTGTGAAGCATTTTTTGGTTTTGTACTGGGTTTTATGTTCTGATGTGTTTGTTGCTTTTCCTTAGATGCTGTAGAATTTGGCTTAAGAGAAGCAGTTTCCACTTTCTTTGCGTTGCTAGAATTAGGAGACACAGGGCCCGTTTGGTCTTTCTTGACTTCCTGAAGACCCTCAGCAGGACATGACGAGGACCCTTGAAGATTTTGTTGAAAGCTACTGGAATTATCCTTTTTATTGTCTGCTTTACACTTTTTCTCTTTCAGAGAGCTGGTCACTTCTACACGTACTTCTTTATCCTCCTTTGTATTGTTTGGCTTTATCTTTGTGTTTTTCTGTTCCGTTTTCCCTCCAGCAGATTTCAGTGGTTTTGCTGCAACACTGTGAGCGTGTTTTTTTGCCTGGCTACTGTGCTTAACTTCTGGAACTTTTTCTTCTTTAACTTCTCTGCTGCGCAGGGATCTTGCTGGAACATGCACATGTGTTAACTGCTGCAGTCTCTGTGATCTCCTCATTACTGGCTCGTTTGGTGCAATTAAGCATTTTGACTTAGGAATTTCTTGCACAGATTTTTTCTGGCATACCTCCTTATTTTTTGCAGATTTAGGTTGCTGCTGTTGAACTGTTTTGCCAGGTGTTGTTTTATTATTTGAGTTGAGTGCTGATGATCTTGTAGTCATGCGTGTTCCTACTTCAGGTTCATTGGTGTTATCACTGAAAGAGTCAAATAATACTTTTTTCAACATACAGAAAGTAGAATCTGTCATAAGATTATTTTCATTCCTCCTCTACCTCTTTCTTTTCTTTTTTTAAAACACCAGATCTTATACTCTCGGTACTTCTGGAAGAATTTCCTCAAGAATTATCTCAAAAAGGTGTTCACTTCCACCTAGTTACTCTTAAGTGTTGTATTTAATGTTTTTTATGCCTGGCAAGACTAAACTATGAACCTCAGATGAATACTTTGTAACATTTCTAGCAGTTAATCACTGATGCTTCTGACTTGCAAATGAAGTACAAGTTACATATATACAGATAGATAATATTAGATTTATTTTTGCTTCAGAAACTTTTTTGAAGGAGGTCTTTCTGGATTTCAAGGCACTTAGATAGTTCCAGAGAAAAATCATGTAGCAGACAGCAAACATAACAATTTGAATCTGATCTCCCTTCTAGCACTATTTAACTATTTGCTGTATCTTTAACTCAGATTTCCTCTGCTTAGACTGTTTTTGCTCTAATGTAGTCTATCAAGATAGTGCAGAATTATGTAATTTTTTTGTCACTGACCTGTTTGGTTTGACAGAGGTTTTGAGCACAGCTTTCTCCTGCACTGCACACTGACTGGGCTTTGATTTATTTGAGCCATGTTTTGTATCTGACACTTCTTTTTCCTTCTTTGACAAAGATGGTTTGCTGTTCTTGTCCAGCTTTGGACGTTTAGCAGAAGGTTCTACTAACGAAGACTTCCTTTTCTGAGCTGCCATTTCTGTAAAAAAACAAGCAACTCAGCTTTTAGACTCTTTGCCAAATATCATAACTTTTCATTTTTATATATTCATTTTCCTTTTACAGCCAGATCATGCTGCAATCAGAAAGCAAATCATTAAAGCAATCTCAAATCAAATGACACTCATTTTACTTACAGGTTTTTACAAGAGGCAATCGATGTTTAGGCCAAAGTAACTTATCAAGGTGTGACAAGAGCATTCCTTATGCATATGCTTACAAACAGGATGTTTCATGCCACCTATGAAGAACAGAAAATGTTCATGCAGTAGACATTTCAGAACTTCCTACTCAAGATTCTGAATTCCCACCCTCTTCCATCTCCTCAAACAATGCTTACCTTTAGAGTTTCATTGATAAGGAAATAAAAAAAAAACAAAAACAAAAAACAAACCAACAACCAACCAAAAAACAACAGATAAATTTTATTTTTTATTTCCATATCCAACAATTTTTGGCACTTCGGTGTCTTAAGCGCTACTATTTTACCTTCTGAAATGCGGCAAGCAACAGTACAATTCAAAAGAAGTTTCTCAGTCTTCAACCTTTTTTCAGAAAATAGTGTGCTGCTCTCTTTCAGAGCTGGCAAAATACGTGGGACTGCTGTCAATTCTGTGCTTCACAGCAACAGGGAATAAATCCATTAGACTCAGTTACCAAGTTTTGTGGCTGCTACAACAGAATTTTACAGACATCAGCAACCACCTACAACTGTTCCTTCCAATATGACTTCAGCTACAAATCAGAGATGGAAAGCCTAAAGAGTAGCATTATTAGAGACATTTGCCTTGGGCAGTTAAAGACAATGTTTTCAGGAGAACTGAAATGATGTTAACAATGCAGGAGTTACTCGGCACAAGAGTCTGAAAGCTAACAGAGATTCTTGATAAAAATATCTTCACAGATTTGGCTGATCATCCCTTTCATATACATTTCTGACTTGTGAAACTTTTCAGTTCCTTTATTCAAAGACACCGTCATTGTATTATGGCAGAGATAATAATTGTTCTATAAAGTTTTACTAATAACTTTATAAAATAAAGTTTACTGGAAGACCCAGTGGTCAGAACTTCCACATCACCTTTTTCAATCAAGAATTACCTATCAATTTTTGTCACTGACAGACATACAGATTATATACAAGTTTCTATAAACCTACACTGCTTTTCAAACCTTAACTGATCTGAAGTTAAATCTGACATATTTTTAAGGTCAAATAGGAACAATTCACCGATTTTGTAACACAGACCAGACACTTTCAGTTCATTACAACTAAAGTATAACTTCCAGTATTGACAAATGTATGTCTTTCCACAACAACTTGAAAGATACTTATGTTAAGCTCCTTTTAATAACTCATCATTATTCAACAGGAAGAAGTAAGCAACCGTACTTTTTCTTTTCTTTAGACTTTAGATTGTCCTTAACCTCATTTTCATTTTTCCACCTATGAAAGCATTTCTAACCATGCAAAACTGGTAATTCTGTTAAAAAGCTGATTAAAAACACAGATTCCAGACACCAGCACTGTCTTCTGACCTTCTCCTTTAAAGAAAATACATGATAAACAGCCTGTATTTGAGGTATATTTTTTTAATTCTACCCAGGAAAGCAATCTTTTACAGCACTTTTTGTGGTGCTATTTTCATGTCTCTCTCTAAGGAGCAGAAGTAGAATTTGCGTGCCTACATTCTAATAGCTCATGAGCTCCACAACACCTCACAAGTCTATGGGCTTCCACCAGTCAAAGGAAACCCGTCAGAGATGCAATATGGTCACTCCTCCTGAAAACAGCAGCCCTAGTTGCTGACCAGGTCTTTGGTCTCTTAGAGCACAACACTGACCCTCAGAATCTGAGAATATCATGACACTGTATACACCTGGACCTCCTTTGTTTTTTTCCAGACATGACATGTCACACTCGGGGAAGACTTACAAGTACAAAACAGAAAGCACAGAACTTCCCTTGCTGGTACTCCTTCTCAGGCAACTAAAAAATACACTCTCCTCCCACAGAGCTCTTGAATGGTAATTTCTTTCCTACTAATACTTTGTACAACAGAGCAAAGTCTTTTCCAGACATTCCAGAACCGGCAGTCTCTGCCCTGGAGAAGTCACCCTCTAGTAAAAGCCGGATTATGGAAAGCAGGGAAGACACAGAAGTGCAGGAACAAACTAGAACACGAGCAAAGAATGGTTTGGTGCAAGATGTACGGCGGGGGGGGGGGGGGGGGGGGGGGCGGGGGTGGAACCCCGAAAACAAAACAGAGCAAACAAAAACCTCAAACCCAAAAAATCCAAACCAACAAAACAGAGAAACGCGAGCCGCACAGCTTCCAGTCCTTGGAGCAGGGGCTGAGGCAGGCTGCCCACCAGCCGGACAGGGCGCGGGGGGCTCGAACCTGAGCCGTCCCGGCTGAGGGCCACGGCAGCGCCTGGCAGCCCCTTCGGCACAACTCAGGACGAAGGGAAGGGAAGGGAAGGGAAGGGAAGGGAAGGGAAGGGAAGGGAAGGGAAGGGAAGGGAAGGGAAGGGAAGGGAAGGGAAGGCCTCCAAGCGTGGCCCGGTGTCAGCCGCCCCAGCGCCCCGCGGTGACAGCCCTGCCGGGGCAGGGCCTGGCGGTGGGACCCCATCCCGGCCGGGGCCGCGGGGGCAGGGCGGGGGTGCCGGGATAAGGCCGGGCTCACGCCACGGCTCCCGCTCGCGACTGGGCACGGCCGGGCCGCTCCCCCCGCGACAGCGGCGGGCAGGCCCGGGGAGGATCCGCCGCCGGGCTCTCGGCCCCGGGCGGGGCGCGGGGGGCAGCGGGCACGGGGCAGCCGGGGGTGAGGGGACCCGGCGGGACGCGGGGGCGGTGGGGGGAGTGCGGGGGAGAGCAACTTCCTCAGCGCCCCCTCTCCCGCCCGCCCCCCGGTCTGCCGGCGGCCGCTTACCTCGCGAGGGTGTCAGCGACGTGCCGGCGCTGGCGGAGGCGGCGAGCCCGAGCCTGGAACCCGCCCACAGCCGGGCACCGCCGCGGCACCGCCCCGTCCCGCCCGCCCCGCCCCGCCCGCCGCCGGCCCAGCCTCCCCCGGCGGGGAGCGGACATCTTCCGGCGGGAGACGGAACGCGGAGGGTGGGGAGCGGCGTGGCTCGCGCGTGCGCAGCCGCCTGTGAGGGCGTGTGCCGTGTGGGAATGTTACGTGAGGAATGCAGAGACGGTGCTAATTAAAACTCGCATCTAAGCACTGGAGGGTGTTTACAAGAGCACGTATTGACAGGACAAGGGAGAATGGCTTCAAACGCAGCGAGAGTAGGTTTAGGTTAGGTATTAGGAAGAAATTCTTTAATGCGAGGGGATGAGGCACTGGAACAGCTTGCCCAGAGAAGCTGTGGATGCCCCATCCCTGGAAGTGTTCAGGGCCAGGCTGGATGGAGCTCTGAGCAACCTGGTCTGGCAGGAGATGCCCATGCAAGGAGGTTGGAAGCAGACGATCTCTAAGCTCCCTTTCTGGCGGTGATACCCAGTGGCTCAGCCCGCTCGCACCACCAGGCACCCAGGCGGGTTTGTCTGAGCCTTGTCCTTTGCCAAAAACAAGGGGAAAGACAGTGCCACGTGCTATGGGGCCAGTGGGATGAAGTAATTGGGGTGTCGGCCTGCGCTGTGTCAGTGGCTGACACCTCACAGCTGGCAGCCATAGTGAAGTGAAAAGAATCGACTGACGGGGGGCTCATCAATGTGTATAAATATCCAAAGGGAGGGGGTCTAGAGGATGGAGCCAGGCTCTCCTCAGTGGTTCTAAGCAGCAAGAGGCAACGGGCAGAAACTGATGTACAGGAAGCTCCACATGAACATGAGGAAGAACTTTACTGGGTGGGTGGCTGTGGACTGGAACAGATTTCCCAGAGAGGTTGTGGAGTCCCCCTCACTGTAGATATTCAAGAACCATCTGAGCACAATTCTGTGCCATGTGCTCTAGGATGACCCTGCTTGGGCAGGAAGGTTGGACTCGGTGACCCTCTGTGGTCTTTTCCAACTTGGCCAATTCTGTGTTTCTGTGATTCTGAGTCCCACTGAATTCCTGGTGGTATTACAGCAGATGTGCTTGCAGCAGCATTTCCGTAGTGTTTGTGGGCCCCTTCTCTCAAGGGCAAACGTGACACCTTTGAAATAGGTTACTCAGCTGTACAGTTCTGCAGACAGCTGCCAACCCCCTTGGGACAGGTTTGTCACAGTGTCAGTGTATGTCACTTAGCTGTAAAGCAGGATGGGTACTTGTCTGTGTCTGGGAGATTAAAGAGGGTTCTTGGGTGTGACTTGGTCCTGCACTATGTCTACTCCTCTCTCCAGAGCACTGAGTTCAACTCAGTGAGCTGCCTTTTTGAGTCCATTTGTCCAACTTGTTTTGCTTTCCTCAGTCCAGCAGTAACTCTGAAGGTGCCAGCTGGCTCTGTTGTTCTGTGTATTCTGCACAGTGTTTCACAACTCGCTCTCTAGCATAACCACCTATTAGTGATTTTTGCCATGGTCTAGGATGTTTCAGTCCTTGCTACATTTATAAAGTGTTTATACCTCACCAAACCTTAATGTCATGGCTTCTTTGCCTCAGGATATTTATGTGTCTGAGCTTGTTGTCTGCATTGGCAAGTATGAGAAGTTCTGAAGAAAAAGCTGAAGATCTGACATCCACATCACTGATGTGGCAGTCCAGCTTTTGTCACTATGGATGCAGTGACAACTGGAGTTTGAATATATTGAGTGTGTTCTGGGGGTGTAACTGTGGGTTTGGTTTCCTTCAAAAGGAGTCCATTGTGCACACTCCAAGACCCTGGATGGTAAGTGGGAGCCATCAGAGGATTCCCTTCAAAAGTGAGCTGCTGATCCTGTCTAGAATACTGATGCAGAGGTACCTCATGCATACCTAGTGTGCTCCATCCATATTACTGTCCTAGGGGTAACCTGGACTAGGTCCTACCTGAAATGCACATAAGTGTATCAAGATCTCCACATTTGGTATCTTTGCTCTGCATACCCCCTCCTATCAGTCTGTACTTGCCAGTATAGACACAGCCTCAGTTTATCTGACTGTGAATTCACCTAGGGATGTGTATACAGCACTGGAGAACAGTGTGATGAACTGCAGCCCATAGCCATGAAAACTTTTAGAAGAAAAGGTAGTATGTGATGGGGTTTCTTACAGAGATTTCTGATTTCCTTTACAATTTCTGGTTACAGTTCACTGATCTAGAGGAGACCACAGAAGTATTTTATTATTTGGTTCTGTAAATATTCATTTGTTAATGCTTGAAGTATTTTTTAAAAGTGTTACTTTAGTTTTTGTAATAAACTTTCTAGGTCTGTTTTATAATCTTCAAAACATTTTAGTGATTTCTACTGTTATCACATTTATGGGATTGTTGAAAATTGCTGTCAAGTTTCTGACTAGCATAAATTTGTTCATATAAATATCAGATTTACCTGGAGATACTCTGTTTTGTCTGTAAAGTTTTCTGTCTCTGTTAACTGGAACAAGGAACTGCCTTCTTTGATAAGTCCTCTTTCTGGACACACTTCATTGAAGCACAGTTTGCACTGGATAAATGGAAACTTTCAGCAGCTGTAAGTTTTGGGGGTTTTTTTTAAGCTGATAGGAGGAGATGTTATTTATAACTCCCTGTAGCTCCTCTTTAATGCATGATAATCTGCTGTGACTTTACAATGAACGCAGCCACGTGTGGTCTGCTGCTCTCCTTCAGTAACTAATAGAATATTTTCCAGATGAAGGATATTTTAATCACTAGGCTGCATGTAAATTTCCTGAAGGATGATAAAAGCATTTCTTTATGTTACCATTATCTTTATAAATTTAAAATTATGTTTTCCCGCGTCTCTTTCTTAGGAACATGAAGCAAATAAACCTATATTTTCTTCCATACTTCCATGAAATGGTAATTTTCTGTACAGCAGGGAAATAGTAAAGTAGCAGGCATTCTTATAAAGCATTAAATTGCAAAATTTGGAAGAACTTATTTCACGGGATAGAAGAATATCAGTAATTTTCCAGTTTTCCACAGAAGGTGGCAGCATTCTGAAGCACTGATGTCAGTGTGAACTTGCTAGCAAATGCCATTGTTGAAAGAACACAAACTTTACAGAAATTTACTCTCCTTGGAGGTTGTGGTGAATATAAACAGGAGTGCTTGGGCACGAATTGTTGTTGAACTGGGGAATCTGGGGAGGGAGGAGAAACTGCATTCACATAGGTGGAGTGTATGAGTAGGACAGATTTAACCCCAAAAGATTTAACCCCTCTGTTAATTTAGCCATGTTTATTTACCACTGCAGTAAAACTGCTGCAGTGACTCTTGTCTGAAGCTATGTGAAAAATTACTTGCTTCTAGGTTATGGCTTTTTTCACGGAATAACTCAGCTGATAATGGATTACTCCATTAATTGCAGAGAGTGTCCTGTGGGGCTGCAGCTTTGGGAGATGACTGTCATCAGAGAGTGGAAGCTTCTCCTGCTAATTTCTGCACTCCTTTGCCCACTCCCAGCAGTGTTCTCCAGCTCCTTAACCGTGCCAGCCTCCATCTAGCGCCTGAGGGACCCCCGCAGACATGCAAATTTAACCTCCTGAGCTAGCAAAAGAAAAAAAAAACAACAAAAAACCCACAAAAAAATCACACAAAAAAACCTCCCAAACAAAGCCAGTGGGAAAACTGTCATATTCTACCGGAGTAAGAAAGGCTGAGGACCGTGTGACTGGAATGGGGATAAGAACAGACAGGGGAGGAGGAAGGGAAAGCCTTCCCCTTTTGGCATGAGGGAGCTGCTAACATTGACAGCTGCTTGTGAAACCGCAGCCTTAGGGCGGGCTGCCTAGTTACAGCATTGAGCTCTTGATCCCAGACTGGATCCCAGCGGTCCTACCAGCACGGAGGTTTTACAGCCCCCTTTGGCATTCAAACACGCTTCCCACCCTGCCCTCCTTTTTATCAGACATCTCATCTGAGCAAGGAAGTGGTGACAGACAACCAAAAGGCAGGAGCTGCTTAACCTTTCACCGGTAATTAACCTTGCAAGCACCGCTCCAGCCTCAGAATGCCTCAGACAGGTGAGGTAAGGCCACACGGGAAGCTCATTTAAACCAGTGGCTTTCTAATCACTACATATACAGAACATTTAAGGAACTGGAGGAGCAGCTGAGATAGCACAGGGCTCCGATTTTCCTCCTTTCAGCTGATTCAAAAAGTCCCTCTATCCTAGGAAGGAGGGACAAGCTGATGTTTTCATTTCCAGTAGAAGGAATGAGACAAGAAAATTGGATCCTTAAGAGGAAGAGATGCTTGCCAATGAAGAACCTCTATCTGCTTAGCAGATTTTTCCTTTTCTTCTGTTGGAATAAAAATTAAACAACCACAACCCAAACCTAAAAAGTGGCTGAGATATTCCACAGCAGATTGGCTGCAGTGGAGTTGCCTGGGGGGGACCCAGCATGTATGCTGGAGGTCAGTAGCACGTCCCCAGAGTGAGACTCTTGGGCTTTTTATGCCTTCCTCTTTCTTATTCATTGCCTTGAGCATGCCAAGGCTCTTTTTTACAAGCTGGCATGCTGGGATGAGAACCTCAGTAAGTGGCACAGGTTGAAGTGTGCCCGTGTGTTACAGCAACTCGATGACTCAGGCAACAAATGTTTCCTTTTTTTCCCTTGGGGTGATGATGCATTGAGCTGAAGAAACCCGGGGAGAAGCAGAGTGCAGGGCCAAAAGTCTTCCTGGCAGATGTGAGTCACTGGCGGGAGCCAGGTAGCTGCAGGAGTTGTAGGTGAAAGAGGCAGTCCCCCTCTGAAATTCCTGTGTAGGTGGCACGTGGGACAGCAAGGATTGGAAAATGCCCTGGCTGCCTGGACTTAAAGAGCTTTACAAGGCAGTTAGTTGAAAAAGTAGGGGGGCACGTTTGAAATGGGAGGAGATAGACTTTGAATAGTTGGTTTTCTTTTGGTGTTTTCCTTTTGCAGGGAAGCAGGAAAAAAAATTGGGCTGGGACTTGTCCACTTTGCTTGCATGCTGAATATGAGTTCGGTTTGGTTTTTGTTTGTTTGTTTGATTTTTTTCTTTTTTTTCCCCAGGGGAAGAGGGGAACAGGAATAAAAAATCCCTGCAGATAGCTACATCTGGAGGGAAGGCTGGTGTAGTTGGCTTACAGAGATTTGGGTTTGGGACAGAGAGTCGATACACGTGTGAGTGGTACACAGGGGTCTAGACCATTGCAGAAAAAGGGGAGGAGGCTGTTGTCTGAAACATTTGGGAGCTGCTGAGATAAAGTAAGCTGCTCCATTCTGTTGGTTTGAAGTGCTCAAACAGTTGACTATGAGATCTCAGCTGGAAATTGCAAATTGCAGCATGGAGAAAGTAAAGAGAAGCTTCCTGAACCACATCTGGGGAGTAATTCTTGAATGTGGAGCCCTTTTCCAATCTCTGTAATAATGAGTCTAGGCCTCGGAGTGACTGCACTCTGAAACAGAGTCAGCGTGTTGGTACCTGAAGTGTGACACTCAGTGCCACATTGACAGGACCATGTTGACATGCCTGGAGTCACTGATGCTTTATTGGCATTTTCTTGACACCAGCTCCTGTGGAGTTGTAGACTATCATCCACAGCCTTTTCTGTTAAGTATTTTAAATGGTACTGTTATGTGTCTTGGTTTCTGAAAAGAGCATTAATTCTTCCATTCAGTGTGTAATGTATACCATGGATTCATTTCTCTGTATTCAAAGAACCATATTTACCTATTGGAAGTTTTCAGGTTTTTAAAGTATATTCTTTTTTTTTGTTTTGTTTGGGTTTTGTTTTGTTTGGGGTTTGTTTTTGTTTGTTTGTTTGTTTTTTGTTTGTTTGGGGGTTTTTTGTTGTTGTTGTTTTGGGTGTTTTGTTTTTGTGGGTTTTTTTTTTTTGTTTGTTTTGTTTTTTGGTTTGGTTTTTTTGCCAGGAGTGGACATAGTAAATTACACCTTAAAGTCTTGGTCTTTATGATCTGGTGCTAAGACAGCTGAGGCCACGAATGGCTCTTGGGTGACTGAAGGCCTCACAGAGAAAAAGAACTGTACTATGCATTGACTCCAAGGGAGAAATGAGAAGAGGTGGATGTTCTGGAGCATGTATGTTATATGTCCTGTCTTAGTCAGGAGGGTGGAACTAGATAATCTTTAGAGGACCCCACCTTCAAAGAAGCTTCAACTTCAGCTACTTTAGAATTCTGAACTAGGAAAAAAGTTTTTTTAAGAGGTAGGTGTCTGCAGCCTTTGTCGCTTGGAATTTCATTTTTGTTCTACTCCATTTTTTCAGTAATGAGTACATTGAGAACTAACAACTTTCTCCCACCTTCAGCATTACCTATCCCTGTTGATGCCTGGGTACTCAGATCACATGAAAAGCCAAATAAAGACCCTGTGGATTCACACTGTTTTGAGTAGAGTGCACACTGTGGACTTTGGCTCACTTCATAAAAACTGTATGTGAGGTATGAAGTTACTACACAGCAAAAATGTTTATGGCACTTGCTTCTAGCTTGTGTGTACCCTTTAAGATCTGAGGTGTCTGAATTTTTTGTTCCAGAAAATCTGACTGGGAAAGCTTGAAGATACCCATATTAAAATTTGATTGTTACCACCTTGCACACTGTGCTTTTTCCCTAATGGGGTACAAGGACACTGTATATTGGTGGGGGGAACACCAGCTTTACAGATTTTTGCTTGATGTAGCTTTAAAGATAAATGTCTCATGGAGATCTGTATAGGGATCAGACATAAATTAAGACAGTGCAGAGAGACAGAAATTCTGGCATTAATCATAATACTTTTATTTAAACAGTAAGGTGTGATTTAATGTAAGTGGTTTTATTTTTATTAATACTATATGCTGAATTTTGAACAGTACTGTACCTAAACAATTTTACAAATATAACACTAAATACACTTTTTATTGCTCTTTTTTTTGCATGAACATAAAACCTGGAAATGAATACAAGAATAAATAAGGCACCCTACTAATATACTATTTTTCTGTATTGTAGTAGCATGCAAAAAATTTCATTTTGCTTTTGCAAGTCACCTTCCTCATTTTTCTTATTAGAGAAAAAGTAAGAGTACATTATTTGGGGAAGTGCATGTTTGAAAAGTCAAAACTTGAAAGCACTTTTTAATTTTCTTAATTCAACAGTCTACCTTACAAAACAGCTCTCGTATAGCATGTCCTAATTTCTTTTTCTAAAGACAAAAAGTATTTTTGTTCTTCCTTTGCTGTTACTAGGAAACATGCCTTGCAAGAGGAGTGTTCACGTACTGCTTGAGACAAAAGACCTGACTTGCTTTTTTTAGCTGCATTTTCTTCTTGTACTGACCCCACTCAAAAGATAAAAATAAAAATGCAGAGGCATCTTTCCTGACTTCTTGTATGTGGCTGGGCCCAAATCAGTGATCAGCAAAAGATGGGAGCTCCACAGATGCTGCTTAAGGGCCTATTCTAAATTTCAGTATGCCCTAAATTAGGGCTTCTCAACAGTTTCAGAATACATTCTGTCCAAGTGTCCTTTCTCCACACTGGCTGTCACTCTGTCAGGGCTCAGGAGAACAGCGATGCCTCAGCCACCCTCACAAACTTGTAAGCTGCTAGGGCAGAACTTGATTTGCAGTGGCTTCAGTGATTTGACAACCTACTGCCAAAATGGTGACAAATGATAAAATAAACAAACCAGAGGCACAACTCTGACTTCATCCCAACTTTCTTTAAACAGTTTGTTCCATTGTTTTCAGAAATTATATGAGACAAAAGGTTTGAATTTGTTTTTCTTTTTTAATCTAAAGCAGATTATATAATAATTTCTTGATGCTCTAATATTCATTCTTTAAAACTGAAATGTTCTTGCAAGGTAATATAAACATAGCAGGTTCAATCACCGAGTTTACCAGTTATATGAAGTATGTGTTACTTACTTATGTGACAACACCCAGCTTTACATAAACTCTGAAATGCAAAATGTCTTTTAATTACATAAGTTATTACAGTACTGTTTTAAAGGAATCTTTTGGTTATATGTAAACACTATAAATTAGCTCTTTAAAAAATAACCATGTAAGACAAGTATGGCATTGACATAGTTTAAAAAACAATAAACAGTCGTAAATCTGAATACTCTCAGGGCAGAACAGCAAAAGCAGGTATCAGTCTAATGCTGTGGAATAATAACATGCTGAAATTTTGACTTATTTGAAGAATCAGTACTTTTATTTGATCCCTCCTTTTGTTTTATTATTTTTACATTTTCACCTTTAGTGCTCTAAGGAATGGACCAAGTGGTACTATATGTGAAAGAATAATATAAGATCTTTAGAGTATTGCCATTCTAATAGTAAAAGCCATCTAAATAAAATGTCCTAAATACATACTGGTTTAAATTAAAATCCTGAGGAATTATAATCTCTCTACTTGATAGTTTTGGTTAAGTGCAATTTGATGTATGCAGAACACTGTTTCATTTAAGGTCATTCATAGTAAGGCATATTAAAAATAAATATAAAAGTGACAACATAATATTTAGTTTCTTGCTACAAAATCTTAGGCAAAAATATTTTTGCATGTAGTAATAGACTTTATCCATTTGCTGGCTTACAGGAGTTAAAATTTGTGCACTAAGCTTGACTGCCCTTGTCAGAATGTGCCACTGTGCTATTACAGTGGTCCAAAGCTACATGCTGAAGATTTTATTTCCATGCTCAAACACAGCTTGCACAAACTGCTTGAAGACTCTGTCCATGTAAGTGCACTTCCTTGGCCATATTCCTTCCAGAAAACCGATATGGCCTCCGCATGAAGTCAGGACCAAAGCAACGTTTGCATTTTGTTTGGCAGTTTCTACTGGTATAGCTAAAAGGGGGGAAAAACATTTTAAGTCCTTAACCTTAATGCCAGCCATTGAAAAGTTTATTTTAAATATTTCTCATATTATGTATGAATAAATAGACACAACATTAATATACATTTAAATGTCTTACAGGATTTAGAACCACAGCTGTATTAAAAGCCATTTTTCTCTCCATCATTAACTCACCTTACATGTGTGGGGTTTTTTTTCCCTTGGCTGCTGTAAAAATTCCAGCTTCACCTGTCTTTCACTCACAATGATGGAACAGCACCCATGTTAATGCATACTTAGGATTTGCTATAAACAGTGTAAGGACAATCAGCCCTCTAATTTTTAACTGTTATTGCAATATTCAACTTCAGAAAAGCAGAGGAACTGGGACCTCAGTTGCAATTGTATGAGACTCCAAGCACAGAAACTTTAATGTCAGGGTAAGATTTTAGTCTGTAGGATATCCTATCAGCTAATATAAAAGATTACCATTATATCCGATCTGCCATATGTTTATACCTGCATGTTTAAAGCACACCATGCAAACACACTGGGGGAAGGTTCTTGCCCTGAGGAGCCCATAATCTAAGACACAAGGTAAACACAGAAAGAGGAAGGAGCAAACAACTGTACAAGGACACAGAAAGATGATCCCAGGAGATTAGTGGCTCTCTAGTCTCTGAAGAGTGACTGCTAGAAATTATTTTAGAATGTAGATTATTAGACTGGGTAGTACAAGGATTTTTCTTTTGCTGGGTTGGTTTTCCTGATCTGATTAGCACCCTAATCCAGTTCCCCATATTAATGCCAACATCTGAATAGTGGCAGCCACAGTCAGATGGAGCCCTCAGTGAGGTGGCCATTTCAGCAATAGCCTACAATTAGCCTGAAGTCATCAGTGAATGACACCTGAGATCTGCACTGATCTGGAAATGTGTAGGAGGGAGGCTTCAGTGCCTCCTGTTTTGACTCTGCATAGATGTGTGGCTTAATCAGTTTCACCACCTGGGCAGTTCCCTTTCTGAAGGAAACCAGAGGTCACTTAGCACAGACTGACACCAGAGGAAGCAAATGACTTTACAAAGGATACTTGGTGTGATGGCACCACCCTGGTATCATTTGAACTGGTTGACACAGCAGTGGAGCTTTATATGAAGACTGCAAACACCACAGATCCATAAAAATTAAGTTATTTAAGAAAATTCTCTGGAGTTTTAGGTATGCTAAGTAGACATCTGAATAAACAGAAATCTCAGAACATTTCAATAAAAAATGCATTTCAAATTTCCAGTTTTCAAGTAAGAAACTTTATGAAACAGAAAAAAAATAAAAATCATACAGATTTTTGATTATTCAAGATTGACAGAAAAAGCAACAGCAAAACAAAAATGCTTTGTCCAAAGAAGGGAGTAGCAGCAGTTTCACTGTGTTGTCTGAAAAAGGTTATGAGAAGAGAATAATGCTGATTTTAAGTCACATACTGCTCAACTAAAAATGCCTTGTCACTCCAACACTAAGCAGCAAGTCATTCACAAGATTTATATTACTTCTTCATTTACTTTAAAGTATTTTTGACTCAGATTCAATTTTGAGCGTGTTCAGTTGTTCACATCCCTTTCTGATGGCACTTCCTTCAGAGACACCTTCCACTCATTCCTGTTTCTAGGAGTCTGTTCCTTTACCCCTTTATACATTTGCTATCTCAAATGAATAGTCCCTATCTCTGCATATTACTGCCTACTTCATAGATCTTCTCCTTACTTTCATTTGGGTGCTGGCAAACTCGTAGCTGTGTGCTTGAGATGCCAGTTTGCCTTCATTTTCAGCAACTGGAGTAAGAGCACAGAATAACCCTTTGCTTAGCCAAAAAAGGACCCTCAGCCAGAGTAAGTCACAGGAGAACTTGAGTGCAATGACTGTGGCGAACAGCTGTGCAACTTAAAATAGATCAGGGCAGAAGCACTGGTCCTGTGGAGCCAGGGGAGCAGCCTGTGCCTCAGAGGTCCCTACCAGCAGTGCCTGGAACGACACGCTCTGTTCCACTCCAGGGCCTCAGCACGGATGCAAAACCAACTGCCTGCAGAGCTGGGTTAGTGTCTGTTGTGAAGGTGTTTTACAAACTCCCTGCCCATTACATTAGGTACCTGACCATGCCCTGGGGGAGCTCGGACTGAGCTCCAGAGAGCAATGGGGGCTCTCTTGCCAAATATGTGAGGTTCTTTATTACTCAGTGCTATCCCTTTCTTCCGCTCTTTCCCTCCTTTCAAAATTGCAGACATCTAAGTATTTGTAGATTCCAGCATTTACTAAGTGACTTTGATTCCTTACTAGGAGAAAGAAACTCTGCTTCTTACTGTTTCTACAAGAAATCCTCGGCTTTTCCTTTGTTCAGCTGGAAAACTGAAAATGCTGCATGCAGGATCTGGCCCTTTTAAAGCAGTACTGAGGCCAGACTAAAAAGTCAATGATGTAAAAGCCTAGACTGGGGAATAGCACATGCTGAGAACATGAGATGCAGAAAACAATGTGTTATTTCTTGCAATCTAACACATGCATCATTTTCAGACTCAGCACGCGCTTGTCTGGAGTTTTGCCTGAGTTAATCTGCTCAGCAATCTCTGATCTGCCTCTCTTGGATTCTGTGGAGGAACACATTGCCATGTACAAAGAGAGTGGCTGCAATTCATGTCACCTTCTGCTGACTGCATAGGAATTTGCCCACTTATCTGTACCAAACCATCTGCTCTTCTTCACTCCAGTAGCCTGTGGTCCATGTTAAACAGAATTCCAAGAGAGAATTGGGGATCAGACACAAACCCCATGCCTGCTTCAGGCAATGAATCACACTTTCCACACTCATTCTGCAGCTGTCTGCTTGGTCACTGAGGAGACTAATAAATAGGCTTCTGTGCAGGGTATGAGAAGGAATATATTGACCTCCAAGTACCAGACATAGGTATGAGAACTCCATCAGTTCTAACAGATTCAGGATCAGCTGCTAACTGGACTGAACATACCTCTTCACTCGCTAAAATGTGCAAAAACATGACAGTCATTCAGTTTGGCAGACTAGTGGCAATGTGTAGGGAGAATGTCCCTTCCTGATAAGAAACTGCTTTGCTGGGGGATTAAAAGGGAGATCACAATAAATGTCTCCTCTACTGTGCCAACCCAGCTGGGGAAGCCCTTACAGGCCACCAAACTCACCATGACTTCTGCATGCCTGTCATTCATAGGTTGCCAGTGTAATCATGGCTCCCAAATCAGATTGCTGGTGGTCATTCATTCCCACACTGCTTGGCAATACTGTAGTAGGTGCCACATGCTGCCTGCCTCCCCTAAAGTGGCTAAAGTGGCTCTTTCCTGGAAGCCTACCAGTCCTGCACTAGAATACTCATTATTTTCCATGCCTGGTAAGGTGCAAGCCACATGCAGATCTTTACAAATATCATATTCCCATTCCTAAAATTCCCTCTATTTGTCCATGTAACTCCTCCCCAGCAGAGTTTTTTGCTCTGGAGGTTCTCAGAAGAGAATTGAGTATATTGTGTTGCTCCTCAGTGCCAAAATGCAAATGATGCTTGGCAGTGGTGTGGTACTTTTCTCAAGGCTGTTCCTGTTAGCCATCCAATAAATAAAACCACAATGCAACAGAGTAAATTTTGTAATGTAAAAGGCAGATTAATGGAGCACTGGATGTATGCGTTCTAGGAGATAGGATTGCATGCCAAAAGATACCACTGTTCATTTTTGTCCACACATAACCTTGTACTTAAGTTTCTTTGGGCCAAAATCTGTACTGCTGTTTGATCCAGCAACCACAGACCTGATTTGTGATCACAGAACCACAATGTGAATACTTACATGCAGAATTACTTCATTTAAAGCCAATTTGTTGTACATTCTTTGCCAAAAAGAAGTTATTATTTTCTTAAAGAATAAAAGAAAAAACATATAAGTCACTGCTGTCAGACAGTCCATTTTTTGCTTCATTTCTCTCTGTTCCTTAAACTTTTAACTGAATTATTATCTGTATATTTCTTGGTCATGTGGTCTCTTCTGACAACTGTATTCAACTGTGCTATTTATGTAACAGGATGTACACTAACACATAAAACAATTCAAGTTTGAATTTAGGGGGACACAAAACTTCAGAGAGTTCAATAAAATATATATAACTGAGCTTCAGACATGCACTTATTTGTCACAGTGGATCAGGAGGGAGCTGGCATGGTACCTGGCTCCAAGGGCAGGCTTCCAGCTCGGGCACAATGCTCATCAGCAGCAATTAGCTAAGCATTAGTATAGTGAAATTCAAGTCAGATGCCTAACACACTGCTTAAAGTCTCTTCAGAGGAAAATGCCACTTCAGATGAAAAGTTAAATGTGACAGTGATAATGAATGCTATCACATCATCTTCCTGATTTATTTTTCACATTTACAAAATACAAGGGCTTGACTTGGCTTTATTACATATTTCCTAAAGCAGTGGTTTGTTTAAATTAGCTCTGGTGAGAGAAGTGTCATGCAATGAAGAAAGCATTTGTTTTCATTAGTCAGTATTATGCAATATGAGAATTGCATTCCAGAATTAAACTACAGATACATCAGCTGCCAAGCTCTGTGAACTTTAAACAGCAACATTAAGGAAGGACTGCAAATTGATTGCTTCTTCATAATACTGGATTGAGGTCAAATGGCACATTTTCACAATATATTTAAAAATAACTGCTGGGAAGTACAAAGTGTACCAAAAAGCACATGAGAAGAAATTATCAGGTAGTAACAAACAACTGAGGCGGCATCTGCACTTTTTAAGGGAAGTCTCTCTTTAGATCCACATTATGTAGTGACAAAGCAGACTTG
The DNA here is from genome assembly GCF_036417665.1 of Passer domesticus. Classification (NCBI taxonomy): domain Eukaryota; kingdom Metazoa; phylum Chordata; class Aves; order Passeriformes; family Passeridae; genus Passer; species Passer domesticus. The sequence continues at coordinate 114,048,777 of NC_087474.1, forward strand.
GGTTTGTATCCCTCAAGCTCTGTTACTGGAAGATAGATGTGCCTGGCTTTATAGAAACAATTTAAACACAAAGAAATTCTGGCACAGCTTTCTCCCTGATGAGTTTTCTAGGCTGGTTTCCCAGCTCTTGGAAACCACAGCTATCTACAAGAGAACTGGAAGGTAGCTCAAAAGCTGGTAGGTATTACTGGGAGAAATGAGGCATGAAATAACCAGTCCCCAAAGTCAACAAAAGGCTGGGATTTGGATGACTATGGCTTTGAATCCATGATACAGTTGTGAGTGGAAACTGCCTTTGGTTGCCACAAACTTCTGTATGTCCACACATAGAAGTTTCTAAGTTAGATAAAAAAGCCACTTGCCAGAATAAAGTCACCTCCAAGACTAACACCAGCCCTTTATGTTTGCTAACATAAAACAGCTCACAGAAGATGTCAAAATGTCAAGATGAATGAACTCCAGTAACTAATGGCAGCAGACATAAATCCCAGGCTGCTAATTAGGGGTGCTCTGTTTCTCCTGCCAGCACAGCACAACAATTCCCAGCGAGGGTACACAGCACAAATGAAAAGGGAGCCCAGGATAGACAGATATAACAGAGTCATGCTATTAGCAGGAAATCATCGTCGTCCTGGTGGCCCTTTCTGAGGTAAACTTGTCTCCACAAGTACAAGGGTTTACAGCTAACAGCATTAACTCTGTGAACAAGGAATAAACGAATGCCTAACCACCCAAATATCTTCATGGAGAAAGGCTGGTTGCCATCAGAGTTTTAAGAGAAGATGGACTGTTATTACAATAGACTCTTACCACTTCTTGCTTCAGAAGTACTGGTGTTCTACCTTGCCCCCCTCTACACTTCAAGACTTCTAAGGTATCCTCACAACAGTTTAGATACCTACATTTACACAAACAACCATCCCACTGTTCACCAAGACTTGTGTTACTTTCACAAAAGAGCTTCAAGGATTGAGAGATCTACTACAGGTGTACTCTAAGGGGACTCAGTCTTTGAGTACTCAAACTACACATCACAGAACTGCTGAGGCTGTAAGAGACATCTTGAGATCATCTAGTCCAACCCCTGGCTCAAACAGGTTTTCCATAACTGTGTCCAGTAAGGTTGTGAGTATCTCAATAGATCAGGAGACCACACAAAGTATGCCAGCATTTGACCATTCTCACTGTAAAAAAAGTGTTTTCTGGTGTTCAGGTTGAATGTCATAGGGTCAGATCAATAGCTGGCTCTTGAGAGCTGGAGATAAAAAGGGGATGGAGTATCTGCACTAATTTTTATCTAGGTAACAAATATCCCAGTCCCAGTCATAATGGGCTGGGAAAGGTTAACAAATCTTTCAGGGACTGAGGCATACTGACTGGTTTACTGCTGTTGTCACTATGCTAACTAGGTAGACCCTGCCACAGTTATTACTTAACTTTAGACAGAAACCACAAACTAAGCTAGTGCTAAACACTAGCTCGGTGAAGCCATTGCTCCTTCTCTCAGATACTCTGTGAAAGGAACACGGCACAGCAGGTGACCTCCCTATAGTACTATGGGGAAAGTCATCTCCAGGGTCCTAAGATCTATAAAAATTATCTTCAGAATCACTAGCCAGATTTTATACTTGGTTATTGATTTTAGGGTCACAACCCATTCATTCTCATTTTTAGGCCATTATAAACTGAGACACCAAGCAACTGTCTGATTTCAAGGACAAAAAATCTCACAGAGAAAATAAATACAAAGGGACTAACTCTGTTTCAGAAAGTCTTTGAACTGCAAAATTTTCAAGGTGCATACAGTATTCCACTATAATATTACTATGTTTATCCAGACCTTATTTTTTTTTTAAGCCTCTCTTTTGGTCATTGTAAAGGATAGGTAGTTTGGCTAATCTAGAGTCACCATTTCCCCCCCTCATATTAGGTGTCTGTCACCTCTTTACATTGTTCATGCAAAGCATGGATGCTTTTTGTTCTAAAGAAGAAATCAGACTTTTTCTAGTGCAATCCACTGGAGCAGCCCTTTTCATGTCTCTAACATTTGTATCTAACTGGTCTTCAAACTATAAATAGTAATATGTGTGCATGTTTCTGCATGTGTTATACATCTGCACACAGATGAACAATACACACAGAAGTTTCTTCCAATTCTTTCATTTCTGCTTGTTGTTCTGATCTGTTGGCCTGCTCACTTTGGTTTCATGACTCCTTCTACAACAATCTCACTTCACTTGTGGTGGCAGAAGAAAACTTCCCTGAAATAAATCAGCTGTATAAACTACATTTTTAAAGGCGTCAGGTACTCATTGCTGAAGACTGTTGCCTCAAACAGCTGTTCATCTCAGTGGTTTTCTTCTACATTAGCTTTTGTTCTCCTTCTCAGAAGCTATAACCAATACACAGCCATCACCAACACACAGACCACAGGAACAAGCATATATTTTCAGAATGGTTAGCAACAGGGTTTTGATCTTCAGAGGAAAAGAAAAATGTTCATAATGATCACGTGTTTGGCATGAAACAGAAAGAAAATGGAAAATGGAGTTTTCAGCCTGTTACTTAGCTGATATTGATGATTCTTATTAATTTCAACCTGCCTCCTAGGAGCCCACCTTGTGTGTATCTTTTTCCTTACCCTAGATTTTGGCCTACATTATTAGATATAGCTAATCTAACTTGGTTGGGTTTTTTTGCTTTTGATTTACAGGCAGAGGAGGTGACACTGAGATCAACAGATGAGCATTTCATATCATCTCAAACATAAGCAATAAAAAAACCCACTTGTTTACACTTTAAATTCTGAATGTCTACACCCAGACAGAATGACATCAGAATCCAACCTTTTTTATGGGTTCTCTTCATACTTGGTGAACAGAAACAGCTGCTTCTCAGAGGGCACTACATCTGCTATCTTCCTTTCCATGGATGTTTTGATCCTATGGCAAGTAACATCTAAATACACTTCTACACATAGGTCTGAGTTTATTCTCCAACCTATGTGGTTTGTCTTAATGACTGCATATACAGATAAATATATTTTTAAAAGCCTAAACTTACCATGACCTGGTGAGAAAACATCATCCACAGAGTTTAGACATAACACTGGAATTCCTACTGACTTCAGCTTCCGACATGGACTAGCATCTTCATAGTAATCATCAATTGAACGGTAGCCAAACATGACTGAAGTGAACTGCTTATCAAATTCTCTAATAGTTCTAGCCTGAAGTACAGAATTCAAACAGGGAACCACGTCAGCATTTGGAAAACAGCATCCAGCTCAAGCAGAAGTAGCATTTTCACATACCTTCATCACAAGATCCATATCAAATAATTTCTCCAACATTTGTCGATGCCTAAAAAGAAGAATATTAAAATTAGAGGGCTTGTAATTTTGTTATGTAAACCAACTTAGAAGTTCTCTGCTTTATAGATACATTTATAGAAGTAACTGTCTAACATGCTTGTTTTTAATTTTCTCTCTTATCAAAAATCTGTCTGGAATCCAAGAGCAGAATAATTGTTCATCCATATGTAGGTACATCCAGCAACATGGTAAAAATCTGCATAAGCCATGAGACAGATGGCAAAGATAAGAGAACTTAATATTTGGGAATACAAAATACACCCTGGTTTTATAAAGCCAATTATTAATTAGGCCTTTCTGTGCTTTTGCAGAAGTAAATTTGGATTGTTGCAAGCCCCTTAGTCACATTGATGAAAAACTTTCTTTAAAAGATCTTTTTGATTTCAAAACTTACTAAATAATGCACAAAGAACAACTAGAGTTGTTACAGCATTAATTTTGTCAGTATTTTTATATGTGCTTTGGATCTCATGTTAAAATCCTTCCACCTTGCTAAATAGTTCAGAAGGCAACTCACCTGCTGATAGAAGATTGTAGACAAGTGGTCAAGTAATAGTTGAAAAGAAGCCAGTTTAGTGGCTTCTCCAGAGATTCTATAGATTCAAAAACATTCCAACCCGCAGAGAAAATTGCAGCTGCCATTAAAGGAGTGTCTCTGCCAGTTTTTCCCAGGTAATTTAAAAGAAGCATTCTACAAATGAAAAACAGAAACATACATACTATCAAACTGTTTGCTTCAATTTAGAGTAAATGTAACAGCCATGTTTTTGTCTGTTTTTCAATAGTTTCTGGTATGAGTCCTACAGTTGTACCCAGTACACCTAGAAGGTAGTCACCTAATCAACATATGACTCATGAAGTTTACTTTCTCTACTATCAGAGAGGAGCAGGGTTCACTGTGTAGGGTGTGAGTAGGAGTGCCTTTAGAAATAAAAATGTACTAGCCTTACTTAAATCACTAAAGGGAGGGAAAAGTCAAATGATTCTTACTCATGGAACAAATGTTCCCAAGTGTCAGCAACTTTTACCATCTTACAAGCTCTTGGTTTTCCAGATGTGATAAATCTGATCAGAATGCCTGACAAATGCAAGCTGCCCCTGGCACACCTGCCTCACTATGAAGAAGTCTTCTGAGATTAAGGTAGTACCATTACCTCACCTCACACATATGAAAGAACATAGCTCTTCTTTAACACATAGTATGTGAAGTCTTGGATAATGAAAAAAACTAGAGAAACAAAATTATGACCCAAATAAATGGCTCAGGTCTTGTCTTTCTGACCAGTTGCAACTTACAGTCTCTACTGCTAATATACACTTGAGTTGAAAATGGGGGGAGTTCACAAGTATCTACCCTTCAAATGTAGAAAAAATGAAACAGCAGGAAGAGAGTAAAACAAAAATACTGGTGGAAAAGCTCTAAGTCTTACTTTACTGCCTGAGACCATAAATTTACAAGAAGCATTTTAATTCCAAATCTTCAACACAAACAACTACACTTGAATAGTAACATTAAGATAGCTCCCTGGATTGCCACACTCTGTACCTTGGCTCATCTACTGTACTTCAGGAGACAGCAACCTTTAGCAAAGACATTATGAACCAGCCTTCCATCACAGAGATTTTATCCCTCTGCACTACCTACCACATCATAGGATGGCAGTCCAATAAACCAACCAAAAAAAAGTTGCATTAGCAGAAGCACTTCTCTAACAGAATTGACACAGAATAGGTGGTAGAGAGAAGTTGTAGGAATCTTTATGTTACAAAATTAAGTCCCTTTCCACAATAATACCTACAGAAGACAGTGGAATAGGTGGTCTTTGATTTACATTTATATATGTCTGTGAAATGAGTATCTATTTTAATTCTAAACTGGGGCAAATCTGTTTTATATAGAAAATCTGACTATTCAGAAAATTCTGAAAAGCAATAGATGATAAAAAATTCCTGTAAGCTTAAGACATGTGGATGATTTTTGCAGTATGTCCCTGATGAGATCTTTGCTCCTACTTAATTTTATACACAATGCTCCAATTAATTTTGAAGCAAGGAAATAGTTCTCATGTAGATGATTATAGACTATTGCAGTGTTCTGTATAATTAAGCATATGCTTTCTGGTTTTGGTTCAGGATTTTAAAAACATATTGGAGGGGGAAGTTGGAACACCTTGACTAAAATTGCCCAGTGGTGCTGGTTACATATGAACCAGGTACACAACACAGATTCCCTGTGCCATTGTAACAGACTTGGCTAGTATTTTGGATAAGCCAAGGACAGAAATTACACTAAGGACTGATGTGGCCTTTTGTACCAGTCTCAGAACTGTCAGCTTCTACCACCCCTTCAGCCTTTCATAATTGCCAGGCACAGGAAATTGTAGCCATCCCAGCATCAACTGCCACAGCAAGGCACAAGCAGACCAGATTTCTGGAGAGTGTTGAGGACAATATTTTGATATACAATCAAGAATCTAGATAGGAAAAATATTATTGGGATCTGCTATTCATATGTAAGGAAGAACTGGTCAGGTAGAGAAGATGCAGAACAGTCTTGGCCACCGAGATTATCCGATGGTGGATTTTTAACATGAAAAGTGGATAAGGTAAGCAGCAGAATTATAATACTGGAGAGAGCTGGCTTTTGTTTGCTCAGGAATCTAGTTGGCAAGATCTTACATTAGATGGCTCTGATGAGCAAAGGGGACTTAAAGGATAACCAAACATAAAGCAGAAGTATGATACATTCTGATATGCAGGAAGTTGAGCAAGAGTGGCAGAAGACCACATGGAGGAAAAAAACTCTTCTGACCAATTTCAAGGAGGAAGTATCCTTAAGGTGGAAGACACGTCATCTATCTGGGAAAACAGTCATTTCCCAAGCATGCAGGGATGCAGTTAGGAAAACTGAAGTTCAGCTGGAGCTGGCACAAGCAAGGGATGTGGAAAATAGCAAGGGAAAGGTTTCTGCAGCAAGAACAGCTTCTGTACAAAAGACGTCTCAGAACAAACACCATCCTCAGAACAAACAACATTCTCTTCTTTCCCCTTATCAGTGAAGCCAGTCATCTCTTCATAGAATGCAATCAGATCACTTGGGCATGTTTTGCCCTTGATAAAAACAGTCACCATTATTCCCCATATGCCTGGAAATAGCTCACAGAGGATCTTCCCAAAGAACTGAAGTTAGGCTGACTAGCCTTTTTCCCTCCTGGGACCACTAATCAACAGAACAGGGAACCTAGTGACTAAAGATTTGTGAAAAAGCAAAAAAAAATACCAGTCTTGAGCAAATATGTATTTATCTCAAAGCTCCTACAAGTCATTGATATAGTAAAGTAGTCAATATATAGTAATATATATTAGTATCAATATATATGAACTGTATCTGCCCATCCCTCAAAAAATTTATCAGACAAAAGGGGAGTCTCAGGAAGTTACCACTGTGTCTGCAGTATTCCTAAGGAAAATTCTCCTCTGCTACGTTTTTTGTTAAAGAGGCTGCTGGATATTTCTGCTAGATTCTAGCAGTGTTTTTTTTTTTTTCTGCTAAGAAACTGTGCTATCATTGTCTGTTCTTGCTGTGCTTTCTGGAGAGAAGCCAGGACACAGCAAGTCTTAATACCACAGGCTCTACCAATCCCTATCGGTTTGAACAACAATACTACTTCTTGCTTCTGAGCCAGACAGAGCAGATATCCACACCTCTTCCAGCCTAACCTACCCACACACTGCAGAACACAGAGTGAAGACAAATCTTATTGCCAGAGGTTGCTATGAAACATGGTGTATTAGCTCAAGATCCTGTTTTATATGCCTGTGTTCTGAAGATGGCCTCCATAGTTTCTGAAGACTGTATTGCCAACCTATTTGGCTGTCAATCTGCCTGTCACTGCTCCCTGTCTTTCTCCACCCTCCCTCCAGTTTTTAAATGCTAGCCAATTTCAACCTTCCCTGACACAGAGGTAAAAGCCTCAAAGATACAAAGTTTCTAAAAGTCTTCCGCATATTAACTTTTGGAGAGAAACCCAACTTGCTTGAAGGTCAGTAAGCAATGCAACTATTCCAGAGTAATAATTTACAATCAGGCTACACCAGTCTTATGATCACAGTTAAGCTGAGACTTGTGTTACACAACCTTACCCTCCCATAGAAACACCTGCTGCCATAAATGGAGCTGAGGGGTGCAAGCTGTGCACATGATGAATAACAGTCTCTAAATCCTCTGTGTTAGCTGCACAGTAAGTCCTTGGTGTCTGTAAGGAGTCAAGAGGGAAAAAAAAATGCCATCATAAGCTTTTGTGTTATCCTTTAAGGACAAAGCAAACTGAACAGTGGATCATTATATAAGAAGATAAATTTAGCATTTATTGTGAAGCTTCACTAAATGGCAAATAGAAATCCAGAACATTTCACAAGGAGGTGAAGGAAGGAGTTATACTTATTATTGTTATAAAATAAAAGCAGTGACAGGTATCTTCAGTATCTGCAACCTCTAGGTCATTAGACAAAATCTGAAGAGAGAACAATGTGCTAAAGTAGACAGAACTAGATCAGAACTAGCTAGACAATGATATTTTTAAAATACCCCAAGGAAATGGAAACATTATAAATGCTGTGGTTTACAGAAAAGGAAGTTATAACAACAATTTTACTATATTCACCCACATTCAAATGCAAAAGAAACCATTAGATTTCAAGTTCTGTCAGTCAGCATTTGAAAACTAACCCACATTTAGATTCTACGTACAACACAACCAAATAAACAGATAAATAAATTCCCCAGTATGGTTTACCTAATTTAGCAAAGTATTCTATTAATTAAAGCAATAAAACATATATTATCTGTTGTTTATCCACCATTAGTGTCTCTTTAAATCCTGAACTTGGATTTAAATCCTGAGACTTGGAATGACTTCTGCTGGCATCAGGTCAGGCAACCCCTTGGGTAAGATTTGGTTAACCACTTCCCTGCTATTGAAGGAGAAGCACAACTTTTGAGCCTCCCCTGCACAGACACCCGGAACAGTCCAGCCTGAGGGACTACCTGGAGCAGTGTGAGGGAGACAAGTCCATTTAGGCACCATAAGAATCACAGTGACATGAGTTTTTTCCTAATGTGGTGCTGTCCAGATCTCATCTACAGAGAAATAAAGTTTTTAACTTTAGAGCTGCTTGGAACATGTTAATGACCTGGACTTAACTATAGGTACTGACTGAACTGCCAAAATTCAGTAAATATTAAAACTAAATATAAAAATACATAACTATGAGTGAATGGAACTTTTTTGTTGCCTGAAGCAACAATGAATTTCAAGGGTGTTTTTTTAAATTGCTTTCAGTTAAACTGCCTGGCTACTTGTGGATGATTTTAACAACATTAAACTAATTAAATAGAACACATTTAACAAGAATATTGAAATGTTGATGTCAAAGATGAGGAAATGGAAAGAAAAACTAAATCTAGAAAATTAAAACTGAAGACATTTTTAATTTCCATTTATGTCGCTTTTCCATTTTTCACCCACATTAATCACTCTTCACTGTTTAACATCCTATTAATTATAAAAAGTGTGAATATGTTTTATTTTAATGAAATAGTCAACCTTACAAGGAAAAATAAATTATTTTTGGTAACTAGGATCTAATGCATTCTAAGTGAAAGTATATTTGATTAAAGTTTATAAAACTAAAGCTATATCATCCATTTTAAATTCAGGTAATTCCAGACAGTTTAATGTTTAGCTATCTACACTTTGTATGAAGATATTTTAAAACACCATCTTGGCTCACAGTGGCTGTGGTCAATATAACATTTGATTATTCCAGAGCAATAATTCACAATAGCTTTTATTAATCAATGAGTACAGTATTCTTTAAGCAACTATTATTTGTTGCAATTTTGAATCTATCTTTAAAGTGACTAGAAAAAGAACTACTTACATAACTAATTTCTACTGTGGTGCTTAACTATGCTTCAGACTCATTAAGCAGGGATTTTATACTAAAATGTTGCAACCTCTTTGCAGAAAATGTGATAATTTTAGCTGGTTTGCTGCACCACAAGAACTTATAAAGCTTAAAGATCTAAATCCGATTACAGTAAAATACACACAATGTATCCAAACAAGGGATCTTTTCTCTAAATGATTCAGAAATTCATCAATAAGGACTTTGTGTGTCACAAAACTGCTTTGTAGATCCATCTCCAAAAGTATGCAGAAAACTACTCTTAACATGGCAATATTTGCATTGAAATGCTTTATCTGATTATGGAAAAACATTCTGAGCTTTTTAAAGTTTGAACTAGGGGATTAAAAAATGCTAAACAATACCAAGTATTATGCACATTCATTCCAGCTGCAGAATTGTCAACAGAACGCATAAGAAAAAACAAAGCTTATTCAGCAATATTTCATCATGCCTTGTCCCTAGCTGCAGAAAATGTTCAGCTTCAAGATTTTTTCATCTGAGGAATGAAAAAGTTATTTCTAAGCAAACATGATATGTCTGTCTCCAAAAAAATGTCCTCTGTAGCTGAGTTTGTGTCACGATTGCTGAGAAAAATATGAGAACACATTTAGCTTTCAGGATACAGATATCCATGTAAAACTGGTTCATTAATTTACTAACATGTGGTATGGATCAATTTTAATGGCACCTTTTTAACCATATAAAAAATATAGTTTAAACTGGAAAAGAAATTACAGTGGATTATATTTGGATATGTATGTTAAATCAGTGGGAGAAAAATGCAATGATTGAGCAGAGATGGGCACATTTTAGATACTGCACTATTTTTGGAAAGAAAATGGAAGGATTGTTCATTTTAGTGTTACAGATATTATTAATTGAATAATTTCCTAAAATGAAATGTTCAGAAAAAAATGTGTGTTGACCAGTTGACCTCTAGGGTTTCAAAACAAAAAATTAATATTGGTACATGATTGATCTACCAGACGGCTGAATTATCTTCTCTGCATTTTCAACCCATGCTCTGAGTTTCTCTCATTTAAATCCAACTGTACAAATAGGCACAAATGATTTCATAATTACCACTTATAAGTGAGAGATGTTTATCTTAGAAGTCATCCTTACCAAAAGCTCCTCGCCAGCAATTCCCCGATTGTTAAAAACCACGCATCTAAAAATTGAGACAGTAAATTCAATTGTGCACATTGTTAATTTCATCAAAAGAGATAACCAGCACACAAAAAAATGAAAATGCATAAAGAAAAACGAGCCACTTCTATGAATAAGTTCAGCACATAAATATTTACAGACCTATAGATCCTAGAGGCTGACCTGTGTGGAACAAGCTTTATACCAAAATGGAGTTCGCTGAGTTCAGTGGGACTGTCAGAGCTCTGTGATTTTTTGAGGTCAGATTGCAGGGTGAGAACCCCAAGGTTTAGCTGAAGGTGGTACAGACATGTCCTGCCTGCACTCTGCAATGAGCTCTGACAGTGCAGGGCACAGCCTAAAGCTGTGCTCTGAAAAAAGAACGTCAGAGATCTGTGTGTAGACATCCCCCAAAGCTACATAATACTATTAAATTGGAAGAAATGAGCCAAGTCAAAATGATAATGACAGCTGGATCTAAGTTGCAGGTTCTTGGGAATGTTTTTTTTTTCATCTGGTACAGCAGAAGTTTCTGGTCTCTCTCTGTTGGTGAAAGTCTCTGAATCTTCTAGCAGTATCACCATGATCTAAGAATCCATAGTTTCTCAATAAATATTACTTTTCTATTGCTCTTCTACCATCTCACTGAAATAATTTTATTAAATAATATTCATAGTTAGATGAGTTAAAGGCATGAAAGTATATTTATTTTGGTATTTTTCTCAAATGTTGCTATTTAAAAACAAAATCATAGGATTCTCTTGAAATCTGACCTAAAGTTCCACTTTTTAATGGTCTACCTTCTTCCCTTAGGGGATGAAATGCAGATATAACTTCCAGTTAAAAAATTAATAGTAACAAGTTGTTGATTTTAGGGCTTTCCTCTGATATTTTTTACTGCTAAGTTTTAAGGTGATTTTAAAAGTACTTTGAACAATTAAAGTGCTGCTTTACATTCATAATTTAGTAAAGTAGTTATCCAAATAGAGAAGAGATAACCAAACATGTAGATAGAAGATAATATACACATATTCAAAGAACTTACTGGAGTCAGCACCAGAAGCCAATCTGCAAAGACAAAATCTAATATTCCAAATACAGATCCTGGAACAATGACAACTTATTTTAATGCGCAGCAGCAGCAGCAATATAGTTACATAAAGGAGTCTACTCATCAACTAATCCACTCATGTTACCCAAATCTGACCAGAAGCCTTAAGAATGAAACTAAATTACACAGTAACAATGAAGAGGTGACAGACCCCCTCAAATGCCATCAGTAAGAGTAGGCTAGCTCTCCTTTCTGCACCCAGGAATTTGAGGCTGCTGAATCAAGCAGTTTTGGCATTCAGAAGCTGACCTCCTCCAAGGCCTACTGCCAGCAACCCATCCACACAAGTCTTCTTGGAGCTGAATACAAACCCTTTCTCTAGGAAGTGTAAAGGTTAACACCAATAAAATATAATAACTTAAGAAGCAGCAGCAAAGCCCTATACAGATTCAGCTGGTGTTCACTGCAATCTCTGGGGCACATCTGTAGATATTAAAACAGCCCTTCCAAATGTACTGCCTGTTATATAATTCCACTATGATTATTATTGCTAATAACACTTTCTTACATAAACTACTGTATTCAGATCTCATTTGCCTTAGGAATGTATCTGATACATATACATACTGATATTGGATCCTGCCAGAAGCAGCGAAATGAATAGCAGTGAAAAACAACAGTACCTATATCCCAGTGTTTCACTTTGATGGATCATATGAAGAATGTAGGATTCCTTGCTTGTTCCTGTCAGTCCAGGCAATAACAGGACAGTGGGTCTTGTGCTGGCATCCGGATAATATGAGCTGTCATTATTATCAAACCAATCCAACGAAATCTGTCCTCCATCTGCTGTTTTAATGAGCTCACTGAAAGGTACATTTTAAGACAACATTGATTAGATTGAAAAATACATACATGCTATTAAGAGTGCTTGCAGTTTACAAATTAAGAGGTATGAATTCTGCATTTTTCATTATGTTTTAATACTCAAAGTACCATCTGACTAGGCATGTCTGCATTCAGAAAATGTTACACCTACAGCTGACAAGAGTTAGAACAGTCAATTTGCAGAGTAATTCCCGTTCAGTAAATGAAGACAGTAAATGAAGACACGGCCTTTCATAAATTGCTGCTGATGTACTGGAAGCTTGTAACTAATGTGATTTTTGGCACTGCCTTGTGTTTTATACCGGCATTTTTGTGTACTGCAGATTTCCTTTGAATCATATAAGAATCTTTTGATAGCACACTGGATAATGTGATAAACATTTATCACATTTTTTTCCCTCTTCATCCAAAGAAGTAGAATGTATGTAGAATGGATTGTTATGTTTCAAACATGCAGAACACAGACACACACTGCTGCATCTTTCATCCTGTATCACTACAAACTGTGCTAGAATGCACTCTTATAGCATATATCTTAAAAATGCAACAAATATTGTAATATCTCAGGAAGATATGCATGCATTAAACAATGACAAAAAGGTTTTGTTCTTTTTTTTAGAAATATACAAATCTTCCCACTTCCTGGAAATTTGAACAGTTAAAGTGCTACTTTACTTTCATAATTTAGAGAAGTAGTTATCCAAATGGAGAAGAGATAGCCAAACTTGTAGATAAAAGCTAATATATTCATATTTGAATGGTTGGAGGGAGTTGGTGTAGAAACTGCTGAAATGTAAGCCTACCTGGCATTTGATTTTTCTTTTGAAATTCTTGGTAGTGACTACTGCAGATTTTAAAGGTGACCAGCCTTGTCAGACTCATTAGCTCAGCTTTGCCCTTTTTCAGTAATGGGAAGTAGATGCACTGCTACTGAGTACTGCCAACACAATATAAAATGGTGCAAAATAAGCACTGCTCCACAGAACTATGTTTCTTTTCTCAAAACCCTTGAAATAAAAGTGTACAAGAAGGACTAGAAGAAGTGGACATGGCCATACCACTGAAATGTTTCCTAGTTACTAAAACTAAGGGAAGCTGCTAAATGCTAAATCTATTCTACCATGCAAGCAGAGCTGAAACAACTTGTGTTGCATCCAGGTTCCGGCGCATAAAAGTCCTTCTCCTTAGGTCTTGTGCCAAATGCCTCATTTGCCAGACTAAGTCTCATTTCTGTGTGAAAGAGATCAGCTGAGGACAAAAAAATAAATATAAGAGATTTTTTTCCTTCTTAGAATGAGGGAAATGTTGCTTCTGTAGGCATGCCTCTTAGGCATGAAAGAACACAACAAAAATTCCACAGGTAAAAGTTACTCTGAAAATCCCAGAAGTTCTGTATATTTAAAACAAGGCTAAATGTGGCCGTGCTATGGTTAAGGTACAACATGTTGTACCTTAATAGACAGATACAGTGACTGTATGACCTTTGCAAAATTCTGGCATTTGAACACCAGAATATTTGATAAGCCAAGTAACTGTGCTGCCATTCAGAGGGGCCTCTACATGCTGCAGAAATGGGCTGACAGGAACTTCATGAAGTTCAGTGAGGGGAAGTGCAAAGTCCTGGGCCTGGGAAGGAACAGCCAGGAGAGACTGCCCATCTGGCAAACAGCTTGGCAGAAAAGGACCCGAGGGTGCTCCTGGTGGACACTGTGTTGAACACGAGCCAGTAATGTGCCCTTGCAGGCAAGAGGGCCAAAAGTCTGGAGACTGTGGAGGCTTAGGAGTACTATAGCCAGCAGATTGAGGGAGATGATCCTGCCCCACTATGGAGCACTGGTGAGGCCATACCTGGAGTAGTTAGTCCAGCTCTGGGCTCCCCAGTCCAAGGCAGACATGAACATACTGGAGATAATCCAGCAAAGGACCACAAAGATGATGAACAAACTGGAGCCTATCTCCTATAAGAAAAGGCTGGGACAACTGGGACTGCTCAGCATGAAGAAAAGGCATAGGGGAAACTTAGCAATGTGTTACATACCTGAAGGGAGGGTGCAAAGAGGATGGAGCCAGGCTCCTTTCAGTGTTGCCCACTGACAAAAACAAGAGGCAATGTGCCCACCCTGAAGCATGGGAGGTTCCCTCTGAATATCAGGAAACAAATTTTTAATGTGAGAATGCCCCACCGAGCCCTGGCACAATTTGCCCAGGGGTACTGTGCAGTCACCATCCTTATGGAAATCCTTATGGAAATCCAAAAGCTATGTTGACATGATCTGGGGCAACTGGCTCTGGGTAACCTGCTTGAGCAGGGCAGTTGGACTAGGTGACCTCCAGAGGACTTTTAAGACCTCATCCACTGTGTAATCCCGTGAACATATAACCACACGAGTTCCTATATTGTCACATATATTTCAATGCTAAAAAACTCTGAGCTAAAACAGGACCATTTGGGAACATGGTCCTTTCAAACCTACTTCATATTAAATCCATGATAAAGGCAGTCCCAAGTCTATGACAAAGTTGTAAAGGTGGGCATAAAGCAAAAAAGCTAGGCATGAACTTGAGCAATGACAGTGGGTGTGACACAGAGTAAGAGAATACTTGGATATCAAATCAATCACTTTCCAGAATAAAGGCACTTACTTCCTGTACTGTACTTGGGGTCTAGACGTGATAAAGGGGCGCAGGAGTGTCTGTACCCGACCTTCCCAGCACCAAATCGTGGGATAGTAAGTTTCTGTCACAACAGGGCAATATTCCTCGAGAAAGCGGCAGAAACGGTCATTGCTTGCCACCAGCTGGGGTTTCTAGGAAAAGAGACTGCAGTCAGACATGGGCATTCTTCTAAAACAAATTCAAAAAGCAAATAAATAAATAAATAAAGCTTATTTAAATCCTCTCTCAATTAACTAATTTATTTCATATAATGATTTGCCATGCTCTTACCTTTAATGGTACAGGTAAATGAAAACCAAACAAAATACCAAAATGCCCAAGCGAAAAGTGAAACCCATTAAACATCATGGATTCCTTATGTATTTCTAATAACATCAGGATCTATCTCTAATTTTACCAGCATTGTTTCTTCACTGACAAATTAAAATCACACTGTTTCTTAGTAAACAAGAAAGATTTTACCAAGTCTGTTTTCTTGGACCACACAAAAATGGCATTTAATTCATGCATGCACTTTGACAGCAGTACCTTTTTCAACCTGGTAGGACACTTCTCCTCCCATCTCATTCTACAGTACACAAGTGCACCGGTTCCTGCTCTCTAATAATGCTCTGCATGCAGACAATTTGCTTCGAGTTTCCATTTGTTTACCAATTAACATGGAAAAGTCCCTGTTTTCCAAACATCTCAGGTTCTACCAACCACATTTCTTATACCTCTCTGTTACAATGACTCCCCAGCATGCAAGCATTAATAGGACAATAACACATGCTTTCAGGAAAACCATTCCACATAAACAGCTGTAATGGCACATCATCCCTTCGTTTTTCTCCTCTGACCAAAATCAAGTACTCTCTTCTCTGTGAAGAGGAAGGTTATGTTCCCAGCGGTTCTCTGAAGGACTGTAGCAACACTCAGATCCTCGACGGTCAAAACCCTTTTGATATGCGTATTTTCAATTGATTACGCATTCAACGAGGCGCTCTCACCAGGGGGCCACTTCAGATCTCGTCAGGCTCACTGTATCCAAGTAATTTGCGATTGCCTAATTCATCCGTAGAACTACTGCTGATGAGGAGATGCCCAAGAGTGCTCCAGCCCCCAAAACGCTGCCATGGTGCCCCCAGAGGTACTTAGGATGGTACCGACGGGGACACAAGGGCAGCAAAACTACTTTATCGCTTGCCCCGCTTCTGAACCAAGTAGGTCGGGTTTGTGTTGTGGAGGGCAGTCTCCTAACCTCCCTCTCCAAACCATGGCACCCGGCCAAGCTCTCCAACTGGTACAACCGCATTTGGGGGACTGCCGAGACCGGAGCCCCTTCCCCTCGCAGCCCGAGCAGGACCGGGGGAGCCCTCCCTCACCGCAGGCCGGCGGCCTCCGGGGGTCAGCGGCGGCCCCTGCGGAAGGCGCAGCCCCGGCGGCCGGGGAGGCTGCGCTGCCGGGCCCGTGTGGGGTTCCAGCGGGGGTTCGGCCGGCCGGGACCCCGGCGCGGCACCTGCAGGGGACGGACGAGGGATTTGAGGACAAGGCGGCCGCGGAGCCCTGCCCCCCCAGCCTTTTCAGGTGCGATCCCCTCCCCTGCGGGCGGGGGTCGCGGTGACCTTCGGGACTGTCCCCATCGGCGGGACACCTGCGGAGCCCGCCCGCCCCGCCGCCCTCCCGCTCACCTTGGCGATGCTGTTGAGGTAGTAGCAGGCGTAGGCGACACCGAAACCCAGCACCAGGGACAAGCCCACGCCGGAGCCGAAGAACCCCACGCGGACCTGGGTCTCCAGGTAGAGGGAGAGCTCCCTGGTCAGCACCTGCCAGTCCATCGCACACGGGGGACGGCACGGCAGGACACCACACCCCGGCTGCCGCGGGCGAGCCCACCCCGGCGCCGAGGGAGGAGGAGGAGGAAAGGGAGAAGGAGGAGCTGTTGCCCGCCTCCCGCGCCGCTGCCCGCGGCCCGCTCCGCGCTGCAGCGCCGCCCCGGGCCCGCCCCGCCGCGGCCAGCGGGGCCCGGCGCCGGCTTGGGGCGGCCGGCGGGGCCCGGGGCCGGCTTGGAGCGGCCAGCGGGGCCCGGGGCTGGCTTGGGGTGGCCGGGGCCGCGCTGGGGCGCAGGCTGCCCCGCGGGGGACGCGGTCCTGAGGCCGGCTGCTCCGCGGCAGTGCTGCCGGCATGGGCCGCCCCAGGGCAGGTGACATCTCGGTGCTCCTTCGGTGTCACCTTGCCCCGTCGCTTTGCCGGGAGGGCAGAGAGGGCGTGTGGGGTTGAGATAAGAAAGGGACCGGTCCAAAACCGTAAGGAGCAGCTGATGCAGGCGTGTGGAAACTCAGTCACTGCCGGGCAGGGAAGGGGGAACACGGGCTTCCCAATGCAGCAGTGGTTAATCAGCAATCTCTAAATATTTTACGTGAGACAGAAGTGTGCTACCGCTCTTCCACTTATCACTGCTGTTACAAGGCATTAGTGAAGACCAGAGAGAAGTAGAGGTATCTCCAATTCCCAAGAGAATTTCAGCCAGCTCCCTTTTCAGCTGTATGGATTGTTGCTTGGAGGCCCTCGTGTTTGCTAACTCAGATGCTCCCCCCTTCAGCTTCATAAAAAGACGCACAGTATCTGCATCTTTTCCTTGGCAAAATCCTAGGAGCACAGCTGATAACACGAAGATCCTGGAGCTGAGCATCTGCTATTTGAGATGCATCCATGCACCACAGTAGACAGAAGTACTTTTCCTCTCCTTATTTTATGGCCCAGCTCCATGAACTGCTGAGAGAAGACAGATGTTGCTCAGTGAGACTCTTCACTTCTTACCTTATCTGTGTTTTCTTGCTATATCCAAATTTCAAAATTTACAAAATAAAAAAAGAAGGAAAAAATGTAACTGCGGAAAAGGAGATGTGGTCTTTTTCACTTGCTCCTCCCAATTAAAACAGAGCTTACGAGAGAGATTCTGCTTTGACATAAAGCATCTCGGTCCAAAATGTTCTTGTTCACCATGGAAAGACTAACAAGAATGTATTGCAGAGATCTGAAGAAATTTTAAAATACCTATTCTTCCTGTACAGTCACTGTCCAAAGTTGAAATGAGTATGGGAATTAGTAAGTGGAGGCAGGGATGGTCTGGGTTTTGGGTTTTTTTTCCCCCAGAGCTGTTACAGAAACAGGAAATTGAATGGGTGGAATCCTGCTGTCATCAATGCCGCGCTTCCTCTGCGCATGGAGAATAACCATACCCAGGTTTTGGTCCTGACTTGCTGGGAGTGTATGCTGTACACCCCAGATAAAAGGATTTATCATGAAAGGACACTCCAGTGGGAGAGCTGGAGTAGATAGCTCAGTTTGAGAACACGTAGGCTTCATTTGCAGTGTGAACTTAGGAATCTTCAGAGACAATAATTTGGCTGAACTGACAACTAGATTTTAGGTTGCAGAGGAACCTGCTACATGTTGCTTGCAGCAAACTGTTCCATATCTGAGTCCTATCCTCATTAAGCTGAAGAATCCTTGAATCACCCAAAATCTAGAGAAAAGAAAAATCCCAAATGTCTGAGAAAGAAGAGAACACAGCCTGTGTCCTTGGGTCTAGAAGGCTTCTAAATGCATATCCACTCATTTGACTGAAAAGTGGAAGGTGTGGCTGTTGATGGTTAGAGAAGGCCTTTGAGTCATACAAATCCAGTAGTTGAATGACTTAATCAGCAATCAAGAGAGATTGAATGCCTGAAAAAACATCCAGACACAAAGGTTGATGAGGTCTATCTGGTCTTGGACTTCCACCTACCCTGTGTTGGTTACTCATGGGAATATCAACAATGTCAGGCACACGTGACATGCTGCTGGCAAACTGAAACAAATGACATGTAGTGAGAAGGGCTGAGGGGTTTGGGTTTTTTTACTGTGTAAACATGTTGCTACATTGACAACAGCAATAATGTTAATAACTTCCTTCTGCTCCAAGCAATCCCCATCAGACCCTCTGGTTCTGGTGTTGGGTTTTTTTAAGTCCTTAAAAGGTTGTCCTTTGGCCTACGATGCATTTTGCAGAGCTGATAAAGAAAAGGCTGTATTGTGCTCATACTACAACTACTTCCAAGTGATTGAGTCATTGCAAATTGTGCATGTGTGAGAAAACGAAGTGGTCACTATGGTGTTTTGAACACTTAGTGCATTTTTTTTCAGAGAAGGAGAGTCCACATTCCCAGAGAGTGTTCCTGTTTGCAATATGCTCTCTTCTCTCCAAGTGCTTCATAAAACGATTGCCTCAACCCACTACTAATGGATTATAGATTAAGCAGAAACGAAAGGGCACAGGACTGTTCTTTCATATTGTCCCCCAATTTATCTTGCTTAACCAATAGGTAATAATTGACAGAAGCAATTGAAGAGTCACAGTCTGATTTGCTTTTATTACTAGAAGTCTGCACTATGTTAATGTTATCTTTTGTTAAGGGAGGTGGTTCTATGATCATCTGGGGTTTGGGACAGAATCATTATGTTCTTACTGACATTCCAATTGACAGTTACAAGTTGGCCCCACTGCAGTTCTCTGGAATGGATTTCAGTGCAGTACCTCTGAGGAGGGGCAAAGTGACTTTTAACCTCAGAGCTTCAAGGTTCTGTTTGATTATATTATTTTAATGTTTGTTTAACTTTAGTATTCATATAACAAAATGGGAAAAACATCTTTGTGTCAGCATATACTATCTTGGGATACTTAAAAAGTGCGAAGTCCATGCATAATACATCTGAAAAGTTTTCCATGAAAGAAAAAGCATCCAGTGTTGGTGATATTTATTATCAGCAAGGGAATGGGAGAAAAAAAGTGCATTTGAAAAATTCAATTCAGCATTTCTCAAGACTTCCTCATGCATATTATTTATTTGTCTTCCCTTAAAATATGAATGAAGTTAGTGAAAATGCTCTGTGTTGGAGGCTCTTCAAATTTCAGATGGAAAAAGCCAGGCTGTGTTTGTGTTTGTACTCTCAGTGCTCATGAAAAAATCAATAATTGTGGCATTAGGAAGGGCTGCTTCTCTTGTCCCTTTCTTAAGCTTTGCTACTCTTACTATTATCTTTATGCATATATTTTTCTTCTATGGTTCTTCTCTTCACTCCATCAAGGAGTATTTCTCAGCCCTTTATGGTGGTAAAATTGAAAGGAACAAAGGATTCAAAAAGAACTTATTTGGGACATGTTGGTGGACGAGAAACTCATCTTGACCTGGCAATTTTGCTTGCAGCCCAGAAGGCCAACAGCATCCTGGACAGTGTCAAAAGGAGCATAGCCAGCAGGGAAAGGAGGTGATTCTCCCCCTCTAATCTTTCCTTGTGAGAACCCATCTGGAGTGTTGCATCCAGCTCTGGAGTTCTCAGCACAGGAAAGATGTGGACCTGTTGAAGGGCCGCAAAAATGATCAGAGGCCTGGAGGACCTTTGAAGACAGACTGAGAGAACAGGAGTTGTTCATCCTGCAGAAGAGAAGGCCCTGAGGACACCTAAAGCAGCCTTTGAGTACTTAATGGAGGGCTACAAGAGAGCTGGAGAGAGACTTTTTACAAGGGCTTGTAGTGGTAGGACAAGGGGGAATGGCTTTAAACTGGACGAGGGTAGATTCAGAGATTTCAGAGGAGTTGTGGATGTGCTGTCTCTGGAGGTATTCAAGGCCAGGGTGGGTGAGGCTTTGAGCAACCTGTCTAGTGGATGGTGTCCCAGCCTATGGCAGGGGTGTTGGAACTCGATGATATTTACTGTCCCTTCCAACCCAGACCATTCTATGATTCTATGATAATTTATCTTCTTCCCTTAACTATGTTTCCTTCAATTAAATCTATTTCAATTCATCAGGCGTAGCAGGTATTGTTTTACTCTCTGTTTGGGTGACTGAAGATCCCTTCAACAGCTGCTGCAACAGAAAGACGGCTCAATATTTGTCTCCCTTGGGATGACTTGCAGGATCTGATTTGCATGAAATCAGCTCCCTGCCTTTGACTACAGCTGGCAAACTGCTAAATACAAAATCATGGTTAATAGAGGACCGTGGAAAGTGAATAACTATATTGAGGACATTTGTCTTATCAATTTTTTTCATTTAAAATATTAACAGAGGCTGCTACAGAAGAACTTAGAGAATTTTTGAAACAGCACAGTAGAACTGGATGTTGAATCCACATTCAATTTCTTCTTGTCTTCAAGGAAGATTTATTGCAGTAAAGCATTCTCAGTTTTATTTACCTGTTTTCATTCCTTCATAATCACTTCAAAGAAGTGATTATCACAAAAGGATAAATAGTTGTATTTCACACAAAAGACCAAAATATCTTAGAATGTTTTATAGTCATGTAACAGCTCCCTCCAAAATGAAATAACTTCCGTATACATTTGGTAAACTCTTTTTCTATGTACAGCAGCACTATGGCACCAGCTGAATTCAGTGGAGTCAGAAATAAGCTCAATGAATCTTCTTCCTTTAGGCAATTTCTTAGATTTTCTTTAGCATGTTAAGAGTGAAGATTATTTATAAGAATTGTATACAAATGTAATTTTTAAGTTTTAAAAAATTTCTAGCCATGTTTTAGATAACTACAGATTTCAACAAGTCTGTCACAGTGTACTGCAAATATTATTTCTTAGAATTTAGGATTACATAATGTTGTGACTGGAACAATTTTCTTATGACAAAACATAGAAAATTTAGATTCTGCTTGAGTTGCTCAATGTTTGTTACTATTTTGGAGGATTGTTAAAATTAAACAGAAGTATTTTTTGGTACTGAAGTCATCTTTCAGGCATTACTTCGTGCATATTGAATGCCTTTGTAGTACAAGACAAACCTGTACTTGACACAGGACGCCGTATGTACATGATTGGCCCCATTGATTGCAACAAAAATTATCATGCACATAAAGTAGGAACATTCTTAAAATATCTTGATGACTTGTGAAGACGGGTTATTTTCCTATCAGTCTAAAAATATGACCTAGCTGGTTCTGATTACATCTTAGAATTTCAAGTAAGTACTTTCTTTACAATCTTTGCAATCAGGAAATGTAATACCAGGAAGAAATTAATCCCTCCTTGCAATGCATCACCTAATTTAAAATCATCTATAAATTAAACAACAATATTTGGCTAAACCCTTGGAAATATCAGGTAAGTATACATTTTTGGATTCTCTAAGGCGTGCTAAAGTAGAAGAATTTGTATTGGTGTGCAAATATCAGTACATGGTATTGTAGTGTGTATTCCCTAGACTGCTACATAATTTTTAGTTATTTTATTTTATTTTTGAATATGTACAACTTCAGGATTAACTTCACAGGTTTTTTTGTTTTCTCTCCACTCAAAAGAGTTCAGCACAGTAAAACTTAAAACCTTAACCAAGAAAGAAGATTCCAGGATGCTCATTATTATTATTATCCTAAAATACTTTTCTCAACATGTTGAAGTTTTTAGCTACATACAAAAAAACCCCCAAAACAACAACAACAACAATAAAAACCACCGCAAAACCCCATTTCTTTTTTAGCAGATCTCCATAGGACTGCTTCTGTTTCACAGCAGGAAAATGAAGTTATGTCTTTTTATTCTGTTCTCCGCTAAGCTGTTTTCTTTTCTAGAAAAGGATATAAAACTCCTTAGAAAAAAATTCCAGTGTCATAAACATTGTGGGTTAATACATCTGTTCTAATTAACAGTTTCATAGAGGATGCCACTAGCATAGTGAAACCAAACCCACCAAAGCAATTTGCTCTGGTGCATGACAACTTGCTCACTATCTGACATTAAAAATATTTTAATCTGCAGAAACTAGGGGAAAAAGCAATTCCAATTATTCATGACATTTCTGAAAATTGAGGAAGAAAATTGGATTGTGCCGGGGTAATTAATCTGGTAAATAAAGCGGAGGAAATAGAGTGCGACAAGTGAAGAGGACGGGTGAGTTTTAGCATTACTGAGAGATGGTTCACGGCCACGCGATGGCAGCAGAGGCTGCAGAATTAGGGTTGTTTTTAACAAGAAACCACGGATAAACAGGATATGCCCTGCAGTTCCTAACTGGTACTTCGGCTTCCAGAAAATATACATTATGTGCATTTTCATTTAAAGAAGCAGCACGTTTATGAGACCAGAAGTTTCTGTGGAGGGGGGTTACATACTTTTCGTTACCAAAAAAAAAAAAAAAAAAAGTTTGGGGCAATTTTTTTTCCAGTAAGACAATATTTTTTATTTCATTTGCCAATATTTCTGTCTGCCTTCCTCAGTTACTTGAGTTAGTTACAAAGAGAAGAATAGATAATTTCAATAAAAGCAAGACAGTTGCTTCCTTTTTCCTCATTTTGTTCTCTAGTACTTTTGTCCACAGGAAAGAGCTGTGGTATAAAATCCCTTTTGGACAAAACCAGAAAATTAAAATCTAGAATGCTTTCAGTTTTCAGGAGGACTAAAAAAACATGCTTGTTCTAAAATAGAATCTTGAACTAAGGAAACAGAATTTTTTTATTCAGATCGGTATAAATTAATAAGCTCTACCTCTGTAATTTAAAAAGAAAACTGCAATCTGCTTATTGTGTCCAAACTAGATGTTCTTCCTCAACTCATAGGCAGCTATATATATCCTTCATATGACAATTTCTAAGAACTCAGGATTTGTGCAAGATAGTAAACAAAACCTTGCAACTCTAAAGTTAAAAATTATCTTTCCAAGAAGTTGAGATTTTTTTTCTTCTGAAATTTATAAAATCAAGACTTTCCTATAGAATTCTTTCCTGAAAAAGGCACAGTCCCCTTTCTGTGTTCCAGATAGCACAGTTCCCTTTCTGTGGTCTGTTTCCATTATGTGTTCCAGATACTACACTGCAAGTTCAGCTTTAATCAAACAAGACAGTCCAGAAAAAACTCCATCAAAGCCTCTCTTCAATCCAGGCAAATACTTATATTAGAATTTCCTGCTGGAGCATGACATTTTGCAGATCTGAAAGGCAGCCAGGCAGAGTTTGGACAAGCAGCTTTCTCTATGGCTTTGATGGGCAGGAGCATGGGCTGGATGTTCTCCAAAGTCCTGTTTCCTGTGATTCTGTGAGAGTTGTCTTGAGAGCTACCCTACCCTTCAGAAGGGTGGCAGCTGCTTTCACAGAAAGTCATTCTCACAAAAGTGTTTGCTTTCCCACAAAACCAAGGAGGTGACAGGGCTGAATTCTGCACAAACCAGAGGTCTTCTCTCCTGGCTCCTTGCTGGATTGCTCCAATATGGCAGAAAGTGGTGAGGAAGACTATAATCACCAGCTGGAGGATTGACTCAGCAATATACATAATTTTGGGTAGCCAGAAGAGAACTTGTTCATTGGCTCATTTTGTGCATCCAAACTCCAGCACTGGATGAATATGAATGAGTCTTTGCAATTAGAGAGAGTTTGCCTAAAGCACTGTGGATTCCCTTCCTCCAGCCTGTGATTCAACTGCTCTGTCACGACTACCTGAGGTGTTCAAAGCAAGCACTGTCTCACAGGGCCAGCAACACTGTAAATAAGCTTTTTGCAGACGAGCCCTGCTTGCTCTTGATGCAGCAGCTTAAGGCATTACTGCTCTGCCAGTCTGAATTGTGGAAAAACTCCCAGAGTCCCATTCTTTTACTGGTTCTAGGTTTGAGGGGTGTTATAAGTATAATTTTTAGATTGTAGACTTGAAAAGCAAAGAAATAGATTGCCTGCTAACTCTAGTAGTGAGGGTTTAGATGGCATTTTCCCCCAAAATAGGAAAATAGGACTGATAGGTTACATTATCTGCAGTGTGAGCACATGGATTCACAAGGGACAGTCCTGTTTAACCAATTTGATTATCATACACTCACACATCTCATGACTGAAGGGAAGACACTGAATGCAGTTTTTCTGGATTTTAGTAAGGCTTTTGATATTGTCCCTCACATCATCCTTTTGGACATTGAATCATGGGATGAGCTGGTTCATGAATGGGTGAAGAACTGGCTGAAGGACAGGGCTCATGTGGTTGTGGTGAATGAGGTCACATCTGGCTGGTTACTGGTCATCAGCAGTGCTCCTCAGGGCTCAATCCTCTCCTCTCCTCTCCTCTCCTCTCCTCTCCTCTCCTCTCCTCTCCTCTCCTCTCCTCTCCTCTCCTCTCCTCTCCTCTCCTCTCCTCTCCTCTCCTCTCCTCTCCTCTCCTCTCCTCTCCTCTCCTCTCCCTCTCCTCCCCTCCCCTCCCCTCCCCTCCCCTCCCCTCCCCTCCCCTCCCCTCCCCTCCCCTCCCCTCCCCTCCCCTCCCCTCCCCTCCCCTCCCCTCCCCTCCCCTCCCCTCCCCTCCCCTCCCCTCCCCTCCCCTCCCCTCCCCTCCCCTCCCCTCCCCTCCCCTCCCCTCCCCTCCCCTCCCCTCCCCTCCCCTCCCCTCCCCTCCCCTCCTCTCCCTCACTTTCTCTTCCCTTCTCCCTTCTCTTCTTTCCTGTAAAATGGTTGTTCTGTGCAATTAAGGGCAAATGCAAATTTAGGTGATATGAGAAGCTCTTAGCATACATCAGGAGAAGAAAACAGTCCTACTGAGAGACCAGAAACTTGCTAGAGACAACTGCAACTCTGTGTGCATTTATTCTGCACAACCAGCCAGCCAAGGAGCTAACTTCTTCCGCCACACAAAAGGCTAAGGCCAACAAGGGTTTTTTCAGCTGAAAAATGAATATGAGTTCTTTCCTTAAGGTGTTACTGTGGCTAATTTCCCAGTTTCTAAAAAAATGCTGGCACATATCTGAAAATGTGGTGTCTGTCACTTTTCTTGTCACAATATGTTAATTGGATCCAACTTCCTATCGAATATCTATCATGTTTATACTTTTGCTTGTTTTATTTCTTATCTTAGTTCGGCTTTTTTTTCAAAGATCTCTTCTTCCTCTTGCTAACATTCTGATTCTTCTATCTACACCCTTCTGTGAGCCTCCAGTAGTCTTCTGGTCTCTACTCAGAATTAGATTCTCTTGCTTATTATTCTAGTACTAATGCTGTTTTATATTCTTGTGGCTGATACCATAAAAATATCAAGATAGGACCATTAACTGTCCAACCTAACTTGAAAATCTTTCCCCAAAGCTATATCCTTTTTCTATGGTGCCCTGATGTCACTTTTTAAATCTCCATCTGAAAACAGTATTTACTTCTTATTTTGAAGGTTAATTCAAATAAATATTCAAATATCAAATTCAAATATCTTTTTTTTTCTTTACTAGTTGGTTAAACAGGTAACAAGAATATGGAATATAAAGTATGATTCAAAGAGATAATACAGTAAAATATCTGAGATTCTGGAAAACCGAATCATGTAGCCAATGACAATTTTGCACCTTCCACAACTTTGTGGCCATATAGGAGTAGAAATGACAGGAGATTAGAGTGCAGAAATCAGTCATGTACTCATTGGCAAGTGAATGCATCAGACCAGTCTATCCAACCTTTATTTTCTACCACTCAAATAAAGTAGCACAAGGCTCTGTATTTTGAGCTGGTAAAGAAATCCCTGTCAGCTATTGAGGGAGTAGTCTCATTCATCCAATAGATACTGGGTTCCATGTGTGTGCTCCATTCCATGTTCTTGTGTGTCTAAGGCACCTCTGAAATGATCCAGGCATATTTAAAGATTCTTTTTTTTTTTTTTTTTTTTTTTTTGCAAGTAAATGATCTGATAGAAAAAGCAGGTGAGTAGGAGGAGAGGCAGGGGTTATTGTAACAGACAGAGCATGAGCCGTCAGAAGGATTATTGGGAGAGAAAAGGCTCCAGAATAATATCTACCCACATGCATTGCTGCTGAACTGCAGCAGCAGATTCTCTTCAGGTCTGTAATTTAGGTCTGTAATTTAGGATACAGCTTTTGTGGAAAAGTTAATGTAAGGAATGAACTTCTCAGATTTTCTCCAGGAGAACTAATTCTGATCTCAGACTTTATTAGTTATTTCTGGCATAGCTTTCCTGATTATAAAAAGCCTTTTTTTATCTAACTGTACCAGAGAGTAATAGAAAAACATGCTCTGGGTTATCCTCTAGGCATGTGTGAACCTTGTACTTGTCCATAACTATCAAAGCACAAAAAAGTAGAATGTGGCAGATGGGCAAATTATTCCCACAAGAGCCCAGCTATATCCCTTGATACATCAAGAAACCTCCAGAATTTCTGGAAAATTCTGCCACGTACCAATGTAATAAGCTAGTACACCCTGTGAGTAGCTTCTGTACAAGGAGAAGCATCTGCTATAAAACCCACACTGCCTGGAAACTGCATGGTATCTGTTGGGCTTTGAGGTTTCCATGGGCACTGCTTGGGATTGCCCATTGTCAGGACATAACATGGTGTTTGAGGTAACATTCTTTGGCCTTAGCAGGGATTAAGAAGGAATAAATTATGTGAGGAATGTGGTGGCCTGGTGGTTACATGTTCATATTATTCTGCTGTGTTATACCTTTTGTAAAAAACTACACAAAAGAAGTCAGATCACCTCATAAACTCTTCTAGCTGGATTAATAACCACAAAAGTAGAAGAAAGCACAAAAACAGTAAAAATACCCAGAACATAAGGTAGCTGGGCTGCCTTTTTTCAGCCATATCCCTGTTGACCAAGAAATAGTTTTATTTTGTCTGTTTCAGACTTGTCTGTCCTTTAGGATAGATGCTTTTAAAAAGGTGACATAAAAAAACCCAAACAAACAAACAAAAAGGAGAGACAAAAGCAATGGAGGACTATTTTTGAAGTGAAGAAACACATTCTATAAAAGATTAGCAAGGTTGTGTGGAGTTAAAGGAAATCCACGAGCATCATGAGAGTGCTAATGAAGAGGGTGGTTTATGAAGAATTGCATTGCAGGTATTGACTCAAAGTTTGAGCAGGTCCATCCCCTGTGAAGGATCTTCTGAGGTGGGAAGGGGAGATGAAGGTACTGATTCCTCCTTTTGGCAGACTGGAGAACCTGAACACCAGCTTAAAATGCTCCTGGGTACAAAAGCATGGCCCCACCGACCTCACCTCGGTAGTACACAAGTATCACATCCACGGTTTGAAAAGAAAAATGGGATGTGAGAACACAAAAGTAAATCGAAAATGAGAAAAACAGTACACAGGTTAGAATCATGGAATTGTAGACTCATAAAATGCCCCATTTGGGGCACTGGAAGTGTTCAAGGTTGCGTTAGATGAGGATTTGAACAACCTGGTCTATTGGAAGGTGTCCCTGCCCACGGCAGAGGGTTGGAACCAGATGATCATCAAGGACCTTTCCAACCCAAACTATTCCATAATTCTATGGTTTACTAAGGTAGATCGCTCATGACTGAGTTGGTACAATTGAATTGATAATCCCTCTGCCACTGGAGCACCTTGTGGAGGGACAAGGAGGCGGGCGGTTCGCCACCGCATCATCACCTCAGGGCCGGGCGCGGCGGCGCCACAGCCCTCGGCGGCAGCACGCCGCGATTCCAGAAGGAATGGCCGGGCTGCGGACCCGGAGAAGCCTTGGGCAGCCCTCCCGGCAGGGATAACCAGCCCCGGTTCGCTGCTGGGCTCCCGGCGCTTCCCGCGGGCACCGCCCCGGGGCCGGGCCGGGCCGGGCCGGGCGAGCGCGGCACTCCCGCCGCGGCTCCGCAGGGGGCGCTCGAGCGACGCGCCCGCCGCGGGGCCGCGCATGCGCAGCGCGGCGGGGCGGGGGCGGCCCCGCCGGTCTCCCTGGAACCGGCGCCGTCGCGGCCGCAGGTCCCGGATGTAGCGGCGGGAGCGAGGCCGGCGGTGGGCGCCGCCGGGGCCGGGGAATGGGCGCGTAGGGAGCGAGGTAGGGAGGAGGGGAGCGAGCGACCGAGCGAGCAAGCAAGGAGAAGAGCCGGACGGAGATTCCCGCCCGGCGCCCGAGGTAGCCGCCCCCATCGGGGTCCCCCTCCGCCGGCTGCGGGCTGCGCGCCCCCTCCGTCCGCCCCAGGGCTCCGCCGCCGGGATGAGCAGCTCGCGGAACAACCGGGTGATGGTGGAAGGAGTCGGGGCCCGGGTGGTCCGCGGCCCGGACTGGAAGTGGGGGAAGCAGGATGGCGGCGAGGGCCATGTGGGCACCGTGCGCAGCTTCGAGAGCCCCGAGGAGGTGGTCGTGGTGTGGGACAACGGCACGGCCGCCAACTACCGCTGCTCCGGGGCCTACGACCTCCGCATCCTCGACAGCGCGCCCACCGGTGAGCGGGGAGGGAGCGGAGGCGCCTCCGCCCGCACGGCGCCGGGTCCGGGGGCGGTGCGGGGGTCCCGTGCCGCGGAGCGGGCTGCGCCCCTCCTGCCCCTTCAGAGGTGCGGCTTCGCCTGGGATTTGGGCGGGGGGAGTCAGGCACCCTCCCCCTCCCCGCGTGGGTGTCTGTCTGTGCGGTCCGTGTGTCTCTGTGTGTGTGTACATCCAAACTTGGGACAAATCTGCAGCGCGGGGACAGAAGTTGTCCCGGGACTGCAAAATTGGGATAGACAAAGCAGAAGTGATCTGCCACAGCCAGCAGGCTCCTGTTGTGCTGGGGAGGAGTGGAGGGAGGGAGCCGAGAGGGTGATACATCAAGGTTTGGGTTTGCTTGCACACCCCGATCCCCACTTCTTGAATTTATATTTCAGAGCAGTTTTGTAAAATACTGGCAGTCATCCTAATACCGGGATAATTGCAGAAGAGATGTGAACTACCTTTTTTCTAAAGGTTACACTGAGGGCTTGAAAGACTGTGGTTTTGTGCCTGTAATCTGCACGTTGCCTTTTATCTGTATTGCCAGAGCTGCTCTAAAATAGTAGAGGTGCTGGGAGGAAAAGAAGTGCATGAGTTCATTCTTTTAATTACTTAGCTGCTTGATATTTATGCTTTAAATCCTGTCATTTTGGACAATGGAATCTGATCTGCACTGACATTATGCGGCAGTGTTACTGTTGCAAACACTGCAGGGAAATGTTCATTTTAGCACCTGTTTTTACAGTGAAAACTCACACAGAAAAATATAAATATTGTTAAGTTTCATCAGAAATATCATGAGGTGACTTTTGGGCCGGTCAGGATTGCCTCAGTAATGAGGTGTTTGCACTGATTTGTTGAGGCACTTGAGCTGTGCTCTTTTGTAATGTGTCTTTCATTTGGAACGTGATGGAGAGACCATCTTTGTGCCAGCTACGTGTAGTGTTACAGCAAGGAAAATTATAGCAGTAGTTGAAGCTAAAAGGCTTTTGAGGAGACAGAATCCTGGAAATCATTCTAACTAATTACAATAGACTTTGCTAAGGAAGGAACCCCAAATATTGCATGGTTACCCTTTGAGATGGATTTAATTTTTCAGTGGCTGTGTATCTTCCTCTCTGCTGGTGTGATGATGATGGTTTTTTTGAAAATCCTTTTGCAATGGACTTTAAAACAAGAAAGAGGAGTCTTTCAAGTTGTCAGTCCTTGTCTTGTAGATGTTTATGCTTAGAAACTTTTACCTATGTTTGATGTCCTGTAGAAACCAGTGGGACTTGCTTCTGCTTAGAACTGAAGCATATGCATAAATGTTGCATATGAGCCTCAAATGCTCATTGTTCTAGTCCTGCCTGACATATTTGCAAGCAGATGGTGTCCTCTTAACTGTATCTGGAAGCCTAGACTTAATATTCAGTTTTAAAACTGTCATGTTTTTATTTCCATTTTTTGCTTTATTACTTTTGATTTTAATTTTTGTTTATACTTTTGTATTAAAATTTTAAGTTCTGTTTTAGATAAAACTGTGTATATTGTGTCACACACATTGCTGTTGTCAGGCTTAGCAAAATGGTATTTCTCTTCCTGAGGTTTCTGGCAATCATCCTCATCCTCACGGAAGTACCCAGAGTTGCTTTCTGTTAGAGGGAGTTACTTTATTCCCTGGAGATAGGAAGAGTAGAATTCTGTAAAGCAGTTGTAAGAAAAGAGCAAAGTTAATAGAGTTAAGGTGCTGTCAGTTTGGACTGAAGTCCTCCGTTTACTGCTGACTCACTTTGTTGTCTTGTCTAAGTCACTTCTCTTCACCTTTTGGTAATGATTTGCTTTTTTTTCATGGTGGTGACTGTCCATTGTTTAGAGTAAGTGACTCTGGATCATAGTTTGATACTTCTCTAGGGACATTAATGTAAGGGGGAATAGGTAACAGGAATTTCTTGTGGTAGCATTAATGATGATGTTGAGCAAGGAAATGTTATAAAGCATGGAGTGGCTTTTTCTTTGATGATGCTTAGTGGAGTGTGTGTCCTGGCTTTTATAGTTTAAAATGAAAAAAATTCTCTGGTTCATGAATTTACAGTCACAATGTAAGTTTATAGGGAAAATAAATAAAAAAGTAAAATAGTAAAAATAAAAATTAATTATTGCTGGGAGTTCTTTCTATTATGTATTCAAAACTAGTCTTGATTGTAAGTTCTTAGAAGTAGTGCTTGCAGCTGGAGTTGCTCTTTGAGGCCTGTGCAGCCAGGAGCAGTAGTGATGCATTATGAACTTAGATTGTTATAAAAGTAATGTTTGAAGGTCATTCTATTAAAAAAAAAATGCAAGTTGAGTTTGATTCATGTATATGCATATGTGTATGCCACAACCATGCTTCACGAACTTAAAAGATAAACTGTTCTTGTCTTTCAATGGTTGTAGGCTGCTACCAGCATTGTGACACTATGTTAACATCTTAGAAAACTTTAATAGCCTTAATGCTAAGATACTAGGGTGATCTTCTTAAAATAAAAGCTCATTTACATGAAGAATGTCTTATAAACTCTTTGCTCCAGATGTAGTCATCTGGGTCATGAGGGACTTGTGATACAAAGTTTGGGGTTGTTTTGGTTATGTCTACCAGGCTTGCTGTATTAGCTGCCCTTTGGCGTGGTCATATTTACATTGCCCACATTGCTTTAAGTGAGACAGAGCACTTGAGAGGGATTGGTAAACCAAGGATTTGAAAAGAATCAAAATTTCGCATAGAAGTAAAACTTCAGGTAGGTCCTGCTTAGCTGGCTCCTCAATGGGGAAGGTGGTCAGATGTGATGCATCAGTACTGCAGTGGGGTTGCTCAATTACTTGCAGATAAATCCTGTTTTTTCTGTGAAGTAGACTTTTTCCAGGATCTACGAATCTTGAGTGTCCCCCTTTTTTGATAGTGTTCTGGAAGAGAAACAGGAGTCATTTTCTGAGTTGCTGAAGAGAAGCAAGAAAGTTAAAAAAATCCAAGCTTTTTATTTAGGAAGGAAGGCAGCCTTTTACCTGAGCTAAAGGCCAGAAAAGTAGCAAGTTTGTAGAGAGCACATCTGGCAATGTTCATATAATAGCCATGAACAATACAGAAACTTTTTCTGTTTATTCTCTTTCTGAAGATTTGCTTTCTATAGAGCAGAATTCATTTGTCATTCATTTCCTTTTTTATACAGTTGGTTCAAAGTAACAATATTATTTTCCTGCTGAAAGAATTTACCAAATTGTGTTTGAATAAGGGGAGGTGGCAGAGGGGCTGGAGTCAGGAAATGGAAATCTTGATACAGAATTCTCCCCCAGCTGGAGTGTGCATCAGTGCAGTGTGGAAAGCATAATGTGCTGTATTCTGGTAATACTGGGTGTTAAAACCTGGGTGTTACCTGCGGAAGATGAGTGGCTTTCTGTATTGTATTAATAGGTTTTTGTACCTTAAAAGGGGCATAATTGATCATGAAGTCAAACAGGTTAAAACATTTTAAAAGACAGAGCACCTATGATTTATCCTGTGTATTTGTTTATTTGTTCTTGGTTTTAGAACATCAAATGTAATTTACGGCAAGTTGCCTTAGTTACGATTTTTTTAGTGGCTATTTGTAAATACCTGCAGGAGCCCTCACAAATTAAAAAAAATAATAGCTTCTTGAGTAGTGGTACTTGGGAGGCCTGGTTTTTTAAATAAACGTGTTCTTTGTTCTCCCTGCCCTTCCCCCATGTCTCCTACACGATAATCCTCTCCCTTCCTGTGTATCTTGTGATTCCCTTACCAGATAGGACACATGCTTTAGCAAGTCTGGCATTTTGTATCTGTAATAATAATTGGTCAGCTGGCTACTTCCAGATGGTGTATTTAGTAGATGAGTTATTTTTGTGGGAACACTCATTGGAGTTTTCATGCAGTTTTTCAGAATCTAACTGGTTATCTCTAAG
The DNA here is from genome assembly GCF_036417665.1 of Passer domesticus. Classification (NCBI taxonomy): domain Eukaryota; kingdom Metazoa; phylum Chordata; class Aves; order Passeriformes; family Passeridae; genus Passer; species Passer domesticus. The sequence goes on from NC_087474.1 coordinate 114,082,037, forward strand.
AATTTTTTGTTTCCTATTTACCTGAAGTCTGGCCCTAATGAAAAAATGGTCTGGGATGAAGGAATAGGAAGAACAAAACATTGTTACTGCTTTTTAAAATGGGGTCTATATAAATCAATTTTTTAAGTTGTTTATGGTATCCCTTACCTGATGGTAGTATTGTCATTATGGTATGAAGGGATTTTAGTTCATCAGAGTTCTGTAGAGAGTAATGACTCCATTGGAAACCAGACTTTGTTTTTCTGAGAAGTGAAATCACTACTGGTGTCTTCTGTTTAACAGTGAGTGAATGTGGATACCCCTTGTACATCTGATTTTACTATTAAAATCCTTTTATTGGATAGCTGTATATTGTCATCTAATTATCTTCAGTACAAAAAACCCATTTGTAACAAATTCAAATAGCAATTTGAGCAACACCACTTTTATTTCCTTTCACAGCTGTAAGAATGAGCATTCGTTTCAAAAACTTGTGAAGGGCTGTGAAATTGATGCATAAATGAGTGGTGACAGAGGAATGGTGGGCTAGGTAATCCAGGGAGAATTTGGGAAGAGATAAGTGAAAATAAGGTATGACATTAAGGTAGAAAACTAGTATGAATTTCAAATAGTAAAAAGCATTAGTGACAAGTGGACATCGGGAATATTGGATTTTATGGTGTACTAAAGGTGAAGGGACATAAGGAAATGGCAGTTATTTGAAAGTAACTAGGCATGGTGAAAGTCCCCTTCTCATTACCTGGTTTGTTTTGCTTTTTAAAGTGTGTATGACACAAAACCTGTTTCATTATGAAATAGCCTTGTTCTAGGAAATTTTGGAGAATATTTAGAAGTTTAATTTTTTCCTTATCTCAGTTTGGAGAGCTAAAGTGCTCTAGCTCTCTTTTTAGAGAGCTAGAGCTTTTGGTGCACAGCTGGTCAGCTGTAGGCTGCTGTTTGAATTTTGAAGTTTTTATGGCACTTTAATTTATTCCAGCAGTTTAATGAAGGCTTTCTTTCCTAATATAAACTTCTCAGCTTTCTTAAACAGCCTTGAAGAGGAGAAGAGTTTATGTTGCAGATTTTGCTTTTGGGTCAGGATTTTAGTTTGGCTCCAGAGCCTACACTTGATGCAGTCTCCTGGTCGTTCTTATGTACTGTGCTTTGATTTATGTCATGGATGGTTTGTTAGTGCATAAACTGCTTTGCTTTTTGGTAAAAGTAAATTGAAATACATTATCTCAGGGCTGATGAGCCTTCAGTCCACTGGGGTAGAACCAAGCTAGTCTGAAACACTGGACGTAATGTCTCCTTCCTTCCCCCTGACTATCTGTAGTGCCAGGTCCTCAGTGCTGAGTTTTGGTGTGTGGATGGTTAACCAGCAGATGGACACCTCAGTGATGCTGGTTGTCCTCATGCCACCCATGGAGGGCCACAGTGGAGCAGGGACCCTCACTGCAGCACATGGGGGAGCCCATGCTCAAAGAGCGTTTTCCTGATGGAATGAAGCTTGTGGAGACGACCCGTGATGGGGCAGGGGAAAAGTGTGAGGAGCTGTTATGGACTGGCCCTCTGTTCCCCATCTGCACCAAAAGGGTTGTCAAACACTGGAACAGGCAGCCTGGAGGAGTGGTTGAATAACCATCCCTGCAAGTATTTAGAAGATGTGTAGGCATGGTGCTTAGGGATGTGGTTTAGTGGTGATCTCGGTGGTGTTAAGTTAATGGCTGGACTTGAGGGTCTTCAGGGCTTTTACCAACCAAAAAGATTATGTGATTTTAATCTACCCTGGGAAGAAGCAGGGAGATAGAGGAGTTTGGAATGGAGGAATGCAGTTGTCTCTGCGAAGATGGTGAAGTATAGGGAGAGGAGGTATTTTAGTTTTCCTCACCATCCTCTTTTTTTTTAAATTAGCTATAAATTTTCCCAAAGTCAAATCTCTTTTGCCTGTGATGGTATTTGGTAAATAATTTCACTTTTAGCTTGACATAAGCTGTTTCATTTTGTTTTCACTCATTGTCCTGTAGAGAAGGTAGACTGGTTGGGTGGACACCTGACAGCCAGGCAAGGTCAACCTACTACCGTCGTGTCTAGTTGAACTTAAATTCTTTCAATCTTCTTTAGCACATATTATTGATCTAAATAATTTTGTTTGTATTATGACCATGAATAAGAGTTTAGTATCACATTATGTGATCAGTAGTAGCACCTTGTTTTACCCTTTTTTTTTTTAGCAGATGAAGTTCATGGTCTCTTAGTCCACTGTCACCAGAAGCATACAAATTTGCTTCTTCCTCTAGATCTCTGATGCAGTGGTTAGACATTCTGTAACAGGATTACTTGCCTGCTCCTGCCCTGCAGTTCTTTGTTTCTCAAGGCAGTAGTGTTGTGCAGCACCTCAAGGAATGGGATTGGGAAACCAGTTCAGCTGAAATCTTTTTCCTCCTGGCTGTTTTCCAGCCTGATATGTTTCTTGATGCAGTTTGCATCCCAGCTCTGCAAAAACCTTTTGCTTGTATAATGGAAAGAATGGAGCAGCATGGTCAGGTGAGGCATGCGCTGAAGTGGGTGTTGCTGCTGGAATCATGTGTCAGGGAATGGATGAAGAAAGGCCATATCTTTCAGGATGGTGTTTCCATGAGGCACAGAAATGTCCCTTTAGATCAGACACTTCAAGTACAGACACGCACTGTTCTTTTTTTAAGTCCCAGACGCTGTGGTCAGTAAAAATTACTTGAGTCAAATATCTTTGTTCAATCTTTTTCTTGATCTTTCCTAAAGAAATTTTGCTGAGTTTTGCATAGCTGCTTTTGCCTCACTGTCAAAAAGTGTTTCATTTTTATTTGAGTTTACAGTGAGATGACCTATTCGGTATCACATGATTCCTCATTATGCCTCTCTTTTGCTGTTTTTCCTGCTGTTTAGTCAAGTGGAAGAATTCTACAGCACCCAATTTCTTAGTCCCTTCACATCTAGAATAAATGTATTTCTTGGCTAAATGCCTTCCCAAAAGTTCAGCAGGCATTAAAAAAGAATATAATCAAGAGATGTGTAACTTCCGTTTCTATGTGAAATACAAATTTAGCAATCAGTTAGAAATAACACCAAAACAAACACTACCTCTCAACCCCAAGCACTGTAACTAGTTAGTCTTTTTAAACAAGGTGACAAAAACACGGTAACAAGATATCTCGGTGCTTTTAGTGCATCCACTCTTGAAGACTTCGGCTTTGAAACCAACAGAATAGTAAAATGCTTCAATACAATCCCTAGAGCAAGAGGGACGTGGTCATACTGAGATTCAACTGAAGGGCTGCAAATGTGTTGCAAAGAATCTTAAAGGCGTCTGGTGCAGGACCAGAATGAGGTGGTGCTTAGTCTGGAGACGAGAAGGCTCAGGGAGATCTTGAGAGTGTAAATAAATACCTGATGAATGTTGTACAGAGCATGGAGCCAGGCTCTTTTCAGGGCGGTCATGTGACAAGGCAAGAGACGATGGGCACAAATTGAAATACAGGAATTTCTACTGAAACAGAAGAAACTTTTTTTTTTTTTTTTTCCCCCTAGAGATGGTTGCATATGCTGTGTTGTGGAGTCTGCTCTTGGTGATGCTCAAAACCTTGACTGGATATGGTCCTGGGCAGCCAGCTCTAGTTTACCCTGCTTTGAGCAGTGGTTGTTGGAAGAGACAATTTCCAAACATTACTTCCAACCTCAGCTATTATGTATTTTTGTGAAATGATCAAACAAGAAGGCATTTCCTTCAGTTTTGCCTTTCCAACTGTTGATTTTTCTTTGCTACAAATGGCTCAGCTGTTGGGTGTAAGTGACTAATAGCTTTATAGTGAATTTGGCATTCATTTCTGAAAGCATGCCTGCTGGAGGGAGCAAAATCCATTCTTTTTCCTCACTTAATTTCAAATTGATCGGGGATTTTTTTAAGGGGAAGTGACTGGGAAAATTCTGTGTTACTCTAGCTTCTTAGTGTAGGGGGATAGAATATAAGGAAATAAAGGTAGTGCAAAAAGTAATCTCACCCCGAAGGAGTTGCAGGTGGGCCAATTACCAAAGATTAGGAACAGGCCTGACTTTAAGCAGGCCACAGTTGTGACCAATGAGAAGAAAAGTGCTATAAAAGAGTGGGTTGGCTGGTTGAGAAGGAGCTGGAGTCAGTTGGGCACTTTGTGAAGAAAAAAGAGTCAGTGTTCTTGAGGAGCTGCTGGGGAGACAACACCAAGAAGGTATGAAACTTTTGCGATAAGGAGACAACAGTATGGAACTTTTGCAAGTTGATAATGTCTTAGTGATCATTTCTGCCTAGTGCTACAGACTGAATGCTAGTGCTTCTCTCTTCTAGTGCTCAATTTTTTCCAAAGAGCAGAATTAGATTTTTAAACTAACCTTTGTGGCTGTTCACTGTATTTAAAATGGGAAACTCTGTGACCGATCATTTTCACTCTGCTGTAGCTTGGCAGAATTGTAAGGCTAAAGTCTTGGAATCAATTTTTGTGGAAGGCTTGGCAGAGCTCATGCTGGTGGGTTGCATCTGGCTTGTCTCTGTCATGTTCTTTTTAGAAACAAAACCAGAATAACAGTAAAATGCTTCAAAAATGGTAACAGATTTTCATGAAGCTACTGGCATCTATCCAAGAGAGCTTAATTTTTTTTCCTGTATAAAAAAGAATAGAAACAAGCACTTTAATTTTCCAGTGTACAAAATGTCTAAATCAAATTGGTAATTTTTAGGCTGCCACACACAGTTGAGCACAGTAGCCTTTGTGATATAATGTGTGTTAATACCTATACTCCAGAGGTAAAATTCTAGATTGCCCTGTGTATTTTGATAAACCCATTTCTGACCCTTTAACTTGTAGTTAAAAGATTTCTCGTTTTCTTTCTCTTCTTTGTATCAATTGAAGGAAGCAGACATAGAGTTCTCAGCTTTTTAAGCTGAGAGAAGATAATGGGCTTTGCTTTGTATGTCCGGTTGGCACTCTGTTCTTGAAATATTCTCTTTTCCCCTCAGTGATATAGGCTGATAGGATATAAGCAGCAGCCTTTCTTTATTGTTAAATTTCTAGTACATGGTTTCAAATTATAATGATGTGCAACAGAAGTCTGTGTAATGATGCAGCAAAGTTTTTAGGTTTTTTCTTTTTTGTTTTCCTTCCATAGGTATCAAGCATGATGGGACTATGTGTGATACTTGTCGACAGCAGCCTATCATTGGCATCCGATGGAAATGTGCTGAATGCACAAATTATGACTTGTGCACTGTTTGCTATCATGGGGACAAGCATCACTTGAGGCATCGTTTTTACAGAATTACCACACCAGGAAGTGAAAGGTAAAACCTAACTTTTTTCCTCGTGAAATCAAGTAGAAACAGGTATTTGTGGTTAACTTTGAAACTGAACATTTGCTTACTGAAATTTGGATTAGGTAAGAGAGTGGCTTGAGGTTAGATTCTGTTTCTGGGAGACAGGTAGTTAGGATAAGTCTTTGAATCTTGGAAAACGTGGAAATTTTAGGAAGAACAGAGTACAGAAAAAAGTTAGGATATGATTATTCCGTTTTGCTTATTCTCCTTGAGGCTTTCCTAGTTTTTGTGTTCTCATACTGCCTTTAAAACAAAGGCAATTACCTTTATACTATGTGTAATCACAAAAGATTTGTCAGTGAATTCTGAATGTGAGCATTTAATTAGGTTCAGTGGTGGTGTGGATAGACTAAGGGAAAAATACCCTCTTTGAAGGTTATGGAAACCAGAATGATCTGGACTTGGACTTGAACTGCTCGCTACAGGAAGCAGAGAAAAGATGCTATGAAGGCTTATTCTACTCTTGCCTTGGTTTTCAGGTTCTTAAGCATCTATTGTTATCTCTCAGTGGAGAAGTCTGAACAAAATTGCATTTAGTGTGTTCTTGTATAGGTGTTCTTGACTTTAAATAACTTGTCTCAGTCCAAAGCCTCTCTTTGTCATGATTTATCTACAAGTTAAGTGAGAACAGTGATATTTGCCTGCTGCTAAATACTTGGAGAGCTATGGAAAAAAACTGTGTAAAGGCTACACACAGTGGTGTCACCTCTGTGATGTTTCCTGAATGGTCTTTCATTAAATCCTCAGAATCTTTTTTTCAAAAATGGTACTCATTTGAATGTGACATGTGTAAGACAACATTTATATCTTCTTGGAGAAGTTAGATTTACAAGTATGCTGTAAATTAGTAGTGTGCTTTAATCAGCTCTTTTACAGTTAAGGGAGGTGGCTGGAGCACACAGCCTGAGGTCTCAAATTATGTCTTACAGGGTCTGTGTTTACTTTCTCAAGTGCTTGCTTAAAGGTTTTAACTGTGGCTCAGATGCCCAAGTCAGTGGCTTAATCAAAACATAAGAACTTTGTTGTTGTTTTTTTTTTTTGGAGGCTTACACCAGTAGCTTTAGGTACCAAATGGGTATCATAAACTTACTCTCAATTGCAATATTGAATACAGAGCAAGACTTAGAAGTTGGACTTTGAGATGCTGCCTTAATGTAGTTAAAGTAGAATACGTGACAAAATACATATGTTTTCTATTTATTTGGTTTTTTGAAGTCTTGTTGCTTTTGAGAATGCTTGCCAGATTTTGTTTTCTTTCTTAAGCTGAGGTTTCCTTTGTAATTTTAAGAGGTTAGTTATGGTGAATGCAGTACAAGTTTTAGTTTTGAAGATAGATTGTACACTGTGTAAAATATTGCTGGAAATTTTTTGCATCTTGTCACTGTCTTCCTTTCTTTGCTTACTCTCACTCCGCTCTTATCTAGAAAGCAGCTTCTTCTGCCAAGGAGATGTTTATATTGGATCAAGCTTAGCTGAGAAAAAACGATGGAAGTTAATTATTTTAGGGAGGAGAAAAGGGCAAAACAGTACTGTTGAATTGAGGGATGTCTCACAGGAAAAATGGCAAGAGACATGTAAGAACGTTTTGATGAAGGGAAGCATAAGCTCTTAATATTTTCGGGTCTGGGATATTATATGGGTGGCATAATGAAGTAACGTATGTAGTTTTTGTCTCAGATTTGTAGGTGTTGAGAACCTCATAAGAGGCTTTTCTAAATAAGATTACTTTGTGTTTTTGATAACTTTTATTTTTCTTAGGAAAAAAACAGGCAATATTTTCATGTGCTCTTTGCATTGATTGTAACAGTTGAACTTTTTCCTTGTGTGCCATCTGCTGGATGTTAAAAGTTAGCAAGATGCTGAGAATTTTCCTGAAGTGGTCAGGAAACATTCTGAATGTCAGCTGAAAAATTCTTTTGTCTGTCAACATGTTCCTGGCATGAAGTAAGAAGCCTTGTTACATGAAAATTGGTGGCTTTTGAGATGATTATTTCTAGTTAAATAACCGTGAACTGTTCTGTTTAGGCTTATCTACTTCAGTCCTGTTGAAGTCAGAAGGAAAAGAAGAGGTTTGCTTTGGAAAAAAAACGCATGATATGACTGGAAAAATGGATGCTACTATACTGACTTAAATTTGCCAAGAAATGCTATAAGAAACATGTAGAAAAACTGAGGGAAGAGGAAAAAGAGATGCTCTTAGTAGCACAATTCTGAATAAAAGTAACAGGGCAGTTGTGGAGCAGAAGTATTGGCTTAAAGTGCATCCAAGAGAAACAGATGTGTTTATATGGCTCTCATGTACTTTAATGATTTTAATAATATAAGTACAGATCTATATGTAAGCATTTACAGGATGAATGCTGGTAGTAGAAAGTCTGGAGAAAAATTGTTAAAATTAGAAAAGCTAATTATAAGCATTCAATTTTGGAAGTTTGTGGGGCTTTGTCTTGTATACTGCTTGTGTGATTCATGCATTGAAATCTGCAGTTGTGAGTTGTTTTTGTTTTGAGATGCTCTCCTTCCCATCCCCAAAGATTTGTTTTGGACTTCCTTTATTATGTTGACATTTGTGGGTTCTTCTTTTAATAACTTCAGGGTATTGTTGGAGTCTCGACGTAAATCAAAGAAAATTACAGCAAGAGGAATCTTTGCAGGTGCCAGGGTGGTGCGAGGAGTTGACTGGCAATGGGAAGATCAAGATGGTGGCAATGGGCGTAGAGGAAAGGTAAAAATAAAACTGGTTTGAATAAGAAGCTGCACCTCTTTTTGCTCATGTAATGGTCTCAGTGGCCTTTTTGATTGTAGAGCAAAAATACAATCACAAAAGCTCCTATTTTAATTGGCTGGGCACTTTTTAATCTTGTTTTGTAATATTTAAGCATTTGGAAAGAGGAGGGGTGTACACCATAGCCAGTTCTTTTACATTTAAATTTGCATTTTTTACAATATCAACACAGAATTTTTTTAATTACTAATTTTTTGTCATGGCTAAGATTTACTTGTAGCAACATTAAGATCTTGAGCATATTTCAGCATTACTAGATAGCTGGTATAAAAACAGCTATCAAGAGTAGCCCTTTCTAGTCATCTCTGCATTCTGTAATCTTACTGCTTGTGGGCCAGCACTTTTGGGTATCTCTTGCTCTTGGTTTTCGGTGCTGGCACCCTAGGGTTTTGCTTTTCACACAATGATTATAGGGATTTCTCCTAATTAAAAAGCTTTGCAAGTTTTGGGTGTGACTATTATGTTACTGGCTTAGGACAGTCTAGGAGTGCTTTTGATGCAGTGCTGTAGTAAAAATATTCATATTTGTTGAAATTTGTATGGAATGATAAGTTACTAATGATAATGTTTATATATTTTATGATTTCTGTTTACCTTGAGACCTGATGAAGGTTTGTTATAAGGATGAACTTAGAACAGGCAGTGTAAAATACACTATGACTTTTATCACCAAATTTGAGAATTGGATGCCCTTGTATCTTGGTGATCTGGTGTTTTTTGCAGAATTTATTTTAATACACTTAAACAGCATTTAAAGGAGAGTGAAAAGTTCCTGGCTATGATATTTAGACTCTTTGATATTCTTGTTTAGATTATTTTATATGCTAGACATTTATGGAAGCCTTAGGACTTTCAGGGATTTTACTGGAAGAAAATAGTAATTCTAAATCTCTTAAAACAAGGGTTATTTAAATGCAGCTTTTTTCATGTTGATTATTTACCCCTTCCCATGTCAAGCTACATTGAAATCTCTGAAACTTTGCAAAATAAGAGTCTTATCCTATACAGTCTGCTTTGTGTACTAAATTTGTATTAGAGAGATTGTTTACCTGTACGTCTGAAAATATATATTAAATGCATATAAATGTTTTTAAATGTGGAAAGGTAGGCAGTAGCTAGTAGAAACATTGTTTAAACAAATATAAATAAGAGTGGAAGTAAATTCTGTAAACTGATTTTTTTTTTTCTGTTTTTAAAATAATGGAAGTGTTTTCAGAAGTTGGTGCATGGCCTCCTGATTCCAGAAATGTCAAGGAAAGACATTTTCACTCTCCTTTTGTACTCTTGTTAGACATACTGGCTCTGGAACTAAAACTCTTAACATAGTGCCCAGCCACCAGGCTAATGCAAGTTAAACCAGACATAGTGAAGCAATTAGAATAGTTTTCATCCTGTTTTTCTTAGTTAAATGCTGCTTCTGGTAAGAATATATCAGTACAGTTCAGATTTTTTTCTCTGCTTGTGTGGTAAGATAACCTCCAAATATACAAAAGAAAAATAGGCCTACAAAGTATATATTCAGACTGCTGTCTTAACACACCCAGGGAGCACTTACATCAAGCAGAAAACAGCTTCAGAACAAATTGTATCAGGTTTATAAAACTACAATATCATTAATTGTTTTGAAGAGATGAGTAAATTTTAAAGTTCAAATTATGCTTCTGAGTCTTTTTTCTAGAAACCATTTTCTTATTTTCACAACTGAATAGGTAACTGAAATCCAAGATTGGAGTGCCTCGAGTCCACATAGCGCAGCATATGTTCTTTGGGACAATGGTGCTAAAAACCTTTACAGAGTTGGCTTCGAGGGCATGGTAAGTATAAAAGAACACAAAGGGTAAAATGCATGATGGGGGAAGGGCAGTAAGAATAACTTGTGCTTTATGGTCCTGCTTTTGTAATATGCTTTGTCAGTTTGCATGCTGGTAGTCAGGTCATTGTGAATCCAGCTGTAAGGGACATGCATATGTATTAGTAAGAAAGTCTGATCTGGGAATTTATTAAATGCAGATAACTACAAGTTAAGATCTGCTTTCTGCCACAGTAAATATTTGCATCACACACATTTTTCTTTCTGTGCTGCTGTTGTGTTTAGATTAAAATTCAGAAAAGAACTGCAAGCGTAGTTAAAAACTTTTTTTAAAAACCCTGTTCTTCAACTTCTGAACTCTTCAGTTGACTTCAAATTTTGGTGTGATTAGTGCAAGATTTGCAGTTTTTGAATTACTGTCAGTACTTGGAATGCTATTGAGAACAATTTTATTTTTGCAAATGGAAAGGTGTTGAATTAAATTACAACCTTAATTTGCCATAGTGCTAAATTTTTGTTTCCTTTTGAAGCTTCTCCAACAACTTCTTCAGCTTTAGAGAGAAAATGGGTCAGGCTCTAGCCTAAGTGCCTTCTGTTGCTGGGTTTTCTTATCCTAATGTGGGTCAAGGAAAGGTTACTTTGATTATCAGCTGCTTAAAACATCTTAATTAGCATTTTCTCTGCGTGATTTTTGTTTGATTGTGAGGGGGGAAAGCCATGTTAATTTAACATTGAAGTGTCATCTTGTCAAATGTGTAACAGTAATAAAATGTTAAACAATGACCAGTTACTTTTTTGAATGTAAACTATTTGACCTTATAGCCTCAATTACAGTTAATTTTTATACTTAAAATGAAAATAATTACCACTTTTGTGGCAAATACATATTTTAGTGTTACTTTTAAAAAGAGTAAACTAATTTAGTGTAGATCAGCTTTTCTGATGCATTAAGATCCTAGGGGTAAAATATGAGTCAGTATTAAATTATGTGCTTCATGGTGTCCCCCAGTTCTAAAGAAAATTCTCAATATACTGGCAAAAATGATGTATGTTGTATTTTGTAGTATAACTTTAAATCAATGTTTGGTGTCTTCTCTCTTGTGATACTGGGAAAGGTAATGGTTATAAAATCTGGATAGAATGAGCTACTCATCAACTGATATTTTTGTTGTCGTTGTTATGACTTCAGTTGCTATGTTAAAATTTTTGGACTACATAATAAAAGTGCTGTGGAATCATTGAAGATTCCTTCTGGTCTCATGAAAAAAGTACATTTGGGATAAGCTATATTCTGCTTTGAAATAGTTTTTCCATTAATAAAAGAAAAATATTATTTTTAAATTAACTACACTGTATTTCCAAACTTATGCCACCTTTGAAAATGTTAAATATTTCTAGACAACTCCATTAAGTACTGCATCTCTAAATTTGAAGGGGTGACGGTGGCCCTTTGTACAAGTTTTGTAAAAATAGAAATATTTGGTTAATAAAAAAGCCTGTTAAGCTGTGTGTGAAACTATATATATAGATGTTGTTTTTAGGATAATAGAGAAAAATATGTACAGGTGGATGTACAGAAAGGATAATTGGAGGCTGTGTATGTAGTCCTTACCTGATTGTAATCCATTTCTACACTAATTTTATCTTTGGCATTTTCAAAAAATGCACTTCTCAGTTCAGACAGAATGGATTCTTGGATATCTGTGAGAGTCATTTGAATGTAATGCTTGATTTTATAACTGATTAATAATTTAAGTGTACAATTCATTATTGTTTACTACTATTTATGTGCTGTTATGTAAAGCTGAGACTGTCAGAAAGTTCACATAAAGTTGGGGCAAACTTGTTTTGGTACTTGGAATTTGGTTTAAAAGTCCAGAGAATGTGGAATCAACAATACTCAAGAGTGTGTAGCCATGTAAATACAGCTGGGAAGAGACCCTGACTTGCAAATGGGTAACACTTGTTCATGCTAATGGAGCTGATTAAAGAAACACAGCTCATTATTGTAAGTCAGTGTTCTTGTTTGATAGATTAATTTTGAGGACCAGATGCAGCCTATAAGCTATCTGGCCTGCCAGCTTTGGAGAGATGAGCTTTGGCTGGTGGGGCAGCAGGTGCTGACTGAAAACATGCATTTATTTCTGGTTAGATACTTGGAGGTTTTATTTGTGTTTGCTGTGTTTACATATGAAGCGGCCGAGAAGTGCATCTTGCCTCTGTTTTTTTTTTTGTTTTTTTTTTTTGGTGAAGTCTGACATTGAAGTCTGGGGGTTTCTGTTGCTACAGGCCACAAATTCATGAATTGAAGTCTGTGTTTATGATGCTGTTAGGTCAGATAAAATGCTTGCTACATCCTCAGTAAGAATGAACTACTGTTGGCTTATATGGTTCATTATGCTACTCACATTTCTTACTTATATATATTCAGAGTCCTGAGCCAAACTGAGCTGTCAACCAAATTACCTGCTTTGGGCATTTTTGCATTTCTAAAATGTCTGAATATATCCTTTTTCAACAAAGAGAAGTCATATGGAATTAAAAAGTTAGTGGGAAGATTGTGATTTTGCTTTTGGGACTTGTGGCTGGTTTTTGTTTCTTTGTATCACGTGAGCTGAGGATGTAAAGCTGGTGACTTCCCTTGGTTTTCTGTGGAAAATAGTTCCAGCTACGGGCATGTCCTAAATAAATTTCATCATTTAGGAATCTGTTTCTTTCAGAATTTCTTTTCTCTGTACCATTTGCCTTTTTTTGCTGCGATTAACCTCTCCTAGTTTCTCATTTTGGAGGACTGTGCTGTCATCTGTGTAGCCTGTGAAAGAAGTAGCTGTAGTTATCATCCATCATTGTCACAGTGATATGTAACCCATCTGTTTTGGTGTACTTTTTTCCACAAATTCAAAATAGCGAGTGCATAAGGGAAGTTGAGATTGCCTGCCTCTAGGTGATAGATAATTAATGTCTGTTAATCAACTTTTATTTGGATTACCCATGAAGTTATTATCTGAAAATTTTCTAGAGGATTTTAAGGATTTCTTGTTACCGCTTCCTTTTTTTTAAATAAAAGCAAGGTAAATTTTTCAGTATACTAGGCATTGTATGTGAGTGTTACAAAGTATATGCTTTCCACTGTAGTTTAAACTGTCAGATCTGTAATGTAAGTCAGATCTTCAGTTCTCTGGTCATTTATCTTGAGCATTTATTTGCATTTGTCAGCAGACTTTGTTTTGCTTCTTTTTGATGTAGTCACATTTCTCCTGTAGTTTCAATCAAGTCAAGGTTTCAGTCTTTGTGTTGTGAAGAAAAATATTTCCACTAAGCGAAAATGTATTTGCTGATAATTTTCCAACTTTGTTTATAGTATTAACTGACAAGGAAAACTATCTTCCTTTTTAAAAAAAAAGTTACACACGAAAAGCTTTTATAAGTGCTTATAATAAATAGTAAGATTACAAGCCTTTCACCCAGTATTTGCCTGAGGTCTGGTTTCCTCTGTAAGAAACTGTTATTACTGTTTCTGTGCTTCACACCTTTTGTCATTTCAATCACTTTCTCTACTATCTTCTACCTTCTCTATTTATTGCTTCACTTTTCCTAGCTTCTCAAAACTGAGAAGGATTTGAGTTCATGAAATTTGAAACACAGCATTTCTTGTAAACCTTTAGCTAAAACACACAGATTTATCCAGTCTCTTGTTGCCTTAATCTGGTGACAGGCAGCATGCACTGAACTTTTTTTGTTTGCCTTTAAAGGGGTGATTTCCTTGCCAAAAGCTGTCATGAGTTTAAAGACTTAAAGTGTCCTTTACTGTGTGTATCTAGTGCTACTTTGAACAAATGCAGCTATGGCACTATTCTGCTGGTGTATCTGTAAGATCAGTATTAATTTTTTCCCTGATACTTGCTGCTGATGTTAGATGCTGCATCAGCGCATCTGGATCAAACCATTTGTCTTTTTCTCAGCAGCACAGCTCATTTTCTTACCAAGTCTGTAGATCCTCCCTCCCTGGTATTGATGAATGGCATTCCATATTGATTGGAATAACTTAAAAGTTATTTCTGTAGTCAGCTGCTCCTTCTGCTTTGTTTTCCTCCTCAAGGTCAGGGATAATGATGCTTTTACACCATCTGGCAGCACTGCTGACTTTGCTTTACATTTTCTCATTCTCTGAAGTTTTATAAAGATGAAATTGCTCCTGTTTATTTCCATTGGTATAATTGGATGTTATGTCAAAGTACATTTACTATATTTCCTATTTGACTGGGCAAGTTGTGATTTCTATGTAATACAATCATATACTGCTGGAATGCAGATTTTTTGGAAGTTCAAGTGTGGGTGCTAGAAGAGCAAAGTTCTCCATTGTAGGCAAAGACCATTATTACCCATTGCTCATGTGCATCAGCTGTTACTACTGACCTGCAAGTTGTGCAGTGCAGTGTCTGATTTGCATGCTTTTCCTTGAGTTCTGATTGATTGCCTGCTTATCTGGGCTGTCTATAATTATACACAAATTCTACAAGATCAATAGACAGAAATCTTTTTGTGTATAATTATAGACAGAAATCTTTTTGCTCATTTTTCTGTTTCCTGAAAGAATCCTACGTGGGGTTTATCAAATGATTTCTCCATCAAATCATTGTAGAAAAGCTGATTTGTTAATCTCCACCGTGTATTTACATTACACCCAGCCTCACAGTTGTTACTTCTTTTTCTGGTGGTGTCACTGTGAGTCTAAAACTTGTATTCTAGCATCCCTTGTTTTGGTACTTTCCCCTTTACACTTGTGTCATCTCCAAACAATCTGCTATTTTGATTGATTTTAAAGTCTCAGGGTGACTCATAACTTTTAGAAATCCTGGTGGGGTTCTCTGGAGTGCAAAGCCTGGTGCATCCAGGCTCCATCCATTTGTGGTTTTGCTCCGTGTGCACTAGGGGGGCCTCTTGCCATGCAGCCCTCAGAGCAGGGTGACCAGGAGCTTACCATCATCCCTGATTTTTTACTTAAATTCTTATTTTCCTTTTCTGAGAGGTATAATAGCCGAGTGGTAGAAGGAAAATTGTAGTTGCTTACCCAGCTTTTGTGGCACTGAAATACAACTAAGTACAGTTTTCTGTCTTAAAACTGCAGGATCTTGTTTGGGTTTGATGATATTTTAAGGCATTTGCAAGCTTTTATCATGTTGATAGTACTTTTCTTAGTAGTGCTGTTTGCCACATTGCCAAAGGCACTCTGCTATTATACAGTACATAAGTTTATTTTGTGCTACCTTAATATCTGTCAATGTCTTATCTTTGTGTGTTTTGGGTACTCCATTATTTTGTTGAAGGCTTCTGGGCAAGAAATAAAAAAAAAGACACGTTCCCTTGCTTTTCTGCTATAGTTGGATCATACTCTTGTTTTATTCTTTAGCAATATAACATTGACTACATCATGTAAGAGAAAGACAGTTGTGAAGCTGAGGTTGGACACCAATCTACCACTTAGCCTTTCAACCAAGCGTATCATTATACTCCAGAAATAAACTGTGTGCAGGTCACAGTGCAGGCAGGATAAAATACAAGTGCAGGTTTCTGAGTTTCAGGGTTTTTTCTGTAAAATTTAGGATACCATAACAGGCTTCCTAGTAACGTCGGCTGCAAAATAGTAATTAATCTTTTAATGAACATTCTGTTTCTTCTGCTAGGTTTGAGCCATCAGCCTGCTCAGTGCATTAACACTTCCTGTAGCACAAGCAATCTTTCACCCTGATTTTGCCTGGCAGGGAGGAGAGCCTTTGGACTCCCCTGTGCTCTATTCTTAGTGTTCTGAAGAATGTGACAGCAGCTCTTGCATGTGCAGCCCTCCTTGTCTCCTGCACAGACAGCTGCTTGTTGCCTGACACGCAGGGTTTGTGTTCAGTGGGTGAGAGGCAGCGCTCCCGGGCGCATTCCCTCCCTCGTTCCGGGGAATGAATGAGTTTCCCATCTGGGATGATCCGCTCAGCCCCTTTGTCTGCGGCCGAGCCCAGCCCAGCGCCTGCCCACCGGGTGGCAGCATCCTGCCGCAGGCCGGCAAGCTTTCCCTGCTTTCTCAGGGGATCTAAGAGCGGCTAAAATCTCATTGTTTTCCTCTGGCTGTCTTCATCATTCTTCCAAAGTGATGGTACATTCTTCATAGACCAGGACATACACTGAATTTTGTATTGTTTCTGCTTACCAGTTGCCAAGGGTTGCGTTGTGCTTATGAGAGCCTTGATGATTTGGAAGAGTTCAGAGTTTTCATTTTAATCTTTTTACAGGAGGACAGTCTGTCAGTAAATCTCAGGCAGAGGTAAAAGAATTGTTCAAGTATGTTTAGTTGTGGTTAATTATATCATTGCCACCACCTGTCCCCTACCTCCTCCCCCATGCCATAGAATATTCTGACACATTTTGCAGTTTCCGATCTCTTTCCCAATGTATTTTGCACACAAAAATGCCCTTTGTTTAGTGAGAATTATTTCATGAGGAACAGTGGCAGATGATAGCTATTTGGAATTAAGCATTGCACATAAAGGAAAGGAGAATTATGGAAAATCCGCTGGCTTTATGAATAGGAGTTGGTTACCACACTTGAAGGTTCTTTCTGATAATATAAAATAATTTTATGAAGGATAAGCTTTAAAACTTTTCTCTTTAAAAATGACATGTTTAGCTCAGTGTAGTATTTTGTTGGCTTTTTTGAAGTAATACCCTTCTGCATATTCTTAATTAAGAACTTTTCATTTTATAGAATCTGAGTGGCAAGTTTTCTTCCAAGTTAAACATAGATCTGTCAAAAAGTGTTGGGAAGAGTGGGCAGCACTGGCAGGCATTAAATGATGTTTCCTTGCTTGTGTTCACAGAATTCTTTTTTAAAAGGAAAAATAACTAAATAGAACAATGCAAACGTGCTTTGTGTTAATTCCTGTCTTTGAACTAAAAATTTCTCATCCTTTATAGCCTCTTATATTTATAAAGGTTATTGAAGTCTTGAGAATGTCAAGGCTGATAGATTGGAAAGTATTTGAGATTATGTGCATCATGGGACATGTTTTTTGTACACATAATTTTCAGCCTTTCTTAATTAAATATTTCAGTTCTAGTTTCACTGACCTGGAGACTCGGTCACTGAGGACTAAAGTTTTCTCAATCTCTCTCTGTAGTCTGACCTAAAATGTGTTCAAGATGCAAAAGGAGGCTCTTTCTACAGAGACCATTGTCCTGTGTTAGGTAAGCTGAAGTAAATTCATATTGATTTGTATTAATTATACTCACTCTGCTTTTCCCTTTCCTTTCTAAATGTCATCCAAAAGTACTGTCCTTACTAGTGAAATGTAAATAGTAACATTTCTATGTACTTATGATAAATTGCCATGCTTTTCTAAATTGTATTTGGTATCAGTGTGCCAAGGGGATGGCAAGGGAGCTTTTAAGTGTTCATTAAGTTATAAATTGTGTTGTGTGTTCTGTGCAGTGTATTTCTGAAAAGCCAAACATAGCTGTTCATTATTACAGAACTGGCTTAAATACTAAGAGATAATATATCTCATAGTAATAAATCTAGCTCCTTGTACAAAAGCACTGTTGTTTTATTGATGCCAGAGCTTTTATGTGTCCAGATGTCTAACACCATATGATGGCTCTTAAGATCCCAGTTAGAGCCCATAGTGGAACTTGTCACAAGTATTTAGCATTTGCCAGTGTCACTGCTATTTGCAACCTTAACAATTCTATGAGTCTCAGAAATTCAGTTCTTTAAGTTGCTTGGAAAATCAGTATGGTGATGTAAACTTTTTTTTTTTTCTTACTCCCTTTCAGGTGAGCAAAATGGTAACAGAAACCCTGGTGGGCTGCAAATAGGTGACCTTGTGAACATTGACCTCGACTTGGAAATCGTGCAGTCTTTGCAGCATGGTCATGGAGGATGGACTGATGGCATGTTTGAAACTTTAACAACAACTGGAACGGTTTGTGGCATTGATGAGGACCATGACATTGTAGTACAATATCCAAGTGGCAACAGGTTTGTTCTATAGTCTTCATCATTGCTTCTCACAAATTTCTCTTGCCTTCAGTGATTGTGATTACTTGGTGCCAGAAGCTTTCTCTTCTCATTTTTTGTCTGTTGAGATTTCCTCCTAGATGTGTAATGAGGACTTCACTTTGAGGATGCTTTAGTGGGAAAAGGAATTTTGCTGTGCCTCTCACTTGTAAAAATTTATGTTCAAAATAAGAAATTACAGTCTAGACTATCTTATTTGCAAAACACAGTGTTTTAAGCAGTAGCTTCCTTTTTAATTAAAAACTATCCCATGATTTCAAGAGGCAAGGCAATAGTAATTCATTGTGGGTATTCAGGAAAGTAGTTTAAGAGGACATGTGACAAATTTCGGCAGGGATCTTGTCTAAACTGGAGTCACCTTGGCATGGTCCACAGCTAGCCTTTTATTATTCAAAGGAATCTTAAGTTCTGTAAATACATACCAAGAATAGGAGGTATTGGGGAAGCCAAAACCACTCCCAGCAAGCAGTTTAGGTTTGAATTTTGCTTAGCTGCATCCATGTTAACAAGACTCAAACCCAGCTGTACAGCGAGGTTTGAATCTCATATGGCCACATGGTTTCTTGCTCTCAAGTATTGGGCTTATCTTTAGAAAGTAATAGGTGAATGGAGTATCACTTCAGTTGTGTATGGAGTTTGACGTGTTCAGTTTGTCCAGAAAGAATTAACAGTATAGTGTTCATTCAGGATATCCCTCAAGATATTGTTTGCTAATATTGCTGAGTAATGCAGAACAAAGCTGTTTTCCCAGCTGAAGGGACGCAAGTGGCTTTTCTTCTGGCGGTTGTGTCAGCAGACAGTGCTGACAGGAGTGCTCTGTCCTGTGGTCTTCTCCCTGACAAAACAGTGTGATGCCTACTAAATCAATAAAATTTAAACTACCAATAGGATAGTTTGATTGAAAATTGAGGTATATCTGGGCCATTCATTTAATTGACAAGTATTGTTATAACTTAATGTTGCATCTTTTCACCTGGGGGGAAGGGCCAAAATTCTGTGTTTTTCTTATGCTGTTTCCTGACACTTCAGTCCTTGTGAGACAACTTGGATCTGCTGCTTGTCAATCAGTTATTTCTTATCCCTGGAAAAATAAAGCAACAGTATAGCTACTTTCAGGATTTCTATATTGCTGTCAATTTGCTTTCCCTTAGGCAGGATATTTCTTAATTGCCTTTACAAATGTATGTCTCTGAAGCTTATAGTTGAAATTAATTAATGAGCCACAATTTATGAATTAATGAGGCAAGTTTATGGACAAAAAATGGATAGTGGCAAACATAGTATCTATTGTATGCATTCACAGAAAGTTTGTAGGCATACAAGCAGAAACTTACCCAACAGATAATTTTTAAACATATATTTTGCTTTGTATATTTAATATTTACTTTAAACAATTCATTGTTTAGGTGGACGTTTAATCCAGCTGTTCTTACCAAGGCCAACGTTGTCCGAAGTGGAGATGCTGCTCAAGGTGCAGAAGGAGGAACCTCTCAGTTCCAAGTGGGTGACCTTGTTCAAGTATGTTACGACCTGGAGCGAATCAAGCTTCTGCAGAGAGGTCATGGAGAGTGGGCTGAGGCAATGCTTCCAGTGAGTAGCTGTGTGTTTGCATTCATAGAATGGTCAAGCTTGTACAGTATTTCTAGTAATGTACCTGTACATTATTGGTATGTACCTCTGTTATTGGTATTGTACCTGTACAGTATTGGTAATGGACCTGGAGGCTGCAGCAGTCTAAAAGGGATTTTCTTTTAAGTTTTCATCAAACGCAGTGTAATACTTGATCAGGTGCAGCAATCTGCTTACCTAGTGAAACCTATATAAAAGTAGTAGTGATTGTGCTGTTAAACAATGGACTTCATAAAATTTATATAGTATTAAAAGATTTAGAAATCTGAATGTTTTATTTGCATTTGATGTTTTCTTTAATTCAGACCTTAGGTAAAGTTGGTCGGGTTCAGCAGATCTATTCGGACAGTGACTTAAAGGTAGAGGTTTGTGGGACATCTTGGACCTATAATCCAGCAGCTGTCTCGAAGGTGGCATCAGCAGGATCTGCTATAAGTAATGCATCTGGTGGTAAGTTTGAAGAATAACTAGTAATATTGTCATATATATAGCAAGTAATTGTGTTAATTAAAACATTATTATTAGATATTAATACATTGCTTGTAGGCAAGGTTAATAATAGCCTTGGTGTTTGGGTAATTTAAGTTTTATGTAAGAAAGGTAGAAAAAAAGCTTGCAGTCAGTATGGAGATATTGTTATATTGATCAGGTGCTTGTTTGGTAACAGTGCGGGTGTGTCTTTGGATTTCAAAATGGTTGGAAGGGACATCAGATGGAAATAGGGACTAAGGCATGGAGAGTGTCACTGGCAGTAACAAGCAACCTCCTTGTTTAATAGGTGGTTTAAAGTAGCAGGCACAGGTGAGGGGGTCTGTGGCAGGTGGTTATTATAACTCAGGCTATTTATTTCTTTAAAATTTCTGTCTTAAAATTTAGTCAGACATCCTGTGACTAATTACAGTAGTGGTTTTTTTGATGTCTATGTAATCACACTTCAGTTTTGTTGAACATGCTGTCATTTATATCATAACAAGGCAAAAAGACTGTCCAGTGTGTTCTGTGTTCTGTTGGCAGTTTTCAATTGAAACTAGATTTTTTCCTTTTTTTAGTCATAGCTAGTTATTCTTTCTTCTTCACATATTTGCTTTAATGCCAAGAAAACTTTCTGCATAGTTTTCTAGATTTTTTCCTAAGGAGGCAGAGATGCCATGAGTTTTCTCAATAAAGAACCTAGTACAGTGGCCATAAAACTATCTAGAAGAGTAATACAGCTTAGTGTTTCAAATCACAGAAGACAGGCTACACCTGATGTTAGAAAGTCTGTAATAGTAATACACAAGTTGATGTTTTTACCTTGTTCCAGCCTTTTGTATTTTGCAGAAGAAAAGCTATTTATGGTTCAATCATCTTTGTTTTGAAGTGGCTAATGTGGCAGTCTCCACTGTCTAAAGGGTACTAGGGTGCAGCTCTTATTTCAAACTCTGTCATTTTACAGCTCCTATTTTATGGTAGTTTGTGTATTACTATGTACATGGCCTTAGAAACAAAACAAATGTAGCTGGGTTTTTTTTCTGTTCTTGTGTAATTAGAATTGTAATCTTAGTTGTCCTTTGCTTAACAATTACAGAGAGATTGTCCCAGCTATTGAAAAAATTATTTGAAACCCAAGAGTCTGGAGATCTCAATGAAGAATTGGTTAAAGCTGCTGCCAATGGCGATGTTGCTAAAGTGGAAGACTTGCTGAAGAGGCCAGATGTAGATGTGAGTGTTCTGTTTTGGGAATATCTCTTTTGGGGGGCCTCTAGTATTAAAGGAAGTGCAGCTGTTCTGAATGTTCCTTGCCAGTTGGTAGTGTGTCTTCTTAGAAGTAATACAGCTAGTTCCAGTGTCTCTTCTTCCATTTGTTGTTCTGTGAAATGTGTGTGGTCTGTGTGAACACAGAGCTGTACATACTTTCTTGCTGGACAGATTTTGTAGTCTTTTGTCTGCTATGAATTAAGATACTTTTCAACCTCTGGCTGCTGGAGTTGGTGCAGAGAATCAGACCTTCACAATTACTGAAGGGTGTTCAAATTCTTCTTTTTTCAAGGGGGATGGAGGAAGGAGGGTAGATTTTTCAGGATGTTTTTGCTGCTGTTGTGAGTTTGTTTTGTTAACTCATGAGGCAGATAATCTAATCTGTTCTCTATGACATTTCTTTTAGCAACTTGTCTAATACTGAAAAGTCTAAAAGTGCTTAGTAATTAGAGAAGTCATTTTAGAGAACGTATTTTGAAGTTACCATCTTTCTCACTCCAGCAGTGGTAATGCTGTGGAAGAATCTGAATTTCTTTGGTTCTGAGCGCTGATTTTTAACTTAAGATTTTACAAAACATGGGTTTTTGTTCAGATTCCCTCCTGTTGTTGCCATAAATTTGGCAAGGAAGTTACATGTACCATTGAGCAGAGGACAGGTATAAATCTGAGACTTGTTCTCAAAAATGTTTCCTTTACAGGAGTCACCCAAAAATGAATGTTTTTAATTCAAGTATCATTGTTTTAAATCCACTTGTTCCTCTTTCCTTCAGTCTAGCTAATATAGAAATGAAATATAGAGGCTCTAAGGCAAACTGTATATGCTAAGAAGGCATGTCAAAATAGTTCATTTGATTCTGTGTTATGTGTGCTGTTGCTTTAAGTTTTCTACTGCTAAACAGCCTCACAGGTGAGTGTGTGTGTCTTGAAACTCACCTGCAAGTGTTGGCATTCCAGGTGAATGGGCAATGTGCTGGACACACAGCTATGCAAGCTGCAAGCCAGAATGGCCATGTCGACATTTTGAAGTTGCTTCTGAAACAGAACGTGGATGTAGAAGCAGAGGTAACCTAAAAATTTCAAAATATGCTTTGTGTGTCCTTAAACTTAGTTACATGCATGACAATTCTACTTGACTTGCCTTCTTTTTGAGTACCAGAGTGAAAAACTGCTTTTATTACTGTGACACTGTACCTAAATTAGACTCCTACTAACAATATTATAAAGGGTCAATATTTAGTGCTCTAACACTTCTTGTTAAATGAAATATAATAACTAACATGATAGAGCTATGTAAGCCAGCATGCAATGAAGCCCCTTTTCTTTCCTTTGGTTTCATTTCAAAGTAGCATGCAATGAGAACTCTGCCTGTGGCATTGAGGGGAAAAAGATGTTTTTTGATGCTTCATCTCCAACTTCAGATGCTTGCTATGCTTCTTATATATACAAAGTTCAGTTAGGAAAAATCTTTCAATTCTTAACTAAAACAAATTTAAGCAGAAGGTGATAGTAGTGTCTTTGGGTAGAAACTGCCACTGTGTCTTTTTCAGTGCCTTTTTTTTAAACCTCACTAAAAATGGAGGTTTGGGTTTAGGTTTAAACCTCTTGTTTAGGTGTTTGGGAATAATTGTTCTTGAGAATTATCTATCAGCATACTGTGATAGCTGCATTTTGAATTGATTTTAACTCAATTATTTGCACACAATGCACTGATATTGCAACCATTTCTCGTTTTGCACAAGGCAAGAGGCACAAGAAGGATCTGTCAAATTTGATTTATTAAGAATAAAAACTGAAGACTAGTGGGATGCTGAGAAATTAATTGTGCACCCAGTTGTTGTTTGCATAACAGAAAAATAACTTTGCATGCGTGGCCGCCTAGCATTATATTGTATTTGATATACAGAAGTTACAGAATGTTTAAACATTAATGAGGTAATGTAATTCTTGGAATGAAAATTATTTTATATTTACAGATACACCATTAATTTATAAAGCTTTCATGCTGGTTTAGATTGATGTAATGCGTGCTTGCTGTGATCTGATTTCTGTGAAATAACTTCACGTTAGAAGCAGTGCTTTCACTGCAGTACAAAGTAAATACTGTTAAAATTAGGCTAAACTACTTTTTGTCTGTACTGTGGTGTTCAGAGCTGCCGTGTTCATCTGGTGGACTGAAGGGAGGGTTAGAAGCATTAAAGAGGCAGGTAGAAGCACTACTTAAACAGTTTGAAGACAATACACCTGGTAATCTGATAGCACTAGAATTGTGAATCATTTAATGTTTGCTCAGGCTTCAGAAGCACCATTACACTAGCATAAAAAAGTTGTCAGGGATTTTACTTGACTTTTATAGCCATCTTCACATAACTCTGTGCTGAAGGGATGGTGGTATTCCCACTTGATCATATAACTGCCTTGGTTATTAAAATATTCATAATTTTCATAGCATTATTAGAGTAGTAATTATATCTTTCAGGCTTTAAAAATGTAAGCTGTTTATCAATATTTATATATATACACCTATATATAATGTTTATAAACATAATTGTTTATAAAATACAAAGGTCAGCAGAGCTATCCCATTAAGAAGAGAGCAGAAATGTAGTCCATTTACTTCACTGTTCTGGTCTGAGGCATGGAAGCAAGCAATGGATAAAAATCCTTACTTTCCTTGCTTTGTAGCTAAGTTGGATATTTTTACGCTTACGGTCATTACTTCAGAGTATATACATTCATGATGACATTTTCTGGGAATATCCTCATTGTTGCCTCATGTGTTTTTTCTCTAATGTCTTAATATAGAGTACAAGTGGCCTCTGTTTAGTCAGAGAACAGTTGATTATTGGCATAGCTCAAAAACCCTGTAGATATTGCATAGTAAGAATATGTGACCATCTAGGCTGAAGACATTAATCGTTGTCACTTATTATATTAACATATTATACTGTTGGCATGTATAGAAATGTAGTGCTTTTTATATTTAGATCTATATCTAAATGTAAATGTAAGTCTTAAGGACAGATTATTTACTAGCTGCTAGCTTTTTCTAGATGAGTTATTGCTATTGGGTAGGATTTAGTTTCTGAGATGATTTGTTTTGATGCTGAGCTAAAAAAAGGCCTGCATCATCTTGACCTCTGCTCCTTAAAGTAGGAATTCTGTACATTAAGACTTAATAAAATCAGGTGATTGTCTTAAAGTTGAAAAATGGTAGAACTCAAACGTTCAATAATTATATGGGGTTTCATCTGTAAATATCTTGGTGTACTTTTCAGACTGCAAATATAAAAAGACAAATTACCATGCCTCTGTGAAACCAAGTGCTCTGTAAATATAAGTCTTGTAGCAGTTTAGGACTACTGCCACACTCTTGATAAGGTTTGCCTCATAATGATCCTTATAACCAGATGAAAAATAAAGAGAAGGTCCCCTTTCTGATCCTTTCTCCATCCAAATGGGCAAGCTTTGGCTTCTTTTGGCTGTTGGTTCATGTTAGATGAGCCTGAAAAGGAATCCTGCAATCTGAGAAGGCAATTTGGTAGCATGAGTTGATTTGGAAGGAATAAAAGTATCTTTCCCAAAAAGCTGTTGAAGCTGCTGTGTAGAGCCCTGACTATCTTGAAACCATATCCATATTTTCAAAAAGATGCATTTGACAATTAGGGGGTCAGTCTTCTGCCATTTAAAATGCTGTAACTAGTCTCATTGTGCAAATACAGTTTGAGCAAAGAGCTATTAATTTTTGCATAAGTTCAAAATATTTTAGAAGTGTTCAATATATAATAAATAATTTAGAAAGATGTTGCTGAAGAAGCAAATTGATGAGAAACCTAAGCTAACTCACAAGAGGCAGTGAGCCCTTGATCAGTCATGATTTTATTTTACAATTTTCAGTGTTTCTCTGTTTTCAAAATTGAATCCTACAAATGCATGGTTATATTAAACTATGCAGAAATACCCAGCTAGAAAGTAGCTTACGGAAGTTATTTCATCCTGTAAACTTCCATTTTACTTCTATCCTTTGTATACTGTCATTAATGCTGAAATCACTTGATTAATATTTTAAAATGTTTCATGTTGTACCATCAACTTCTATGAATGTTAAAATAGCCTAAATTGGCAAATTTGACTTTCACATTTTAATTCTCAATTTGCGTGCAACTGAAACAAACTGAATCAGAGTTTTAACACTGTGAATCATCAACACAGAATCAGAGCTTCTAGTTAATGTCAGTATCAGTCGCAAATTTCCTTTGGAGAAGGTTTATTAAGTGAAAACCAAGACACATAATAAATCCTAATAAATACTAACCTAATTCTGTGAACAAGGAAATACTTGTGTCTTGCACTATGGTTTGGAATCTGTAACACTTCCCAGGTTACAGGAAGAACTAGCCTGGGATATTAAGTGTAATACTGTTTGGGCATTGGATTTCATCTGTGGGGTTTTTGGTTCTTTTGTTTTAGATATATTCTTGACAGTAGTTGTTTTGTAGTAGGAACCCAACTGAAGCCATTTGAGTTTGATGAACAAACCACACAAAGACTCAGGGCAGTAGTTATATGCTGTGGAATATCATATGTTGTAGAGCATGTGTGTTTATATATGAAGTGATTCTTCATCCTCTGTTGCTGCAGTTTGAGCAATTATTTAATTAGGTATTTTAATGGTGTCATGGTAGTCTCATTTTTATCATTACAACAAATATGGGCAGTTGTTAGTTGAAGTAATCTTCTTGTTTAAATGCAAAGGAAATGTGAAATATACCAGGTTAAATGAATGTTTCCACTTCAGGACAAGGATGGA
This sequence comes from Passer domesticus, assembly GCF_036417665.1. Taxonomy (NCBI): domain Eukaryota; kingdom Metazoa; phylum Chordata; class Aves; order Passeriformes; family Passeridae; genus Passer; species Passer domesticus. Next base: position 114,108,226 of record NC_087474.1, read on the forward strand.
GACAGGGCTGTCCATCATGCAGCCTTCGGTGACGAGGGCGCTGTGATTGAGGTTTTGCACCGAGGCAGCGCAGATTTGAATGCTCGCAACAAGCGCAGGCAGACTCCACTCCATATTGCTGTCAACAAAGGTCATCTGCAAGTTGTCAAGACTTTGCTGGACTTTGGCTGCCACCCCAGTCTCCAGGTAAAGTAAATTTTAATGTAGGGTCACTTTTCAGCTACTGAATTGTGTGATTTGCTGCATGTAGGTGATAGAAAAATTACGGTAAATGGGACTGAAAGGAGCAGGGATTGTAAAGTTGTCTGTCTCAACCTTTACCTGGCCATGTGATCAAGTGTAACAAAAATACTGTTAAGTCTGTTTGTTTTCTTGACAGCTAGATAGACACCTGGTTTATTCTGTAGTTGATGCCAATTGGTATTTTCACAGTCTGTAGTTGTTTCTAATTGTTGACTTTCCTATATTGAACCCACAACTCTGTGCTCCTTCTGCAAGCTACAGTTTAGCAGGCCAACAATACTGTAGAATGTTTTATTGAAAGAAGCCTTTTATTTTTTCCCCAAAATAGATTTATCATTGATAGAACTATTTAATCCAATTCACTTTCAGATATTCAGCTTTTTATCTAGAAAGCACTCGTGTAGGATCTCAAGTACCATAATTTCATAGGGAATGTCATCTGTAATGAAGGTGATGGAAGCAGTGGCGTAAGTGCAATGTCCTGTTTAGAAGGTAAAGTGGAAATATGCTATCAGATAAGCAGGTATCCACACTGCTGAATGCAGCTGTGTTCAGCAGTGTGGATACCTGCTTATCTGATAGCAGCTGTATTGGGAAAACCAAATGAGAATGGTATATGTCAAGAGACTGGCATCAGAAAAAGCTGTAGTGGCCTGGGCAAATCAAGATATGCAATAACAAGACATTGCCTCCTTGCTTTGCCATGTCAATGGTTTTTTGTAGGCTGTATATCCACATAAGAGAAATGGGCAAAAACTTTTTTGAAATTAATTAGCATAGTGATTGTTTATTTATCTCCTTCTACGGGAAGGTTCTCTCTTGATCTTGCTGAGGTTGAGCTGTTATATCCATCCAGATCCTGTTTAGTGTTTGTTGAACAGTAGGTATAATAAGGAGTCTGATATGCTGAGACCAGTGAAGGGTGATTTAAGTCACATAGGAACTGTGGGTAGCCAAAGTGGATTTGCCCGAGTTTAAGTTACAGAATTTTGTTTCAGTTGAAGTCAGTAGAATGGTGCAAGGATGCTCCATCTGGAAAATATAATTGGCCATTGAAAAAAATGAACTTTCAGATTCAGCATGTGTGCTGAGGAACTGTGATGTGCAAATATGAGTAAGTGATTAATTTTGTCAATGAAAGCACAGGGGAGTAAGAATGAGGCACGACTGGGATTTAACTGGCCAGCACCCTACTACTGTGGCCACTTCACTGTGTAAACAGAAACATACGTTAGTTTGTAAACAGGAAATATGATCATTTAGACCAAATAAAATCTACATCATTTAGTTCTGGCTAATTGATTCACACTGGTTCAAGTGCCATATTCTGGCACTTTTTGTTTGGCAGGTTTTGATTCTCACTGTAGAGATCTGTTTTCGTACTAGTACATTGCTGAAATGTTCAGTTCTGTGTTAGCTTGCAGTTGAGTCAGTGTTGGTGACAAGAGACTTCCTGACTTATATAGTGCAAGAATTTTACTGGAAGCATAAATCTGGAGATTTTGCCTATGTAGCTGCAAATAAGTTTAAATGGATATGTTTTCTCGCTGTTAGTCTAGGGCATTTCTCTTCAGTCAACCCATTTGAGTCCTTGAGTAAGTAATGTACAAAATGCTTCTAGGAGTAAAAAGTATTTTTTCCTTATTTGGGATACTTGAAAAATAAAATATTAAGCTAAAAGTATAAATTCTTTGCCTATTCAATTGTGCTGTCAAGTATTGTCATGCACCTTGTGTAATACAATCTTGTGTTAGCCATAACAAGTTAAAAGTTTAATATTGCTTTGTGGCATTGGCTTTTGCTTCATGGAAAATTATATGCTTCAGTTAAAACAACAGATATCCCTACTTTTAGTACCTGGACTACATTTTATTTTGTTTTCCCTATGCTTTAATTTCAGACTGTCATTTTGTCTTCTACAGGGTTAATTTCTGGCTAAACTTAGCATTTATTACTCAAAATTCCATGCCTCCTTCTGCCTGTCTGGTCTTCCCTCTGTCACATTAGTTTTTGTTGCTGTCCTGTTATTCATAAATTGTCATTTGGGCATGCAACTCCATCTGGATGAGGAGCATAGAGAAGTCTTTATCTACCACAGTGTCTTCAGTCCAGTGGGGTACAAAGCACAGTTCTGGCAGTAGTGCGTCAGTGCTATGGTGGAGCTCAGGGTGGGGATTCCCACTGGAGCAAGATGAGAAGCAGCTTGCTCTGAGCTCTGCAGTGTAGTAGCACTCAGGTCTTGAAGAGCTGTTCTGTGTTTCTGCAGTCAGTTTTCCTAGTGATACTTTAACATCTTTATAATGTGGATGCATGCACAAATTGATGTAAGCTGGTTTTGGTTTTAGGATTCTGAAGGAGACACTCCACTTCACGATGCAATAAGTAAAAAGCGTGATGATATCCTTGCTGTACTCCTAGAAGCTGGAGCAGATGTTACTATCACCAACAACAACGGGTTTAATGCTCTTCATCATGCTGCACTAAGAGGAAACCCTAGGTACAGATTTCTTTTTAAAGATTATTTTTTATTGTATGTAAAAGGAAAACAAGTACACATGAGGGTAGAACTATGGTATTCTTTCTGAAGATCCTTGAATCTGCATGTAGTTGTATTTCTTAAATGTTGATGTTGCTTAGCTATGCATCTTTCTGATGTTTGGAATACCTGTATCCAGATAACTCCAAATTCCTGAGAAATCTCCTGTCATGGCTATAAAATTTTGCCAATAAAAGGTTTGATAAGTAAATTAGCAAGATCTTTAAGATGGAATCTTGACATAGAATAAAAACAGTAAATACTGCTATATTTCCTGAGTATTGGAATTGATAAAGGAATTTGAGATTTTTAGAAATACTTATTTGTAGATAATTATTAAGTAAACCATACAGTTCTAAAGCACTCTTAGGATTATTGCATTAGATTATATTTGTATTTGAAACAGTTAATGATATTTTCAGAGAAGTATATCTAGAAGGAATTTTGTACTTCAGCTTTTATATAGCAGCACAACTGAAAAAAATTGTTTTAAGGTAGTATGTTTTATAACTGTACTTTACGTCTACATTCAATTTCCAGTTAAGGGGGCTTTTGAAAAATCCTGCATAGATAGAACTTTAAAGGAAAGTTGTGTTGGTGGTTCCTTATTACATTGTGGATAAATGGTATTTTTCAAGGCTGTCATGCCAACAAGACTTCAATAATACTTTATCCTCAGGTGGAGTATTTAGTATAGCTTACACATAAGAAGAAATGTCTGTGTTTCGTTGTTTAAAATTTGGCTTTTCAGTTGAGAGAAGTTGGAGAAATAAGGCTGTAAATTTGTATAAATTCCACTCATTATTATGTGGGATTAAAATCTAGGTTAATCTCTTAGAACATAGCTATCAAGATTGATGGTTAAAAAGTAAACATAATTAATTATCTATGTTTGTGGAATGGAATCACTTCATGAGGTAAAGGTAGTGGCTGGAAGTGTTGATAGGACGAATAAATGTTTACTATTTTCTACAGTACTCATAAAAGGTCTTTATGAGAACATGTCAAGGACCAAGTGAAGGGAGCTTATTTTTGGTATTCAGAAGACAATTCTTCCAAGTCTCGTTTGGTAACTTCTCCCTCTAAAGTGAATTCTTCCTACTTCTATAACAGCATTAGCCAGTATAGCCAGCAGCACTGTTTCCTGTCTCAGTAACCCTGGTAGGGTTTGTTTTTGGTTTTTTTTTTTTTTTTTTGCAATGCTTTTCCTTGGCTCTTGTGGTAGCTGGTTTGTGTGACCATAATCTCAAGATGCAGAGAAGAGGTGTATGGGTGGAAAAATGTTTTTCATAGGCACATGCTGGAGATTGTTCTGTGGGTAAATATTTTAGAAGCGACAGACGATTCATTTGATGGTGGGATCCAAGTTGTAGTTCAGCCTGGATCAGTTTGATGGTTGGTAGAATGTGAAGTATAGCACCAGAATCCTTCCTCCTTCACAAAAGTTTTTGTTGGAAATGTTGGAAAATGTTTCGGTTATTAGGGATTTGAATGCTGTGTGGGTTCCCTCCCTCCTTCACTTATATCTAAAACAGATATTTAATATTTTTTGGTTGCAGTTCCATCTGAGCACTGCTCAAGCATGCAGAAAAGTAATTTTGTCTCCCATCACAGAAGGAGTAGTTTCATCTTAAATATCTACATTATAGATACATATAGTAGTTTCATCTAAAATATCTACAATGCTCACAGCATTAGATATTTTACCCATGAGCCTGGGAAGAAATAATTGAAAATGAAACCAAAATAAATCTCTTTTGATTTCTCCCCCTAGCTAAAAATTGTCATAATAGTTTCATTCATCTAGGAGTTGAGTTTTCTATTCCTCAAGACTTCAGTGATCCTCCTGTGTTTCACTGCTGATTTTGTATTCTGCCACTTGCCTGTTTCTGAATGAAACCAAAGTTTTTATATTTGCCACTTTGTTTTTCTAATCTGATCTAGAACAACGTCTATTACTGATCTGTTAAATGCACTAAGCACAAGCTATTTAAAACGCTGTTAAAAATAACCCTCTCATCTTCAACTTGTTACGACTGTGGGTCACAGACAGTATGTAATAGGTTCTGCTTGAAACCTTACTTTAAGGCCTATCTTTCCTCATCGAAGCTTCCCTGCTCCACCAAAACTGGAGTTTTTGTGGCTTCAGGATGTGGTGCATAATATTAATACAATGCATTAAATTCTCCTTATATTCAAATATATAGATATATTATGTAATTTCTATATTTCATAAAAGTTAAACACTTATTCATATGTGTATATAAATATATATGCATTTGTGTGCATAGTTATAATTCTAAAATTAAAAATGTGCTATGTGTGTAAGAATTAACGAAGTTCACATACATTGTCCTTGTTGGGGATAATAAAATAAATGCATGTGTTAAGTGCATGAGTACCACAATAAATGGAGGTGGATTTCTGTAGTATTTTTTCTATTTGATGTCAAATAGGTATTTGGAAACAATTTTTTCTTTTTCAGAGCAAAACCTCTTGTTTCTTGAGTTCTGACCTTTATAAATAATAGGGAGATAAATGTCCCAAGAAAGAACCTACAAATTATGCTGAGAAGAACATTCCAAAGTTTTTAATTTTTCATATGAAAACAAATACGTTCCATTTTGAATGTTTGAATATTGGATAAATATTATAATAAAGATAGCAATTTATGTCAAATAGCTTAGATTTTCTCAGCACTTCATCTGCTGAGAAAGTATCTGACTCCACTGCCTTGGAGTCTTCCATGGCAGTTTGGCTGTGTTTTCCACAAGTCAAGGTACAGTGTGTTTCAGAGAGCATCCTATTCTTAGTAGAATATTTCTCCTTTTCATGTTTTGCTTCTCTTTGTACCTTGTGAATTGGTACAGAAAGAACTTTTGGTTTTGGTGCTGATGTAAAATGTTGAAATGTAGAATGAATGTTAGTTTATGCTGTAGGTATCTTTAAACTTGTGCATGGGAGATAATTTAAAATTTCTTTTTAGCTCTAAGTATGGGGAAGTTAAAGTTTTATTTAATACTTGGTTTCTTGTTCGTGATTTTTAACTGAGTCAGTCATATTAAAAGTGCATTTATTTTGGACTTTTTCAAAGTACTGTAAGCCTCAAAGCTTGGCAGACTTTGCCTCTTCACTGTTAATAAGATATTTTTTTCAGACAGAAAAAAGGAGAGTAAAATTTGAAAATACTGTACAGATTGGTTATTTTTGCCATGTTATCATCTCTTGCTTATGTTTGATCTATTCGCATACCTGTGACTTCAGATTTTGAGCTGAAGACATGACTGTGAAGTGTAGGCGTATTTTATATCCGTTGCCCCAGTTAGTTTTAGATTTGCATTGTATCTTGTGAAGAGAGCTTTATTCACTCTGCAGCTAGCATCTTAAATAGAGGCTGCTCTTGGAGCTGACCTGACTTCACACATGTGTATGATTAGTTCTTCGGAGCAATAAATTCTGCTGGACTTGAAATCAAAAAATTAAAGTCCTGGAGTAAGATACAGATTTTAGGTATTGCTCTCCTATAGCAATAAGTATGTCATCTTTATGTTCGTAAACTGGCAAGCAGGAGAATGTGGATTAAAATAGAATTGTAATTTTTCCCCATGGTTTTCTTATTATTTAGGAGATCTCAATTTTTTTTTAGATTTGCAGATGGTTTGAACGGGTTGGCAGTGAAATTTCTAACTGTAGCAATTTAATTGAGAGCTGGGGTTTCTCACTTCTACGTAGTGTTAATGAGTGTCTTCAGGAAGTGTCTGCAGGACTCATGGGCTCTGTTGTCATGGAGGTCTCAGAGAGACAAGTTCTGAGGAAATGAGAGTGGTACAATTATTTTCTAAACCAGTCAAAGTGGTTTTTTTGCTTTTGTATTTGCAGTTCTGACAGTAAATGTAGGTTAAGCTGAGTTGAAGCTGAGTGCAGAGAGTCTGTTTTTAAAACCTCTTATTAAAGTATTATGTTAGAAAATGCTTTGGAAGAATACTTTGTTCAAGTTGGTTTGGAGGAAGAGTATAATCTCCATGAGCAGACCTATTATTAGGTGGCAGATTAGCCTGTAGCTGTTGAGGTCAGTAACAAATTTATTATCTTTAAGTAGTAAATAATGTGCCTGACAGATACAAAATGGCAAATACGGTTCCTGCCCTGTGGAGTTTCCTTCCCTGTACAACAATAAAAAAGGGGAGAAGGGTGCCCAGAAAGTAAACCTGCCCTGCCACTACTGTTCATGATTGTTTCTTTTTGGTTTTAGGGTTTTTTTTGTCAGTTCTGCTAGAAAGGGCTCCAGACTTGAGGAAGAATACAAGAGACAATAAATCATTGGGAAGTGTTTATTTCACTGCTTACCTATCTTCTTTATAAATGTTAGAGATGATTTTTACTGCATATGGACAAAATGTTAAGTACCAGTAGCTATTTGTTTACAAATACAAACTTGAAATTTTGGAATACAGAATTTGCTACACTCCTGGTTACCTTCCATCTTCAGGCTGCCTAGAAGTTGAGCTGGACTGAAGAGAGGACTATATTATTGCTCTGAGCAGGTTTCGTGTCCAGTTTTAACAACATGAGAAATCCTGTAGTGATCAATGCATAGCTACAGCTGGTTGAAGGGGACCAAATCCATTGAAGAGGTGATTTGGTTCCATTTTACCAGCTTTAGCAAAGCATTGGAGTGCAGAAGCTTATAATTCAGTAACACATTTTAAAGCACATGAGCAGTGCACAAAGAACACGCGGCTTTCTTCTGTGTTACACAATTTTTCTTGTCAATGCAAAATTTTAACTCTTTCCTAATTTGGAGATGGCACAATTAGAAGATGTATACCAGAAAGGCCTGTACAGATTTGTTCTGTCCTTGAGTATTTCCTTGAGGATCTTTGGATGAGTTTCAAATCAAATCATAGTTACAGTTTAAACTTTTTCCTGTCTAGTGTAATCAAGTTTTAGAATGGGTTAGAAGCTGTAGTCTTAAAGTTTCTATCAGAAATAGATAGAGCTCCCTTACTTCTTTATGTTGAAATTTACTGGGGAAGAATGTTTCAGTTTCCTTGTCACCCTCTTTCCCCCCTTCCCCTCATGCATTTTCTGGCAGGTTCCCTTTTGCAGCTGCTTTTATGCTGTAGTTGGTTAGCACAAATATAAATGCCAAGTGCTTTCAATTCCATTGCTATATCTCTGGTTCCTATTAACTTTTTAGGAATGATTATATAATATAGCAGGATAAATTTAATTTTTTTACCTTGATAGCATATGTAAAAACATTTAATGCCAGAAAAACACAGCTTTTAAAGATTTATCTGGGGCTGCATCTAATTTCTTTTAAACTGAAGCCCTTAATACAAAATTGTGCAAGCTCACATAGCTTTTTTTTATGTCATACTGAATTCTTTCTGAGTTTTGACTGCAGTGAAAATCAGGGGACAACCTTAGTTCTAACCATTCTCTAGTAATTAATGTATCAAGGATAGTCGACGTGTTTGTTGCATAGTCTGATGATGGTGAGAAGATTTATGTAAATATATTCCCCAACATTATGTATCCTAATAGAAATGTGGCAGGTGTGTCACTTGGACTTAAGCATCAAGATGGCTATAAAATGAGTTTCTATTTTTACCAGTTATAGAGGAACTGTTTTACAGATACAGCTGCTCAAGTGCGCTTTTGGATGGCAATACAGTTTCATGTACTGGCCATATCGGGACAAAAAACGGCTGTGGAAAAAAAGCCGTGTAGCATTTGATAATGTCAGCATCTGTTATCCCTGTCAGTCACACAGTTGAAATGTTTGAGTTACAACTGTGTCAGCAGATGCCCAAAGTTCAACGTGTGCTCGGTTAAAATTGAACAGCTGATCTAAGTGATGGATGTGACATTTTAGAGTGACTGGGTATGTATTCTTAGAGATATGCTAACATGAACTAGCAGGAAGCAATGTCAACATATAATTTTAACTTTTGTATCACTCTGAACTGTCATTTTGTGTCAGAATAACATTGCAATGTTATACAAGGGAGAACACAATATGATAAATTGTTACCAAAAACCATTCGGATAAATTAAAACTGTTAAAAAAAATCTGTCCCATTTTATAGTGGAAGCTAAATCAATTGACGCTGAGCACAGGAACTCATCAGGAAAAGAAGAAAATGCTTAGCAATTAACCCCTCAGTGAAACTGCTAGTTATACCAAATTGCTTCTGTGAGCATGATTGAGTTTAGTAGCCTTGCTTTATTCAGAAAAGCTACTGCAATTTGATTTGTTTCCCACTATAAACCAGGCTTTAATTTAGATGTTAAGATACTGTAGTCTTTGTGTCAAAATATCTGCTCATAAGAGAGCTTTTAAAAAAATACTGAAACTTTGCTTTCTTAAGTAGATAAGGTAATATTTCTGCTTGTATATATATTAATACTTAGCTTCAATGTTAAAAAGTATCAGGCTGTGTATATTATTAGCTGTTGGAGAATTATGTGAGTATTTAAAAATGTCTTCCATCTAAAAATTGTATATTACCTTTGTTTATTTTTCTTGTTTTGGTTGTAGTTTTTTTCCTCACAGACATTTTAGTAAGCAAAGGGCTACAGTTAGAATCTTTAATCTAGGCCAAATGTGCCTACTTATCATGGACATATCCTATTTAATAACTGCTTTTAGAAGGCTGCTGTCATGAATAGAAATGGCTGGATTGATGAGTGGGGAGTTCTTTCCTCACATTTCTCCCTAGTTCCTGGATTTGATGTTGAATATCTTTACTTAGGGATGGTATGCATCAGTGTATTGTAACTAATGCCACTTTTAGAACTTGAAATATTGAGGGACTATTTCTCATGTAGCTCTTAAAAATTTTTTATGGCAAATTTTCTTAAATTTGGATTTAAAATAAATTCAGCTAATTTGAAAATAGTATTTAAGATAACTTACCTTTTAGGCTGTAGTTGTTATTTTTGTTTTCATTTAGGAATCTGTCAATAGCTTTAATCCGCTGACTAGCAGCTCTGGCCTAGAAATCTCTGTATTGTCACTTTCTGTGCATAAACCTGACACTGCACTTTGTATCAAAGAGCTCAGTGAGCATAATAAGTGCTGATTAGGAGAAAATTCTAACTTAAGTCTTATTAAATTGCAGAAGTTATACTCAATTATTTTGGCTGTCATTTTTTTGTAGCTCACACTGTAATTTCTTAGCTGTTAATACTTGTCTCAGTTGCAACCTGTGGATTAAATGTTCTATGGTAGATGCAAATTTAAGTACTACCATCTGAAGTACACAGAACAGGCTGTGATTACTAGAACAGTGGCTTGTTTTTATGAGATGCATTTTGATAACTAGGCTTTTAAGTTTAGTTTAAGATCTATGAAGTGAGGAGTACGGGTAATGATGAATTTTGCAGCTATGCTGCAGTCTTAATTGGTGCATTTCAAGGTTTCATTTCCAGCCTTGCTTTAATTTCTGTTTGCAACTAATATTCTGCTTATCAGCTGTTAACAATTCTTCCTACCCACTTCTATAGTCACTTAATGTAATGTTTTGTGATTTGTTACTAACAAGTATGAGTTATTTTGGCAATACCAGCTGACCCTTAGCAAGCCAATTTGTCACATGAATGTCATTCAAACAAGAGGGAAACCTGTTTCTTCCAGCAGCTGTTTAGTTTCCTCTTACTGGTCGTTCCTTGCCTGCCAAAAATACATACTTCTTTACATTCCATAGCATTGTATGTTCATATGGGTACATAAAGAAGTATGTGCTCTGAGCAGGTACACACAGAGTTGCTTGACTGCCTGTCAGATGAACCTAAAAAGTATTTTGCTGCTTTTTCTTGCTTTCATTAGGTGAAACTGGCTGACAGTTCTTTGGAAGGACAACAGTTCTGATAAACTGATGATAGAAAATAAACTTACTATGCTAACTGAACTTTGCAATGCAATTTACCTGCACAGTGTCTTAAAGCTGGGCATAGTTCATTGTTTTGGGATGGCACTGATGTTAGAAGTGCTTTTCCATATTTTTGCAGCCTCTTGCTCTTCTAAGTGACCGTGTTTAAGTAGAGAGTTGAATCACTGGTAGGTTTGCAATGTCTTTTCTTAAAATTCATAGTTGTAGTCCACTGTAAAAACTTCAGCTTCCTCCCAGGTCTTCTAGCAGATTTTCATGCTGGGGTACAGTTTGCATCTAGTGTCCTAAAGGGAAGCATAGACTGAAATAAAATAGCAGCTATAAACTTATTTTCTTACCCCAAATCCCTCTTCTATGCTTTTTTGTATCCCAGCCATTATTCTGCAAACTCTTTGCAGATTTATATATATTTATTCTGTATTTTGGAGTAATTTAAAAAAACAAAACAAAAAATAAAGCAAAGCAAACCAAAAAAACCCACAAAAACCCCAACCCAAACACAGACTCATGTCACCAGTGATCCTGCTTATCCTAAAGATGATGACATTGAATTAAGAAAACAACCTCTAACTGCTGTGACAGGATTTGGATTATTAGGCCGAAGGTCACATGTGAAAGCTAATACCTATTCAACACTTCTGCAAGCAGCTTTTCTTGTTTTTTTTTTTTTAAACTGGCACTCACCTGCTTCAGCCAAAGTCTTGTCCACCCTTGAAATATTTATGAGAGCTAAAATAATTAACTAAAAAAATTAATCCAAACCAAACAAAAAACCCTCATAGAAACAAAGCCCAAGTTTAACCCTGTTTCGTAAGATTTTGTGCAACTTGGTTTGGAATGGTGGTTAAATATTTGATGTGCAGTACAGCTTTGACTTCTGAGGGACTGTCAGATATAGCTCATGGTTGCTTAATATGTATTTCAGGAGTTGGTTTGGGTTACAGTAAAGACTAAGCTTTGTCTCTATAGCATTAAAAGGTTAATTTGAAATAAGCTGAATAATTAGTAACTGTAATAGTTGTAAGGAAAGCTGAGAGCAGAGGAAGTAAGAATTTCTGCAGCTCATGACAAAAACCTAGTGCAGCTGATAGAGAGCAAATCAGAGTGTAGCAGTAGCTAGCACAGTAGTACAAGGAGAATCAGCAATGCAGCATTAGAATCACAGCAGTCACATTCTAGTTTTTAAGTAGGCTGTTTTCATGTACGTCTGATATAAAGCACCTTGAAAATGTTGCCGAGACCTATTTGAGAACTCAGCATTACACTACCACACTGTTTATTAGGTTTTCTTTTTCAAGGTTGTGCATAGGAAGATAAGAATATATTTCACTGAAATGAGCAACCAGTTAATGGCATTGCAATTTATTAGTTTATCTTCTTTGAAAAGAATTCTCTCTGCTAAGCAAGTTGGGATTTGGTTTTTTTGGTTTTTTCTTTTTTTTTTTTTTTTTTTTGCTATGAAATTTGGACTAACAGTTGTTTTCTTTCAACCTGCTCTTTACACTACAAATGCTTGGTACTTTAGCACACTCAAAATTAAGCTGTTCCCAGAGTAGAGGGATTAATACAACAATTAAAAAAACAGTCTAGTAAATAAGATATACATGCAGAAAGTCATAGGCATCCTTTAAACGTGCAGAATAATGCAGGTCTCCTGATGTTCTGTTACCTGTAAGCTTAGTATCATGCAGCATTTGCAGTTGGAAGAGAGGTAATGACCTAGAGACACATCAGCAGCAGCCATCTCATCCTGAGTGCTCTCACTCTATTCGCTGAATCAGCTCTTCGTTACATGGGAGGGGGAGGCAAGGGGGGGCGAATGTCGGTGCATACAGTACCTCACCACCTTAAATAGATAAAACTTAAAAGAAAAAAAAAGGCATGAAGATGGGTGCCTAATTGGCACCTTCTTCCTTTCTTTTGAATGCTAAAATATGGATGATGTTGTATAGAAATTATACCTTATGTCTGCTGGACTGAGAGTTAAGACTCCAAGGATAGATGCTAGGAAGCCAAGGGAAGGTGAGCTTAGCCCACTGTCAGATGAAGATAATCACAGGCAAAAAGAAAAATAAAAACCCAACAAAAGACCAAAACCAAGCCCCCAAAAGTTGGAGTTGCTTCCAAAAAAAAAATTAGAAAAAGGCACCAAAAAAATAGCGATCGTCTCCCCCCTCCCCCGGCAAATATTGGTTTCTTCTAGTTCCTTAGATATTGCACTGCATCTTTTCTTGCTTGAGGTTATGTTTCCAGGCTTAACTGTAGGCAGGTCTGTGTTGAAGCTACTTTCCATCTTCAGAGGTCAAGTCTGCTCGCGAGGTCAGGGCTCCCGCACACACACTACAGAAGTCACCAACCGTATTTCCCACTTAGAGGGCACGAGCAAAACTGTTACGGCTTTATAGGCAGCTAAGCATTTGAAACATGCACTCCCAGGCAAACAGGCTCTCTTGTGCCTCTCTCTTCCCTGACCATATTTAGTCAACCATTGCAAAAAATAGTCTCTCAGCTGTCGATTGTCGATCCGGCAGCGAAGGGAGCCTCTATCCGCCTCTCTGCCTATTGATTGTGCAGCCTGCACTTCCACCGCCGCTTAGCCATTTGTCCCCAGGTTTTTTTAGCACTGCCAAATAAAGCTCTCTCTCATGTTTCCAGTTAGATTTCCCAGGTTTTCACTGAGCTTGCGCTGCTACTAGTAAACCCTGATGAGGTTGTCACTATACTTAGAAACGTTTGGGGCGGGGGGGGGGAGGAGTGGGAGAGGGGAAAAAAAAAAAGGCAGCCCTGCTAGTAACAAGGCAGGGACTTCACGCAGATATAGAACAATAAATATCCTGCGCTGCCATGGCAGGTTGTGTAACCTGGTTTCTTGATCACTGAAAAATGCCGTGACTAACATATCAATTAACCCAAGGTCTGAGCAGCCTTGATCTAAGTTTTCAATTGCAAATCATACAGTTATTTTATAAATAAGAAGTCAGTGCCCATTTGTAGCCCCACATTTCCCTATTCAGATCAAGTTAGAAATTATTTGAAAGAACTTTAATTAGTAAATTCATATCATTCCATACCATTATGTTTACTAATGCTGCAGTATTTTGTTTCTAATGCTTATGCATAGAATTGCATCTAAAGAAAATAAATGCATGTGTTCTTTAAAAAAAGTGAATTGTTTAAAAGAAAAGAAAAAAGAAATCAAGGGAACAGCTCATTGCATTAATCTTTCATGTTTACAAAATTGGCTCATAGCAAGACTAATAACTGCACATTCAAAAATATGAAGAGGGATTTTCATATTCATGGGGAATATAGGCAATGTTTTCTTGAAAAAAGAATAGCTGAAATTTAGCATTCAAATACAACAAACCCAAATACTTCAAGATTTTCTCTGTATTTTGCAGACAAAATCTTTGCTTGGGAGCAGGAAGGATGAAAAAGGTAAAAATATCTCAATCTAAAATCAAACAAACTTAATAAGTCAAAATACCATTTAATTCATATTGATGTAATTAGTAGTTACGAAGTTCAGTATGGTAGGGTAGAGAGTGAGTTGAAAAGTCCTGAGCAGACTTAATCTTAGGTTTATACTTCCCTTGGTGCTTCTTTTTGTGTTGGTTTTATCCTGTGCTTGGTAACTGCTTACCCTGTAACTTCTGTTGCTTTCTGGCTGAAGTAATATTTTTTTCTTTTCTCGTTGTTTTCATAATTATTCACTGAAGACGAAGTGTTGTGCAATACATTCTTGTGAATTCCATGTAAATGTATATACCTCATTGTTTCTTTGATTACAATTTGTGTATTGAAATTGATTTTTTGAAAGCAAGAGATGCTTGAAAATCTGAGAAGCAAAAAAAAGGAAACAACCTGCTACTTAAACTTTTGCAAACTAGACCATTGGTCAGATACGAATTTTGTCTGAAACTCTAAATTCAAAGTACAGTGTGCTCAATAGTACCAGTCTAAGGTAATAATCTCTTCCTGTTGCTTGTTCCTGAAAGATAGATACTTCCTTCTTCATTCTTCCAGTGGTTCTCTCTGTACTGCACAGTGAGTATGCTGTGAATCAGATCAGGGAGCTGATTTGGCTTGAAGTTGTGTGCTGACGTGCACTTACGATCTTATGGTTGCCAAAAATAGCGCTGTCCTGCTCCTGTGTTACTTCTTGCACTATGTTGGTACAAATGTTTCTTTGGCTTCACAGTGGGCAGGCTTGGAGTACTATTCCATATGAGAAATAATCCAGCAGAAGGGGATGACCTTTCAAATGCTGTGTCGGGACCACTTTGTGGGAGCTTTTTTTGAGCAGAGGTGGTAGTCAACAGGACAAGAAAGGGATTTAGTAAAATGTGGCTTTTCTTCTGTAAGGTTGTAAAATGCATTTCGGACTACACAGTCTTGAAAGAAAACTTTGCTATGGGAGGTGTCTTTAAATCTGAGCTGTTCCTTCAGCTGTTTGAGGCTCTAACAGGAGGCAGGTGAATGGGTTTAGCTGAGCCAGGGTTAGGAGTCTGGAGAGGAGGAGGTGGAGGTGGTGTGTGTGTATGTGGAGCATACTTCAAGCCAGGACTGCTGTAAAATACATTATGAAACCATGTCACCCTGAGACAGTGGAAACCTGAGCTGAGGGAGGAGAATAGCATGAAAGTAGAAAAACCTGTAGTAGAAAGTGCAGTGAATCATTACAACCTCTGGTGATAGGATTGCTGATAAGTTTATGCTGATCTAAGACTTTGCTTCTGGAAAGGGCGGTCTGCCCTCCCTGCAGCTCTGGCTTTGTCATTCCCTTACTCCTATTGCTTCTAGGGATCATGAAGTTGCGGGGTAGGTTGGATTATCTCATTGATCTGTCTGAAAGCAAACTTGCCAAATCAGGAGTCTGGCAGGTTGTTTCACTTGCTAGAAAATGATGTGTCTGTACAGCCAACATAATGCAGGAGCTGAAGTGCAGGGAAAAAAGTGGGATTGTCTTTCAGTAGCAATTTCAGTTAAATGTGCTTATGCAGATTGTGAAGTCGCCTTTCTAATTTTTTCTGCCGAAGTATTTGTTTCTGTAAAACCTTAACAAACAAACCCTGAAAGGCCAAACAAACAAACCCACCCCACCACTGTCCCACAAACCCTCAACCTTCTTCATTTACCTCATTCTGGAGTCAAATTGCAGTTGGTGGCAGAGAATCTTAATCTTCTCTAGTTTTTGTTCATGTTTTTTTAAACCAGGGTGCAAGGATGCTTTTGCAGTTAAGACTGCTAAATCTGGAATTGTTTTTATACAATGAGGTGTTGGCTTCATCTTGTTTACAAGTACTTTTATCTTGTAGATTTTCCAAATAGACCTGTTATTGTATGTTGCATTCTCAGATAGTACTGATGAGCATCTGTAAAAATTCTGTGAGGAAAGTACTACATAAAACCCAACATTTTTTATGTAGGTCGGTAATTAATAACACACCATATGCTGACTTCTCATCATAAGAGTAATATTTTTTGTATGTCTAATGTTGGTAACTGGTGATGAAACAAGTGCTCTGTGTGGCTAAAAGTAAATTAGTGTATTGTTCAGATCTGTGACATATCTTATGTTGCAAATACACAATTCATGCTGCTGAATTTCCATGGCAAGTGTTGGAATGAGGTGATCTGTAAGGTCTTTTCTAACCCAAATGATTCTGTGGTCCTATATATGTTAAGCTGTGGTTCCAGACTCTCTAAAAACCTGGATTAAAAAGAAAAAAAAAAGAAAGTATTACTCATGTGGCAAGATAAAATAAAGATGCATGCAACAGCAGCATTTGCTGTTACTCTTCTACATCTCAAATTAAATGTAACACCACATTAGTGGATGTTCCTTTGACCAAATCACTTGTCACTATTGGAGTGTGGGCTGTCATTTTATGGAGATGAATTACACTGGGCAGTGAAAGTCAGTGTGCCCCCAACAGCTGCACCTGGGAAAGCAGCAGATACCTCCATCTCAGCCCCCATGCACACATCAGCTTTCTCAGTCCTTTTTGACTGAGCACGTGTTTAGCTCCTAAAAAAGAAGCAATATTTTACTTATCCCTATTAAAGCTTTACAGATAACTCCTTCAACAGTGCTCACTGGAGTTTTTATCTTGTTGTTCCATTAGAAATTTTCAGAAGCTGCAAATGGGCATCCAGGTAAAAAAGGCCCAGAATCTTGTCATGAGCTTCCCACTAAGCTGACAATACTGCAGACCAGCAAATACCAAAGCTTGCCTGTTAAATTTTTTTTTTATTGGTGATGCTTTAGTAATAATCTACAAATAGAATAGTGATGGCATAAGTTCAGTGTTTCAATTAAGAGTTTTAAGCATTTCATCAGTAATCTTTGCAGCTCCTCAGACAGCCATGTAATCTTACAGTTGAATACACTGAAGATGATAGTTTGAAAACTTTTCTTTAGGTGTTTTTGCTGATTTCTTGATTGTTGCAGTACAACTACAGTGAAAGCAGTCTGTGGTTATTTAATGTATACAAGATAAAAGCAAGTTTTTACAACTATGTTGTGGTCTTCAAAACAGAGCAATACAACCCAGCTTCTTCTGTAATACTTCATGGGGAAGTGTGAATCATGAATTACTGTGTAATTGGCAACATTAATTCTCTAATGTGACTTTTTATGATGTATGCCTGTTCCAGTGAGTGCTGCTCTGAATGGTAGCCACTTAGCTGTCAAAATTTTGGCAGTAGCTCTAGAAAATCCTGTAAAAATTGAAAGAAACTACCTCTCATCTAATGAGGAGGAGGAGGATGCAGCCACTGAGCTGAATTTACCATTGTAGCATATTAATATCTTGCAGAATTTTAAGGTGTCATTCCATGAAACAGTCCTTCTCGCCTGCTGTCCCATAATATAGCATGGTCTGAAAAAGAGATATAGTCTTTTTCTGAATAAGAAGAAACAGCTGGGTAGTGGTTCCTGGCCCTTCGATGATTTGCTGTCAACCGTAAGATAAAAATCTGTTCCATACAGATGCCATTTGATTGTTTTGGTGGTCCTTCTCTTTTTCCAGTAAGACCAATGCACCTTAAAAGCATTCAGAAATGTAACAGGCATCTTATTTCTCTGAAAGCAAGGTACCTCCAAATATTTTTGTCAAACTTCAGATAAAAATTTTTCTGGTGTAAGACAGCAAACTATAGATTTGAAAGAAAATCTGGTAAGGATAACACGCACACAAATATTAAGATGAGTGATTTTTCTTCATGGCTTACAAAATGCTGAGTCAGTTGGTATCTTATTTTTGTTTCAAAGATGAGATATATTAAAGAAATCTCGGTAGTATTTCTGAAGTACATTTACTATTGAGGAATCTGATCAAGTGTGTCAATGTACTGTAGATTTTGTTTATCTGTAGAATTGGCAAATTTTTTATTTCCTTACTGAAGAATGGGATATAAAATATCATTGAGTTGG
Organism: Passer domesticus; assembly: GCF_036417665.1. Taxonomy (NCBI): domain Eukaryota; kingdom Metazoa; phylum Chordata; class Aves; order Passeriformes; family Passeridae; genus Passer; species Passer domesticus. The sequence goes on from NC_087474.1 coordinate 114,126,344, forward strand.
TTAGGACAGTTTCTTGTTTCATTACTAGAGCTACTTTGGAGACGTGCTGACTGTAATTAGTATTGATACCCTTCCATAGTGTTCCTCAAATTGTAGTTGCGGTTTTAAGGAAAAAATTTTTGGTGGTTTTTTGTTTGTTTTGTTAGGTTATTGTTGCCCCCACCTTTTCCTGGTTGCTCACAGTCATATTGCTTCTGTCAGTCGTAGTCAATTTTCAGGAATTTTTTATTGTGTTTTTTAGACTGTCTACAGTAGATAAGAGCTTTATGGGGTCTTTAGGAGCACTGAGCCTGGCAGGTGAAGATAAAGAGCTTACATGACATGTTGCCCTGTGGAAGCCACTCTAGAAGGCTTGTTGTGCTGTTGGTACTGTGTGCTTTGTGTCAGCCCAGCATTCTGAAGAGCTGATGTGGTGGTGTGCCCAGATACCAAGCAAACCATAGTGCTCCAGATGTGCTCTCCTAAAGCAGCTAAACACAGTTCTGATGGTGCCAAGATTTGAAAATACAGCATCATTGCATTACAAAATGGACTATGTTTATCAGTGCAACTGATACTCGTTAATTTTGCCACATTTTGTAAAGCTTTGGTAACTTGAGTTTTACCAAATTATATCATTAATTTGGAAAAATCCTGCATAAATAAACCTCTCAACGAAGTAATGTTGTCATTGTTCATTTTTTTTCTGAAGGATTCTAGTCTTTTCTTCCTAGCACCTGCAAGAGCTGTAGAAGACGTTATGAATAGAAGCTGAGCAATGGCTCACAGTGAGCAATGTACAATCTGTTAAGTGTTGCTGTCTTTTATTGCTGTGTTATAAGTGATTTGGACTGTGAAGAAATGAGAAGCTATCTGCCAGGAAAACAAACAATTCTAAAAGGCTGAGAATGGTTCTGTCCACTCTGAGGAGGACAAACATCCAGAACAGCCTGGCTATGGATGCTCCACGTAGCAGTTGGTTTCCTATGGATTTGTATGACCTTGTTGCTTGAAAACGCAGTTGGTTAGTTGGGATTCCTTTAGACACTCTGATTCTGGGGGCAAAAAAAGTGTCACTTAATACACCATTATGGCAGCTGCAGCATAAGTGTGGAACCAGAGGTTTATGTTGTGCATCAGTAGCAGGAGAACATGGAGATGTTTATTAAGCAGAGTCTTTTATGGGAGCATCTGAGCAATGTGTGGGAAGGAGTGCACTTCCTTACTGGTACCTCACAGACTTCTCTGCTTTCAAGGAGGGCTTATTAGGGTGAGCTGTGCCCAGACACAGCTTTTTGTTTTTTTTGAAGGAAACTCATAGACTTGTTCTAAAAGAGAGCCTAGGAGTGAGCTTCAGCTCAGTGTGCATGTTCAAGGCAACAGATTATTGGAATGAATTGGAATTCATACCTTCATAATTCATACCTTATGAGGGTATTTTTAAGTAAAAGCTGAGAGGTTGAATTTATGAGGCTTTTTTTGAGGATTATTGTGATCCCACATTTTTGATACCAGAACTCTAATGAAGAACTATTTAATTCAGATACATTATCTACCTTGCATGGCACTGTGTGACTGAGTGGTTCCACTTGCATTAGCAAGGATTACTTGGATTTTAAAAGTTTGAATTTTGTGTAGAAACCCTGTTTCTCCTGTAGATATCATGTTCCTTCAACAGTAGGAAAACATCAGATGACAGAAGAGGTTTCTTGGCACAGGATTGTAGCAGTTTCTGGTTTTGTGTTTGTCTTTTAAGGAACTGTCATAAGGGAGCTGCATATGCTGTTTATAAAGATAAGACAATAAGGGGTTTCAGTTTGGTAACTTACGTATTCCAAAAGCTAAGTGAAGACGTTTTGTAAGCTTAAGAAAACTGTATTTCTCAGAGAATACAAGACTGAGCAATTTGTTTATCTAGCGTTATATTGTTAATACTCTTAACTGAAGGTTAACGTTGTACTTTATGGATTTTAGTCTGCTTTAATGCTTGTAGTAATCCAGTTGCTTTTCCTTCACCCTACCCCCTGACTACCAGACACTGCCATGATATGTTATACTCAACCATTATATGTTAAGAGACTATCCCACTAGTATTCACGTCACAGTTGCAGCATTTATTTTGTCTGTGCTTAAGAGATCTTCCTCCATTTTCTTTCTCAGAAACTGAGTTTTAACTGTTGCAGCCCATGGCATCAGTTTATAAAGTCATGATTTTAAAGAAATCTAATGTCATGGAACTTGGTCATTAAATACTTAAGTAAAGGACACTATGAAGATTTTGAGGGAGAAAATTCTTTTGTCTACATTTCAGAGTTTATTTGAATGTTTCTTTAATATCATTTTTACTGTTAGATAGCATTTTTCTAAAAAACAAACCTGATCCTCACACTGTTCCAGGCATGGTATGGTTTGTTTGTGTGCTTTAATGAGAAGGAAGTGAACATGAAATTATTCTGCTTTGGAACTGTTAGTATAGCTTTTCACCCACTCTCTCTGTTTGAAAAAAAGATAAAAATTATTTTAGCCACTACTATATAGTTCTGAGAATTTTGTTGTTCTCTTGTTGTCATTCAGCATACATTCTCTGCTTATTTTTTTCAGCGCAATGCGCGTGTTGTTGTCCAAGTTACCACGACCGTGGATTGTTGATGAGAAAAAAGATGATGGTTACACTGCCTTACATCTGGCAGCTCTTAATAATCATGTGGAAGTGGCTGAACTTTTGGTGCATCAGGTAGGACTCTTTTCTCAGAAGGATTTAAATGTCATGCTTTGGTTAACCATCTGATGTGAAAATAGTTGGCTGCTTTACGCCTGCAGTCGCAATGCAGAAGCAGTGGAGGAGGGAAGGACGTGTTGAGCTTTTAAAGGTCAAATTTGCCTTTGAGATTGTAACAATGGTCTAATGGTGCAGAGGGACTGAAAAATTGGATACCTAGTTTCATTCAACAGATCAACATCTGTACAGTGAATAATTGAAGTATTTAATCACTTTTGTTCTCAAATCCCCTAACTAGGAATTGTATTCGGGGTCATAGTCAGCGTCCTAATGGACTGCCTTGTCTGTAGATAAATTGCTGGGGTGATAATGCTCTAATGTTTTGAATATCTTGCAGGGCAATGCTAACCTGGATATCCAGAATGTTAACCAGCAAACTGCTCTTCATCTTGCTGTTGAACGACAGCATACACAAATTGTTAGGGTAAGTATCTGATTTGCAGTAAGCCATATGGTTAATGGCATTTGACTGAAGCTGATGGTGGCTGTTAAAATATGAATACTTCATGAACATTTAAAAAAAATATTTGACAACATATAGTCACTGCATGTTTGTTTGATTGGATTTTGTTTAATTCAGAAGCTTGCCAACTTGCACAGAAGGTCAGTCAGCAATATGAACGCCACTTGAGGCATGCTAAATTTTTGTACATGTACATTATGGTTTCCTCTGTGTGGTTGCCAATTCCAGCATCCCTTCTTGTTTAGTAAGGAAGAATGTGTTCGGCTGTTACTTGTCTGAATCTTGTGGTGCTGTAAGGGGATCTTCAAATAGCATTTCTGATGCCTCCTGCCATATGAGTAATTGTTCTTGCTCATGGCTTTTGCAAATTGTAGCACAAAACATCTTTTATGATCTAAACTACTTTTCTGTCTGAGTGTTTGACATTCCCTGCTCTTAGCTTGGGAGACCTATAAGCAGTGAACCCTATTGGTGAAAGGAATGCTATCCTGGTTTTTTGCTTGCATGGTTTCAAAAGTGAATGCTTCAACTTAACGAAGCTTTGTTGCTAGCACAGGAAGTGTGATGAGTCTGGCATAGCTTGCTGTTTCTGGCCTGTGTGCACTGTCATAGAGGACCTGTGTGACTGTTTGCCTTGCTGCTGTGGGCTTTTGAGGCTCAGAGAGAGCACTCGCTGCTCTCCGAGTGAATACATCAACCTGGCCTTGGCCTTTGATGTAATATTTTTTTCTTTTTAGAGTCACCTTGTATGAAAAACTGTCTCTTATTCAGGCCTACACAGAATTGTCCCCCCTATGCAGACCTGCATTCTGTTAAGCGTTATTTAGCCATAAGGTTTCTCCCTCTCTGAGGGCTGAAGGGTGTGATCCCGTTACAGTGAAACATGTGATATGGCCCTATATCTGGAACTGCTTGCTACCAGAAGAATGGTTTCCTAGAGTCAGTGCCACTTGCATCCTGCAAGCTATTTGGCAGCTGTGTTTGGTGAACTCTTGTGCCCTTCTGGAATTTACACAGCACCTGGGAATACAATATTAATGTAGCAGATGAGCAGGAAGGTAGGCATGTAGCAGAACTGGCATGTGTGTTTCACTGGCATGCTTATAGCTGAGAATGTTTAAGTGAATGACCCTGTAGAGTATCTGTTTTTTCAGAACTGGATTAACTTTAAGAAGTCCTAAAATAGCTCATGCAGCCATGCAAAGAACATGTTGGCTCCATATTTCAGAGCTAATTCCTATTGGATACCTTCCAGGGCTGGGTTTGTACCCTCAGGCATTTGTGGAATAGTGGTCAAAGGTAGCATGGTTCTTTTAAAAGTCCTACTGCCATGACAAAGGGCAGTGGTTTGCCTTTTTTTTAAATTATTTTTTTAAGCTTCTGCAAAGATACTGAAGTTCTGTGGTAGTCAAGGATTCCAGGAGAACCTCAAAGCAGTAAAGAGCTAGTGGCAGACACAAGATATGAATATGAGAAAATAAATTGGTCCAGAGTAAATCCATTTAGAGAGCATAAGAAGTTGAGACTAAACTGTGTCAACTATTAGCTGGTTTTCTTGGTTTCACTTGTGGAAGAGAAGGTTGGGGAAAATGATAAGCTGCAAATAATTGCAGGCAGATACTTCCTTGAAAGTTGGGCTTTGAATTCCTTTTAGCCTGTTCTGAAGTCTGAGGTTCTTTGGTTCTGAGAAACTGCAAATCCTTGCAAGCATGTGGGTTCCAAATAGGGAGATCCCTCGTTGTATATTCCTGTTTTTAGATTATGCCTTTTGTCTCTACTGCTAATCCCAATTTTGCAGAATAGCAGAACCTTAAAAACTGAAGTTAAAACCTCAGAAACCTCAGCTGCTGCCTACAGGTTTCTGAATGGCAACAGTGATGGGATTTAATTTTTATGGGCAGTTGGTATTTTTTTGTTAGCATGTGTTGCTTTGTTTTTTTTCAACGGTGTATTTAAGAAATTCTGGTGGGTTGAATTATAGAAGGGCTGTATGCAAAGGCCACAGGAACAGGAGGGCCTGTGCAGCCTTGTGCTTGTTTTGTGTCATGTGAACAGGAACGGGTGTCTAAAATTAGCCTTAGAGACAAGTCTTACAGTTCATTACTTTCCAAAGTGTTCTGAGAGTTTTTAATAGTGTCATTGGTTTTTATGTCTTCTCCTGAATTAGGGTAAACCAAAGTACATGCTTAACTACTTAGCTAATGTGAGGACACTGTAAATTAAGTTGTAAAGTTTAGTATGATGTGAAAGTGGTGATTTTTGAGGTCATTGAAACCTAATAGTAAAGAATATATACCTATCTCAAGTATTGTACATATTGCTGTAATAAATTACATTGTTTGTAGGCTGTCTTATAAGAATTAAAGTCTAAGGAAGTAGGAAGGATCCTCTAAAATTACATCTTTTGTAGCATTCAGAGCACAAGCAAGCATTAACCTTCTGCTGAAATAAGCTTGATATTTGAGACAGATAAATGCTTTGGTTGAGAGCTGAGCTCCAGGCAAGGAAAATAAATTTAAATTAATTCAACTGTGAATTGTAGTAAGATAGGAGTAGCCCTTTTGAACCTCCTAGAGAATCCTAAACCATAATTTTCTGAAATTAATTCGAAAAGGGAATTTTTTTTTTTAATGTGGGTTTTCTCTCTTTTCAGCTCTTAGTCCGTGCAGGTGCTAAATTGGATATTCAGGATAAAGATGGGGATACTCCCCTGCATGAAGCCCTGAGACACCACACCCTGTCACAGCTCCGCCAGCTCCAAGACATGCAAGATGTGGGCAAGGTAGATACTGCTTGGGAGCCATCAAAGAACACAGTAAATAAAACACATTTATTTATTCTTTTTTTTTCCCCCCTGTATATTTGTCTCTTTGTCTACTTCTGTACTGTTGGACTGTGTTTTGGCAGCGTAAGTTTATGTAGACATTCTGCATTAAACTGCAGTGTAGGCAGAAATCATATTGTTCTCTGTGGCTTTTCGTATGAAGTCATTACCTTTGTTTGAAGAAAGAGGATTATGTAGCTCAAAAATATTTCTACGATTTTATCTTCTGTAGTAACATGTATGGCTGCCAAAAAGTCAAAGAAGCTTTTTTGAAAAGAAACTTAAACAGTATTACAGTACAGAATAAGACTGAAATAGTTTTCTGTGATTCAGCATCTTGCATGTCTTTGTAACTTTAGTTGCTTGGCTGTTTTTCTAACTTTCTGAAAGTGTGTTCTGTTAGAACAAGGCAATGTTAATTTTGTATGTTTATTGATATGTAAATTTTTGCCAGAGTTCACTTCAGAAATTGTGCTGTAGTAAGGAAATAGTCAAAAAGCCTCCAGGTAATAAAAGTCAATGTTTTACTGAAAAAAAGAAACTCTGACACCCAAAAAGCTGTGTGAACCCCATATTTAGAGGTGAAGTTTATAGCTTACCTGAGACAAAGGAGAAATAAAATTATGGAGCAATTTTTTTTAGCTATTAAAGATGCACAACATAATAGTGTATCAGAGCTGCTGAACCATTAGTTAACAGTATAATTTTTTTTCTAATTTTAACTGAGGGTTAAAATTAGAAATTTTTTGTTGTTGTTTTTGCATTTCATTAAGAAAAAACAAGTACACCAACTTTTTATAAAGTCTTTGTTCAAAGCAATAATTCCACTGTACAATTATTTTTTTTCAAATTGGTTACGGTATCTCGCTGAAATACACTGGAATAAGCTTTGAAAGAGATTTAAAATGTGACAAGCATGTGTAACAGAATGCATGTATCCTTGTAAATGAGACAAGAAGAGCGGTTACAGCTCAGTTGTTTCTGTGATCTGAAATGGACTCTACGAGAGCTGTCTAGAATACTTTGTTTTCGTGGGTTTAACTGTGAAATGAATGGAAGGGAATTTTTTTTTCATCAGATTTGGCATTTTGTAAATTGGTTTCTCTGCCCAGTCTTATTAACCCTAACCCTCCACAATGAAACTGGAGTTCTGCATTTTGAGTTTTGGGGGTTTTAACAGAGGAAGCGGGTTTATTTTCCATCACCTTTTAAACTTCTCTTTGGGGATATTTTATATTTTAGAGACTAAAGTTGCATTTCTCGTTTCCTTTGACAAGTATCCTTGGTTTAAAACAAGTGTAATTTAAACAAAAATTCTATTGAAGCAATAAGATAAAGAGCAGGCAAAAGATATGAGAAACAAATTTCAAAATTCTCTCATCATTGTGTCTCTAATCACCTAAAAATGTTTTAAAATCTAAAAAAAATAATGATCAATCAATATTTCCTCTCCTTTATTAGCGTGATCAAACTACTGGCCATTTCTTTGCACTTTGTTTAGCTGCAGAGAGAATTTTTGCCTAACTAACAAATTTGGGAGGTTTAAGTGGAAAAGAATAAGTTCTGGCAGAGAAGAGATGAAAACAGGCTTGTTTTTATTTTATGTGAAATGTAAAAGATGGAGTAAATATACCTGAAAATGCTTTAAGATAATCAGCAAATCAAATTATCTTAAAAATGTTTTGTGAAAAACAGAAAATGAGAACAAAAAAAAGCCTGTACATATCTACCTTTATTTAAATGATGGTAAGGTAAAAACACTGTAAGCTAGATTTTACCATTAAGCGGTTTTAAATATTAAGCTGTCTTTTGTCCAAAAATGAGTATCAACAGAGACAGAATTGAAGCTGTGAAAATATGTGCAGGCATCTGGACCTTTAAAGCTATCCAAGGACACATTGGGAATTTGTCTTGTGTGGAATTGCAAATACAGATGATGGATAATAGATACTATGTAGGATTAAAAGTTTTGCCTGGGAATCAGTAAGTTTTTCTTTTTTTAAATGTGATTACTTAAATTGAGGGTTTGTTTTGAGAGATTTTTTTATTCTTCTTCATTAATTTCTTTAAAGGTTGCAAAATGTGTCAGATTTCATTAGGCAATGTGATAGCAACACATCTCTGTAAATATTTTGTTTTTAGAGCTCATTTTTGCTTGGCTAAATTTTAATTAGTTTTGGACTGCTGTCTTGGAGATTCCAACCTACTGAGGCCTGTAGGGTGCCTCTTTGTAGTACATACATACATAGTAGAAATAATTATTTCTATTTTTGTTTCAGTTGAGTAAACTGAAAAGAAAAATCTTGCTCGCAGGATTTTAGGGTTTTTTCATACTTGATCAAATTGGTTGGACAGCAACTCATTGAAATTGTATGATGTGTTACTTTTTACTTTGACCACTGTTTAAAATACAAAACAATACTTTTTACTGATTATCATTCACTTAGTTCATAAGTGGAACTAAATTGAATGAATTCTTTAACATTGATTTTTTAGTAATTCCTTCTGAATGCCAACATTATGCCTGTTGGAACAGGCTCCCCAGGGAAGTGGTCACAGCACCAAGCCTGCCAGAGTTCAAGAAGCTTTTTTACAATGATCTCAGGCACCTGGTGCTAATCTTGGGGCTGACCTGTGCAGGGCCAGGAGCCGAACTTGATGATCCTTGTGAATTCCTTCCAACTCAGGATATATTATGTTCTACATAAAACAATTTTTGTCAGGTTTCTCCAGTTGATTTTTTAATACACTGTTTAAAATGCATGTAGTGAGCAATCTTGACAGTACACAAAGCCCTACTTATTTTAGGTACTATTCTGAAAAACACCTCTGTGCTCAAGTCCTATGAGCAGCGAGCCCAATTTCTTTAATTTTTAAGTTTTCCATCCAGCATATTGTGGTAATTGTGCAGCTTGGAAGAGGAGAAATTTTCTGAAGTATAGTTTCCACCACCACAAAAAAGTCATTTGAATTGCTTTATTACACTGTTCTGGCCTAGAGCACTTTTTATCCTAAATAACTGTATTATTCCCAGGTTAATTTTGTCATTTATTTTAATATACAAGTGTCTTTAAGGTGTCTTTCTGACCCTTAAAATGCTTTTAAGTGATATTACTGCCTAAATCCTAACTTGAAAGAAAAAAACGAATGGAAAGTGTTTACTGCTTCAAAGTTACAATTACTTAGATGATATTTATACATTTTTTGTGGATTGCACTGGGACTTTTCCCTCACTGGTGAATTGGCTGGGACTGGAGCACATCTCTACTTTGTTTCAGCCAGTGCTTTAATTGAAGTGCAGAAAAATGGTCTCAGTTGATAAGTGAAAATTTTCTGTTATCTGAACACCACAAAATAATTTGTTTCCCTAACTAACTGATTTTCCTGGTATAAAGTCTTTGGAGCTGTACTGTTCTTACCTAAAATCATGAGGAAGAATGCAGGAGGAGTATCTGAATTCATGAAGTGACCTTCAAGAGTCTTGCTGCCTCAGTGATACATATTGATATAAGAACTTCTAATTTAAAAAAACCCAAAACATATAGACTGAGGTTTAAAAAAATGCTTCCCTAAGTGGCTGGGTTTCCTTGAGTTGGAGCTGCCCTAGCTTTGCCAAAGCTCTTCCTTTGAATACAGTGTAGTGTAGTTTGCTGAGGGATTCTTAGTGATGCAGCAGTTCTGTAGTCTGTATTATACTTAATGCATTATTTCATCTGATCAAGCTTTAATGCAAAAAGATGTTGGGAGCCCAGAATGCTCTGGGGAATCCACTCCTTGCTGGGCTGTGGCAATGAGCCTTCTTAGTGTTTCTAGCTGACCCTGTGGAGCTGTAACACAAGGATACAGTAACCACTGTAAAAGGGCAGAGTAGCATTATGTGCTTAGATAGGGACAGTGTGCAGGTTTTAATCCATCCAGGCTGAGAGAGACTGAAATTCAGTTACTTTCTTGGGCAGGTACTTTGCTTGCTGGACTAAAAGTAGCTGTGCATTCATTTCTCTGCTCAGCTGTGATTTCAGTCCAAGTGCAGTGATAACATTTTATCTGAATTGACAATTTGAGTATATACTGAAGTGTTCTCTGGATATACCCACTGGAATTTTGCCCTTTACAGTGCTTACATAGAAGGACAGCCACTTCACACGTGAGTATAGGTGTACAGGAGATTAAGTGCTTCAGTAGAACTATTCCTTGCTGAATTTTAGTTCCTTAAAGGAAAGCTGAGTATAGCTGACTCAGAATGAAGCAATTGTTTTGATTTTAGTTCTAGAGACGCTTCCTTTGGCTTACACATTTATGTGTGTGTGTGCATGTCAAGTAGCTTTCCTTTAGCCAGACTAGTCTTAACTGTTTAGAGAGTCTTTCTTGCTTACATATTTGTTTTCTTTCAGTTAATAATGGGACTTGGCACTCAAGGAGCAGAGAAGAAGAGTGCTGCATCTATTGCCTGCTTCCTGGCAGCCAACGGGGCTGACCTCGGCATTCGTAACAAGAAGGGTCAGTCCCCTCTCGATCTCTGCCCTGATCCAAGTCTCTGCAAAGCACTGGCTAAATGTCACAAGGAAAAAGTCAGGTTTGTATATTCATAAAATACACAGTTTCCAAAGGTCTGCTTTCCACAGATTAACTGATATTTTTTTTTTAATGTTGAGCCTTTAATTAGCAATAGCTAATTAAAACATACAGATCTGGGGATTTGGTGTGCTTTTTGAATGGTTTTTTTTTTTTTACTTTTAATTCTTTAGGATTTTGTGGCACATTGAATTCTATTCACAAATACATTAATTGAAACTTACCCAAGTGTTAGAGGATTTTCATGCATATTAATATGGGAGAGAGGAGAATGGGAAGGTAACAATCTTCAGGAGGGGATTGGTAGAACTTCATAAGGCAGTCGGGGGAAAATCCCTGGAAGAATAACTAAGCATTGCAAACAGGTTGGCCTGGGAAGTTGTGAAATCTGTCCATACAACTTTTAATAACTGAAATGGGCAAAGCCTGGTATAAACTGATACGAATTCACTGTTTGGGAATATCATCTTTGGGAAGGTCACCTGCATGCCTGTTAATCTGAAAAACTGTATGATTCTGTGCAAAGAAAATGTGGAGGTAGGTCTGATGTCTTTAGGAATTACAGTTTCAGTGAAATACCACATTATCAGGTCCACACGGTATCAGAGGATTCACCTTGTCCTAGTTACATTCCACCCATTGCCGCAAATAATTCTCATCTTTAATTCCTGTATGGAATTAAAAACGTATGGATTCAAAACTGTGCTCTCAAAATGTGACAGAGAGAGGCTGTTTTTATTGATGCTGTCCTGGTAAAGCGCTGGTTTCCTTTCCCAGCCTGTGTGTCCGTGCGTCCCGGCCCCAGCCGCGGCGGGAGCGGCGCCGCGCGCCCTCTGCGGGCCAGCGCAGCGCCGGGCTCGGGACGGGCAGGGCCGCGGGCTGCGACTGCCCTTCACAGGGCACCGCTCTGGTAGTGGAGCAAGCTCTTAGGGCGAGAGGGAGGGACTTTTTGCACGTCCTGTTTCTGTACAATGCCTTGTCTGACTGTGTAACCTTGCGCTGCAGTGCCGACTGTACTTCTTGGAGAAGGCAGTTCAGATCGCTCTGTGATCATACACTGATGCTTGAGTGCGTAGGAGTATATAAGCAGCCAGTTGATGTGCGTTTTAAATTGAGTGGGGTTTTTTTAATTATTAAAAGTTTGACTGCAAGGTTTCTTTGTAGTGGCCAGGTTGGTTCCCGAAGTCCATCTATGATCAACAATGATTCTGAAACCTTAGAAGAATGTATGGTGTGCTCAGACATGAAGAGAGACACTCTGTTTGGCCCGTGTGGCCACATTGCCACCTGTTCTTTGTGTTCACCACGGGTGAAAAAATGCCTCATCTGTAAAGAACAAGTTCAGTCTAGGACAAAGGTAAAAACCTCTGAAATTTATTGGTTTTCTTTCTTTTATAATGGAAAAGTAAAAAAAAAAAAAAAAGGGAAAAAGAGGTCAAGGAGATATACATCTTTTATGTGGTATTATGCTTTACACATGTCTCACTGGATAGAATTAATTTTGCATCATAATGATATCTTGCTCTTTTCTGTTTGCCTGTCATGCCTACCTTTCCCTGCCTTGCAATGTCTTTATTATTCAGGCCCTCAGAGTTCCTAATACAGTCACCTGAGGATGCTTTATTGAAATAGACTATTTCCCCCCCTGCCATGGTATCTTTTCCTCATGTTAAAATAAATTGCTGGTTTTTTCTGAAGTATAATTTCCCTCAGTAATATTGAGCTCTTCTATTCCTTAGGGCTGCTTGAAAGATGATTTGCCTGTAAACTGAGTTAATATGTGCTTGTTTCTCTAGTTAATAATTACTTTCAGCTTTCACCTTCTTTTTCTTTGGAAACATGAGTTTCATTATACTGTCTTTTTCCTTCAGAAAAGCAACTAGTCATGCCCTATTTTAGACATCAAGATTTCTCAAATGGTTACCCACAAGTAGTTTTGAGTGTATGGGTACCTCCCCATTGGTTTTCTGTTTAAGTATTCTTTTATTCCTTGTAATCACCAAGTCTTGTCCTGGTTTTTTTTAGCTGTTAAAAAAAGAAATAATGTTCTGCACTTGGATTTATGTTTGGTTTTGGATTGGTTTAGGGTTTTTTTTTGTTTGGTTTCTTTTTGGAAACCCAACTGTTCGTTTTTTGGGGGATTTTTTTTACTTTATCCAAACAGATTTGATTAGTCTGCTTCTGTAGTATGTTGTTTTTTCCTCCATCTTTGAGTAAGCATAATAATTGTAAATATAAAGTTGCACTGTTTTTACTACTCACTCTTTTATTCTTCTTATACTATTTGCTGTTCTGCATTGTGTATGTTCAAAAGCCAAATGTTAACATAGAGGGAGCTCCTTTTCTCTAGACCTCCTTATAGTCAGTGAAAGGGTTCTGCCACTGAGTGATTTGGAGCAGCAAAGTGAGGGTTCTGCCCCTACTCATCCATCTAAAACAGCTAATCTGTGGAAATCAGCTTTCCCAAGTAAAAGCGAAGCTTTGTGGATAGCCTTCCTTTGATTTCTTTTGCTCAGTTAGTTTGAGAGATTGGAATATCTGGTCAATACTTCCCTTATACTTGTCTGTATAAAAACTTAGAGTAGTATCTGCAAGGCTAAGAAGTTAATTCATCAGGACAACAGTTCTATGAACTGGAAGAGGTGGTCCAGGCCAGTATAAATGGAATTGTATGTGGTGTCTATGATCATACTGTATATGCCCATCCCTGGCGGTGTTCAAGGCCAGGTTGGATGGGGCCCTGAGTAAACTCATCTAATAGGTGTCCCTGCCCACGGCAAGGGTTGGAACTGGAGGATCTCTAAGGTCCTTTCCAACCCAAACCATTTGATGATTCTACCCTATATAGAGCTCTCACGCAAAGGGACTTGAGAAACCCTGACCCAGAATATTAAAATATTTCTGTAAAAGTACCTTTTAAGTGAATTTCTTAGTATCATAGAATGTTGGAAAGGGCCTTTAAAATCAGTAGCATGACTGACATCTAATACCATGCAATGAGCAGGGACGTCTTCAACGAGATCATGTTGCTCAGAGCCCTGTCCAGCCTGACTGTGAATGTTTCCAGGAGTGGATCATCTACCACCACTCTGGATAACCCATTCTAGTGTTTCATGATCCTCATCATGAAAAATCTTTCTTTTACCAAACTGACTTTCTTTTAGTTTAAAACTATTACTCCCTGTACTACTGCAACAGGACCAGCAAAAATATTTGTTCCCATCTTTCTTATAAGCCCTCTCTGAGTACAGAAAGGCTGTAATAACATCTTCCTGGAGACTCTCTTCTTCAGACTGATCAACCCTGATTTAAGTATCTGCGATGGAATAAAGGAGAGAAGAAAAAAGAAAAAGAAATTTATGGTGTCCTAAATGCTTCTCTTTGCCTGTCATTGTACTGAATGTGTAAAAATTGCCAGCAAATATCTGTTCTTAGGAGTTAGTGTGATAACTCATTTAAGTTGCATTTTGAGATGCTGAATTAGTTAAAAACCCTACTAGAAGGAGATTCTAGAAGCCCATGTGCCTTGCAAATTAATGTAGAGATCCGGAGATGCTCTTTGCTCATGTCTGTGTGTTGTCTTTACAGATTGAAGAATGTGTTGTATGTTCAGACAAAAAGGCAGCAGTGCTCTTCCAGCCTTGTGGTCATATGTGTGCCTGTGAGAGTAAGTAACTTTACAAAACCTTTTTTGGAAGTAATTGTGAAACAGAATGTTTTTTCATCAGACTGCTAAAACCATTAGCAAGTGTGTGTGTGTCATGTGTCCGTCTTAACAGTAACAATTTTGATTTGTAATTTGAAATCAGTAATCTGATTTCAGGTTTGATTTACTTGGTAGTCTGGTGGGATTTTCAGAATTTTGGCATTATTTGTCATGCTGATAATTGGAGGACAAAGTGGAGATTTTCAAATATTTAGAAAGCTCTTTTATTTAGTGTGCTCTTTTATCTGAATTATTTAACTGTGAGTAGGCTCTCACATTATAGAAGCCTACTGTAGATCATTAATACTTGATAGTAATTAGAATTAATTTTGTTGTTTTGTTGCAGCTTTTTCAAGGCATTCAGATATGCAAATGGTGTTTTAAAAAAAAATCATCAATAAATACTTAGTGTGCTTCATTACTGATCTACAGAGTTGCACAGGGGCTGTATTTTGCCCCAAAAGTCACATCATATATCTTTGCAAAGAGCACCAGTTATAGTTTGTTTTGATTTATCTTGTGTAATGGTAAAATAGGTAGGCAAGCACTTGAAATGTTTTGGTTTTGAGTATATGTGGATGAGAATGGAGCTATCACCTTGTCTCCAGACATTTCAGGGTTTTGTTGAAGGGTCATTTCTGTAGAGAAGATCAGTCCTTATTGATGAGGATCTACACAAGAGGGAAAGTAATCGTTCCCATGAGTAACTGCTTACTTGGACTTGCTAAAGAAGTCTGGTTTCATCCTCTGTTCTGGCTGAGGCAGCTGACATCAAACCACTGACTATAGTTAGCCTGATCTGGACTCTTTCACTGTCTGCAGTTGAAAGATGATGAGAGAAGTTTTTTTGAATCGTTTCCCAGGAAAGAAGACAACAAAAAGATTGATTACTGTGGTGAAGGATTTCAGCAGCGCAGTACACGTTACCAAGTCTAAGCTGTAACAAGGACAGCAGGAGGTTTAACAGTTGTTGATTTTTTCTTTCCAGATTTTTTTCTGGCCATCTTGTTCAAGCAGGATGAGAGAGTCTTCAAGTTTGTGTGTTTTGTAGGACCCACTCACTCTCTTGATGCACAGTAACCTTGTAGCATTTATGAGACTATAACTTGCCTTTAGTTGAAAAATTACAGCCCCCTTTCTAGGATTATAGCAAAAGATGTAGGTTTACTCTTAAGGGTAAAGAGCTGCATCTCTTTGCCCCTGGAGTATTAGGACAGTGAGGATCCTTTGTTCTAAAGAAAAAATCAGATAGCTGGGACATTCTTGGAAGTTCTGGTCTCAAATGTGCTATTGTCTTTTAACTTCTGTAATTCTTGTGGACTAGACATCCATATGGAGAAAGAGGAAGCTGTTCACTTGAAATATCTTAAAAGGAGATAGAGAATAGATTTACTTTGAATCCCAAGCAGGACATTGTTTAGGTGTGATTTGCAGAAAATTATGCAGAAGATAAACTCATGTAGTTCTTTGTATTATAAGTATCTGTTAAGTTATTGCTGTATAGGTACTCTGAAAAAACAAACCCATGGACAGCAGAAAAGAAAAATGAAGTGGGAAGATTCAGAGTTTATTTATTTCTCTGTTCTCTCAGATTGTGCAAGCTTGATGAAGAAATGTGTACAGTGTCGGGCAGTGGTTGAGCGAAGAGTGCCTTTCATAATGTGCTGCGGAGGGAAAGGTACAGAAGATACCAGTGATGATATTTGTGAGTGACTCCAGAGCCCATACTCTTTCATGTTCCTCTGCCAACCTACTCTCATTTTCTTAAATGATCTAAATATTTCTCTCCTATCTGAAGAAAAGTTTGATGAAAACAGTGCTAACCCAGGTATCCTTTGCTGTTTGCACTACTTTCTGAATCAGCAGCAGCAACAAATGTGGTAACACCACTGGTCATTAATTACACTGGAGAGTTGCTTCTGGCATTTGGAGTAGAATCCAAAATGTGTGATGACTTGGCCACTTACTAATACCCTTAGAAGTAAAAGCTGAAGATTTTCTGTGATTGTGCAAATGAGCAAATACATATTTTTTTTAACTCTGGTACTCTGAAGTCATGGTAAGTATTTTGTATCTAGGTACAAGCAGCTTTCCTGAGAGAATGTCTAGTTTTACATCTCCTCCTTGACTAATTATTAAACTTCTTGTGACTTATTTGAGTAATTTCCATGAATTATTTGTATTTGCTCTGTGTGTGTATATTTGGTACACAGTATTTCAGTTGAATTTATGAGAATTGAATATTAATATTGTCATGTTCTGAAATAGATAAATATAAAAGTAGTCATTAAAATCAGGTTTTCAATACTCACACTGGAAATTCAACACTTGACAATTTTTCTTTGATGTAGTAATATTGCTTCCCACATCAGTCAAATACACGAATATTAATCTGAGCTTGTTCAAATTTTAAATGAACTACTTCCAAGGCACTTGGGCAATTTTGAACACCCAATGGAATCATCTCTGTAGATAAAAAAAGTAATTTCAATGTGAAGGAATTTGGCTTTTTTTTCTTATATGTATGCAAAAAATATTTATATCAGGAACTTCACTGACAAATAAGAATTCTGAGAACATTAAGGGACTACAAGCATCATTATTATGGAAATACTTGTCAAAGAAGTGTTGCTACTAAACTCAAAGAAATTCTTTGTTGAGCTGTAATGAGGGTGTCATGAATTTAATTAGATTATCAAAGATGGTTGACTAACATTTTTTTCAGATAATTGAAAAATTGTAGCTGTGACACTGGAAATAATTATTCCTGGTTCATTAGATTGCTGCATAATCATGTATCTTTATTTTCTTTTAATGTTACAGCAAGTGGAAACATTCCAGTTTTGCAGAAGGACAAAGACAACACTAATGTCAATGCAGATGTACAAAAGCTGCAGCAACAGTTGCAAGACATCAAGGAACAGGTAAAAGTGCTGGATACAAATTGTAATAACCATTAAGTGCAAGAACCACTTGATTGAAAAAGCCAATGCATCTTCTATTATTTAAAGCAAAATGACATGTTGAAGTGCCTGAGGTTTTAAACTGTAGTTAGAAGACCAATACTTTTTGTGGAATGTAGCTTGTATGTCCTCTGTGTACAGGGTTAAAAGAAAAAATCGAGTGGCCATGTTTGATAATCCATCAATTAGAGCATGTGTGTTGATGTGACTGAAAAAGGATGCTCTTCCCAGTCAGTACATTCTCTTACTGTTAAGCTGACCTGAATGTGTGGGTACAGCAGAAGCTGTTTTCACAGAACAGTGATAAAAGTAGATCGTCTTCACCATGCTGTATCTACCTTAATCTTGGCTTGTCTGTTCAGTAACTGCCTTGGCACAATAGCTGATAGCTGTCTGTCTTATGATGGGTATAGTGAACACACTCTTCAAAAAACTGTGTGGCTGCACGGTTAAAACTTTGAAAATATTGTAGATGGAATTCAAATATTTGGAATTTAATTGTTAAGGTTTATCTTTGTAATTAGGTGTAGTGTTTGCAGATCTTTCAGCAGCAAAGGATCTGGAGGCATCTGACTACTGAATGAAGTTACTCTCTCACAACCCTGATAATGTGACTTTTGTTTCCATGTGTGTAACACAATTGGATTCATGGATACAGGAAACTGAGGTGTTCTAGCTTGCCTTTTCCTCTAGTAGGCTTGCTGAAGTCCGTAATACTTCAGTGATGGCAGCATCACATCTAGCCCTGGTCGTTGTTGGATTCAGCTGTCCATATGCATGAAAGCCTGGGCTAGAACATTTAGATTGCTGGTTTTAGGGCCTGTGTTTCTAAATGACTTAAACTTGAGAGCTGATGTGCTCAACTGAATGTCTGTGATAAGCTTTCCCTGTCATATGGTGACTGGGCCAGCATCCCAGTAATAGAAATTCAAAAACAGTTTCCTGTGTAGTTTTTATCTGTAAAGAACATGGAAGATGGAAAATGGTAATTTGAAAGTGCATGTCTGTCTTACCTGGAGACTCCAGATGTTACTGTCATCTCTAGTGGCTTGCATCCACTACATAGCTTCTGCTGTACTTTTTAGCATTGAATGGAAAGAATAATGTTATTCTTTTGACATTTGAAGTGATACATGCGAAAGATGCCAGATGCATGCTTAAATGCAAGTAATCTGTTTTCTTCAGATGCATTTTTTCGGGGTACTTTAGGAGTTATAGAAGATCAGAGTTCTGTTTGGGTATGCTGATATTCTTATGTGTAGGCACATAAAAGAAAACTATATTGTTACAGTTTTTCTTCTTGATGAGATGTGTTCTCAGGGGTTTTTTGTCAGTTTTCCTTAGGTGCTATTTTATTCTCTCTGATTTTATCAAACCTTTGGGAGTTTGCTAGCTAGCAGCCAGATTTGTTCAATGCCTCTGACTCGAAGGAGGTGGTTGTGGTCATTCCTTGTGTGCCTCTTGGCTTGAGGCTCTTGTGTTTTCTTCAGTGTCTTTTGTGCTTAGTTTTGTGACAGGGCAAGTTGTATCATACGTGTGAGTAGCAAGTCAGATTTGATTAAAATTGATCATCTTATCTTTTAAATTTGTGCTTGAAGTTAATTTAAGCACAGCATACCACTGTAATTGTATATTATTTTGATGTGTGCTGTAACAGTTCAGTCTTTGTGTTCAATTGATATTTTTCTACTTAAAATTAATTTGTTCTCTTTCAGCAGGTATAAGCCTTTGTTTCAACCCATACCTTCAATGATAATCTAACATGTTAGTGCAGCAAGCTTTTAAAACTATTTCTGGTGCCAAGCAGAAGTGATGCTGATGTCAACAGAATCTCCCACATCTGATGACCACACCATTCTTCAGGGATTCCCTGAATGTGAACCCTTTTGACTGTAATTGCAATACCTTCACTCCATTTCATACCTAATCATCATCATCCATCTAATATCTTACGTATGTTCCTTCACCATACTTACATCACCTTCTTCTTCCTTAAAAAATAAATTTATTTTGTCGCTGTACACCTGTATATTGTTGTAAAAATTGTTTTTAATAGTGAGGAATTGATACTTAAAGCAAACGCCTTGTTAGTGACAAAAAATTATTTGAGTCGCAAACCAAATTATGCTTAAGATGCAATGGGCACTTTCCCAGAGGACTTACCTGAAGAAGTAATTCTCATATAAAACAGGCATAGTGCCTTTTTATACTGTTTGTTTTCCTTTAAAAGATGGGAGTCAGATGTTGCAGGCAGATAAAAAATGGCATTTCATACAGAGGATGTTCTAACAGTATAGTACAAGAGCTACAGATACTTATTTTTCAGTCCTTATTTTCAGCTGCCCAGAAGGAGCATAAGGCTTGCAGTGAACTTTCTTTCACTGTGAAAATACATGTAAGATGGTGGTTAAATAAGGAATTCTCCTTCAGAGTTGGATAAAACTCAGTTACATGGGCTTGTATCCCACTGGGAAACTGCTGAACTAATTGGGAAAAGCCTGTCAGAAGAGAGCTGTGTAGCAAACAGGAAGCTTGTTATTCTTCCAGCTGAGTCCTCCTGCTGTGTGAAGTAACTTAAGAAATTAAACAGCTAACATATTTTATATACTGTACTGAGAAGGAGAAATAGGACAGTTTTCTAATACTGCATATCTATAAAATGAAAATGTTGGGATTTCTGGCCTTTACTAAATTAAACAGGTCAAAGTAATGGTGTTTCAACAGATTTTTTTTTTATTATTATTTCTCTGTCCCTTAATGGATATTTTAATTTTTAAATGGTGGTGTAGCATTTGGAGAGAAACAGACCCTTCAGTAATTCTGATATTATATTTAGACACAAAAGGCATTAATTAGCCAAAATATAGAATAAAGGCTACACATTGGGGATTTTCCCGAAGATGAGTGTTTGCTTCGTGAAAGGTCATCACACCAGCACTGCCAGGTTATAGACACTTGTCACACAGCTGTGTATTCATTGCACTGGAAATAGCTGCTTCACTGATACCTTAAGTTTGTGAATTACTCAAGGAAGAATACTCTAAAGGTCCCATTGATGTGTAGGATGTGAAGGTGATGACTTTTTGTGAATGCAAAAAATGAGCAAGACTGACTGACAGTCAGTCTTCTGTAAAATTTTTGGTTTGAGAATGATTTGTTACAATACTGTGGTAATTCTGGCAAAACTGGATCACATCCTCCTTCAGGGCTTTTTTTAAGTATAAAATGAGTTAAGGTTTTTCCTGGAAGTTTTATTTTCCTGCTAGCCCATTATACTAGGATCCTGAAGATTAAAATAGTGATTTGGCCAGATTCCATGCCAATTTAAACTCTTAAGCAGAATTTTGGCAAATTTTTTTGGTCTTCAGTTAAACTATCTACCCCTAGGAAGTAATACCTATTAATTTCCTAGAAAATGTACTTTAGGGTTTTTCTGAATAGGGTACCTTGGTATGGATTCTCTCTCTTGCAATGAACAAATTGAAGTGAAGCCCCAGTGATGAACAAAGAAGCAAGTCACAGGTGCAAGGTGGTGATAAAATGAATTTGTATTTGAAATTTGAACCTCATTATGTATGAGATCAATATGTCAAGTATTTCATGTTATGTATGAGATCAATATTTATAAATGTTATATATATGTAATAAATTTCAGATAAGAGGACATCTTAGATTTGATTTGATCTATAAAATGGTCTTAACAATTTTCATCTGTTGAAACATCTATTCATTTACTAACAATTGATAAACTGTTATAAATGAAATCCTAATATGGCTGCAGTATGTTTATGGTGAAGGAACATGCCTTATGAAAACTTCAATTTCTGCACACGACAAAAGGTGAAGGACATTGTTCCTTAGTCAATGCTAAGTCCTTGGTGCAAAATGAATTTTGCTGTTGAAGAACTTTGGGCATTGACTATCACTTCACATTCAGCAATTAAAACTGATTTTAAAAGTTTGCTGTGCTGCTGTTATGAGTGAAGGTTACAGATTTACTAAACTCTTCTTCATTTGAAACTTGAGGTCTTCTTTTGATTGCAAATCCAGATAACTTCCACAAAGTTCTAAATTTTACATATCATATTGATTATGCAACATTTTTATTCCTTCTGTGGGTGTTGAGTGCTTGATGTTTACAGGTAAGTATATGAATGGCTAGCTAGCCTGAGAAGAAATTTGTAAATCATTACCCAAGCATTGCATACATCAAGCTGTTTGTTTTGTTCCCTGGAAGATTACATGATATAAAGGATAATGTTTCTGAAGAGTGTTTCAATGTTGCAAGCTTCCATAATTATATTGAAAATATGATACCAGCCTACTACTTGGGTTGCCTTAATTGAAGAAATCATATTTAGGGAAAAAACTACGTAGTTGTTTGCGTCATGATGGAGTAGTAAAAGCCCATATATTGTAAGTCCATGTGGAATAAAAATGGGATTTAAAAAACACCCCACAATTTAGCTTAGTGGCTATGGCAATTATCTGCTGTGCTTAGGATGACATATTTGTTCAGCAGTTGAGATGTTGCATATTCACTACTGCATAACTACTACCACTGACAACATAACCTGTCAAAATCTTTTCCAGACGATGTGTCCTGTCTGTTTGGACCGCCTGAAGAACATGATCTTTCTGTGTGGCCACGGGACGTGCCAGCTCTGTGGAGACCGAATGAGCGAGTGCCCCATATGCCGCAAGGCGATTGAACGGAGGATCCTTTTGTACTAAACAGGGCCTGGGGTTTTTTACTAGCTTGTGAAAGAGCAAGGACGTGGTGATGATTTTAAACCTCTGTTAGTTTGAAAGGTAGTAAAGGGTTCTGATGAAAACATTTCTAATACTGTAGCACAGGTTTGTTACATAGTAATTGTTTAAAGACTGTGAACACGCCAAACAAACAGTATTTGAACAGTCAGCTTGTAGCGTTACTCTTAAAAAACATCTAAGCCTGATGCTAATTTAAAGCAGTCCTTTTTTCATTTTGTTTCTGTCTTCTTCCCCTTAAAGGGACAATCTTCTTTTGTTTTTGTTCATGTGTATCATGTATGTATCAGATGTCAATTGATGTAAGGGAATTTTTTTTATATTGTCAGTTACTACCAAACATAAATATTTAGGTTTTTTGGGGTTTTTTTGCTTTGTGCTTTTCTAGAGAGTGACATTTCCTGTGACAGTTCTGATTCACAATGAATTTCTGTCTTGAAATACACAGTCATGAAAAATCAATACAAAATCTATATGCAGTAATAATAGATATACTGTTCCCATAAGGTCATGCCACAGAATGCAATGGTAGGGTAATTCTGACTTCATCATGCCCTTTGTTCTGAAGATGGGCTGTGTAGGAAACAATAAAAAGAAAAATCTGTTTTAGAAGCATTATGTTTCCAAAACTGCACTTTTAGCTAACAGGTTCAAGCTAAATAACTTAAATAGCGAGCTTCATAATTCTGCTAATTACGTGACTTTGTATGGAATTGCTTTTAGCTTGAGTGGAAAGGAGAACATTTGAGCTGTGGGTCAGTTATCCCTTTTAGATGAGTGAATTTGATCCGTTGTGTAGAAACACATACATGCAGAGCCGTTTAAAAATTGTGGGTCTTTGAATTTGGAAAAAAGATTTTGCAAAATTTCCTCTTTTTTAAAGAGAGTTTTATTGTCTCCAGGCAAACAGTGTCAACAGCAAAAGACAATATTTAATATTGATTATTCATCTAAGTGGGGTGTTAGCACCAGAATTATCTGTGAGCATTACTGAATAATACTGCAAATGAAGATATTGCTGACAGAACAGTGAATTTTGTGAGCTGTGCCTAGTTCAGCTGAATTTTGGTGGAATTTTTTGTCCCTGTCATGATAAAGAGCTGTTCCTCCTGACCCCCAAAATGCTACTGTTAGAGACTGCGGACTATTAACGTTTTGAAAACAAATATATCCTTTCATCCTTTTTGGTGATAGAAAATACACTGATTTAAGGATCTCTTGTAGCTAAAACGAATCTGCTTTAAAAATTAGCCGAATTTTAATTTTAATTTAGAAATTAGATTTGTTGATTACTAAATTAATTACAAATTAATTAGTAATTACAAATAAGTTAATTACTAATTAATTTAGAAATTAGCTTGCTTCTAAGTGATTGGACAGTCTTCTGAGTGCATAGTTCATGTAGCCCATTGCATTGTGCAGTCTTCATCTGGATGTGCTCTTGCAAAGCATTAAAGGAATCCATGCTGGAGTCACTTAGGTGCCTTACTTGCAGCTAAGATGAATTTATCATTGAATTCTCATTGCATATGTCTAAAATGTGGACAAAAGAATAGTTCAGGGAAAGATCCAAGTAAGGATAATGTTATAATTGTAGTCTTTGCAGATAAATCAATCAGTCTTCTGAAACTTATATTGATATGCCTGAACTGTGCAAATGTTGGCAAATGTCTCAGAAGACTGTTACTAATCAACTGTAAAGATAGACAAACCTTTAAGCAATAAGATTTAAACACTGAATAAAGTTTTCCAGGAAA
This sequence comes from Passer domesticus, assembly GCF_036417665.1. Taxonomy (NCBI): domain Eukaryota; kingdom Metazoa; phylum Chordata; class Aves; order Passeriformes; family Passeridae; genus Passer; species Passer domesticus. The sequence goes on from NC_087474.1 coordinate 114,150,157, forward strand.
CGAGTCCAGTGATATATTGGAAGAGTGTACGTAGAGGGGCTTTTAACACCATGAGGTGTTGTAATACACAGCCTTACAATAGCCATCTTTAATCCTCATCCAGCATTCCAAATGTTCCTCATTATTTTCAGTGTTCTTTCATGGGACACAATCACAATCTGGAGTCACTATAGTAGTCTGGTTTATTTTGTGTACTAGTGGTTATCTGTTCTCAGATAATCTTCATCTGTATTCTTGACCAAATGAAGCAGGCTTCCCTTTTTTTGCTTCTTGATTCCTATTCTAAAATACCAAAATTTCAAGGTTTTGGAAAATTTTTGATGTGAGGCCTTTTTTCAGTTCACCATTTTGGTATCTCCAATTGAACTCTGTGTGCATCTGAGTGTTCATTGCAATTTTCATTTGGACAATATGCACATTGCTAAGGTTTTTGGTTTGGTTTTTTTGTTGTTTGGTTGTTTGTTTTTTTTTTGGGTGGGGGGGAGCATGTTTTGCAGCTGAACTTTCTATAGTGGGCTTCAGTTTCTTGTCAGGCTTCCGCTGGAAATACTTCTATAATAGGATATGCCCTTTGATGATCCATTCTGAGTTTTAGCCTGTCGTGCATCAGATTTGTACCTTGATTTCCTCTGTCTCTGGCAGACATATTTTGTCCTCTTAATTCTTTAAGGGAACCTCTGTAAACTTGGCTGTGCAGATGCAGGGTGGATCTCTTCTTGATAACGCAACTCAAAACTGAAACCTCAGTATAGCAGTTTGCATTTGACTGATTCTTTGTTGCTACAACAAGGCAGAATTACTTGAAAGTATCCCAGCTTAGCATCAGTTGAATATTCAGCTGAGTTAGAACAGATCTGAAGCATCCTGGGGAGGAAACTGGATGTAAGATGTAGGTTACTGTTTAACACCCTTAGTGCTTGAATACCATCACAGTCCTATGGAAATGGAGACAGTGACTGAAGGTATTGCTGTAGGAGCAGCTTTAGTGTCCTGTACTGCACTCACAGCAGAGGACTGTGACTGCATAGGAGTTTGTGATTGGACTCATTCAGCAGTGTTGTGCGCCACTTGAAACTGAACTGTGTCAGCTTGATGGTGACACAGAAAAACAACTATTTTGGTGCCAAGAAAAACAACTGAATTGGAAAAACTAGGAAAGCTAACCAAGATGCTTAAATTATTTCTATAGGTCTCTTATTGACAGGAGGAAGAGCTGTGTCTTGTCTGGAGATGGCGATACAGTTTGCCTTTCAAAAAACTTAATGAGGAAAAATGCTTGCAAGTCCGGTATCATTTGTGGAAATAAATATTTATATTCAGACACTCTTTTCATTCAGATGTAGAAGATGAGCTAGTGTTGTTGAGGATCCCAGTAAGCTCATTCACTTTTATTTTGTCTTACTTTGTGGTTATCTGTGCGCTGTGCACAGAGTGCGAATGTTTAATTGGATAGCACATTTTTGAAGGATGAGAAGTTCACTTGAAAGCCAAAGGGTATCATAACAAGTAGTAGAGTTAAGGAAATACCACTCTGCATCTGTCTTCAGTAAAATATTGAAGTCTAAATTTCACCTGAGCAAAGTGAAAATTAGAAAAATCAGTTAGGCATTTATCTCTTAATTTATTTTAAAATCGTAGGATGTGAGGGTTGTAAGGTTTGTTATGTCTATTCCCCAGCATTTAATAACAATTTTGAAATTAAATGGAATACAATATCTCCATTTGTTACTTGAAACAAGTAACAAGACACCTAAAAATATATATTGTTCAGTGTGAGGTATGCTCAGATGTTTAAATACTTTCTTTTCCATTCATTAAGGGACATAAACAGTCATATCATTATGCAGTGATTTAAAGTGTAAAGGCAACCTAAGAGGTTAACAGAATAAACTTAATAGTTGTAGATTGTTAACTTTTGCATAACTACCTTTGACTTTTTTTTTTTCCCCTCAAAACTTGTATCATCACTTACTGTGGCCCAAGCTTATATGGCACTTGTCAAAATCTGGGCTGCTATTGCCTACTTTCCATTTGTTGGATTACTGTGTGCATTGGGGTTTGGAGAAATCCCTTTTTCCTGAAGTGGATAATAAAAACTACACTGGTGGGATAATAAACAAGTTCCTTTGTAAATGTGAAAGTTTGATTAGAAGGTGGCGTTCTTAACTTGGACTGGGTGAGGATATAGCAGATTTGCACAAGTACTTGTGCCTTGTTAGCATAATCTTATAATTGGTATTTTAGCTTCTTTTAAAGACCTGAAGTGGTCTTTTAAAAATAATTAAGTACTTATTGTGTAGATATTTTCTAGAGATGAAGGTATGTGTAATTATCTTTAGCAGTATTAATTGCAGTTAATGTAAACATGAATTTGTTTGAAGAAGCTACTTTCAGCTAGTGATCTGAGCTTCCTCTACTAAACTAATTGTCAGAAATTTAATTTTACTCTTCCAGTAGCAGCTGGTGAACCGAAGAGCCTATCCTCTTTTTTGTGCTGCATGGGTCAAGTTTTCACTTAAAAAACCAAACCCCAACAACACTACAGTCTAACCTTTAGCAGTGCTACCTCCTTTTTTGTCAAAGTGCTGAATTCTTCTCTAGCTGTTTGATGTCTTTGGGAAGGGGTGAGGAATGCATCAGTTTTCTTTTGCTTCATCAGTTTTGTTGTCTGAATATACATTGCAGAGGTTTTTTTATTTTAGAAAATGACTGTGTAAATTTAATAAAATAGTAGTGTGTGATTTGCCACAAAGTACATTGTATACCTGTGCATAAGTTGCTGGAATTCATACTGTTGTCTTTCTGTGCATTTTATACTTTGTTTGTGTTGACAAAGCTAAACTGTTGTCTGCAGAAGCTTTAGTATGTGCCATTTTTATAGCTAAGCCTGTGGTAAATACGCAAGTTCTGACTCAGGGCTTTTTAACAACTTAAACACATTCACAGTATTCTTCAGCACATCTTGGAGAATACTAGAGATTTAATGACTGTACAGTGCCTTGATAGAACTATTGAATGGGCAGCAGCCATAGGGTCTTCACAAGAATGCAAGTATCTTTTCAATCCAGTTAATGAGTTGACATTAATATAGTTGTAATGCCCTTGCCATGAATTTATAAACTTGTATATATTTTCTGTAAAGGAAAATTGGCAAATTTAGATATTGTTAAGCTTTCTGAAAGCTGTTTAATTGTTGCACTGGTCATGAGGATCTGAAGGGCATAATATTCAAATTTACAGAAGCAGCTTTTGTGTCAAAGACACCTGAGAAAATTTTCTGTATGTGACATTTTTAGTGTGAGGGAGAGGTCATTGTATAACATGTAAAAGTACCTGCTTTACTCTGATCTACTAAATCTTCTGTAAGTGAGAGAGAAATAACCAACAACAAATCAGTATGTTTGCATGCCATTTCATAGTTAGAAACTTTGTGTCATTTTGAGCTTCTAGGAAATAATTAATTTGTCTCAACCTTACTGTCTTTATGAATTCAAACTATTCATGTTAGAAAACAGGTTTTACTGAACCACAACAAACCTTTTTGCTTTTGTTAAAACTTTGTATTTTCTGTAAACTGTAGATTTTGACATGACTGTTTATTGGAGAAATTTAAGGTTTCCTGTGTGAATGTAGTGTATTTCTGTATGCAGATAGCATTATATAATTGCTTACGTTAAAACTGCTTAGCAAGGTCTAAGCTTTTCAAAGGAAATGCTGATGTACTGTATGGTTAGTAAAACTTGTCATATAAGATGTATACTGACTTTTTCAAGAGCTTTGATTTAAAAGTATAGTTGGACTGAATTAATACTGATTTTTTGCACACAACATTGGAAAAGGGGTGGTGGCTCATTTGTCTTCCTCCTTCTTAGTCGTAATGATGTTAGATGTCACCATGGAATTTGAAAATTGGATGCCCGAAAAAGTATTTGCAAACATAGTTACTTGTTGGCATGCAATGTTTAAAAGAGCACCAGACTTTATTGAGAAATTTTGCAGTCCAAAGTTCTTAAAAAACCTGGTTCTTTTATGATATGTTCCTGAAGAATGAATCTGTGGAAGTATTGGAAGTGCTACGTGCCTTTGAATCTCCAAGGTACTCAAACATTGTTAAAGCAGCATGGTAGAAGTTTGAAGGGTGGATTATGTTGTAACAACAGAAAGGTTGATTTAAAATTATCTCTGGATTATGTGCAAATTTTTCTGTAAATATGCAGTTCATAGTACTGTTCTACTGACCCAAGTTGCTGTTAAGTGTTTGTTAGACTCTGTGTTTACTTGTAATTGAATGGCCTTTACCGATCTGGCTACGTGAATGTGATCGTTTAAACATCTCCTGCCAGATACAGTAACTTCCATATTCTGAGACAACAGATGCTGCATCATGGTTTGTACTTTTAGGATTCAATTTAATGGATGAATTTGTAAAAAAAAAAAAAAAAAAAATGTAATCAAAGACGACAAAACCAACCAGATTTACACGGCTTAGTGTTTTTATTTGTCCTAGTGTACAGGTGAAAAGAGGAACTGACAGAATAAAAAGTTTGTTGCTCTCTTTCTCAGTTTCTTTTCATTTTTCAAGTTTCTTCAGCCTTGGTTTACATGACAGGTCTGTATGAAAACAGATGCTTTCAAATACTTTTGAAAAAAAATTATTTTGAAATAATTTATGCAAATTGTTGAAATTCATTTGAAGTAGCCTCTTGTTCTCTGCTTTGGGATTTACGAGCTGTTCACATATTTCTCCTTACGTGTTCGTGGGACATGATGGAAACAGTGCTGGCATTGATTGAAGACTTCATCTCTGTGGTCTCAAGGGTTTCAGCCCCTGCTGTTCATTGTAGTGGAAGCTTCCAGTTTTGCTAGTGGTTGGTATTGATGGGTTTAGATTTTGAGAAGGCTATTTCCTACTATACAATATAAATTATTATAATAATTTTATAAGTACTGTGTAATGCAATTAAGTTGTTTGTAGTGCACTTTGCTGTTGTAAGTCATTCCAGCTATCTGGAGTATATGTATATCCCCATATACAGCCATCTGTTTCTGATGGAAGTGGTGAAAGTGCATGGAGATTTCCTTTGGATTTGACACTAATTAAATGTGGAGTTCTTCATGGGTGTACTTTCATTTAGGTAGTAAAGATTAGTGGTAGTATTGGAATAAAAAACCATTAACTTTGCTTTTCACAGTTGGTTTTCTACCATAAAGAAAAGAAATATAAGTTGTCAGAAATAAAATTGTTGAAGTTCTTGTGCTTTGTGCAGCCCTGCTCAAAGCCCTGATGTTGACATGCATTGGAAAACTTGCTTTCAAGAATGAATCATACCAACTTTTCTTGATTCTTAAGGTTTTGGCTGAAAAAAAACTTCAGGGTTTTAAATGGCTTGGTCCTGTTTCAGCAGAGTAGTATGTCCTTGCCTTCCAGGAGATAGGTAGAAGTCTTTGCAGTCTTTAGAAGTGATGCTCTGATGGATTAAAATAGTTTATATTAAAAACTGAGAACTCTGCCAACTGGCAGTGTATAAATTTTAGTCTTCAACAGTGCAAGACTTTAAGTTATGGGAAAGTCATTGCAGTATCTACTACAATTAGAATTTATTGACACTTATGTGACTGCCCTAGAGAAGCTAATAAACCTAATTTCTAAAATTTTTAAAATACACTTATGAGACTGTAGTGACCTCTTGCAACACTAACACTGTTTCACTGAATTTTCCTTAGAAATAAATCTGTGGGAGGTAAGAAGACAAACTTAACTCTGAGCTGGTTTCCCCACTAACGTGTCTGCATCCTAAAACGTGTGAGTATTTCTCCCACAAGGGGTCAGTAGCACCCTCCATTTGGCACCGCTTTTTATTACGTATAAGCAGAAAGCAAACAAGGGATAAGGATAATGATGATTGCATTAATATGTGGGTGGACCCGACCTAACTTGTCTCCTTCTTCAAGCAGGCTAAGTATAATTACGTTATTTGCTGACTTCAGTAAGCACCATATTCTATCCTCTGACTCTCATGTGACATGAACATTGCTACTATTGATTAGGGCAAAGTTCCAGTGGAGTGTTTGCCTTTAGCTCTAGTTGAAAGTATTCATTTAGTCAAGCTTTTTTTCAAAAGCATGCAGTTGGAGCAGATAAACTGTATGAAAGAGCTTGTCCAGCAGGCAGGGGAAAAGAATTCTTGTATGAGAGCCCCACATATTCTTAATGATAACCACAGTCTCCCTAGATGGCTAGAGCTGATTAATATTTTCCACTCTATAGTAACACAGCTTATAGTTAAATATGCTTTGAAGCCTATCAAGCTGCTCAGTGGAAGGAATGTCCAGCTTCTCAAGGCTTCCCTGAGTATGCAAGTTACTTGAAGGCCAGAAGTTTGAAGTTGAAGTAACTCATAATCTTTCTCCCAAGAGGCTGAACAGACCAGAGAGCTATTCCTTCAACAAAAGTTTCCATCCCCTGTAGCAAAGTCATGTTTCACAAATAGGAATCTTGAGATGCTCAATGTCATTCAGGAACAGGTTCTTATGTGTGTTGAATTTAACAAGGGACCTTCCTTACCTTTGTGTTTGCAACTCTTGTTATTCTCTGTCACATCTCTTGTGGGGTTTGTATTTCATGTCCTCAGTGCTTCTGTCCCTGCTACTAAAATCCTCCATTTCAATTCTTTCTTTGTCTATTTTTGATAGCAGAACAGACAGTCCCTTCCTTCTTGCTATATCCCTTCTGAGTATCCTGATTTTTATTTTACACTTAAGGTTGGCATAAGCGTAGTGAAGCCCTGTCCTTGTGTCCCTAACTCCATGTGAATTTCTGTATTGACAGGAAGAATTATTGAATTTGGTCTGGGCATAATTTCACATTAATTTATTGACATCTGTTATTTCTCCCCATTGGTGGCATAAGAAAAAAAAAATTGTCTACCACCTGAGGAAAGGATAGGGCCACTTCTGATCTCAACCATATGAGGAAATTCAGAAACCAAGTAAATGTTTCAAGGTTGTTTGGCTTCGGTGATGTCTTTTTGTCCTATAGGCCACCTGTAATTTTCGTTCTTACTGTATCCTGGGTTCGATTTTTGGTGGCAGCCTAAGGGTTTATTTTCAAAGAAACTTATAAGCAACTAGGAGAGAAGCTTCCATCTAGAGTGTCTTGTGCACTTATGTTGCCTGGAGGAAGTTCAGTAGGATTGCTTGCAAAGAGAAGGGGTCTGGTTTTGGACTTGCCTCCATAAATAATTAGGGAAAGAATTCCATCTCTTTGAATAAAGTAAATATGAAACAACGTTCCAAATATTTCTTTTCTGCTAAGATTTCATAATCCCTACTGTTTATATACTTTACAGTTGTAAGGTAGCATGAGGTTCTGTATGAAAGCTATATAAACTAAATGCCAATTATATAGCATTCATTTCCCAATGGCCTTAGATTGTTGGCTTTGAAATACAATACTATTATTCCTTTTTTTCTTCTGTGATGAGACCTGTAAAATAAAGATTACTTCAGGTCTATCCAGATGAGGCGGCTTTTCCTAACACAGAACCCTAGTTAAGCTGTTTGTGGTACAGCCATACAACATGTTCAAGTTTTTTGTCTTTTTCTGATTTATAGCACATAGCACTTAAAGCACCTAATTTATATTTATATTGGCTTTTGGTCAAGTGATTCTGATTCTGTGTAAAGCTGAGGAAGTCTTCATATGTCCTCTGAAATTGCATTCTCCCACCATTTCATGTAGAGGATATAGAGCCTGGAAGCACCATACTTTTTTGTTGAGATAGGGAAGTGTGCTAGAGTAAGGGTATAGGGAAACTTAAAGCTAAAATACAGTCATAGACGTAGTTCTTTTGAGAAACTCAGATGGCAAATTTGACAGAGAGAAAAGTGGTCTACTAAATTTGAGTTTTAAATTCCTCTGTACCCTCTCTGGAGAGCCTGTAACATGGATGTCCTGCATGTCCCACTACCCTGGGTAGGTCCCTCCACACCAAATCTCCCTGGAGGAATATGTCTGATAATTATAACGAAACTATTCCACCCACGGAGAAGGAAGGCATGGGAGTTACAAGCCAGTCCCTGGTGCAAAAGCTGTGGATTTGCTGTTTTATTTAACACAGCTCTCTTCCCACACTGCACACGGAGAATGTAAAGGAGTAAGTGATCTTGACTTGGATTTTCTGTGTGCTGTGGCTGTCTGCACCCAGGCAGGAGCATAAAGGAGCTGCTGCAAATCAACTGCTCAGTAATGAGCTGTGTGAGGTGCTTGCCCTGCAGCAAGCAGAAGTTGGGAGCCACTTACACTTTTAAAGTGCTGCAGCCAAGTAGGCTTGAGTGGGCCAAGCCCTCTGGGCATCTACTTATCCTGAGCTGACATTACTTTATTGGTAAGTGGCATGGAAATGAAATAGATTTGAAAAGCATATCTTCATTAACAAGATTGGGATACCAGACATTTAATTTCAGGCTTTATCTGCTGTGCTGAATCAAATGGTGACACCAAGATTTGTCAAGCAGTTGTTGAGCACTCCAGGTTAGTCATTGGCTTTTGTAGGAGTTTCTCAACTTTGAGGACATAGTCAAATAGTCCTCAGAAAAGGAAAAAACCCAACTAGCTAGCAAGAGTGTTTCAGAAGTAAGTTTTGGGGGGTTTTTGGTTGGTTGGCTTTTGGTTTGTGGGCTTGTTTTTTTTGCTTTGGTTTGGTTTTGGTTTTTTGTTGTTTTTGGGGTTTTTTTTTTGTTTTGTTTTTTTTTTTTTTTTTGTTCTCACCCTCTACTGGATGGCGACTGTGCCTGGTTTTTCATTTTTCTTGCCAATTTTCATTTAGCCAAAAATACTGCCATAACCACTACTTGACATCTGGACTTGCCAAAATCAAACTTATATCCTATATGTCTGTTCCAGCTATTCCTGACCATCATATGACCTCTCCCCAGAACAACCTTCCAAGGGTGTGATTGTGTGTTTGTAGGGTTATAGGAGAGCTAGGGTTATCCTCTGTGACTTTCCAGGACAAGGAAAGGAATTAAATGTTGATTTGGTCTGATCTTTTTCTTTCTGACCATCTTCAGTTATCAAATGTTGAGATGCCCTTTTTTCATGTGGCATTTAATTTTGAGAGGAAATCAATGAGGGCATAATTGCTGTGCTTGGATTTCTTGGATTTGGTCTTTCCTTTCCTACAAAAATCAGGCCTGTTGGCCTAAGATTGGTTGTTTTATGAGGTACAGATTTAAACACTAAGCTAGCCAGCACTGCTCATAGGAATATTAAAGAGATGGGCTGGAGCTGGCAGGTTTTTCTAGGGAAGATAAGGAAGGGCTTAGCACATCCTAGGTTAAGCTCCTCCCTGTCACAGCTGAATGCTAAATGCTGTGTGACCTGCAGTGTCTGAAGGGTAGATAGAGATTAAGGCATCTTCATGGCACAGTGCTGTGTCCATAGGAGCTAGCAGTGAGGGAAGTGCAATCTATCCACGATAACATATTTTTCATGAGTTGGTACATCTGGCTTTTCTGGAAGGGTAGGTAGCCTGAGGTGAGGTCAGTAGGTACCCTAGGGAACCTGGAGATAGAGCGTTGGGTGGTGCTTGGTACTCGTAGCCCAGAACTCCAGAGCAAGTTTGCTCGTGTATCTGTGGATTGGCTGTCAGTGCATTAGAAACAAGAGAATCTATAAGGCACCAGCTTTCCATGTTTGCATGAAGTGTCCTTCCCTGTGCTTTATTAATTTACTTCCTCCTGATATGGAAAGAACACAGGAAGCTAACAAGCCTAGCTTGTTTTGCTGTGAAGAAGTGTCTATATGCAGCATTGAACATCTCCTTAGATAGCTTTGAATGTGGAGAGGCAAAGAAAAAAAAAAACAAAACGGAGAGGGGGGAGGACAGAGAGATCTTTAATGATGTGTTACATTATTGATGGAATTTCTAACCCAGGGAACTGCCTGCCTGGGAGCTGTGGGCAGTGTTACCCACAGTTACTGCTTGCTTGTGCATGGTTCATTTTTGTTTTATTGTTCGGGGAAGATAAAGTGGTGTTTCTGCTAAGACTGGTGACTGGCTGGGAAGAGCTGCCTGGTTCTGCTGAGCACAGCTGCCAAAACTGGAGCAAGCCAAGGGAGAGCGGTTCTTTTGTCAGGGACAGAAATGTGGTCTGACACAGCTTTCTTATCAAAGGGAAGGATTTTTCACTTCAGGAGGAAGTTTGGCTGGGAAGGCATTGGATAACTTTTTTTTTTCAGCTCTGCGGGAAGTCCTGTATAAATTTGTTTTCCATGAATGTAATAGTTCTGCTTCTGACTCTCTGGAGAGAACATTAGTGCCGTGTATGCGGGAAATAACACAAGGGTGACTAAAATATTTTTAATCTGAGTAAGTCAGCAAACATACCTTGTGTGCTCACAGCCAGGAGCCATTTGCTCTTGGCTTATACCATGGAGCAGGCAAAAAGTAGGTCTCTTTTTTTTCTAATTTTTTATTCTAAGTATTTCTGAAATTTCCCTTGATCCGTTCCAAGTCATCATGTTGTAGTTAAATTAAAACTCAGCCTTTTCTTCTGGTAAATACCTTGTGTAACAGGAGTGATTTGTTTGTATTTCAGCTTAAACTTGGATAATTTTGTTTAAACATTAAGAGCCTACGTGTATATAATATAGAGAAGTTTCTTTAATACAGTTGAAGAAACAAGTTATCCTCTAACTGAGGTCATTAGACTGTGATTTGTTACATTTGGTTTCCGTGGTTTTCCTGTAAGTCTTTACACGAGTCACTTAGTTTTGTGTTTCCTCTCTTTCTTAAGTGTGAAATGAGAAATTACTGCTTGGGGCTACGAAAAGAAATTTGGTGGTGTATGCAGGGACTCCTACAACATCTGTAGTGAGTTCCTGAGTAGATAAGATGCCTCCCCTGCCAGCCAGTCACACTGTGGTGTACCAGCTCAGTTCGGTGTTTTCCTGATGAAAAACTGAAACCAGGTACTAGTGCTACTGCAATCTTGCCACAGAGCAAATAGGCATAAAATGAACTAATACCTTCCACCACCCAAGCAATGGGAGTTATTAATTAACTAGCAATTATATACAAATGTGTATTTTATTATACTTTACAAGTAACTGTTGATCATTATTTCCTTATTAAATCTGTTAATGAGAAAGAGCTGTATTCAGTACAGGTACTGAGTTATAACTAAGTGAGCTGACAAAATGCCAGCTTTTGGGTGGCAACATTTCTCTGAGGTTCTCTCTGTGATCTTGTCAGTGCACTGAAGCATTTTAATGAGTGCTCTCTGGAACTCCACCTCCCACAGCCAGTGGGTGTCACTGCAAGCATTGCAGTGAGGGAAGAACGATTTTGGGGAGAAAGAATAAAAGTTCAAGTGTATGCTGTATTTTTAAGTTAGAAATAATTGCAGAGGAACAATTAAACCCTAATTTAACAACCTAGCAATTTGCATAGATGTTTCTTGGAGATGCTTAAAGGTTTGAAATACTTACTAAAAAAAAAAAAAAAATTAAGTATCCTAGATGGACAAGGCTGACAGCAGTCATGTCACTGGCAACTTCCATAGCCATGCTGGCCCCAAATGCTGACTTCCTTTCTAGTGCTGAATGCTATGCACCTCAGAGATGGTGGTGGTTTAAAAAAAAAAACCCAACAGTCAAAACAGCCAAAAACAAACACCAAAGAACCCCCAAAAGCCTTTCCTTGAATTCTTTAAGACCACTTACATGGAATTCTTGCTGTTTGCAGATCTGAGTGCTAAAGGTCACTCTGACTCAAAGCCCCCCTCTTCCCTGGAGAGCTGGCGGTCCCCAAAGCCAGGTGAGCTGACGCAGATGCTCTTCCAAGCCAGTGCTGGGGAAAGACGTGGTTGTAGCATCCCCAGCCCTCTGCCCGCAGCTGGCACAGCCCAGGCAGCCCTGCAGGCTGGGGACTGTGCAGAGCACAGACCTTGCCAGCAGTGGGAAGGGTGGCCCCCTCGGGAGGGGCCTCCCTCGCACAGGTCGTTGCTAAGGCCCGCGTTGTCTCTGCCTGTGTTATCGTGAGGATGACAGTTTAAACAGGCCTTATCACTGTGTATTCAATCAAGGTTTATGAGGCCTGATAAAGATGTCACCTAGTTGCTTTCTGTGTTCATTAAAACCCTATTCCCCAGTAGGACTTTGCTGTGTTATGTTTTTCTTTTTTTCTTTCTTCACTGAATTTTAGGTGTCTTCTGAAGAAAGAGGTGTGTGTTGGAAGGAAAGGCGTAATGCTTACTTGAATGCCCCTAATATTACTGTGGGAAAGCCCAAAGCCCAAATTTAGTAGCTTGGTTGACACAACTCTATCTGTATTTAATATCTTATATTGTCATAATTGCTTATTTAATAGTTCAGTAAAGTTTCCTAAATGTAGCCTATGCAGGGCAGTAAAGTGACTTGTGTGCACTTCCCTGCCCTGTTGTGTTGGTGCTGAAGGTGGCTTGGGAGGGGCTTGGTGTTACTCAGTTATGATACAGGATGTTGTGGGTTGAGTTCCCATTGAGACTTTTCCTCATGGATGGAGGCTGTATATTTCCAACACAGAAATGTAAGCTTGTTCACTTACTGTTCTGGTTGTATGTCAAAGCTGAAGAAATGGCTGCAATGAATAGGTAGTCATATAAAATGCATCCATAATTCTCATGTCATTTGTCTGTGAACAGTAATAGAAAGCAGGCAAGAATTAAGTCTGTCTTGTCCTGTAAATGTGTTCATTTTGAAGTGATTTTTTTCCCCTCAACCCATGTCCTCCTAGCTAAAATTTAAAACAAATACATTGTCTTAATTGCATCTGATGTCATGTCCAATTCTGCCAGTCTTCAGAAAAATCTTATTTCTACAGTAAGCAGAAGTTGCTCAGTTGCATTTTTGTTGGTTAAGTAAAATTTGTTTTAAAACAAAACATATACAAAACCATAATGAAATATGATTAGTTGCAGCTGCTTGCTGTGTTATAAAAGAGAAAAATGTTAGGGGAGTCTATTGGCTAAAAAGATTTGAAAATATGTAACAGACTCAAGACCTTAGTTCAGGCACAAATCAATTGAGATTAAGCATGTGTGTTCAGGCTCTTTTAAAAAATGGGAAGAAATTGAATACTCAATTGGTTCCATAGATCCCCAGGTCATAGTAAATTCCTGTTATTTACACTTTAGCATATTGGCTCCCTGCATCCTCCAAACTTTGTGAATACTAATGGCTGTTGGCATTTCAGAAATGATTCTTTCACTTTGTTTACAGTTTTGCTGCTGCTGGCAAGCATTGGACTATCAAAGGCTTTAATGCTGTGCATGTGCATTTCATAATAGAATGTTATTCTATGAGGATAATAACACTTACTAGAGATCAGTAATAAAATGAAAAACAGAGCCTCTCCACCATCACTTGTTAACACTTCTAATGATTGTTTGCCTATTAACACTAATTGGTTATATGCTTCCATTTTAGCCCTGTGCAGGCTGGCATAAGCATGAGGCACTCGTGTATGTGCAGTACTTATGAATAGCTGTGCTGGCCTACTGATCTCTGCAATAAAAGTTACTGTACCATGATCTGGGTCTGCTTTTTTTAAAATGTTTTATATTAGAACCACTTGTTGACCTCTGCCTTATCAATTCACTCTATCTGTTTGCCTTTAAACAGTAGTCACGGTATTCTCCAGAATATTTGCCTGGTACAGTGGTGTCCATTTAGCCTTGACCATGGAATAGTCTGTGGTCTTCCAGTAGTACAGTATCTTTTGAAGCTTGCCTTAAAACTAGAATGTGTTGTTAAACCTTTGTTTGACTTTAGAGAGTTGACTGTGGGCATTCTAAAATCATAACTGATTTGCCTTCTGATGTTCCTGGAGCTAAGGTAGAAAGTGTTGTGGTTGCAGGCAGTTTCTGGGTTCAGGAAACCACCTTCACTCAGTGAGCACTTTCGGCAGGGTGAGGAAGGGGAATCTGAAGCAAGGCAATGAAAGGTACCTTTGGAAGCTGAAGTCTCACTCCAGACATGTGTGCTAACATGCTAAATTGCCAGAACATGGTTGCCATCCAAAAGCTTGTCTGGCTTCAAATGTATATTGATTTAAATCCAATCCTCATTTAAATCCAAAAGCTCATAACAACAGAATATTCGGCTGAAAGTCTGGTGATAATTTGGTACAGAAGAGTGAAGTAGTTCAAATATTAACAATACCAAGAGATCCCTGGCCTGTTACTAGCCAGCTGAATGGGAAAGTGCTCTCCATGCGGAGTAATTGGCTTTCCCTTCTATTCATGTTTGGATGGAGCAATATATTCAGTTGCATCCACACAGGGATTGTTTCAGCCATACCTTGTGGTAGTTCACCTGTACTATCCAACCTTAGACATTGAGCTGAACAAAAACTACACTTCAGTTCAGTTCTTGGCATCAGCAGTTTTCGTCACAGATCTTAAGCTGCTATCACCAGCCTTTGGAGTAGTGTCGAGAAGTATCAGAATCTCAGTCACTGCTCTGTTTCCATATTGAGAGGGGAATTGTGGTAAATCAGGAGCAGAAGAGGGCCCTGCTATGGGAAGAACCGTGAATAATGGTGTTTGCCAGTGCCACCCAGAGCACGCTGCAGCCTCGTGAAGGGAGGCAGAGCGTGCAGCGCCGATAAGGGACGGCGATGGTGCCCGTGGTGCCATGGCTGTGCTGCCGTGTGTTGTGCCGTAGCCATGGCACCTGGTGATTGATGAATGTCTGTGGGCTGGTGCTGTGCTGAGGTGATTAGATATTTATTGCTCACAGCCACGCTAGTCCAGTCTAGGAGGTGACTTGAGGCCTCTGCAGGTCTGTTGAGAAGACTTGCTCTCAAGTTGAGGCATCTCATGTATACACCTACTGTATGTAGGTCAGTGTTTATGGACACCTGAGTGCTCACCAGCAGTCAGCCCGGTTAATCCAGCTCCTATGGAGAGGTCAGTAGCTCCATGCACTGGGAGATTGCCAGCCCCTGTCCATGAGGATGTGGTAATTGATTTTCTCAGTTGAGTAAAAAGAGCAAAAAATCCTCTCTATATGCCATTCTGGTGCATTTGCTTACAATATCATATGATTTGTTCTGTTGTGCCCAGCAGCATTACTCAGGGACATACAGTGAATGTAAGTTTAGAAAATAGGCTTGTTTCTTCTTGAGGTACATTTCATTTATCTTCAAAGCAGACCTCAAAGGCTAATAATTTAAAACCATTTCCCTAGAGAGCAGAATGGCTAAATCAAATCAAAGAGTGTATCCCAAGGTATTTGTGTACCTCCCTCAAATCAGTTGATAGGACTGATTTATTAACTAGAAACTTCATTTTTTCTAATTAGTGAAATTACAGTGCAGGCCAGCCACAAAGTTTTGTTGTTGTAACCCTCACCCACCTTCCCTGCAATATTGCTTCTTCTTGTGCTAATCTAAATGTAAATTGTAAGCCCTGTGGGACAGAGTTTGTCCCTTACATCCTTTCCCTTCCTTTTCTATTCTATTTCTATTTATTTCTATTTCTTTCTTTTGTATTTAATTTAATTTACTTTTATTTTTTATTTTACGTTTGCACATGATCCTCAGGGCAGAGTAGCTGTTGCTTGCCTTACATGCTCCTTGATGATTCCTAAATTCATGTCTTTAATCGAGTCCACTCATGGCCTCTCTTTTCCACCATGAATCAGAGTATCTGCAATAAGCCAGCAGCACAGAGCGTATTTTAAGATCTTAACAGCTCCCACTGGAGCCTCCTCACTTCCCCCATGACCAGGAAAAATGAATTGCCTGTGTGAGATGCTGGATCAACAAACTAGAATTGTTTGGGAAAAGAAAAAGAAATGGATGTGAGGAAGGAGTTACAAAAAGCCAGAGAACACCCTGTGGTTTCTTCTCTCTCTCTCACAAATGGGGATCCTGCTCCTGCACAGCTGTGGTGGCGGAGCCCGGGCTGGGAGAAGGCTTTGGGATGTGTAGGCCCCAGCCACAGAGGGGGTTTATGGGTCAAAATCAATACCTGCATGTTAGTCCATATAAATAAATCACACGCCTGTAAAATACATGCTGTAGTTTGCTGCTGGGCCCTGCGGGAGTAAGAAAATAATTTAGCACAGCTGGATGCTTGTTCGTCTTCCAAACCGTTTTTATGGTCTAAGAGAACAGCTTCCTAAATCGCCGTCTCATGGAAAAGCGGGGTGTGGGGCTGCACCAGAGTGCAAAGGCACTGCTGTCATTTTAATTAAAAAATCTGCTCGCTCACTTACCTTCCAAAACACCCCTGTTCCCTCTAACCAAGGAATTTCTACCTAATCCGAGCGAGCAGCTGTTGTCTGCCAAATGGCCAGTCTGTGCTGCTGGCGGAGCTGCCTGGGTGAGCCGCGTTCCCGCGCTGCCGAGGGCTCCGTGTGAAACCTCTTCCCTGAACTTGAACTCCAGCGAGGAGTCCCTGCGGCTCGTGGAGACTGAACCAGTCCTTGCAGCAGTAAAGGCTCCCAAAGACTCTGTAAGGCCCAATGCCACCGCAGTTGAGGGCCCGCTGGAGATGTTGGGATGCCAAGAAAGGATGTTTGATGCTAACCTCTGTGCTTAATGGACCGAGTAATTTCTTCACTACCCTTGTCAGTGAATAAACCAGGCTTTTGCGAGCCCAGTGGAAGATATAGGAGTTATATGAGGGGCTTTGAAGGCTGCAAGGGTGGAATCAGTGCTAGCTACAGAGGTGCTTCATTGCTTTGGTGCCTACAATGCGTGTCAGGGAAGAACCTGGCACAGGTTTCCATGTCCTTAGAAGCCACGGTGAATGGGCTGTAAATATCTTTGCATTCAGCTCAGGTCTCTGAGGAAAAGTGGGAAGCCAGTGTTGATCTGGTGTTTGATCTGCATGGCTGGCAGCACCCAGCAGTTGCTCTCAGCTGAAAGATGGAGGAATGCCTGCTGGCCCAACAAAATGCTGCGTGAGCAGCAGCAGTGCCAAAGTTTTGGTTTCTCCTCAATTTCTGGTCTATAAAATGCTCTGGTAAGTTCTGTCAATGGGGAGTTGGGAGGAAGTGGTGTGGCCCGCGGTACATGGAGAACGTGGGCTCTCATCAGATATATGTCCCCTTTTAAAAATGCAAATTGATAAATAAACACTGAAACAATAGGGCCGTGCTAATCCTTTTACAAAGGGTAAATTGCTAATCTAACTCCCCAGCCAGGATGGCTGCTTCACCTTAACAATAGCTGCATTTATACCTTATGTTTTACTTGTAAACTGACATGTAGTGAATTGGAAAGGGTTTCAGCTCACCTGCTTGCTGGGGGAGGGCGGCTAATCCTTTCATGCCCTTCACACTCGGTGAGCAATGCTGCCATTTGATCACACTGAAGCAAAAAGGCCAGCCAGATTTTCAGCCAGTTTAGGCTTGGTTGTGCTTGTGCTCTAACAATGCTGCCAGTGTCTCCAGTGAGTGCAAAGAGAAAGGTCTATTCATGTCTTCACCAAGCCAGTACCTGAGGGCCTGATCTTCAAAGGCATTGGGCACCCTCAGGAAAGGATGCTGAGCTCTCTGACGCTCAGTGACCCCAGTTTTCCTCACTTTTCAAGCATGTTGGGTCCTTGTTAATGGATATCGGCAGCAAGGAGTGTGTGTACCCACCTTCAGTGGCCTGCTCCTGGCTGATGAGGCCACCATGGAAAACCGGCTGGAAGGGAGAAGGTTCTGAGCATCCTGGTCCCTCACATTGCTGTGACAGGGGACTGGGAGCTTGAAACAGGGATGGGAGCTGTGGTGGGTTACCAGGGCGGTAGAGTGGTGCCACTGAGTTGATTGAAAGGTTGTATGTGTCTTTGCCTTGCCTGGCATTCATGCAGATTTTATAAGTTTACAGAATTGCTTGTGGTCATGTTGGATAAGTCCTGCCTTGGAGTTTTGTCCTCAGCTGCTGCAGCTTCTTGTCTTCTCCTACCACTTGGGTTTTTGTTTGTTTGCTTTTTCCTTTTCTTCTATATTAGTCTCCAGCATAAGGTCTGATCCAAAGAAATGGAAATAAGATTTTTCTTGCTGTATTTGTTCACTAAGGTGCCTACAAACCTTTGAGCCTGTTTGGGAATGAAGGAAACATGGAGGTTTCATAGCTGTAGAGTCACAAATTCAGGGCAATTTGATTCAGAATAAGTATTGAATGAAATATTTTGGTAGATGAGACCTATGGGGTTCTATCTTCCATGTAACCAGATTTATATGAGCACAGAAGAGGAAAATCAGGATGATTTCTATTTTTTTATCCCTGGAGGAAATATAATCTCCCAATGTCATGTGAGATTAGCATCAACATGCATTTTTCCCAAGATAAATCGTATCAGGCATCTGGCAAAGCAATTCATGTTACTTGTATTCAAGGGATTCTTTAGAGAGGGAGGCAGAAGCAGTCATGGACCAAACATGCCATAAAAGTTGTGTGGAAGACTTGGAGAATCTGGGTTTGACTTTGCTGGCCTGAGGTCTTCTCACTGCCAGGAGAGGAGTGTTAGTGCAACATCAGCTCCAGGGAGAATCTAGTAAGGGATACTGCAGCAGATTAAATTAAAGACTGTGGGAAATGGATAATTAGAACTAAAACCCACTAGCTCATAAAGACCTAAAAGTTTCATTATTTTTTTAGTATGAATTTTTACCACAGTTAGCTTGAATTAAGAGCGCTCATTCTTTTTGCTTTGGTTAACAAAGGCGGAGCTAGCCCAAGTAACACCAATGGAAGAGTTACAGAAAAAGCTCTTTCATCTCCATTTCAGTCTCAGCTAAGAAAAATTCACATTAAATTATCAGTCATGATTTTTATTTGAACTCTGACTCAAACTATTGGCATTGAGAATTCAATGTGGGGTCAACAGACAACAAATTTAAGTGACTTACCTGTTAAAAAGATATAACAGATTTGAGGCAGTTTTCTTGGCAGAGTTCCATAAAATTAAATTTGGCTACTAAGTTGCATTAATATTTTCACCAAGTGTCAGTGTAGGAGTTTGCTGATGACCTGGAGTTGGGAAGCATTTTACATAAAGAGTGGAATTTAAATCTCCACAGGAGAACAGAATAATCACATAGCAGAAGAGGTGTGAAATTTAATGCTGCAGGAGATAAGATCTCATAGTATTTAGGGGAAAATAATAAACATTTTGGCAATGAACTGAAGCCGGAGGGTTCAGAGAAGGTGAAAACCGGGATGCTGTAGTGAGTCACAGGAAGTGTAAGTTGGATGCAGTGTCAGTGCAAGTCTTTCCAGGGAAGAGGGGAGCACTGTAGCTGTATTGCTGAGCTAGGTGCTGAGGAGAGACCTTGTGTGAAATGCTGTGTATGGCCTGGGGCAGCTGTCTTTGCAGGAAGAACTGGAAAAAAGAAACAGACCATGCTAAAAGCATTGGGCTACCAGAGCAACCAGGACGCTGGAAACCTTTGTCTTGTGAGAGGGAAAACCAGCTTCACTCACAAGCTACAGAGTGGGAAAGGTGCAAAGAAGAAGAACTGGAACTGAGGGACAGTGACTATAAAGAGTATACACAAGTAAAAAACAGTAGAGAGAACAGTTAAGTGTAGATTTAAGAATAAAGGCTGCAGGTTAAAGAGGAGGTTCCCACAGTTTGAGCTGTGAGATTCTGGATGAGCCTTCCAAGATGAGCAGCTTGGAAAACTTGGTGAATGTGTAAGTGTTCAATATGTGCATTGACAGATTGGCAAAGACAGATGATCAAGCCAGCAGCAGGGAGGGCATTATTGATTATAATACTGGCCTAGTATAAGGGATCTGTGGGAAAGAAGGGCAGGGACAGTCCTTAGCCAAGCAAACCGTGCTGGAAAGACAGAAAAGTTGTAGAGGCTTTAGATCAAATTACACTGTCCTTGGTCTTGTCTTCTCTGCCAATGCAATGGTATTAGGCATCTCAGAATAAATGTATTCAGTTTTGGTAGATGGTAACCGCTTAACCTAGTGATGGAGAAGAGACTCATGTGGATGTGGGAAGTGATGAAGGAAGACAATGGATTTTCTTTCTATACTTTCTCTGTTATTTTGTACACACACACACATACACTGACATATATGTAGTTGCCATGAAAAGCCTGGAAGGAAGGTATTCTTGCTTCAGTATGCTGCCTTAAATTTCTTGTAGCCATCCTTGCTTGTGGTAGGCAGGGCAGGAATGAGCTCTTTGAGTTAATGAGAGCAGCAGCCCCTGTACAGTCTGCTGGAAGGTGTATAAATCTCTGTGTGGAGTAAGGTGACCAAGCAGTGTTTGAGCCTGAGCTTCCAGCTCTGAGACTTCCAATTTGCCCAGCTAAATCCCCTTTCAGACTGGAAGCACAACTGTGTTGAAACCTGCTGTGAGACCCTCAAGACTCTTATATAAAAAGCAACTGGACAAAGGTCAAACCCAGAAAGGGAGAAAAAAAATCCCAAAACCAAGAAACTAAAACCTATGGGAACAATCATGTAAGAAGAGGAAGGAAGAATGTTTCCTGGAAAATAAAGAACCTCACTGAAGTTTAAATCTAGCCCAGACACCCCGAGTCAGCCTAGTTATGTTGGAAAAGCTTAATCCAGCAGAAAAAGGGAAGGAAAAGAAAAGAAGTTAAAATGCTGGAGAAGCAAATGATAACAAGTTGCCCTTGCGTCATGGTCCTTCATATCCTGGCTGTACTGCACACCACAGAGGGGTGTTTTGTGCATCCCTGTGCTCAGACTGCTTTGTTACTAGAAAGAAGAAAGAAGTGAAATGGGTGCAGGGAGAGAGTACCATGTTCTAGATCATCCAGAAGAGGAGGAATGTCACTCTGGACACGCAGCTCAAAGCAGCCTACAAAACTCTGCACAGGAGAACCCCTGCTCTGCAGCCCTAAGCACACACTGCGCAAAAGTTAAAAGCAATCACAAGAGAATTTTAATGCCATGTTAAATGTTGATTCATGTGTGGCTGGAGCCACAGTGACCTGGAGGGCTGGTGCTTGATCCAGCCCCAAAGTGATAAATTGATCTGTAATTGATGCCAGTTTCCGTGCGTGGCAAAAGTCATCTGATAGGGACCTGTGGTGAAGGGTGTGAGCTGGAGCCAGGAGCCGTGTCCTCCTGGAGTGGGTGTGCTCCTGGCAGGCTGAGCCACCCTTGGGAATAGCTCTCTGCACAGCAAAGTTATCATCACCTGATAAACGATAACATTCCCTCCCCTGCCAAAGCAGACCCCAGTAGCATCACTGGTTCCTGACTGCCCAGATTCAGGTGCATCGTGTTCTGTTTCTTCCGCTTGAGAAAGGAGCAGCTGAAGGGTTTTAGCAAGGAATTGCTCCCAATCTGGTCCACACCAATGGTAAACAGCTTTTCCCCTGATCACAAATGGCTATTGCCTTTTTTACTGTTATCGTTTGGTTTTGATCACTCAAAATAAAGACTATTTTTTTAGGAAATAGATGGAATTTTAAATATATATCAGATGTTTAGGCCAGATGCTTATTAAGTCAATGAATCATTCACAATTGAGAAATATTTGCTGTCTCCACATGTTACTGACATGAGGAGTGCTTTTTTTACGGAGCATATGGAGGAACAAGTTGCTCTCTGATTAAGGGAGTGAACTGAATCAGATTTTCATCAGCTTTCACTGGAGCAGATTCTCTGAGCTCTGGCGGTTCTGTGAGTGAGCCATGCTGCTTTCTCTGGGTCTCGCTCTGTCTCCCCCTCCCTCCCACTTGTTCTTCCCTTTTATGCAGTTGTCTATTTTTCTCAGGCTTTGTTGAAGTTCAGTTTGTGAAATTTGGTTTGCCCAAGGTTAGGTTCCATAGAATGCTGAGCTAAATGCAAAGTGGTTTAAATCTGGCAGCCAATTTGTGATCACTTAGACAAATAAAAGGAATTGTCTTGAAGTGTGTGAACACTGGTGAAAATTGGGACATCTGTGTCATCTTCTCACCAGCAACAGTTCTTGTGAGTATCCAATAATCATTGTCTGCCTTGTTTTCCCATAACTTTGAATCAAAGGGAGCATCTACAGAAACTGCAAGCTCTACTATAAAATACCTTCGGGCAGAAGCTATACTTCTTCATGAGTGTGTTATTGTTCTAGCCAGGGCTGCAGAGAAAAACAACAGTTTTGGAAAGATGCAGAAAGTGGTATTTGCCACAAATTAAAGCTGGATATTGAAAAGGTAAAAAGTTAAAATAACGCTTGTGGAGTTTAATGGGCTATCCACATAGGTTTGAAACGCCACCATTCCTGTGAGAAGCAAATAGACTTATGTGCTTATCATTATACTTCTTTATTTCTAATTAACCTGTTGATTGGTATTGTGTGTGTGTGTACATATATATGGTGTGTATGTGTATATTTTATATATATATAGTTGTATATATTGTTGGGCTTTGGAAGTCATTAGTCCCTGCTCTATTGTGTCACCTACCTAACTGAAATGAGCTATAAAGTTTTCTGGCCAAAATATGTGTTTGGATTATCAAGAATCTGACAGCCTTTAGGACTCTGGCAGGGAAGAGAGGAACGAGCATCACATTTATCTATCTAGCTTATTTATTTCTGTGCATAGTTCCTTGATGCTATTTGGGCAGCAGGTCATATAACTGTTTCCCCAGAGCTGTCTGTCCAACAGGAAACCATGAAAGCATTAGACATGTGCCAGCTGAAAATCCCCTTGCTGAAACACTGTAGATTTTGCTATAGTTCTGCAGTAGGTACTTTTCTCTGAGCTCATGCACGAACAAACCTCCCAGACTGGAGCTGAACCAGAAAGGAGAAGCTAGACAATGTGGCAAAGTTGACGTTTTGAAACTATTTCCACTTATTTAAACAAATCTATTACCTGTTTGAATACCTGGAAGTACTCCAGGACTTCAACAGTTTATAATTTTCTCTTGTCTGGTTCCCCTGGTTTATTTTCCCAGGCCTAGTAGCTGCTGTCTCAAAATGTTCTCACTAAGGAGGCAGAGAGGTCCCTGTTTTCACACTGTCTTCATCCCTGCAATTACAGGAGTCTGTATGACAGTGCTGCTGCATTTAGCCTCCTTCCCAAAAGCCTCACAATGTTCAAGATTCAGATCTGCAGGGTAGCAACAAAGGCTCTGGGCTGGCGGTGAGCAGTGGTAAGGTTCCTTGCCTTGAGAAAAGGCTTACAGTGGGTGGCTATCACCACCAGGGAATGCAGGAGCTGGGTTGCCTTTCCTGGGACATGGGAATAAGGAGCTGTTTGAGGGGGGTCTCACTCCTGGCTTTCAGAATGGATAAAGCTCAAGGCTTTTCTTAAGCAGTGGCCTGGCAGACTAAGGTTTTGGTCACGGGGGAAATTGCCAAGGCCTGTGGTGCTTAGAAGGATTTAAAAGCAGCTCAATCTAAACACACAAGTGCTCTGTGGCATAAGCAGCAGTATTGGTCTAATGTGTTAAAAAAAATAACAAACCACTGCAGGGTTGACAGTTCCCCTTCCTTCAGGCTATAAACCAATTTCTTGTACTTTTAATTCCTCTCTTCTCTCAATAAAAAGTGATCTTGTTGGCCAGGTGCAGTGTCAGAAAGCAGTCCCTGTCAAGCAAAGGCACTGGCCAGTTTCCTTGGGACTTTATTAAATAATGGAGTACCACAGTAAAATATGACAGAAGTCCAGAATTAGTGACCACAAATAAATTAAACACCAGTCTTTGACCATGGGGAAAAACTCAACTTATTTTGCACACAAATCTCTGGCTCTTGAAGAGGCTGGGGGAAGGGAAATTTAGTTCCTTTCATAATGTTAACCAGACCTGCTTCCTAGTCAGAGCTGAGCTTGCCATTTTCTCTGTTTGGAGTGCTTTTCCTAAAAGTGGGAAGTAGGAATCCAGCTGCATGGATTTTCTCCATTTGCAATGGAGCAGGTCAGGAAACACTTTCACTCTTCAGTATATAAGGTTTGTTCTGTTTTCCCCTTTGCTCATTTGCTGGTCATACCTTCAGAGCAAAGCTCAGCATCAGAATGCTGCACCCTGTCTTTCCTAGTCTCTCTGGATGAATAAAATTAATTCTGACAGACTTTCATGCTCAAGTCACTTTACTAGTGATGTCTCTCATGTCTTCTTACCAGGTGAGAATGGCTTTGTCACTTTAAGTTTTCTTGGCTTTTTAGGAAATTTTTGTTTTCAAAGAAGGAATCGTGTGTGTGGGCAGATGTTTCCAAAGAAGCCAGTGGACTGGAGTAGATCTTTACTAAGAGACCAGGGAAAGCATTTTGCAACAGATTATTCAGCTGAATACGTGGGGGTGGCAGAGGTGCTTCAATGGGCTCTGATGAAATTAAGAACCTGAGTCACCACTTACTTTTGAATGAAGACTGTAGGAGAATGGCTGAATTATGCTGTTGGAAGTCCTAATTCCCACTCTGCCTTCACCTCCATCTCAGACTGATTTCTGGTGCTTTTTGCAGCTACACATATTCTATTTGTGTTTGTGAGTTTGCACCTTGCAATGACAGAGGAAGACCAGTATCTACCTCAGGGACACTTTCTTATTGCATCTTATCATTCTTATCATTCTTATCATATACATCTTGTCATTCCTCATTTCAGCATGCTCTTTCACCTAGTTTCGGTGAGGAATGAGGAGACACATTCCAGAGGAACATCTTCCTCTGCAGATTGAGCCATACCTGTGGGATGGACACCCATCACTCAGTTTGAGCACAGCTCTATTCCAGGTGATATTGGCAGTCCAATACAGCTATTTTCTTTCTATTGATCATAGCTGGATCCCACACTATGATGCTATAAACCAAATTCATGCTTCTGATGTGCTTGCCTACCCCACTTTGCTAGTCACTGATTTCACAGTCCTTGAAGAATGGCAGTCACCATTTGTCACTGTAAATGTAGCCCCTGTGGATCCATGTTCCTTGATGTCCGTCTCTATTCTTGCTCTTTATCTAGGACAAAATGTCCTTTATCACATGTCCTTTATCCACATCAGAGGCAGAGAGAATTTGCTTGATGCATGAGATGTGTGAAAGGAGTTAACTGCTTGCAAAATATGTGGAGACCTTCCAGCACAAGCAAAAAAAAAGTTGTTGGCAATCAGAGTTTGATTTTCCTGCTTAGAACTCCATTCCCTTTCCTTCCTAAGCCACTTGGCTATGGCTCTTTATCTTCCCTTCCTGACCAGTCACTGTAGAACTCATAAAGGTTTGTAGAGGCCACTCTGAAGAAGAAATTGTGTTCTGTTTGAAAGCCACTTTTATTTGTATTTTCTTTTGAATGGTATGTAGAAAATTAGTCAGTCATGTGTGAGCAGAAAAGCTGACATCCCTGGTAACCAAGCAGCTGAATGCTCTGTATACCTAGGCAAGCAGGCTGTAGAAGCTGCAATTAACCACCTCTGACTGTAGAGTAACTTCAAATTTTCAGCTTTGATGGCCACTCGTTGGTGTTTGCAGAGCATTCCTATGGCATATGGTAACCTTTAGCCCAGCACAGACCTTCAGGAGTAAGTGCAAAACCTCTGTCATTCCTGTATGGGGCATATGGTTAATATTAGAGAATGGCTTAGTTCTTGTTTGTTTGTTTGTTTGTTTTTGCTTTGAGTACATCTGAGTCCATCAACTCCCATTCAATATCACCTCTCGGGCTGCTTGAAAGATTAGGTCGATGCTAAAATACAAAGCATCTCATTTGCAAGACAGTCATAGAGAGAGGCACGAAGCAATCCTGAGGTGACTCGAGTAACATGGCACAGCTGACAACAGATGAGACCGGGAACAGGATCCAGAAGTCCTTGGTTGTGTTGTTCCCTCACCCACTATGTTCCCAGGGCAGATTGTCATGTTACAGATGTTTGTGAAACATCTGCATGCATAAAAGAACAAATCACAAACCAGTTGTAGTTCTCTGCTTTTCTTTTCTGTCAGAAACATTGTTTTAGAACCAAAGAAGAGAGACAGAAAGATTTGTTAAGCAACATCCCACAAGAAATATAAATCTCCTGAGAAAATAATGCAGCTTCTTCATTCTATCTGATTTCTGAAAGGCTTTCTTCCCTTGTAGGGCACTATATGCTTGGTGTCCCAACATATTCCCGAGGAGAAAGGCTGTGCTGAGCAGGCAGCGGAGCCCCGCTGGGATTCTGGCAGAGCATGAGAGGGGGGTGAAAGACAGTGGGTGTCCTAGCTGGCTTTCTAGAGTTTGGACCCTGTCACTTCTTTTCCTGCAGCTTAAAAGAGCAAAGAGCAGCTGTAGGAGAAGTTAAGGTTCTCTCTCCCGTCCTTAGCCTTGAAGGGATGTGTTGCCCTAACTTCGCCTCCCATTTAAATTCTTGGCAAGCAGCGGAGATGGCAGCCAGGGTGTGTGCCCCACCCACCTCACCCAGGGGCAGAGCCCGGGCTGTATCTCAGTCAAAGCAGTTCACAGCTTGTTGCATCGGGGCAGCCTCCTTTTGTCAGCAGCTGGAGCCAGCGGGGATGTTCTGGGCTGGGAGAGCTCATGCTCTGCTGCTGCTGTCCTGTGCAAGAACCCAGGACAGGGGAGGTGGCAGCAGCAGATGATTGTGCTCTGAAATGCAATTTATCTGCTCAAATCTGCTCGGACAGGACCTTCTGTCTGCAGGTCTCTTGGATCCTTCGGAGCACTCGTGACCTAATGCCCATGGAATTCCCACAGACCTGACACAAGTGGGAGCTCTGGGCACCTCAGAGAGCCGAAGCCACACGCTTTCAAAATTATGCTCCCAAGCGGCGAATGACCGAGGTTTAAAAGCCTCTTTTGAAAAATGTCAATTCTAACAACACTCCCCACAGTTACAGTGAACCAGTGGAAGAGTCACCCTGCTCAGTGGTGCCTGAAAACAGGTGGTTGCATGAGCAGAGGAAAAGTCAATCCCTTCAATCCACTATAACTTAAGCACTGAAAAATTGACTGGTTTTGAAAATACGTGTCCAAAAATGTTTCATGCAGGGATGCCAGCTCTTCAAGTGCAGATTGAAGAACTGTTGGGAGAGGAACTACAAAAAATCAGGTCATCTTCTTTCCCTCTCCTCCCTTCCAGCCTCTGTTTAGGTTAGGATAAAAGCTGGGTCCACATTACCTTTTCTGTGAAGATATAGATATGAGAGAGGGGTAAATAATGGAAAAGTACATAACCTGAGAGATTGCGGAAGGGGCTGAGGTGTGGGGACGTGAAGGAAGACAAACTGTCACTGACTGATGAATTTTTTGTAATTTCTAAGTCATGGGGAACACAAAGGTTTTCCTGATTATGACTGCACTAATTTAAAACATTAAAATAAATGATTAAAAAATTGGTGCCTGAAACTAAACCCCTTCAAATCCATAGTTAAGCATTTAAGTAGAAAGGCTTCTGGATTCTGTGGCAGAAGAGCCCTTTGCTGCAGTGCATTTTGCTGGACTTTTGCAAAAGCTCTGAGCATCTGGCAGCTACTGCTGAAGTCCCACTTAAAATATATTTCCATTTCCTTAAAGTGCTGAATTATGGACTTAAAAACCCAACTCTAGGCACCATTTTTCTCTGTGTGAATGATCTGGTTACAAGTATAATATAATAAATTGTAATAAAACAGATTTATGGCTTATTTTCCTTTTTTGCTAGTGAATAGATGGAAAAAATCAGATTTTTTTTTTTAATGTTTCTCAGTCAGTAGGGATTGTACTGGGAATTGTGCTAGGAGTTCTTGCCTCCCAAGCTTTTCTCTAAACAAGGCTGTTTTGCCTCAACTGGCTGAGCTGGTGGGCCCACTCAAGAAT
Source organism: Passer domesticus (assembly GCF_036417665.1). Taxonomy (NCBI): domain Eukaryota; kingdom Metazoa; phylum Chordata; class Aves; order Passeriformes; family Passeridae; genus Passer; species Passer domesticus. The sequence goes on from NC_087474.1 coordinate 114,177,912, forward strand.
GGGCACTTCTGGCTCTGAGCACACACCAGGGCTGCACAGGAGCCTGGTGCTCTGTGCCAGTAGGAAGTGGTAACGAGCCACCCCAGCCCTCTGAGATGAAGGACAAGTTGAAATCTCCCTCCTCACATCTTCTTCTTCTTTTCAGTTTTCAATGTTTCCCATTTGAATTGTGCCTGGAGTGCCTCAGCTTTGCCCGCAATGAATACCACTTGAGAAAAAAAAAAAAAAAAAAAAAAAAAAAAAAAAAAAAAAAAAAAAAAAGACAAAATGCAGGAAAAAAAATCCCATGGCCATGGCAGATCTGTGAAATCTTAAGGCAAGTTTTCTGACAGCAAAACTTCTGCAACTTCGGCAACTGGACTTCTGCAACAACTGCAACTGGTCCCTCTGGCTGGAGAGCCACGCTGTGCTATTTCTAATTAATAGCAAGTCGAGGGTGGGTCACCCAGTAGGTACCAAAGTGCTTCTTCTCCTGACTCATGCCCCCACTCCCTGCTTTCTCCTGCCTGCCACTTTGTCCCACCTTTTGTCACCATCTGTACATGGTTAGCTGGAGAATGTTTATTATATAATTTAGTTAACTTTCGAGCTGCGAGCCTGCCCGTTTGATGTGCCCTCCTGTTAATGCAAAGCACACCATTACTAGTTAATGATCATGAACTGTCATCACAGTCACTTTGAAAAGGTGACAGTGATGAATGGAGCCGGTGGCTCCCAGGGAGGTTGATCACTGAATGGACAGTAAAGTTTATTTAAGCCCTGGCCTGATAATGGCTCTGCATATTTCAGATGGGTTGTTTCTACTCAGTTCTGGGATAGCAGACATTCCCGAAATGATGCGTGCCGCTGCCGCCCCTGCCCCCTGCATTCTGCTCTCTTATGGTAAGAGAAAATCTCCCCCTGCTTTTGCATCTGCTGCCCTAACTGCTTCCCGCTCCACGCTGCAGCTCTCTAGCCAAACGAGAGGAAACCCTTGGGCAGAATTTCCTCCAAGTTTTGATGAAAGGAAAAGCCCCTCTCGGAGCTGTTTCCTGAGTGAATGCCCACAGCTGCTCCACAGGCCGGGGAAGGGGCTCACACTCCAATCTATCCTGCCAGGGCTTTTCTCGCACGATCGCGGCCACTTGCCCGGGGTGAGGCTGGGGGATGGGACTAAAAATAAAATCTGCCTCTCACTGGGCGATCCTAATGGGGGCTGGCAGCCAGCACTGGCAGGCCTTGGAGCTGGGAGTCAACCCGGTGCTTTCAGGTTGGGAGGTTCGAGGTCCCAAGATAAACAAATCTTCTGGTGAGAGTGACCAGCGTTAGGTCAGGCTAAGGGTCGCCCGAAGGTCACGCCGCCCTGCAGCTTGGATATTTTGGTTGTGTATTTACCTTCCCAAAATGCATGTGCTCTGGAAGGCTCGCGGCTCCGGGTCGTGGAGCTGGGATCAATCTGCCAGTCGGTCCCGGGAGGTGACATCCCTGGGATGGGCAGGGGCTTGGTGGTGTGATGGAGAGAGGGCCTCTGGAGGGCTTGGGGTAGGAAAAGCCTCTATGAGCAGGCAGAAGGTGCACGGGGTGATTTATGTCAGCGTAGCCTCTTGGCTTTCATTTTAACATACGCTGTGTGGGAAACACCAGTGGTAAAACCCAGGCACTGTTTTGTCAAGCTGTGTAAAACCTGGATCTTCATCACCTGACAGGCTGGCAGATTGCACTGCCAGAGACTCACACGTGCAGCAATCAGGCCTGCCTTAAGGAGCTGGAGATCCTTGTAAGCCTGAAGAGACAGAGAAAAACCCAAGACACTCTTCATTTTTCTCTTTCTGGCTTTTGAATCTTTGGAAGACCCATCTGTCTTTGCTGTGCAGCCAGGAACACTAGAAATGCCTTTTTTCTTTTTCCTAAGCCAAGAAAGTAGAGATATTTGTTTAAAATACTCTGATAAAAGTTTCAGGGAAGTTCACAATTCAGGATCTTTTCCTGTTGTCAGAAGGATGAGAAGGAGCCTGTCATCTAACAGTAGCTTCCAGATGACCTGCTGCTGCATAGGATTCCTATGGCATTATCAAAACCAGGAGGTGTCTCAGCTGCATGAGAAAAATCATATCAATTTACATAAGTAATGGTTTGCCTACAGTTCAAACCGTATCAAGCTTTATGGTCAAAGCAAAACAAGGACAGTGCCACAAGGGAGCCGCTTGAGCAGCCTGTTTATAAACTGACATGGCTTTTCCTGGTAGACAACCCTATAAACCATTTGCTGGTACCTCAAATGGCAAGCTATCATGCACATTTAGGGGATAACAATGGGCTTTTAGGAAAAATAAATCAATGGGTGGAATTAATAATCGCTTTCATTGTCAAAATAAATGTTTTACGTGAGCCGCAGAAAGGGAGGCAAATTATTCTCACGGAGCTCTGAGGGCGATGCCAGGGAGCTGCTGGTGGCAGGGGGCTGTCTTTGCAGCAGGATTGCGGAGCAGAGCCACGTCCTCGGGAGAAAGAGCTCCCTCCCTGCCGGTGCAGGTCGCGGGGAGGAGGGAGGCCGAGCGTCGGGGGAGCTTCCCCGCCGGGAGAGGCCTTCCCGAGGCCTTCCCGAGGCCTTCCCGAGGCCTTCCCAGCGCGGGGCCAGGGATGAGGGAAAGGCACTCTCCTCTCCCGCCCCACGCACCGCGGGGAGGTGACTGTCCTTATAAATTTGGGTTGAGACATTTTGCCCGAGCGTCTGCAAACATTTAGACACAGAGCCGCTGCTGCGAACTGCCAGCCCATTGTCTGCCGGTGACACTTTTCTCCGAAAGTCACTTACCAGGGGGCCAATGTTGATTGAGCAAATGAACACAAAGCGCTGAAGCCGCTGGCTGCGAATTGTGCTGCTGTTAGTTTAAACAGGCGGCACAGAAATGCCATTATCCGGGTGATGGAGGGAGCCGGGTGGAACACTCACAGCGAGAAAACTTGCCGGCAGTGACTGGCACAGCGAGATGGATGGAGCGCTTGGCCTTGACTGACATGTCACCCCGGGTCCAGCTTATTGTACCCACACTCCACTCCTTCCACAGGGGTGGGATCCGAGGCTTCTCCCTCACAGAATTCCCTTCACTTCCCTCCAGCAGAATTGAACCTGTGCTGCCCGGTACTGGCACAGCCCAGACAAAGGACACACAGCCAGGGGATCTGCTCCAGCCCTATCCCGTACATTCCCAGCCCTCCATGCCTGTACATTCCCAGCCCTCCACGTTCTGCCTGTTTATCCCCTCTCTGCTCTGAGGGCTGGTTTATACCTTCTGTGGTTGGTGTGCAGGCCAGCAGAGCTGGCTGGTCAGAGGAGCTTGCTGGGCTCTTGCAGAGCTGGAGTTCCAGCTCAAGTGTGGCTGTGGGGAGGGCATTGCCTTTCTGGTGTGTTAACACTGAAAAAATTGCCTTCAAGCTCAGGATCAAAGGGTCTCTCCTCCAAGCAGAGCACTCAATGAATCCTTCTGGCTGATGGAAGGGCCTTGGCAATGCCACAGCTTGGCCTGTGACATGGCACAGGGGACAGGTAAGAGGTGTAGGAGAAGTCTCCAAGGTCTGACCGACTATGCCTTTAGCGTTACCAACGTCATGTAAGAGCAGCTCCGCCTTGGCTGTGTTTGCCACATCCTTTTCCCAAGGCCTTTTCCAGCCTCTGCTACTACACTCACTGCCATGTGTGCAGCATCATCCTTGGGCATAGAGATCTGTCCCCACGAGGGGTACAGACATGACTCAGAGAGAATGGCTGTGCCTGGGTTGGGTGAACTCTTTGGTGACAAAGTGGAAGAGGAATGAAAGCCCTGAGCATTCCAAAGGGTGGGGAAACAGGGAACGGAATGAAAGATGTGGATGTTGTCTGATCCAACAACAGAGAAATGAACATTTAAGAGAGATGAAACACCTGATAAATTAACATTCGTGTTAAATAGGATCTGGTCTGATTACCAGGGCTGGGTAATCTGTGAGTGTGAGGCGTTGCAGCTGTAGATTGAGGTGAGTAGGACACATTATTCAGATTATTTTCTCACTTGAATTTGCTCAGGAGACGGGGGATCTTCCTGCTTTGCAGCCACCTGGGAGTAGCAGTGTTGGGTGCCTGGTGTCTGAGTTTCACAGGGAGCAGGATATTTGATTACTAGAGGCAGACATTGGTAGCTGATGGTATTCATGCTCTTCTCCCAAGCTGGTGTGAATGCAGTAAAGAAAATACAGTATAAAAGTGAAAGTCTTCAGTGCTTCCCAGCTGGAGGGCACATCAGTTGGGCTTGCTGTGAGAGGAATGTACCATCCCACCGTTTGTAGCTCCATTCCAGCAGTAACAGGAGCTGCTGGGCTCCTTGTGGAGGCAAGAAGTGAATTGTACCTCATGCAAAGTAAGGTCTAGCCACCGAGACCCTCAAGCCCTGGCTTTAATTAATTTCTCCCAGCACACTCTTTGCTCTGCCATCCACAGACCCACACCAAAGCCAGATTTTCAGTGAGCAATTGGAGTACTGGTGTAAGGGAGCCAGAAATATCTCTGTCTTCCTCTTCATGGGGGCAGTTATGCAACCTCAACCTCCATGCAGAGCAGGTCTGCTCACCATGTGGGGTGGGGAGAAGAAATTCTCCATTCTGGGATAACAGTTGTCACCAGGGACACCTCGCAAACCCCCTGGGGTGCTCAGGGAGACTGCCATTTGTTCCAGCAGCACAGCTAGCCACAGGGCACAGTCTGCTGAGGCTTCATGTGAGCCCAGGTAAAATACTGCTGCCTTGTAACACCTCCCTGCCAAGTGTCAGCACCAGCCCTGAAACAGGGGGCTGCCATTCTTCAGGGGTGTGTGTGCTGCCCCTCTGCTTGCTCTGAGCCCAGTTCCTCCCACAGCATGGTCCCAGTGCCCAGCTGACGGGAGGGACTCTCACCCTCTGCCTTGCACCAAAGCAGTTTACCAGAGTAAGCTGAACTTTCCAGCCCCTTGTCTCTTGTGGCTGCTGCAGTGAGGGATCAGGGCAGCAGAGCCTGTGTGAGTGGCAGTGATGGTCTGGAGCTTTGGCTGGTGATTCTGGATGTAGAAAGCATCAGTACAGGGCAGCTCAGGGCACCTCCAAACTGGGCTGCTGCCCACACACAAAGAATCAAAAAGGAAAGAGGATTCCATGTCATCAGCCACACCTATGTCCATACATTAAATTTGGCCAGGATGTAGCTGCTCTGTATCACTGACTTGTTTGCACAAGTACCTGCATGAGCTTGGCCCATGCCAGTTACTGCCACCCCAAGATTTCGTTGCTAAGCCACTCTCCTTGAAAAATCCTTTCTCTCCTTGAAAAATCTCCTTTCTCTCCTTGAAAAATCATGGGAGGTGCCAGTGGTTAGAGAAAAGCCAGTGTTACTCCCATCTTCAAAAAGGGCAAGAAGGAGGACGCATGAATCTACTGGACAGTCAGCCTCACATCCATCCCTGGGAAGGTGACAGAACAGATTATTCTGGAGGTCATCACCAAGCATGTAGAAGTAAAATTAATCAGGAGTAATAAGCATGGAATTGTGAATGGAAAATCATGCTTGATCATTCTGAGGATTGGTCATCCCAACTGAGATAGTGTGGCAGGGTGGGACAATAAGAGGAGAGCAGTAGATGTTGTCTACCTCAATTTCAGCAAAGCTTTTGACATGTCTCCCAGAACATCCTTGTAGGTAAGCTCAGCACATGTGGATTAGATGAATGCACAGTGAATTGGATCAAGAGCTGGCTGAATGGCAGAGCCTAGAGAGCTGTGATCAGGGGAGCTGAAATTGGAGGCCTGTAGTCAATGCATTCCCCAGAGAATTAATTACTTGTTTATAATTATTTACCTGGATGAAAGTAAATAATTATGGACTGGACTGTACCCTCAGCAAGGCTGCTGGTGATACAAAATGGGGCAGAGGCTGATACAACCAAAGACTCCGCTGCCATTCAGTGGAACCTTGATAGGCTGGAGGGTTGGGTGGAAAGAAACCTGATGGGTTACAACAAGGGCAAGGGCTGGGTCCTGCTCCTGGGGAGGAAAAACCTCAGGTAAGAGCATGGGCTGGAGGCTGACCTGCTGGAGAGCAGATCTGTAGAGAAGGACCTGGGGGTCTCAGTGGATGACAAGCTGACCATGAGCTGGCAGGTCATGTGCCCAGGCGGGCCAGTGGTATTCCAAGGTGCTTTGGGAAGAGCGTGGCCAACCCTAATAATTCTGTGATTCTGTGGTTTGAGTGTTTCAGGTGTTTGCAGCAGCTGTGACTACCGAGCACATTAGTTGTGACACGTCTGTTTTTAGAGGTATGTTAACTGGCCACATGTGCATGAACTGCACTGGGCTAGCAGGCTGTGAGACCAGGGGACATCCCTGCAGGATTTGATTCTCTTAGAGAGATGTAACTACACTTCCCTGCTGCAACTTGCATTTGGCTCTAGCACAACTTGGTCCCTGGGGTGACCCTGCAGCAAGTAGGCTGGAAGAGAGCCCTGGCTTCAGGAAAACTCTTTTGGGCTCCACACCCTTTGGTTTTGCACTGTGCTGTGCATTGCCCCTTTGCTGCTCCATCATTTACCCAGAGCAGTCCTTCCTCTGTGCATAGCTCTGTGCTGCCCACATCCTGGAAGCTGGTGCTCAACCCTTCCAGCACCTGTGCTCCCCTCTCCTGCATCCCACACCTCATCCTTCTCCTGACTGACTGTCCACACCTACTCTTGTATCACCTCTTTATGAAAACATCGCCTGCACTTCTTTTCTGCTCACGAGAGCCACACACAGAGTCATGTCTTCACGTGTGTTGGCTGGCACCACCACACTGACTTCTGGGGCAGGGGACACACACTGTCATGGAGGTGTCACCCTTCACCACCCACACTGGCACCGAGATGGACAATGCAAAATGAACTTAATGCTGTTTTCGTAGCAAGGTCTTCATTTACACCTCAGCTGGTATAAATGACGCCAGATTTTAGCAGTCAATTTAATCCTTTTACTTCTGGTGTGAAGGAATGTGTGCTGGATGGCTGGGACTGCCTCACACAGACCCATCCTCAGCCTCCTCCTTTTCCCCTGGAGGTAAAAAGTTCAGCTGGACGCTGTGCTGAAAGGTTTTTTCAGCATACCGAGCTCGCCAGGGCAGTGACCAGCGTGCGGCAGAGCATCCTTGGGCGCAGGGATGCGAGCGCGTCTGCCCGGGCCGGGCGGGCACGGGCTGTACATAGCTCAGCTCGGGCCGGCGGACAAAGGGAGCCTGTGAGGCTGCTGGGATCTGCGGTTATCGGCGGCCAGGGCAGGAAACGTCCCACACCACAATAACCTCAACTCCACCTTATGTCAGCAAGCCCTACAAACAGAAGGACCCAGCCGCGGGCTTTTGCTCAGGCTGGTACTGTACACCGGAGCTGGCTTCCATGGGGAGCGGACGGAAAAACAACACGACAGGGCTGTGCTGATGGCAGGCAGATAAAGGCTCGCTCCACTCAGACGGGTATTGTTTCCTTCCCACAGGCCTCCTCGCTGCCACCGCCGAGCACACGATAAAGCCCTGGCTTTTTATAGGGCTTCTGTTTGAGTTTGTGCCGATTTCAATGCAGTCATTCAAAGTGAACATGCTTGGTGAATTGTTAATTCAAGTGTCCTGGAACACAGCAGTTTTGAAAAAAATGGAAAGATTGTTATTAACTAGTTAATTCTGGACCAAATTTCCCTACCTCTACTTGCCGTAGAGTTAGAGCTTCTTCAGCTTTACATAGCAGTTGACTTTGGAGTCAGGGCTGGCAAGGACAGGAGGAAATATGTGCATATGTCAAGAGCTGTGCCACAATTTTGGTCAAACTCTGCCAATATTGCTGTTTCCCTGTCTGCCACCTGAGGTGGCTGGAGTCATTGGTGCAGCCAGGATTCCAGCAGAAATAAAACCAGGTGTTCATATAGGCTCTGTCAGGTACTACATCCCAGCACATCCACACATGGCTAGGGACAGGAAAGACCTATGGGGCCTTTTAGACCTGCATCCTCGTGTTCCTTGTTCTGGAAAGTACTGACAATGAATCCAGATATTCTGTTGGATACTTGATGAGTTACAGCAGCACCTTGGGATCCCTGTCCTGGGCCACCTGCTGATATCCTTTCCCCATGCTGCAGCACCAGGCTGGCAGCCACACACCCAGGCACGCTCAGGCAGGAAGGGAAGGTGGGAAAACACCCAGTATGCTTGAGCAGAAGCTTTTTAACTGGACGGTTTATCACAACAACCTTTGGGAGAAAACCTAGTGGAGGTACTCTAGCTGCTGACAGCCCATCTCCCTGCACTGCAGGAGTGTGGGCATCTGTCTCAATTGGTGCTTCCTACCCTATTTTAAGGCTGAATGCTCTTTCAGGAAAAATAAATGGATAACAGGCCCTTTGCAACACAAGCATGTGTTATTAAATGCTCCTCTCACATGTGCAGCTCATCCACAGCCATTTCCCTTGCTATGCTCTCCATGCCCTTGCCCTCACACACTAGAAAACATTGTCTCCATTTAAATATTTTGTGAGAAGGTTGACTTCTGTCTCTGCCATGGTAAATGGTACTTACCAGCCTCTACCAGCTGGCTGTATGCACCTAGAAGGATGTGACTCTCTAATCCTTCAAAGTGGTTTGGGTTTTCTTCTTTCGTGTACTGCACAGGCTGATTTGTCTTTTTTTTCCAGCTCAGATAGCTCTCTGCAGCTGGCCCATGTTTTTGGTGGGTTTTTTTGTTTGTTTGCCTTTTTTTGGTTTTTTTGGTTTTTTTTTCCTATTGGATTATCTGCAGCAATTTTTGTTTCCTCTGTGAAATGATGTGGTTCTTCTCTGTTCATCCTTCCCACATCCACCACACTCACTGTAATCCTACCTGCACTGAATCTTCATCTCCCATGAAGAGGTTAATTTTGCTTGACTGAAATATGCAATGGGAACATGGGAGAATCTCCCATATCCTTGTAAGTCATGTGTTTCTCTTCTTTTCCAAAGCCAAACAATACAACACAATTGGACAAGGCTCAACACCCTGGGCTCTGATGATCTACAAAGACTTTGGTTGCTGCTGCTGCTCCTGCTGCCACTGCTTGGATTGGGGGAAACAACCAGACAACTTAACTGCCCTGGGAATATGCAAAACCCAGTGAGAAGCACTCCCTGGCCTGAGAAACTTGCAGTCCTGTTAGACAAGACAGATAGTGGCAGGGAGAGCAGGCATGGGAAGATGGGTGCTGGAGCAAGGACTAATTAAACCAGGTACCTGCTCAGGAAGGACTCTTCAGGGCTCCAAGTCACCCACTGAATTTTACAGCCTCTTTTGCTTGATCAGTGAATATTCTGATTTTTATGACTTTTTTGTTCTGTGTGTTTCTGGTAAATTGGGGGGTTTTGTTTGGGTTTTGATGTTTGTTTCTTTTTGCTATTTTTTTTTTCTGCAACACTAACTCAATAACAAGTAATTTCAAGCTGATCTGATGTCTGCTGTTGTAAGGTCGTTCTTTGGACACACTGTGATCCTCCTGAGGGATGGCTTTTTCCTGGTGTCATCTGCAGCTCTCAGGCTGGCATATGCAGCTTGTGAAAGATGCCTACAGTCTTTTTCTTAAGAGACTAATAAAATTAAACATTGGCAATTTCTGTGGTCAGGGCAACATCTGCTTCCTCTGACATATCACAAGTGTGGAACATACCAGGCCAGAAGGGACAGAACTGGGAGAGAAAACATCTTGAAAAATTAAAAAGAAAATACCCTTCAGCAGCTACAGCACATCAGTGCTATGTCCTGGCACTGAAGCTGGCCCAGCATGGCACGTCTGTGCTCCAGGAATGCCATCCTGGTTGGTTCTGAGCTTCCCAGGAGCCACATGTGCTGCTTGTAGTCCCAGTGGCTGCCTTGTGTCCTTGCCCCTGAGCAGGGTCTCCCCAGGCTGGTGGGGCAGAAGAAACCCTGGCCAAAGAGAGGATCCTTGTCCCTCAGGTCCTCCACTGTTGTACAAACCTCATGGGTGTGTTTGGCAGGACCTGAAGCATGGGGCTATGACCAGCAACAAAAAACCCTGGGATTATATTTGTTATGGCCATATGGACAAATAAATACCGATAAAAGGGCGTGCAAGCTCCAGTCTCTGGTTGGATTAACTCCTGACAGTAAGGTTGAGTCCTCTGGATATTTCTGTATTTCTTGCACTTTTGTTCCCTGCCACAGGAGGCACACAGTGATTCCAGTCCTCGTGCATCTCCAGTCCTTCTCCATGCCGCAGGAAAGAAACATTTGGAAAAGTTTTCAGTCAGATCCTCCTCCTCCTTGTTAAATTTAGCACAAGCCTGTAAAGCGCCACCAGGAACAGCAATTAGGGAGCTGCACGTTTTGGTTCATGGTTATCTGCAAGGTCAGAGAGAAGTACAGGCTGTGTTAGTGAAGGTTTGTCAGTTCTCATACAGTTTAAACAGAGGTAAATGTTAAAAAAAAAAGAAGAAAAGCAAAGTGGGTTAGTCAGTCCTGACTCTCAAAAACCTAAGCCCCTTCTTTACTGCTCCCCCCCTGAACTGCTCCTTCCATTTTCAATATTGATAAAACACAACCAGCTATATTTAATGAAAGCTGGCTTTGTTGAAGGCCAGGAAAGTCAATGAACTACTGGTCACCGTGCAGGGCTCCCAAAATAGGGATCTGCCCAAGGATCTTCTGGCTAATGGCATCCCTCTTGACAGAGAATGAGGCCAGAGGATCTTCATGCTAAGAGTGCTTTACCATCCCTTGTTCTTTTTAAACTCTTTTTAATTTTTATATTCTCCTCTCCCTTTCTCCTGTCACTCACTAGCATCACCCTCCCTTTAGTTCTTTTAGTTCTTCCCCACGCTCTGTACCCACTTCTCACCCAACTTTTTTCTTTCCTTTCCCTCCTTTTCCACACCAGACTGCCTCCATCCTGTCAGTCTAGGCTCCCTTTGGTCTCTTGGGCTCCCTCCTGCCCTCTCATCCTGGTCCCTCTCTCCCTTATGCTATGTCCCTGCCTGTTCTCAGCACTGCTGGGGGACATCCCAGTGGATGCTCCCTCTTCTTCTGCCATGCTGGTGGCATCACACACAGGAAGCATGACAAGGACAAACATTTTCTGCAATGGGATGGAACAACAATGATGTCACTTGGCACCCCCAGGGACAACCAATTCCTCCTTCAGACTCAGCCTGGCTTTAACTTGCTGTGGGCAGCACTCCAGCCTTCGTGCCACCTCATTCTCCCTGTCTGCCCTTCCGCTTCTCTCTTCCCCTGCCTCATTCCACGTCATTTCCACTGCAACCAGAATACGCTCGCTCTTTCTTTTCTCTAATGAGCCCGGTCTGAAATGTGTCTGAGGGGTATTTTTAGTGAAAGCTTGGCAGCCTGGCAGTCCTGGGCGTTTTGCCACCTTGAGCAAAAAATGTGCCTCAGCCCGATAAGGATTACAATGAATGGTGTGCTGGGGGCTGCGGGTGGGGCCGTCCTGGTGGCTGCCCACCTGCTCTGTGGGGCTGCCCCCAGCCCAACCCATGCCCTGCCTGCGTCCCACACCAGCCTCTAAAATATGTTCAAAGGAATAAAAGAAGGGGTTGCTGGGAAAGCTATGGGAGTTAAGAGGAGGAAAGCCATTGTATGGCTGGAATAGGGGTATTTTCTGGCAGCTGTGTTTCTGCAGGTGATGTGCACACAGCATCTTGTCCCAAAAAATTGCCTTGAGAATGTAGCAGCCAAGTAATGATGGGCACAGGCACAGCTCCCAACATCATAGCCTGAGGGTTGCTCCTTTTCTTCTGCGTTGTCCTTTTGGCAGTGCCATGGCTCAGAATGAGGTGCTGGCCCCCTCACAGGCACAGGGTGAGCTCTGGGAGCAGGCACTGTTTGTCCCAGGGCTGTGGCTGGCACATCTTGCTTAGAGCTGTTGTTCCCTGACGTGTCAGGCAAAGTATTTGCAAGTGGGAATGGCCTGCCGGGTTGACTTCCAGCTGCAATCAATAAAGAACTGTGCTGTGGGTTTTTAATTTGAAAAATAAATATCATGTCCAGCTAATATTTTTTAATATCTAGTTTCCCCCTCACTGTTCAAGGGTCTAGATCTTACTTAGAGAAATTACAACAGTATGATTAAATGTCCTGTGAAATGTATGCAAAAATGCCACTTTTTTCAAGCAGGACATTTTGGGGAAGAGGGAGATCATGTAAGCCAATGCACTGAGTTTGCTTATCTAGCCTCCTGATCATCTTAGCTACCTCTATAGTCGAGGAGGGGAGAGAAATTCCCTCAGGAAGTATTTTCAGGGGTAACACAGATGCTCTAAATACTCTTCAAATAGGCCTATCTTTCCTATCGACACCCCAGGGAAGAGCTGGCTGGTCAGCCAGGGATCTTCAGCTGTGACAAACTCTTCCAATCCACACCACTCTGGCCACACCTGCACGGACTGGTTGAGGCAAGGGTGATCTCCGACTCCAGACAAATGGCCTCATAGTCCTTCTGTGCCAAGTGGAATAATTTCAAAGGGAACTGTGCCTCAAGGCTAGTGGTGAGGATGTTTATTTGGTGCTGGATATGTATGGATGACTGCCCACCTGCAAGTGAGGGATCCCATGCCTGGAGCACAGAAATGGATGGAGGGATTGGAAGGGGTCTCCAAAAGTTTGTCTCTGCCCAAGAAGAGACCAACTATGTACGTACTGTATTGTGAAAAGTTTTCTTACATCATTCTTCAGGGTCTCCCTTACCATTAGAAAGGTTCTTCTCCCTGTTCACTAAGAACAGGGGAGCAGACATTTCCTTTCTTCATCTCTGAGCTGTTTTATGTAGCTGAGGATTATTACTGCATCCCCCCCAGCTGTTTGTTTTTTACCTAAGCCAGCAGGTTCTTTCACCTCTCTCCTGCAGGACACGTTTCCCAGATTTCTAGTGTTCTTGGATTCTCCCCAAAAGGACAACATCTTTCCTGAAATGCATTGCACAAAACTGGCCACCCTATAAGGGCAGTAGCATAGTACATCTGCACTGAACAAAAGGGCCATTTCTTTGTGCAGGCAGTACTGCTTGTTATTCTTTCCAACATGACATTTGCTTTATTGGTTTTGGTTTTTGGTTTTGGTAATTGTGTGATTTACAGTATTTTCCACAGAACTGCTTCTTAACCAGCCATTTCTGCCTGGTTATTTCTGCCTGATTGTAGTTCCTTGCACTCCACTCTGCTGAGTTTTGTCATGCGCTTTCTTTAAATTGTCAAAACAATGTCTCTTTCCCCCATTTTTCCTCATTTTTAAGATTTTAAATTCTGATCCTCTCTGCCAGGTTTGCCATCACAGACTGTGTTCCCCTGTGCTCTGACAGCTGATGCCAGGCAGAGCTGGGTACAAGCCTCCTCTACCCACCCCTCTATGTCTCTCCCCTTTTTGACAACAACCACCACCAGCTGCTCCTTGGACTGCATTATCCAACCAGTTTTGTATCAAAGCTGTGTTTTCCTGGTTTACCTGAGGGCACAGCACCAGCCCTGTGCCCAGACAGTGCTCAGAAGAGAAGATGCTGCTGGCAAGACAGCTGGGAGGACACCTTGGCACAGACACCTGTGGGTTTCAGGCATTTTGCCACTTAGCTTGGCCATGTTTTAAGAAGCCAGGTGCATCCCAGATGTCTGAAGGCACCTGAGCAGAGAAGTTTAGGACCAAACTTTTGTGCTCAGGTGCCTCTGGGGCCACTGAGGTTTGATTTAGGCACCTCTGCCTAAACCAAGCTGGCTGCAGCTCTCACAGTGCAGCTCCCTGCTAGGCCAAAGGGCACAAACGCACGTCAAACTGAAATGTTCCACTCAATCCTGCTCACGTGTTTGGAGGTGGTGTTCTCTCTGAAAAGGACTCCCAGTGTTCATTTGGAAAACTTCTCTGTCTGGGAAAATCCTGGAACTTCTATCCCAGCTTACCAAGGAGAAATATCCAGGTGCTGGAGAGGGCTACAGCCTACAAGACCCCAGCTCTCAAGCAGCTGCTGGGTTTTGGTTGCCACTAGTGCCTTGTATTAAAAGCCAGGAGCTGCTCCATGAACCAGGGGTTTGAGGTACAGTGAAACCTGCATTCTGCCTTCCCCTCACCCCTTCCTGGCATTAAAACCTTGGAGAGCTGCAGCGCACACAACAAAGGAGAAAGCAATAGGAGAGCAGCAAGGTCACACATCTGCTGCTTTCCACACTTTCTTATCTCTGACATCACGGGCCTCAAGGTCTTTCTTCTCATTAAAACAGCTGAATAATTGCAAACTGTACACAAACTGACTAAACCTGTGGCCTTCTGCCTTAGTCATAATATGGGATGTCTGGCTAGGGAGGATGTTTCTTGGTGAGGGAGGGTGAAGGGACTGCAGAAATGAGCAGCTCCATGCAAACGCTGCAGGAAGCTGCTGCCACTGCCCTTGGGCTGGCAAGCTGCAGACATCCAGCCAGGTGAGTCTGGTGTCATCGATGGTGGTACTGAAAGCTCAGGGATCTGACCCCACCCCACCCTCAGGAAATGCAGGGCCAGCACCAAAATGACTTTGTGGGGGCTGATTTGCAATGATCCCACCCGTGCTGCCTCTGCTTGAGGTTTACTTTGTTAGCAGTGGAGAGAGAAATAATAGGTCAGGGGTGAGAAGGGGAACTATGAACTGAAAGAACTGTGGAAAATCAAGGGATAAGACATGTTGTGGATGTCAGAAACATTAAAAAATGACATCATGAAAGGCAAAAATGTACCTAAATCATCTTTTGTACAGCCTGGATTTGTTCAAGCGATACCAGCCTAAACTGACCTCAAGCCCCTCTGTATCTTGCATCTCTTCACATCTCTGTGGTTTGGACAGTCACTTCTCAAGTCTGACCATTGCACACACTCCTGCTGATGCCTCTGTGGCTGCTGCACCTCGAACAGCTGCCACTGGGATTTCTGAAAACCACACCTGCATCCCCACCCTGCTAGTCCCGATGAAATTCATTAACGGCAAGTCATTTGTCATGACCTAACATGGGATGTGAAAGATCTATTCCTGGTGGTTGCACATGCCTCCCTGCTTGGTGATTAGTGTTTAGCATCTGGGAGTGCAACAATCTGGGAAAGTTAAGGCATTAGCAAGTGGATGGGGGTGGTCTGCTCTGGGAAAAATTATATGTGTACTGAAGTAAGTGGATAAAGATGCTTTCAACGTTCCAAACATTTTCCTACAGGAATAGAAATTATTGTGAAAGACAAAAATCAGGAAAAATTGTGTAACAGGTGGCTAGTGGCTACTGACATCAGCAGCTAAACACAAGTGTTAGTGGTTTTAGTCCTTCTGGTGTTATTTGTGAAGGTTTGAAGGTACCAGAGCACAGCTCTGTGGGTCTGCCACATAACACTGGCTGCACAGTTCATCCCTGAAGTTTGTCCCCCTCGTGAGCCCAGCAGTTTTCTGGCATTCTGCTCATGCTTCCCTGCAAAGAATGTAGTTGTAAGTTCTCACATCAGTTGTTTTTGGTTTTTTTATCTGCCTTCAAATTCCACTTCTTTCCCTACCAAAAGTGAGTGGGGCTTGCTATGTGACACAGTTTCCTTCTGAATGGATTTGTACCACCAACAAGCCAACTCAGCCTTCTTTTAAAAAGCTGGACACTGACTGAGAGATGCTGCCTCTGATCTGTATTTTCCTGTGCATTCTCCACTGTTTTGGTGGTTTTGGAAGTGTTGACCCCAGAACAAGAGCCACAGTCCACTAGTGCTGTCTTCCCTGAGACTTGGTGAAACCCCACTACAACCTTCTTATCCCACAAAAGCCATAAGGGCAGAGGCAGAGGTCTCTCCTGTAACAAGAATGCACAATTCTACAGGTGCATTATGGGTTTATTTTTACAATCTTTTTTTCTTTAAATGCTGGGTCTTGACTGCTGCTGGAAGGAAAGTCTCAAACAGATTGAGTTTTCCTTGGAAATGAGCTATCTAGCAAATTTTCTCTTTGTGACACATTCTTAGATCAACATGCTGCTTATCTGATAAAACTCTTATCAGAGACAATTTGTGGCATGTTGCCCCAGTACCATGGCACAGTCCTTTTAGCTTTACTCAACTGCATGAAGACAATAGAAGATGACACTGCAAATAGTAAAGAGCAAATGCTCCCTGTGTGTAGGTATCTTCAGACTATCATTCCATGGTTTGAACAAACAGTCAAATATCTACGGACAAACAAGCAAAAGTTGGCAGGAATTAATGGTCCTCTGGAATAACAATGTGCTGTGGGAGTACTGTTGTGCATCCTGAGTTGGACAACTGTGGCAAAATTTATGGTTTCTCCTACAAGAAATAGTTTATTCATGGATTACTGACTCTTTTAAATTATCTTCCTCTGGGCCCTGCCTCTTAGCTAATGCCCACTGGCAAAGTACAAAGAGAATAAAAAATATGCAAACTAGCAAGAGTGATGCTTGGTATAACTGCAGGATGTATTAAAGCTTGAGTGGAACAGATATTCCTTTTGAAATTTCTAACCATTTTATACAAAAAGAATTCCAGTTCTGATGTGACCAAGTATATTGAAACAAGTCATTAAATCTTCTGCATTTCATGTAGACGATGAAATTAAAATCTATTATTTCAACATTTTACTCTAAATGATTCAACTAATTAATCATGATCTTTGGCGAAGTGAAGTTTCCTGGAATTATCCCAGCAAAGCCCTCCTGAATATCAATTTTGTAATTTAAAATTAGGTAGTAATTCATGTTAATACTTTGGTGACAAAATGGAAAAAAAATTTGTAATGGTAAAATAATCTTCAGAATAGAAATTACCGTTCCTAACCATTACTAATGAGAAATAAAAATAATTCAAGACTATGAGCTGTTGCACAAAGAATATCCTTTAGCTAGCCCTATGGCTAATCTATATCTGCTGATATGGGTACAGACACATTCCTCTTACATATGTATAGCTTCAAACCCATGGAGGAAAAGCCAGCCAAGAGATAGAAAAATACAGCCAGGTCAAGCATGACAATGTCAGGGATAAATGACATTAGGAAGTACAAACTTACTGGTAGGTCTTCCCTCATGATCAAGGTGGGACTTCCACAAAATTTTGAACAGTATCCCCATGCTCAGGCCATTCATGTTTGACAGCATTTCCTCAGCATGTGGCCTGAAGCTCTCAGCCTGAATGCACTACCCTCCCACCCCCAGACACTTGTCCTCCACTAAAAAAGAATGACCAGCATTAATTACAATGTTGTCCATGATGGATGTCAGCTGCTGGTGTCCCAGGGAAGGAGGGCTCCATGGTCCCTTGCTCCTCCCCTTGTCAGGATCGTTGATGTTGCTGTAGTACCTTGGGATCTGGTGTCTCATGATGTAGAGGTGAGCAATGGAACTAGAGTTTGCACTATCCCATGCCAGTGTCCTGGGTCACTGGGCCCAGCATTCCCATCCTTGGTGCCTTACTAATGCCCTAGCTCCATATGCGCTCAGTGTGATCTGGAAGAGCAGGCATCACTCCTGGGAGACCTGATCTCTTGCTTGCTTCCTCCTCTGGAAGTGGCATTCAGATCTTCCCCTCTTAGCATTGCCTGAGACATTTGTAACTGGACTCACCTTTCAGGTGGCATCAAACACTGCCTGAAACAGAGATCGTGTTCACCCTCTGCCCCAGTGTCAGCCCTTCTCATCTCTCCCTCAACAGTGTGTGCAACTTTTCAACAACAGCAGCTGAAAGTGGCCCAGTGCAAAAGAACCTGGGGGATGCTTGTTGTCAGCCAGCTGAACACGAGCCAGCTGTGCCCAGGTGGCCAAGAAGGCCAATGGCATCCTGGCCTGGATCATCAATAGTGTGGCCAGCAGGACCAGGGCAGTGATTGTCCCCTTGTGCTCAGCACTGGTGAGGCCACACCTCAAGTGCTGTGTCCAATTCAGGAAGGACACTGAGGAGCTGGAGCATGTCCAGAGAAGGGCAACAGAGCTGGGGAAGGGTCTAGAGGGTCAGTCCCATGAGAAACAGCTGAAGAGGCTGAGGTTGTTTGGCCTTGAGAAAAGAGGCTTATGGATGACCTTATCACTCTCTATAACCAACTGAAAGGAGACTGTAGCCAGCTGAGGGTCAATCCCATCTCCCAGGCCGTAAGTGGCAGGATAGGAGGACACAGCCTCAAGCTGCACCTAGGGAGGTTCAAGTTGCACATGAGGATGATTTTTCTCACAGAAAGGGTTGCTAAGCGTTGAAACAGGCTGCCCAGGGAGGTGGTGGACTCACCATACCTAGCAGTGTTCAAGAAATGGCTGGATGTGGCACTTAGTACCATGGTCTAGTTGACAAAATGGTGTTTAGTCAAAGGTTAGACTCGATCTCAGAGATCTTTTCCAAACTACTTGAATTTGCAATTTTGTGATACCCTGATCCTAGGGTTCATCTATGGAGTCTCAGGACATCAACTGGTGCGGTATTTACATTCTTCCAAAGAGAACTGGACCCTAAACTGGAACTCTAAACAGCTGTGACCTGATTATAATTAAATTGCAGCATTTTCTACTAACATTATGCTGCATTTTATACTGTTTTAAACAGAGAAAGTAGCTCTGAGTACATCAGGACTATGCTACTAACCCAGTCCAGGTCTAGGCATCTTTAGCAGGGGTTGTCACCTTGGACTCAAGGTGGCTTGAACTCCTCCTGCAGTCAAGTGGTCCTTGTCAGCCAGCTGTGGAATTTTGCTCTGCAGTCTCCTGTGCTTTGGGGTCTAAGTCTGGAAGTCACTACATCTGGGATGTAAAATCACCTGTGTCTAAGTTTGAATACAGGCTATGTTGAGGCATTTCTGTGCAGGAGATTTTTTTCAGAGCAAAATATTCCTGATGAACTCATCATCTTCCAGAACAGGAGATCCTTTGATAAATTCATGTAATCTGCTTTAGAGCTGACCTAGAGGTTTCCTGCATACAGTGCCTCATCTTCAAGAATGACCACAGAGGAGACTTAATTAGGTGTGTCTTTAATTATTTATTTATTCAGAGCACACATTCATTCACATTGTATTCACCAAGCTTTGGTCAAATCCCAAGCCATTGTCTGCCTGCACACAAGTATTTACCCAAAGGTATGGGTTTAAACTGATTAACTCACACTGGAGCAAAGGCCTGTGTAGGCACTGATATTGGCTTAATACCTCACTCAGAAGTACTCTGAAGTTGGCTGAGGTCTTGTACAGATCCTCTTCTTTGAGAGTGAAGTGTTTGCACAGGGGCAGGATTCGGCTTTACTGGGTTGTACAATGGCTGGGCTGAGCTGATCCCAGGCTGACTGGGGTGCACGGAAGCAGCGTGTCTGGAATCGGGCTGCTGGAGATCTGGAGATGGAGCACCTCAGCTGCATTCCTGCTGGTGGAGACTGACTTTGTTCTTTCAGAGTTTCCAGCAAGATAATGCTGTTTTAGATCAAGGTGAGCGAAGGCTGCCTGTACCTTCCCCTGGCACGATGTGTCCTTGCCCTGCCCCACAGCAAACTCATTTGCTTTGCAAAGTGCTCACAGATGCCTGGAAGGGGAAAGGGGTACAAACCCACCCTTCTGACCCAGCTCCAGGGCTGATTAACCACACACACATTTTCTGCCACTGGGGCTGCCTTCTTACTTAGGTGCTTCCTCCTGACTAGTTTAATCCTCCTCGTGCAGGAGCGAGACCAGAGCAGCAGAAGCACCCAGCTTTATCAGCCCCATTTCTTCCTTCAGCTTATCAAAAATGAGCTCCCAGTTGGCTTTGTTTGACTTCTAGGGTTTATTGGATTTGTTGCTTCCCTTCTTCATTTTCATATTAAAGGGTAAGTTTGGGCTGTGATCCTGCTGCTGTAGCCTCCAGCTCCTGAGCTGATCCTACCAGCTCTAATTGCTCAGCTGCCTGATGTAATCACCAGAAGCTATATTGTGTGTGTGGCTACAGGCACTTCATATTTTCTACCCAGCCAGATGAAAAAAAAAAATAAAAAAGAAGAAAAAAAGTCAATTGGCTCTAGGTCTGTCAATAGTGACTAATCAGGTGCTGTACAATTAATTATGAAGGGGTGTCATTTTAAAACAATTCTGAGGTGGGAAAGAACAGGCCTGGGCCCTTTACCTGCTGGCACTGTTTGTGTTGCTAAGCCAATCCAGGCTGCGTCCTCTATTTCATTTACCTTTTAAACTATTGCCCCCGCATAAGTAAACACTTTCTATAAAGTGTGTGTGTGTGCATGCATGTGTGTAAGTGGGTGGAGGGTGATCTGGGAAGCTCTCCACCCTAGAAAAGAAATTAATGATGGGGAGGGGAAAAAAAGAGAGCAGCATAATTTGGCAGTAATTTCTCAAGAACGGCAGGAGATAATAGCAGGTGGATGAAGCAGGAATAGGATGAAACAGTCTGGGGCTGAATCCCAGCAATCAAAACTGCTGTGAGATACAGAGATGGAGGTGAGAGGTATCCCTGCAATGCAAATGGCCCTGAGCAAGGAGCCTGGGCTCCCCAGCAGCCACTTGCCAGCACGTGTCAAGGGGGCAAATCCCTGTCCCACCTAAACTGGCTCTCCCAGGCTCTGCTCCCAGCAGTGGCCAACACCTCCCACCCACTCCCCTGGGGATGTGGCTGCAGAGAGTAGCATGCTGTTCCTGCTCTTCACTCTGCTGGCAAAACAGAATTGTCCCTTGCAAAGCAAAACTCATTTTTCAAGGAGGATGGCAAGGGAGGTGCTACTGTCCAGAGCCAGGCTTAGGGCACTGACTGGGGAAATCGTGTATGTGGAGGGGAAAGAAGGGCAGTCACGGAAATGACAGACCAGCTTTGTAGAAACAAAGTGACAATGCTAAATGACTGAGCTTCTTGGAGGGAGCTCTCAGTCACTGAGACTGTGATGACACTGTGTCTGTTGCCTGGAGTGGTAGAAGGGAATGTAGAATTGAGGATGCTGGGAGAAAGCCTCTGCTGGGACCACCTCCCTGAAGATGCTGACTTCAAGACATCTTCTGGAATGTAGCAAGGGCCAAATGTCATGGTGTCTAGTAGAAAAAATTAGAAATACTCTGTCCAACCATGTAGCTCGCTAATACAAAAACTCTGAATGTCCCTTTAGTCAAAAATTCTGCCTGCAGCACTTGCAATTCTATTCCATGGACAAAAATTGGGGTAAATTCCTGTGTGGGAGAGAGTGTATAACTGCTGACTTTGCTTTTTACTATAATAATTGTAGAATTAGATGGATTATTCTGGATAACAATTTATTAGCAAATGTGTTTTAGGAACAAAATGCCAAGACACAAGAGACTCTGTTTTGGAATTTTCAAAATCAAGCATGACTTTGTTCCCCAAAAATTAATTTTCTTCATTTTACTGGTTAATATTTTAAATTACAACAAGCATTAAAGATAGAGCAAAACATTTGATCAAAATGCACATTTATTTCATCTAATTGGAAGACTTTTAAAACCTTACTCAAAGTTAGTTTCAGGGCTTTGTGTGTATTTCAGCATCATTGCTGGCAGAGTCCCCAGTCTTCAAAACAACATGTTAAATTGGCTTTGTTAACAGTGAAATATTTAGTACTCTTAACCTCTGTTTCTGTCAGCATTTTGATGACAGCAGCTACTGGATCCCAGCCACAGCATTTCCTTGCCCTGTCAAAGTCAGGGGCCTTTGAAATAAAGCGTGAGGAGGTTCAGTCTCTTGGGGCTGCACAAGGTAGGGGTTGCCAGCCTGGTTTAGGTCAGGAGTCTGGTCAATCCTTGCTCCTGGTTTTGAAGCCTCAGCAAGTCTTGCACCAAGAGCATGGAGATGCATTGCCCAGAGAAAGAGCTTTACCCTGAATCATCCCAGAGCCAAGTCACTGCCTGTAGAAGGGAACCATGGCTCTGAGCAGTGCCTAACCCGGGGTTACACAGCAAAGCGAAATTTACGGATGTAAAAGTGGAGGTTACAACATAAACATGTGCTCAGAGACTGGTGTAATGAACGTAGCATAAATATTTAGATGTATTCCTACATCTAATTCTTATACTCATCATTCTTATGTCAAACGGTTTACAGAAGGCAAAACTATAGTTCAGTTACAGGCATGGCTTCATAATTCTTCAAGTTAATTAAGGCATCTAAATGTGCTTCATGTCTGCCGCCTCTACTTTGTAAATGGCACATACCTGTAGGGAATAAATGCTTGTCATATCAGTGACAGTAATGGCAGCTTAGGTGTCCAGCCTCAGGGAAAAGCAGCAGCTATGAGTGTCATTTGTACATCTCCAATAAACACATTGTTGCTTGTATCGTGTGTGCAGACATCATGTAGGGAAAGAATTCATTGTGGTTTGGGATCCCTTCATGCTGAGTGTGAGAGTCCTGGTGCTGGTGTAGGTGCTGAGTGGTGCCCCACGGATGGGTGCCCAGGGGCACAGGGATGCCTCTGCCAGCTGTGGTGTCAGAGCAAGGGGCCTGTGGGTGCCACCTGCCCAATATAGCTGCAGCACAGTGCTGTTCATGCTGGCCCAGAGCACCTCTCATTGCTCGGTTTCTTTCTCTGTCTGTGCCTCTTTGCATAAACTATAACTGGATGCAGAGTCGAGGGAGGAAAGCGTGGCCTGTCTCCAGCTGGGGTGTCCCCTTGCAGAGGAGGCAGGGGCAGCAGGTGACAGGGTGCCACCCACAGCAGAGATCTCCCCAGGGGCCTGAGGGTGGGCTGCCTGTGGTGGTCCCAGAGCCTCACTGGCAACTGAGATCTGCTTGGTGCCAGGTGGGGAATCTCCCTTTGCCAGGGGAATCCCTACCCGGCCACTTCATAGTGTTTTTAAGGACAGCAAGGAGCCTTATCACGTTTCCACATCTGCTCCAGATGCTTTGCATTCCAGCAATGCTCCACAAAGGTGCTGAACCCTACAACATCTCTCCAAAGAGGACTCACTTCTTGCCACCTCGGCAGCTGTCAGCTTCCTGCACGCAATCCGAGGGGAAGGGAGCGGCCGTGCTCCCGAGGATGTCCCCACAGAGCTGACAGCAGGTGACACAGCCCTGCCCCTCGCCCGTGTCAGCAGGACCGTGTGTGGCAGCGGGAGCTGTGTGTGCAGGAAGGCTGGGCTGCCTGCAGCCAAAGTTCAGGCAAACAGTGGAGAGCAGGAATGGTTTCCGACCCAGTGGCACCAAGGCCGCTTTGGCCACTTTTGGGTTTCACCTTGAAGCGCAGCCAGAGCACGAGGTGCTGCTGGCACTGTGTCTGTGCAGCGGGGTACAGCTCTTGGGGAGTGCTCTGTTCCCAGAAGAGGGAATAATTAATAAATGCCTCTCACAACGTTTTCCAAAGTGCTAATACCCATCAGTCCCCAGCCAAACCCCAGTGCTCTGCCATCCCATTGCTGTGGGGGTATCAGCATCCCCTGTCCTCCATCTCTCTCCCTCTATCCCCCAAGTCTGCAGGGTTTCAGGGCTTCTTTCTCTTTAAGAGGAAACTCGGCGGAAGCCTAGCTATTCAACATTGTTTCATATTATTTGGTTGTGAAACAATTTAATTTGTTTATGGCTCTAAAGGTCAGATTTGACTATTGCCCAAATTTCTAAAGAATAAAGAATGCATCAGGGACTGAATGGAACTTCATGGCATGAGCAACTGGAGAAAAAGAAGGGGGCTAGTGAGAATATTTAACTGGAACAGCAAGGCAAACTTACCTTCAGCTCAGGTTTAAAAGCCTAGTCAATCATTACACGTTTTTTATTATTTACCTGGTACAAAATCCCCCTGGGTGAAGAAGTAGAAAAACTCACAGGTCACACTTTTTCAAATTTTTAGTAGCTTGCTCAGCACTTTTTTCCCTCTGTCTCAGGACAGTTGAAATGGTATGGGTTGTGATGGTGCCTGTGGATAGATGAGAAACAAAGTGGAAGCACATTGTGGCTGTAGCTCCAAGAAGGAGTTTTGGTATCAGTAAGAGAGCAGGGCCAGTCAGGGACTTTGAGAAGGAAGGTAATTCTCACACAGTCATCAGAAGACAAAGGTTGCATTTACACCTGGCCAGAAGGTTTAATCATCTACTATTTCCAAACATTGCAGGCTCACAATCTGTTGTGTCTGAGATCATAAAACATAATCACAAACTGGAGACAAGAGACCTGGGGCTTGATTGACCAGACCTTATCTTTTCTTTTTTCTTCGTTCTTATTTTTCACTCAATTTTCTGCCTTTTGGGGGGGGGGGGGGGGAAGAAAAATAGATGCTTTGGAAAGAACTTGCTTTGGTCAGAAAATTCTTGATGCAAAAAAGAGTCTGAACACCAAGGATGAATGGGCAATTTTCATTCTTTGTCTCACTTGTGTCGAGAGCACTTGGGAGACAGATTACCTGCTTGCTAAAATCTGTCTCCCAGGCTTTCAGGGAACAGAAATTGTGGTAAAGGGACCAAAGAGAGAGGAGTATTTAAGGAGAACCAGGTACAAACCTCTCACAGCTTAGTTTTCCAGGTCCTACCACAAAAACAACTAACATCCAACCACCTGAAACACTGGGTGTAGGTGGCTTTCATCTGTCTTTGGGGGAAGGGTAAAATTATGGTAACATTGAAAGATAATCTGGCAGTGATGGGAGGGTTTCTGGGTAATGTTAGCCATATTTTTGCAGTTTGAGCCTGTTATTGGTTTCCTCTGTACCTGTGAGGTTGGCGAGGAGGTTTATCAAGCATGACCAGGGTCTCCTATAGCATAGAAAATTTGGGGCAGCATTACTTCTGCTTGCCTCCCCCCGCTGCCTCTGTAGGGTCATTTCTCTTTACTGCCTGCCCAGAGCCAGGCTTGCAGAGAGGAGCCAGGTGTTTCTCACCTGATATTCCTGACTTTTATAGGAGAAAGGGTGGAAGGGCAGTGTCCCAGCCCCGGCTCCATCCTGGCTCCAAAGCCTTGTGTCGGCATCAGGGAGGGACCCTGGAAGCGAGGATGTTGCTTTGCACCTCGTTTGGGTGTTACTGCGCGGATTCATCAAAGCGCTCAGCGCTGGGAGGAAGAGCTGGCCCTGTTGAGATGAAGGGTTGCCCTTGCTGACTTCAAAGGGGGCTGAATTTAACCCTTTCACTTCAGTGGGGTTTGAGCTCCTGGCTGGAGTTAAGCACGTGCTGTTTCTGGATTGGGACCTTCCTGTCCTTGTTTGAAAGGGGAAATAAATAACGCAGTTAATTTGCAGTAAATCATCATCTAACTGATGATGGCTCTGTGCGTTTTATGACTGGCAGCTCTGTAACTTCCCCAGGAGGAGTTCATTAAACGAGGCAGGCTGGAGAGCCATCTGCCCCTGGCACTGCCCGGTGCCTTCGCAGTGTCCCTCACCTGGCTAGGGCTGCCTGCCACCTGATGAGAGTGGCATCTTTGATGTCGTCTAGGGCAGCAGCCATACCCAATTGCATAATCAAGGTCACTGGAAAATTACACAAAACTTTGCCCAGGTCTATTGGAAAAAAAAAAAAAAAAAAAAGAAAAAAAAGTGAAGAAAGAAACCCCCAAACTCCCCCCCCTCCCCAAACTTCTGTTCATGTCACCAACTTGCTACTCTATGTGAATACACATACAGAGCCAAGCTGTCCCCTTACACTGCCCTGCAAGCATTGACAAAAAAAAAAAATATTATCCACATTAAGGCAATTGCAAATTTTCACTGGTAGCCACATGAATTCATCCCTGTGCTTTTCCCCATCTTTCCTTCAGCTACAGTTTCGAGTAGATAACAATGATGTGCAAATGCAAGAAGTAATAGTCTCACGCTTTGCATTGCTGAATGTTGACCTTTTGAGGATTTTTAAGAATCAGGGTGATGAGTTTGGTTTCACATACCCTTAGGAGCTATCAAGTCTTTCCAAGACTTGATAGAGAAAATGGTCAGCTTGAAAATCTGTAAATGAAAATAAAGGAAGAAAAAAATTCAGAATTAATCTCCAGAAAAAGAGAACTCTTGGAGAATTTTCTGTTATTCCTCCAAAATTTTTCCACTTCAATTTGTGAGGAAAAGAAAAGCATGGATATGGCATAAACAGGAATAACTTGTAGCTGAGAGAAGTCAGGGCTAAAAAATGGAGGAAGAAAAAAGTCCTGAAAAATTGAAGGATTTTATTTTTCTCCTGCCAAAAAAAAACCTGTAGAAAAAAAAAAAAGCCTCTGAATGCCTTGCTGGGCAGGTGCTCTGTGTCAGGGAAGGTGCAGGTCCAGCCCTGTTTGCCCAGCTGAACTAGCAAGGGCCATGTTTCCCAGTTCCTACCTGCTGTCCATTCAGTGGGGACATCCTGCTGGCATTACACCACCAAAACGTGTCACAAAGGTCCAGGTGCTGCTGGGCAAGGCACTGTGATGCCCCTTTGAAAATCTTACACCTTTAACTCTGAATTTACATTTCTGACCAACCCCCTCTTGCAGCCAAGTCATGTCTGGATAATTTGAGTTTGTCTCCTCCAATTTCTGTCCTGTGAAAGCTCTTCTTCTTCTTCAAGCCTTTCCCAGCTTCCTGAGGAGGGTTGGATAACTGTCAGTATTTCTGGTCACGAGAATATTTGGGCAGAACTTTCAAGTTTCTCTTTCCTTAGACCCAGGTAAATGAGTGATATGAAATATCTGGTTTTTCCTAAGCTCTGGAGTTCAGGTATGCTAGAAACAAAACCATCTTTCTGTCCCACAGCAGAAGGGCTTCTGTCTTTCCATTCTTCACATCATACATGGAACAAGAATTTGAGTCTGTCTCAAAAGTTTGAATGTTTAATAAGTTTTAAAAAGTTTGAATCTTTAAAAGTTTGAATGTTTAATAAACTCTTTAGCCTATTTTTATTTGTGAGGAAGCTGTTAGTAAACATCCCCATGGCTTTCCAAGTTAATATCACATCCTCTAAAAGACAAATCATCCTCCTTCATCACATTCTTAAGCCAGATGACTTAATTGCAGTATAGGAGTTGAAGGGAGGGCACAGTCCATCCTGCTGAGTTTCCCTTGTGTTCTTGTTTTGGTTTTCAAATTGACACAGTGGGTAAAGATCCTTATACTCAGGACACTGACATTTGTAGGGTTGTACTGCTCACATTATCTCTGATGGACACCTTGTTATGTCTTAAGTAGTTTCAAATTTCCATCATCTAATTTCATGCTGGAGAAAGAAAGAAAAAAAAATCCATCCTGGAGAGCTCCTAAATGCCTGTGGGCATCTTCCACATATGGCTGGTGTGCAGCCAGACATTCCACTTGGTGTCAGCTACCAGTTCCTCTGTCATCACAACAGAGTCACTTTCCAGTTTATTAAGGAATACGATTTACATTACAACTGACAAAGCATGTAGTAGGTCAGTCTCTCCAAGAACTTTTGGTTCCTTGCTCAGGAATGAGATGAAAGTTAAATGCTGGGGTTGGAAAGCACACCCAGGAGCTGGCACGTGGAGATCTTGTTCTCCCTTTATTGAGAGAAACTCTGGCAGGCCCAAGGAAGTGCCTTGTTTAGCATTTGTTTCCTCCAAGGGCTCTTACTCATGGCTTAGATCCTTAAGGCTTTCCTCTGCCCTCCAAGGAATCACCCAGCCCCCACGAAAAGGGGTGGTTTTGGGGCTGGGTGGGTGAGAGCTACACCGAGCCAGCAATGTCTCCATGTGCCCGTTCCAGCTATGGGGTGGAAACATGGTGGGAATTTACAGGAATCTGGCTAAAGCCATGCCTGGCCTGCTGGAGTAGCGGGATGCCTCTGGGGCCATGGGCAGGGCAGGGGCCTGGAAAGCAAATAAATCCAGGAACTCTGCTGGCTTGGCTGCTTAATGCAGAGATGTAACAGTACCAGCTGGGACATAGCCCTCTCGCACATACCTCGAGCGTTTACTGTCACCCCCAGAACATTTCCTGGATTAGCAGAACAGCTCTTCAGCTATAATTTTTGTTGAAATATCTTGCTTTAAACCTAGAGAGCACCAATGAAGACCTCAAATCTGTAAATCAGCTGCACTTTGGAAAACAAATCATTGCAGTGGAGTTTTGCCAAGTCAATTTTCTGTGCTCATTCATTATGTAGTTTTCATTTTATGAGCTGATTTAAACCGACCATGCTCCAACTGTACCAGTTGCATCCAAGATAGGAGCCTGATTTACACTTTGAAAATGTTAACTGTTCCATGGTTGCATTTCCAGGAGGAAGAAATGCTACAAAGAGAGGTCGTTTGGCAGCACCCATAGGCCTTATAGACAAGAGATTGCAGGTTGCCTCTGCTAGCCTGCTTGAGCTGGTGAGATGTTATTAGTGAAGGGAAAGCTGTGATGTTTCCATGTGCTGCAGAAAGAGGGATGTCTTCCAGGGAGAAAATGATAAAACAGCTCCAACTGTGTCTGCCCAGTGGAAAAGTAGAAGATAAGAAGGTAGAGTGGAAGAAGCATGTATGAAAGTAAAGGGGCACCTGTAAAAAGGGATAGCACAGGAGAGAAAATGGAGATGTGGCATTAACATCTGCAGCCTGTGAAATGGACAGGAAGCATCCATGGCCTGTGAGAAGAAGGGGAAGAAAATAATGGCAAATTTTATACTTATTTAAGTGGCCACACAAAACTCAGCTCAACTAAGCTGTGCCTTCACCCAGGATGTCTTCAGGGGCACTGTAAGATTGTGTGCCTTCAACAGCACTGTAACAGCCATTAGGGAGGACAGAGAGCCATGGCTTTTCTTCTTGGCTTTGAAGAGTTCTGTAGTTCTGAGGTTTCCTATGGTAAAGTGGGACAAATTTGGTAAAAATTTGCTTGATTCAAACACTTAACTAGCACTGCTAATAAATGTTATTAACCTTAGCTATTCATTTTTTGGAAGTTAACCTGTTAGAAAAGCTTTCTCTCCCATTTTCAGCCTTCCCAACATCTTTTCCCCTCGTGACCCTGTGAGATCCGAAGTTTTTGATTGCTGTGGTGGGACCGAGCTTCACCTAAAGTAACTTTGTTCCAGTTACAAGCAAGGCAAACATGAAAGTGGAGTTGCTGGCATACATTGCAGTTCCCACACCATTTTTGCAGTTCCTGTAAGTCTGTGTAATTACACAGACATT
Source organism: Passer domesticus (assembly GCF_036417665.1). Lineage (NCBI taxonomy): Eukaryota > Metazoa > Chordata > Aves > Passeriformes > Passeridae > Passer > Passer domesticus. Next base: position 114,206,950 of record NC_087474.1, read on the forward strand.
GAGATGAACCCCACATATTCCTTCTTTGCTCATGGAAAAGCCTTTCAGGCTTGTTGAAGGTCATTATAATAGGGCTATATTGGCATGCTAAGGAATACCCATAATTTCTAAGAACACACAATTATTTACATCTATCATAAAGCTTATTTTTAAGAGGAACTTTCTTCACAGGGAAAATGGGCTGCCTTGTTAATAATATCACAGCAGCCTTGTTTTCTTATCTCGGTGAAAAAAAAAATCAATGTACAGGGCTTATATACAGAAATATGAAATCCAGCACTGGTATATGTGCATGACTGAAAAAAAAGAAGCTGGGTCTGTAAAATTCTCTGATTTCACATTTGTCCACTCATAGGATTAAGGAGATTTTAAACAGTTGAACAGATTCACATAAGAACAATTGTTATAGCCTCTATAAAAACAGTACTATAGATATCCTCTTTGAAATGCTTTATGCTGCCAGAAGCAGAATGAAGAAGCCTTTGTGTAAAATCCCATGAGTCACCTGTGCTAAGCCTGTGTAAAGTGCTTGGACGGGCAGTGGTTGGAGATGCTGGAACTCTGTGTTTTCCAGCTTCTGTGAAATTTCTCCTAATGGTGAATAACAGGAATATGTCCCCTTGACTAGCTCTTTTACGTGGATAGCAGTTAGGAATGGCAATTACCGTACTTGTTAATCTGAGTAACATTTACATTGGCCCATCTCTGCTGTTCCTCCTGGTACTGCAATTCCCTTTCATGTAGTCAGAAGTATGTATCCCATCATCATCTTTCTAGGGAGGTGATCACAATCCCTCGCTTTGGGTATGTCCTTCCTTCAGGTGGATCCCTTAAGAGATTGCTATCTACATTTCAATTCCTTCTTCTCCCCTGCAGCTGTAAGCATCGTGAGCCACATCTTCCTAGCATCTTCCTTGCTTTTAGTATTTCCAAGAAGTCATCCTGGTGGGATATCGAGGAACTGAATGTGGTGCCAGGGGTGTTGAGCATTCCCCAGTAAGAAGGCTAACTGCATTTTACAAGAGAACAGTTGTGCAAGGATGGGCAGGACAGATGGCTGAACCTGCAGAACGAGTTTCAGCCATAAATGCTCTGAACACCGTAAACGTTCGGTGGCTTTTCTTTTTTTCTTTTTGAAAGCTGAAATATATTTGGGAAGTACTTGTTCAAACTACAGACTCGGTCAAATATTAACAAGTGGAAACTGAGCGGGGGGAAAAAAAGATACTTTGAAGGGCTCAAGCATGTGTGGGTTCTTGCTGTATTTGCCTAACTATAATCACAGGGGCCACACTTGCGACAGGCTGAAATGTTGCTGTGAATAGAAAGTATACACTAAGGGTTCTCAAATATGAAAGTGGGGCTGGAACAAAGAGCAGGCACCAGACAGACTTCCCCTGTTAACGATTGCTGGCCTGTCACCCTGGTGCCAGCAGTCTCAGAAATCCCGTCGGGAGCGGGCGGCACTATCTCGCCCAGTGTGACGGGGCTGCTTTGAAACCCTGCCCACAGCCTCGCTATTCCCTGCTACCGCCTCGTCCCGGGGGAATGAACATTATCTCTGCGCTTTTAAGAGTGTTTGCTTTAAAGATGATTTAGCACACTTGACAATCACCGAATTTCCTAAATTCAGCCTGAGGTATTGTTGTTGTTGTGTATCTTGCGCCGCGCAAAGCAGCGCCTTGGCCGCAGCACGCAGAAGGTCGCCGCGGCTCAGTGTGCAGCAGGTTGCTCTCGACATAGGCCCGAGGTCCTCCAAGGCCATTTCCCTCTGCAGTCCCATGGCTCAGGATGTCAGTGGGGACATGGAAACCTTCTGACTGAAGGGCAGAAGAAAACAAAGCTGTAACCCAGTCTCACAGGAGCATCAGTGCACCACTGAGTAAGGACTCCTCTCGCTGGTGTAGCAGGGACAAACACACAGCTGAAAATTCTCCATAGAGTCTTCAACCATTTTTTTTCCCTTGCCTTATTTTTTTTTAAATGATATTTTGATCCTGGTAATCAATGGGGTAGCATCTCCAAAACAATACCTACAGATCAGTAATGAGTGTGATCCATTTGGTGCTAATGTGATTTTCTTTACTTTGTTGCTGACTCAAGTGCTACAGGAATGCTCTTCCTCCACTCAAATGTGAAGCAATACAAGGAGTTATTGTTTCATTTGTATTTTGTTGGGAAAACTACCAAAACCTTTATGTTAGAATATTTGACTACAGTGTTAACAACATTTCCCTGGACTGCTGCTTAATATACTTTTAATATTTGTTTTCCATATGTTGGTTCTTTTATTCTGTTCTTATTAAAGTCTTCCATGTTTCAGTAATTTTGCCCCTGTGTTTCTTTTGAAGAAGGCAAGTATGTGTACTGAAAGATTAGATTATCCTGTTAAAAAAAAAGAGAGAGAAAAGGGAGAAATGTCTTCAAAATGAAGCACATCAAAAGTAAAAGTAGGTGACAAATGTTAATATTTGCAAAGTGCTTCTGCTTTGATCCTTCATTTCTATTTTTTTAAGAGTTTGACAAATGTGTCCTGTGGTTTGGCTCAAACCTCTTTGCCTGGTGCTTTACTTGACCCACAATCCATTTGATCTTCCACTTGTTTTTCCTTCTGTCCAGAAGGCCTCTGGACTTGATAAAAGCTGGTTCTTATCTTCCACTTGCTGCTGTTCAGGGAAATAATTTTTAATTTTTGGTTGGATTATGTTATTGTGTTTATCTATTTACTTAGGCAGTTTCTAAAGAGATATTAACTTTGCTGTTATTTGGGATGGTTCCTTTCCCATTTCCATGCCAGTAACAGCTATATCAGATCAGCATCTGCTTTGGTTGATTGACTCTGGCACCAGATGTGAGGAAGACATGGATGCTGGAGTGCCTGGCTTAGATGGCAGGCAGCCACTTGGTTTCTACAGTACACTTTCCAGGTGTGCTGCATCCAGTACCTGAGCCTACAAGCATTTAATATACCAGACACTTTCAGGGGCTCTGGACTGGCTACAGCCGAGTAAAATGAACGTGCTTCTACAGCCCCCAAACACCCATCCCAGTCCACCTGCTGGGGTCCCAACCCCAGTATTGTCTGCAGGGAGTCTGATCTGCTTCCACAATCCCAATATTGCCCAGCTCAGTAAGAGCCATCCTACAGCCCAACAGCCTGAGCAATCTGGAAGATGCTTCTACAAGTACGAACGTTGGCCATAAAAGTTGACATGTGATTTACAGCCTGTTTTATAGCATCAGCTCCCTTATTCCCCCTCAGGAGTCCCTCCTCCCAAGAAACCATAAGCCACAAACCACAACTGAGGGAAGCCTGGAGTTTTGAGCTGCCATTTCAGCCAAGTAGGCCAGGAGGTGCAGCATCTTCCAGCCATCCCCCCTGCACACCACTCCACCAGCTCCAGGCACAAGGGCACCTCTCCATGTCTCTTCCTCAGGAGCTTTCTCCTGTCTTTAAACCAATGGAGAATAAACCATAAATTGAAGGAGAAGATGCCTGCTTGTGTGTGACCCTAAAACTGGGTAGTGCTGCCCCAGGGCCTTGGGTGCTGACAGTGAGGTTGGTGTTATTTCTGTTGCTCCCAGGTCTCAGGCCCTCTGTCAGGGCTCCCATGTGCAGTGCATTTGATTTCTGGAGACACGTTTAGGATGTCATTTGCATTGCAGATGTGTGGCTCCATTGCACTTCTGTCCCCATAAAAAGCTATTGACAGAATGAGATCAAATCCACTGCCATTCCAAGAGTCATATATGTTTTGAGTAAGTGTGAATGTGAGGGATGAAGGGAAGCCCACTTTTGGGAGTAACAGTTACAATGCCTTGCTTAATTAGAGTGGTGAGGCAGGATGTCATAACAGTTGAAAACCTTTGCAGACACATTTCTTGTCTTTAGTGGCAGTATGACACCTGCCAGCTCTCCAGCTGTTTCCCTCTCCTGCAGAATGCATGCCCTCAAGTGAATGAAGAAGAGAAGGTATGCAGCAGAACAGATCAAGGTTCAGGTATTCACAGGTCTGTCAATTAAAACAAACAAACAAACAAAGCACATAAAAATTCTGAGAATGAGGAAAAATGTGATGATGACACTCAGAGATTCAGAAAGAGCCTCACTAGGTAAACACTCCAACACCATAGTGGCCTTCTTTGTGTTTGTCTATCCCTTTCCATTCACTCATTTTTCATGCAGACTTATTTCCTTTTGCACTTAGAATTATGTGACTCATTTGCCTCTCAACTTTGTATCTTCTAATACTTTACCCATAATAAGGCACTCTGCCTTTCCTGGGGTGGCAGAATACTTTTCTTCTGGTGAGAGCTATTTTGTTTTCTTTAAAAAAAATCCAAAAACAATAAAAAAAATCACTAAAAAAAATGGCACCAGGATTTTGCACCTTTCTTATTTCAGGGAGTATCTGAAGCCAGATCAGCTATTACTTTCCAAAACTGTTTTCACAGGCATTTCCTGAAGACAGACTATCAGATAAAATGCTGACTTTAGCCTTTTCTTTATCCTCTGCCTAGGGTTTTATTTTATTGCTCTTGTTTTTGCAGTTTCTCTCTCTGGATTTTGCTGAAAGCACTTTTGCCAGTACATGTTCTGCCAGTACAGGAGTTCTGGTGCCACTGTCAAAGAAGCTGTGCATATCTCTGTGGGATGGATGCCTGAAATTGCCTTATTAATTATAGCCAAACTAAGTTAAACCACTAATCACAATTAAGGAATTAATTTGTTTTGTTTTTAGTGGGTTTATTTTTTGTTTTGTTTTGTTTTTGTTGTTGCTGTTTTTTTTTTTTTTTAAAGACAGTCTTTGCAAGGATTCCTCTGCTTGAAGGATGTCTCTGGTGGACAGAGGCTGCTGTAATGTCTCTTATTCTACCTTTCAGTCAGCAGGAATGTAAGTGGAGAGTAGAAAAAACTAATTCTTGGTGCTGTGCTGGGGTCCTTTCCACCAGCTTGTCAGCATTGGAATGTCAGAAATATTGTCACTCTACCTCTGAGAAGGTCCAGTCAATATTTAACTATTTGGTTGCTTCTGAGGCCACAAGTCTGCAGCTTTTCCACATGGAAAAGCTCTTATAAGCTCTTTTCCACATCAACTGAATGCAAGAGGATGTACAAAATTACTCCTTAAACACAGTGCTGCTTGGTGTGGAGTAAAACACCCAAAAAATGACCCAAACAATGTGAAAGGGAAGATGTAGAATAATACATTATAATATTAAATATTTTAGAAATAGTACAGTTTCTCACCTCCCCAGGAGCCTACTCTTATGATTTCTCTGCACACTGTTAGGTTGATAAGCAAATTTTTTTGCATTTCCTGAGGAGTGGACCAAGCATAATCCTTGTGCTGGGCTACTGGTTCAGTCAGCAATAATTGCTTGATTTGCATGAAGATAAAACCACTGCTAAAGGAAAGAATGCACATGAGGTTGAGAGTCCCAAAATGCAGCCTCTCCAAGGAGCTCCTCTTTTTCTTGGACAAATGACCTGCTGCATTGTGTCTCTGAGCTACAAGCTAACAGAAAATGTGCCATGTGGGAAACAAGAACTTTTGAACAACATCTAAGCTCCTGGATCCCAAGGGAGAGAATTCATTCCATTTGCTTGAAATCTCGATGTTTCATTTCAGCTAATTGTCCTAATTAGTTGATGGCCACAGAGATTTAATAGCAAGGAGTGTTTTAAACTAGTTTAATCTGGATGCTTGTAAGAGGCAGCAAAGGACAGTGAGGAATGCAGTGAGAAGGAGAGTATCAGGCATCTCTCTGAAGATCACCCTCTGAGGTGCTTGTGCTCTGTATGTGTGCATTACTGCTTCTACTTAGCACTGGCATTTGTTACTTCATCCACAACCAAACTGGCATCCCAATACTTCAAATTCAGTCCTGATTTCCTAGTTCTAGCAATGATGTTGCTTGTGTAAGTAAGTTCTGTAAGTGCATGTGGGGGTTAACCCCTCCACAGAGAAGAGCTAACTGGTTGGTGTGGGAGAAGAACTCCTGTGCCTCTGTGTGGTTATTTTTCTGCTCTGGGTCTTCTATTTCAGCCCAAGTACAGTCCTACTTGGTGGGGAGATTCCCAGCACCATGCCTCAGACAGAGCCTATCCCAGGGGGACAACGCCAATGCCTCCATCACAGAGGACCCCTGAGGCTGGGGTCACGTTCACTGGCTCCTCTAGACACTGTGCAAGATGGGGAAAGTCTGTCTTTGGCTTTTGTACTTGCAGAAGTGTGAGTGGCTTTTTGCCTTGGCACAAGCAGAGCCAGGAAGTCTCCAGGGAGGATGGAATAGCAAGAAGAAAAGTCTGTGCAGCGGTTTGTAGAATGGAAAGTTTTATAAGTTGAGGTGGTTCAGCGTTGTTATAACACCTGTCAAGGGTAGGAAGCAATACCTTGACCCTTCCCTAGTGCTGCTCAGCCAGGTGCTGATACAGTGATGGACGTTACTTACACAGGGATAAGGGGGAGACAGGAGGAGGGGCTCATTCTTTCCAGAGAAACCTGTTACAAAAAAGGTGCAGATTTAGCAGGTCTGGAAATGTTGGGCAAGAAAAGGAAAGGATAAGCATGTTAAGAGAAGGAACATGAGTACAGCTCAAAAATAAGCCAGTAAGCAGAGTTAATCTAAAAGCCCAGACTCGAACCAAGCTCCAGTTTGGTTTTGTTTTGTTTTGTTTTGTTTTGTTTTTTGGGTTTTTTTTTGCTTGAAGTTAGCATGTGCATATATATCTTACATAAAATATTTTCCATTTTAAGGAAGGAGGGCATTGCTGGATCTGACCAGAGCTGGCTTGCAAGGTGTAGCACCATGAAATGTTCAAGCAGGATTTGTAGCCTGCCTCGAGATGGGAAGTACTGGAAATCACATGAGAACTTGTGATTTTTAGTTCCATTTAGTTCCATTTTGGAGATGCAAGAAATTGTATCTTGATCCAGCAAGACAAGTAGCTGTGTCTGAGTTTTGCATGTGTGAGCAGCTGTTTTATTTCTGTGCAACTAATGCAGAGGCTCAGGTTGCAATAAGTGTTATGCAGGTGGAGAGACACCCCATAAAATCCTTCCTTTGTGAGACCCTATTAGGTACCCAGCTGTTTGTGAAACATCCAGAGTGAGGGGAATGCCACCATCTTGTGAAGCCTGTTCTCACCTCACACTGCCTGGGTTCAACCTTTTGCCCAATAAGATGTCACCAATATAAGTTATCCAGGTAAAACAAATAATTTTAATTTAATACAGGCCTCTCAAATAAAGCCTGTTATTGCCTTCATGCGATTAACTGGTAACCAGCAGGGCTATCTGAACCTTGTGCATTATTTAAGGTACCTGCATATTAGCATTAATCATACCCTGCTCAAGACAAATCTTTAAAGGAGTGATTAATATTCTGCCTGTCCCTTCTGATATTAGAGTTTATCTTTCTGCTTGATGTCAAAGACAGGAGGCTTGTTGTACATTGTTTTCACCCACAGATGGCTGACATGGGCAGTGTCCATCATCAGCATAGCCATCTATTATGCTCTTGCCCTTCCTGAAATGTGCCAAAGTGGTGGCATGCAGGGGAGGAAGTTGGCTGTTGTGCTCACAAAGTGGACTCATGGTGTGCCCTGGCATTTCTCTCTGCTCCCTCATCTTCCATTTGCTGCTTTCTGCTGTATTTGGAGCCAAGCAGCTTAAATCACCTTCTTTTCCCCAATACAAGTTTTAAAACTTACCTCTTCCAGTCAACTGCCTCCTCAGAAATAAGCAAACCAGTTCTGCCAAAGGACAAGTGGTGGAGGCTGTAAATTGAGATCCTAGGTTATCTGTGACTTTTATTCAAGGTTCCTGTAACCCCACCAGGAAAATGACCTTTATTTCAGTCATAGTGTGACCATAGCCAAAATCCAGTTTGCCACAGATCTTGGTGCTTTGGGTATGAGAGCTCTGGAAGCCTGATATTCTGTCTTGGCTCTCCTGTGCTCTTAAACAACAACATAATATTTCAAGAAAAAATGGAGGGCTTTTTTTTTTTTGTCCTCCAGGATAAATGGCCTTCCATGAAACATGTCTGAAAATTCCCAGGAGGCCCTGTTGATTTTAACCCATCACACCCTATAGACCCAGAGTTTTTCTACTGAGAGCAGCTACGGGGATTTTCTGTCTGTTTTGCTTCTCTCCTGCCTTCCCCCACATCCTCCATTTTCCCTCCTGTATTATTACCTTAAACAATGCCTTTTTGGAAAGCATACCCTTTTGAGAGGCTCTTTGTTAAAAAGCAAAACAAAAACACAAACCCAACAGCAAATAACAAACTTCCCTGAAATTCCCACAGAAACAAATAAGAGAGCTTTGAAATTGTAAAGCACTGGCACATGGTGGGTGCCACTGAGCCCAGATGTTGCAGCCCCAGCAAACCACAGCTGCCCTCCAGTTGCCCTGCTGACTTATTTTTCAACTCACATTTGATGCTCTTCCATTGAGCCCCAAGGTTTCCAGACTCAAGTTCCAACATCCACAGAAACCCGAGCGTGTGCAGAAATAATGCTCCCTCTGCTCTCTCCCTCCATGTCTTGGCATCTAAAGGGGTTCCCAAGGGATGTGACTGCAGTGGAAAAGGTGCATTAGACACTATGTGCTCCTAAGTGTGTGGACAAAGGAAAGCTCAGAAAGGCCCTGCTGAGCTGCAGCAGCTGACATGTATGAGGACTGAAGGATTTTTTTCTGTAGACCAGAAGATGCTGTTCTTCCTCCCTCAACCCTCATGATCTTCCTGAGTAGAAGAAGAAGAAACGGAGTAGGTGTCCCACCTGCACAGAGCCATGTGCCCTTAGCTAACCTGCAAACCCCTTTGCAGGCAGAGAACAGCTGAGCTCTTCCATTCCAGGCAGGAACCTGGAACTCCCTCTCTCCCTGTGTCTTGACTACCAGATAAGTATTTTGTGGAGGGTGCATCAAAATAACCACACCAGGAAAAACTGTCCTCTTTGCACTGCTCAGTGTTCATGAAGAGCAGACAGATGAGGGGCAGGGGGTAAAAAACCACCATGTAGTCCTTTCTCATTTCCTTTTTAAATTGTTCATGACTCTTAATGTTACAACTCACCAACTGTTTGGAGACTGTGTTTATAATCTAACTTTTGGGAGGACCTTAGGACTACTGGATTCATTACATCACTGCTTCTAGAGGAATTTCTGTATTTTAAGCTATCCTCTGGGCCCAGGGCTGTATAAAGTGTTCAAACACTTTAATTGTGTTCAGTTAGTGTGAATATGTATTGGGTTTTTTTATGTCCTGTCATATTTGTGGTGTTGATATCACAGAACCAATTTCTCCTGCCAGATACTCCTGGGTAAAGCAGCTTGTGTGAGTCTCTTGCAGCACACGCAAATTTGTGTGGAGGGAATTGTATGTGACCTTCTTTGCATTGTCCTACTAATGACCCCTTCTGTAATCAGGCAGAAATCTTGCTCCTGAAGAGTGGGAGGTATGACTGCTTCCATGCTGGTCTGTTCCTGGGCCCCTGCTGCACAGACATTGCCAACAGTAACAAATTGCTCTGAGTTATGTGCAGCGCTTCAGTGATGTGGACCAGTTATTTATTAGAGAGGGAGCTGAGACATCAGCAAAGGGCAAAAGAGTGAATAAGAGAAAAATCCCCAATCAAATGAAATGAAGCTGCCTCATCAGGCAGGCTTCTTGCAAAACTGCTCTCTCTTCTGGATCACACCTTCTTTATCTAATGGGGGGATCACATGCAGAGTTTTGGAAGTAAACCCCTTAAAATAAAGGAATGTCCCCAAAGGCTGTGGATAAAGGTGACAGAGTTGGACTAAACTGCATTTCCAGAGGTGGCAAATCAGTGATTTATTGCTTCATTAGTCATAGTTTCCTAAGCACAAACCTGTCTGTGATACTGATTGCCTTGCTCAGAGGCACCTTTTGAAGATATATGATAAAGATAAGGGACCTCCTCCCATGCACTTGGAAAGAAAAGGCAGCTCCAAAAGAGTGAGGGCCCTGTCTGGTAAAAGCCAGACCAATGGAGGTCACTGAAGCAGCATTCATTGCCAAGAAAGTCCTGTGTTTGTTTTGACTTGGAAAAGAAACTTCCAAGTTTAACACCATGGGTCTATAATGTGGGCATTCCAAAAATGGGAGGAGAGATCTTTATGGTGATTCTTTATGGCTTGGTATTCCAACAATTCTTTAATGTTGATGTGCAAAAGTGATGCCATTAGACTACTAGTCTGCAAACATAATTAAGTTGCACCCTCACTGCCTGAATTCAGTTTGCCCAGCACAGGTTTCTTGCTCTTTTTCTTCCCTTCAGTTACTTAATGGTCACCCATACCTATGCTCAGTACTGTTTCCTGGTGCAGAGTCCTGAAGGGCTGAAGGTGCTCTGGAGAGGACACTGTCAGCTCCTGGGAAGCAAAGGACTTCACAGTCAGAATGGGATGTGACAGCAACCTGACCCAGACCTGGAAAGACCTGGAGCAGAAGAATTGGTGGGAAGAGGTGTTGATGCAACCTCCAGTGGAAAAGGCAGGTTATGCTGAATAAGGGCTCTCACATCCTGAGCCTCTGACTCCTCACCAGAGAGATTTGTGCTTGTCTGATGCACCAGAGAAGTTAAATGTGTTTTTCAGCAAGTGTGGTACATGTCCCTGGGAACAGAGACCCAAGGAACTGGTGCTATTTGCTAAAGTCCTCCAAAATCCCGCAGCACATTGGGGAAGTGACTTCCCTTAGGCTTTTTCCATGAAGAGAGAGAACTAAAGTAGACAGTTACATTTATAAATAGATGTTGATCTGTGAATTCTACTGGGGAAAAAGTAAAGCTGACTTTAATGATGGCTACAATCTGGGTTTGGGTCTACCTAATCACTGAATTGTGTCTTCGGGATAAGGGTTTGAAATAAAAAAGACGTTGGCTTGGTTCAGGTCAGATCAGCTCCTTCCCAACAGAAGCATTATGACAATACCCTGGGAATCAGTGAGGCTTTCAGTTATGAACCTCAGAGGGGCTGAGGGCTGCAGAGATTTTCTGCTGAGACTTCAAACTCACCTGTTGGCCACCTGTATGCAAGGCCAACATACTTCATGGGGACAGTCACTAGCAGACCTCTTATTTGCGAAATGGATCATTATGTAAAAATATAAATACATTTTAAAAATTTGCTTTATTAAAATTATGGACTTCTTAAATACTGGATTAACTTTCTTTTCCTCTTTTTAATTTCTCCCCCCCCTCCCCCCCCATTATCTTTTTGCTGAGTAGTGTAATAAGTCGGCCCTCTCGATTTCCCTCCTTTTGCCTCTCCCTGATATTTCAACATTTCCTCAGCTTTGGAGGCTTACTGACCAGTTAAAGCAAAACTAGGTGGATCTTGGATGTGTTTCACTCACCAGAAAAGAAATGTCTGGGGAGGAGGGCAGAAAAGTTTTCCAAGTGATTTAGGACAGCTCCCAAAATCAGATGAAAATAAAATCTAGTGAAAACTGATAAAAACAACACTGAAAGTCCAGCTCGCCCGAGATAGTATGTCTGTTATTTGGCCACCAAGAGCAGCAATGCTTAAGATGCTTTTCACCACCTTGCAAGCATGTAGTGAAAATTTATGGGAAGCTGAAGCATTTCCAGTCTGACATAATGGACATTAATGTTTTTTTTATAGACATCAGTAACAATGTGTCTAGGTCCACCCAAAACCCTAAAGCCAAATCAGCTTTGAGATGGAAAAGAGGAATTTCATTTTTCCTCACTTTCACTGCTGGGACAGACAACTTTCCTCCCTTATGAGGTAACTTAATTTTCACATTATGCTTTATGGGATATCCTTTATTTACCTAATGTTTTCCTGTCAAGTCTTTTCAGACTATGAATCTTGTATATTTTATATACACAAAGGTGACTTTTCCTTCCTTTAATGACCGTGGCTTATCAGTGCAGGCAACCGATACTGGACTCATAAATATGTCACTCTTGGGCTTGCGGCAGCCCCTTCTGTGCCGTAAGACTGCTCCTCGCTGCTTGCTCCTCCCTTCAGCTCGCTGCACATCCCCGGTCCGCTCAGCCCCTCGGTGCTGTTGGACTCACCATTGGCTGGTATAAATAAATCACTGATTCAAGCTATAGGTGAAAATCATTGTGAAAGGAGCACCCAGAGGAATGCGATACAAGGTCAGCGGAGCCAGCGCCTTCCGACTCCAATTAAACATTTCCTGTAAGTCGGTGCCAATTGTGCATCTTGTAAGAACATTTGAAAGCGGGAGCTTGAACTCTCTGGGACCCTCTCGCCTCGAAACCTGTTTCCTGTTTAACAAGATTTAACGAGTACAACCAAACATGCGCCATCAGCAACAAAAGTCATTGTGAAGGGCTCCAGTGTGCAAAGGTGCTGGGTTTCCTCTCGGCCCCGAGCGCCGACCGACCCCGTCAGGCACTCACAGGGTGGCTGCAGTGCCGTGGTGCTGAGCCCTGGTGCCACAGCACCGGTGTAGCCTCAGCCCTTTTGCTGAGAGAGCTGGAAGGGAAGAGGGAAAAGGCAGCCTTTTCAAAAGGGGTCAAAGCTTGTTGGGTGAAAGCTTCAAGAGCTGGTCTTGCTGTCCCAGGAGTTTTCTACAGAGGACGGAACAGCATCTACTCTGTGCTGGGTGCCTCTTCAGCGAAAAACACTGCCTTGCTGTGATTCAAGCCTTCAAGGCATGATGCCTTGAAGATATCACTGCAGTCAAAAATATCACCTGGGCACTGCCCAGGCCGAGCTCCCCGTCCAAGCAAAAGAGATGCCAAAAGCAGAGATCAGCCAAAGACAGCTTTTGATTGTGGAATCAAATATGGGGAGAGTGGGCATGAGAGCCCCAAAATTTAGAGAGTCCCTCTGGTTGAAAATGCAAGGGAGACACCGAAAACCTGTTCACAGTGGCCAGGCAGTGAGAGCACAGTACTGTTTCCCAGAGGGCTGTACAGTGGTAGGAGGCATCTACAGAGGTGTGTAACATATGTATATATATAAATATATATATATATATATATATATATATACACCATTCTTATACAAAAGATACATATGAGTGCAAAACATGTGTGTGCTTATTTATCTACGTACATCCAGGTGTTCTACATTTCTGTGCACTATGCACGTAACCCATACTGGAAACTGTTGTAGCACACTCTCTGTATCCCTCTGTACCCCCTGGTTCAAAAAGCCTGGGACTTGGGATGAGTCCTTTGGTGCTCCTGAGGTAACAACAACAGTAACAGGAGTTTACTGAAAACCATAGTGTCACTCTATACCAGAAAATACATGACTGAAAGTCTGACTAAAGTTTCCAGGTGCATAGCCCGTGTCTTGCCTCTCATCTGCAATCCACTACCCTTTCTACCTGTGCCATCCCTACAGTAACCAACAACCATGGCAAAGGGAGGACATGGGTGGAAAAAGATCTGAAGAAATGAAGTAAAGTGGAACTCAATGTGATGCAGAGAGCTCTGTCCTCAACATTGTTCACACACTGAAAATGTCATTTCAGCCATGGATGTTAAAATTAAAAGAATTTTCTTTAAGGAAGTCATGAGCTTGATATATAAGATTCATTTAAAACAATTTCCTCATTGTTGGGGCGGAGGAAAAGCTTGGGAATTTGATACGGGCTCCTTGGCTATGTGTTAAGTGAGCCATCCTTTATTTGAAATCCATCATTATGGGATATAATTCAAGTTCAGGGAGAACTGCACTTTGCTTAGACAGGAGTCAAATCTGCCCTCTCTGCCTGCTGCAGCACATAGTGTCAAAATAGTGAGCCATTCTTCAAAGGAAGGCCTGTACCAGGTCCTCACCACTCAAAGCAGAGATGTGCTGGTGTCCCTGCCTTGTGGCTGAGGAGGGGACATCCCACCAGGTCCTCTGGGTGGGTCTGCTTTCCTCTGCAAACTGCCCATGACCCTTCACCAGCCTGCACAAGGCAGTTCCCATGCGCCACATCCCAAGATCAGCCTCTCTTGTGCCTGTGTCATGAGGCATCTTTCCTCATCATCCTAAACTGCCTCCAAAATAATTCTTGGTGTGAAAGCAAGACATCATATGATGCTCTGCTGACTTCAGCAAGACCATCCTTTCCCACTGCCGTATCACAGCACAAGGGCAGAAATTCTTGGATCTTGGGATCTGGCACAGCAAGTGAGAGCTTTGGGCACTTCTCCAGCAGGAGTGTGCTGGAGGAAGGCAGGACTCCTGCTTGTGAAATCTACAGTTTAGCCATGCAGCTCAGAGGAGACCTTACCAAGTGCCCATGAGCAAAGCAGTAGCACAGGGAGAGACTGCACTTCATCCTTAAAGGAGCTGTGACTCACAGCATAATGGACATACTTTGGGCATCATTAAATCAGGACAGCTCCTGTAAGCTGAGGCTGAGGTGGCTCACTTGGTGTTAGATGAAGGAAAGAGCTCCCAGCTGAGGAGTCTGGTGACTCACCTGGTAATGTACTGGCAATGCAGAGGAAAGAAAGCTGTAATGGATTCCTCTTACAGCTGGGAAACTGAGGCAGGCTATGATCCTGTTCTCCAAGAGTGTGACTTGGATTTATATGAGGTCTCTGGAGCACAGCTGGGCATTAAAATCAGAAACTACGTCTTATGTCTGTGCTCAGGAGGAGGAGGAGGGGATGAGTTGACTGGCAAACATTTCCAGACAGACGGTGGAGAGGATTAGTACAAAAGAGGATGCAGATCTCGGCTGCTCAGTTGCCAGCAGAAAGGAGGGGAAGTCTGGTTAGGCAGCTGGGGGAGAAACAGGTGCAGAGAAGGTTTCCTGATAGCCGTGCTGTCATCTTGCTTTGAACCTTCAGCTCCTCAGTAAATCTTCCCTCTTGGAACCCTCTCATCAAAGTTTCATTTCCTCATGTTCCTAAAATAGTTCTTGATAAGCAACTTGTCATGCTGGTAAAGCCCTTTTGGTTACTTTTCTAGAAATCTATTTTCATGTTTTCTCACTGGGCTTCAGCTGCTTGCATTCCCATGCAGGAAAAAAAAAATTGGTGAAAAAAAGTACAGCCAAGGCTTAACATAACAAGAAGGTGAAGTGTTTATGTTTAGTAGCACAGCAGGACCTTGTCTGTCAACTGAATTTCCAAGCAGTGACATAAAATTATAGTGGTAGAATCACAGCTAACCAGAGGGACAGGAGGAGGAAAACATGAAAATACATATATTTTTTAGCATGTAAAATATATTTTGCACTTTCATTGTCTTTTTGTGGGCATTTTGTCTTCACACTCCACACTCAGAGATGGAATAAAGCAGAGGTGGTCAAGCTGCAGTTTTCAGGGCCCAAGGGGAACCCTTGTGCAAGGCAAAGGCTCTTGCCATGCTCAGCTCAGAGATACACCGGGGCTGCGCTGGCACGGGGATCCTGGGCAATCCCAGGTGCTGGGGGGAGAAAACTGGCACAGTGGATTTGGTCTAACATGGCTAAATGACACTGTAACCAGTCCACACTGAAATCATCCCCATCTCAAAGGAAAGTAGTGGGGAATGCCTGTTATCCCCAAACCATGAATTTTGCCAGAACTCCTCCCTCAGCATTCTGATGCCCACGGCATTGTGTTGTCCCATGGCTCTCATCTGGCAAAGTTTTTGACACATATGAAAGCTTGCCTAGGGGAAAGTTGGCCATCCTCCTTTGTAGGGCAGGAGTTTTCAGAGACTCATAACAATGTGGGAACTCAGGGCTATTACAGGAATGGGGGAGCTGAAGGGAATAAAAAGATTCTGGGTGGGGAAGCACTTGGTTATATGTGGTCTTTTCAGGTCAACTAGCTACCATTCCTTGGGGCAAGTGCAGAAATCTCTGTATAAAAAACTACAGTAAGAGAATGAGAGGTGATTTTATTGGCATGGCACCAAGAAAAAGCATAAACAATTTGATCTGTAATGATTGGGATGTATTATGGTAGAAGAGTCTGATGAGAGCATCCAGGGAAAGAGTCAGTTCCCTTCATCTGAGCTCAGACAAAAGTTTTGCAGCTTCTGAGGATTAGGAAAATAGGTACCAAAACTCTTGGTTTTTCTTCTGGGTGATTCTTAGCTGATTTTGAGTGTCTAACAACAAATAAAATATCTAGTGCTAAATCTGTGTCTGCCATTAGGGAATTTGTTTCCATGTGATATGCCAGGACTATTTCATAGGGTGAGAAAGGCAGAATGAAAATTGTGCTTGAAGTGACCTACTCACAACAACCCTGCTTTTACATCCTCAGCAATGTGGAAAAAAATTTGACACCAGATGCAGGTAAGAGCTGTCTGGAGCCCTCAGAACAATTTACACAGCCTGTTATCTGGTCCTGGTACCTTTTTTTTCCTTGGGAACCTATTGGCATCCCAGATGAGCTATTCTGGGATAGCAACCTGCCCACGTTCCCCATTTTTTTTCAGGACTCTTTTCTTGGACACGGAGCTGCTAGGAAGAAGTTGCCACTTTCCCAAAGGATCAACATTTCCAGTGCTGATTCCCTAACCATTCCAGAGGCCTGCACCTTTTCTCACAGGTGACAGGCAAGGGACACGTGTGTGCACACAGGCAGCAGGTCTGCAGCAGCTCAGTGTCTCCAGGAAGCACAGGAGGGACAGTGCCTGGCTGTGTGGGTCTTACAGCTCAGTGAGTGGAGGCAGTGCCCAGACCTCTGCTCCTACTGCAGGACAATTCAGGGCTTTTCTGAATGGGGACGTGGAAAGAAGTTCACAAGTTTTAACAATATTCCTAAATACACAGGTCATCACAGTGTATCTACCCCACTAGCAAACAGCATATTTCTGTTTGATTTTCATGTATTTCTTCCCACTCAAGTCTGACACAAACAGAAAACACTGCCCCCAGCTTTGCCCAGAGGTGACCTCTGGGCAATACAGCCTCAGAAGTACCCAAACTGCACACACCCTAAACACAGACACGCATTTTTCTAGAGTCAAGAAGTCTTTTGTGTGGGTTTGCAGCAACTTACAGGCATCTGGGAGGGAATCAACCAGGAACCAACACAGTAATTCCTCTCCTGTACATCATCAGATGTTAACAAAATAGGCCAGTACCCTGCTTTACCCTCTATACTCAGACAATTGCCCTGTAAGCAAAAGCCTTGCTTCACTGGGATCCAGGAGATCCACTGTCCTACAGATTGTACTAGAAAATCCCATTCATTGGCCTGACTACAAACTCTGGATCAAATCACAGTCTCATGTGGGTTAATGGTAGCTTCTCATTGTTACTCAGAAATTCTCTTTGAGTCTCAAAGCAGCACAAGAAGGCTGCGTCCCAAAATGCACATAGGAGTGAGATTTATGTTATCTTAGAATTTAAACATTTCAATATGGAGTATTTTAGCATCAATCCTGTATAATTTTCCAATTTACTGAAGATGGGTTCCCTAGTGATGCGAGGGGCTCCTCTCTGGTCCCTGACCATAAAGAATGTTTTTTCCCACCAGTCTTAACCGTAATAATTGCAGCAAATTGATTTTAAATAGTGGACCAGGAAGGCCTGCAGAAAAGAATTACTTTTTTGTCTATATTCCACATATTAAACATTCAGAATGAAGAAAATTGAGAGTCATCAAAGCACAATTTCCAAACAGACTTGCATCATTAAAAAGACATTTGGCTTCGTAGTGCAAGGTTAAGTTTGTTCCCAGAAGATGAGGTAATTTAGTAAAATAATAAAGCTCCCATTAAACAAACCCTGTAATAGAACTGAGCCTTAGCGGCTGCAAAGGAAGGAAACTGTAACTTCTGTCAAAGCACAGAGATGAGATTAGCACTAATAAAGCATTCCTCACAAAGCAGAGTGATAGTAGATGGGGGAAGGCACATCCAAATAGCTCTCATTTCCACAGCATTTCCCTTCAGATATGGCCTTTTTAATTAGCCATCGGAAAGAAAACTGAAAGTGTACTTTCTCCTTCTCGGTTTCTCCCTGGCTATTAATCTCCGTGCTGAAAACAGTGCCACCGGGCCATCTTATTGTTGTTAGCTAGTGGAGACGTAAAAGAGCCACATTCACAGTCCTTATCGCAGCCCAGAGGTATTTCCTTTGTGTTATGAGGAGTATTTTGATTAGTTTTGGCTGTGTCTGCAGGGAAGACACAGTTTATATTTTCCACAGCTAGAATAATTTCTAGAAATATAAAGATTTGTTCCAGCACTAGTATTTATTGGTAGGGTTTAATGATTGAAAGAGTTTCATTGTTGTGCCACAGTCGTTCCTTTTTTAACTCCTCTTGGCTTCATGACTAAGTTTGAGGCAAAACACTGATAGTGGATTGTTCCTGGAGTAGGTTGCTGATTTTTAATGAATCATTTGTTTGAGGAAAGCAGCTTCTCTCCCCTGTGACTGCCCTGTCCACTGGCAGATGAAGATAATCACACATTTGAAGAGCCACAGCGGGGCTCTCTTGGGAAGGATCTTAGAGAGACACAAATCCTTTTTTTGCTGTGTCTTGACTTCTCTTAAAGTGTTTAACCTCCTTTTAGGAGCACAGGTGATGGCAATTCTCCAGCTTTTTCTGGTGGATCCTGTACCTTCCATCTGTCAAAGGAGACAAAATATTGCATTTCTCTTTACAGCATCCCAGTTTGTGTATTTGAAGTCCATTACCTGAAGAATTGTTTACTTTTCCCTTCATTTCATGAAATACCCCATTTCCTTCCAGACAGTGCAGCAGGTGGCACCTGGGGCCACGCAGCAGTTTGAGGTGGTTGCCACTGGCAGATGCTCTCAGTCCTGCTTATGCTCCGTGCTCCCCCAGAACCAAGTCTGTTTGGAAACTGTGCTTTGATGACCCTCAATCTTCTTCATTCTGCATGTTTAATATGTGGAATATACACAGAAAAAGTAATTCTCTTCTGCAGGGGGAACCACACACAGCACTGTGCTGGGCAGGAGAGGTTCTGCCCACCCCATTTCCCACACACAGCCCAGGGTGCATGCACAAACAGATGAGCAGTCACAGCACTTTTGCTTTCCAGTAAGAAAAGCTCCCTGATAAATCTGGTCACAGCAATCCAGGGTGACACAGCTCGGTTTTTCCCTGTGGCTTCTTCCCACATGGAGGTGAAAGGGAAAGGTAATGTTCTCCTTCCTTTCTCTGCAGGAAGATGAGGTGGCTGGGCTGACAGCCCCCAGGTAAAAGCCATGACAACATTCAAAAGGAAATTTGCAGCAAACACTGCTGCTCACTTGTTTCTGATGTCTCATCAAAGGGAGACAAAAAGAAAAATTACAGTGCTTCCCAGGTGTGCAGGTTTTGCTTGAGGGAACTGATGGGTAATGTAACCCACTTTTGGGTATAACAGGAATAACACAAACTTGCACTTTCCTTCTTGAGGTTGCTAATTTTGCATGACTACTTCAGCTGAGGAAACCAGATTTTAAAAAATCAAGTGCTGGCAAGGTTCCTGTTGACTCAAGGGAACTCAGAACTGTATTTCTTTGGTTTATGTTTTGTTTTACTCACAAACCTGAAACAAGCAGAAGGTTTAGGAGTGCTAATTTAGGATCATTAGGAATCCCTAAATAATTTACTGATGACATCTATTGTTTTGTGGGGGGGGGGGGCAAAACCAAACCAAAAAAGCCAAGCAAAAAAGCCACGCCATGGTAACAACGGAAAATGGCCCCCTGATTCATGGATTCCTGTCACTTCAGACATTTCCTACTCTGACAGACTAGGAATATAGCTCCAGAGGAAGGATCAGGGTACACTTCACTGTGAGTTTGTTTTCTGCCACTTCTGTTAAGCTGCCCAAGTGCTTTTACTCTCCACAGTCACCCTAAAGCAGGCAGGCAGAGTTTTGCCTGCTTTGGCCAATGCAGAGCAGACCCAGCTTTACTCTCATTGTTGAGCCATTGCAAGTGGCATCTCACAAGTGGTAATAGCTACACAGGAGCATCAGGGAGGAACCATTCTGCACCTCAGGGCTGTGTAGGCAAATGTCAGCACCCAGGGTGACACTGGCACCCAGGAACTCACACACTGGGTGCCTGAAGCACCCTGCTTCTCTTTGCCTCCCTTTATCTCCAGTCTCAGTAGGGTAAGAACAATGTTCCTCATGTTGAGGCACTGAGATACAGTGAGCTAACTGTATTTATGGAAGGTCCAGAGCAGATTCCTTTCGCTGTTATAGCATGTGCTTCAGAAGAGTCTTTGTCTGCTGCAGAAATCTCCCTGCACCCTACAATCAGGGGAGCAATAAAAAAGGTATCTAAAAAATGTGGCAACAGTGCAGAGTCAGCAGTGCTTGAAATCAAAACAAGGTCTTCAGGGAGCAAAACAATCTTCCCACTCTGGAAAAATTCCTGATCCCCAGTTTCCCAAAATGCCATGGCAAAACATAATTGTCATGGCTCTTCCTATCTCTAGCATCTGTCATCAAAATGGCCTGAATGAAGCTGTTATTTGTAGTGTGTAGCTCATCCAAAACCTCTATCAATGAAACCACTTAATTGCTTTCTTTGGGATATTATGCAGTTGGCTTTTCTGTTGTAGTTTTCCTTGTCAAGGCGATAATCTTGTGACTCACTGTCATGAGGGAGGCTTCTCTTTCCTGCCAGCCGTAATGGTAATCCACTCACTCCTGGGTCTGTGCTTGCTCCTGCAGATGGGAAGACACCTCCTGACTTTGTTGGTACCTTCAGGAACACATCAGAAACTATTGGATTCAAATGCGGGTACTGAGAAGCTGCGGGATGGAGGTAGTGGTAGATAAAAGTTCTTTATGCAGTTCATTAATATTGAATCATTTGTTGGATAACTATTTGGAAACTATTGCTACTGCTTGATTTCAAGCAGAGAGTTGCCTGTGGAATCATTCATAAATTCAAGCCTTCCCAGGGGCTACCCCAGAGCTGAGCCATTCTGCCACAAAATCTAACTGAGGAGCCCTGTTCACAAGGGTGGGGTTCCACCCATCCCTCTCATTTACTGTAAAGCAGGTGCTTTAAGCTCTGTGAATGTAAAAAGTGAATGAGGGCTGCCATGAACAAGCTCCCTTAAAATCCTAAAAATTAGTTGTTGATTCCATTATTTAGAATCTCTGTCCAACAAAGCACTGCAAAAATTCAGGAGCTCCCTTCAATTAATGCTAGATGCATTTAGATTCCAAGGTTTTTAACATGCTGGAGATAATAACCAGCCTTTTTGGAGGAGGTTTTTCTAAATGCCTGCTGCTGGCAGCTCTGAGGGATGGGATGTGAGGTGAGGAAGGTCTTTGAGGGTGCAGTGCAGCATTTCTCTTCCTGCTGAAGATTTTTCAGGTCTCCCTTTCTCCATGCTCTACTCTCTTTTCACCTTCTTTCTTTTGGCTCCTCTCCTCCTCACCAGGCACAGAGGCTCTGTGGCACTTCCCACAACCCATAAGAAGCACAGAATATCAGGTTATAAGTACCTAGCCAAGGGTGTTTAGGTGGGCAGTCAAGCTGAAACACAGCTTTTGGAGGAGATGTTCTGCTTCAGTTTATATTGAATTTTATGACAGATCATGAAGCCTGCTCCATCATGGTTGTTTCCCCATGGCCAGGCAGCTCCAGCAAGCCAAAGGGAGTGGCAGTTTTACTTGTGAAGCCACAAAAGCAGCCTTCATCTCTTGCTCTGTCAAAGTTTGCTGCCTTTGCCAGCTACCAGAGATTATTCTGTTGCATACCTACTAAAAAGAAGTCCAGGATTTATTTTTTTAATGGGGTTGAACCAAGCTGTCGGTCCAAGAACCAACTTTACAAGAGGTGTGTGATGCACACCCTCCTCAGTGGTGATGGAACAGAGCCCAGCAAAGCTCTGCAGGGTGCAGCTGAAACATTCCCTGGCTCAGGGTGAGACAAAAAGGTGATAAACAGCAGCACCTGGGGAATATTCCCCTTCCCACCTACCGCCACCACCTTCTCTCTTTCTGAAAAACACAAATAAGCCAACTCAATTTGCATTTTCATAGCTGGGAGTGATTGCTAAATTAATGAACACTGCTATTTATATCTAAATAATCACAGTCCTAAACAACTGCTTGAAGGCATCAGTATGCAAGGTAAGATTCTGGTTTCAGGCAGCACTTGTTGTCTGAAGAAGGAAAATCCATCCCAACTACAAAAAAAAAAAAAAAAGCTTTACAATATTTCAGACAATCTGAGGGAAACTGAAATAAGAAAGTTATGTGAGCAGTGTATACAGACTTGGCTTGCTTACCAGACTGTGCTGGCCTTAACATTATTCAGAGGAAATACTTTTGCTAAGCAGCTTCCTTTAACCATCTTAGTGGCCACAGCCCTGCTGGGGACTTCAGCATTAAGCTGTCCTGCACAGGGCACTCAGCATTGTTCCCAGAGTGCGTGAAGAGCCCTTGCAAGCCGGCTCTGTCCTCACTGCCTTTGGCTGAGTTTCTGCAAAGTGAATCTCTTGGCTTAGTGCAGAGCTTGTGAGGCCACTTAAATCTCTCTGACCCCTTAATGAAGTTTTTAAAAGGGCTTCATAAATCTTCATCACTAAGAATTGCTTAAAGCCCTGCAGGGTTTCTCTAGTGGCATTAACCACTAAAACAACTAGACAGGCTCAGGTCTATTTATTGCATTCATCTTCATTATTTCATGGGTTTTCCTCCTTTATAGTCTTTTACATAAGCTGCAACCGAGAAAGGGAGCTCAGGAGTGGGAGCTCTGAGTCAACACTGCCTGTCTGGCAGCCTGTAGCCATCCACTGTGACTACATTTGATCAGTCCTCTTCTTGGGGATGTTTTCTGTGCTGGCAACTGAATGTTGGTCATTTATCCTTCCTTTTTTAAATAATTGTGTTGTTCCTCATTAGGGAAAGAACCTCATTTTTGCCCTTCCTGTGAAAGCATTCCTCAGGTCATAACCTGACAGCTTCAAAATGGATTAGTTACCTGCCTGCCCCTTAATTTTCTTTTCTTTTTTTTTTTTTTTTGTCTTGGACTTTTGGCTGGCTTTTTATAAGTAGCATGAGTATTCTCTGAAATAACTTCCAACCAGATGGATATGTAAAGACTGCTAGGAAAGTATAATGATTTTTTTAAACCTTTTACATACCATGTAATGAGATCTCCACAGTGAGTGTGTGGTTTCTATATACTCTGTATACTCTATATACATATATATATATACTCTATATACTCTGTACAGGTTGTTTGATTCTTCACCTTTGCAAAGTGAGGACAGAAGAGTCACGACTGAGGTTCACAGACAAAGAGAAGGATACTCCAGTGAAGGTAAAGTTATTGAAACCAGTGAGAGACTTTAAAGAAATTGTTTCAAGGCTAATTCTGCAGACAATTAAGGACTAAGACTCTACCAAGCTTTTGAAGGATTGGAGATCCTTGTGGTCCAACATGGTTCAGCCAAGCTTGGGCTGCCCCATTCCATCACAAAACCATACTTTTGTGAGCTAGATGATTTTCAAGGTTGCCTTTTCATTCAGCATTTTGTTTATGCCATCAAGAGTGCCGTGGAAGTGCTACTTTAGAGCTGTAGTGATGTTATTTTATTTTGTTTTAAATGTATTTATATTACAAGAAGGTCTTAGGGACACAACCTCAGAGAGTTCTGAAACAGTGTGCATGGAGCAGAAGAGAAGCATTATGCTTCTGAAGGCCAACAAGGTCTTCTTATTGAAGGGCTTGACACTGAAATATCAAATCTGCCAGAAGTGTCAGCTATGATTAGAAAAATCATCTGGGTTGCTAGCCTGGTTCAAGACTGGAAGAAAAAGTAATGTCTGGTGAACATGGGGGAGGCTCAAAATCAGATTGTGATGCGTGAAGTGAGTACTTGAGGCATTGAAGGAGAGCTCCAGACTCAGTTGAATTGATATTTCTTCCTCTGAGGTCAGTGTGCTCTAGATGATGTCATGCTGTGATGCCTTCACGTGTGAGCCAGTCAGATAATTGTTTTTAGTATAGGGAACTGTAGGATAGATTACATGATGCACTGATGTCTGCTCTAGAAAGCATTGGTCAATAGCGTGCTAGAGACACTCTTTTACCCTAACAGGGATAAGATTAGATATTATCTGACTTCCTGGCTGCTTAAAGGCTATGCAAGTTCACCCAAGTGCTCACTTATACAGCTGTTAACAAAAATTCAAATTAGGTCATGGCTTTCAAGTCCTCAAAAGACCAAAATCAAAAGCAGGGGACAGAAGAAGTCAAAGGGCCACCATAGCCTGAGGTCCGTAAAATGTCAAGAAGTTGGAGAGATAAGAAAGAAGGCTTCAGCAAGTGACTCATACCCTGTCCTATAAGAAAAGATGGAAGAATCCTATATCATGGCCCAAATGACCTGCCAGAAGTTCTGTCTCAGTCCCGAGTCCCCCCCACAGCATTAAGCTTTGCATGAAAGCCAAACATAAAAGGTCTGTGCTACGAGCAGAGACCTGGGAGGGAGGGTGGGTGGGTGGGTAGGTGGCCACTGTCCTATGGCCAAGGCATGGTCTCTGACCTTATGCCTGCTCCTAGCCCTGTCCATTTAAGCCTCCCACTGCCTGAAAGTTAGCTATCTACATGTCTTTGAGGGCATCAGCCTCAGGATTCAGCTGAGGCTTCACATACACTCTATTTCCAGCTCACATGGCTGTAAATCTGTGATGTAAGTGAGCCAGGCTGGGGGAGGAAAGTGACACTGGACAGGCTCTCCTGTACTGGGAATTTGGAGCAGAGATGCTTCATGGCTATGGAAACACTCAGGAAAGGCAAAGTTTAAGTTCATACAGTGAACTATCACACCATAGTCCCATGATACACTGCCTTTGCCAGCTGAGCTGCTGCAGCCAGCTCCTGCCCCAGATGCTTGTTCCCACCTCTGGCCTGCAGTTTGTCACCTCCTCAGCTGTGCCAAAACAACTGCGTGTAGAGCAGTGCTTAAATCAGCACACTGAAGTGATGGAAGTTAAAAATAAACTCTTTGTGGGAGGAGCAGAGGAAGAGCTATTTTTAATTGTAATCACTTCAATGGTCTTTCTTCCAGTGTGGTCCCACAAGGAATTTCATTAATACAGCTGGGAGAAGGCAGTGGATTGCTGTGCTGGCACTGGAGTGACTCCTCCAGGCAGAAGAGTCCCTCCTGGCAGGGCGAGAGGATTTCTGGAGCCAGGATTGCACCAGGGACAGTGTGCTGCAGAATTGTACCTTCCAATATGCAGAATTATGACTTCCCTACCTCAAAACTACACACAGGTGTCCCAGCTCTCCATTAGCTATTCTGCCTCCTAGATTCTCATAGCTTTCATTAAAAAATTATTGCATGCAAGCCAGCATTACCATTAATAAAAACAAATGAAGAGACACTGAGTTTTTTTTCCTGTTTTATAAACAAATACTCCTTGTAATCATTCTGAATACTAGCCTCCTCCACAATTTACTATGGTATGGTTAGATGTCACCCATTAAAATATATTCAAACACAGAATGCACAGTAAATTAAGAATAAAATACAACAGAAGAGATGCAAAACCAGTTTTATTTAATAAAGTTTCTTACAGGATGAGGAAAGGAAATATTTATATGTTCCTTAAAAGGAAAAACATCTGAAAAGTGTTCAAACAGTTGCAGCGCAGCTACAACATGAAAATTCACAGAATAATTCAGCAACTTATTTTGTTTAGGCTTTGGTCATTTCTGTGCTGAGATGATCTTCTCTGTGAGTGAGTGACATGTGCAAAGCCTTGGCGATGTCTCGTGTTCAGGCACCTCAGTGATTTGCTTCTGCTTGAACATGGAACACCTTCACCTGCATTCAAATGTTCCTGATGCATTTCTCCAGAAGCTTTGTACCAGTGAAACACATAAAACAGGAGCAGATTTCAAACTGCTGTCGCCTTTTGAAATAAATAATTAATTACACTTCTTTTTGTGTGTCATTAACATGATCAAAAGTTTTTCTGTGATATTGACTGAGTTCCAAAGCACTCCTCAAGAAAATGGGGCAGTAGTTTAACTTCCATCACACAGGAAAATGAAGTTGTATCCTGAGTCCTGCATCAAGGCACCCTTACTTTGGGACTCATGATCTATGTTCTGGATCACACCAGTTCCTGGATGTTTGGGTGTGCAGGCAGGATTTAAATTTAAATTCCTAGACTCTGAGTATGTTTAGTATGTCCTTCAATTCTCTTTTAATAAATAGAACCAAGGACATAGTGAGTCAGTTTTGTAATTAGATTATATAATTGTTTCATGAACTCTGTACAAATTACCTCTTCTCTGTATTGTTTTTGCAGTGTATTGTTTTTCTTGAATAATATGGCACATATCCAGTATATATTGCAGTCAATAAAGTACCCCAGTTGATAGTTTGATGGCCTACAAATGAATAACTGACATCAACAAAAACAATTAAGTCATTGCCCTTTTTAGTAATATCAGTACTCTTCATTAAGACCACCAAATTTATTTTTAAATATGAACATGTTTCCTTAAAAGCATCTCATTACATTTTTTTATTACCAAGAGGCAACCACAGGTGAACTCTATTGCTCAGGTTTCAACAAATTTGTGGTTCTAAGGTTGACATTAGCATGTAATGATGTAAAGGAAATTGCATTTTATTGCATTTTAATTAAGCAGGTCAACTTCAGCAGGCCTTCCTCCAGGAAAATTCCCATCAGAGTTTAGTCCTTCATCACCAGATTTTACTTACTTCTTGAGCTTTGCACAGCAGGTTTTAGCCTTCCAAATGGAGGACTGACAAAATAATTTAATCCATTAAACAGTGTCTTTTTGACACATGGAAAAAGTGTTGGTTTGGGTCCATACTCACATTTAGCATTCAGCCAAGGTCTTCCAGGTGTGTTCCTGTTCATTTGGTCCAACGCCATTAAATTCAGGGGATCTCCTTTTCCAGCTGAGAAGTTTGCTTTCCAATTCTCTCCCTAGGCTCATCCTAGTCAGCTCTGTGCTCCACAAGTCCAAATGCTGAGCAACAGTTAACTTATTTCAGCACAGAATATTTTTAATCTCCTGGTAGCTACAGCACACAACAATTAGTTTTTCCTCTCTATGCTTGTTAGGGGAATCACTTGTGAAAGATATGTCACCTTCTGGACCTCAGAGGTACATGTAGTTCCAAGCAGGCACAAGGAAAATACATTCTTTCCACTTCTTGCAAGCAGAAATGGAAGTAAATTTGTTTGGAAAACTCCTGCTGAAGGAAATGTTATTCAACAATTCTGTTGAAGCTATCAAAACCAAACCAAATTAATCTGAAAACTTAGCACAGGTCACAGTTTGTGATTTGAGTAGTAACCATTCTCCTAGGTTATTCCTATTTATTTAGTTCCTATTTTAGTAGGAACTAGAATAAGAGTGCAGCATAAATCCTGGTTTCAGACTGAGTTACATCCCTCTCCAATTCCGTGAGTGAAATATCTTGGAGCATATTCATGCAAGCCTCTACCTTTAAAGTAAAAAAGTTTAAAGACTTCAACCCAGAGCACAGGCAGCAGTTTCAACCAGCTCAGGGGTTGTTGCTTTCTCTGTGCCCTGCTGACCAAGGAGAAAACTAGAGGTTTTGCTGTAGTTTCTGGTGGCTGAGAAAGGATGAGATGTTGAAGTTTTGGCTTCTGGTCCAGGCATGACAGACCTTTCCTACCACTCCAGATGTGAGCCTGTTACCAAACTGAAAGAGAAAAAAAAATACAGAGGACCTTTTGTGCCCTCTCAAGATGAACTTTGTTGCATATTCAATTCCAAGTTGATTTTCTTTAAAGAGCTAAATACTTCAAAAACCACACAAAAGTCTTAATTTTGGATAATATGAAATGTTTTGATCGATAAAACATTTTTTGGAGGGAAAGAGTTTGGTTTAGTGTAGAAGCTGAAACACTTGATTTAAGTAGTAGTTGGTAAAGCTGTGTGCCTAGAGCCCAGCTGGTGATCTGTGGGGAGTGGCACTGCATAGGGTGTCACCTATGGGGCGTTTGGGGAAAAGCTGAAAATAGCCAGGGAAAAGCCCTCCAGCCAGCTAAGCACTGCTGAGTTTTCATCTCCCAACACTCCTAGGCTCTGACAGCCCCACCTCTGCTGGATTTATCTGTGACGCCATGAGATGCCACTGATGCCAGTGCTCGTGGCTGTCCTTTCTGCTGGGGTCACTGGCCCCCAGAATTAAGGGGTGCTGCCCGTGGAGCTGGATCTGCCATCTTTGGTGTCCAATGGCATGGCATCTGTGTCATAAAGAGGTGCTGTTAAATCTGACAGAGCCTGGCATAAAAAACAGAGAGAACTTACACTACGTTTACTGTTAGTTCATTATAGGAGCTCATGGTAGCTGCTGAGCTGGTTTGTTTGGGACCAACAGCTTCCAAGCTGTGATAGCAGAAAACTCTGCATTAGCTGACCAAACATCCATCTGGAGTCTGTATAAGAATCTGCTTAAAGCCAGTTCAGTGAAGTAAAAATCATGACTTGAAGGGCCGAGCCACAATTCTTGCTGGTAACCTCAGAAGTGAATCACTGGCAAGGTTTATTTCTGCAAGAGGTGTTTCCATGGAGGGCTGTGACACTGGCTCTTCATGTTTAAGTCATTGTGAACAAGGACAAATTTCAGCCGAATTAGTAGACTTAGACATTTTTAGGATCTGGATAAATGAGCAGAGACACAGAAGCAGGGCTTTTTTGTAAGCCCTGTTTCACACACCCTATTAAAAAAAAACAAAACCAAACCAGCCTACAGTAACATTACAAAGAAAATGTACTGCTACAAAGCAAATAACCTATGTAGATTTATACTAAAACTGTGTTGTTGGGGGGTTTTAGATTATTACTTCAGAGGTGAATATTAAAGTTGTGTGCTGCTAGGCTTATGTTTGATTGTCATTGGCAAATGCTAAACGTATCATCCAGGTATCATCCTGGTTACTGATGAATGCTAGCAACTCTCTGAAGTTATCCCGTAACACTGTGGCATAGTATTTTCTTCAGAGTTTATTGAAAGTGTATAGGTCCATTTTTTTTCCCCTTGGCAATAATAGTCACTCTATACAACACATTTATTTACTCTGAGAATTGCTTACTCAGAAAAAGGCTGCTAACTCTACCCATATTAAGAATACAAAAAAAAAAATTAAAATCTCAAACCTCAGTAACATCAGGATTACTCCTATCTCCTTTGTTACTGTGTTCCATCTTTAATACTAAAACTATTTTGTCCATCAAGAAAGACAAAAGAAGAAATTATTACAATATGTGTATGTTAAAAATGTAAGAAATTACAGCAAGAAAACCCTTAGGTATACTGGACTATGATACTTCTTGCTCATCTAATTGGAATTAAAAGAAAGTCGTTTGACTCTTTAAAGTTCAGTCATCTGTGACCTCTTAAAATCAATCAATACCAGCAGGGGAACAATATTGCAGCCACCTAGTTTTGGGACGATCGGCTTTTTAATTGTTCTTTTGCCTGTTTGCAGATACTGGCGTCCTTTACTATTGAATTGTAAATTCAATGCGAGCAGCAATAACTGATGCATAAACCCAACCTTTTCCTAAAGTAATCGAAAAGTGCGGATTATTTGCACGCCCTCTTTGGTCGTGGAGGCTTAGGCGAAATGGATAAACACTGGCAGTGATTACATGAGCGAAATGGAAATTGCGGTATTCCCACGTCGAACGTGTACATTTATACTCCTAGCTGCAAATAGAGGGCTGTGTCCGCGAAGCCATTAACACGGACGGTAAGAAAAGCAAAAGGGAACGAAGGCGTCGCCTCGCCGGAGGTGAATTAGCAGCATCGCTTATCTCCGGGCCGATGGGGATGGGACCCGCCCGGCCGGGACCTGCCCCCGCGACTGCCTCCGACACCTCCATCTATCAAAGGAGGGAGAAGCCTGCGACTGCGGGGATGGCAGGCAACGCCAAGGGGGGTACACGCATTCTGCCTGTCCGTGGGGCCCCACAAGTCTCGTTGGAAACCTCTCCCCACCTCCTCGGTCTCCATCCTACCTCCCGTGGCATGCTTGCTCGCACCTTCCCGAGGCAGGAGCCATCCACTTACTTTTGATAGCAGCGAGGAGCAAGGCTATTAATAGGCTATCTAATTACCCCGAGCTGCTAACTCTGAAATCTCTCATTCTGTGATGTGGTTGTTTTGATTTGATTTTCCAATCTAGTAGCGCTTGCATGTACAGAACTGGTCAGACTCGCTCTGGAAGATATTATTTTAACTTTTAAAAAATCTACTTTCATTCCAAGGAGGAACAAAGTCCCCAAACTTTGACATTTCACACGAAAGCAGCAAGGTGAAACATTATTAGTTGGGATGGAGGGAAGCGTCTTGCTTAGCTAAGATTACGAATGTCGTTGGTTGGGGGTTTATTATGATTATTACTGGCACGTGTTCTCAGACATTTCGGTCAGGCAGGTAAATGGCGGGGAAAGCGGTTCCAAAAGGGAAGGCGAGAGGTTGCCACGATGCCAAGAGAAACGGAGCGGCCCCGCCGGAGCTCAGCGAGGACACGCATGAAACGGAGCTACTCCCGAAAAATGCTTCCAAGAGGATATATTCATTTTGATCTGTGGAAAACATTTCACTGGAAGACTGTGACCTGTTCTGATGGTTTCCTTTATTTCCTGAACAGAGAAGTAAGAAGACAACTATGTGGGGGGTTTCCCGGCAGGTTTCGATGCGTACAGAAACCAATATTTTTTCCTTCACGGTAGCGACAACCGTCCCAGGGAACAGTCGGTGATGGTTTTTTTTGGTTGGGTGGTTTTTTTTTTTAGGTGTTTTGTTTAGCTTCGTTTTTGTCGGAGTTCTTTTGGGAGGGGTGGGTTTAAGTGAGAAAGAATTAACTCTGCGCTGCGGGCGTGGGGGCGGAGGCAGGATAGCTAATTGCAGATCGGATTTGATATTGCCTAACATCCGTGCTAGGGAACGGGGGGAGCATGAGGAGCAGCTCGGCTCTAAAGGGAGGAGAAGTGCGGCTCCGCCGTGCCCCGCGTTCCCGGCTCTCTCCCTCAACGACCTCTCGCACCAAGAAACTTTTCCCCGCGTCTTCCTGTCAGATCCAGCAGAAGAGAGCCCTGAAAGCCTTGCCCAGCGCCCGGGCAGGAGCGGACAGTGATCCCTACGGCTCCGGCCCGGCAGAGGCGGCGGCGGGAAGGGCTCGGCTCCCACCGCGGCCGCGGGCGGCGGCGGCTCCCACCCCCCGCTTCCCTGTTCCCCCGACGGGGCGGCGGGAGCCAGGCTGGGAGCCTTTCCTTCTGGCCCTGTTGCCTCGAAACGGGTTCTTTCACTAGGTGTGAAAGGCGATTCGCACTCAGAGTCGAGGCGCTTGATTTATCTACGGTTGTGCGCAGAAAGGGGCACTGCGGTTAAAAACAATACACAATATTCATCCCCGCAAGCAGTGAGTGGAACACGGCCCCACAGCTTTTTAGCAAGGGCATTGAGGTGCGCGTTGATAAAACGGTCAGAATTAGGCCATTTTAGTCACCGATTCCCAAAACATTTAAAACGGCCGAGGAGCAATAAAAATAATCCTAAACTC
Organism: Passer domesticus; assembly: GCF_036417665.1. Taxonomy (NCBI): domain Eukaryota; kingdom Metazoa; phylum Chordata; class Aves; order Passeriformes; family Passeridae; genus Passer; species Passer domesticus. The sequence goes on from NC_087474.1 coordinate 114,238,470, forward strand.
ATTTTCAAAGTTCCTGCGTGTGTGCTGGAAAGAGAAAAATCGTGTATGCGCCTGCTGGACAGAAGCAGCTAGACCGTGTTTTTTAGGGTGCTGCGTGGGTCCCGGCTGCCTCCCGGTCACCCCGGGGGCTGGAGGGCATCCGCTCATCCTGCGAGCCCCGCCGGGGCTCGGCGTGCGGGAACCGCGGAGCGCCGGCTCCGGGACTCGGGTTACGCGGCAACAGGAGCCTCCTCCGCGCGTTTTGTTGATCTTATTTATTTATTTATTTTTTAAGGCTGAAATCATTAACTAGCCGGACCTCAGAGACTGGAGGTAGGGCAAATAAAAAGAAGCTACATATCGCTATTTTTAAAAAGCCTCCAAACCTAAAAAAAAAAAAAAAAAACAAAAAAAAAAAAACACCAACACAACAAAAAAACCTTAACTACACAGAAAGTGCACACTTGGGCATGTATTGCATAAATGTCCGTGCGGGGTCTCTGCTGCCTGATGCTTGTTTGAGAGTCAAGTGTTTAAAGACACGGTGGAAATCACCCAAAAGCACGCAGCAGCAGGTCACCAGCTGACCGGGAGGCCGCTGACTCCAGTGGGGAATATCCTCCTGCCCCGCTCCCCGCCGCCGGGCACGGCTTCAGCCTGGGGGGAGCCGAGCGGCCGGCAGGGAGCGGGCAAGGTTCTGCGAGCCGGGGCAGGGTGTCCTGCTCCACGGGGCCCGCAGCCTGCTGTGTGCGGCCAGCCAGGACGGCTGGAGCTGGAGCTCGGCCTCTGAGCACCAGGCAGCCCTTCGTTAGGAATTTCGGGGAAAGAAAAACAATTCCCTCCTCATCGTTGATAGTTTGGGGGTCCGTCCTCACCCTGGGACACACCTGATCTATCCCAAAGGGCACGCTCACCGTGCCCGCCCTGCTCGTGCTGTGGCGTGTCGGGGACCCTGCTGCTTTGGGCGTCAATTTTGGCTGACCACTGCCCTTAGCTCCCCGGGCTGTCCCACCCGACCAAGAACAGGGCTGATGTCAAAGACCCCTATCCCTCTGAAATCCATCTCCTCCCGGGCGGACGCGGAATGCTCCGCCGGCTGCTGCCGCCGTTCCTAAGCGGCCGGCAGCTCCCGGCTGGGCTGAGCGCTGCCGAGAGCCGCCCGTGCCCCGATCGATATGTCCGCTTCAATGTCACAGCCGCTGGGCAATGGAAACAGTCCGTATCGAGGGGTGGCCTTGATAAAAGTATATTTTAGGTAGCGCGGATAAGCGAAGGGGAGAAGAGAGGGGGAGAGGTGCCGGCACGTCGCCCGTAATAACCGCGGCGCTTATCAGCCCGGCCTAAACTCCCCAGCAGTTTCTAAAGTACATTAAGTTACATAAACACGTCTCGGAAAAGAATACACTCCAGCCCGCGATAGTCACCAAAGTGACCCCTCGCACCGGAGCCGCCGGGCGCCCACGGGAGCGCTGGGGCCGGGCCGGCGGGGGATGCCCGCTGCTCCCGAGACTGTCCGGGCCCAGGGACAGCGAGGGCGCGGCCGGACCGAGCCCTCCCCTCCTCCCCAGTGCATCCCTGGTAAGGGAATCACGTTTGCAGAGACCCGAGAGTGGGGGAAGGAGCAAGAGCTCGGCGCTTGCACACGGCTTACCCCCAACCCTTTTTTGGGAGGCTGAAGTGCCCGCGAGGGAATTTGCCTTAATTGGATACGAAACTTTCTTTTTCCCCCAATCTGCCTTCTTCCCTCTTTGGCCACAAGGACCAGGAGCGGTGGTCACCTCGTTGGCACCTCCTTCCCGCAGCCGAGCACACCCCTGCCCTCAAAAATGTCCCTGCCCCTGCACCCCCGGGACCTGACCCAGGCATGGTGCAGGAGATACCTGGGAGCCTCCCGGAGCCCCGGGGTGAAAGCTACGTCAGCAGAGCGGGATTTGGGAGAGGAGTGACGTAATGAAGAGTTAGGAGTGTATGATTTGAGCGGTTCCACGGAAAACCCGAAACGAAAAGGAGTGGAGAGGAAAGGGGTGACTGGGAATGGTTTCCCACGCTGGTCCCAGTTTAAGCCGGGTTTTCTTATCGTGTTTATCGGAGGAAATAAAATGAAGCTTGTGGCCCGGCTATAACGTAAACAGGCTAATCGGCAGGGAAAAATCCAAGGCGCCTGAGTGTAAAACGCGGGTCACTTTGGAGCCAGGGAAAGAGGCGCCTGCCAGGCCAGCGTGGCCGTCCCTCCCAGCCATCCTCACCTTTCGGGCAGGCACCCTCCGGGCCCAGGCGGGTCCCCACCGCCCCCCATGGGCTTGCATGAGCCCCGGCAAACCCCTCCCAGCGAGCAAAGCCCGTCGCTTGAAAAAAAAAAAAAACCCAAAAAACCTCAGAGTATTTGTCGCTTTATATCCACCTTTACACGTGTTTTAAACACCCCGTTTAACTGGAGAAGGGCACCCAAAAGACTGAAAGGAAAGGAGAGGTTTAAAGCTCAGCGCTTTCCAGCAGAGAAATTTTTAGTGGCAGCACCCAAGCTGGGGAGAAGCGGCGTGGGCATCCACTCCCGCGGCTTGCACTGCTCTTGTCTCTCATTTGCAGGTAAAAACCATGGCAAAAACGTTTTACGTTTCAAGCTAGGATCCGAAGACGAGCCGGGCAGAAAACAAATCACTGCCCTCTCTTGCAAAAACTTATTTTCTATTTATTATTGCACTCACTAAAATACACCTAAAAGTAAAATGGAAAAAAAGTCACTTCAGCCTTGCGGGGTCACCGATATTATTTAACGATATTATTTAGAGACAACTGACAAGAAAGAAGTATCACCTTTAATCATACAATTTAATAAAGAAACGGTTTCTCGGGAAAGTGATTGCTTTCCGATCAAACCCCTGCCGCGCTACAGCACAAAAATTAACGCGCACAAGAAACTTCCAAGTCACAATCGGTTCACCCACGCCGGCAGAGCGGCTCGCTGCAGCCAGCGTTTCACCGTACCCCCAGCACTGCAAATTCTTCACCTCCCGTTCACCGAGCCTGGAAAGACCGAAAGAAAAGCCGTGCCTACCCCAGGAGCGACAGCAGAGCGCATCAGCAGGTTTGGGCTCGGCTCCTGTCGGGAGGGCTCATGCCTGCCGGCTGCCGAGAGCCCGGCTCTGCTCTAGTCCAGCCCTTTGCCGCAGATGACTTTCTGTACAAACTGATGATGACAGATATCCAGCTGATAACCTCTGGTGAACGAAGTTATTTTAATTTCCAGTCACTTTCCTGCTAAGTACCATATCAGTTTGTACACAGCTGAGATAAGAGGGTTGAGGAGCGGGGGGGTAATAAGAAAGAAACGGAGGAAAAATGCCTACCGCCAGCTGTTGGGATGGACACATCCCACAGCTCGCTTTGGCTTCACCTGATGGTTGGGGCAACTCGAGGAGGAGCCACATTTTTTCATCTCGGCTAGCTCGCATTTTGACGAGCACAAACTAAGGAGATTTGATGGAGGGATGCGTTCGCCTGGTTGCTGAGGGCGAAAGCCAGGCACACTTCCCCCCGGGCCGCTGCCAGGGGACATTCGCTGACATGCCGGGAGGCGCGGAGAAAAACAAAAAACCTTACAGAAGTTGAATATTCACCATTAAAAAAAAATATCCAGAAAGGAGGGAAGAGTGTGTATTATTTCTGGGTTAAAAATAAATAAATAAAATTAAAAAAAAAAAAAGAAAAAGAAAAAAAGGAAAAGAAAAAAGGCTGGGGTATCTGGCAGAGCCAGCCCTCTCTGCTCGTCCCTGCTCCCCGAGCGGGGCTCCGTCGCCCCTTCGCTGTGGGCGCCCCGAGGTGCCCCCCCGCCCCCGCCCCCGGGGCTGCGGCGGCCCCGCTGGCCCCGGGACTGGCACCCCTGCGGAGCCCCGTGTTTGTTTAGGGCTGGCCGAGCCCAATCAGGGCCGGCTGCCTGCAGTTTTCCGGCAGGGCTGCGAGAGGCGCCTCCTCTCTCCTTTTTATACATGAGCCGCCGGCCGCCGCCGCCGGAGTCGCCGCCGCCGCTCGCCCCCGCCGCACTGGATTTACTGCCCGCCGCGGCCCCGCGCCCCGGCCCCATGCGGGGCACCGGCATCAGGTTTGGCCCCTCTCTTTCCTTGCCTCGCCGCGGTTTCTCCTGTCCTTTCTCGCTCCTCTGCCGCTGCCCCTCTGCCCTCGGGCGCTCCGGGGGGAGCGCGGCGCGGCGGCGGCTGTCCCTGGCTGGGGGAGCCCGAGGGAGAGAGATGCGTGGGCAAACATCCGATGCCGCTGCCTGCAGCTCTTATCTGCCCGAGCCTTATCTTCCAGTTATCTCGCAGGAGGGAGAGACGTATTTGGTGCCTATCTGCGAGGGGGCTCTGAGTGTGTGTGTGTGTCCTGTATCTTGTGCCTGTGGTTATCTGGAGTGCCCCGAGGTGGGCTGAGAACGGAGAGCCTCGCCTTCTCTTGCTGTCACTTCTCTGCGTCCCCTTTCGCTTTCTACCCCTTCTCCTAGGGGCTGGGCACGGGGCTCTCTGTGTCTGTCTGTCCGGCCTTGCTCATGCCGGCAGCCCCGAATTGGCACCGCTGGGCTCGGGACGGGTGTCAGCGCTGCAAGGTGTGCGGGGGCTCGGGGCAGTCCCCAGCCGGGGCTGGATCCGGCCCCTGCGGCAGGCACACCCCGCCCGGCCTCGGTCCGCGCCCCGCACGCTTCGGGCCCGGCCCGTGCGCATCTCCCGTCCCTCAGGGGCCTTTCCCTCCTCCTCCTCCTCCTCCTTTCCGTGACCTTGGGCTGGAAATAGGCAAACAAGCGAGGCGATGCGCGGAAGGGCTAACATCGCTCTCCGGCGAAGTAACCTTAAAGGGATCGCCTTACTAATTGTTTTCTCGGTGGAACCGAGTCAAATGACTCATTCATTGAAATAATCATAACAACGGCAGCAGCCAAGAAAGGGCAGAGACAGGGAAAAATGCCCCCTCGCCCCCCTCCGTCCCCACGCCCTTACGCCCACCTTTGCCCCGGCGTGCTTCACGTTCAAATCCGCATCCCGGGATGCGAAGGGAGCGGGGAGCAGCCCTCCCGCCGTGCGGAAAGCGGGGCCGGAGCCGCTGCCCTGGCCCCGCGGGACTGGCGTCTCCCGGCTCGTCTTGACCTGGGCTGCCTGATCCCATTCCGCCGGGGCGAGGGACAACAGCGCCGAGGCGACATGACTGATTAAGCGCTCAGAGGGGCCAGATAAGCCCTGATGAATCTCATTACGGGAGGGAGACGGGCTGTCCTGTTTGCAAACTTTGTTATTATTATTTCTCTCTCCCCCACTTCCCTGCTCTTTTGTGTCCTCCCTCCCCGCCCTGCCCTGCGGATCCCCCCCTCCACTCCTCCTCCTCCTCCCCTCCTCGCCCTTCCCCATCCACACCCAGCGGCTAGAAGGGGACCTGGATGGCCGTGGCTGAAGGCGGCTGGTGCGCGGTGAAGCGGTGCGCTGCGGACGCCGGCGGTTCCTCCTGTCCCTTCGCCACCAGGGAGCCGCGCCCGTCTCCTCCTTCGCCGTCCTCCTCCTCCGGCTCCCAGGGCGAACGCGGATCCTCCAAGACTCCTCGGCCGGAGACCGACGGCAGCCACCGGCCGCCCCCCGCCGCCGAGGGCAGGTCGCTGCTCGCCCCCTACGTGCACTTCGGGACCCCGCACCCCTCCGGCCGCGCCGGCTGGGAGGACATCCTGCTCTTCGCGGACTTAGACCAAACCAACAAGCTGATCTGGTCCAGCCGCGGCCCCAAGCTGAGCGCCCTCGGCGCCGAGCAGCCCGAGGAGATGTACCAGACCCTCGCCATCTCGGCCGCCCAGGGCCCCACGCCCTACGACGGATCTCCGGGCGGCTTCATGCACTCCACGCCCAGCTCGCCCGTCTACGTGCCCACGACCCGCGTGGGCTCCATGCTGCCCACGCTGCCCTACCTGCAGGGCAGCGGCGCGGCCCAGCCCAGCCACCCGGGCGGCGGCCACGCCGTCTGGTCCCAGCCGGCCGCGGAAAGCCCCTCGTACAGCAGCGGCGGCGGCTCCCACCCCTCGGGCCGCTTCCCCTACTCGCCGAGCCCGCCGGTGGCCAACGGGGCCTCCCGGGAGCCCGGCGCCTACAGCAACAGCCTGGGCGCCAGGGAGCAGTACAGCCCCCTGGCCCGGCCGCTCAATGGCTCCTACCCGGGCCCCTACACGTCCTACGTGGGGCCGCAGCTCGCCCCTGCCTGGCCCACGGCGCCCTTCGAGAACTCCATGCTGCACTGCCTGCAGGGCCGGGCCGCCCCCATCCCCGTCCGGGCACCCAGCGCAGGTAGGAGCCGCGGGCAGGGCAGGGAGGGTGGCCGCATGCCGGGCTGCAGGGGCGGCGGGGTGCCGGCGGCTCCGGGAGCGGTGCGGGGCCGCCCCGGGCAGGGCTCGCTGGCGAGCGGCGGTCCCGGGACCGTGGTCCGGAGTGGAGGTAGCTCCCGCCGTCTGTGTTGAGTTAGGGGAAAGATACGCCTCCAAAAAGCGGCGTTGTTTGGGGTATGGCAGCCGGGGTTACCGACCCAAAGATGCCGAAACGAATTGCCCGGTGTAAACTTAATTTTTAATTTTCCCAAATCGGTGCATTCCTGCTTTCCCTAAATGCGGCCATCTGGACAAGAAACGGTGACAAATTCACTGCAAATTAAGCGTTCTTGTATCATAGAGGAAAATTGCAGGGGCTCACTTAACCCATTTTGGATTATTTCAACTATAAAACACTTCGCTGCTTCATTTAAAAAGAAAAGCAGCGAAGCAAAATCTCGTATATGAATGAGAAAACTTGATAAACTGCTAAAACTTGATAAACTGCTAAAATACAGCATCTCCTGATGGGGGTTTGCTTTCATTTCCGAGGTGTCCCATCCTTATTTTTTGTTTTAGTTAATCAGATTCTCAGTGTCATTAAATCAATTGTGAAAGTGGAGTTTGAGCTGCGATGATTTAGTCAGAGGTAGAAAGATTAACGATTATTGCAATCTCTTCAGCTTTAGAATAAATCTATGTATATATAAATAGAGGTTTATAGAGAGGTGTGTGTGGCTGTGTATATGTATTTATATATACATGCTCTGCATATATTTATTATGTATATATACATATTTATGTAAATATGTGTATGCACACAGATTTGATCCTCATTCACTTTAAGCATAAACTACCCACCAGGTGCATATATTTTATAGGCACCGTGATTTTCTCTTTTCAGTGCAGCGTTGCAGAAATTACCCCATGGATTTTTGTCTTTCTGTAGGGCTGTACACACAATGCTCCTCCTGTCTGTCGATGACACCCTGTAGATTTAATTATTTTAATCCTTCCACTTGGTGTTTAATATCCTGACAGAGGGAAGAAAATCAGTTGTAGCAGTGATAGGAGAAGCCACATCTCAGGGTAACAAGAAAGTTGAGTTTTAAGCTGGACTTTTAAAAGTTATAGTGTGAAACTAGGCGACGGAGAGTAAAAAAAAAAAATCAATCGTATTTTTAAACTTTTTCTTTTTTTTTTTTTTTTTTATTTTGTCGGGAGAGACGTGGGGCTGGAAAATCCCACGGCAGGGAGAGGAGAGGGGTGAGCAAGAAGGAGCAGAGAAGTGAAGGAGCCGGGCACTGGAGGAGATTGGGGCAGGAGTGTCAAGGCAGCCGAGGAGCACGGCAGCTTCCCCTGCTCCAGCGGGTCTCTCCCGCCCTTGTGCCTCCCTCCCACCGGTGCTGGGGGCCGGAGGGGTAGGGATTAGCCTTTCCACGAGGGAAAGGACGGGTGCCAGGGCAGCCGCAACGCGGTGTAACGCGGGGCGAAGCAGCCCGGAGCTCCAGGGCCGGGAGAATTTTCTGCTCCTGTGAGGCAAAACGCGGCAGCAAAGCCGAAGCTACGCGTTGTCCCGTGTCAAAATTGTGGAAAAATTGTAGCCGAAATGTATTTTTTGCGGCTAAATATTAGACAGTTTGATAAAGCTTTCTTAACGGTACTCAGAGAGGCTAAAACAGTATCTAAAATTAAAACTTTATTTTGTTTTCTTTGGAAATAAGTGTAGTACTCACTCTCTAAGGGGAAAAATATTTGAAAATGCCCGAGAAATATTGTCACGTCAGAATTTCTTTCTGCAGGCACGAAGGCAATGCTATAAAATAAGTAGCCGAGACGAAATACTGTTTAAGTTCCAGCGTCCTTGACGTCCTAAACATTTTTCTGGTTACAGTCTTCAATGGTGCTTTTAGTGCAAAGATTAATAAATCTTAGCGATGTGCTAAGAGCTAGGAGCTGACAACGTAAGTTGAACTGTGCTCTCTGGGCTGTGCCGTGTGCCCGTTCCTCTTTAGCGCCTAATAATTCGCAAAGGAAGGGAGGAGAGGAGCGTGTTTGGGAGGGTGCGGGCCAAAAGGCCGAATCTTCCTCAGCTCAGTGCCCGCCGTGTCACCGCAGCCCCGTCTCCGAAGCTGCTCCACCTTTACGAGCTGGCTTTGGCTGTGCAGTGAAACGTTAGGGAATAAGCCCAATGATGAATTTAGGCAGGTAGCAAAGGGAGGAAATAAAAAATCAATGACGAAGCTCTGAGTCTGAAACATACATTCCCAGGCTCGACTCGAAAGCTGCTGTGAAAATCCAAATATCTCCTTTTATTATTTCTGCCCAACGTGGCACAGTCTATATAAAACAAGTATTTATTCCCCCCTTCCTCGAAATATGGAAATATGGAGAGGTGAATCAGAACAGGGATTCACAGGGGTGCAACTATTAGCTTTTATAGGTGGGTTTTCTCTCTCTTTTACTTTTTCTTTTCCTTTTTTCCCCCCCACCGTGCTTTTATACTTTTTTTTTCCCCCCTCAGTGCTCAGTAGCTATGAAAGCAGGAGGCACAATACCGCTTATTTTTCCATTTCCTCTGTTTCCTACAAACCAGCTCTAATTTGACCAAACAGCCGAGGCGAAGCGGCCACTGCCCCTCGCTGCCTTGGCACACCAGGGCCCCAAACGCTGCCTCTAAACTCGAAGCTTTACTGGTTCCGAGGCATTTAAAATAAGAGTTAGGGTAGAAAAGTTCTTGCCAAGCTTCGACCCTGGGGAATACTGGGCAAAACGAAGCTCCTAACATCCAGCTCCCAGGGTGGCTCTGGAAGCGGCTATTCTGACAGCCCCCTCACTCCCCACTCTGCTCCCCTCTAAAGGCGAGTGCACCTCCCTCTCCGTCTTGTGGGCACCACGGAGAGGGTTTCGCCCCTCGAGCGGACCCCAGCCGAACCTCCCAAGGGTGAAATCCCGGCAGAGGGGAGCGGCGGCGGGCCGGGCTGAGCGCTCCGCGGGCCGGTGTCCGGGGCGCACCCGCTCGGAGAGCGAGGGCTCCGGGGGCCGGCAGCGGGCCTGGCACATTTAAATAAATAGGGAAAAAAAGAAAAAACTAAACACAAAAACCAAAACAAACAAACCAGGAAAAAAGGAAAATAAAAACCCCAGGGATTTTGTAGAAGAAAATCGCCGCATGGCCGCCGTCGCTGCCGGGGAATCGCTTTTCCGAGGGCCGGTTGCTGGCTCTCCGGGGCCCGCGTTTCGGCGGGGCTACCCCGGGCTCCGCGGCCGTGCCCCACCGCCTCTCCCCTCTGCTCCTGCCCCCAGAGCTGCTGGAGGACCTGTCCGAGAGCCGGGAGTGCGTCAACTGCGGCTCCATCCAAACCCCGCTGTGGAGGAGGGACGGCACCGGCAACTACCTGTGCAACGCCTGCGGGCTCTACACCAAAATGAACGGCCTCAGCCGGCCCCTCATCAAGCCCCAAAAGAGAGTGGTGAGTCGGGACAGAGGGAGGGAGGGAGGGAGGAGGGGGCCCAGAGGAGCTTTGCCCAAAGGACCCCCAGTCAGCTGTACTGAGGGAGAAATTTGGGGCAAAGACGGGGGAGAGCAATCAGCGTATTAGCCTGGTGATCCTCTTGGCTGCAAAACTGTAGTGGGGCTCCTGATCAGGTTTGGAGGCCAAACTGGTCACAGTGAGGGGTGACAGGGCCGGCAGCCTTTTGGAAACCGCTTCGGACCCACTTCCAGGCTCTCTGAGCTGGCAAAACTTCTCTCTGCCCCCTTGTGAGCTGCATATCGGGCACAGGCCAGCCGGGCTTTTCAGGCTATGAGCCCCATCTGTGAGGGGGAATTCAGTAGCTTGGAAGAAATATGTGCTGGTGATATTAGACATTTCAACAGAAAAAAAAAAAAAAAAAAGAAATCAAGGTTGGAAAATGTTTGTTCAGAGGGCTAGGAATTTCTCCAGACCTGCTTTGTTTGCTGAGAGCTCGATCCTTGGGAATGTAAGCAAGTTTTGTATATAATTCAAAGAAAACCAATTGTTTAAACAATGATAATAGCCTTTGTTTTGTTTTACTCCTAAGAAATGAGCGGCAATTTTTCTAAAAATATACTCCTAAAACTAGGGGGGGAAATAAATAGTACAAACCAGAACCCCTGTTTATAACACAGGCTGGCACTGAATAGGCAAGGAGAAAATTTAACAAGCGGGAACTGCACATTATGTTTAGCAAATCTGGGTGGAGGTCAGCAGACAGAAAGAATACGCTCCTCAGTAATGGCTGTTACCGGGCGAGCCACAATAAATCACACCACTATAATCCAAGCTGATGTTTGGACCCTTGTGTATGGAGACAGTGTATCAAACCCATCAGCCTTTCAAGCCCCTTTCAGTCATGCCAGCTGCTTTGCTCCATGCCTGTTTTGCTTGGGCTGAAACACCTACTGTTCTTTATTTCACAGCCATTTGAATTTAGTGCTCTTAGGGGAGCGAGGGGAAACAAGACCCAAGCACTCGATGATGATCGGAGCAGACAGTAAGCGCTTGGGAACCAACCCACCTCTGCTTAAGGACCTTTCTTTAAGCCAAAGAGTTAATTTAACTTTAAGTCAGAGGTTTACTGATGCTGGGTGTCTGTTTTTTCTACCTGGTTGTCCGGTAAATTTCATGGCACAAGGTGTTACCTCATTACCGGGCACAGAGGCAGCGGAGGGGCCAGATCTGCCGATTGTCTCAAGCGTCAGAGCCCAGCTTGCTGTGGCACCCTGGCCCAAGGCAGATTTCAAGTAGCTGACACCCTGCTCTAGCATTTCTATGTCCTTTTTTTCATAATTTTTTTTTTTTTTGAGGGAGGGGTGGGGGTGAGAAGACTAAAGCAGAGTCAAACTACAGCCCGATTTCAGTCTGACACCTCAGCGAAATAACTCTGAAATAGCTCTGTGTAACAATCCCTACCGAGTACCCTGGCCATAACTATAAATCAGCCGTGACTCTGTGTTCATACAGTTGGAAATATGTAGGTGAGAAGGGAAAATGTTTTGAAAACGCTAAACATGTTTAGATTGCCCCAAAGTTTCTGATAAAATTCCTGCATCAGAAAAGTCATTTTAGCTTCAAAACATGCCAAAACTCCATGTCTGTTTAGATACGGGAATGAGCAAAAGCTATTGGAATAAAACGTATGAAGGTTCAGACCAGGCTGCATAGGAAAGAGAAAGATTTAACAGAGTGAAACAGCTGACAGCATTTCACTTGCAGAGAAAGAAAACGAAGCATGTGTGTTATGACCAGCTTTATTTTACTCAATGTGATCACATAAAATACGTATCGAGTTGAGGGCATAATTTGAGAGCTGTGTGCGTACATATTTAATAACTAGGTGAAAAATTCTGTTTTCATGGTACTTGGATTTTTAAGACTAAAAATTGTATTTGTGTACTTCAGCCTATATAACACTTGGCTGGGTGGTTAGCTTTTTTTTCTGTGCAGTTAATAATGGATTACTGATTCAAGATTACAAAATTTGTATTTAATCTGGAGCTCTTTCCGAGCTGTGGTGTAAAATGATGGCTTACTGCTAAAGACACTCAAAAAGACAATATTCAAGAAACTCAGTTATTACTCTGGAATATTCTTCATTCTCAAAACATTTTTATCGGTTCCCCCAGTGGCAGGCAGCCCTGTGGTATCAAAGGTGACCCAGTTATGTCTAACAACCCAGCAGTAAATGATTCAAGAGGAAGGGCATTGTACCCTTAAGTTAGTAATTTCAGTTATGGGCACTTTATGGTCAGAATAAGATTAATGCAATCCTCTAAAACTGACTTCTCCGTGTAAACTTGTTCAGCTGCCAGACGCAGAGCTAGGCACAGATTTTTTTTTGTATTTTTTTGACAATGCGATACTTTGAAAAAGACTAGATTTATGATGTAGCTGGAATTCTTTGCTTGTGATGAACGTAAAAGAGATCAGTTGTTACAGGGACTTTTATAACCCATTCACCTTCATTTCACATGTTTATGAGGACTGCCTTCACTTATGATATACAGCCTGTAGCCATAAAGCTCTGGGTTATACGGTTATTTCTGATACAGAGTTGCTTCATCTTGGCTCCAAACTCCACGGAAGAGTGTCATAAATGGCTTGTTTGCAGTGGGAACCTTGTTGTCACCCACCAGCTTTTCTGCTGGCCGAGGGAGGCTCTGCTCTGTAAAACACGCTCCCAAGGCACGCCGGTTTTTTTGTATGAGGATAAAAAGATCTTTTTATGAAAGTAATGCTGTTGTATGTGTTACCCCTGGGATGCCCAGGAAAGTTTTCCCCAGATGTGGTGCCACCGAGGGCAGGTGATTAAAGCGGCTGATTTTCCCAATGAGTCAGGAATATCAGTGATAGGATCAGAGCAGCCTCTTCACCCATCACACAGGGGTGAAGGCACTGAACGGGCTGGAGAGGCAGCACAGGAGGGATGTGCCTTCTGTTCAGCTCGATGGAGCTGTAGCGGAGATATTTCCTAGCTGCCCTGCTGGAAAAAGACCCAGTGCCTGGTGGTCTGAACAGATTTCTGGTCACCAGCTCCCAGATGAGAATTTTGCCTCTGCTGCGACTGCTCAGGGTTGAAAGATATTTGGTACCTCTTCACACTGTCTTTCCACTCTGATATGAGGATAATTCCGTTCTAATTCTGGGCTGCTGCTGACAGATACCATAAAAAAAGGCTCCTACCATCCCCGCCATGTGTTAAAGGACTTTTTACGAACCATAAAGACGTAAATCATTCTCTGCTGCCCACCTGTTTACACCCGTGTTTGCCTGTGCTTGCCTCCCCCCAGCCCTCGTCGCGGCGGATGGGCTTGTCCTGTGCCAACTGCCACACCACGACCACCACCCTGTGGCGCAGGAACGCCGAGGGCGAGCCCGTCTGCAACGCCTGCGGCCTCTACATGAAGCTCCACGGGGTGAGTGGCTGCTTCACCAGGGGAGATCCCCTGCCAGCCCTGACGCTGCTTTGGGGAAGGGGTGGTCCTCAAAAAATCCACCAGCGAAGTGCGTAGAGCAACAGAAAAATGTGTGACGCTAGGAAATGATTGCACCACTTTAGCTTGTTATGCTTTTGACTAGTTATGTGTTTGCCACTGTAGCTCTCTCAATAGATTTATATAAAGAAACCACCTCTGGATGAGCAGCAGTGGTGCTTTTGCCACTGGGATTAAAACCAGCTCTTTAGTAGGGAAAAAAATCCCTAGACCTTTAATGAGACAGTTTTTCATGGACAGACATAGCTATGCCAGAAAAAGGGTGTAATTCCAGCCATAGCTACGCCAGAAAAACTTTAAAGGCAATTTCAGCCTTTGTTGGGCAATAATAGAGTGAAAAAAAGCTCTGTCCTGAATGTGATAGAGCGTGTTTTGGGTGAGACCCCTGTGGATTGTGTTACAATCAAGCATAAGTGTTTGAAGAGCAAGGGCATTAGGAATGATTGAGATGTGGTCTAGCCTTCAATAAAATATAAATTATACTACAGGTTTAAATATTATAGAGATACACATTAATAGAGATAGACAACACACAAATTATCTTTCCTCAAACTGGTGTTAAAATGTATTTTAAGGCAGTGTTTTTGTAGTGTGATTATCTGTGATGAACACAAGGATGATTTTTGAGCACATTTAAATATAAATGTATCCCTATAAATATAAATTTAGATACTGTAAAGCTGTATTATGGGCAGATCGGCTCATAGGAACAAATACTAAGTCAATTCTTCTACTCTTAAGCTTCTGTCCTAAGACATTTCCTCGTGATGATCTGGTTTGCAGAGCTGGTCCACAGGATGATTTTTTTTTCTCATACACATTTTTTCTTTCTAGAATCAGGCAGTGGAGATAATTCCTAGCTGACTGGAATAATAAATCAAGGATCAGATATACCCCATCCAATTTAATTTCTTATGGCTTACTGCCAAATAATGCTGGTTTTCCCTAATTCTGTGCTGTTTTCCTGTGGATTGATTGAGGGGTTGAAAAAACTATGAAGTTTACATAGATAAAACAAGTTTCCCTGCTGTCTTAATTCAGCTATGACTCCCCTTGAATCAAACTGTTGTTTTGCCCAAATAAAATGCAAATATTTTTAGAATTGTACTCTAACACAGAAAATTAACTTGCTATACAGACATTTGCAACATCACATCTGATCTTGTAGTGCATTTTGATTTTTGATTAGAGTACCTATGCAACTCTGTGATTGGTGTGGAAATTTAATTTTTTCAGGTTCCTCGGCCTCTTGCTATGAAAAAAGAAGGAATTCAGACGAGGAAGCGAAAACCTAAGAATATAAATAAATCAAAAGCATGCTCCGGTAAATATAAAATATAAGAAAGAGTAGCTGCAATAGTTTGTAGCTGTCTTGTTTTTTTCTTCTCTGTCTGGAAAATATTTATTTTTAATAGCAATTCCCAATTTTCCAGGTAACAGTACTACTGCAGTTCCTATGACTCCGACATCCACGTCTTCTACCAACTCAGATGACTGTAGCAAAACTGCTTCTCCCGGTGCACAGACTGCAGCCTCCGGGGTGAGTGTCTGTCTGCAGGCAGGCTGATCACTGGGCAATGTTATCACAGCTTTTATCTTATCTAGCAGAACAATAATCTAAACAAACTTTCCAGTTTTGTTAGCTGATACTAGAACAAGATTTTCGGAGGATATTACATATAGCTGTAAACAGAACGACAAGCTGAAGTACTTTGCAAACCTTCTTGATTAAGATCTATATAATTTTTATGATAGTTAGCCGCAGCTTAACCACAGACATTTTGTTTTTAAATATTCAGGTTCTTTCATTTCAAAGGTTTTCTTTTGGACAGAAGACAATAAAACATGCCCAACTGATCCTTTCAAGAAGCAAATTTATATATAAATATGTATTTATGCATTATCTCAATGGGTAAAATCCAGAAAAACATTATCCTGCTGTATGAAGTAAATCATACAGGCTTTTGTTTTAAACTAAAATGTGCAATTAAACCCTGATCCAAACTCAGCTGAAGCCAGGCTGGAGCACCCTGCTGATTGCAGTGCATGGGGGTTCAGCCCTCTGCCCGCAGAGGGTTCTTCAGGGGCCAGATGCTCAGCATCTGGCAGCACCAAGCTCCAGAGGAGCACCCGAGGAGTGCTGATCATCCCCTGCTTTGCTTTGATCCTTATTTTACATCATGTACTCCAACCATCGCAAACTTCCTTTCTTCACTCAGCATGTGTGATAAATACTACTGCTAAAGTTGTGAAGCTTAATGTAGATTAATTTCTAACCCCTTGGCTGTACCTATCCATATCCACACTCACTTCTCTGCCTTCTGTATCCCTTAATCTGCCACATCGTTTCTTTGAGAAACTTTTCTAATGTGGCTTTCCTTAGTCCTTTATTAATGAAAAGAAGACATTGTTTATAATAGCTATTTTTCAGTATGTCTTGGATTTTCTACATTCAAATTCCTTTCAATAGTTTAATTTCTGATGTACAAAGTTTCATTGTACAAGGGGAAGAAAAACTCATTTTTTAGCAAATGCGATTGTTTGTGGACTGACAGGGCCACCCATTTTCAGAGGCACTGGATTTTGGGTTTGGATCCTGTGAGACTAGGATGATACTAAAAAGGCTTGTCTTTGACAAGAGAAAACCCTGTCAATCCAGTAAAATAAACAGATCACATAAAAAAAAGAAGAAAGAGAAACCCTAACTGAAAAGTGAACTGTTGCAGTCTCAGAATTGGGTTTCAGACTCCCCCAAGGAACTACTATGCACTGTTTAGGCTCTCCCTTGATTTTTGCAAAGGAAAAAATGTAGCCAAATTTTCCTTAAATTTGCCTTGCGTTACCTTGAGCAGTACCAGTGATCCTGAGCAATGTGGTGAGATTTATGTAACAGGTAGACATGGAATCCCAGCCGAGACTGTGGCAGCACAGCTGTGTGCTGCTCGGGGAAGGAGAGGCCATACAGACGAGATCTCATTTCCACTATGCTGCTGCCTTCTTGGCTGGCTAAAACCTGACTTCCTTTCTGTGGTATTTCTCCCTAGAAGGGTACATCAAACACATTATTAATAATCTTTATGTTATAATTTTAGTAGTACCATTTTTAATATGGTTTTGCCAGATGGAGTTGTGTGGGTACCAGAGGAGAGGGGTGCAGGGGCATGGACTGAGGGCTAAAAGACTCCTTGAGAACTGTTAGCAACAAGGAACAACTCCCAGGAGGGACCCTGAGGCTGCTCTTAGTTACATGATGGCATCCCCAGTGACAGGACTACAGTTCTCCCTGATTTTTCTATGGTAGCTCAGACTGGGAGAGGACACCTGTGCAACAGCTGGGAAAATCTGTCCCCTTATATCCAGCAGGCAGCATGGTAACATCTGCATAGCCTTTTCCCCACCATGATTTGATCAGATGTGCCTTGCATATGCAAAGCACTTGCAAATACCCCCTTGTGAAAAATTCTAGTGAGTGGAAGTGATGGAGAGGGGCTGTAACATGTGCTGAAGAGAGGAAGTTACAGTGGCAACCAGATGTATGGGCATCCCTCTGAGTCCATCCCAAATTTTTTGAAGGGCTACTGATCTCCCAACTCTGTGCCCCAGTCCCAGATGTATGTGAATGAAAAGAGGATTTTCAAGGGAGCAGTTGTCAAGATATGTCACGGGCATGGTCACATTCTTCACTCAGGCTTCTGGCTTTGCCCAAGCATCTGTAATTCAAAGGGGTGAGGACTCGGGAGGCTGGAAGTTTAAAGCAGAAAATGGTGGCTGTTAAGATGGGCTCCTGTTGTCCCAGACTTAGTTTGGGAACATGATCACTAGCTGCAAAGGATGCAAAATAATTTCTAAAGGGTCTAAATCCTATGGAAGGGGCTGTGCACTCATAAAGCCCATTTAAGCTGTTGTGAGTTAAGGGATGTCAGCATTTTAGAGCAAGGCAGCCTGATCACATGCTGAAGCAAAGATGCTCTGCTACACTTCTGTTTTCTTGATTATTTTTTTCTTTTTTCCTTTTGAGTTGATCTATTGGTAGATCAAAGGTTTGTAATTATTTCTAGAATAGGCAATGGCTTTGTATAAGGAGAATAAACTTCTCCAGCTCATGTCTGGAGGGAAAAAAACAAAGTCTCAGATGGATGAATCCAGGCTCTGTCATCTTTGGCCACTTTAAAAAGACCAATGTTGATTCCTGACAGTGGTGTTGGTGATGTTGCTGATAAACAGGCACCTGCCTGAATAAGCAAACCTGGTTTGTTCCCTGTGCGTTACACAACGGGCATGGCAACTTGTTTTTGTTTTGCTCTGTTTTTGCTTCTCTAGCCTTTATTTTGTGAAGAGGGGGAAAATGCCAAATTGACATTAGGCAGAGAAATCTGATGACGTTTTAGAAACTGTTGTGTGAAATTCACAGCAATGTTTTTGCTAAATGAAACAGAGAAGACGAATTCCTCTACTGGTACAAAAGCAATTTATTATGCCTTTTGTGGGAGGCTGCCAAAATAGTTTCCAGTTATGTAGAAATCTAATGGAAATGAAATTCAGCAGAATTCATTTGTGTCAGTAACATTCACTTTTTGCCCTACCTTTCTTTATCTCTTTTAAAGTAAAATAAAGAAGGGAGGGCAGAAAAAGAGTAGGGCAGCAATTACTCTTGGCAGTGTCTTTGAAACTATCCATTTCATGAAGGGAATCTTATATTATGCCAATTCTGAGACAAATTAGCAAGAACCTTAAATGTTGATTTTACGTTCTAGCTGAAGTTTAAACATTTAAGTGATACGATTAATGAATTGCTGTGGGGGCAAAGTTGATTTCAAACATCCCAAAATGTAGAAGTGTTTGGATCGGAGATATTTCGTTGTCCCATTGTAAAGGGGCTATTTGCCAAATTCACATCTGGATCTAGGATCTAGGCCTATTTCTGTTTTCCTAAGCAGTATAAGTACTGGGTGTCCTGTGTTACTAATATGGAAAGGGTCCAGCTGCATGATATACGAAGTTGCCTTACGTCCCCATAAAAAGAAGATTTGAAGGTTTCAGACAGCCTGCATCTGCATCTATACCTGCTCTCCCTTTGATGCTGCTGAAACTGTACAGGGAAAAGCTCCACCAAATAAATTGCTAAATGAAGGGCATGGTCTGCAGTCAAACCCATCCATTTCCATGCAGGGGCTCCAACAAGTGTGATAACCAGAAGGACTTCATTCCCTTATTAGGATAAAGGCATGATGAAACCTGCTGAAAAATCTACTTTTTATGGCAGGACATGGAGGCTCCTTGAGCCACAACTGATGTCAGAAAAACTCAGCAGCACCAGGGGAACTCTTCTTTCAGAAGACTTTCCTGTGTCCTTTGCCTCCAGTTTGGAGTTTTCTCAGAAGGACCATAATCTCACACCACAAAAAAACTTAGGAGGAAATACTAATGCTTACTTCCCTTGAGAAGTGGTTCAGGACTGGCTTTTCAGTTTTGTAGGATGGGAGAGGGAGAGCTGACTGAGATGGCCTTGGCATGTGGTGAGCTAGGAGGAAAAATGCAGTTTTAACTGTCTCCAAAATGCTGGACAAATGGACGTGGATTGGATTAATGGCTTTTCCTGCATTTGCTTTCTCTTTTTTTTTTTTTTTTTTTTCCTGTCAGAAGAAGAGTGAGCTGGTTAGAGGTGGGGTTGTTTGCTCCTGTTTAGGCAGTAAATTGGTAGGACATTCATGCTGGCTACGGGGAAATCAGCCTCCATAGTATGTCCTAGAGTCTGGATGAACCAGAGATTCAACATCTTAAAACAATATGCTAACCACCTGGATATAGGGGAATTGAATGTCCAGGGGTCCTTCAGATTATCTGATGATAATATTCCAGTTGTATGGAATAATTTTGTAGGCGTTGGGACAGTTTCCATGAGAAAGGCTCACCAGCATGGCTGGTAGGACTTTCACCTGGAAAATGGGAACACGGTGCCTCAGTCCTGGTATGAGTAAATATTTATCTAAACCAGGTGGAATAAGATCAACAGGAGGCATGAGGAACATGGCAACCTAAAATACCAAAGAGCGTGGCAGACAGGGCTGTATGCTGGGAGATATGATACTCTAGACTCTAGCTTAAATTTTTCTTGGTCTCCTACGTCTTCTGCATCAGTGCTCAGTCCTGGACAAAATGGGAAGCTACTTTCTTCTCCCCACTCAGTTTCATACACTGAATCTTTTTCTTTTACATTGAGTAATTTTCTTTGCTCTCTGTATATGTGTCCAAAAAAAGGCATTCATTTTTATATCAAACAGAAGGAAGCAATCCAGCTTTTTTGTTTCAGTGGGGAAAAGCAAAGAAAAAGTATTTTTGCTTCTATCCCAAAATTCTGTATGCACATGGACGCATACCTTTTGCTTGGTTTTGTTTTATTGCCAAAGCAATAAAGCCAGTTACTCATACAGCCCTTGACAGCAGTGGGTCATCAGTTTTCCAAGCCATGCTGGAAGTTGCCTCCCTTAGGAAATTAATGAAGTATTAACCACAGATTTATGTTGCTATAATACAAAGGAGAGATTAGAAGATATGTAAACTTACACGTCTGCAGTATAAACAAAAGGATCAATTGGACTAGCAAGAAATGACAGCTTTGTGTACTAAGAGGGTCGTTACATCAGTAAAAAAAGCTGTCATTTTGCAGTGCCAAAACTTGCTCTTTGGATTCCAGGGAGTGATAGTATTGGGAAAACGTGCTCTTTGTGGGGATGGAAGTTATTGCAGGGAGGCTGAGGCTAGAAAATTAAGGACCCCACCAGTTTGCCACAACACTTCTTGTGTGGAAGAATTCTTTGCAAATGTGTTTTAACTGAGTGTAGATATCATTTAAGTGTTGCGAAAGTAAACTAGGCTGAGGAGGAAGAGAGTCTCAGCTGACACTCAGCTTATTGCTGACTTAATGTAATGTCCAAAATTCACGGAGCATTTTGAACGTGTCAAGTGGATAGAGCAAAGGTCTATCTGATAGACCAAAGGTCTAGCTCAAGGCCCTTCGCCACCCCCTCCAGCTGTCCTTGCCCAGCGTGTTTCCCTCGTGGCTGCGGAGGTGTGGGGAAAGGCCAGAGGGGAAAGTGTCCATCCCCTCTCCCTGCTCTCTGTGGTGGGCAGATGGCACAGGAAGGAGTGGGTAGAAGAAAGCAGGAGTCTTTCAGCCAGAGCTGCTGCTGCTGCTGTTCCCTGGGTGCTGGCAAGCGCAGCCTGAGCAGCCTGGTTTTGATGTGGAGCAGCTTTTGAGGAAGTTAATTTGCCCCTAAGGTCCTGATGGCAGGTTTGGGTGCAATCTAGTTATCTCTGTGGCTCTGGCAGAGGTCTTCCTCTGTACATGGTGGGCAGATCTTCTACAGAAAGGCCACCTCACATAGAGACAACCTGCCTGGGGGCTGACTCATGACCAGCTCCTCCTGATTTGGGTAAAAAGAACCTTTGCAGATAAAAACACACCTCTCTGCTTGTTTGGGAGGCAGGCTCTTCCCAGTGGGCTTCATTCATTTTTTCCTCTGAAAGCTAACCTTCAGCTGATTATCTATGCTATTATCAGATTTCACCAATAAAAATAAAGGCATTACCTTTTCATAGACAGAGCCAGTAGCCGTGAATTAGACCCCATTGATTCATCAGTATTGTTCAGCTTATTTGTTTCAACTGAAAAAAGTCCTCCAATAACTAAGTGCAACTTCTGTCATTTTTCATCCCTTCAAGCTGGAAAAGTAAGAGCAAAGGTAGGGAGGCTCAGGAACAGAACTGTGATTCCGTCATGTCCTTTTCATGAGCCAAAGTTTGTTTTCCATGTCTCACTTTGGGAGCTGCCCAAGCTGCCTGGATTTGTCATGACGTTACCGGGGTGGGGTTTCCAGGCCTGGCAGTGCTGCCCGGGTCCTGCCCGTCCTGGCTCAACAGAGCCAGAATCCGGCCTTGGCCAGGCAGGGATGGGCAGTCTTCAAAGGGGACATGCCTCCATGTCCTCCCTTCTGGGGTGCCCGAGGGAGGGGTACCTGATAACCCCATATGGAAACTGTGGGTCCCTGCACCCCACCTTTGTAGGGCTGAATCAGGAAAAGGTGAATTACACTTTCCAAGCCTGGAAAAAACAGGTACTGATAAGATATTTGCCTACCAGAACAGCAGTGGCAAATATGGGCAAATGGGAACCTTTCAAAGCACTTCCTAGTATTTTTAGCTCAGGTTTAGCAAACACTGCTCAACTAATTTAAACCCTTCTTCAACTGAGGGAGACTGAAGCTGTTAAAAATTACATCTATTGTGCTAACAGAAATATTTGAGGCATTAGAAAGAAAAGGAAGGCTTTGAAAAGCTAGGCTGATGCAAGATCGTGACTGTACACAAAGGTTAGCATGGAACCTGCCTCACTGAATTCTCTATGCACAGTCACAGGAAAAGAGGATACAGAGATTCGTTGTCACTGATTGACAACTCTGTGTTCAAGGGAGTGATAAAACTTATTTCTCAGGCTTAGAGATATTTCAGCTGGTTTTGGGGGACACCTTATTTTTTTCTTTCCTTCTCTGCATTTCTGGGTAGTGCCTAATGGAGCAGGATCAAGGTTGATGACTGGGTGGAAGAATATTGTTGGTCAATCATTTTAATAAAAGGTTGAGGAAATACTGGAGTCCAGGTTATTTCAGACAAAAATGACTGCTAACAGTGAGTATCTCTTTCAGAAGGCGAGGTTTTCCCTGGGTTAAGCAAGGCAACAAGAGCCCTGCTCCACACCATTTGGAAATTACCTTTGAATTAATGAAGCCTTGCTTTTCCTATGTCAGGACTGCTCGCTTGGCACAGCTCCAGGAGAGCCAAGAGCTCTACTCTTGTAAAATGATTAAATATGTATACTTCGTACTTAAACAGCAGGCAGGAAGCTTCTGCAGTCACAGTTTAGGACAGCCTTTTTCTTTTCTATTTTTTTTTTAAGGAATTTCATCCAAAGACTATCCATTAACAAGTAAATTAAGTCTTTAAAGTTGACATATCCAAGAGTTAATTTTGCATGAAGTCAGCTCTTAAACATTTCCTTTATCAGGTGAAAATGTTGCCCCTTCTCTGTCTGGCACTGTGAATTTTTCCTCTTTAGCGGATCTGCTCAGCCTCATGGAAAAAATGATTGTTCCTTTGTCTTTCTAACTCTCCATTTCTCTGTTAAAATAAATGGACTGATTCCAGTGTGGTTCAGGGGTTCATCTCCGTGCCTACCAGAGCTTCCCTGCATGTTGTCTTGTGCAGTCAGCAGAACAAAAATACTCCTGCTTCAAAGGCGTAGTGTTTCTCCACTGAAGATTAAAAGAGCATCTCCTTTAGTGGCCAGTCCTACAGGGATAAAGTGGTTTTGGCTGGTGTTTTCAAGGGTTAGGAATGATTTTAAACATTTCAAAGGCTGAAGAGCCCAAAGAAAGCTGCTTTCCAGAAGGTGCTCCGTGTCTCCTCCTGGAGAATTAGGATGTATTGGGCTTCTCCCATGGGGCTGAAAAACTAGAGCTGCCACCACTGCCGGATCACATTTTTGGTGTTGGCAACTATGTCTTTTCAGTAGGGGGCAGTGGGACACGTGCACATTACCTTCTTCATCATGAGCTGATTTCCATGTTTTCTGCACATCACATGGTTTCATTTCTACCTCTCCAAGCACAGACATCCCTGTCATCAGCAGGGCTGGGATGCTGGGCTCACGCTGAGACACTTTTTTGTTTCAGGATTTCAAGGCACAGGGGCAAGCAGAGGGCAAACCCTGTTTTTGTACAGAAATCCTGCCATGATGGCTGTGCTTCAGGCCCGCTGTGCTCTCTGCTCTCACCCGCGCCCCACTGTGTGCAAAGCTCAATGAATCTGTCTTTGCTCTCACCTGCTCAATGAATCTCTTTGCTCTGCCCCTCCCTGCAGGCGAGCTCGTCGGTGATGTCTGGCCCAGGAGAGAGCACCAGTCCCGAAAGCAGCAACCTTAAATATTCAGGTCAAGACGGGCTGTACACAGGAGTCAGCCTGAGCTCCACGGCCGAAGTGACAGCATCCGTGAGACAGGATCCCTGGTGTGCCCTGGCTCTGGCGTGACCTGCTGGGAGGGAAGCTGGATCCTGGCAGCCCCCAGACGTCTGCGCGCGGTTTCCTCTGCGGAGCGGTCGCGGCAGCGGCAGTGAGAGTGCTGGCAAAGACCATTCCTCTGAAACAGTTTTTGAGCCTTGGTGGCAGAGGTGTTTTTCTACTTCCGAAAGAGGCTTTGCCAAAGCATCCAGTTCCTCATCTATGCAAGAAAATGTAGGGAAAGCAAATCCCACCGGGGATAGCTAATGCAGCCTTACACTCTCAAAAAACCCTTCAAAACCCCCTCAAAAAAAAAACTCAAAAAAAAAAGAAAAAAAAGGAAAAGAAAAAACAACAACAAAAAAGAAGAGATAAACCCACACCTATTGATAGATTCCAGAAATACATCCTCAACTTACCCAGCAGCGCTGCCTTTCTGATTATATAGTTGTTTTCACTCTCTCATCGCCTTTTCCCCTAAGAATTTGGTGGAAGTGTCTGGGAGGGAGTAGCAAAGACTTTAATTACCAGAGATAGTGAGATACTTTTTAATGAGTGTCAGAAGTGCTTACAGCTTGAGCTGACGCAGACTTCTTGCACCGAAGATTTGATGTCTTCGCCCCGTCAGACCTCTCCTTCCGTGGTCTCCATCTTCAGCGTGCGTTGCTCTGCTCTTCAGAGCCCAGCTATGTCCCTGGAAGAAATCACAACGTTTGGTACAAGTCCCACAAGGTCCAGTTGGTTAAGGAGATTTTGGGATTGGTGTTTTTTGGTTTAAAATATTTACTCACTTTTCAAGACTGCGATATAACTTTTAAAGTACACTGTGACTGAGATTTATGAAAGTCCATATTTCCTGGCTGAACTGTGTAGAGTCAGTCAAAATTTGTAAACAGGGTAGCAATCAGATATTTTTCTTCCATATATACAATAATTTTTTTAAAGAAGTGCAATTTGCGTTGCAGCAATCAGTGTTAAATCATTTGCATAAGATTTAACAACGGTTTTTATACGAATGAATGAATGTAAACATTTTAACTTAATGGTACGTAAATAATTTAAAAGAAAAAACGTAACTAGGCATCCTTAGGCTTTTTAGCACAACAAAAATGCATCCACTTTCTGTATTTCCAGTTGTTAAAGCAAGAGTTTCAAAGAACAAGCCTTCTCTCAGGAAAATTGCCCTAGCCATTTGCTCCGAAGTGTTGTACAAAAATGCAAATGCATGCCCAAGGAGTTTTTTTGCCATTGAGTAAGTGTGGTGGAAAGAAACAAATTGCAATGAAACTTTACTACCTAACTGATAATATGTAAATACTACAGAAGATATCTAGGCATCTTGAAAATGTAGGATGCAATCTGTATAGTGTGACTGATGCATAGTTAGGTTGGTTTTCATTGGTTTTTAAGTGGGACATCATTTGGAAAGTTGTTTCATCAGAGCTTTACAAATAAAAGGGTATCATTTTAGGATATTTTTTTTTCTGTACAGTGTGCCTTTTCCTTTGTCTCCAACACCATTGTTAAGCTGCATTAAAAGCTATGGAAATGCTCCTGGTACAGGTGGCATGTCTGATGGCTACAAGGAAGGTCTCCAGCTGAGGTGCCTGCTCTGCCTGCCTAAGTCTGCACTGTGTGACTTTTCTGCAATTCCCTTCACTACACCTTCTGATGATCTGTAAAACTAAGGCTTCCACCTACAAACACAGGCTCCTCATGGGCACATGTGAGGCTTTTGTGGTGAAAGTCTGGGGAACTGAGCCTGTGCCCTGTGAGGACTATCATTGTTTTGCTTGCCCTTCACACCATAGCTAAAGGGTGTCACCCAGGTTCCCTGCGTAGGCAAATATCAGGATGTTACCCACTACAGATGTAACTGCTGAGTGGCAGAGGCTTTGAGTGCTTTGCTGGCATCCTCCTGTGGCCAAAGGTGAAGAGCAGCAAAAACTAAAGGCACTGCTGCTGAGAAGAGAAGACAGAGAATTTTAGCTACTCAGAAAAGTGGAAAACCTTTTCCACTTGGTGGCTCTGAGGACTGGTTCTCTTAATTGCTCAGATCATTGGGCCAGACTAATTGCCAGGTGTGATTTCCAGCTATGGCAGCAGTGCTGTTGGACTGGGAATGCCCAACCTCCATACCCATGGAGTGGCTGCAGTGTGTTCCTTTGTCTCTCTTGGCCAGACCTTCTTTTGGGGCTAACTGGGGAAGCTCCTTGGCCTAAAGTGAAGCTATGCTGACTTGCACCAGCTGAGAATCTGCCTCTTGGTTTTCCAAACTTGACAGCTGGGGCTGCCTCCTTACACCTAGGTGTTGTGAGGACCGTGGGATGAATGCAGCAGCTCAGCCTCAGGAGGAAAACTGATCCTAGCAAAAACTGATCAGGCTCAGCCTTTCCTGGGGTTTGGACTCCTGTGGCCAGCCAGGAGTGGGGATCACTTGCCCTTCCTGACAGCATTGTCATGCCGTGCTCACTGCTGGGCCACCTCACATCCTGGGTACCTGTGGGTTAATGTAGCCAGATACCCCAGCCCTGCTAGCTCTGGGGTCATGTGGGTTTGGATCTGGTGATTTACAGAAATAAATACCTATCTGAGTGCAAATTGAGCCATGCAGAGAAACGCCGGGCTTGAAAAACTAAAGGTGTGGACAAGAAGGTGGATATCTTTCCTCTTGAAGCGTCTACTGGCTAAAATGCCCTTATTTGTGATTTTACAAGTGTCGGCACTTAAATGGATGAAAAAGCTGTTGCTAACTGGTGTTGCAGTGTTCAACCTTTCTTGTTTCTATTCTTGTTGAAAGGGTCAGCAACCTTTCTTGTTTCTATTTTTCTTTTCCATTTTTCATGCCGGGGTGATGTTCAGTGTGCCATTTCTGAAAAGCTTAGCACATAACACATACCTGCTGGGCGTGCCAGAGCTGCATTGCTTGGAGTTACCATAGAACAGGAGGTTTAGACCAGCGTGTTCCAGTTTCAGGCTGCTGACCCAGCAGGAAATGTTATCTGGTTGCTGATGCTCTTGCTGGTGGCCTGTGGACGCCACGTTACCTTGGAACCTTGTGGCTCCTGTTTCAGAGGGCTCCTAGGAGGCCCTGCTCCCTTCTCAGCACCACCTTAGCCCAGGGTCTACCTTAGGGTGGTTCCTGCAGACAGTAAGTCCTGCAGGGGGTATATAAAGATGCCCTATGTGAAAACCTTCCTCTTGGATTAGAGGATGAAAATGTTCTTTTGGGTGATATCAGGAGACAAAAATCCACTAGAAACCCCCAGTATTTCAGAGGGAAGGTGTTTCCAATTAATTCTTATCAGCAAAAAAAAAAATCAAGAAAGGAATGCTTTGCCTCCTTGGACCAGAAGCACAACTGTCAGGTTTTCAACCCTCTGTAAGAGTCAAAGGGGGTGCAGCACTATGTTGGCTTAGTGAAAAGGTGCTGAGGACCTTAAAGCCAGGTTCTGTGTTATGATTTTACATACAAAAAGTCTGCGAGAACATACTTCCATGCTTACCAAATCTGCTTTCCAAATGTACTGATTGCTGGAGCTGCTACTCCTAGACAAAATAAAGCTTGGGGTTTTTTTTTTTTTTTTTTTTTTTTTTTTTTGTTTTTTTTTTTTTTTAAGAATTATTTTATATTTTAGTCCTGCTGAGCCAGCACAACTCTGAGTGTGTGAGCTGGACTTTGCTCTGGCTCTTATATTGCCGGTATATCACTGCTGGATGGCCTGGCCAAAAGCTTTCCTCACTTATCACCATTTCTCTGCAGTGACAGCCCTGGGCTGGGCTGCAAAAGAGCAAAGAGTTTGACCATGAGTTTTGGTTACTAGTGAAGCTGAACAAGCCAGGTGGACCCCAGAGCATCTTTTTAGTGCCAGAATGAAGCTTGAGAGTTGACTTTTGGAGGTGGAGGGAAAAGGCATATGGCCACTTTTGTTGTTAGCACCTTTTCTCTGGAAAGAGTAAAATTTAAATACCAAATGTCCCAGGGCATCTGCTTCAGTCCCCACTCAAGCAATATTAGAAGGCTCAAATTTGCTTGAGTAGCCCCTCAAGATCAGACTGCTCCCGTCCATGTGTGTTTACCCTGGCCTCCAATCTTCCCTAGGTCCTGTTTTAGTAGTATTCCTGACACCCTCATCCAGAATAATATTTTCTTCTGTTCAAAGTTCTTGAAATAAGACGAGGTCCCTACTGTAGCTCAGAGTGGTGTTTTCAGCAAGGCAATGAGGGTGTGTGCTGGTGTGGTATGAGTGGGTGCAGCTGCCAGGCTTGGCTTGGTGATCTGGAGAACCACCCCAGGCAAGGAGAACCAGCCTTGGACAGGCTGCCCAAAGGGAGTAAAGGGTGCCTGGCTGTTTCCAGAACTGCAGGTGGGCTTTGTTTCCTGTGAATGATCAGAGGGCAAAAATCTGGGTGTGAAGTGAGGAGCCAAAGTAGCTGATTTGTGTTTTGCTGCTGTAGAGCTAGACAAAGCCATACATCAGCTCTGTAACATTTGCCATATAGAACTCGGGTGATTTAGTGGCTGTTCCTACACAAAAATAATAGAACTTCTGCTCCTTTCCGAGAGAAAAAGGGATTTTAGGAGTGACATCCCGTCCTTGCTATTGTGAGCCTTAGTTGAGCACAGGCTGCAGAAACCCAAAATGGACTTCAATTCTTTCTGTGTAATCACAGCTCCAGATCTTCCTTTATCCATCTGTCACGAACTTCATTCCTCACAGATCCTCCAGTTTCTAAGTCTGTATACACTGGACATTCCAGGGTTTTGTCAAATACACTGAATTCAGTATTAAATATAGGGCAAGGGTTGTTGCAGTGGGCCAGTGAGAAGGAAACTGAAGGCTTGAGGAGCATTTTCATGTGCCTTCTGCTCCATATGTTGCAAAAGGCTTGAGGCCTCCACTACATATTTGTAACATGTTTTGGAAACACTTCTTAATATTTCCTCAAAGCTATCTGATGGAAGTTGGTATATCTAGGAGAGGGGAGTAGAATTTCACAGAATCACAGAATCATTTAGGTTGGAAAAGACCTTCAGGATCATCAAGTCCAACCTTTGATCTGTAAATTTAGATGCCTGGGTGGACGTGCAATCAAACAAGAGTTGCCAATGTTGTAGCCAAAAGTGCTTATGTACTCCTTGAACAAATAATCAGGAAAATAGTGAGTAGGAGTAAGGACGCAATTTTACATTGGAATGCTACATCCAGACCTGGCATCCACATTTGAAAAGGGTGTTTAAAAATTGGCAAAGGTAGGGAAAAGAATCACTAAAAGGATTTATGAACTGAGGAAAATATCTGGTCTTGATAAATTTCAAGACCAGTTAGCTTAGAGTATCTAAAGGAAGACTAAAACGTGACGGGTGTAGTAAATTCCCTCATAGAGAGAAAATGATAGGTGCTAAGAGGTTTTTGACCTTGCAGAGAAAGACAGAATCTAGTGGCTAGAAGGTGAAGCTGGATTAATTAAAAAAATAATATAACTTCAGCTGAAACAATGAACATAATTAGTGATGGGAGCAATAGCAAGGGAAGAAGACCAGAGCTCAATTTCTTGTTGCCTTTTCAACAAAGCTGTCTGGAAGATCAGCCTTAGCTGACCAAAAGTGACTGGGTTCAGGACTGAGCATGTTGCATTTACTGCATCATGATTTATAGGCTGGATTAGTTTCCATTTGGTCTGAAACCATATTGCTTTTTGGGATGAGACCCAATGCTGAGATCTTGAATTTTTGTTGTTATTAAAAAACCCATGGCACTCTTCCTGAGAGCCGTGGTAAACACTGTGGTGTTTTGACCCAGTTTCAGCATAAGTAATTATTTTTTTGCATATCTAAAACATCCTACTTCCTCTCCAAAACTGTCCTGCATCTTTACTGTTTCCTAAATACATCCTGAGTCCCACAGAAGAAAAATTTCAGAGTTGAACAAACAAGACTTGAAAATCTGTCCCCTCTTACAGCACAGCACAGACACAGGAGCTGCTGAGCAGCCCCTGCTCTTGGAGAAGCAGGAAGGAAACCTTCTCTGAAAATGGCAGTCTGCAGTCTTTAGTCTGTGACCTTTCAATGCTGTGAAGATCAGAGCCTGAAGAAGGAACAAAGGTGTGTGGGTCACCTCACAAATGTGGCAATTGAAAAAAATAAAAGAGTGCAATGGGAGGTTTAGTTAGTGCACTGAACCCTAACTGGAACTCAAATTCTACTTGTTCTTCTCATGGGAATAAATAACACTTAAAATAGTGCTGCTTTTCGTGCCTTGCTTACGGAGGACCCAGTCTTGTGGCACGAGAGGGAGGGGATGAGCTTTGTCTGTTTGGCTGGTCACGTATCTGATCCCTTTGCAGTAGAGAGGAGCCCAAACCACCCAGGTAGACCCTGGTGAGTTCCCACTCTGAAGGGGTTTTGCACAAGCTTGGCAGATGTGCCTCCCAGGAGCATCCTTCCTGGCACAGAGATGTGTGTGTTTGGCCAGGGCTCTGGGGAGGGGAGAGACAAGGAGGCCTGGTGGAGGGGAGATCTGCCCTGCCTCAGCTGCAGCATCATGAGGAGCTGCTGGTGGGCAGCCTCTGCTCACAGTGACTCAGGGGGCATCAGGACCAAGAACCTGCAAGAACCTCTAGCAAGCTATGGATCCTCATCTTCTGTGTATGTGTGTGTGTGTGTGTGTGTGCATGTGTGTGCGCAGTGTCTTCATTTTCTCAAAATTAGACCTTTTGCTCTATGCTTTTTTTCTATCACAATCCACACTTGCCTGTAATTATTCCATTTTACCTGAATAGAAGTTCATTGACAATGGAACAGTGGGGATGATGAGCCCCCTGTAGATCAGTGACAGAGGTGACAAGTGGTGCCTGTGAGGTCTGGGGAGACCCACCTGTCCCAATTGTGCACGCTGTGCCTGAGTCTTTCCGTGACTTGGACAAGATATAAGGCATACCCTTATGCCTTCTTCTCACAGCTAATGAAGTATGTCCACAAGATTAATTTGATGCGATTTTATTTTGAACTATTAGAAACCTTTCAGCCTGAAACAGGGTCCTAAAGAAGCAATACTCCCTTCCTCATGATAAGGTAATGTTCTGTAGTTTCCTGTAACTTTGACATGTCTTTTTTTTTTTTTTCTTTCCAGATCAAGGCAAGAGCCTAGAGGCTGAAAAATAGTATTATTATTTTAACCAAAGGAAAAAAAAAAAACCCATTGCTCAGGAGTTTGACTAATAAAATGTTTATTCTTATTGCAAGCACCAAGTGATACCTTCAAGGTATTAAAAAATGTGGCTAAACTCAGAATAGGCATAAAAAAATTTTACTCTGTATACTACAGAGACTCTCAGAAAATTAAAAGACAACTTCTCAAAAAAGAATTTAAAAGGATTAAATGTGCTCTAGGTGGAAGGAGGCCAGCGATCATTAAAGTTAGAGCTCTCACTTTGTTATCCAGTTTTTGCTTTGCTCTGGGTAGTGATAAAGTTTCTGGGACTAAATGAAAGCTTTGTGTAAGCAGGAAATTCAGGGGAAACAGCTTGTCTTTCTAAGTTTCAGCAAAAGTAAGAAACTTCAAACACAGATTCCAGCAGATTTGGGCTTGGTAAACAAGATGATGATGCTAAAATTTCTCTGTATCAGACCTCATCAGGGAAGACATGGAGAGGCACTGACAACTGTGTGCTGTCCCCCTTATAAACCAGTATAAACCAGTCCTCATCCTTGTGCAGGCAGCTGGGGATATAAACTGGAGCCCTTGCTTCAGCATTGGGCAACAGGATCAAATCTGTCACACTGCAAAGCAGCTCCTTATCTAAAGCAAAGGATTAGCACTTCTGAAATGATCCACACACAAAAACTCAGAGAAAAGCTGAAGGAAACTTATATTACACAGCAGTTATGGACAGAGGCACTGTGATATTGGTGTACACTCTACTTTTCCTGCTCCTGTTAGGCAACCTCAGAGGTGGCCAGGATGCTTCACTTGTGTTTCACTGTGCTCCACTGATGGGGAAACCTGTGGGAGTGACCTGTTAACCCTGAGCCTTCAGCCATACACAATTCTGAGAAATCTTACCCTTGCCTCTCTATTCCCACAGATTTACACTGAGATCTTCCATATCCCTCCCAGCTGTATGTCTGCTTCTGAGACAGCTTGCACTTCAGGCCCAGAAAATCAGTTTTGAGCAAAAATTGTCCTGTTGAAAGGAGACCAGATACTCCCTGTGGTTAAAAAGAAATGTGTGTGCTACCTAATCAGCATGGGTGGGTGGGAGGGAAATGAGGTAGTAAGGCTCAGGTGGAGCTCTACTGATAGAAGGCATGGAAATGGAAGGCAGTGGGAATATACCTTTGCAGGGAGAAGACTCAGCATTAAGGACAGTTGCAGCACAAAAGAAAAGCAGGATGAACCAGAAGCTGTAGTGTGATCAGAAGATCAAGTCTTTTCAACAGAAGCTTTGGAAGATATTTAAATTGCTGTTCTAAATTAATGAGTTGAAAGTATCTAGTTTTTTTAAAAAAATTAATTACAGCCAGGCTTCTTTGACAGGAATACAAGCATTTTGCAGAGCCTCTTTGGTTGAGAAAATGAATTTTTTTATTATAGCTTCTATTGTAGATTTTCTGATAGCAAACTTATTGGAGCTGAGGGAAATGTATAATTTTCCAAACTGTGTTTTGCAGTAATTTTGGCATAATCTGTTGTTGCCCTGCTTGCATCAGAGAATGTTTATAGACACCCACAGGCATTGTGGCTGTCCTGAAGACAACTGCCCCCTAAAGAGAGCCCTCCAGAAGGGCATATCCTGGCCCATAAACTCCTCATGAGTTTGAGGATGTGTAGAGGAAATGTAGCCCAGATTAAATGGATCATTTAGGTAAAACCCCTCTAAGCAGAGAAGGGTCTTAGCTCTGTAGGCAGACAAGATAGAATCACTGATGAGAGTCAGCAGTGATATCTGAGCTCTCTTAATCACCTAAGCTCATTAGCCACGCTGTCTTCAGCCTCATCAGGAGGTGAGTGGGGGAAAGGAGAAGGCACCAACACTGCTTCTCTGGGGTGTCACCCTCAGTGCAGGGTGGCCCCTGACACGTGAGCGGCGAGGCTGTGTCTCAGCCAGCAGGCTTGGACAGTGTGCATCTGGAGAGGGCTTCCCCAACCCTAGGGAGAAGGGAGGTTCATTTTCCAGCCATAGATAAGATTAGATTCACTCCTCTGTTCTGTGTGTACTGTTCTGCTTCTATGAATTAAACGTGCAGCCAGAGAAGAGGACAGCATCCTTCCATCAATAAATACAGATAATTTAAAGAATGATTGTGAGAA
Organism: Passer domesticus; assembly: GCF_036417665.1. NCBI lineage: Eukaryota > Metazoa > Chordata > Aves > Passeriformes > Passeridae > Passer > Passer domesticus. Next base: position 114,271,159 of record NC_087474.1, read on the forward strand.
TTTCATTGTTTGAAAAGTTAAGCAGTGGATTTGAGGCATGCAGTATGTTTTTAATTAGCATTATTATTTAAAGTGAGCAATACTGGACAGGCTCCTTGAGTTCTCTGATAGCATATTCATTAGCTAATCAGCAGAGCTATTATTTCCCTTGAAGTATGCCCTACTTTGTGGTACTAAAGTGCACACACTGATTTACTGGTAAGGGTAATTAAAGGCCACATCATAAACACCACTGACGTCATGGAATACTGCTCTTTAACCGTCTCTTCAGCCAACCCTTCCACATGGAAAAACAGATATTTTGCAGCTGACTCTCACCTGGAGTCAAGCATTCATTGTCCCTCTTCTTGCAGCTTTGTGAACACACATGGCAGCAGAGGATGCATTTAGGGTTTCCCACACCCAGGAAGTATATGAATTTGGAAGTCTTTCATACACCAGCCTTTGCAAAAGTCTCAGTGCTGCTCAGAAGCTTTGTCACAAAACAGTCTTGTGCACAAGTTTCAAAGGACAGCCTACACATATCTAATTTATGTTAGTCAGAGGCAAAGCCCTGATGGGGCTGGGGAGCCCATCAGAAAATAAGATCTTTCCACAACACATCCCTTGCACTTAGAGCTTTGCTGAAGGTAGAAATACAGCCCCTGGTGGTATATTCCTTTCAGGTTCTAAATGGACATGTAATGTATAAGAGGAAGGCGAGGTAGGTTGGAAGAACTGTAGCTAAACCATGCATTCCTAACACATATCTCTAAGTAGCTCTATATATGGGCTGCAAAATTTGGAGGATGTCCAGCACTGAAGTCTGAAAATCAGGGTGCTTTGCATCCAGCTGAGCTGCTGGCTTGTAAATGCTGCAGAGGAAGGTGGGCGTCTGAGTGAGCAAGGGCACATCAGCCAGATGTGTGTTCTTCTTCTCATCTGCTTTCCCTCCTTCCTTCTTCCTTCCTTCCCTATTTTTCTCCCTCTATGCTTCTGTTTCATCCCATGTATTTTGGTTTATTTCTTCCCAGCTACAGGTCTGTCACCATATATTTCTTGACAGTTAGAAGAATCAGAGTTGAGAATCTGAAAATCTTTAAATCCACAGCACTGAATAAAACAACTTCTTGATTTTTTTCCACCCCATTTATTAGATCCTTCAGTATAAGAAAGTTGTGTCTATCTTTACTGAAGTTCATTTAGTGATATCATTCCTGGTAGCAGCAATAAGTAGGTCATAAAAATAGAATGGATAATCATCTTTCACTGTCACAAATTAAAGAAGAAAAAAGATATATACCGGTAAGAAACAAAATGCTAAACACTTTATTTCAGAATATGGCAAAATATTTTTATATTTCAAAGTTATATATTCCTGTTTATCTTAAAGATACCTATTTCAAGTGCAGATGACTGGCTTCATTTGTAATTTAAAGCAATGGCCAAAGTTCCGTTCTGATTGTCAATTAGTCACTTAAATGAGTTTGCTCTCTGTTCCAATGAAAATTACCAAGCACAATGGGATAAGCCCACTTGTCCAGTCAGGGTCCTGTCATGTTTTCCTATTACTTTTGAGCTGGAAAACCCTCCGTCCTCCCTCCACAGCCCAGACATACAGTGGGGTTGGTTTTCCCCATTTTATGGATTCACAGGGATTTAGAAAGCCTCTGTAGTTTTCCTAAAATCTCACAGAAGGCATTCACAGACAAGACATTTACTGAGTATCTTTTAGATTCTTGGTAATGTCCCAGCTGGGGACTCTGGCAGTATCTCACCAGTGCCAGGACACAGGCAGTGGTGTGTGACAGCTCCTGCTAGTGCCTGCATGGCATGGCATGGTTTTGGTTGGGATCACCTAGCATTTTCCCAGCTGTTGCCCCTGGCTAGGGAAAAGCAGCTGGGCCAGGGACTAGTCCTGGTTTGGCTTGTTGCCCTCCTGCTCTAGAGAGTGAGAGCTCAGCCAGAGGGACAGAGGATGTGCTTTGCAGTGCTCCTCCTTTAACTGTTCCCTGGCTCATTTCATTTCCCAGCATAGGTACAGCCACTTGGCATGCATTTGTGGTTTGTGTTTGTCTGCTGGCACGGAAGTGACATATTTCAAGACTGGTTGGTGAAGAAAGAAGAGGAAACATGATATGAAATGTGGATGAGTCTTATGTGACCCCGAGCCAAGCCCTGCCTCAAGACTGGGGATATGTTTTCATGAAGGATCATGATTCTCTGCCCATGCAGTGTCAGCACAAAGCAGAGATAGGCCCCAACACGTGACTCTTTAGTGACTAGTTTGAATGGAAATGTGTGATTTCTGAACAGATTTATTGTGCAAGCAAAAATGTATTTGCTAAAGATTACAGCAGTGTGTTTGCTCTGAATGCTGAGCCTAGGAAAAAAGGACTGCCCTGTGTGACTTTTCATAACACAGTGAAATAAGGTCTGTGGTGTCAAATACCTGCTTTAACTTAGCCCTGTCCCATGAACTGCAGCACAGGGATGAGGCAATGGAAGCAGAGTAGAGCTGGGGATGCAGAGACCACTCTCTGGCTCCGACTGCAGCTCCTGCCCCGCCTGTGGATGGGGCTGATAGACCTATTTACCCCTCACATAGCTTCAAGGTCTGTGCCAGCAGTGGAACCTACATGCCCATTGTTCTCTGACCTTGCCAAAACTCTTCTCTACCCACGTGTGGGGGGACATCAAGGAGCCCTTTGGCCCACTGGGGTCCCTGGAGTTCTTCCCTAGCCTTCCTCCAGCTTCTTTCTGCCACCTCCTTCTCCGGGTATCAGGAACCCAGGAGCCTCTGCTGTTGAGAACCAGGACTCAGCCTTGGACCTCTAATTAGTCATTATTGCTCCAGATAGCCAATATTATTACCCTTATATTAGTGGTATCACGTTGTATGATTGCGTAGCTGGAAGGTTTGTGGAGGAGTTGGAGCTATGATTCTGCTACGGTGACCATTATCCCTGAAATGCAGCAGCTGAGGAGCTGCGTCCCTTCCCCTTCAGAGCTGTTTTTCAGAGTGGGCTCAGGAGCATTTCCACTGAAGATAACTCATAGACCACATAGTTCAGCAGGCAACCAACCCTCCCGGGCTGAGACCATATGTGTTCTGGGATTGGGAACCACATGGGTGGAGGGCAGGGGTGTCTCAGGCTTTTTGATGAAGGAAAGTGGATGCAGAGTGCCATCTGGGGAATCCCATGAGTCTAAATTGACCATTTTTCTTTTGTCTTTTTTAAAGAAAGATTTAAGGCACTCAAGTGACTGATCTGCAGCATGCAGACCTCAGTTTGGTTTGGAACTGAGATTCAGACACACTTGTAGACAAAAATTTAAAAATGTGATCTTATAGGCATGCTCGGGGCAGTTGATAAAAATAATTCTTTTGCCAGTGTGTTGCATCCAGTTACCAGTTCCATCACTCAATTTCCCTGGCAGAAACATTCCTGGGACTTTCTTTTTGCTGATACTCTGCTGCACTGTTTGGAAATAGAAATGCAGCCAACTGGCTAGTTACCTTGGAGTTGTCCTTGTACAAGGGAAAATGGGGCTTGATTTGGTCTGGAAATCTGCTAACATTTGCTGCCATGGCATTTTTGCCAGTCTTCATGACGCCAGAGTATGGAGGAATGCTGCAGCACATGTATTCGAGGGGGTTTGTTTAGTGTAAGGGTATCTGTAGGAGGAGTAGTTTCCTGAAAGGAACAAGTGGAGTGGCTGACCTTGCACTGATTCTGCTGACAGTTCCTGCTGGAAATAAGGTTGCACTGGTCTAGTGCAACATCACTCACCTCCAGTCAGGGAGTTCCAAACTGTTAGGAGACATAAAAGAGCTATATAAGGAGTAACACATCCACAGGCATCCCTCTGCACCAAACATGGGATCTGAGCACATGAAGGCTCTGAAGGAGCTCAGCTCCAGACTGAAGGTTGCAGTCTGTTTATGAAAGAAGTTCTCTCAGGTCTGCACACCTTCAGCCATCAGAATTCAAATCTAGTTCTGGACCCCAAGTCATGTTAAAGGCAAGAAAATTGAAAAGACCCTGAAACAGGAATCAAAATGATCTCCAAAGTTCTTGTATTGCAAGGCCAGCAGGAACAGCATCTGCATAGCTGTTACTTAAAAACATGAAAATCAAAAAGCATTGTTGAAAACTGATTTAAGAGGCTGGGCAGATTCAGGTGCAAGGCAGGAGATTGAATGTTTTGCCTCTTTGCCCTCCTCGTGCTTTATGCCTTAGAAACCTACCTATGTCCTGCCTGTTAATGAACATCTGCTTTTGATTGTCACAAACCCATATATTTCAGTAAAATAAACATACCTGATCTCCACTTGGGAAAGAGCCTATTGTTTCTGCTGTGCCAGGTTCAAATATTGCTTTTAAATCAGAGATGGACATTTTTTTTCTCACTTGCCTAATAGTTACCTTTAAGTGCTAAATGACTCCATCAGGAATTATGCTTCTGTGTTTGGACTAGCTGCAGGACATGGGCTGAAATGTTGCCTTTTCTTAAGTGTCTGATGGGTCCTCTGTTGAAGGACTATCTCCTGGCTACACCAGCTGCTGGTGTTAGAAAATAATTATCTCTTTCCAAAGCTAATTCTGTGTTAGTCCAGCTAGAGACTGGACTAAATGCAAATGACAACAATAAAACATATCTTTACCAAGTCTGTTCATCTCACCTGGTAACTCTGAGCTACTGTCTTTTTTGAAGCCAAGATAGTTGTTACCATTGTTACCATTGTCTATCAGTGTGACTTCATGCCTGACAAGGGCTCCAGAAACCAGCATGATAAACAAATTGGGTAAAAAAATATATGTGCAGTCACCATGAAAACTGAGCAGGGCCAGAGCTCCTGGTTCCCCAGAATGGATAGATCTTGACATGTCATGACATGATGTTTGCTGCTTGGTGACCTGTCAGTCTTATTCTACAGTATGCAAATCACTGTTTCTACTTGTGGGAGAAAGAACACCTATTGGTTTCGTGTTGACTATTGGACTATATGATCATGACCATTTTTATCATGATTTTGGTCTTGCCTTAAAACAGCACTGCAGGCAGCTGAGGTTCCTCACCTTTGCATTTTCAGTCTTGGTTTCAACTAGACTCTGTATTTAGTTGTGAAGTAATGGGGGTAGGAGTGATTTTCTACTTGAGCAAGTCAGAAGTTCAAGATTTAATCCCACTTATTTATATATTTATTATGTCCTACCTGGATGGCAGAAAAAGCATTTAGCAGTTTAGTTGTAGGGAAAACATCTGTGCAAACATACTGGTTAAAACAGAATACCCTTCTAGCCCACTATTCTCTTTATAAAACTGTTTACAAAAAACTGGCTACTTGTTTGGGAAACATGAGAACAGGACACATATGTATATTTTCTTTAAAGTCCCTTGCACACTGACCATTTTCAGCTCAGAATGTTTTGGACTTTCTTAGACATCACAGTTTGTTTATCTAGTAGCTTGCAATGGATCTCTTGTCCAGAGCTTGTCCTGTTCCCTCCTGAGTCACAGGTTGCTGCATGAACCAACACTCCCTTTGGCTTGCTATGAACCCCGGTCCTATTTGCTTTTTTGATGGTTTCTAAGCCATCTTTTGAAGATGCTGTGGACAGCTGATCCCTCTCAAGTCACTTCTGATAGATGACTGTCTTTAATGTCTCAAAACCAGGATCCTCCAAGAGCATGTGGTCCACATCAAACTGACACTGCTGATTGCTCTTTGGGAGAAGAGTGGTTGCCCACATGCAGTGTTTTGCCATCAAAGGCTGTGTTCATCTTGAGAGAGCTAGTTGTGAGAAAATGGACAGAAGTGGTTTAATCCATAAGGAAGCTTGTGCTGCAGAACTGGGCTGTTTGTGCACAGCAGGTCTCAGTGACATTCAAAATCATCAAGCCAAAAGCACAAGCACAATGAGACTGCCCTACCCCCTGAACCTGCCCAAAGGCACAGGACTTGCTGCTGAGGAGAGCAGCTGGCCAAGGGCACACCACAGCTCATAAGGAGCATGTTCAACCTATGCCTGGACTCAGGGCCAGCTGGAAAAAGAGGATTTCTCAAGGATTCCAATGTATCTCCTGATGTGTCTGGTTGGGAAGAAGTATGTTTTGGGAGATGGTCTCGGCTCTCTCTGTTGTGCGTTTCCTTTTTGGCTTGCTGCTCACAGGAAGTTTCTGCTTTGTTAAAATTAATGCATGGCTGCTTCCCGGCAGATATCTCCAGTTTCCCAGGTATTGGAGGGTTCTTCACTCACATCTCAAATCTAGGTCAAATTAAGGCCAAATCTGTGCTCAGATGGGTGCTCTTCCACTCCTTTGAGTTTCCACTCAAGGACAGTTCATAATGTATAATATATATATTTCTTTATCTTTTGCCCTTCTCAAGCATCCACCAAAAGTGGATCATGATTTGTGCACAACGATCATGCAGCTGCAAGAATACAGGGACTGGGGAGTGGGCAGTGAGGGAATACTCTGCCATTACTTATTACTTATCCTAAGCAACTGAGAATACTCCACAGAATGACTCAGTGAACTATTACCTCACATTTCTCATGTGAGCAGCATCATGGAAAGGCTGGAACAGCAGCAGCCTTTACCTTCCCCTGCCCCCAAAGGCAAACGAACCATTAATGGTGCAGTAAAGCAGCAGAGCAAAGGTGTGTTTGCTGCACAAGGCTGGTCTCATAAAACTGAACTTTGCCCAAGACTGAACAAAATTGTAAGAAAGTCACAGTCAACAATTAAGGACATGTTTTTTATAAGGAAAAGTTATTTATGACCTTCATCTGGCAATTTATAAAGTTTTAATTTTGTTACACAACATCCATTCCTTTCATGCTTTGGCAGGAGAGATGTCAGGGCATTAGGATAGATGCAATAACAACATTTTTTTATGCTTACTTGTTATTGAACTACCTTCTCCTCTCTAAAGTGTTTTATGGTTGAGTTACTCTATTTGCATAATTACTGCCACATCACCAGTCAATCAATTTTATGTGTTTCTCTCCTAAACCAATCTAAAATATGATACGTATATAAAAACATCACGCATGATTATACAGACTTCACATTTATTATTGCTTCAGGTCAAAGATATATGACAAAATTACCCTCTGTTATTTCCCCCTCCCTTCCCGCTTCTTTAATGCACAACTCTGAACACTTCCTTTAGTATTGTTTATCAGCAATTTTATTTTTCTCTGAATGGGAGACAAAAGAAAATAAGTAATGGAGCTAGTCAAAACAAAGCAAGTAACTACCACAGGCAGCTGTGAGGATTGCTCATTTTTACAAGCATGTGGAATCACAAGCAACTGTACACATTGATAGACTTGTCACACAGATATCTGCAGGAAAGACAAAATATTCCCACTTTCTGGGTCAATTCCAGACTTGAAAATAAGTGGTTCCAATGGAACCTGGGCTCCTGTGACAGCTGAAACTTGAAGGTTCTATTTACCATTTTGTTGAAATATAAAAACCAAGAGAACCCAACCTCAAATTACATGATATGACTGACATAAGTGTCATCAGAAGCCAAGATGAACAAATCCATTTCTGCATTTTACATACCAGTTACAGAGTGTTACACAATTCGTTGCTGTTATAAGTTGCACCAGTTGAATCTTGCCACCAGTTCATGTACAGGGAGAAAATTCAGAGATACTAGAAATCATTTATAATGAGGAGAAGTACTTGATTTCTTCATGGCAGGAGTTAGCTTCCAGTTATGAATTATCATAGAATAAACAATCTGATATGTTCTCCAAAATTTTTTGCTGATCCTTGCTAATCTTCCATCCAAGGTACACCACAATGGACTTGACTTTTCATCCTTCTTACTGTGGAGTTACTGAGTGTAAAAATCACTTCTGAACATTTGAAGGAAAAATGAAAAACTAACTTGTTTCCTGAAAAAAGTAAAATATAACTGTAAGCATACTTATCAAAATTCTCGGCTCCAGAAGATCCCAAACAGAGCCAAAAAATATGTAATATCTCACTTCTGCTGACGACTAATTTATCTTGTTCTCCTCAGTGTCCAAAATATCAGTGCTGTGTTTTTGTGTTTAGATTCAAATTCTAATGGATCGGAGCACAGCGGTTTGAAGTAAATGGCAAAATTCCCACTTATTTTCATGAAACAAGAATTTACATCTGCTTCAGTAAAAGGTTTCTTGGTTCTCACTACCCTGCTCTGGGTGGTGTGATCCTCTCTTTCTATGTGCTCTACTTTAGCTCATTGCTGATTCAAACTCTGCTATTTGCATGCTGCTAGGAAATAATCCAGTGCGCTTTAAATTGGAAAACTCTAGAAGCAACTGGAAGGTGAGCTGATTGCTATTTGTGGTTTTAAAGTAAGTTCTTTGTTGCTGACAAAATTTTTATAGGCAAATAGCGGTTTCTTTTAAGCAGCTTTCATGGCAGCTGTTGACAACTTCCTTCAGAAAAGCCAAGCTTCACCACTGTACAAATAATGTGTTCAGTCTTATCCTGACAGGGACAACATTATCAACAAGCTCCTGTCTTCTGCTTGATAAAAAAGGCTTAATAAAGCAGTCTTTGTAAAAAAACATACTGTGACAAAAGCAGCATGCAACAAAGACAAGGTAGATCATTTGACTAACTCAAATTAGTTAGGGCAAAAATTTGGGGTAGATACTTGTAGGTAGATGCTGATCCCTGCTGGAGCTGAGGGATTGGACGAGGTGACTTCCAAAGGTGCTGTTGTGGTTTAGCCCCAACCAGCAATTAAGCACCACACAGGTGCTCACTCACTTTCCACCCATCAGGGCAAGTGGGAGGAGAACTGCAGGGGCAAAAGTGAGAGAACTTGTGGGTTGAGATAAAACCAGCTTAACAATAATACTATTACTACTACTAATAATAATATAACAACAACAATAGTACCAATCATATAATGAAAAGGAAGAGAAATTAAAAAAAATTAAAAGAGTGAGAGCAAAATAAACCACAAAAAATATGAGTCATGCAAATTAAAAAACAACTGCTCACCACCAACCAACTGACCAGCCAGCCTCTGAGCAGCTGCCCCTGGTCAACTTTCCCCCCAGCTCAGTAAGTTAAGCCTGACACCATACAGTCTGTGATGCCTGTGTGGTCAGCTGGGGTCACCTGTTCAGGCTGCGTCCCCTCCCAGCTTCTTGTGCACCCCCAGTCTCCTCACTGGTGGGATGGGGTGAGGAGGAGAAAAGGCCCTGAGGCTGTGTAAATGCTGCTCAGCAATAACAGAAACGTCCCTGAATTATCAATTCCATTTTCCAGCACAAATCCAAACTGCTGTCCCTGTTAGTTACTATGAAGAAAATGAACCCCACCCTAAACCCTTGGGTGCTTCCAACCTCCACCATTCTGTGATTCTGCAAGAACTTAATCCAAGAGAAACCACTACCTTCCCAGCTGAGCCATATGTTTTTTCCTCTTCCCCAGGCAGTGTTTCCTACCACCTACCAAACGTGCAAGTGTTTCCAGTGGTTTCACAGCCCTTCCTGGATCCTGACAATGTGCTCATGTGGCTGTCCCTGAAAGGCTGGGGTATCATGCATCTCTCTGTGCACATATAGCAATGCTCAAACATAACAAATGTGTAATGCAAATACTAATCCATCTTGCCACTCTTTTCCAAGCATAACACAAGCTCCTCTGCTCTGTTCAGCCAGATTCTCTAAGGCTCCAGGGTGCTTTTTTGGAGTATTCTTTCTGGAGGGCTGAGCAAGAAACTGCATTAAGAGGCTGTAACTCTGCACTTCTCAGAGCTGTGGGCTTGGTCTCCTCAGGAGAGAATCCTTGATTTAGGAATTCACTTCCCCCTTCCTGTGAGAAACCCTGGGTTTGTTGACTTTCCCAACACATTGCACAGGCTATCTATTTACTCAGGCTTTTTCTGAACGGGTGGGTTTCGTGTGGAGGATCTTTGACATTTCCGTGTGCTTGCATTTCTTTGAAAGACATCCCTTTAAATGCTTACAAGTTTCCAAGCTTAATTACTTGTCCCTTATGACTCCTAAAAACTCATAGATGGACTAAGATAGAAAAAAAAAATTACTTTCCTCCCCACACAAGCCTCTGTACCAGTTCTTTAGCAATTAAGGGAGGAAACCAGACTTCCTCCTTCTCAGGGATGCCAGACGTTGCTGTCCCAGTCCTTGGCAGTGCCGGTGCAGGAAGCGTCCCTCATCCTCAGGCACTCACATCCTCACAGTCTGAGGAGAAGCTGGCAGATGAGTGCAGCAGGGCCAGCCTTACCAACAGGAACAATCTCCTGTGGAGCACTTGGGAGATCAAAAAGGATGTGCTGTTATTAGCTGGGCTCTCCACCAGCTGCAGCAGGACAACAGGGGCCAAGGCAGCACCAATCCTCCTGCCCAGGGAGGCGAGGGAGGGAGGATGAAGGGAGCAGGGAAAGGGAGAGTTTTGGACTGAGTTGATAGCAGAATAAAATATTTTTCGAGTTGTAAATCTACTAGATAAACTAATCTCAGGCTTTATGAGATTCCAGATGAAATGCAGAATTATGCCAAGCTTCTCGTTTTTATTTCCAAATGTTGAGTTAATTTGGATCCAATCTGAGCCAAATTTCGCCTTAGTGTAAGCAGGTGCAACTCCACTGGATTGCACTGGGTTACACCCACTTACAACAGGGATGGATTTGTCCTGAAGTGATTTAAATAGGGCAGAAAAGAGCACACATGTTTCCAGTGTTTCATCTTTGAACCATGAGATACACGAATTGATCAACAAAGTGCTCTCAGTCTCTCTCACACAAATTTGTGGCCTAGTGGAAGGCTCTGTTTAAACACAGCTTACTATTTTTCCTTCTTTTGTTCATTTGTTGCCATTTCCACCCACTTTCTTTTCTTCCTCATCCTTGCTTGCAATCCTGTAATTAATATGGTATATTTTTTGCAAAAGACATACCACAATTGTGGATGAGGATTTTTGAATTCACATTACCTAGATGTTATCTCATTTCCTTCAGACTTCAGTCTAATTAGATACTGAAATAATGCCTAATTTGTAATTTTCACTGCAATATTTGTAGGCACAGTGTTTTTTCCTGTTTTCTGTATTATTTAGAACAGAAAGCAAACTATAATATTGGGAAATACATGCCTCCTACCAAAACCAGTGACTGTTACTTGATTCCCTGCTCATTTAATAATAATGTTGAACATGTGTAGAAGATAATAAATGATACATTGATTTGACACCACAACTTCTTTTTAAGACAGAAAATAGGTATATAACCACAGATAGAGCGAAAAACAGTGCGGATACAACTGTTTCCTTGAAGGGTTTGGGGAGGGAGGAGAGTATCTGTTGACTAATTATCTCCACTTTGAAATTTTTTTGTCTGTCTCCTGCTGGGGATTTTTTCATCCACAACACACTGGCCACTCACTGAACACTCTAGCCCTTTGGCTCAGCTGAGAGCAGCAGGGCAGGATGGCTGGATGGCAGGATGGCTGGATGGCAGGATGGATGGCAGGATGGATGGATGGATGGATGGATGGATGGATGGATGGATGGATGGATGGATGGATGGATGGATGGATGGATGGATGGATGGCTGTCAGGACAGCAGGATAGCAGAGTGGCAGGATGGCTGGATGGTGGGATGGCAGAATGGCAGGATGGCTGGATAGCTGGACAGCAAGTTCTGCCCCAGGCATGCAGGAGGGCCTCACCTCCCACACTATTCTCACAGATCCAGCAGCAGCCTGGGGGGCAGCTCTGGCTGTTTCTGGAGATCAGTACCACCTGGCTTTTATTCCTCAACCCAGATATTCACAGTTCACAACCTCTGACTGCTGCCCCATGCCCTTGGGTGCGTGCAGGACGTTTGTGTGTTATCCACTTCCTTCCTCATTGCCCCTTGCCACAACACAGCCAGGGGAGCCCCACAGTCCCATTAAGGAAGGAAGCCACTAACCTGTTGCCCTCTGCCTTTGTGGGAAACATTCTCTGGGCCTTCAAGGGCTTATTTTGTGCAAGGGGGTGGTGAAAACAAAAGTCCATGTGTTAGCTTGCCTATTTGTGCCTGGCAGCATGTTCTGACCAGAAGGTCAGCTATTATTTGAACGAGTAACCATTATTCACATTTCAACATGTCTTTGAGGAGACCAGAAGTGTTCAGCATCACAGTCAGGGTGCCAGCAGATCCCTCCCTGGCAGCCACCTTGGCACAAACACCCACCTGCTCCAATACCAGGACAATTACACCAGACAAGTCTTCTGCCAGTCCTTGGCTCAGCCCTTCACCAACACCGATGAAGATGCAACTGGGCCTGAGCAAAGGCTCAGGAAAGAGGAAAGATGCACTGTCCCATGGAGATGGAGGGCTGTGTGAGCTGAGACACTTTGCTCTGAGGTCTCCTGTGGCTCAGCTGACCAGGCACTGCAAGCCTGGCCACTGGCACCAAGGCTGACCACTCCAGTCCTTCCCACTCCTCCAGGCAGCCCAGCTGTCCAGTGATCTGGCTGGGGGAGAGCCAGACACCTGCAGAGCTTTCAGAGGATACTCGCTTTAATCCTTAACAGCTAGGGAAATATGAACCTTCACAAAGATGCATATGAGAACACCTTCTGGATGTTCTCATATGACAAGATACTCTGTTCACACTGTAAATCCAGTAATTTATTCCCCTTAAATTTCAAGTGATACAGACAAAGCAATATAGATAAAGGTTCCAGTGTCCCTGAACTCACAGCAGCCTTTTTAGCAACAATAGCAGCTTTGGCTGCAGAAAGTACTTTAGGTTCAGGCCTGGAGGATGTTAATCCTCATCTTGCACTTCCCCTTCAGCCATCCCTTTTGTTACGCAGGTTAATATTCTTGGCTAGAGCAGCTCATGCTGAAGGAAAAGGAACAAACATTTAGTCTTTTAAATGATCAGCCCTATAGCTGCTTTTTCTCTACTACTGCAAAAATTTTACCTAGTCTGCATTCAGCATAGGAATTAAAAGAATTCCTATGTCAGGCAGAAATGGATCAATATGCTCTTGGACTTCAGTAAGACAAATCTGTGCAGATGCCATATCAAAACAGTGTTTAAAATGAAGAAAGATAGAAATAAACCCCAACAGTTATACAATTTCTAGGTTTTCTAAATTTCTGTAAATTTATTACATTTGAAATAATAAAAATTAGCAAGGGGTTGGGCAGGTATTCAGAATATGATATTTATCTGCTACCAAAGTCCTTCAAGGTAAGTTTTCTTTAGAGTGTTGGTTGTTGATTGACTGTTTGTTTGCTTATTTTTTTCTGCTGAGTTGGTACATAGAGACCTCAGCTACATCATTGTTTAAAGGATAATGTAAGTGATGGTAAGTCCTTCCCACTTGGAATACTAAAATGGATTTGATAGGCAATGGACCAGGCTCACTTCCATCTGTGACACTCTTTCAAATGATTCATCATCTTGAACATGAAAGTAACTTGATGATGTTATGACTTACCCTTAGATAAGACAACCAGTTCATCTGAAAGAAATTGCTCCAACTGACTGTCATGCAGATGCCTCAACAGTGACACTGGGCATTTGCTTATGCTTTTTAATATCTTTTATGTGTGTTTTACAGGCAGTGGGATCTCAGACAGGGCAGGGTGCTGGTGTGGAGGAGCATACAGTGTCTGCAACACTACCAGGCAAATTCCTTGTTTAAATAACTAGCCCTGCTGCTCCATTTATTTTTCAGCCTAATAAAGCTCAGTAATTCCCAACTTTCCTTGATTTTGAATAAGTTAAATAATGCAATTTCTTAGAAAGTTGTATTTTACATTGCTATTAATTCTTCTAGGAATCTCAGTAGAATAAACTAATAATCTGATAAATCTTGATTCCTTTCTATAACTCAATGCATCAAAGACCCTGCTTTGGCCAGGAAGCTGGGCTGGGCAGCCTCCAGGGCTTCCTCCAAGCCAGTGTGACTCTGTGAGTCTAAAATGTGACTCTCTTAAAATGTACATATGCTTTTGGCACTATGCAGGTCTTTTCTGAAACCTGTGTGGGTTTGGTTTGGACAGCTATCAATATTTTTTAAGGCTGTCACATTTGCTCTCCCCTTCAAAATTTAATCCAGTCTCCCAATTTGGCTCTTGCAAAGAAATCCTTCCTTTAGCATTTTCTAAATGGTTCATGCTTTTACTTCAGTCACTGCTGCCCCTGTGACTTTGAGGTAAAAGCCTGTCAGCCCTGAAGTTAACATGCATTTATTCTTGTTTCCGATTTTCACATCAATAATGCTCAATTCTCTCAGAGACATGCAGGCTGTGGGGTCTCTGTGGTTCTTAATCAGTACCTAATTAGTATCTAATCACTGGGAGGAGACTCATGGCTTAGGAAGGCAGGGGGCACAGAGAGTCTCCAGAATATCCAAAAGTCAGTTTTGATACCCACCACCATACACACATACTGCCTTCTCCTTCACTCAGACCATGCTTTATAGGCAGAGCAATGCTGTCCATTTCCTGTGAACATGTGCAAAGCCTGTGGCTGGATTTTCTTCCCTTTAAACTCAGCCAAAAAGAGCAGTTCTCACTTTGCAAGTGTTGTCCAGCTGATGGGCACAAGCAGAACAAGGAATGTCTCGCAAAGCAAAGTGTTTGCTGCAGGCTCTGGAGCATGTGCTAAGAGAGTGATGAATTCCCATTTCCTTTGATAGAGAACAAGGCAAACTCTGCTTTTAAAAGTACTCAGATCTATTAAATATGTGCACAGATATTCCATTTCCTCTTAAATAGATACTGATAAATCAGTAGGACACAGGCACCAATTCTGATACTCCAATAGAGCTGTCACAAGTGAAAGAGGGATTTAATCTCATATTTTCATGGATCTAATCTATCCCATTCCTCTAGATGCTTTGAAATATCAAATTACATCTAACTTAATAAAATTGGAAGACATTTATTACCATCATTAGTGGCTTGGGTTGAAATCATCTGTGAAATTGTGTGCACATTAACTTGCAGAGAACTTTGCAAGCCAGAAACCCATGGAACAGATTTTGTAAATGGCTGCAGAGCTCTCTTACTGGATACGGAGCTGCCAACATGTATGGCTGGCCAGGGCTGTGGGGCAAGGAAAGGCACAAGAGAAATGCTCAGTCCTCTTTGCCAGGCCCTTTCTTGTGTCTCTGCCCTGAGCTGAACCATCTCCCATCTTCCATTGGACAGAGGGAGATTGAAGGTGTCAGGGAGGGATCAATCTTTGTTACTTAAAACTGGATAATTAATTCAGCAAGTAAGAAGGTAAATGTAGAAGACAGACTAAGTTGTTATTTTCATTGTAAGCACAAGTGTATAAAGAAAAATTCTGAAAAGGGGAGAATGTGAAAAGAACCTCATTTTCTCACACATTTCAAGACAGCCAACAAGACTGAACCATCTGTGAAATCTCACAAAGAGTATTATTCCCCAGCATCACTCAGCTGTCAGGTATCATACTTATTCATTATCAATTGCTAAAATTCCAGACCACACTCTTATTGTGGCTGTGCTTCCATCCTTCATAATTTACCCATTAAGCTGGGTACTCAGCTTAATTTACCCACTCAGTGTTTTGTTCTTCTCTGTCAAGTATTTGCCACAGACAGCATCATGTGAGATGACTAAAGAGGTGCCCAGGCATCCCCAGTTACAGACAGCTGCAGGGGTAGACGGGTGAATTTTTACTTTTTATTTTTGCTGCAACAAGAAAAGCACAACACTTAGCAATAAGTAACTATCGGGAGCTGCTTTTTGTATTGCCTGTAGGTGAAAAACCAGTTACATACCTGGGTGTTTTGCTGCAAGAAATATTTTCCAGAATGTTTTCCTGTTAATCTAACTAATGCCTCCAGCATTTCACTAATCAGTCCATGCCCATACCATGTCCTCTCCTATTTATTCCATGTCTCAGATATCCATCTGTTGAAGGAAATAAAAGTCCTTTCACTCTCTCAAAAAGGTGTTGGGAGGAAAATACATTAAAGATTAGGAGGCAGTGTAAATATGGTAATCACTGGTCCATGCAAATCCCCCAGGAATAGAGGACATTTTTATACCTTCATGGACATTTTTTTAAGAAGCTTCTCTTTTTGAAAAAAAGGTCTCACATTTCTGCTTCACCTTACTGTTGGTAGTTTGGCAGTGTCATTAAACAATGTAGATAGTTAATTATTTTTAGTCAAGCAATGTAACACGGCAATAAAATTCTCAAAAAGAGACCTGTTTTAAAGGTTGATGACCTCATATAAATTGCTAAGTGTCAATAAATATCTTTCAACACGGGTGGAACAATATTTGTATGCTTATGGACAGAGTTATAGAGTTTAGCTTGCTCAAGACCATTAAAGATCTCATGCTTATGGCTGCACAATAAATGTCACCAATGCAACCCATAAAACTATGCCCATTCAGACTTGATTTTTTTCGGAAAAAATGTTGCCGCTTTTGAAAATTGAAAGTTATTGTGAAAACAGAAAGATTTTTCATGTAAAGAAAAAAACTGGCAATTGTCTTAGTAAAGTTTTATTTTCTTTTGATTTCCCTGAAGCATAAATTCTGAATCATACAGTTTTACATTTTCCCAAACAGAAACAACACTGTAATAAGCATCTTCTTTTGATTTTGAACTCCTGGAAGTAAGTTATTATGTGACTGCTTACTAAACACAGAGCACAGAGGAAATCTAACTTTTCTCATGTACTAATATAATCTATTGGACAGGAATTACTTTTCTGTAAGATGCTTCTATAGCTGCTACCTGTTGTGCCACCAACAGAAATGTGAGAGGAAACACATCAAATGCTCTTTCTCAAAAGTTTCCAGCTTCACCTTCTGTTTGGATGCACACCTGCTAGGTGACCAGCATGCCAGGTCTTTATGAATGGAGGAGAACATATGCAGAATGATCTCACTGGTATTCCTCATGCAATTTCAAAGCTGAACAATGCATGTCTTTTATATATGATTCATCTCCTAGGAATTCATGCCTTCACGGCACCTTTTCTAAAACAGGAAATAAATATGTGTTGCTAAGTTACTTTCATGCTTTGAAAAATCCCACTGCCATTTCTATTGTCCAGTTTGTGTTCCGAAGGCTGTGCTCCATCACAGGGATTTTTTTTTTTCTTCCATAATGAATACTTGCTCCTTTTACCTTTGTCTTACTTTCTGGTGAAGGTAAAGTCACACAGATTCCCTGCATGTTTTGCCTCTTAGACCTGTACCAAATGTGCCTCACATTGTACCACTTTGCTGGGAAGTGCCTAGAAGATGCAGACAAAAATTCTCCAGGCACAGACAAAACTCCTCTGGGCAGTGAGGCACCAAGCCAGTGCTGGTGACCTTATACTCCTTGCTGGAGCACTCTCTCAAGAACATGTCGATGTCTGGGCTGGGACACTTGATGCTCCAGCCAAGGCCAGTGCTTTTGCCTAGCAGCTGAAGTAATCTGCATCTCAAGGATCTACTCCCCCATCTTTCCATCTTCAACTTGATTGCACATAAACTTTATACAGTATGCAGTTTATACAGAGTTACTTCCCATCTGTATCTCTTAAGAGCAGCTGTATTAAGGTTAACTAGTTTAGGAGTCATAAATAGGAATGGCTAATGTGATTGTACAAGCTTCCCCCCAGATCCTGGTCAATATTGTAACTCTGACCTGTAATGCACTCTCCCTGCAATTCCAGTACTGGGCGTCTCTTAAGCAAATACAGCTAATCACTTCAACAGGTTGCTGACTTTTATGAATTGAATTGCATAGCAAATAGCTGTGACAGTGTGTACAACATTGCCAGACAAGAAAACAACATCATTATGTAGGGAAGAATGTTCCCCAACTCAAGAGAAGAGAGAAAAAAATGTTTCACGCTGCTTCTTATAAAAGAAGGGTGTTACTTAGGGTTTTTGTGTGGGGAAGAGGGTATGGGGGTGTGGGGCGGAGGTTTTTGTTGAGGTTTTTTTTGCATGTGTCTGGGAAGTTGGTACTGAAATGGTGGGTCAGCTAACAGAGTGTACATACATAGATTCTCTCTCTCCATTTTCCATGATGGGGACTTAATGCCAAATAACGTGTGATGGTGCAATTAAGTGAAGACAGGTAAGAAGCAAATCATGCAAGACACTCAGCCACCTCTGCAGGGACAGAGATGAGACTACTCTGAACAAGCCAAATGCATGCTGAGACAGTGACTTTCTCCCAGGACCCACAGGGGTTTCAGCTGCCTTCCCTCACTTTAGCTTTCTCCATGTCTGCCCGAGCCTCGCAGGCTCAGGGGGCCTCTGGCCCTGGTACCCCAGACAGGCTTTAATGGCCAAGCTAATTACCCCAGTAAATGAAACATCTTATTTCATCAATTCTACCTTTGGTAATCTTCTTCCACTTCCACTTTCTACCTCTTTTCCCAATTAATTTCAATGACTTCAATTTTGTCACACCTGAAATACATTTGACCACATCTTTCTTGCAAGGTGCAGACTGAATTTATACTATAGTAATATAATTTTCTGAAGGCTTTGACATAATTACCCAGCCAAGCCAGCTAAGCTGTAGGTTGCTTTGTGCTGTACATTCAAGGAGCATTTAGGGCTGTTGGAAGACTCTGGAATTAATTTCCCTGCAATTTTCAGCAATGTAATACAAATTCTTGGTGAAATGGTACATTAGTCATATATTACACAACATGTCTCTCTCTAATAACTTATAGCAAATTTTAGCTGTACTAAAAATAGTAGTTACAGCCCTCATTAATTATAAGGATGTTGTGTAGTAAATTGCTGCAAAAAGCTTTCATGCCAGGAACTGCAGCTCCCATGTTTCTATTTGATGTCTGTATTATGAGACAAATAATGTTTCCTCTTCCAAAACCACAGGCCCTGGCCAGAATATCTGGCAAAACTCTCCTGAAAAAAAAAGGAGACAGACACTGAGGACACACAAGCTCCAGGGCTTGCCCCTGGTTTTGTGTCACTGGCTTTAGCAAGCTCATGAAGCCAGATGCATGGGGCTGCTGGTGGTCTTTGCAAGAAAGATCCTGATAATGCTGTAGAGAGCATGACTCTGCAGGGAATCCACTGCTTTCAGGAGGTTATTTTCAGCATATGGGACAAAGGTCATTATAATTGGCAGCACTGCAGTGAGGTTAAACCAGCAATCTTCAGGAGAATTGTGTTTGGAAATCTGTTTGCATCCAGTGGGAACACAGACAAGTGTTGAGAGAGATTATATTAGTTTACAGAAAAGTGACTGGTGTGAAAAAAATGAAATGGGAACGATGATCACATTCCTAGAATTAAAGTTACACATCCAGAGCAGCCTAAACTGACCTAGGACAGACCTTGGCCACCTTGTCTTCTCATAGGTTGGAAAACAAATCAAGTCAATAATATTGGGTTGGTCCAGCTCCATGAAGCAGCTTGGCAGGGAGCTGGATGAGCACCTCCTGAGCTTGTGTGAGGCCAAGGCAGGGGCCAGGCAGAAGGGCAGCATATCACAGTCCTGGTGCCCTCCCTGGAGGCTGCCCACCTTTGCACAGCACTGAAATCTCCCAGGCAGATGGCAGCACAAACCCCTTGTCAAATACACCCAGGGAAAAGTCCAGCAGCACACAAACACAAAGGGGTCCTTTTTTTCCTGTAGAAACTCAGAATGAAATGGTGGTACTTGTTTCCCCCAGGATGTAAGGAAAAGATGAATTCTTCAGGTCTGGAGGGGGGGGTAGAGAAATTCTGTGCTGTTCCATGTGCACCAGCCTTTTGATGACAGGCCAGGGTATTTCTGGTGGGATAGCTCAGACACTGCCCTGCTCATTGGCACCTCCTTATTCATTCTGATGGCTCAGTCAAGGAAATTGCACACAAAAATTCTGTGGCTCCTTTTTCTGCTTAATTCAGCTTCTTCCTATGTCTCATGACACAGGGGTCTTTGGGGATGAGTAGGATTCCCCTGCAGCAGTAATATACCAAAAACCCAAACCCTAACCTAATACCATTACATACAATTTCCTTGCTAAAATACTATAGTATAAGCTGGTATAATAAGGCATCCCATGCTTTATTGTGGTTGAAGGCCAGATCCAAAAACTCTCTTGCTACATTCTTCTTTGTCTCAGATTTGATTGATTTTTCTCAGTGTATTGGGGATTTTGCTTCTGTTTGGCTTTTTCACCTAAGTATAGTACTTACAAAATGCAGAATCCCTTCCCTTCCCTTCCCTTCCCTTCCCTTCCCTTCCCTTCCCTTCCCTTCCCTTCCCTTCCCTTCCCTTCCCTTCCCTTCCCTTCCCTTCCCTTCCCTTCCCTTCCCTTCCCTTCCCTTCCCTTCCCTTCCCTTCCCTTCCCTTCCCTTCCCTTCCCTTCCCTTCCCTTCCCTTCCCTTCCCTTCCCTTCCCTTCCCTTCCCTTCCCTTCCCTTCCCTTCCCTTCCCTTCCCTTCCCTTCCCTTCCCTTCCGAAGGCCAGTAAAAATTCTTCCCAGGAAACCTGTCTTTTTGTCTTCAAAACCCAGAGGTCTGCTATATTAAAACAAACAAAGCATTTGCAAAACAAGACCTCAGACATTTTCTCCATTGAAAGTACTCAGAAGGCACAGCTCTGTCTCAACATGTGGAGCAGAAAACACTGTAACACTCCAAAGCTCACATCACATAAACCTCTCAGTTAATTGCCAGTTTCTGCTGGGACATTAGAGCAACAGGACACATTCATGGGACATCCAAAGCTGCCTCATCAGTTTTGAACTCTCCCATCCCTCAACTCTTTCAAATGCCAGGAGCCAGCTGAGAGTTGTGCACTGTGAAGTTTTCCAGCAGCAAGCGTGCAGCTGAGCTCCTCCTGCTCCTTACCTGGGCGCAGGGAACATTCCCAGACTCACTCCAGCGGCGGCGACTGTGAGTAGAGTAGCTTTGAGGAGAATTCCTCAAAAACATTCACTCAAGGACCACTTTGGCTCCTTGGTCTCCTGCTGCATCAGCAACCAGGGAGCATTGCAAAACCACTGCTTCATGAAGGCAAAGGATCTGGTGAAATCTGTCAGACCAGGGCCTGGCAAATAGGCAGGGAACTGCAGCCAGCAGAGGGCTGGGTGCTGTCCTCCTGCAGCATCACAATTCCTTAGGTGGCTGCTAACAGCGTTAAAAGCAGGGAGTGTATGATGAAGGAGCTTCCAGTCTTCTTGAAAAACACTTCCCAGAGGAAACTGAGCACTCCTGAGGGCCAGCAAACAGGTGTTTGCATTCTCTTTTCTGCATCCTGGTCCTGCATAGCACATGGGAAGCTACTTCCCTTATTTGTTCTTCCAAGATTGACCAGATTAATGTCCTCATCCAAAAGTCATTTGTGTAACAATTCTTGGGGCCAGCATTTACTCATCCTTAGGCTGTTAACCCCAACCTCACTGGGTCTGTATCCCAACCTGGGAATCCTGCACAGGTTGGTAACAATTGCAAATCATGTTGTCAGAACTTCCTCACAATTACAGCTATTTTCATGCTTTCTGTGCTTTCTGTCACTCTACTTGTCACAGGACTTAAGTGCACCCTTTCCTGGTTCTGTGTTGGACACAAGGTGCCTTGAATTTTTAAACATAGGAACCAAATAAGCTGAAATCTAAAAAGGAATATAAGGGTTCCCCCTTTCACCAAGAGAATATAGCTTGGTCCTTGGTGAAAATGTCCCTTCTGATGCAGCCCTACCCATTTTTGTGCAGTAAAGAGCCCTTTTTCTCCCTAGATGAGCAGAGGAGGGAGGGTACCAAAGAGGCAAGTCACCAGAAGAATGCAGAGAAGTCCCCAAAGAGCTGTGGCCTGGAAATTAGGCAGAAGATATCTTGTAGCATTGTTTTTATGGCTGCTGGGTTTTGCTTCGCTGCAGGGCATGTGGAGGCTTTTCATTTTGCAAAAATCAGCATGGAGCATGTGGGGTAGTGGCCATAGCATTTAGTAGTCCCTGAAATAAAAAGGCTCCATAGAACCCATTTATGTTGACTCTTTAGCTATCAGAAATCATGAATTGTGATTCATTTTTATCCTTGTCATAAGATGACCACTGCCTCTTCCCAGGCAACAAATTATAAAAGGGTCATTCAGCAATTCGTTGGCATTTAGCAGAGCAAAGTAAGTCAGTTCCAAGTTGATGATGCTAAACTATCATTGAAATGAGATCAAAATCATTAAGGGTGAGACACTGCCAAGTCATGTTGTTATGCTGAAGTGGCATCTCCAAAATGAACAAAGAGATCTCAAGATTTTAAGCCTGAAATTGTGACATGGAAAACATGTACTCAGCTGCTAGAGACCCATAACTGAAGAGCCGCAGGCACCCAGCTTCAATAGGTCCCTGTGGGGGTAGCAGCACTCTTATCACTGACCCTAAGGCAGATGTCTAAACTCCCTGGGTGGCAGGGAGATGGTGGATTAAGTTTTGGATCCACCTTGTGCAAGCGCTTTCTGCCCACAGGCATCTTCCAGCCCAGCACGGAGGGATTTCTGGGCTGCACTTTGGAAGTACATCCCTCATGATATGTTCAGTTTTAACCCCTAATTCTACATTCTGGGTTCTGTCACTGCTACTCATTACCTGTACTTGTGGGCATCCAGGTCTGGGTGCTTGCCAAGGTTTCCTAATTGCATTGATTGAACACTATTCCATGAATGCATGTTTTAAAAAACCCCAAAACTTCATATGGTGAGTTTTGTATGTCTCCTTTAATGACTTTTTTGTGAATGATCTCCTGGAAGGCAAAACAACACTTTGTGAGCCCATATTGAAGTTTATTCACAGCACAGCTCACATGTTATCCCAATGAGCCCTTGGGGGGGGATGGAAATCCACTGGAGCAGGATGCTGGGTAAGTGTCCTTTATTCATGGTTAACTTCAGCCTGGGCAAGGCAGTTGGGGAGGCTGGAGACAAGTCTTGTGACATGTGCAGAATATTCCCTACTGCTTGCTGGAGGAAATCTGCACTTACTAGAAGGAGTAAGAGACTCCTGACTGATGGAAGAACATGACTCTGCTCTCTGCTGAACTTTCAGCATTGCAACTAGTCTGCTTTAGAGTCAAAAATAACTGTGTTAGAAGTGCTCTAAGACATATATTTTTTATTACCCCCTTATGCTACATCAGGAACTGTGGACTAACTATCTCCCTTACTTTGCCCTCTCCAATCCTGATTTCCCTGAGAAACTAAGGCACTTATGATGCCTGTTTCCATTTGCCCCATCTATCAGACTTTTATCGGTTAAAACCATTTAAAGCTATTAATGTTTCTGCTTTTGCCATAACAAACAGCTTACTTCATGAGCTCATTCATGGAAACTAAATTAATTTTAGAGGCTAATAATGACAGATAGAGTGTGTGTTATTTTTACTGAAGGAAAGATGTCAAATTCTAGGCTTACTGGTGGTGCTTACATCTGAGCTGAGCTTGGGTCACAGCCACTGTATGCTGGTGAGGTTCCTCTGATGCCATGCCAGTGTTTCCCCTAGGGAAATTGGTTCCTCTTTTTAGGTAGGAGCATCTGCCTAATGTGCTATTTATAATGTATTTATTTCACAGAATGTCATTTAGAGCTACAACTGCATTCAGAAATGCAATGAATGAAATTAATATGTTTCTGAAAATACTTTAAATGCTTTGGAAATGATTAAAATGTGAATAAAAGAATCCTTGAATACATTAATGAAATTAAGTCAGCATAAATAAGACCACATAAAAATTCACTGGTTTCAGTGGCATTTAGACTTTGATATTGATATTGGTATAAGCAAGAACAGAAAGAGTTTTCCAAAGTTGGTGAGGACACCATGCATAAAACTTAATGCTTTTCAGACATTGCAGTTACGTATACTCGCCTGAATTCTTCTTTTATAATGGCCAAGCCATTAAAAGGAGACCTTTCCTACCCCTCTAGCATGTAGCAGCATTAATAAATCAAGTGATTTCTTGCTGGCCAAAGTAAGTTAGCCTGAAAAAAAAAGAAGTGTGTAATATGCAGGTTATATAGCTGTGATCTTCTTTACACTAATAATATCATTCTTTATACTGCATATGTATTAGTTGTTTAAAGACAACACAAAATTAATATTCTTTTAGAAGACAACTTATGGTTGAAAAAATGTAGCAATAGCCATGCATGTAATATGGTTTAACAATCTTAAATATTCCAGACAGGAAAAGTTTTTTGTCAAAGTCTCTGACAGTTTAAACTTTAAAGCTTCAGCAAAACTTTTAAACTTTTAAACTTTGAACCTGTTTGAACTTCATTTGATTTATGAATTATTAAATGTACCACTGAAATTCACCGTCTTTATTTTCATCTAGTAAAGATTTTTTGTTTAAAAGCTACAGATGAAGAGTGGGAACTAAGGAAATGCAGCCTGAGGAGATTATAGCCCTGTTTTATCAGAACAGCATTCCTCTCAGCTGTATAAAACAAAACCCCAGTAAAATATTTAGAAGTGGGAGAGATAAAGGGCTGAAACTGGTATATACAAAAGGGTGGGGAAAATGAATGCTAAACTGGAAAGCCGGATTAGGCAAGATTTGGAAAATGAGATACCTCTAAATTAATTATTTAACTCTTCCTTCACGTCCTGATCCATTTTTCTATGTCAGGATTAAGAGAAGGGCAGCACCAGGTTAACAGTGTCTTTAACATGAAGTCGAGGGCAGTGGGAAGGAGGAAGGCATTACTTTAGCCAGTTGCTCTAGAGGAAACAAATCTCTGGAAAGGGAAATGCCCTGAATGGCTCCCAGAGCCCCGCGCCGGAGTGCTGGCTGTAATTTATGTCCTGGCTGACAGGGAACCCACCTAAATCACAGCCCTGACACCATATAGGTACAGATGGAGAAGGTGAGTGGTCAGTGCCTGTGCCGTAGCAGCATTCACACGCTGCTAAGAGCAGCTCCCAGTTCTCGTCCCAGCACGGTCTGGGCACTGCATGAGGATCTTTCCAAAAACCTTTTGGAAGGGCTGCCCTGGAAGAGGCACCCAGGGAGCGTGGCGGCAGTCTGGGTATTTATAGCCAGTGTCGGAATGAGCCTGTACAGATGCACTTTATCTGGGAGGGTTAGATACTGCCTGCATGCTGATGATCCCTCGCTAGCAGGATAAAAGGGGAAATAAATAGAAGGCAAACCTGCCTATTTGCAAAATCCGTGTTTTTTGGGCTGCTTTGTGGTATCCTTAACAGGGCCAGCTGAGTTCCTCAAGGAAGACACACATCTCCCTGCCAGGAGCAGAGCTGAGCTGGATAGCTGTGTGGGAAGGGGGCAGGAGAGCAGCACGGGCTGTCCTGCTCTCTCCTGCTGGGGAAGGGTACCGGTGCCTTTGGGAAGGCAGCGTTCGTTCAGCAGCCACCAGGAAACACGGGCTGCTCCAGCCTTCCTGTACATCTTCCAGCAAGTGTTGTCACAGGGCAATCACATTAATAGGGCTGAAGATAAAAGGGATAAAGCACACGGGGAAAACTGAATGAAACTGGAGCTGCATGAGTGCTGTAATACCCAAACTTGGCAAACATGTAATGTCAACAACGTAAGTTACAACTAAGCTTCTGAACCTGCAGTGAAAGAAATAGAAGACAAAGGTGAAAATGGGGCAAACTGGGGAAGAGGGAGGGTAGAAACAAGGTATTCCTCAGCCTTGCATGCAGCCATTACAATAATCCAAGCAGCATCCAGCATCAGGTTACGCACTGAAAACAAGGTCTTAAGTGGGAGAGAAACTTGATACGTGAGTATTTTTCTCTAATAAGGAGCTTTTTGTTTGTTTCCTTATACCTCATTCAGGATGATGTCTTCTTACATGAGAAAAACTACAATGATTTTACCTGCTTCCAAGTGGAGCACGAAATCAAGCCTATTCACCAGTGAGGTGAACAACACTGGGACACTGTACATGGACAGATGCTCTATGATGTGTCTAAGGAAGGGAGAATCAGGAACCTTGGGATCTGATTTAAATCAAAGCACTTAAATATAACTCATTTTGAGTGTGTTTTACTGAGGGGTTGCCTTTAAAATAGGACTATTTGACATTTTTTTTTTACTCTGGAGTGTATTTACTTAGAAAATCTGAAAAACTGGAAAGCTTATGGATAAGGAAAACTGTGCAAAGAGAAGTGCAAAGCCCAGCTATGGGGGACTAAATCACAGACAGACAACTGGACCAGTAACCACATTATTTCTGTAAGGGCATTCATGAGTATAATGGTTACAATCACAGAACTGGGCATTTGGCACACATTTGCTGACATTTCTTAAGGTGAAAAATAATAATGCCATTATTTTGCAGTGCCAGATGAGTTTGCTCTTTTGTCCCAAGCCAGAGTCTAGAGGCTTTTTCCTAGCAAATACGTTCAGAGGCTCAGGTAAATCAGAAAGCACTGGATAGCCTACGAAAGGTGCTGTGGTTGCATCCCCTACACAATTGAAACTCACCACCCCATGGCTCTGTGATGTTTCAGAACCAAGCCACCCAATGTGGCTGCCAGCCTTCAGCAATGTTGTTTTAAGAACATAATGCAGGCTTGAATGCTGAGGACAGTTTCTTGACTTCAGAGAAGACAGAACCATTCAGCCATAGGCTGAGGCCCAGGTGAATTGGGCAATACTTGTTTCCCTCAATAGCTATTTTCACAGCCACCTGCACCTGGCCATGCCAGAGGACTGACTGGATACACCATGGCAAGATCCCTGTGGCCATTTGTTCCAACACATTTCTCTTGTCCTGTCTTACGGGATGGACCAGGATAACAGTAACTCAAGATAGAGGCTGGGTTTAAAATCTGTGTATTCTATAGAAGCTGAGAAAGAGGGAAAAATTAAATAATGCCTTTCTCCAAAGCTCAGGAGATTGGCAAACTTTTCGCCACTCAGTGTGGAAAAGCAGTTATCTCACATGCAGAATGCATTGCAAAACCAACACAACACTACAATGCATTCTGTGAGCAGGTTCAGGTAAGGCTTGGGTATAAACACATCCCCTCAATCCCCAGCAGCTCTGGGATCAATTTCTCTACCAGCAGTATAATTCCAAAGATGGGCCTGTGAACCAGCATCAGAGGCTTACAGACTGATCAGTGCTGCCTTAGGTGTGTAGGGTTTGGCAGCTCCATTGCTGAGGAGCTACTCCACACAGTTTTACCAGAGTGCTATTTAAAAAATAAATTAATTGTCACTTTGGCTTCCCTGCAGCCTTTCTCTGTTTTGTGCACAGTCTTAAATATCCATTGGTGCCCTGACCCAGCCAGGGGCTTTGAATCAGCTCAGAGGGAAATAGGTGAGACCAGAGTCCAGGTCTCTTGCTAAAAGCAAGCCAGGAAACAATTGGACTGGAAAATTAAAACAAAACAAAGGAAAGAAAGAAGGAAAGAAGGAAAGAAGGAAAGAAGGAAGGAAGGAAGGAAGGAAGGAAGGAAGGAAGGAAGGAAGGAAGGAAGGAAGGAAGGAAGGAAGGAAGGAAGGAAGGAAGGAAGGAAGGAAGGAAGGAAGGAAGGAAGGAAGGAAGGAAGGAAGGAAGGAAGGAAGGAAGGAAGGAAGGAAGAAAGAAAGAAAGAAAGAAAGAAAGAAAGAAAGAAAGAAAGAAAGAAAGAAAGAAAGAAAGAAAGAAAGAAAGAAAGAAAGAAAGAAAGAAAGAAAGAAAGAAAGAAAGAATGCTTGTCTCTGAGGATTTTCTGTGAAATCTGTGGCAAAACCCAAGGAAACTGTGTAGATCACAGACATTTAAAAATATTTAACAGTGGAATTTATGACTCAGAGAAATGCATTTTAATAGTTCTTCCCCAGCACAAAGACAGAGGAAAACAGTCAGCTGGGGCAGGTAGAGCATGGCTGCTGCTGGACTCGTCCACTCCAGCTTCCCCCTTGAGCTGCAACAGAAGCATGGATAGCAGGGATCAGACAACACTGACAACTTGGAACTAGCAAGGCTGAAAACTCTGACAATGTGAAAATTTGAATCATAAAGTCCTTTTTTTAAAAACTCTGAGACCTTTCACCCTCTGTTTCCTTTGCCCTTTATAACTGCACAAGGTCTTCTAGGGATCCCTTCCCGTGTTTCTTGCTCAAGGAGGCTGGCACCCACTGGGACGTGTCCCCAGCAAAGGTGATCTAAGGCACCCACGGGTGCACAGAGGGATGAAAGGATGGGACAGGAAAGCAAAGGGACCAGCGGCACCCAGGTTCCCGGTTCCCAGGGTGCTCCAGGCACCCCACCCAAACCAGCGTGAATTTGGACTTCAGAAGGGACTGCCTGGGAGGGGCCGAGGGGGCCGGCCGGGGGGGCAGGCGCTCTCTCCTCTCGCAAATTTTGGCCGGGCGGCCTCTCCCCCATCTCCATCGCAGGAAGCATTTGAAATATTTCCACCCTGAAGTGGACCCAGTTCCCCCGCCACTTGTAGTGCTTGGCAAACAGCGGCGGCGGCCCGGCACATCCCGGCCCGGCCCGGCGGGAGGGAAGGAGGGAGGGAAGGAGGGAAGGAGGAAGGTGGGTGCCGGCCCCCCGCGTCCCTCGGCGGCCCCGGAGCCCCCCCGAAGGCCGGCGTGGGCGTGCGCCTCCCCCAGTGTGTGTTTTGGATGAGGCGGCGCATCAGCTGCCTGGTATCAGCGCTGCGGCTCCGGCGGGGCGGGATGGAGGCTGAGCAGAGCCAGGCTCGGGAGGGTCAAGTACAGGTTGCTGCGCAGGAAAGAGCCGGGGGAGGGGAGCCTGGGTCACTCCTCTCGCCGCTGTCTCTCCCTTTCTCTTTTTCCCTTTTTTTCCCCCCCCGTTCTCTCCCCCCCCCCCCCCCCCAACTCCCTTTTTTTCCCTCCCCCCCCCAGAAGGGGATGTTGGGACTATTCCATCAGTGTGGTATGTCTGTGTAAACATCATTAGCTCCTATGAGCTGACACGCTGGAGATTTTCATTTCTTCTTACAAATCGCTCCCTTCCACAATAAAAATACCATGCCTATTAGGCTGGATATGTTCGGAGGGAAGATGGAGATGTTTATTCTCCTTTGATCTCTCACAAAGCAAAAAGTCTTGGCAGGAGAATAGCACTGGAGACGGGAGAGGGTGCGGGTGTCCCAGAGGGCGCTGGGCAGCCTTGGGGGTGAGGGCAGGTCGGGTGGCCTCGCCAGGGGCACAGGGGACGAGGCAGAGCTGTGAGGCTCAGCACGGCCTGGGACACATCCCAAACTCCTGCCCGGCCCTGGCCTTCGGCAGGGCTCTGCAGAGGAGCTCTGATGCTCTCAGTGAGGCAAGGCTGCTTGCGAAAAAACTCATCTCCAGAGTGCTTCTGGAGAAAAACTGCCTTTCTGTTTTTTTCTTTTTCTTTTTTTTTTTTTTTTTTTTTTTCTTTTTTTCTCCTCTTAAATTCTCTGGGGTGTCCAGCTGCCAGTGGGGTTGCTCCACGCAGGGAGCTCTGCACGCGCTGGGCTTGGCTGGGCTCCGCTCAGCAGAGCAGAGCCCCGTGGAGCCCAGCAGAGCCGAGCCAAGCCTGCTATCTGCCTTGATCCACTCCTTATCTCTGGGAGCAGTTGGAGCAAGCAGGGAGCTCCAGCAGAGAAGCTTCCCTCATCCACTTCCCCCTTCTGTCTGTTTGCCCTGGCAGAAACGCAGCACTCTAGTAGCCAATAGACATCCACACCTTTCTTCTTCTGAATCCCTCTTCATTTCCCTTGCCTTGATCCTTGGTAGGTATTACTTGCTTCCCTCTCCTTAGTCATATTGGGGTGAGGGGGAGCAAACTCGGTGGGATATTCTCTGTGGAGCAAATGTACATAGAATCCATGATGTACGTGCAGCTGATTTTAGTATTGCAGGTTTGTTGGTAGTTCTTTTTTCACCCAAAACATGAAAATGGACAAAGTTAAGGGCATGGAAGTCTGAGAGAACCAGGCCTTTCAAAACAAGACTCTGGGATGTGCTGGGCTCGTTTGTGCAGCTGTGCTTTGCCCGGCTCACCAGGAGAAGGCAGCAATCCCCGCACAGCGTGCGGGACTCCTCACTGGCCTCTGCGGTGAGACTTCAGCCAGCTTTGCTAAGTCCTACATCCCAAAGGCAGTTTTGGTCCGGAGATCCACCCAGATCCCAGACTTCTCAGGCTTTCTCTCTTTGCTTTTGGTAATGTTTGCTTCTGCCTCTTTCTAGTGGTGTGTGTACCAGCCACTTGAACAGCCATGGCCTGAACAGTTGAGGCTGTTACAGAGGCCAGGAGTACGGATGCAGGTCTGGACTCTGCTGTTCCCACCTGATGCCCCTGGGTGAGCAGGCAGCCCTGCTGCTGGGCTGCTGCTCTCAGTGGGGCCAGCTCAGTTGCTAGCACAAAGCTGGCAAACTCCAAATGTCAGCCTCTTCCCCTCCACACGGCCAATCCCCTTCCAAGAGCACGGATCGTGAGTGCTACTGTGCAAATCCATTAGTCAGACTGCATTGGGTAATCTTTCCTATTTGTCCTCTGGTGCTTTCTTTTTGTACCTCAAACCTTCTCTTCATAAATCTCTGGGATGAGGGTGTGGGCAGAAATCCCCATGTTCCCTTGTTCCTTGTCCATTCCCCCAGTTCATCGGCTCAGTAGCTGGGTAGGGTTGTGTCAGAGTATTCAGCTCTTTCCTCCCACACACTTACAGTGATTAATAACTGAGGGCTCAGTGAAGGAGCTTTGTTCAGATGCTGCCTTTTCCCAGACAAACTGAAGTAATTTCTATCAAGAGAAACTCATGAGAGCTTTTTCACAGGTCTCCACACATACATGGTTGGGTGAAGTGGAAAATCCATGGCTGCAAGATAGCAGGCTGCTACTGCAAAGGAGTTTTGCTTTTAACTCTACCTATGTATTATATGGCCATCATTCCATTATATGGTATTTCATGGCCTTCAAGACTTCTATTTTAGAGAGTCAGCCGGCTAACTGAGGACAGCATTTTGCTTAATAAGTGTCAAAAGTCAGAGGTGAAATGGAGTTATCACTTTTCCAGTGTCTGAGAATCTAGCCCTCATTCTTTGAATACATTTATATGCCATGTGATTGCAGTTGCAGGCCTGGAGCCCAAATGACCAAATAGTGAAGGTCCACATTTCTCAGCCAGACATGAAAAGCTGGAGTCTTTCAATCTGCACAGAAAAATAAATTATGAAAAAAATTCATCAATTAGGCAGAACAAAGTCATGAATTCAAAAGCCTTGTTTAATTCATGTTATTCCTTTTATCCAAATAAGTACAAATAGAGATTTTTAAATGTAGTTCTCTAACCACCCAGGAGAAAATGCCCTTTTCCAGGTTTGGATGATCTGTTCTCATGTCACCAAACTTGTGACTCCTTTGAAGATTTTCCTAGAGGATAAGTGTAGTCATTCCAGCATACCTAATTAGTTGTGTAGATAATGCTAAAATTTCTAGGCTGTATGATTTTAAGACATCTGTTTTGTAAGACCAGATGGTTTCCTTCCATGGTAGGGCATGGGCTGTGACTTTACTAACCTGGCTCTTGCACATCCCACTGCTGGTGTCAGACTGTTCAGCCCACTGAGTGATCCCACGGGCTAAATGCCTTTACAGCAGTGATAAGATGTCAGTTTTGCAGTGCTGGGCATCCATGAATGACATGGTGAAGAAACAATGTACCCTCATTTTTAACACCAGAGATGCCTGAATATCTAAAAATTACCTTGAGTGAATAAGAAGGGTTCACTTTTTTTTGTTTGTTTGTTTTGTGGCTTCTGCATTTATTCAATGTTAATAGCTTAACGAACAGTTAATTAGTAGAAGTCTGAAACAGTAATTTTTAAAAATAGTATTGATGGAAAGGCAATTTTAAATTCACTTATGCTGGCAATCACAGGAAAATAAAACAATATTTAGTTTTTCTAACGGGCTCAGTAAAATGAGCTGCAAACATTTAGGCAGACTAATGAGATCAAATCTTGGATCTGCAGTGGAATCACATTTGTTGTGATTGTGATTTGTTGACCAAAGTTTCTTAAAAGCATGCAGAAAATGGTTTTTAATAAAAGCTCTTAAAAATCTCATAACTCACAAGCAGAATTAGCCAGGCCCTCTAGAAAAATTATTTCAGTGAATTCTTTGCCTGGACATAATCCCCCTTCTCCTCCTCCTCTTCCAGCAGTATCTTTAAAGTGAGCAACCACAAATTTCTTGGGTTTTCATCTCCAGAGGTTTGGAAAAGAAGTTCACAAGTGTTTTTTTCTCCTATTAATTTTGTACATAACTGTGAATTCCAATATAATGAATTATGATTGACGTGGGCTCTTCAGGCAGAGCATCTGTTATTTCTGTTCCCTAGATTAGGAACCACTGGCTGTTTCTCCAGAAAGGGTCACTAGTGGGAACTTTTCAGGCAGTGGAAAGTCTTGTGGGCAGACTCATTGTGCTGGCCACAAAGCAAATTGTAAAAAACTAAGAAGGCTTTTCCCAAGGCTAACAATCAGCACGTAGCTTATGGAACACAAAAATTATGAGACAATCAAAAACTAAAAGGAAACATTTAAAATGTGGTTTTTTTCAAAGTTATAAGAACATATGTCAAATATGAAATCTAATAAACTTTGCAATGCATATGTGAAAAGCTACCAACTCCCATTTAGAAAGCTGCCTTCCAGTGACACTTTTCTTCAAATCATAGGAGATGCAGAGAGGCTGTTGTGCCATTTCTCCTTTATATTCTTTGAAAACTTTTGGATTGGATAAACCATATATAGAATTTCAGAAATCATGTAGCAAGACAATAATAGACTATGTGATATTATCATCATCATCATCATCATATACAATTAACAATGTGATAGTGGCCTTTTATATTGCTGAAATAGCATCACTGCTTTGTGTTTACTGAGTGGGTATCAAAACCAAGCCTTAGAATTATTATGCAGGATATCCCATTTGTGAGGTAACACCCCACAAGTGATAGGGAAAGGAAAACTGCACTTTTCCCCATCTGCCTGCCAGCACCTCAGGGCAGCAGCTGAGGTAAAGCAAGCAGGAGAAAACTGCATCCATAATACCAGGGTGTGCTCTGCAGGTCTGGAGGAAAGACTTTCTCCATGTTTCATCCTGCAGAAGCACAGCCAGTCTGAGTGCTCAGCTGGAAGTGGGAAAGCTCTCTGTTCGTAGCAGATCCATTGAAATTACCCCCACATTGTCCATGCCTGGGAGCTCTCTGCAAAGATCTTACCCCACAAATGCGCTTTTCCCCTGAGAAACATGCTCAGGCATTAACATCAGTTTGACTTTTTGGGGAACTGATTAATTCACTGCTTTGGTGCAATTGCTAAATACAATTTTCTTTATACTGTTTACACTTTGTCTTGCCCCTGCGTGACTCCAGTCTGGTGTCAGACTCATCAGGCTCAGAATGGAAATATAAGGTGGTGGTGGTGGTAACATTGTTGGTGATGACAAAACTCCTGTTCACTTTGAAGGTGGCAAAAGGGTTACTTTTATTTTCATTAGCAACATTTGTCAGGGCAATCATTATTTGGGATTGCTGACAGCATTGTCTGAAGTCAGTCCTTTGGGCCCCAGTCTCAGTCTTCTAGTTTGCAATGTCTGGCAAGACCTAATCACTGCTGCAGCAGTGTTTAGACCCTCCAGATTTCCCCATTAAATTGTGATAATTGGTACTTTTCAGGGCAGGAAGAACTCAAGCACCTAGAAAAGAGCTGCTGGCTGATACCCTGCATGTGTGTGGTGATTTGATACCCTCTGTGTGTGCAGAGATTTGCATGTCCACAACAGCCCCGGGCAGCACTGCACCCTGTGCTACTCCAGTCCCAGCAACAGCGCTGCTTGAAGAGGTGTGACTTTTTATTTAGCTGCCCAGACAGAAATGGTAAGTTGCTCACTGAAACTGCTTCTACCCAGATTCCTCTCCAAGTTGTTATCTGGACTGCTGGCTGCAAACACCAGCACACAAAGCATGACTTGGTGATCATCCTTCTTCTCCCAAATTCATCAATTTTTTTCCCTGTAAAATTTTGCTCACATCTAAGGCTGTTTTAACATTTTAACTGTTCTAACATTTTTCACTCCTTCATGGAAATCAGGCAAATATCATATGCCAGCTATACTCAGCGGTGACATCTCCTCCTGTGGAACCTCTGTGCCATGACAAGGTCTGGGCAGCAGAATGAACCCACAGCCACGGGAGGCAGCAAAATGCCCCAGAACAGCTCTGGGGCTGTTTCCTACTAAACTGAAAGCTCCTATTGCTGCTTCACAGCATGGCTCTTCAGGTGCAAACAACCTGGCACGTTAAAGCCTGCTGGAAAAAAGTGAGATCTGATGCGAACACGACACATCACTGCTTCTCCGTGTGGTGTGCCAGAACAGTCAGGTGGGAATTTAGACTTCAACTCAGCTTTCAGTACATTTCAGTGACTTATGGTGATTTTAATGACAATTTGTTTGATTTGAACTTATAGTTTCCTGGGTTTTCATTTTGAGAAGCATGAGAATTACTCTTTTGAGGAGGACAGAATGTGAGTTGTTATAAATGGCACTCGAGGATGGCACACAGCAGCCACTTTCCCTCCCTCCTGCATCAGTTTCCCTCTGTGGTCTCAATGATGGCAACTTAATGCTTGTTAAAATATTATTTCCTGGATCATTCCAAATGTTGTTTCCCAGGGGAAGAAATAGTAAAATAAATAGAATTGTTTCTTTTAAAAAACAAACAACATTTTCAGGCAAACAAACATTAAAATCTGCCACATTTGATTACGCAGACAATGGAAAAGTGAACTAATACAAAAGTTCAGACTTAATTTTAAGCAAACCAGTAGTCCTGTAGAAGAGCTGTAAGGTGTAAAACAACAGGGTATTTCACACTGTAGTAAGTCCAAGTCCAAGTGGAATTATTTGCAAAGGGTATGAAATGCCTCTGCAGTTAGAATGAGGGTTTTTTTCACAGCAGAATCAAGGCAATCGTCCTCCATCATTAAGTTTTTCTAAATTCTCACAAACAATTTCACTGCAAGTACAACACAACCTTGAGAGCAGTCCTGGAAGGAATCCGAATGTCCAGTTCTCAAAACAAGATTTCAACATGCGTCACTTCCCTCCTTGGATTATTTTGGCCAAGGGTGACAGGATCAACCAGAATTCCAGGTTACAGTTCATTAGTCCATGACAGCTAGATTATCGCTGTCTGCAAGTGGGGCAGTTCTGGCCATACACATTAGGATCTTTTAAACATTTCCAAGGGTACTTATCTTGATGCAGTTTTTTGTGCCTCTGAACAGCAATAGAAACAATTAAACCTGAGCTGTAGGTGTAATCCACTAGTTAAAACCTGAAATTTTATTAATTATAAGTTCTGCCTCCAATGCGAAATTTCAGATGTGTAAAAGAAGGTTCTTTCAAGTCAAGCCTCAGAAATACACTTTCAGACAGAGCTGAGTTGGTTCATGCAATTTGGCTTGGGTTTGTACTAGGCTGGGGAATCAGAAAAAAAAGTGCTTTAAAATCATCCTGAGTTAGTGAAACAAATTATCAAGAGCATGGGTGACTAGTGACTGGAAATGCTTTATTCTGAAAAATAGTAATTACTCCATTGATGCCATCAGATCAAGGCTGGACATCTTTCAGGAAGGCTTTGTGTCAGATGAGAAGTTATTGTGATTATTTCTACATCTGAATTTGGAATGGTTGACAAGGAACCTGAAAAAGTGATGACAAAATGTGAAAGCAGGTTAGTGGAGTTCCTTTTTTCATCTCTCAATGTAATAGAATGATTCTGGGCCTAAGAATGAATTGAGTGTTGCCTGAAGTGTGGCTGGGTCAGTACAGCTCTCCACTTGCTCTCAGAGCTGCGTTGACTCAGTAGTGCTGACAGCAGTAAAAAACTCATTTATTGATTGTCAATGAAATATCATTTAAAAATGCAGTCTTCAAACAGAAGAGAGAAAAAGATGATTTTATATCATCATCATGGTTATCACCATGTGTAGCTTCACCAAGCTGATCCAATTGTCTCTCCTGTTGTTGTTAAAGATATTTTATTTTTAAGGAAAACTGTTCCCATCTTAGAAGAATTAAAGTGCATCCTGGAAAAGAAAATATTGACTCAGATAAGGAAAAGACTGCTGAAATCATCACAGAAAGTAAATTCTGTCTTTTATTTAACTCTTTCACTCACATTCCCATGAGAAATGGGTAAAGATGAGAAGCAAATAGATGAAAAATATACGTAAAATGACAAAAAAAGTGAAAAGAGAAACAGAAATTATTTGTGTAATTGAAAAATACCTTGAAATGTAAGAAGAAAGAATTTTTTTATCCCCCCCCCCACCATTATCCCCAGGCATTACTCTGCAGAAACAGTACGAAAACATTTCAGCCTGTTCCAGCAATGACTTTGTAGGGCTGACCCCCACACTGAAAACCAAAGCAGTGTCTGTGGCTCAGATAAGAGACAACAAGTCCTGTTTTGAAGGCAGCCTTTTGCAAAGGGTGAATTCTACTGTTCAAACAGATTCAGGTGTCCCTATCTAAGATGAGACAGACGCTGCAGTGTCATCTCAGCAGCAGTGTTATGTCTGAAGATGCTCTTTCCTAGTATCACCCTGGTGCATATCACCAGGTTTGTTGTGGGGCCCACTGGGCTGGGTACAGTGCAAACTATACCAACAAGGCCAAGCTTTGCTTGCAGGGTTTTGATGGCCTTTAAATTGACACCGTTTTAAACATGCAGACAGCATGGAAGAATGGCATTTGCTCTTAGTGTCATTTTCTGTAACAGCAGGGCAAGTCAGTATTCAATGACAGAATAAAAAGCTGCAGAGTTAGACAATAGGTGACACATGGACTTTGTTTTAGTTGGTGTAACTCCAGATCTGTATTCCAGAAGTTTCTGAATTCTTCCAGTCTTAGTGGTTCATGCTGACAAATGTGCTTGGCACACGGTTAAGAGTTGTGATTTAGAGTCACCCCTCTGTTGCCAGGTCTCCAAGCACGTCAGCTCTCAAAGGTGGACTCATTTCTTCATTTCCCTGATGCTGACAGGCTATAAGAGCAAGACAGAGCCCTGGGTTTAGCTCCACTGAAAGAAGGGGCCCAGACCTTTGTGGTCAAAGACACAGAAGCTGCATGGGCTGTCTGACATCAGGCAGAGGAACTCACCACGTGCACCAGAAGCATTCAGAGCAATACACAGCTATCACACTAGGCCAGGTTTCCAGGGATGTGTGAAACATGTGCCTGCCCCAGGGGAGATTTAATGTCTCTGTTGATTCTAAGGAGGTCTCAGCCTAGTCCTTCTTCTGCTTTGTGGTACATTGTGAAAGCCCACAGTACTGCCCATGCTTCTTAAATTGTGTTTTCTCCATGGTCTTTGCAAATTCCACCATCACCCCTGCCCACAAGAGCATTACCAATGAGGTGACTGCCTAAAGCCAACAGCAGGGTTTGTCTTGTCTTCCATTCATTGCCACAGATTATTCTACACACTCAAGGGGTGTGGGTATTATTTGTGGGTAAACAGGACTTGCACCAACCATGTTAGTTCATGGAAATTTATGGAGTTTGTATGTCCAAATGAAGTCAGAACTCAAAATCTGGGATCCAGTCATCATTTAATGGATGGAAAATACATTTGAGATTTCAAGTGTAATCTAATACTCTAATGTAGCTTTCAGAACCATGTTAACATAAAGCCCATATGTATGTACTGCTAGGGTAACGTCCTTTACACAGCATTTATGACTGCATCTCTATTTTAAAGCATGATGGGAAATTATTGACTTGCTCTGGTTCTCCATTGTTGGAATTGTGTGTGGAGATCCAACACATCCAAAGGACGGTGCATGAGATCCCAACAGACTCAATGGATGTTACACAAGAACTACACAATGGAACCACCTCAGAGTTGGTTGCACAAAGCAAGGCCAGGGTGCTGCTTGAATCCTGAACTAATTTTTCTGGGTTTTTTTGTTTTACTGTTTCTCCTCCCACAGCTTTGCCCTTTTTGCTTTCTGAATTCTTACAGGTACTTAAACGTTGCCTTTGGTACTGAAACTGGGCCCTGATCTTATGTGAAAAAAACGAGAACCCTCTGAAAGAATAACTCAATTGTAGCACCAGATAAATTAGAAATGCTCTCTGCTGTCATTCAGCAAAGTCATGTGTAGACAGCAAATTTTCACAGCTATTAAAAAAAATGTGCTATTCAGTGCAACCTTGCCATCTGGCTCCTCGTGCTGGATTCCACTGCAGTGTGCTTCTTGAGATTACACTCATCTGCCAGCCTCCCCCTCGCCTCCCAAAGCACTTAGGAAAACTTCTGGGAATAGAAAGTGAATTATTTTATTCCAATCACTGTGCAGCTAACTATACATGGTAATTAAACGAGGAGGTATTCTCCTTCTGCCATTGGAGGGAAAGGTTTTTCTGCTAGTCATAAAGAATGAGTGCTCATTGGGAAAATGAAGCTGAATGAATTGGGAAAATTTACTGAATAAACTGGTATATGTTATCATGCTGATGGCCAGGCAAAGATAATCAAGTATTAGAACAGAAAACCAGAATAAAATACTCAAAGCTGAGGCTTCTTACACCGTCTTTATTAGACGCAGTTGTTCCAGATGATTGTGAGCATCTTTAAGCACAGGAGAGAGAGGGAACATTTACCTCTGATTTAAACAGCCATGAAGCCAGCACTTTGTACTGGGAGTGACTGTGGGTTTGATGGGAGATCTCAGCTCCTACAGACAAGGGAGTAGCTTTAATAATCCCAATGGCCTCAGCAAACTTCAGTACAAAAGTTTTCAGGATGAACTTCTAAGAGCTGGCGAGGTGTGGAGCTTTCCTGTGCAGCTCCTGTGGTCAGCCTGGGAAATACCAACATTCAGGCAGAGGAAAGTGTTCTTGCTTGTACCAAGCACCGCCGGCTTCAGTGGGAGACCTGCAGAATGCAAACTCCCCAGGGGCACCCACTCACTTGGCAGCTGCCCTCTCCTGTCTGCAGTCCCAGATGACTCATGCTCTCCTCACGCCCTCTCTGCTGCCTCCTCAATACTCCCTCCAAGCTCCAGACAGTTTGCTGAGCTAGAAATTCCCAACAACACACCACGGTTCATGCAGTTCTGACCCCAAAACTGAAATTCCCAGATGGCTCAAGCTCTTGTTTTTTCTGATCTGAAGGTTTAGCTCCCCAACAACTCAAATGCACCCAGTCTTTTTCTGGCATGCATTTAAAAAGCTTTGATAATTATCATTCACCTGCAGCTCCTGTCTCAATGTCAGGACTGCCAGCTGTAAATGACAAAAAACATCATAATACATGTGCTCCAAGCTCTGTTCCACTCTGCAGTCATGACGCTTACTTGAAGAATATAATGAACTTTTAATTTAGTGTTTTGCAGCCTTAGAATAAACCACAGCTATGCTTCCGGGACCTTAAAAACTCAAATAAGCCCCAAACCAAAGAAACCAAAGATTCTGAAAAATTCCCAATACTCCTGGATCTTAGCATTTGGTTCACCATTCAGTTAACAGGAAATTGAAAATTTCTCCTTAGTTCAGCTGCTTCTCATTCAAACTTAGAGCTACATAATAATTTGGGATCCCAACTTGAATCTAAAATTTGATGACTCCCCCTAGCTTTCTTGGTGGCCTTCCAAAGTTTTCTGGACCTAAAATTTATTATATATACCTCCTAATGGGGAAATTCCTCACTGAGTCCTAAATTCTTGCTTGGGTTCTCAGTTGTCTCCAGTCATTGCTCCCGGGACTGAATTTATCTTATTTCATAAATCGAGGTCTCTACTGGCTCCTGCTCATTGGTTGATTTTCCTCAATAGCTGACACTCCCCCATGGTTTTGTACTCTACTTCCCAATCTGCCAAGTAATATATAACATGTTATTCATGACTCCATAAGTGTGTTTTGATAGACCAGTTCATTGAATATCTTTGGTCCTGCTGGTCACAGATCTGTTCGTTTGTCAGGCAAACAGTCTTCCACTTGCCAAGGCTTCAAAGTTTAATGATTAAAAACACGTTAGGAGAACTATATATCCTTGAATTATTTTTAAATTCCTCCTTTTCTGAAGGATACAAAGTTTTATTAATTTACACCAGCTGTAATTTTGGTCTCTGGTGAAATGAACTGCCCTAGTGTGTCCATCTTGTTAGCTTGGTGTGTTTCTAAGCTCATTTTCAACATGTGACTCAACCACCCTTAGCATTCAAGATCAAGGTAAGAAACCAACTTTCAAAGTCTGCACAAGAGAAAGTCCAAATCTGCTTGATGTAGTAAAGCTGGAATTCCCCCTTTTTCAAACAATTTAGCTCCACCAGGTTTACAGCCCATAGCCTGACCTCAGTCACTACCAATCCCAGTAAAATGCAGTGACATGGAGTAGACCTAGGGTACAGGCAGCAACAAGAACAAAAAGCAAGGGGTATGACAAGCTCTGGCTCCTGCTGAAGTCTACCCTCACCACTTGCACAGCTGACACTTTTCAGTGTCCCTCAGCTAGCTGTCAGCATTGCTTTTTCTGTGATACCCCTGTCTACATGACAATGTTGGGGTAGAGCAGGAGCTGAGAGCAGAGGCTAGACTGCTGATAGTCCAAACTTGGCCCTAGTCTGGTGCCCTGTGATTCACTCACACACTATTGTTGCCTATTAATAATGTGCTTTTTCCAAGACACAGAAAATGAATTACTCATAGATAAGACACTGAAAATAAAGTCTTGTCAGCACTGTATATTTAGAAAGTGACTGTGGGACAAATCCAGGTCAGTCCTCCATTCAGTATAGAGTTAACACCTGAAAGGATTTGCTTGCTGCAGGGGACAGTACCCAGGAGTACTCATCACCTTTCCCTCTTGCCATACACCAGCTATCTGGACCCGTGGCTGCACCTTCATATAGAATTCCACAACATGGAGAACAAAGAAGCAAGGTGAGAAACCAACACTTTTAATGTTCTCATTCTGACCGTGGGCAGTGAGTTTCCTGCAGTAAGCCAGGAGTTTCAGAAGTTTATTGATGCTTTCTTGGACTCCTGCTCACCTCTCTTCCTTCCTCCATCGCTCACATGTTCCTTCTCTCCTCCTCCAGGAGGACAGAGAGGGAAACAGGACTTCTGTATCTTCAGCACCAGACATCTACTGAACTGATTTCCCCCAAAGCTTATGTGTGGCTTGAGTTTCAAAAGCAGCATCTAAGGGGTTGTTTTGTCTTCTCAGAGGACTTTAGAATTTATATCAGAACCCTTTCTATCAGAACCCTGTCAGGGATCACAAGCCTATTTTCATCTCAAAGTGGAGAATTTTTCAAATTCACCTCTTCTTTACTAACTTTTGAATCATGCCAAGCTGCATCCAGTATTAAACTGAATTTCTGAAGAGTCTCAGGTCTGTGTAAAGTCTGTGCATCAAGGCAAAGGGTATGTGAGCAAATGTAGTGCCCATACTGGTAGATCTTCTGGGCTGATGGTGCATCGAGATTGTGGTGGGGATGTGAAAATATCAACTGCCACTCTAGATTGCAACTGGGGACAAATTTCACATCAATATAGTAAAGTATTAATGCTATTGAACAAGGTATTTGTAGGATTTCAATGAAAAGTCCTTTCTAACTGTTTTGCCTCTCCTGGGCCAGAAAGATGAACTTAAAATAAGAAAGATAAAGAAAGGCAAAGAGGCCAATCAGGGAATAAAAAGTACTTCTGAGGAAAGACTTAAAGAGCCTACTTGGATGAGCAGGAGAACTCTGAGAAGGGGAACATTTATATATAAATGCAGAAAGTAAGTACCATGAAAGGGGAGCATCTATTTAGAGTAAGCAGTAATGCTACTCCTTTTGGCAGTAGGACCAGATCCCAAATATCTCAGACTAGGCCAGCATGATAGGAGCAACTTCAGAGTAATTTTTAAGTCCAGAAGTGTTGAGTGCTTGAGCCTCAGCTGAACTTCCAGGTATGAAAGTGTGTCCTGCTTCTCCTCCCTTTCCAGCCTGCTCATCCATCTCTGTGTACGGTAGATTTTGCCCACCCAACAGCAACCAACAGCTCTCTGCTCCTGACTTCTGGCCTTTCAGCATCCTATTTCTTTCCTATAATGTGAGTGATGGTGACTGAACATGTCCTCACTAAGTCTTTATATCCTGAATGAACATATGGCTTCCAGACTAGCCAGTGCAGCCTGCTGTCCTGTGGCACTGGGGACAGCTGATCACTCTGCTTCTTCAGCCCCACTTGTAAATCCTGCTGATCCATCACATGTTGCAAAAATTAATGTCAAAAGGCTTTTTCTCAAACATCCCTTCACAAACAGTCAAGGTAGATGGTGTTCTGCTCAGCAAATAGCTTTACATCCATGCCTTTGCATAGTTTCTCTTTGTACATGACAAGAGATTGACAGTGTTTTGACATTATGGATTGTAATTGTGACAACACCTAAAAATGACAGCTTGGTTTGTATCCCAGACAATTTATAAACATTAATTGCAGGAACATACAAGAATCATGTGCTGTATTTACCAGAAAATGTGAAGAATCCTTCTAAGATCAACATGCTGTGAGTAACAGATTCCACCAGAAACAACCACAGAATGTAATAAGAGGAGTGTTTCTGACAGAAATGCAGTCCCTGGCAATTCTGTCCATAGAAAGTAAAGAAGCAAGGCTAGGAAAATATCTATTTATGAGTGAAGTGTTTTTCCAGTGACAGTAGGAGTACTGCAACTTAAAAATAAAAACTACATTCAGAAACACCTTACTGGAATGTATTTAAATTTAACTTCAACTAAACTGGGAATGCATTCTTTGATGTGGCAGTAGGCAAGTGAAAGAATGTTCACAGTTTATGCATTTATCTCTGGGAGAGGCAACCCTGAATTCCTTGTGAAAATAGTCTATTTTTGCAGTGGGAAATCCTTTTTCACTACATTTTCTTTGCCTGGATTTTCTGTCCATCTCATGCTCAGGAAGATCTAACATCCATATAAATTAGAGGGACTTTCTCCTACCCATGGGCAGTTATATGTGTGCAATGCCAGCTCCAGATGTTGAGCCTGTGTGCTTTGGAGAGAAAGGAGATGCAAACCTAGTGCCTGTGAACTGACAGGGAGTGGACAGCCAGGGCAATCCCAAGAAGTAAGCAATACTAGGCACACAGACTTGTCCTAAGCAGACATGAGCTCCTTCTGTGACAGAATTATTGTTGGAGTCCTTACTTGGGAAGTTAAGACCTTGAGCTGCAAATGTATTGAGACACCCACCTGCCTCTTCAGTACCGTGGGCAATACCTTGGCATTTCAACAGACTGCTGCATCCCAGCTGCTGTCAAACCCTGCAGGGCTCTGGATCCTTCAGATGCCTTGGTGACCCTTATGTCCCTTGTCTTGCTCCATTTCAGGTGACACAAGAGCACCTTCATGCAAAAGCCATCCTAGCAGAAGCTCTAAGAAATTGATGGTGATTTCTGTATCCTCAGCCAGTGCATCCAGTCACATAAGCCATCCTCCCCCTTTCATTTCTGCTTCACAGGGTGGAAAAGAGAGATGACCTATGCAAGCAGCTGACCAGGCTTAGAATACAGAGGATTTCTGCCTTGGAAATTCAAGATGGGGGAGGAACCATCTTTGACTAAGTAAACCACATCATACACTCCCGTCCCGCTTCTTGCTTCATTTTACTCTTTCTTAGGCAAACACTCGAGTCTGTTCCAAAACCTCTTTATTGCATGTGTGTGTGTCTCCTTTTTTACACAAGGACACCAAGCACTGATTCATTACTCAAGTGTAAACAGGACAGATACTGCAGCGCCCTAAACCTCCACCAATTTCCTTTGTTTTCATGTCATCCAAGGCACACACCTTATTTTTCATACCTGATGTGACTTTAAATAGTGGTGTTCAGCTTTTCCATATACAGTGGCAGGGATTTTCCTTGGTTACCTGTCCAGACCTCCACCCCACAAACAGTGAAGTAGCCTGCCCATATTTGTACATGCAAGATATTTTGGAAACATTGGCCTTACCATGAACACATGGCTCTGAGGGGTCCCCAAGCAAAGGTGGCATGAACAAGCTGCTCCTGTCTTTCCCAAAGCTTCCTGGGGGGCTGAGTGAGGAGCCAGCATATGTGAACAGTCTGTGTTCACTCAGAAAGCCTTTATTACCATGCCCAGGTATGACTGATACTCACCTGGTAAGATGGTGTAGTTCCTTCACAGCAATGACCCAAATGTCCTGCCTTACAGTAGCCGACCCAAGTCTGGGCAGCAGGCACAAGAACCAGTTTTAGCACAGCTGTCAGCACTACTTCAAATTGCCCAGATTACTTCAGATTCTGATTTAGACAGGCCTTAGACTTCTGTCCTGAGACAGAAAACAAAGTAATTTCAGATTTTACAACACAGAATTGATTTTTAACCTGTATTTTGAGACAGGCAAGGCACTTTGTTCAATGTCTGCCTTTTCCATGTAAACCCCTCCCTTCATCCCAGCTTCTCCACTACTATTTTTGTCTGAAAAATTCACACAGAGCGAGGGAATTTCAGGTTTCTGCTCAGCGGATTCTCAGTGACC
Source organism: Passer domesticus (assembly GCF_036417665.1). Lineage (NCBI taxonomy): Eukaryota > Metazoa > Chordata > Aves > Passeriformes > Passeridae > Passer > Passer domesticus. The sequence goes on from NC_087474.1 coordinate 114,315,700, forward strand.
TCCAGCTGCTCCCTGGTGTTTTGGTGAGAGGTGGGTGGTTTTAGGGTGCTAATTCGTCCTCCTAAACTGGAGCCCCGTGCCCTGCTTCGGCAGGGGAGCACTCAGGCTGTGGTACAGCCCGGGGGACACAGTGACAAGGGATGGGTTTACAAACCTGCAGTTTCATCAAAGGTAGAGCAGGAAAAAAAACCCAAAACCAAACAGCAGGATAAAACTTTCTAGTGTTCCCTCTTCAAGTTCTGGCTGCCACCAATAAATTATTAACCCCGGCGATTAAACTAACATCTAAGAGAGTGCACTAAAGCAGTAAAGACGGGCTGGTCGCCGGCGCGCAGTTTCCTCATTGCGCATCCCCTCCTCGCCGCGGGTTTCCTCATTGCACATCCCGAGCCGGCCGCGGTGCCAGCCCCGCGCTGAGCTCCCGGCGGGCGGGGGAGCCGCGCCGGGCTGAGGCTGCTCCGAGCGCCCTCGTGTGCCGGCCCAGCCCCGCCGCACCCTCCGCACCCTCCGCTCCCCGTGCCCGCCTCTCCCCGTGCCCGCCGCTCCCGGTCCCGCCGCTCCCGCTCCCGCCGCTCCGAGCCCCGCCGCTCCCGCCGCTCCCGGTCCCGCCGCTCCCGCCGCTCCGGGCCCCGCCGCTCCCGGTCCCGCCGCTCCCGTGTCCCCGCAGTCAGGGCTCCCGCTGGACGGGACTGGCTCCAAAGTCCTTTCCCCCGCCTAAAACGGCATCAGCAGCCCGCCCGCCCCACCTCGGTTGATTTATGTCTAAGAGAGGAAAATAGAATTAATAAAGGGTAAAGGCGAAATAAAGGAGTGATAAAGCCAGCCCTCCATTCAGGGTGAGCGAAGACAACAAAGAGCATCTCTGCCTCCTTGCAAACTCCTCTCCTGGTGCTGTGAAGCTGGGCTTAAACAATTCATTCAGTTAGAATAAAATTCTGTTTCATTCACACCTCCACGCCAGTCTTCTCATTGCCAGTGGATTTATTTGCAGAGTAAGAATACAGGCTGTGATTTTTTTTTCTTAGGTTTGTTTGATTTTTTTTTCACCTTGAAGAAAGTTGTTTCCATTGGTCACAGACCTGCCAACACACCCTTCCAGCAAAAAAAGGTATGAATTTTTCTTCTTATTAGCAGCCTTCATATTAAAATCACAGCAAAGCAAACACAAACCCCAGATATGAAATATAAATAACAAACAATGCCCAGATTGGAAACTTTCTAGAGATTACATTAGACCCTGGCAAGGCCCCTGACTCTGTCAAAGAAGTGTTATCTTGAGATTGTCAATGCATGCTTCAGGGTAAGAGTGACTTTGTCCCCAGAGACCCAAGGGAACATAACAAGTGACATCAGTCATATTTTGGAGACTGCAGAGCCTAGTGTCACTAAATGTCAACTAAACCTCTGTACATGGCTCTCTTCAAAGAGTCATTCCTGAAGTGCTGAAAGGTGAGAGGGGCTAACTAAGCCAATTAAAGAAACATTCACTAAGTAGAGGAAGGACACGATGATGTACAGACCAGGTACATACCTATTTTGTTTTCCTTCAGTTTCCATCAAGACCAAAGTGGGTGGGAAAAAAATGCCCCTTTACCAGGGGTAGGACATCAACTGACGAAAGGCAGGAGGCTTATGCCAAAGCAATGGCCATTTCTTTTTACCCTGGAGTTGATGTTCTGTCTGTTCCACCTCAGCATTCCTCATGAGCCAGAGACAACACACCAGAGACAACACACCAGTCTGCCCAAACATGAAAATAAAGCACTAGACAGGCTTCTTTGGGAAAAGCAATGTTACATGTGAAACAGTAACTGCAACTGGAATTTACAGGAATGCTAGCAGTCATGTCATCAGGTCACATCCTGATCCTACTCGCTTAATTGTAAATAAAGAGCAGTCTTGGGGATACGCCAGCTATGGCAGCTCCTTATTAGGCCTTTATTCGTAAATCTGATCTCTTCAGAAATAATTAAGTGGAGTGACATTTTATGGTATTAAAAACAAACTTTTGTATTTTCTTGGTGAAACCAGTGTTTTTCCTTCTGCAGAAACTGACTCATGTAAAAAGTATCCACAAAGGAACCATGCGAATATACTCAGGGATACAAATAGACTGGGCTTTGTCAATCAGTCCCCTGCCACTTTACAGACAGGACAAAATCTGCTTTAGAGCAAAGCAATTGCATAGTTTGGAGCACCATGGAGGGATGGAGGCAGAAGTGCTCTTGCAGGTCTAGCTGAACTGTTGAGGAAACAAGCCCTGCACTGGGGGTTACCATTTCCACATCAGGGTCTGGCTGGGCAAAGGGACAGCACACCCAGAAAAACCACCAGCTCTGCTCAATTGAACTGACGTGACTTTGCTGACTTTGCACTGAAGCTGATTAGCACCAAGTCTATTCATCTAGCTCAGCTGAGGGCATGGCAATCCCCCACCCAAAGGCACTGGCAAAAAGGCGATAGGCAGGAGTATCTAAGTTCAGGAAAGCCCCTTTTCGAAAAAAATCGTGAATCTGAGGTTTAAAGGAAGAATTTGCACACCGCATCCTTATCGGGGATCTGAGTTCAAGACTGTTTTATCTCGGGTGTTGGTTCAGTTGGGTGTGGAGATAAGTCCAAGCTGTGAAGTTTGAATCTGGACCAAATTTCTCCATGATTTGAAAGAGTTTGGTTCCATCATTTTGGAAAGCGCCTGTCACTAGGTCTTTTAAGCTTAGCAGCAGATACAGACATACTAAAAACAGAAATAAACATTAGGAAGTCACTGTAGCTGCATCCATGTGGACCCCCAACACTTTAAAGAGTCACTAATTTATAAAGAAAGAAGGAATAAGAAAGCATAAGCAATAACTGAAACACATCCAACATTTCAATCAGCACAGTGGCCTCATTGCGTAGCCGCTATAAATACATTCTGCTAACACTGGAAGTTTGGGGCAAAAACAAAAGCACAAGCAATTAGCTATACTTGTTGCAATGGCAAGACATTTGACAAAATGAAAGCATATAATTAAAAAAGAAGATTTCTATTAAAACTGTTTATTTAGTACAAAGCTATCTATCTATCTATCTATCTATCTATCTATCTATCTATCTATCTATCTATCTATCCCTGTGGCAACACCACATCATTAGGTATAAAGTTAGGATTGTTAGCAACTTCAGGCAAACCAAGACACAACAGAACTGGGGTAGAAAGTAGAAAATATGGAGAGAGATGAAAGCTCTATTTAGTCTGTGCATACTGTGAAAATAAAAGATAGGTCTGACATTTGGAGTCATCATTTCAAAGGGCCCTTCCTACTACATTCATAGAAAATTTGGCTTCTTGTGATAAACACCTGAGAAGTTTGGCCTCAAACCTGCAAATGTTAAGCAAGGGCAAAAAAATGTTAAACATAGAGTTTGTTCCTGAGCCTGCTGAATTCCATGGAAGAGTTTATCAACATCGTCTGGCTTTTGTTCAGGCTTAGAGTCATTATTACAATTACTGACAAGAATGTAATACCACAAAGCAAGGTTTTGCAGATGAACAAGTGCTGCTAATCTTTTTGCTGCATCTCAGCCTTGATTCTTCTTCTAGGGATAACTTTACTATGCAGTCATCTTGTTTCTCTTGGTTGACAAAAAAGTAAAAAATTGGACATGCTCCATATTACCCTCTTTATTATGTTCATTATACACATATATTGGCATCATCCAAACTCAGTAGGCAAACATTTGGCTTCATTTTAAGAAATGTTAAAGTGTTAAAATTCAGCTGAAACTGAAAGTATCCAGACTGCTTATTTTTTGACACTTCAACAGTGGGTAAAAATGTGAATGTGAATTGTAGCAAAATAGCAAAATGGAAGTCTTAGGGGAAGAATACAGTAGCAAACCCAGCTAATCTCCAGTACTACAATCTTCCCAGGACCATAATATTTCAGGATCTCATGTGCTTTAAATCATTTATCCTACGTTCCTAAGAGGTAGGTGAATAAAAGATCTGTAGGTGTCAGGCATTGCTCAGGATGTTTGTGGTTGAACCTTGGTCTCCAAAGCCCTCAAGCAAGGCTCTCATTCTAGACTGTGCAGTGAGGATCTTGGAAGAAGTGAAGGCTGTGTCTCACTACTTATTTTTACTTTAGGTTAAAGCCAAGGGAGAGGGAGTTTGCAGGGTAGGACATGACCAAGGCCAGGAGGGCAGGAATTATAGAAAAAAACATTATTGGAAAACTTAGAGAAAACCTAGCACAAGTATGCAATATTTTTTCTTTCTGTTTTCCTTGCCTGCATTTGAAGCAGGGTCGAGTGTTTAGTTTCTCTGTGTGTGGAGCTCTCCCCTTGCTGTACTCTCCTCTACAATGATTTACAAACTGCTCTCCTCTGCTTCATTCTCCTTCTCAGGGAGATTGCCAGTCCTGTCAGCATTATCCTCTAACACTTTGGTCCAGAAATATTTCAGGATCAGACATGCTTTCCTTGCTTTTGCTGCCTATATTTCTGGAAGGTCAATGAACCAGACAATGCTTTGCACTTGATGGTCTGATGCCAGTGTTGGACAGGGATGAGTTAGCAGCCACTTAGTCTGCAGAGTATAGTACCAACCTCACTCTACAAACAGTAGCAAACCTGAAAATCCAGGGAAACAGGAAGCCTCTTGAAGTGCAAACTGTTCCCTTATTCAGACCTTCTGGCTGTAGCTGCTGATGGAAAGGAATTTGCAGCAGGAATTGCAGATCAACCTAAATCTCCAACTAAATATAGTCTTGCACTGGTTGGGGGGAAGGAGAGGAAATATGGCAGGGAGGAGGAGAGCCAGGAGTACTCTTAATACACAAAGCCCATGTTGAGAGCAGCTAGGCATAATTAATTAATGATGAGTTTTAATAGCAGGGTTTATGCTTTTAGATTCTCTCTAAGTAAAGTTGAAGCATGAGAGATTCTGTATCCAGAAGACATGTTACATAGCTGTGCATATTACAGAAACAAAACACGTGTGAGTACCAAATATTACTCATTGAACAAAAATAAAGCGAATGAGTCATATAAAACAACTCTACAAACAAAAGTTGCAAAATGCCTGGGAAAACTTAAGTAATTCAATTGCTAGGCTCATGTGGTATTCCTCTAGCAGGCCTGAAAAACTTATGGGATGCCAAGGGGACCTTAGTGTGAACTGCAGAGGAAGAGCATGAAGTGTAAGGGCTAAGTGTGCATGATAGGGTCATCTTTTCCCCAGAGAACATGAAACAGCTGAACAATGTGATTTCAGCTCTCTCATCTCTTAGACAAACTTGCTTTGCAAGGAGATGTAGCCAAAATCATGGATTTCCTGCAGTTCTTGGGCAGGAGCAGGCTCAGAGGAACACTGGAGAATATGGGATTTTAATTTTAGCTTGTGTCAAAAGAATCAGGAACATAAAAACTGATTTCATTTCAGCAGAATAACAGAGTACCACCAGAAACACTTTTGCCAAGAAATGATTTCTGATCTATGTCAATTTTGACAGGACTCAGCTCTGTCTAATCCTGTGCATCATTTGAAGCTACTTCCAGTGTCAGTGCAGGGTTTGGAGAGTGCTCAGGGGCTAGTGAAGGTCTCAGTCAAATTTGAACCCGGGATGGCAGAGTTTCAGGATTGGAAGACCTCCAGATTCTCAAAGTTTTTCACTGTCTCTCTTAAGGTATCTTCTTGTATCTTCTCCCTTCTGCTGTGACCCCACCAATCCTCTAAAACTACTGTGTCCTCCTGGATTGTGGCAGATTCATTCTGTGAGAGGTTTTACTGGAGCTGCTGGGTGGAGCACTAATGCCCAAAGAGTTTCTGAAATGCAAACCCTGCCTTGATATGTACATAAGAGCTAAAAGGTGCTTCCATTTCCATATAATTTTAGAAGAAGGGAAAACCCCCTCAGAATCCACATGAAGTTTAGGAGACTTGAAGAGAGAATTTTTAAGGTTCGAGCTCTTAGGTTTGGGTTGAACTCGGAACTAGTCTGACTTGTACATCAGTTCAGTGTTTCAGCTTGTCTTCTGTGCATCACACAAACATAAACCCTCACACCAGTGAGATATGAGGTCGGAATTACACTGGAATTGAGACTGTCTAAATTTAAAGTGTCAGAAACTGCAAGTCTAAGGTTCTACCTTGCACGAGTAATTTTGCTGGCAATGTGATGCTCACTATCTGCAACTGTAGACTGCTCAATGTGGCGCTCAGCTTGACGCACTGGTATGAAATATAGCAAAGGTGACAAAGTTATCTCTGCCCTTGTTTATTGCCTGAATTCAGTTCCAGTGTTTATGAGACAAAGAACAGTATTCCAAAAGCACGGGGGAAAAGGATATTTAATTCAGTAGTGCATATGAATAATACTTGAAAAGACAAATAGTGTTTGGTTTAGTTAATATATTGCTCATTAGTGAACCACAATACAGACATTTTTTAAAAGACTGCAATCACCATGACAACCTGATAACATTTAGTCACATCATTTCCGAATATGATTATCCTCCTTAAAAACTTTTCTTTTTTATGAAAACAAAGGGCAGATTTCAAGTCTGTGGTCTGTTCTTAAGATAACCTGTGAGTTCCCCCTTTAAAAAGTACAGCAATTCAGTGGGAAAATGCAAGGAGAACCAAAAGAAAGCTATAACTGGAAGAGAGGGAATATGTACTAAAATTGTAATCCCAAGTTCAAGGAAAACCATGCTGTCCTACCCTGCAAAATCCACACATAAGGGGTGATTTGCACACATAATTTAGACTGTATGTGTTAACTTGAACAGGATCTTCATCATGGTGTTACGATCCCATGATGGAATGAAGGATCAGCACCAACTAGGCAGATGTCACTGCAGGAAAAAAGGAGATGGAGACTGAGACCTTTGGGGACACTCATCCTTGCAGTCCTTCAGTAGCACAGCAGGGACACCAGTTGCTAGTTTAGACCTGAAGGATCTACTGGGCACGACTATCTGGTCTTCAGACTGACTTATCCCGAAGCTCTGAAAGACTTGAAATGCCTCAGGATGCTGGGCAACAGACCACGTTGGAGGTGCAAAATGTGTTGTTATGATGGAAAGAGTGGGGAGGATGTTTGCTCTTTCTGCTGTGGGCTGGAGCTGCTCCTGGCAATGGTCACTCTGGTACACAAGGCAGGGCAGCCGTGGGTCAGTGTGTGCAATGCCAACACAACAGAGCCAGGCCAGCCCCACCATGATCGCTCCTGGGATGAAGGGAGGTCACACTTCCCTGTTTTCCTGAGAAAATTACCTACTTCATTTTCTGAAGCAACTGACTTTAAGAGCACAGTAGCCCATGTCGGCTTGCAGCTAACATAGCAAAATGACGTGGCTTGATAAATAGGTTGAATTTTATCTGTAACCTCTGCTGTCTTACACTGATTTACTATCATCATCTCAGGCACTGCCAAATTATTATTTTATTGGGAAGGAAAATAGAGGTACCACAAAGTGACACTATTCCTAAGACGAATTTGGCAGGCAGCCGTGATAAGAAGGACTCAGTGGCCTGAGTGTGATCCTCCCAGTGGGACTGCTGCAGTGTGAGGATTCCCTTACTAGGATACAGCGGGAGTGGGGCCTGAAGCCCCCTTTGGCAGGCATCCATGGCATCTCATTAGGTTAACACTTTTTGGAGAAAATGTTTGCAAGCTTCAAACGTGTGCAAAGTTGCAATCGGATGCATAATTAATTGTGATTTCCTGACAGAAATTGTTACAATTAGTTGGTTAAGCACTTCTGCTTCTGGTCCAGGCAAGATGACTGCAAGCAAAGTCACTGGTCAGGAATTTGCAGGCAGCCAAGGAGAAAGTGTGCAAAGGCTGTCAAAATAAATTTGGTCTGGGAGCCTGAATTAATTGAATTAATAGTCAGAAGGGGAATAATGTATTTTTATTGTTCAGATGAAAATAGATAGAAGACTCAAACCCGTTACTTCAATTCAGAAAGTTTTGGATTTAAGGATTTGGCTTGATTTACAAAGACATTGGACCAATTGTCTTAAATATATTTGATACTGAAGTTTTGCACAATTATTTCTGATTTCTCCTATATCTCACTGGGCAAAAAGTATTCCCAGACTTTGTTTTCATGTGAACCCAGGGTGTGATTCCCCCCTGAAGTCAGTTGACATCGGTGCAGGGCTGAGCAGCCACTCCAAACTACTAGCCTGCTTCATGCCTTCCCTGGTTCCTGGCTTTACACAAGAATGTGTGGGAAGAGGAGACTTCATAAGGACTATTAATAATGGAGGTGATATGTAAGACCTTCAACATTATTCTCCTGACTGCAAAACAATTCAATCAAAAGCTTGAATATTAAAGGGAAGCAGGCAAATGGTCTAGAGCACGACAGTGTTGCCAGGGTTCAGGCTGAGAAGGGTCTTTGGGGAGCCCAATCTGAAAAGCACGGATCTCCAACAGGTTTGGTGGGTGTTCTGCAGAACTGCAGATGTCTTGTGGGTGCTGGCCATTGCTCCCAGACTGAACACTGCTGGCAAGGCTGCTTAGCAGATGGCCAGCCCAGCAGCTTTTTGCGACAGGAAGAAAACACCTTCAAATATTCCTCTTACTGCTGTGTATGCTTGGTGGAGAAAGCATGGCTCTGCTCAGATGGCTGCTGTTCAAACACAGGGGCACTTTTGGCACAGGGAGCATTTGCACACCCCTTTGCCTTCAAGTTAGCCACAGAATGCTATAGACCTGCAGGTTTTAGGAGCTTTGGTGTGCCCACAGGCATTCTCAGTGGGATCACACTGCAATATGAGCACAATTAAATCATAATATGGTGTTTGTCAGGGACAGTGGCAGAAGGCAAGCAGCAAACAAGGTGCTGTTTCCACTCTTTGCAGCCTTCCTTGCAGGCCCTGGCAGGCTGCTGCAGTGTGTTTCCTGCCCAGCACTGCTGGCATTGGGAGGATATTTGGGAGTGTGGTATCCAAGGCAATGCAGTGCTGCACCAGGCACCAGCCTCCTGCCTTCCAAAGAGATGCTGAGCTCCACTTGGCCCTCTGCTCGGTGGGAGTGGGAAAAAGGGCCGAGCTTTCTTATCTCTTATTTCATAATTTTATTGAAATATTGTGGCTGATTAAGTACTTGAGAATGACTCTTCATGCAATTTTGGTTTTGCAAGCTCCTTAGGGGCAAGTCCTTGTAAGCCTGTGTTCTCCATTTCAGCATGAATAAAGGAGGCTATTTTAAACTGGCCTTTAGGAATTACAATTATGAAAACCCCATAAAATTATTCCAAATTCCCCTCCATTCACTCTAAATGCTGTCACACTAACTTTCTTCTGTTTTCAAATGATAAAAGTCTTTGTTCCTTAGCTAAGGACAAGGATCCAGCCCAGAACTACACATTTCATAGCAGTTATAAACTCCTCAAGACAAGTGGCTCTAATGGAAACAAAAACAACTCTGTAATGGTAGCAGGTGCAAAATGAAACAGTACATTAAAAATAGCCTGGCTGCATTCTCCAGTGGCGTGGGTTCTACATGCATATCACTCCAAAATAATCCATTTATCCTTTCTCCCCATGGTTGCAAGAAGCCGGTCCGTGCTGTGAATCCTGAGGCTCTGCAGGCACGGCTGTGAGAACTGAAGCAAAACCACAGCCCGCCAGCCAGGCGCTCCCCTCTGCCTTCCTTTTAGCATCAGAAGCCAGTTTTCCCTGGCTTCTTCCTGCTGCAGGTGGGGAAAACACTTTGACAAGCCAATGCATCTCTTCAGCCTCTGATAAGTGCTGACTTTATTCCTAGGAGTATGAGGTTAAGTTAATTTGCATTTTGCTAAGCATGAATTTGGCTCTGGAACAGGATCTGTTGCAGTGTTTAGTGATCACAAGCCACTCTGGAGTTTTGAGAGATGAGCAATGTTCTGTGGAAAAAGAAGCATATTTCTCCTTTAAATTGCCAGCATTTCAGGAGCAGAACTCAGCTTTCACAGACTCCACCCAGCCTTTTTGCAACTTCTGCCTGCCATTTCTTCTCTGGATCCCAACCTCCACTCCATCCTAGGCTTTTTTTTTTTTTTTTCCTTTTCATTAGAACTGATTTGTGGTGTAATCTGGTGACCTCACAGGATATATTTTAAGAATTCCTCTCCATGTTTGCACTTGCCAGTCAGATATTTGAGCCAGCTGACTCAAAAGCAACAATCAACCTAAATGCTGCCATGGTGCCAAAATCATCCAAAACAGTCTTAGAACCTATGGATGCATTTTGTGGGCAATCTCCCAGCTTCATCCAGGTGAGGCTTTTGTTTGCCCTATTCTTTACTGAGGGTTCCTCTGTGTCTTGCTTGACTGCAAGAATATTCATTTGGATAACGAGAGGAAACATCTGAATCAAAAACTTCCAGGAAAAATAAAAACTTCCAACTAGTTCATCCTCATGCTGGTTGTTAGGCAATGGGAAGAGCTAAAAAATACCATTTTAATATTGTTAATAAAAATACCATTTTAATATTGTTAAAACGGTATTGTTAAAAATACCATTTTAATATTGTTAGTATTGTTAATACCATTTTATTGTTAATAAACAGCCTTTGGAAGTTGAGTGGTTGATTGCTCATATTAATTTTTTTACCCCTGGGTTGGCTCTCATGCCAGATTTGTTGATCTCAGCAGACAAGGTTGTAATACCAGAGAAGACCCAGAGTAGACAAACTGAACCATAGCCCCAGTAATTTTTGTGGGGGCAGGGTTTGTCTGTAGACTTCCTCCTGTGATCCAACTTGTGTCTCTGCTGCTCAGTACAAGGTCTGTCAGGCCATGTATTCAGAGGATGTCAATGAAGTTCATCTGCTGATGGCTGAACATTATTTTATCTAGATAAATGTCTCACAGGGCATTTTCCAGTGGCTTCTGAGCTGCAGTCAGTGAGCCCAGAGATATGAGGCCCTTATTGCAGTTGGTTTATATCACCCATCATAAATCAACTCTTCTAGCGTAACTCAGTTTGCCACAGCTTAGTGCAGTCATGTTATGCAGACCTGGGTGACTTGCTGTCTCAGGGACTCACCCATGAGAATGCAGATGTCCTGGGTGCTTGGAGACCTGTTCCTGTCCCTGTCCCAAGGCTGTACACAGCAGAGATGATGTCCTGGCCAGCATGAGCAGGTCACTTGTGGAGCTCCATGCAGGGACACTTTCACCTGCTGAGGTGTGCTCATAAAGAGCAAAACCAGCTAATTTGCCTAAAATAATATCAGTCTTTCAAAGCAAACATGTCAGAACCCACAGGAAGGCCTGTTTGACTCTCCAGTAATCGACTCTCTTCTGTGTGGCGCTGGTTGCTGGACTTTGCCCGGTGAATTCGATGTTTATGACACCCTACAGAGGAGAGGAGAAAAGGATTTGCCTGCCCACCTGCCATGGCCAGCCAAACTCACCTGCAATGCATGTTTTTCAGATGCTCAGGAACATCACAGAGTCTAAATTGGGAATTACATTGACAGAGCCAGTCTTGTGCATCAGCATTTGCAGCTTTCTGGAGGCACCAGCAAAGTGACTGGGGACACTGGCCAGCACTTGGTTAGCCAGGCTTTATTGGCAGATGGTTAACATAGCCCTTCCCCATGGCTGAAGAGTTCTGTAAGCTTGGAGGCTTTGCTCATATTCCAAATCCATGCTCTGTTTATATTTTCCTTGTCCTGAACAAAAATTGGCCCCATTGTGTGGGAGCAACACTGGAAAAGAAAAACAAGAAACATCCACTGAGGGAAAATGGATATTGTGGGAGCTGAGGAAATGCACATACTTTGCTGATTCCATTTTCTGATGATGTCAGAGTCAAAGAATATCTCTTAAAAAAAACCCCTCGGCAACTTGGAATCAAAAGCTCTGTTCATCACAGTCTCTTGTTAAAAGAAGAAATGTAAACACTCTCCCTTGCCACCCCCCTCTTCCCCCCAACCTCCAAGAAATTAAATCTGGCACCATTTGGATGGGCCCTCAGATGGAATCAAGAGTATGTCTCCAGGGAGGGAGGCGTTAATGTACCGGGGGAGGGATGGAGCGGGGGGGACAGGAAAATTTGATTGTGCTATGTGAAATGCAGGGATTCAAGCTGCTGCTTCTCATGGAGGCTGAAGAAGGGCAGCCTGACACTTTACAGATTGGGTGTAATACACAGGAAATTTGTCCTTTCTGCCAGAGCAGTCTAGGGATAGGGCTACCCACACCCCTCCCCAGCCACTCTGCTTGGCTGGTAAAAGCTCAGGAGAAAAGGGTTAAATAAATGTTTGTGATATGATAAGGTGCTTGTTTATTCAAGGGATGACAGATTATTGGCTCCCAAGGCAGGGTTGAAAAATAGTACAAAGGAGCTGGCGTTCCCTTCACTGATGTGATTTCCTCCTAAGGTTTTGCTCTTTGGTAGGAACAATATGCGCTGGGAATTAAGAGGGATGACTTTATTTCAGACTGGAACAGACAGACTAAGAGCTGTTTTCTGGAGTCACTGACTCTGTTTTTGTTTTCATGGGTTGCTTTTTTTTTCTTTTTTTTTTTTTTCTTTTTTTTCTTTCAGCTGAACGACTTCTCCCAAACTCTTTGGAAATGGGGTTATCTCTGATCCGGGAGGAACACCCAGCATGGCAAGCTGACTAGAACACTTCAGATTAGGGGTTTGACCCTTTTACTTTGTACATAATTTTCTATTTTATCACCACGTCTCTAAAGCTAGCTCCTGCTTCACTGCCCTTGGATAAGAGCTCAGGTCCTTGCTGAGGGCTGCACATAAGTCAGTAAAAGCCGGGCATTGCAGCAGAGCCGACAGCTGCCAGAGGACTACATGCATGTCTTGCAGACCAAATTCTCCTTTTTGCAAAACTGCTGGTGAAATCCAGAGCACCTTCCTTTTATTCAAGTGCATTGCACAGACACTGAGCTGCAGGGTGCACCCGGCCAGGTGCCTCTGTGACTGTGCCTCTGGGAGTGATGCTGCGTTGGGAATGTGGGGCCAGGCCCCTGCAGAAGACTGGAACTTTGACCAGATCCCGGACACATTTTATAGATAAAGATAGAAAAGGTGCCACTTTGTGCTGCAGTTTTAGATGCCCAAAAATTGCCCTTTATTGCCTTTCAGGTATGGGCTGGGGTGAGCTCCCCCTCTACCACAAAATGTGTCATTCCAAGGGGCTGGGGAGGATGTCAGGGAGAGGGCACCGCGCTGGGTCGGGGTCTTCCTTCCTGACCGTGTCGCTGCCTGGGGCCAGCGGTGATGGCGGCAAAGGCCCGATCACTGTGACAGCTTCTGCACACCAGGAGGAGGTGGGGGTTTGGGTGACATCAAGTGTTTCCAATCACTTGTGTCACGCTGAAAGCGATTCACCGGCCAAATGCCCGCAGCAACAGGATGGCGCTCCATCAGCGCCATCGGCCGGGACGGCTCTTCACACTGAAACTTCACATTATCAGGACAAATACACATTGTCCGGTCACAACACATCAAAAGGCGAGGGGAGGGTTCCTCAGCAGCGCGGGACGTGTGTGACAGCTCGTGGGCAGGGTCGGAGATGTGGCTGTGCTGACATCAGCGGCCGGGCTGTCAGCCGGAGGCGCAGCAGCGATGCTCAAGCTGCAGCGAGCTGCTGGAGCCAGCGCGCCTCGGGTACCGCGGGAGAGCTCGCCAGAGGCTGCTCGTCTGGAAGAGCAGGCAGCAGTTCCCATGATCCTGGAGTAAATGACAGTTAAGCCACACATTTGTTTTCAATGCTTGGATCTGGCACTGGATTTCTTTTTGAATGAAAACTATGCCAAACATCTTTTATAATTTTTTTTTTCCTCAAGCAAATATGTGAGCAATCCAGCAGCAGAGTGCCAGAAACATTTGCTTTCCTTCCTAAGAAGTGGGGTAAAGGAAAAAAAACACATCAACCACACACGCACACAACAGATTTTATTTAAAGGCTTAAAGGAGGCCAAGTCACTTTAAACACTGGTAGGACTGGGCTATTGAACTCTGCTCCTGTGTGTATGTGTATGTGCAAGGGGAGAGTAAAAATGCATGTGCTGGGGTATGCATGGAAAGACTTTAATGCTGCCTAGTACTCTCAGATACTGTACTGCCTTGCAAATACATGCATAAAATTAATAAAAAAATTTTTAAAAGGGTCTGAATCAAAGCTCGAGGCCAGAATTTGGCTCCTGGAATGAGAACTCTGACTCATTTCGTGGGTAAGCCCAGGAGTAAGCTATGGAGCTAGCAGATCCACATGTGTCTTCAGTGCTGCAACAGTGTGGGCCCAAGCAACAAAAACACTGCTCCTAAAATCTCTGGAGCCATACACAATCGTGGCAAACAAAGATCAAGCAGGGGTGCAGGCTGCACTAGAAGGTGGATTAGTGTTCAAAGGCCGAGTCAAAGGAGAAAGGAGATAAGGTGAACGGTGTCATACCAAAGACAGCTATTAAATGTAGTGGTAATCTGCTGAGCCACAGCTAAACAGAGCCTTTTCGCCTTGTTGGACATGAATAACTCAGGGACAGATGGGAGCTGGGAGTGGGGGGAGGGGGTGGGTAGGGTATGGAGGGGTGAAGGTCTGTCTGAAGGCTTGTTCCTCAGCATTTCTGGGCACACAAAGTCCCCCTCTCCTCTACCCTCACTGGTCCTGCTGAAGCTGCTGTGGTATTTAAGTGTCTCACCTTGTAGGAGGCTTAGCTGAGCATTTAATTTGGAAAGAACACACCATTCCCTGGTCACTCATGTAAGGCATGTGGGCACCTTCCCAGCCCAAAACCCAGAGAAAAGGGGTCTGTGAAAAGGGGTTATAGTTGTTTCCCCTAGAACTCCGCACTGTAGCCTCTGCAAATGTAATTTTCAGTTCCTAACAGCATTTAATCATGAATGGTTAAATAATTTGTACTGGCTTAAATCTCCTTTTACCCTCTTATGATATTTATTCTTAGTTAGTATTCAGTTTTTAATATCTTAAGAGAAACTATTTGTCAGGTTTCTGCTACAATATTTCATTAGCTTCTGTTTGGATTTGTTTCTTTGTGCAACCTTAACAGCTCTTATGATCCTGTTACATGTCTGAACAGTATTTTACTTCCAGCCTCTCACTGTCTCCATACCTTCTCCTATGCTGCTACAATATTCACTAGGACTAAGAGGCCAGATCATCCTAAATCCAAGTCCTCTGCTTATTGCCATGTCAATAGAAAGGCATCAGTATTTTTTTTCTATACAAAAGCATCATATAGCCTTTGAAATGCCACTTGCCCCCCTTCACTCCGTGCCCATGATGTTTCCACGGGGATTTTACTGTCTGGTGTGCTGTGGATCAAGTGCTTTAGGAAGGAACATTGCCTACATTTCCCAGAGGATTGTGTTTGGCAGTTTAGAGCAGATATTTCTAAGATCTTTTAGAGAGCTGTCCCTAGTGCTCCAAATCTGAGTGGTGGTAATGTTTCCCTAGTTGTGTGCAGTCCTGTCCCTCTCAGTGGAGTGGAGTCAGTTCACACCAGGGGCTGAACTGCTTTGAAAAAACATTGTAAAATATCCAGCTCTGCAATGTGTCAGTAATCTCTGCCAATAGAAATATTCTTACATACATCCTTCAGTCCTTCATCTGCCATTTATGTTTATCCACCAAAAAAAAAAAAGACGGTGGGGGGAGGGGGGGTGTGCTGGAATTTTATTACATGCACATGCTCCTTCCCCAACCTATATGAACAAATTATCCCAACCCAGAAAGCAACAGCTCAGGATGCACATAATTTCTCCTGTACATGGAAAAACCACTGTATCAATGGGATTGCATATTTTTAGGTCCAGCCTTTGTTTTCATGATGCTCTTTCAATTTGTGGGTCAGGTTAAGTCAAATATTTCCATTCAGTGCTTCACAGAGAACAGACACCCCTCTGGCTGCTAAGCCATTTCTCTTTTTGGACATGAAGTTGGTCTTC
This sequence comes from Passer domesticus, assembly GCF_036417665.1. NCBI lineage: Eukaryota > Metazoa > Chordata > Aves > Passeriformes > Passeridae > Passer > Passer domesticus. The sequence continues at coordinate 114,331,623 of NC_087474.1, forward strand.
AACCAAGCCTGGGTAACAGGTTAACAGAAAGTCAGGGGAAGGTCTTGTAGGATGCAATAATTCTTTGCTAAGAGACTATGTGGAACCAGAGGAGAAGGAGGTTATGTCCTGAGTCTGTGTCTTTGCACCACCCTCAGTCCCTGGTGGGGGGGACCATTGGCTGAGGCTGAGCTTTACACCCCTCACCCAGGCTGCTGGCACAGGTCAAAGAATGTACTGGGCTATAAACCCCAATACCCAGCCACATCCAGGGCTGTTTCATTACATGGGGGAAGGAATCAAGGCAGCTCTTGACCCAATTAGTCACTGTATCTCCAACTCTTATCCCCACAGGCCAATTTTTGCAGCCCCAAGCCCAGTTTTGTCACCATCCTGCACCAAAACAGCGCCGCTGAGTGTGGCATGTGCCCTGTTTGCCCCTGCCCAACATGGCACACAGCCAGTACATTCTTTCTTTGCTTCAATCACTGTCATGACTCATGGACCTTCCTCCTCCCTTATACTCCCCACCCAAGGGATCATTTGCTGAAAGCAATGATAATTTGGTTGCTGATGCAGTTCTGTGATGATAGGGATCACAGCCAGTGAGATTTTGATTTTGAAGATGAGGCAAAGGCTGCTGTTTACCTCATCTCCCAGCTGCCGACAGCCACAGGACTTCCTGGCACTGCCTCTGGGGTGATGCACAGTGTCCACTTCCCCAGCACAGCTTTGTCCCCTGAGAGGTGTCATTTTGCCCAGCACAGAGGCAATTCCTTCAGTTACAGGGAAGCAATCAGTCACATAGGCATACTGTCCCTAGCTTGGTGGCACTAGCCTGTCTGGGAGCACCTCCAGTTCCTCCTTCCTGCTCCCTGCCAGATACAGACAGCTCTGCAGGAGAACTAATGGTGCAGCAGCAGCCCCAACTTCTGGAATTTCCTGGCTTTTCATAATCTTAACATCTCATTAGCGTTTATTTGCAGATGCATATCCTTGTTCTCTTCTCACACAGGCTGCTGTAAATCACTGCTAGCTCTGCTGCAATCACTGCTGTCACCTCAGAAAGGAAAGGCCAGTTCCCAGAGGCACAGGGACTCCTGCAGACAAAGTGTCTTCATCGCCACAGCCTGACCCTCCAAGCTAACTGTGCCATCTCCAGAGGCCAAAGTCAAAGCCAGCTCCTCATTTGAACTTTCCTTTCATCACCTTGTCAAGCACTGGAACAGGCTGTGTAGGGAGGTGGTTGAGTCACCATTTCTGGAGGTATTTAAAAGATGTGTAGATGTGACACTTGGGGACATGGTTTAGTGAACTTGGCAGTGCCGGGTTAACAATTAGAACTTGATGACTTATAGGTCTTTTCCAACCTAGAGGATTCTATGATTCTATGGTCTCTCCAAATCAAATTCACAGAATTTCATGGACTTGCCCTTTGCTAGCTTCTACTTGGAAGTAGGGCCACCACATCACCTTTTATTGGAGCAATGGATTCAGCCAGCCCTTTGATAAATGGAAGAGGTTTTGAGCAGGCATGTTTGCTTGCTCAAACATGCTTTGAGCACGCAAATACTTTATCTGAATGCAGAAAAAATCATTAATATTATATGCACTAGAATGGCATCTGACTTTATTTTTAGCTGAGTAGGAAATAGTGAGGCTAGCATGGTTATTCCAAGGTTGAAGATCAAGTGGTAAAATGGTTAAAGTGTAAACAGGACTGGAGAGAGACGAAACAGGGAGCATCTGTCTTCTCCTTATTTCTTCATGGTGATCACTTATAGTCAATATTTTTGCTATGATAATAAAGCTGCATTTTAAATAGAGATTCATATTTGATGAATTGGTCTCCAGTTATTGTTAAGAGTACAACATTGTTCACTCATTGCACACAGTGGCAATTATTGCATCAGATGCAATAACTTCAAAATGACAGGAAAATCTCTTCTGCTGGAGAAAACCCTAACCAAACTCTTTAATAGGATTTCATTTCCTCTTCAGTGGGAGGCCCAAATACCCAACAGTGGAGGAGAGAGGCAGAGGCAGAAGAGATCTCATTGATCACTGCCTTGAACCACAGGTGGTCATCATTGTCCAGCTCCACATTTAAACTTTCTGAAGTATCAAACTTTTCAAAAGATCCAAAAGACTAAAGCCTGTTGGCCAAGGTACATCCTCCTCCCCATGCTGCTGCTGAAGCTTCCCAAGATTTTGCCAACCCATCCCCTCAAGTTCCTCTGAGAGGGTGGCCCAGGTACCTGTGACTGCCTTGCCACCACCCCTTCATTCCTTCCATGGTGTGGCCAAAGCTGCCCTCAAAGAGGCCCTGGCACAGAGAGATGCATCAGCCATCCCCACCTGCAGCATTTGCTCAGGGATTCAGACCCTCACATTACAGCCAAGCCCTGCTGCTGAAAACTGAAGCTCCAGAGGAGCCTTTTCTACCCTACAGAATGGCTGCCTGGTGTGGTGTCCCAGCTGCTGCACCCAGCCTGTCCAGGCAGAGAAGGATATTTGCCTCTTGTGCTCCCTGGAAAACATTCCTCAGATAAAACTGAGTTCATAACTCATCAAAATATACTAAATTACAGGAAAGCTGTAAAAAAAGAAACCTATAAACTGTGTGCAGATACAAGATACACTGAAAGACGCAACCATAAATCAATATACACCTCATAAGAAATCTTCCTATACTTAATGTGTACAAAATATGAAGCAAATAAATATATATCATTGTATATTCCTACAGGCTGTTTTGGTTTGGGTTTTATAATTTTTTTCCTCTCAGTCTGAGATTAAAGCTAGCATCACAGATTTATTCTAGTGGAAATGCTGATGTTTGTGTGAAGTGAACTCTTTCTTTGTTTATGTAACCCTAGGTTTTCAGCTACTTTATCAAGTAACTACCTCTTCGTATTTGCTGGCTGGCAGAAACATTAACTTTGTTCTGCAGCTCTAGTTGCAGTCAGGATGATACAAGCATGTGGTTAAGGGGATATTAAAGCAGCAAAACTGTCCTGCGAGGGTTCCTGTCTTTAAAGGTGGCAAACTGTGCTGTTGGTCTGTGGGATAGATTTTCCACAAAGGAGGAAGAGGGAGGGTGGGAGTTCAGGACTCTTACTTACATAATGCTTTTTCTTTAAAAAGACAATGCCTTTACTAATATAATTTTTGGTTGGCCACGAGGTGGGCAGGCAGTTTGACTAGATAAAGGTTGTAGGTCCCTTCCAACAAGCCATTCTACTCTATTCACCTTCTTCTCTCTACCTTGTGTTGTAGCACAATATCTCCTGAAGCAGAAGAAGAGTTTTTACTTCCATACTTACTTTGTATGTCTTTGCAGTGGTTGAGGTGGAGACTTTGCTTTTCTTTGCCACCACATCACTGAGGCACTGGAAAGGAGCACGTGTGAGCGCAAGGAGAACACCTGCATTGCTGAAGGTGACCCAAAACACTGTCCATGCTCCCACGTGCCTCCTGCCACACCCTGTTCACAACCCTACTGCATTCAGCCCAGTGTGGACCCGTAATTAAGGATGGGGTGAGTGCCATGGGCCAAAACAGCAGAAGAGATATTCTGAGTGCAGTGAGTGGTTCTGGTTCGCACTGCCCACCAAGATAGCAGACATGTCCTTTCCATTCAGGTTAGAAGGGAAAGTATTATAAATTTTCTATGCAACAAGTACAATTCCTGCAGAACTCTGTAGCCTATTTTAAACAAGGGATTAGCAAGCACTATCAGGCCAATCTCACACCATTTTTATCAACATTTATGTAAAATCACTTTCAATGTATATGTTTATCTAATCACCACTTACTGCCCCACTTACTCAAAAATATTTCTTTCTGTTTCTGATTTTAACATAATTTTCCCATTTTCTTTTTCCCCCCTCTAAAACAAGAGTTTTCTTTTTAATAGTTTTCTACTAAAAACTATGAAATATTCATCCCACACCTTGCCAAAAGTTGTCCAAAATGAAACAGTGACAGGGTCATGTAAATCCAGATATGTCATGGCTGTAAGGGTAGTGGGGAGAGAAGCCTGTCTGTAAGTGGGGGGTATGATTCATTTGGATAACAATAGAGTCCACTGCCCTTTTCTACCAAATGTTTTTAGTTTGCCTCAAATAAGTCATTGTCTGACTTGTATAAATCTTTCCATCCTTTCTTGAATTATTGCTGGATATTTGGGAAAAATATTTTTGGGTTTTTATATTGAAGGGGAAAAAAAAAGAAAAAAAAAGCTGATTGCAATCACTTCCAAGTAACACTTAACTCCTTGACACAAGGTCAGCAAGAGGGTTCGGAGTGTTCGTGCTTGTGTGTGTGTGTGTGTGTGTGTGTGTGTGTGTGTGTGTTTTCTTTCTAATCTTCAAGCTGTTCCCTGAGAGACACATTGAGAACTGGGGCTTGTCTGCTGACATGTTTTACACAGCTGATCCATTAGGATCCTGCTCTTCCTAGCCTCCCTGGCACCGCTTTGATCAGCGACATGTTTTTTAAAAAAAAGGGGGGGGGGTGAAGAGTAAAAGGCACTTCTCTGATCAGGAATCTCTCCCCTCCACTAAATCATCCCGGGCACTTTAAAGCCATAGGAACCACTGAGGGACCCTTCAGCTCTGGGAGGCTTCACGACAGCTCTACGCTAAAACATCCAGACAAGAGCCAGCAACATCTTTTGCCCAATGGCCTCTTCTGCCTGGCTCTGTGATTAACCTCTTCCCAGCCCATTGGGAAGCCCTCTGCCATGCCTGCCTTCCCAACAGGATGCATTCCAGAGAGGCTTGGTGCCCATCACACACACCAGGCACAAAGAACAAATGCTAGCACAGCTTCAGTTCCCTGACTGCTTGCAAAAATTTGCCTCACCTGGAAAATTTGGCTGCTGCAGGAGATTGTTTCTGTCTTTTCATTGGGGTAGGTGGGAGGGTTAATTTAATTTTGCTGAGCAACTTTACAAAAGTTGGTCAGAAAAGTGTATGGTTGTGGGAGATCATGGTGAGGTGAAAAAAAGAGAATGGACAGTATGAACAGGAATGGGTTCAGTGGGCTTAGCCTGCCTCTCTTCTCCAGACCAGGTATGTATGAAAATGCAACTGTAGAGACAACCTCACAATATATCTCAGCCAGCCTAACATCTGACAGGAGGCACACAAAGATTATGGATGGGCTGTGGATGGTACAAAGAGGGTGAGTGATGCTCTATCCATGTGGAAGCACCCTCTGACAACACACAGGGTAGATACAGCCAGGCTGTGGCCATGTCTGCATTGTAACTCCTCACAGCACATACTCACAGTGCCAGGCAAGACCTCACCAAGGGGTGGATGAGCCCTTGTGGGTTAATGCCACTGGCCAATGCTAGGAGTCTCTATGTCCAGCTCAGCATGGTGTCTTGCTCTGGGACAGCTGCTCTGATTGTACTGGGTGCCTACCCAATGCAGCAGTGACTGTCAGCAGAGACTGATGACAGATGGCTCCACTTTGCTTTGTGGCAAGCCCTGTGTGCTAGACAACATTTCTTTAGCTGTTAGTTATCACTTTGGAGTGTTAAAATCCCAACCTTTTCTCAGGAAAGAGGAAAAGGGTACTGTTGTACCAAGGTCCCTAGCAGTGAGTGGGGAGGTAAGGGTCATCAGGTGTGCAGCTGCTGTTGTGACCACCCACATCAGCTTCCTTCTCATCCCTCCTTTTTAATATCCATGAGCCTGGTGGGGTCTTCACTTTCATCACTTGCTGGGCAACCAGTAATAAACATCTCATGGTAGGGAGGGAGGAGACTAACTAACAAAATATTCATTGCTGTCTTCCAAGACAAAATGAAAAGTCTTCACCATGCTTGTTCTTTGCCACGTTGACACCTCAGTAGGATGGAGAGCAAATGAACCAAGGAAAATGTGGCAGCTTGAACCCTAAATAAGTACTCTAGTGTTCAACAGCAGCAGGCATAGTGCAATAGTGGTACTAGCACATGGTGGTACTCATTGCTCCCCCTTGTGCAGGTCTTAAAGTCACTGCAGTTTGCAGGAGATGGAGCACATACCAGACATTGCAGAGATCCAGATGAATTGTCCACTGCTCAAGGAAATCCCCTAAACTACATTTCTAGCAGCTTCTCTCCTCACCCATGTCACCCCCATCCCACATTAATTCCTTGCCTTTTTTGAGCATTTCTCACTGACTTGAGTGATGAGAGGAACTTTTTGCTCCGAGTGTCCAGTGTGCCCTCTTTATTTGGTTTACAGAACAAATAGGGATAGTGTGATAGAAGATGTGCTGTTGACAGCCTTCTTGAAATTGATATTTTGGCAGCACAGAAGTTGAGGAATCACTGAAATGTACTTTCTTTTTTTTTCCATACTCCTGCTGCTGGCTCATACATAGCTCTGCGATTCCCACATCCAATTCTGCAAAACATCTGGGTATAGCAGCTTGTCTTTAAGGCAAACTTGAGAGCATAAATGATTTTACCTTTGGCTTCAGGCATTTGCAAGAGTTTGAAGGTGCTGTTATTTACCTTGTTTCAGGGAGGCTTTACCATGTCAAATATTGGTAGTGAAATTTCCCCTATTGTTCACATTTCAACTTGAAGTCCCTGCAGCCTGCTGGGCACCCCTAATCTGTGTCCCCACCACCCCATTTTTATCCTACAGGTCCTCTCTGACATGGCACTTGTGTGCTTTGTGAAGCAGGCCAGGCTTTAGAGAGAATTTTGAAAAAAGCACAAATCCAGTCTCAGTTCACTTACACTTCAGTTCAGACTGTGGCTGGAGGAGGATCTCTTCAGCTCTAGGTTTTCCTCACAGTATAAATCCCTGTGACTGGATCCCATAAAACAGTCTCATAAGCTCCCTAAGAATTTGTCGGGATGCCAGGTCTGGCGTGCCTAGCCCTCACAAAATGGGGTAGCTGAAAGCAGCAGAGTGAAAAGAGCCAAACACCTTAGTAAAAGCAAGGATTAAGGGGAGGGGAAAAAGCCACATTAAAAAAACATTTTTTTTTCAGGCCATTTGCAGATAAATGACCTCCGTTTTTCTAATTAAAGAAAATGTGCAATTAGCTTAATCAGATCTGTGGGAAGAAAAGCAGTCGCTGAGTCTCAAAAGGCAGGTTCTGAGAAACTGCAGCCAACTTTTCCTGGGGCTGACTGGAGACACTACATCAGAAACAGCATGAGCCCTGCCAAAGACTTCTTCCTGTGAAAAATGATGTTTCAATTTAGGCTCCTGTATATTGTTTTCCTTAATCTCCCTCTCACTTGCTTACTCACTTGATCTCTCTTGCTCTTTGACACTCTAAATAGAGGCATGAAGAGGCATTGCCTTGTACTGATAGGGGCAATGCATCCCAATTTCCCAATGAAACAAGATTGAGTTTATCATCTCAGTTCCCCATCAGCCTTCATGTTCTTTGTGATCCTTGAATGGCACACAGGATACAAAAGCATTCAGGAAAGGAAAATCGGACTTGTGCAATGGGGAAAGGTCTTGAAAACCTTAGTGCTTGTGGGGGTGAAGGTCCTGAAAACCTACTGGAAATCCTTGTGAGGAAACTGGGCTTGGAGATCAGTCCCTCGTCTCTAAAGACAAAGTGGGAAATTGTGCAAACTTCAGGACTGGTGCCCTTAACCCTTTGCCAGTAACCTCCTCTGGCTTAGTCCATAGGCATTCAAAGAATAAAAAATGGGGAAGGAAGAAACAAGCACCACAATTAGAAGTAAAAAAAAGTGGGGTTTAAAGCATTATCTATTCAAGTAGTTTTAAAGTCCTGTGTTCTTCCTAAAAGCAGGGAAAATCCCTTTTAGTCAGGCAGAGCAAAGGGCCAGCCCTACAACAATCTTGCCAAACCCACAAACTGGGCTGCAACTGGGCAAATGGGGACACAACTAATTATCAGAACAAATAGCCCTTATTCTGTCCATTCCTAACCATGAATTTCCAAAGGGTATTTTCAAGCTTGTTTTCAGTCATCTCTGAAGCCACACAGGCATTTTATATTTCTCTGAATGTTGCTCCTAAGAAGTGAGAGAGGGATACCAAATCCATCCGTCCTTCCCTCACCAGCCTCTCCCACCCTTATTTATCTGCAGAGGGTGGTGTTTGGCTCAGGGTTTGCTGGGTCTGCTGCATTTCCAGTGCAAGAGATGAAGACCACATCAGTGGCTATGGCTGCTGTTTCATTCTCTTCTTCTTCCAGGACAATTCCTCAGTGTCTGTCCAGTAACCACCACTTGTTCACAAGTGCTTGCTCCTCCTCATGCCCACCTGCAGTTCAGCTTGCTGTTAACGTGCCCCGCAAGACCTGGGCTCATATTGCATATGGGAGCTCTCCCTGTCACAGCAGTTGATAATGTCCTAGATTTCCCAGTTCAGACATCTCTTTTCTGTCCTATGGGAGTGACATCAATTCTTCAGAGAGTGACTGGGTTTTGTGGGGAGCACAATTCCATCTTTACATCTGTATCTGCAGGTGCAGGTATGAACTGAAGATGTGCCTGATGAAGTGCCTCCATGACCTCCATGTGCTGGCAAAACTCTGGTTGCTCATATGCAGGCAGTAAATACCCCCAAACCCAAACTTTTTTTTCTGATTCTCAGGGTAGCTTTGTTTCTAAACCCTTCTGTCCCAAAGTTTTCAGTCTTTCTTATAGATATTTTATAGAAAAAAAAAAAATTAAAATGTTCTTGTGATCTTTGTTGTTTGAGATATTTTTTCTTTAACTAGTAAATGCTTGGTTTTTTCAGCTATGCTTGGTTTTTGTTTTTGCTTGTTTGTTTACAATTTTCCACCTAGAGAGAAGTGCAGTTCAAAAAAAAAGAAGTCTCTTTGCTCTTGCCTGTGCTTCTTGTTGACTCTTAATTTTTCTCTATTGCTGGATAAGGGGAAAAAAGTCAGGGTTAAAAATAAAGATGGGGCCCTAAAATATCTCCAAACCAACAATAGGAAACGGATGTGTTTAGTTTTTGGTTGGTTTCCAAAAATCTGAAGGAGGTAATACTTTATGTTAAAAATATTTATTAGCTCGGGTAATGAACACATTCAGATAAAACGCCTGTTGCCTGAAGTGTGAGGCAACAAATAAGCTAAACCTTGACTATTCTACACCATGTAATAAATGTTTTCATGTAAAACTAGAACCTCTTGACCAGTCAGGAGGGAATAATATGCAATTCTGTGTCACACAGCTCTGCACGCTGTGGATGGGATGGATTCAGCTTTGCTTTCACCCCCAGGTTCACTTCAGGGACTTCTGGTGTACATAGCAGGGGTTGCACCCAGTCCTAGCCACTGATTTTTAGCAGCCACCAGCCTGTGAGGTGGTTTGAGAGAGCAGGGTTTCTGCCTGCATCCGCAGGTCCCAGAGGACCCCCGGGTATTTGCCTGGTGCGGCAGGGCCAGCGGGCTGCCTGCCAGCAGCTCCAAAATGTTGAGGGCTGGAGGCTGGCCCGAGTCTCTGAAAAACCCCATCACTAACATTTCTGACAAGATAAACTGCATTTTGAATGTGGAGATGACCTTGGTAATCAGAAATAAATCAGCAGGATAATCAAAATTGATGGGTAAGTCAAATCTAGAAAATTTATATACTGGAGCCCTATAGAATAGCTTGGAAATCCCCATAAGTAGGGTCCTGGCTGAAATTTTGGTCCCTTTGCTGCAGTAATTTAAACTTTTCTATTTACTTTGGCACTCCTCAGTTCAATGACTTGGTCTGATCAAAATGCTTTGATATGTCCAGCAAAAATAAAAAAATATAAAAGTCCAAGGGTAGTATCTTGGTTTAGGACAACTGTGAACATGAAATTTAATCCCAGGCTTTGCAAGAGGGACTCTCTAAAATGTACTGGAGGGGAAAGCAATTAATACTGCATTAACAAAAAAAAAAAAAAAAAAAAAAAAAGAATGGTCCTTCCTTTTTGCTTTGCTTTTCAATGTCCTGCAATTTGGGCCAAAGCAAACAGTGCTTACGCCACTACTGATGTTCGAAGTTCATGTACCACTGCTGATGTTACGTACATTAACACAGCAGTCACTGGAAAGGAAAAGCAAGTGTAATTTGTCCAGAGTGTGGACAAAAGGGGACTAGAGAATGAAGTTGGTCCTCCCATTGCTTTATTTTATTCCCTGATGTTAATTGCTTTCTTGGTACACCCTTGCTTTTGTCCTTTTGGCACGCAGGCTACCATCACACTGCACAGCTACCGAGCCGAAATTGCTCCAAGCAAGACTCATTATCCCTTAAACAATCTCAGCTCTGGAGGCGCTGCTGTGACACTCTTCTAAAACCTATTTACTGGCTACAGGGTAGTTATTCCTGCTTCATATCAGTGCAGGGAAAGTAGAGTCAGGCCAACTCTGTGATCTACTTGAGCCTGATATGCGGCTTACTCTGCTTTTATATCAATCAAGAATTTGGCCTTGGGATCTCCACACTCTTGGTTTGACCTAAAGTTAAAAAAAACCAAAAAACAAAAAACCATTTCCAAATCTGTATCTCTCTTTTCTGCCTTTCCTTCAGCCTATCCAGACCCTACTGCATACACTTCATGTCTGCAAAGTTAACCAAAATCCTGGACCACTTACAGGCCATTTGTTGCTTTCTGTTACACTTGGTGCTTGAGTTTACATATATCTGTCTTCTTAAAAACATTTTGGAGAGAAGCATCACTTTTTTGCAGTACTGGTAAATATTTTTCCACTAAATTGCTCTGAAGTAAAGTTTATTTTAGCTAACAAGAAAAGATGTTCTTCATGAAGCCTGCCAGGGATTAGTTTCTGTTTTTCATTGGCAAAACAGGCCTGAGAACTGTGTATTGAGATTTCAGTGTCTGCAGTTGTCATTTTTATTTTTTTTTTCTAAGGGGCTGTTCAATGCTTGAGTCATATCTTCAGTGCCATAACCCCACAATCCTCTTTCAAAAGCACTTCAAAAGCAAATCTACCACCATGGGTTCTGAGCAATGAATTTGACATGGCATAATATGGCAACTCCTTCAAAAGTTCTAGGATGGAGTTTCCATCTCAGTCTTCCTTGCTTGGGACAATATATTTGAACATAATAAACAACATGGGACAGGCTTGTTATTTTCTGACCACTCTACTTGCAAATTTTTTAAGCCCTTAGAGATGTAAAGGTAGCAGTGCTTTACTTGAGCAGCTAACTAACAAACAATACCACCAGTACTAACCAGCCAGCACAGCAGATAAACAGCCAGATAATGAGGGGCAGAACTGGGAGAAAGATATCAGAAGAATTACAAACTGTATTTTTAGTATGTGTATGGAAGATGGAAGATTATTGAAGATCAGTTTGGAGGAGTCACATAGGGGCCCATGTGTGAAAGAACAAAGGAAAGGAACTCAGTTCATTGACAACTGTTGAAGATGGAAGTATGCTGGTTAACAGAAAAGCTGGAAAACAGCTTAGGAAGACGTTAAGGGAGGTATGGAGGCACTTCAGAGAAAAAAGTCTTTTCTTCCACACCATGAATTGCCTTTATTCCCTGGTTTCCTAACTAGAAAAGACCCCATGAAACAAGATGTGCTAGTGGAGAATGACACAGCTGGGCCATATGAGCAAGCTGCATCTCAGTCTGAGCCATCCAATCATCCTTCTCTGAGCATGGGGAAAGACTTTTTGGATGGCACTTCGGGGAGAGGACAACCTCATCAGGAGGTCTAACTTAGGGATCATGGAGCAGAAAGAAGGAAATGCTGCACCCACTTATGCCAAAGGAGTGACAGGCTTTTAGGAAGTGTGATAGAAGAGCCAGAAGTCCAAGACTTCTGCTGCTCAGTGTGGAGGATCTGATGATGATGATTCCTATGATAATTATTGCAGGAGGACTCCTGCAAAGAGGTCTCCTTGCACATAAACCAGGAATGGGTTCAGCTACTGGACATGCAAAGGTTTGGAATCATCTCAGCCTGCTGTCTCCAGAAAAAAACTGCTGCCTTCAAGCAACTAGTTAAAGGACTTTGCTCAGGATTTACCCATTTCTACTCTAACCATTTCAAATAATTTCACCATCTTATAATTTCCTTCTCTTTTATTACCCTTCACCATGCAGACTACATTCTGATGCCACATAATAGTTTTTTGCACTGAAAAAATATCAAGGCATTTTAGGTTGTCTTTTTTATCTTCCAGATACTTATCATCAGTTTAGGAAAAAAAAAAAAAAAGAAAGATGGCTCAGGACTTCAAGTAAACCCATTCCTCACTGCAGTACCCACAACTACAAATGCAGCTTATTTGGAAATGGAGTGTACAGCAATACACACATATTAAGCAGTTCAAATTCTGGTCATGCTCAGACAGCAGTTACTGCCATAATTTTCTGGCTTTGCATTAATTCATTGAGCAGGAACCTTGGCTTGGTTGTAGCATTTTTTCTTGTCTGAAAGATGATCTGGTTAATAGAGGACAAACGTTGGAGCTCCTCTGTTCTTTCCTCTTCCCCCTTGCACATACATACACATTTATAGGTCTGTTGCATATAGATACCAAACACACACATATATAGAATATATACACATAGAATACATATCTGTAGGCACACAAATGAATCCTCACACTATTTTCTAGAGTCAATGTTATGAAGACTTGAAGGGGAAGTTTGCTTCTCTGCCATACTCTTTTGTGTTTTCATTTCCATTAATCCAGCAGATGCCCCTAGATCATGTGGAGGCAAAATAGCTGCATCAGCTGCTTCTAGGCAAACAAAATAGGCTTTTGTGGCTATAATGTAATGTTTTCCTTGGAATATATAGTATTCCAGGCTCTCAAAGGAACATACTCCTTCTTGGAGTTCAGGTAAAGTATTATCTATCAAAAACCTAGAATTATCAGCAGCAACATTCAGGAAATTAGGCACACACAAATAAATGCAGTCAGAAGCTTGGCTCTTACCCAGAAGACAAATGATTTCTGGTTTTTTTAGGAGTTATGCACATGGACAGTGACACTATCAGTTCACACATAGTAACACAGCTCCAGCCCTATGTGGCTTTCCAAACTACAGCAGATCTTGAGGGTTTGGCTGCAGGTATGTTGGGCTGGAAGGATATCAGGCCAGCCCTGGTGCAAGAGGCTGCACGCAAAACAAACCTCTTGTCCCCATGTGGGAAATGCCAGAAGGCCTGCAGAGTGGGAAGAGGTGCCAGCCACATCTGTCCCCATGGCACGATGGGGTTTACCATGCTGTTAGAGCCAGCCCACCAGCACAGCACCATGTTTGTTATACCTGGTGTTTGCCTGAGACACTCTGGCAGCTTCTTTGCTGCCACACTACACTAGCTAGATGGAAAAGGCAAACTATTTGAATATTGTTCCAAGTGTGCCATGCAGAAGTACCTTATATCCCAAATTTGAGATGAAAATAAATGCACGATTTTCTGGGGGGACATGATTTTCTGAGCTCTGAAAGTCCACAAATAGTCTAAAACTGTTCATGCCATGAAAATCACAGAAATCAGAGTTTTCTCATCACCTTATGTAGAAGTTTACACTGCTGTGAACAGGTGGAAACAAATGTAAAACACCTGACAGAACTGTAAAATGACTATACCAGCTGTGAGGCAACTGAGGGGTGGTACCTGGTGGTGCTGGCCAAGGTAGAGCTGGTCACACATTTGTAACAGCAATTGGAGAATGCAGAGAGCTGATTTTAAAGACAGGAAATCAGTGGGATAGTTACTACTCCAGCTTTCTAGGGATGGCAAGAAGGTTTCATAGTTCTTGCCCACTGCTGCTCTGGGAGTCCATCTTTGGTATGATACAGAAATTATCCTAAAGTAAGAAGTAAAATCTGCCCAGAAAACTGGAGCGTCCCTGCATGAGAAGGCAAGGAACGTTTGGAACAGTAAAATCTTCTTTGCTAATGACAGTTCTGAGAATTAAAAAAAAAAAGTGGAAAAAAACCCAGGACCCCTCCATGAAACACTGATTAGATGCCAGTTCACATAGCTCTCCTTGGCTACTATGTATTATTTTCTGTATATTATTTATTTCTTTTAGAGACTAATAGATCCTATTCTTGACAGGCGCAAAGCCAGGAGGTGGGATCTTATCCAGTATTTTCATTTTTTAGGACACAAGAGGCAATGATTGTATCAGAATATTATTTGCCTGCCCAAATCACACCCACTGTGTGAACCTCTGCAGAGGATTTCCATTCTCGGGAAAAACTGTTTTGTCAGACAAGAGGGCAAATGAAACCCTCATTCTGAGGGTTTTCTCAGCCCTCAAAAGAAAGCCTCATTCTGGCTAAGCCAACTTGGTTAGGACAGAATCCCTTTTCCTGGGCTAAATCTCCAGAGCTAACCTTCCAAATTTCACTTACAGTTTTTTACCCAAAAACCCCTATCCACAGAACAGATTGGACCTAGGATATGTCCAATATCCTGAGTGCTGGAACAGCTGAGTTATGTATGAAGTGGTTGACATGGTAAGGTGAGAATCAAGAGATGGCTGATGGAGCAGAAGTGTGGTTGAGTACATCTGATTTTCCGCCACCACATGGGAAGCATGGCTTTCACTGAATGGGCTTTCGAGCAAACAAACGTCAATTTGTATGTAAAGAAGATCTGACACTCTTAAATATGGAGGTGTTTTGAGAAAGATGGGGAAGATCTGCTGGGCAGATTGGGTTCAAAGCTTCCATCCCAGTCATCCTGTAAAGCCCTAGGGACTTCCAGACCAGGAATAGGAGGCTACAGAGATCTTCATGTTCCCAACTTTGTCTTCTGGATAACATTAAAGCAGAGGCAGTCCCAGAAGGCAGGCACTATCCTTAGCCTTGCGCTTATCTGTTTGTGCACATTTTCTCCAGCACTTAGCGTTACCAGATCCTGACTCATAAGACTGGCTCTGCTTTTTTATGAAGCTACCAAAGGGTCCTGGCACTAGCATGTGTGTGAGTGTCCTGATAAGGGTATGACAGCATGTGGGAGGCCAGAGGCGGGTAATGCCACTGGTATGTTGAGTGGGGAATTAGTCTGCTCGTATGGAATGACATCTCCTTACAAAACCTCTCCAAGACAGAGGCCGAGGAGAAAAAGTAGCAATGACTGTTCAGGATTCAGCCCACCCTACCAAAACTTTCCATCTGCATGAATGGAGCCATTCAGTGGATTCTGCTTCTCGTTTTGCTTCTTCATCTTAAAATAGAGAACTTCCTCTCAGAGGAATAACTTGTGTCGTAGCACAGTCCCGGTGATGTCAGTGGAGTTACATCAAGGCTGATGTTGATCCTCATGTCTCATTGCCAGAAGGTTTTCTGGAGTTAGACCCTGGGTAGCACAACTCTGAGAAGCTTTTGCATTGCTTTGGTCGCAGCCTGTTTCCTCTGAGAGCACAGAAAAAGGATTGAAAAATAAGGAGAAGAACCCATGAAAATGTTGCAGTTGTTTCTGCACAGAAGACTTTAAAATGGAAACACATTTTATGGAATTTCTCACACACATCCTCCCTCTCCCTCAAATTTCAATGTTCCCTTTTCTTCTCTTCTCCCTGATTTTGACATATTTCTACTGAGTGAAATGAAATGAGAAATAGCCAGGGGCTTGCTCTGACATTTTCTTCCCCACCCCATCCTTCTGTCCACCCAGGCTCTTCTCAGTTTTATTTTGTAATTTTTAATAGTATGGAATGGGAACTGTAGGCTGTGTGTACTCATTTGCTGTAACCCACCCATTCTGCTATCCTGCTGTTCCTTGCCACCTTCCTTATCATTCCTTCAGCATTTTTTTGACCATCTGAAGCTGGAAAAAAAATAAATCCCTTGCCTGCAGATTGACAGGGAGGGGAAAATCTGGCCCCAACATCTGACATCAAGAGCTTTATGGACTAGTCCTGCCTAATTTTAAGGGATTTTATATAGCAGAATTGGAAAGAACCAAGAGACACTTAGAGCAAATGTTCTGAAATACCAAGAATAACAAAGCACAGGCTTAATGAGTTCCAAAGTGTATGTCTGCTGTGAGTAATGATGCTTAATCCTGCTGCAAAATAATTCCTTTATATGTTCTTCTGTTTTTTAAAAAATGCATCACTGCTGCACTGGGGTCATAAAAATTACGAATATGTTTTCCCATGGCATGAAGCCATAGCATACTGTAAGGCATTGTGCTGGGCCATTATACACAGCCTGTAATCAGAAACAAATGTATTAAGTGAGATGATGTGATGTTACATGAGAAAAGTGAAAATAGAGCAGGGAAGTGTGATAGACAGTGACTTGGACCACAACATCAGCTCTGAACAGCCCTTTTTCTCTTCAGAAACCAGAGGCTATGCCAAAAGAAGCTGTTTCTAGATACTGGTCTAGAAAGCAGAGACATACATCTTGCAAGAGGGGGGAAATAAAACTTGTCTGAGAGCTGGGGTAGACAAAAAAATATACAGAATTTCCTGTTGAGAAAGAGAAATACTGCCATACTGCTGAGGATGTTTGTCTGTGCATTAGTACAGGCTTGGTAGTGGTCTCAGAAAAGCAAAGAAGCCTCCCTGTCCAATCCTCCACATTGCAAGTTTCTTGCAGGGGTCCAAGTGATGTCTGTGACATGGAGAGATCTACTGCTGAAGAAAGTACTCTCATTCCTTTGGAGTTTATGTTTCTGAGACTTTGCAGCAGTATTACTATTATCAGATTAAAAATTAAACTTGACTCGCATTAGAAGAAATAGAGCAACTAATTTGTCTCTTTGCCAATGTTTATTTCCTAAAAAAAAAAAAAAAAACACCAAAAAAACCCCACCAAAATCTGTTTGTGACAGCTGCTTTCCTTTTCAGGAGTATACCACAACTCTTTGACATAAAAGCTGGATTTTAATTTATTGACTTAACTTTGCAGAGCACAGAGCAAAAGGTCAAGTAAAATGAGACTCCTTTAGAAAAATGATAATTGCTATTAAGAAGCGTATGGGTCATTTGAATGCTCTGACAGTCCATTTCCAAGCCCCTTGGAATGGGCCCTTCAAAACTCCTGAGGCTCAGCCAATCCTACCCTTTGGGAGATGGGAAGACTGGGCAATAACTGCAATGTACCTGTGGGAGCAGTCTTCATCCCAGCAGCAAAGCCAGTTATGTCATTTCCCAGGGTTGGGGAAAACAGTGGTCCCCAAAATGAGAGATGCACCCAGAATGACCTCTCTTCTATCCACTGACATTTTTATCTGCTAGCTCTCCAGGAGCTGGGATCCCCAACACACAGCACACAAGGGTTTTCATCTGATTCAGGCAAATGCTTTATCAGCCACAGATCCCCTTCAAGCCAACCTAAATGAGAGTGAGACCATCAAAATGTAGCATTGGAGCAGGCTGCCCAGGGAACTGGTGGAGTCACCATCCCTAGAACTATTCATAGGTCATGTAGAAGTGGTGCTTGGGGCATGGTTTAATGGTGGGATTGGGAGTGCTGGTTTAACAGCTGGACTTGATCATTTTAGAGGTGTTCTCCAACCTAAATAATTCTATGATTCTATTGTACTGTGAGGACAGTAGTTCATAAATTATCTAGAAAGGAGATTGCTTGATAGTACTGCTTTCTGCATTCTCTTTTTCCTTAAAACTGTCTGCTTTTATCAACAGAGTAGAGCACAATAAAGAGTACCAAAGAACCTGGATAAATAAATCCTGTCTAATTATTTACAACCATCCCAGGAATTGTCTCAGCAGTAATCTTAGAAAAGGTTTGATTCACTGAAATCTACAAGAAAAGTGATTGCTGCTTCTATGCCTTCTCAGCAACAGAGGATTTGCTCTGTACAAATAATTGATAAAATCAAGAGAATTACATTCTGGGCATTGTAAAGCAGGGGTTTTCCTTCCTAATTTCTGGATCTTGGATGAGAAATTAATATCTTTGCAATGAAAGAGAAGTTCCTCAGTATTTGATGCTTCCAGACTGTGCAATTTGAATGTGTATTTATCATTCACATCAGTGAGCCAGGTGACTGCATTGCAAATCCTTATGTGGCAGCATTTGTTTCTTTATATCCCTGTTTCTCCATTATGAAACAGTAGGGCTACTTTAGTCCATAAATAGACACTGTTAGGGATTTACCATAAAAGAAATCTGAAGGACACTCTTTTCCAGTTAACTTCCCCTTTACATGAACAAATCCCCTTAGTGGATGACCCCTCCATGCACATAAAGCTCCTGAGACTCCCAAACACAGGAGACAAACCATATACATCATGTTTGTTTGCTTTAATGAAATGATTGATTTATTGGTCCCAAATTCCTCAAAAACATTTGGTTTTATCCCCTGGATTCCTATCAGAGAGATCCCAACATCAGTCAATATCACAGCTGTCATTCGCTACAGCGAAATGCAACTCAAAGGCCCTCCCAGTGCTCCCTGTTAGTGTGGAGCCTTCCTCTGCCCTCCAAGCATGTCCCCTGCCCTCCAAGCATGTCCCCTGCCCTCCAAGCACATCCTCTGCCCTCCAAGTATGTCCCCTGGCAGGCACTGATATCCCCTTGGTCCTACAGTTGTTTGCTTCCCAGAATAGCTAGGTTTGAGGACGAGAGCGTTCCTAATGGAGCTCGAGTGCATTTGTGGCACAATAGGTCATTTCTGGCTCACTTGCTTTCTTTTCAGCTCATGGGACAAAAAGGGACATGCTTACACCATTTGCTTACATTGGTAGGTAAAGAAAACTTTAAATGTCGCATGAGTCACTTGCACTCAATTAATTTCTGCTTGTGTTATTTATTCACGTTTAAGATATGACTTTTATTCTATATGTGACCTTCAGCAATGGAACTGATAACAAGAACATTACTTTGGAAAAGTGAAAGGTTAAACATTAACCAGAAAAATAGTTCTAAGACAAACATTTTGAATGTTTTTTCCTTCATATTTGGAAGTAACTTGTCACTTCCCCTCTTAGCACCCTCCCTCCCCCTCATATTACTGTTGTGCTGCTGTTCCTGATACTTGGTAGATGCAGTAAGCACTGTACCACCAGGTGATAGCCTCCTCTTTGCTTAAAAAAAAAATCACATGGGTCTTTGAGCTGGCTGCAAGCTCTGCCTGACTAGCTTTTCATTAGCAATTTCTAGGGGTTCTCATCTCCCAGGAAGTGCATTACAGAGAAGCCCATCAGCTCTGTGCTCCCTCTTCTACTCCTTGTTGCACATGGGATGTGGAGAAAAAGAAAAAACTAATGGATGAAGAGGGAAACAGGCTGAGGGGTTGCCCAAGTCTCAAAAATAACCACAGGAGTTTGAAGTGCTGATTTTAGCAGATGTCTTTTTCCTCCATGGCCCACAAACTTAACTCAGGAACAATTAACAAGTTGAAATTCATGTTACAGTGTGATAGGGGAGGGTGTTGTGAAGCTTTGGTAGTCCAAAAAGTCTTCACATCAGTTAAGAAATTAGTAAAAATTGAAAAACAGTGTCTGCTTTCAAAGCTGAGTGCCTATTTTACCTGTGTATCAATTTATCTTTTTTATGTGGAGACACACTTGTGAGCTGCAACTCTGCTCTGAAATTACTTCAGCTTTTCTGCCTTAAGGCTGTTGCCAGCCTCAGTCACAACCACATCAACTGTTAGAAAAAAATCTGTAAATCAATAATATTACTTCTGCTTCCACCCATTTTTGGAAGCGCAGGACAAGGGACATGCATATATTTTACTCAGTAAAAACAGCCTAATTGCCTGTTGTTTGGTTAATTTGGGTAGCACAAATAAACCATCAAAAGTAAAGATGAATGAAACAGCTAAGATAAAACCTAGGCCAAACAAACATTAACAACAACAAACTAGGTGTCTGGAAAAGGGTAACTCCTGCTCTGGGAGACATTCTGGGTGGTCGAGGCTCTGTCTGAGCCCACAGCATGGATCCCAGGGCATGGGGCTGCTGGACTGCAGGACAGCAGAGGCAACCACCAGCCCCTTTCCTGTTGCCGCCCCTCAGCCCTTCTTGCTCAGCTTATGCCCCCCACCATGTCTTGGGTTTGTTCAATCTGCCTTTCTCAGTTCAAACACGGGTCTGCTGACAATATTTTGATCCACCCAGAACAAACAAACAAAAAAAGCAGCAGAAACTATAGCAAACTGTCAGGCAATCCCACTCCCTTTATTGATCTTTATACAATGGATTGGTAAAATCCTGCTACTTGTCCATATATCTCACTCTCTGTTCAGTCCCTCAAGGCCTGTAGACAAAGTGGTGTCTTGTTCCAAAGAATGACACCAGGTAGGTTAGACTATGCTGTATCTATGAGGATTTCCTTTCATCAGTTCTTATTTTGCCATATATCAGTATCTCATTAAATGTCCTCTTATCCTTTGCCATGGAACAAGGTGAATAGAAACCTTCTGGTCTTCTCCTTTGGGATCATTTATTATTTCATAAGATTTTGCCATGTATCCCCTTATTTATGTCTCCCACAAGGTAATCTGTCCTGGGATAACAGGCTGCTCCACCAGTGTTGCTGATGCAGCCAGTGCCAGAGAGAACCAGAAGCCTCCCATCATAATTCCTTTGTGCAAGATTTGCAGCCGGGGTCACAGACCCATGAGGCAGGCTTGGCTTAAGGCAACTGGGGCCTGAGCCTACCACAGTGAGCCTTCTCCCAGCCCTCCCAGTCTGGCTCAAGCCCTTCCCCCTCTCTCATTCCCCTCACTCAGCTCCCCATGGAACCCTTCTTCCCCAGACAGATGATCCCTTCCTGTCGCCTCCCTGGGATGGACTTCTTCCTTTTTCCTTAGCCAGCTCCCCTGGACAGACTCTTGGTTTCTCACTGACTTGTGCTGTTGAGGTTTCTTGGCCTGGGTCCCAGGGTTCCTGCCTTAATCCATCGCTTCAAAGAGATTTGGATAAGTCTGGATAAGCTTCCAAGCCTCTGGATGCTTATTCAAAGTGCAAGGCTGGGGGAAAGGGGGAGCATCCCTGAAGGAAGCCAGAGACCATTTATGTACAGTCAAACAACTTTTTTTTTTTTTTTTCCTGAATCAGAGATACCTCCCCAAATCCCTCAGCACCTGTGTGTCAAAATCTGCATTTACACTAGTGGAAAACTATACCCTGGCCTCTGTATCCTGAAGGAAAATGCCTGGACATTTAGGCACACACATGGGCCAGCATCTCATCAGGGTGTCTGATGCAGTATTAAAAGCTGGGATTCCTTCTTTCAGGAGAGCTTGGGCATGTTTACATACCACTGGGTAGTTTAGGGGTGACTCACTACAGAAGCCCCATTTGAAAACAAGAAAGAACAGAGTTTTGAAATAAAGTGCACTGAAAGGGTATGAGCACAGCAACAGATCACCAAAAAATGTGAGGCTGGATTCTCCAGCCCACAGGAGTCCTGCTGGGCTGTAGTATGGGGGGGATGGTCCTGACTGAGCACAGGAGAAAGGGTGAAGCAGTTGTAGGAGCTGGACCCAAAAGGAAACCTCTTCTGTAGAATCTGTCCTCTTTCTCACTTCTGATGTTGTGGATGGACTGAGAAAGTGCCATTTGGAGCTATTTCTGAATGTGTTTTGCATGGCTGTAGTCCTGGTTTGAAGTCACTGGCACCTGCCATGAAGCTAGGCATGATCGCCCAAACTAGAATCAGATTTTAGCTCCTGTGGAATCAAAACCAGCGTTTGCTCCAACCACAGTTACACCAGTCCTTCCCATTAGCCCCTCAGCATTTCAAGATATATTCATTCATAGTTTAGTTTCCTGCTCCAAACATGTTTGCTTTGGGAAAAGTGATCTTTATTTTCCATCTAAATGAAGCCCAGTTGTGTCATGTCCACCAAAAGAACAATCTGACTTAAAGCAGCTTTAAGAAAACCACTATCTGATGTCAGTAAATCTCTGTCTATGCCATAACTGCTTTAAGTCAGGAAGCAGTGGGTGTGCTCAAAACAACACATAAAGATAAAAGATTTCCAGTGCCAAGAACGTGGATGTATTTTGGAAGAAAACACGGGGGGCATTCTGTACAGGAAGAGATGAGACATGCATCAGGCTGTGGAGCCTGCCAGTGCCACAGCTCACACACTCTGGCTCTCCAGGGAAGCCGCATCTTCAGATGGAGCTCCTGTCCTTGGGACACACACACAGGGAACGGCTGCTGCTTTATTCACTTCTTTGTCTTGCTATAGAACAGCCTGTATTCCTCTGTTCTCCAAGAGCTGAAGGAACATATCCAAGAACAGAGCCCAACTCCTTCTCTTTTCCAGGGAGGGATATTGAACAGTTCCTTGAGGTGGGACAGGATTTGGCCATCTGGCCATGTTGCACTCCCATACTCCCATGTGGATCCACCCTCATCCTCTCCTGGACAGAAAGGGTGCTGCCACAACCAAACCCTTACACGCTGATCACACTTTGATCCTCTAACAACCCTCAAAAAGCCATTACAACAGGTGATGCTGGAATAATTCCATCAAAGTCAAGGATATTTCTATCCCTTGCCCAGCATGTGTAAGTTGGAATGGAAGAGAGGTCATTGCTCTCTGTTAAATGTATACCTGGTTACCAACCTACTTCAACATTCACTGCTAGTTTTTCTTTTGCTTACAGTGCAGAAAAAAAATTAAAACACACACACAAAAGAAGTAAACTAAACAAGACCAAAATTAATCATCATCATCATCATCATCATCATCATCATCTCAACCAAACTCTAACAAAAAAAAAAGAATACATCCACCAGAGCAGTCTTCTTTTCCAAGAAATATTATGAGGTACTGCACTTATGGGAAACAGAATCAATCCTCTGACTGGTTCCTTGATTAAAAGCCATTACCTTTTTCAAGCCATAATGATATGCAGGGCAGTAAGTAACCAGTTTAGAGGGTATTTTCACTCAGAATGGTAGGCACAACACATCTGTCTTTTATTATCCATGCTACTTACACAGCTTTTTCCATCCTGGAGTATCCCAAAACTAGTCATATTGTAAAGTGCTTGTAACCTGTTCTACAGTCCATGTATTTTGTCTGCCATTGGTCATCCTCAGACAAATTTTGTTGTTCTTCATAGTTCTTGTGGGAGGGAAGGACAAGGCACAGGGAGGGTTGCAGCTTTCCTGTCACCCCTTGCCAAAAGGGAAAAGGCAGTGGCAGAGGGCCCCAACAAAGGGCACTGCTTTGGCTTGGAGATTGTGTGTCCCACGCTGTGTCATTGAGAGGTTGTGTGGTGTTAGCAAGGTGTGGTGGCAGAGTGGGAGACACTGCTTCTGGGAAATCGATGTTCCAGCAAAGTTCCCAGGCCACTCCTTAGGACATAGCCATGACTATGCACAGACTCTGCCTTTCAAAATGGGAATGGGAATGGTGGTGCTTATAAGAAACCACCAGGAGATCCTGTCCTCAGTAAATATATTTTTTAAAAAATTAATTATCAGAAAAGCAGTGGTTTTTTGGTGATCTTTGTACATCTTGTTGTCTCTAACAGGTTATAAAGGCTTTGGGCAAGAGCCTGCTGTGCTTGCTCTCTCCAGCTCCATGTCTAGATATGCCTGTGAAACCAACTGCATAAAACCATAGTGGATTCAGACAGGCTGGTCCAAGAGCATCACGCTGTACCTAGCATCCTGGGGGAAAACTGAAAAGCAAAAAGGTCTTTCTGGGCACAGCACCTGCTCTCTGCCCTCCCTAAGGTTACCCATTCCTTGCTGCTATGCAATTGCCTTTCCAAAGCCAGAGAAAATAAGTTATGCATTTAGGGACACTTATGCAACCTAAACAATACAGCATAATTCTAGTGAGCACAGCCACGGCAGTGCCTGCTGTCAGGTGTCCAGACAGAGTAATTAACAAACACAAGAGAGCAGAGCCCCTGGAACAGGCAGGCAGAATGTTAAAGACACAGAAATCAGCCGGACTAAGCCTGGCTCTTCCCTAAGAGCGAGAGCAAAGCGCTGTCCCCCGGAGCCTTCTAAAGCTGAAGCTTACAATAATAATGAAATCTCCACGGGCCCAAATGAGCCTCCCACACACATCTCGGGTAGGAGCTTACCACACAAGGAGTCCTGCTGAAATTAATGGGCTGTGTGTGGATTACAAGACACTATTTGGAATAACTGAGGGTGACCTCGCAGACATTTTCCCATTGTTGTTCCCATTGTCCATTCAGGATACCTGGCTTTTAGTTTAACTGTGTCCCTTCATGAAGGAAATTAAAAGCAAGGAAGGAGAGAGAGGGAAACATATTTTTGTGGAGAAGCATGGTGTAATGGCTGAAGGAGAGGACTTGGTGTCCAGCCTTGGCCCTCCCATGGACTCCTGGTATCTGGATGCAGTTATCCCATCTCAGCTCTGCCATCCCTCTGCCGAACAGAACCTGTCAGTCGGGCATCCTGTGTGATTTAATGTCACAATGGTGACATGAGGCCGGAGAGGATGTCCCCAGGATCCCACTGCCCGTGCGGGTGCGCTCCCTGAAAGGGGTGATGTGGCTGTAGCTGCCAAGCAGGCAACAGCAGCGGCCTTTTCCTGTTTGCTTTATTCCCAGGGGTTATTTCTGGGCTGCAGGGAGGCTGCACCGTGATGTCAGTGTGTAAACAGGGAGGTGAGTGTCGTCAGGGCTCGGGGGGTGGAGATGAAGGCACGTCTGGCTCCCCGGAGAGGAGGGGGAACGGGGGGGCAGGAAAAAAATCAGCTCAGATAAAGAAACATAAGGGAAATGGCAGTGGAGCCACGGAGGAGGCGGCGGAGGGGGGAAAAGGCTGCCGTCCCCATGTAAATCGTTTGGGAAAACAGTGCACCGCCCTCCGTTAATTCCCCTGATTAAAACCGCATTAGTTTGTAGGTGTCAGGGACAGGCAGCTGTTTTCAAGGAAGCCCTGGCTCCACCAGGTCCTTCCTCGGCGGGCAGCGGCGGCTCTATCTGGAGGTAAATGTCAGCGAGGCGCGGAGCTCGCCGGCGCTTGTCCTCCTCCTGACAGGCCCTGGCCAATGTCCTGCTGCTGAGGGTCGTGGTAATTTACGTCCCTTCTGTGTACATTAACTTATCTGCAGCAGAGCTGGCGGCGCTCTTTCAGCCAGGCTGTCTCCTCCGCAGGCTGGGAGACTTTTCCTGCCTGTGGGACCCGAAGCGGGGACCTGCCAAGTTCCCGCAGCGCACCAACAACAACAAGAGCGCCGCGGAGCAGGCCCCGAGCCCCGGCACGGCCCGCGGCCCGCGGGGGACACTCGCGTCCTGCGGCCCCGGGAGCCCGGCGACAGGGCAGTGCTTGTCAGCCCCCTCCTCCGCCCCGACTGTCCTGCCTGGGTCTGTTCTGCTGTTGCTGCAACAGCTGAAATGGTTGTTTATTATTTGCGGCTCCCCCGGGGCTCCTTTCCCACCCCTCCTCCGCTGCCCCCGTGGAAGTAAGCAAGCAGCCTTCTCATGCAGGAGGCAGATACTTCCCGCTGAACTGCAAATTTTGGTGGCCTGGCTTTGTCCGGGAGGGATGTTAACACGCAGGTAACATCTTCAGGCAGAGAGTGATGCTGCTGACAGCAAGATCACTCTCTGCCTGAGGAGAGAGTGCCAGGCACGAAGGCACTATCTCAGTTTTCTTCTGGGCATTGTTTTTTCCCATACAGCAGGGCATTCCCTCACATCCATGTAGTTCGTTTCTCTGTCATCCCAATGTGCACAACTAAGAACATTCAATAATCCAGTAGCTCCAAGGAGGTCTCCCTGATCCGGGCCATTGTATTCAGACTCACTTTTTGTGTGATTATTCCCTAGTGGATCAATGAGGTCTTATTGGAAACCATAAAGGATGAAGCTAACTCTGCCTGCTAGGTTTGGCGAGGTTGTCCATCATCATTATGGAACTCACAAAAATACTGAGAGCAGAAAACAGCAGTGGCAAAGACTGTGTTGTCCAGCAGCCTGAACCCACACCAGTTCACCCAGAAAGAGTTGATCTGCCAACCTAATTGCTAGTAGGAAAAAGGGCGGAAAAAGAGTCGATATTTTTTAACATACCAGAAAATGTGCCCCCTGCACAGTCTTTCAGGATCTCCTGAATGACCCCCATCAGGTGGCTTGCTTTACTACACCCAAAGGGCCACTGTTGTATCAGGCTGTATCAGAGAGGTGCCTCTACTCTTTTAAGTGCCATGGTAATGTGAACAACCACAAATTATCTTTCTTCTTCACAAGGACTGAAATTTGTGTTGAATTAGGAGCTATTGGCTTGATCCTCCCACCATGTGCTTTACATGTACATCTCAGCTTAGTGGTGCCTGGGTGTAGCTGGTAGGTACAATAATGAGTGTGAGGAAGATGATGGGTAACAGTGATACATTCTCTAAGCTCTTGGTGAGGATTAAGCTACTCAAAATAATAGAATATTTTTTCAAAAACCCCCAAACTTATCAGAATCATGGCTACAGGCTGTATATCCCTTTTCTAGTTTTCCTCAGAGGATGCAGGTCAGCCTTTACCAAGGGTGAAGCTGTGATGAGATGAACAAATCAAGGGACAGGACCCACAACAGTAACTCTGAAATACAAGACCTGTATTTACTGTAAAATGGACAAATGCTGTGATTCTAAGACCCTTGTTGGGAGACATGGAAAAAGTGGCTTGTGGCTTAGCTGGTGGCTGAGTTTTAGTATATCTATAGCCCAAAGTTAGGCACCTACACCATCTATATGAGGCATGTAGACCATTAAGCATCTCAGTTCTGGCTACCTCCCCCAGTCAGGAAAAATACCCAGGAGAGGACTTTGATTTAAGCTCTGCACATTTAGAGCTTAAGCCATGGTTTAAATGGGAAGACCCTAAGACCCTTCATCTAAAAGAAGAGGGCCATTTTCTAAGGCAGTCCTTTTTTATATAGCTTTAGGGCAGTGACAGCAGCAGTACAACCATGTTTGGAGTTATCACTCTGGATATTTAGGCATTTTTTATGTTGAGGATTTAATGTAGCAAGCACTAGACCCTGGTTCTGCTCCCTTAGGCCAGCTCCATAACCACTGGGCAGGTACCCCTTTTTTTCTCCTCACCTCTACACTGTGAAAGTAGCTAAATTTTCCTTCTAACTTAGTGCCATCACTGATTATAAAAAGAAAAATATCAAAATATTCCTAAGACTTTATGTGATATTTGTGAAGTTCACTGTGATAAAGACTGTTTGCCCCATTTTGACTGAAAGCTCACTAATATTTTAAAAATTCAGGCTTTGCTTATAGACTTTTTAAAAATATGGCTCAGTCAAAACACAGAGGTGAAGCCTCCACAGGATTTTCTACATTTTGTTCTGAAGGTCATAACACAAGAGAATAGGCTTTTCTGTGGAAAAGCTGACAGATTTTTTCCATGTGTAGGACTCTCTTTGTCAGAGTTTTGTGCTGAAACAACACAAACACTTGAATCATGAAGCACATCCCTTCCTTCAAGCACTTCCAAGTCATCATTTGCCTGTGTACACTACTGTGTTAAATCTGGCCTTATGAGTTTTACAGATGGACAGGAACAAGGAGTGGAGGATGATGGAGACCCAAGGCCAGAACAGAAATAGAAGGAAATGACCAGCTTGGAGTCTAAGCAGACATGGATACGTGTTTCTCTCTGGAAACCACTGGAACACATCAAAGAACAGAGTTAATCACGTACAACTGAGTGTAAGCAAGTGTCTCTTGAGTGCTCCTCTCTTGAAACTCCAAAAAAAATTTCAAAACAGCTTTTTCGTTTTTCCTGATGAGCATCACACAGTCCTTCTGCCAGTGTTTCTTAAGACAAAAATCACTGCCAAGCCATAGGTACAATGATATGCATAGGACATAACTTTACATCCACTTGATGCAAATAATTTTTGTTAAGGAAGAGGGACAGAAAAGAACAAACAACTTTGCCTGTTTGACATAGATGTTTCCATGTATTTAAGTTTCACAATGAAGTTAGAAGAAGAGCAACTAGGATAAGTTAGAAACATATAAAAATATATATATCTAGATATCTCTCTGTTCAAGATAAAGGATAAACATTACTGCAAGCATGCAGTGCCAGTGCTGTCTATTCTTCCAGTTAAATCAAAACTCTGTTAGATTCTGGTTTTGGTTCTTACAGCTGAGCCTCTCAGAATCATGGGATTTTATGATAATCTCAGCTTTTCCATCTTCATGTTTGCAGTGGGAATCCTGAATATATGTTCCTATGGGCTGCTGCATCAGGATGCAGGGGAACAGGCCCATTCTAACAGTGCTTAAAAATATCCTGATGCTTAAGAGAATGCCACAAATGGAGGTTAGAAAAATTATGTTTAGCACCATTTTCTGTTAAATCATGAGTGTCCATTAAAGTTCTTCTCCTGCCTACAGGCAGCAGCAAGGGAATAAACTGAGCATCCTACACTTTCCCTTCTCATCCTGTCTATGATACTGGGAGTCATGAATATCCCTTGATCAAGTCACACACAGGATGAGATACTAGAGGACTGATTCTTACCCTTTGATTCCTTGTTGTTTTTATTTTACTATAAAAGACCCTTATCTTTGTGAAGCAAGAGTGGGAGTTCTTCCACTGGCACACACAGAGCAGAGAGCTCTGTGGCTCTGACAGGGTCTTGCAAGCTTTTCCCACCTGTCAATCTTGACCCAAATGTATTTGCACAGACCTGTTGATTTTGCACACAGTACCAGTTGAAATTTAAAACTCTCCAAAAATCATACAAAGAAAAGAACATTTCTGTCTGTAGTACTTTTATGGCAAGTTTCACAAACCCTTCCAACAGTGTAGTTGAAACACTGGCAGCTGTTTTTTTGTCCTTTTCTTTTCTCTCTCTCTTTCTTCTAGTGACATTGCCAAGCTGTGTTCTAATCTGGTGGGCACTGGGAAAATGAAACAAAAAATAGTTGAAGGGCTTCTGGTAAGCTTGAATCTTTCTGAGTCAAGGACGTGTGCTGTGAAGCAGTCAGAAATCCAAGAGCTCTCTCCCAGTGCATGCTCTTTGCCATCGAGGGGGCTATGTAATTTCTTTGAAGCAGGCTCTATTTTGATGGGCAAGACACCAGAGGATGACGTAAACCTCTAAGGATGATTACTTGGGTCCTGTGTCCGTCTTAGTCTGAAAAAAAACGCCTTGAGAAATCTTTGGAGCTGCTGCTCTTTTGTCTGTCAGCAATGAAAACAAGGGAGATGTTACTGGTCACAGAGCAACTGAGTCAAATGACAGGCATTGTGCTAAGAGAAAGTTCCCTATGATGATTTCTTGTCCTCAGTACAGTTAGTTCTCCATTTTTGCTGTGGAGGTCTTCAGATAGACATGCCAGCTTGGGGGATGCTGTGCCAGATCTCGACACATCATGTGCAGTTTGTCTTGATCTGACACTGTGAGGTCAGGGCTCTCCCCAGCATGCTCAGGTCCTCAGGGCTGTCACCCACATGGGGCTGGCTGGCCTGGCCTCTGGCTGGGCTTTGTAGCTGCTAAGGCACATTTGGGAATGACAATGATGCTACGTGCTTTCCCTCAGTATCTTGGGCAACTGGATGCACACGGGCACAGAAGCCAGTGAGGGCCTGCAGTAACCCTCTGCACAAGCCCCGTTGCAATGGACTGAAGATTTGGACAGTCACTTAGTGAGCATCTTGGTGCTCTTTTCCTTTTGATAATGACAAAAAGAAAGATAGAGAAATTGAAAGGTCACTGAGATTCGTCATATATCATAAACCTCTAATCTTAATCTCTGTCTTTTCAACCAATAAGCCTTCCTTCCTCATATTATCCTCCCACGCCTGCCCACCATTCCTGTTCCCAGAACAAAGCCCCCATATTCCCATCAGTGTTGTGGCAGAGTACCAAGATCAAACTAATAATCTGAGAATTTTTCCACTTTCCCAAAATTGTTCATAATGTGACAATAGCCGTACATAACAAAGTCATACTCACGCTAAAATGCTGGCGTTAAGGTTTATTTATCCTATTTAATTCTGTACACACTCCAATATCACACTTGTTGTGGGAGTATCTGAACCTCTTGCAGTGATGCATTCAGGAATGTCTCCCTCTTCCTACAGCAGAAAATGTGCAGGGAAAGGTAATATAGAAAAAGACAGATGCAATACAGAAAGTGTCACTGGTACCAAGAATGGAGAGCTGTAAGATCAGCTTTTGAAGAGGTCCTTTAATTCCCTGCCACTGGTCAAGACC
Source organism: Passer domesticus (assembly GCF_036417665.1). Taxonomy (NCBI): domain Eukaryota; kingdom Metazoa; phylum Chordata; class Aves; order Passeriformes; family Passeridae; genus Passer; species Passer domesticus. The sequence continues at coordinate 114,361,712 of NC_087474.1, forward strand.
TGAAAAGTCCCTGCTTTCTGTACAGTTTTCCCTTTCTTATCAAGGGTCCTGTTAAAGAATCTTTGACCACAGCCTTTGTCCCAGAGCTTAACTGCATGCCTTTTTAGGCTCCCCACTCAGGCCAAGAGGACATAGAGATAGTTCATAAAACCATAAACTTGATTCAAATCCTGATTGGACACCATTCAAAGGCGTAGAGGACAAATATGACAAATCTGGAATAGCCTCAGCTGCTGAGAAAATGCAGGACCAGTTTCTGCACACATTGATTCACTGAAGTCTTTCTGCCTTGCCTAGCCTGGCCAGGAAGTGGCACAGGCATGAATAACTGGAGCCAGACCAATGACTGTCAGAGTGGGAGAAAATATCTTCAACAGCTCCAGATAGAACTGATCATTACTCTTACTAAACCTCTTCAATAACCTCTCTATAACAATAAAAAAGAAAGTAAAATACATGGCACATTACTGAGGATAGCTGTAAGGAGCATCACTTGCCATAGTGAGAAAAACAGAAATGTTAAGGCAAAGCACAAGTCCCAAGGGATGCAGAGTAAAAATGAGGCATTATTCTGCAAGTGTATTGATCCAAGTTGGTTCTTTTTATTTTGGTCTTCACTAAATAGAATGAATGGTGAACAAATGCTGACTGCAGTTGACTCCACTGGCATAAAACTCATTTGTTAAAAGTTTTTAGTACACCATTAGTCAGGGGTAAAGTAGAAAATGCCAGATTGTTATCTCTTACGGAGTTAGATATTGTCAAAAATTGACTAAATATTGACTAAATTCACTACAACAAATTTGGACTCAATATCAGTGATCCAAAAACTCCAGATAGATGGAAGAAGTCATAGAGTACCAGAAAAGAGCAAACATAGCACTTTTTTTTTTAAAAATAAGAAGTCCAGAAACCATGGCCTGTCTTCTTTAATTTCCAGAAAAATAATAGAGCATAATGCTGTACATATACAGTATAGTATAGCCACATATATAGCCAGAAGATCAGATGAAAATCAAACTACTTAAGAGATAATAGCTGCACAGGAGCATGGTTTTGTCAAGCAAACACTATCTCTCTTAAGCCTAACTCAATTTTCCTGTCTAGTAGGATATGGGTCTTTGTAAGCTGATGTCACATATTTGGATGCAAGCAAGGCTTTTGACGCTGTCTCATGTGACAATTTCCTAAGGAAATTATAAGAAAACATGAGCTCAAAACTATTGTAAAGCATGTGCTTGGAAAACTTTACTTAGCAAGTAGCTGGGAACAGGTCATTGCCAGACTGTGAAGTTTCTTTGTAGTTCCACAGGGGTTCCATCTTGGGTCAACATTTTTATTAAAAACTTGGAAAATATCAGAAAGGATTTCTCACTTCTTGGAAAATGGTGGAAACATTTGGGAAGTTAGATTAGAATTCAAAAGGTCTTTACACATTGAAGAAACAGTGTTTAAAATAACATTATCAGTAAGGACTAGAGTAAAGTACTACAGCTAGAAAGACATTTTCAGCCAAAATGCAAGTGCAGGGAAGAACTGAATAGGCAACAGTTCTTCCAAAACTGAGCTAGAGAATGTGGGGGACCACACATAAAGGGTGAGTCAATTTTGTGACATTAATATAAAAACTGATCTAAATTATGGGGATTTTTAAAAGGGAATATTTTATTTAAGACTAAAAGAAATCCCTCCACTCTGCTCAGCATCTAGAAGGCATCTGTAAAGAACTGTGCCCATATTGAAAAGACATTTCATAAAAGACTTGGACAAACTTGGAAAAGTCATGAATAATCAGAGGTTTAGACAACATGACTTATAGAGAAAGAATGACAAAAATATGGGCTTGTTTAGTCCAGAGGGAAGATGTGATAATACATTTGAAATACATAAAATGCAGCTGGAAAGAAAGAGTAAAAATGAAAGTCCTTTCTGTCCATTGGATAGATGAAATGAGAAAATGTTAGGTGAAATTACAGTGTGGGATGTTTTTCAATGATAAAATGAAAATTTTCAAATGGCAAGGGCAGTTAAACACTGGCACAGAAAGATTAAACTACCTTGGGCTAGTGATGATCAAGAATATTGTGTGTTCCTTTCTTGTAGTCCAATCACAAGGCTTCTTGCAGTTCAGTGGTGCCTGAGGTTCTGAGAACAATGAGGAAGACAAGAGCACCCTTAGTGCATGGGAGTGACTGACCAGCTCTGGTTCATGCCTCCCACCAAGAGGAGCACATCTCATACTAGCTCTTCAAAAAAACTTTCTTCTGTCAGTATTTTCTGGATCATGACAGGCTTCAACTTTCAGCCAATAGCTCTAATCTAGGTACTGCTCTCATACAGATAAAGTCTGGATGAGACTTTAACCAACCCTCATTAACCAAACAGCAGGACTGTACCACAAGAAGGTGGATCAGAACTACCTGGGTGTTCCAAGAGTTGGAGCATCATCCAGCTGGCAGGAACCCACTGGATAGCAGAAGAGAGACAATTGATCCTTGGGGGACTTGACAAGTTTTGCTGTCTTCCAACAGCAGAAACAGCTTTCTACATCTAGCAGTCACTGCCATCCCTTCAAGAGGGACCTGGCCATTTGTTACATTACCCTGTCCTGCTGTTAACACTCTGAAAAGAAAAAAGAGTATCTTCAGGTCAAGAGTGTAAAATGTTAAAGAAAGATCCAGGAGGATGAAAATGGATGGATGTTTTTCTGTCTATTGACAAGGAGAGATCGTCTGTCAATGCCACTAAAGTGGCTTCACTTCAGTGTCCTGGCCTCAATCCAAAGTGGGCCATCTCTCACACTTAGTATCCCTACTAGATATAAATGTACAGGCCATATTTCATTTTCCCATCAGATACTGGCCTGAACAAAAGGACATCTATTCTGATATACAATATGCCTGTAGTCAATATATGCTCTGTACTTCTTTCTCCCCGTTGGATGGTTAGTTTTTTTGTAGAGCGTAGATGTGCTAACCAGCTTATTTCAGAAGCAACACGTCTCACAGTTCTACAGGGAAATCAAATTACCCTGTTGGAAATAAAGATTAACTAAATTATCCAATATGTGAATGCCAACACTGGAATCTTTCCTAGGTAATTCCTTAAAAAAAGAGAGATCCATTATGCCCTAACCTGCACTTTGTCACCAGTGTTGTTCCACTGTCAAGGTAAAGAACTGAGGAATGTCCGCAGACTTGTTATGACATTAATCATATTAAGCAAGTTATGTGAACAACAACTGCAATTAAATTGTAGCAATCAAAGTCATAGGAAGCATTTACATTTTGGAAGACCATAAAGTGATATGTTTTACCTAGAAATAGCAAAGGTTGTGTCAATCTGTGAGACAGGAGCTATATACATCACCCTTCCTGAAAAATATCCCTATCTTGGGCAAAATTTGTCTGCACCTCCAGTGAAGAGTCAGAGAGTTCAACAAGGAACTAAAACTTGACCCTGGTACACAGTGGTATAACCTCTTCAGACTCTAATGAAGTATAAACAATCCAAACTTATCTCCAAGCATCCACTTCTCATATGGCTACCAGAAAAATGCCAAGCAAATAGTCAAGGTAAATAAATTTTAGGCTCCTTGTACAGAGCTATAATGCCTCCCAAACTGCTATTTCACCACTGGGAATACTGATGGGCTGACACAAATCACTGATTGCAGACACATCTGCACTGAGGAAATAAGATTTTTTTTCCCCACAGGGTTTCACATTTCTATGTGAGAAGTCTGAATGGTGAAGTCAAGATTCCTGTTCTAATCTGGGGCTGTTTAGTTGCTCCAGGGAGCTCAGGTTTGTACTTAGGGCAAATGAGAATTGATCCTATGACACTCCACCCAGACCCTGGTGACAGCCAAAGCCTCCTAGACTTTTAAAGCATTCAGGCCTTGGGCATAATATGGGAATATTTTGAATATAAACCTTCCATGACTATACACAGCAAAATCAATGTCAGAATACTGGACCTCTAGCTTACAGTCATGAAGGTGATCACCAAGTATGACTGAAATGTGCTTCCCATATTCCACTTTGTAACATGCTTGTCAGGGTTAACATTATGAAAACCAACTTGTTCATGTACTGCTTTGCAGCATCAGATGAGATCCTTACAAACAGGAATGAATAATGTGCATATGGCTACACTTAGGCATGCATCTGTCCAAGGCATCTGTATGAGGAAAGAAACTTTTGAAACAGGAAGATTCATTAACTTCACTACTGGCATTTGATCTAGGAAGATGCTTCCCATTACTTCAGGATTTGGCAAATTCAGGAGCAGAGAATGTTAGAATTTCATCTGCTGTGGCCTCCTGTCACCAAAGCTTAATTCTTTTCTTTACTACACTAAATAATTTTGAATGCACAGAGCAGCAATATTCCAAAGACGATAATAACTTCCTTGGCTCTCCACTGCTCAGTAAGCACACAGTGCTGTAGGTACTGGTGTGGTGATTACAGCTGCCTTTCAGCTGCAGGTCAGCCAGACCTGCTCAGTGGAGTCACTGCTCTCTGGCTCCCCAGCTTCAAGGACACTACTAACAATCTTTTTCTCTGAGGTTCAGCTGGCCTACTGCCACTGTAAACACAAAATCTCACTTACATGGTTGAAAGATTAAATATCTGATTAAAATTTCTGGCTGATAATTTGTTGAACTTGGCCGTAGGGGTATATTCAATGCTACATGCTCAGGAGTAGGGGGAGAAGAGAAAGGGGGATGTTGTATTTCACAAAACTGCACACAATTCACTTCTCAGTTGAAAATCAAGATGTAGGATATGATTTGGCCATGTCCAAAGCAAGAGGTGAACTGCATTTGGGCAGGTTGTCCTCCATGGAGCAGCCTCTGCAGGAGCACAGCTCCGTGGAACCAAACCATGGTGTGAATTCACTGCAGCCACTTTTGAGATGCAGTGCCTGATTCCATGATTTATATGGCTGTAAAACCTCACCAGAGGCAGAATATAGGGATAGTCTGTAGCTGCGGCTGAATTCAGCACGGGATGTCAGTGGGTTAGATGAAAAACTTCTCAGTCTCCATGAATAACTCAAGGTACTACCTGAGCCCTGGTTCATAACACTTAGGAAATCACACAGGGCTTTCTGGGGGCAGACATATCAGTCTCCCTACGCAGCTTCTTCAGGGCTTGTCTGTAGTAAAGAGACCTGGACAACCCGCTCCCTTTGTCAGAGTCCTTGAAGGAGCTGGGCAGTGCTCAGCTGGCAGCAAATGCTCAGAAACATCAGGCAAGTTCTACAGGTCATAATAAAATAAAAGAAATGGGTTTGGGTTTTTTCATTGCAGGGCACTGGCAACTATGAACTAATTGTTTTTTTCAGAGACATCAAGCAGCTCCATCTTAATTGCAAGTCTGTGGAGAAAAAAAATTGGAATCTTTTATAATGGGAGAACTTAGGCAACATTAATATAGGACTTTTGGTGCTCCTGTACTAAGTCTTTATTGTTGTGGCTTAATTTGACATGATGGTCTCAGCCTTGAGCCTCGTTTTATTTCCTTGGAGCTGTTCTGACTGGACAGGAGCTTCAATCAGGAATGTTTCCCCACTGATGTTATAATTCACATAATAAGTATCAGGAAAAAGCCCACAATCTACTTATAGCAAGGACTGCAAATCCCCCATCACTTCTGCAGCCAAAATTCACTGATGTGTGGATGTGGATGTGTTTGGACAACTACAGATTATATAAAAGTCATGAGTTTGTCCTGACAGTTCTGGTCTGTTTTGCCCATACACCTGTGGAGACCTAGTACAATATATGACTCCCCAAGCATGACTTTCCAGCATTATTTTTAGCATATTCTTAGAAGTTGTGTTCCTTTTGGAGTCTTTTTTCACTGCAGCCTTTGTAGCGACTCAACACTGCAACAATTCCTCATACCAACCGCATTGCCTCTTTCTCTGTGCAGACGTGATTGGGCTATGTTTTTCCAAATGTGTGCAAATCCCTGGCCTGTGTTTATCTCTTCAGATTCAGTGCAGTGAAGATAGATCCTGAACAATCTTAGCTCAGGCTGGGCAATGACCAATTTGTCTTAATTGATGAGTGAAAGCTCATGGCATTGCTTCTGTTCCCAGCATCAGGTTTCATTCAACAAAATCAATGAGACACATCCATGTACTTAGAGTTAGTAAGTATGTTTTTGAATTGGGGCCTGGTTGTTCTTCAGAACAAATATTGACATTTCTCCCCGAACTGGCTTTTCTTAGCACATTTGTGCCAATAAATGTCACTGCTCAAATGGTAAACAAAAGTGCAAATACAGCCAAAGCAAATTAATTCAAGCAGATACCCCACCCAGGCAACGTTTTGCTCTGACACCAGATATCTGAAGGCAGTGACTGGGAGGGAACACTCTGTGCAAGTTAATGGCAAGAAATTTCTAAATGCTGAGGGGCTGGGAGCACTGGGGAGCTCTTCACAGCCACTCCACCACTGGCAAGACATGAGACTTGACCTTTCTAGGGTTCAAGCACACAGAAAAGCTCAAATAAAATGAAGAACACAGGGAGCAGTGGTGAAGGCAACCAGCAAACCCTTTAGGTTTACCACCCACGATTAAATCTCTCCTGCAAATGGGAGAAAACAAGGGGAAATTCCAACAGGCAGGTTGGAAGGCTGAGCTTCTATTGCTGCTGCTGCATAAAATTAATTATCAAGGTATGGCCCTTGTAGCCTTGTAAGCCTGTAAAGGCTTTTGCAGAGGTAACCCAACAGGTAGTTTCCATTGCAGTCATCTTACAAAACTAAAAGGCTCAGTTTTGCTATGAAGGCCCCAGCAAAGCATCCTACTGCTCAGGTGAATATTCATCAGAAAATCTTGGAGGCTCCCATTCAGAAAAGACTTTTTGTTTTGTTTTTCATTGTCCTACATTCCTTCATGATTTTGTCATGTCCTGCTATATTTATCCCAGCAGCTGCCATACCCTAGAATGGCTGGACAAGCCTGGTCTTCTATCACTCCCAGAGATGAAAAAGATGCTGGACTGTGCTGCTTGGAGCTCTCTGCACAAGGAAGGGGAAACCTGCAGTGCAGAGGGAAAGCAGAGCAGCAGACTCAGCATCACACTTCTGAGCAAAATATGCAACTTGATAGCCCAAAAATGTCATTGGCTGGAAGGCAGCCATTTACTTTTAAGAGTATTTAAAGTATGTTAACTACAGACCAAAAGAATACATTGTAAACACAACATAATAACTCTTCTAACAGAGGAGAGAGGCTTTTTATTTACCTACCAGAGACATTTGATTATCAAGCAAAATTGCCTTATGAAAAGAAAAGCACTCAATCAGCTTGCAGCCTCAAGTGCCAGCATACCACATATAACTTTAATGTGGTCTGTACCTGTTTCGAGGTCACTTAAAAGGTAACTGTTTCAAAAAATGCATTCATATAAATGTACATTTTAATGCCTTTTGCGTGAAATGCTGAAGTTGAATCTTGAATGCAACAAGAAAGATCATGTAGTATTTTTAGCAAGATTAAAAGGGGTAATCCTGGTCAAATTCCACTTTGAATACTTACACTTGGCCTACTTTAATTCTCCTGTTCAGCTGTACATTGTGTTCTCCCTGGCTTTTTCTCTAATGTGTCAGCACTGCCTAGCTGTGACTGCATTTCAGTAGCACGCTCAGTCGTGGGGCTCTCCACCCTGCGCAGGTCTGCACTGCTCCTTTTCCCTCCTCTGACACAATTGTTGCATCCTTGTGGGCCATTTCACTGGGACCTGAACAAAGCAGGCTTAGCCAGATTTGATGCAACAAGGGAGGACATTTCACCTTTTTTTTTTTCCAGTGTTAAGATACCCTGGAAAAAAAGAGCTATGCAAGTAGGAAGGAGCATTGCTGTTAATATCAAGAGCAATATTTATATCTCTATCTATATTCCTTTTCACTTAACATTTTTTGGTGATAAAAAGGTCCTAATTAAAAATATAAGCAGGTCTTTCACTTTTTGTTTTATATTTATCTTCCACATGTGCTTGTAATAATCTGCCTTCTTGCCAACATCATCTTGTAAATGAGATCCATATCTCAAGGGTTTATCCTGGTTAAATAAACTGAATTCAATAAAACCCATCTTCAGATATTCCACATGTGAGAGTTATTACTACACTAACATGCTACTGTTGCTTCTGTTACCTAGTGTTACAGATGCATTAACTTCTCCCCTTTGCTTGAGTTATGCTCCACTGTATATCTAAGATAAGAAAATGGAGTGCCTGGAGTCTGTTCAGTGTTATCGTATAACAAACAGTGACTTTTTTATTGAAGGAGCTCCACGAGCGATGCACGTTTTATTGAAACTAATTCAGAGGGGAAAAAAATATTTAAAGATAAATGTTGAACTAAAACCAAAGTAAGTAATGATGTTATTTGCCCCCTTTCCCCCCACTCCCTCCTCTTTGCCCCCAGCTCATAAGCTCTGTGATAGTGTTGCACTGGACTGCACAGCATTTCTGTGCAGTCAGAGCTCAAAGGTTACAGTGCAGTCTTAGAGCTGCTCCCAGTAAAGTTAGCATCAGCATTTCCTGCCCCCTGAAATTCATTCATTTATCAGCCTACTTTCTGTGAGCACCTCTGCGAAGCCTGCAAGCTGGACTGTGCTCAGCACAAACCTCAGAGCAAAACAAACAGTTGTATTTGAGCTCCACTGTACTGCCTTTATTTCTTTTATTTCCTTTTGGTTTTTTCCTTTTTTATTTTTTATTTTCTTCTTGTAGCTGCCTAGCTTGAACTTCCTGCCTTGTTACCGCAAAATGATCTGATCTGCTGTGAGACACCGAGCCCTTGGTGTGTTTTCCTGACAGCATTTTTTCTCAAAAGCACCCCAGGCCATCCACTAATCCAAGCAAAGTTATATATTAAAAAGGTCACTGCATTCCCTCCAGAATCCTTCTGTTGTTGTTTGGAAAAGAGTGCAGTGGACAACTGGGTGTTTTTCCAAAATTTGGGTACAGACCCCTCTTAGAGCAGGATCCCAGAAGAAGAGCACAAGTAAGAGATAAGATACAGTCACTCTTCCTGATTTCCTATGCCCAAGCCTCCCTTCATGTCCCTTGCTATTTGTTTTTTTAATCTCTTTTTCCTGTTGCCTTCTCAGCAAGGAATCTGCTGCATTTCATCACAACCATCAGATGGAAATCCTCAGTTGAGTTTGCAGGGACATGGGCAGACTGAAGGCCCAGCCCTGAGTACACAGTGGTTTTGATTGGCAGCGAGTGCTCGATGTTCAGAATGATTCCAAGGGATGAGTTAGAAATTCAGGACCAAGGCTCTCCCCAGACGGCCACAAGGCGATTCTTGGCCCATCAGAAAAATAATTAGAATGGCATTGCAAATTGTGAGGCTTCTTTTGCAACGTTTATAGCAAGTGGAGGCCTCTCAGGAAAGATTTCCAGGAGCAGAGCCAAATTCAGAAATAAAAGCCAACAAAAGGAAGATTTACACCTCCCTCGAGAAGACAGCCAAAAAGATTTCAAGGTGGATTTTGAGACTTTGGCTGCTGAACTACATTTCTCAGATTTTTCTCTTTGATTTTAATGAGGTGAACTAATGTGTTTGTTTGCTTAAAGGAATAATAATAGTAACACACAGAAACAAATACCAAAGGAACATCTTTTCTGAGCATCAAGGCCCACTTTCAGCATTTCATCTCCAACTACACTCTCTTCTTGGTTTTTATTTGCCAAAGCACATCCTCATAACGGGGTCAGGAACACTCTGCTAGGAACTGTTTAAACAGCACAGAATAAAATCTTTTTCACAGAAAATTCACAATGTCTGCTTCTGGTAGGGGAATAAAAAGGGGAAAAAAAAAAGAAAAAAGAAAAAGAATGAGAGAAATTAGAACTACTGCAACATTCATGTCCAGTGTGCTGCTATAAATCATACCTGAGACCCAGATGAACATACGGTTCAAAATACTGTAGAAATAAAACTATTGTCATGCTCTCCTGTTCTAGTTCTCTTAGAGGGTTTTTCGTTCCGTGGGCTATTTCTTGTCTTTTTTCTCCAAGACATCTCCTTTTTGTCCTTTTTGCACTCTCAGCTACTTTTTCTTTGCTTGTTGGCTTGGGGTGCCTCAGATACACCTTGTTTCATTCACTGGTCACAGAAGGAAGTGGAAGATTCAATGAATGAGTGAATAAGTCTGTTAATCAGGTAATCACATTTTTTTCCTTGCAGGATTCCTCCTTATCTTAAGTAAATACTAAACTCAATGTCAGGAAGAAAAGGTTTCACACCTCTGAAATGTAAAAGAATGGATATGACCATGTCTTTTTTCTTGGGACTTCATCTATTAAATATGGAATTATTTCTGTTTCTTGCATTTGTAACCCTGGTAAATAAATATGACATGACCAGAAAATGTTAACCAATGATTCTGTAAACAGAAAAGGCTTCCTACATATAGGCCTTAGGTGATATTGCTTTGAAGCATTGTTTCAAACCATATCGTTCTGGCAAAGCTTAAAAGCTTTTAAGTGGAAATATCACACTGGGATTTTTTATCCAGGCCCAACAGTCTGTGTTAGAGGAGGAGCTGAGACCTGAGTGTCATTCCTGTACTGGCCCCAGCTATCTTCTGAGATGCTGTGCTGGGTTCCAGAGTAACTGGATTTCAGAATGGCAGGGGTTCAGACCAGTCACTAGGACTAAGAAAGAAAATGATTGGGAGACACTGAAGTAAAAAACACCCATTTTTTTTCAAAGCTGGTACTTGATAGATTGGTTGGATGTGAGGTCTCAAGCTAGGAGAGGCAATGATCAGCCTGTCTCTGATTGCCCTTGCCCTGTTGCCAAGGCTCTGGATCCAGGTCTCCCATGGAGGTTTCTTTTCCAAGCTGAAAAGCCTTGCTCACACACTCATGGCATATGTGGAAACCTCTTCCACTCCTTTTCACCACCTTGCTGGGACTAGCTTCTCTTTGGCTGCAGAGGTGGAGGGAGGATTCAGACCTGCATGGTACTCCATGCTCATGGAAACCATAGATCTATACAGTGGTGGCACCCTGATGATCACTGTTTTGTTCTGTATATTTTTCCTAATGCTCCCTAACATCTGATTTGCTTTTTGTGTGCTAGTGAGCACAGGGCTGACTTTTTCATGCAGCTATTATAGCACCAAGATGTTGTTCACAAGTGATAACAACCTGGTCCTTGGCATTGACTTTTTTTTTTTACATTTGACTTCCAGATCATTTTCTCCCATGTGCATCACCTGATGTTTATTTACATGGAGCTTCATCTACCATTTTACCATTTGGCCACGAAATCTTGTAAAACTCTCTGCAACTGTTCACAGCCAGCCATCATCTTGCTATCCTGAACAATCTAAAAATGTGTTATCTCACAGTGTTATCTCACTACTGAGCTCTTTTACAGATATGCAATTGTTTATGCATACAAGGACTTTCTATGCCATGTTTTTTCAGTTTCTCTAGGAGTGACTTCTGTGGTCTCATGGAAGACTTTTAGGAATTTACTAAACTTAATCAATGGAATATCCCTACGTGTTTGCTGAGTCCTCCAGAGAAACAGCATTTCTTAAATAAGATTTTAATAGAATTTCAATGACAGACTTCCCTTTACAAGCATAATTTTGTCTTTTGTACAGCATAGATGTCAGGACGCCTGTAGTTCCCCTGAAATTCCCTTGAACAAAGTTCTTTTTTAGGTAGCACAATTAAAAATTTGGTATTAGTTTGCCAGCTACCAGTCTTCAGCTACCATGCTAGTTTTCAGTGTGCATTTAAACACTGCAGTTCAGTTATTTGGTGCTTGGATTCCTCCACAGCCATTGGGTAAATACCATCTGGTCCTGATGACTTGGCATTGTTCATTGTGCATATGGAGCCCATAACCTCTTCCACCGGCACTTCACTTAGAGACAGGTCCTCTGACGAGTCCCTCATGAATTAAGATCCCATTGTGGGAACTTCCCCAGATCTTTCCACACGCTCTCTTTCAGATGAAGTCTTGCATTCCTGATCTTAAATAATATAATACACTTGCGCAACACTTTTAATGACAAAGGGTCCTAAATTTTGTTTGAAAGTTTGCAAAACCATCATTTCCATTGTGGCTGAAAAGAAAGAAGAAGTGTAAAAATAATTTCCAAAGTCATCTACCTACCAAAAGAACTGCTGCTACAGTAAATCAGGATAGGAAAAAAATTTTGGTATGTATAGTGATTTTATCTTAAATACATGTCATCCACCAAATACTGCCTGTACTGTATGCAGCCTGTGGGATCAGTCAGCTTAGTACACAAGGTTTTGAAACCAACAAAATCATTGTGATTTAAAGGCTAGTATAAGTTTACTCGTATACTTTTATTTGCTCAAATTACACCCCTCCATGGATCCGGACTGTGACAACAACTAAACTGGTGCTCTTCCATTAAAATGTCAAGAAAACCCCTCCCTCAAAAGAAAAAAAATAAATTAAAAAATAGGATTGTCAGCTTTACCAAATAAGTGTAGAAATGATCTTGTTTGGAGCAGACAGAAGGAAAGAAGGCAGTAAGTGTCAGACAACTCATGGTCACTTATGCAGAAGTTTCTGAATTGCTCATGGCAAGACAGAATGCAAAGAGTGTGAATCATAAAAAAGATCTAACAAAGCTTCTAAGCACAAAACTCTTGAAATGTTTTTCATTGTTAAAACACATTAAGTCACAGAAAACAAGAGGATGCCTGCTAAGGAAGCAAGAAATGTATGCCAAAATTATACCATGCTCACTTCAGTAGGCGAATTTGATTGTGAACATCACATTTATTCTTTTGAGGAATATTTTGTACTGAGTGGTTCATGAGCTTTTGTGTACATGCTGTAAGATTTGTGCACAAAGAAATGGTGAAAATGAGATGATGTGATTGCCCAAGATTCACTCAGAGCTAAAATCACATAACTTTGTAGGACAAAAGCTTCTGTGTGTTGCCAACACCAAATGCTGACAATCGCGTTGCTTTTTTCAAATAATATAAAAACTAAATCTTTGATAAAGAGAACAGATTTTAGTTTGTGGCCAATGACTCCCTGCCATTGTAATGTCAAATGTTTCAAATAGCTGTTGCTCACTAAACGGTTAGGGGAAATAATCTGTCGTCTGCTGGACTGCTTTCAATGAGGCACTGAGACTGCATTAAAATATCCCATACAAGCAGAAAACATGCTATGATCACAAAGGTCCTTGGCTTCATATCACTGTTTGCACTGATAATGCCTATGATAACTCTGCGAGATACCTCTCTAGCTATCAAGTAATGAAAAATGAAAAGGATTATCGACTTGCAGAGAGCTGGTGAGCTTATGTGCTGGAAAATACAGTAATGTATCGTTTAGATAAGTTACTATTTGGTCTGGAAAATTGTGAAACACAGTATTTCAACACTTTTCCTCTCCTGCCAAAAGAGCTTCAGAATCACAGAAGACAGTTTATTTCAAACATATGGAAAAGATGAGGAATGTTCTCCCAGAGATAACCATCTTTATAACCTGCAGTTGAAAGGATCTTCTTTTCCAGCTATTGGACACTGCTTTTGTATATTAGGTGAGCATTTCCCACTTGCACTTTTAAATATTTGGAGGGAATGGAGAGATATCTAAGTGACTGAATACTTCTTCCATGTCTCAGGCAAAACAGTCTTAATACTTTTGTGACAGGCTTAAAACTGGAACAATGTGATGTTGGATGTGCCAAAGTTTATGGCATTGAACTACAACAACTGATGGCGAATTACTTGTTCATAAATATAACCCTATAGCAAAGGAGGAAAAACAGAAAAGAATTTCATTCACAGGAGTACTTCAGCTTTAAAATGCTTGACTTTACCCTCCACCTTCAAGAAATTGCTCTATCTTGATCTAGACTTGATTCTTTGGAAATGGTGCTTATTTTTCAGGAAACGGCAGGCATTGATAAAGGGATAATACTGGGCAAGAGGCTGGGTAGTGACTATTTTTATGAGAAGTACTTTGTACTGAGACATTCACAAGTATGTGTGCTCATGCTCTAGAGAGTTTTCCACAAAGAAATGGTGAAACGTTCAAGTTTTACTTACTACCACTCAGTTTCTTGAAACTTACATTTTATTGTACTATCCCCACCTCAAATTCAACAGTGACAAGAAATTTTTTCTCTGTCAACAGACTAGGAGAGAGCCTGTTGAATATGTGCTTTTAGCTGAAATTTAAGGCTAAAATTAATTACAGTTGTAGAGATAAAGATTTTTTCTGATTTATTTAGATTTTAACTAATAACAAATTAGATTTTATCTAACCAATTAATCTTTTAAATAACAACTATATTTTAACTAACTTTTACCTAATTAACTAATCTTGTAACTATATTTTAACTAATAATTAATTAGATTTTAATCTAACTGATTTAGATTTTAACTTTAACTAATATGAAAGGACCATTTTAAAAAATATTTAACAGCATTTTAAATAATGTATTACAGCTTTATGACGGTCATGATGAATCATTGTGGGGTGCACTACCCTGGTGCTATTTGCCTCAGCTATAAATACAGGCAGAGCTACCTGGAGTTCCACGGAGACTGCAAAAAACTTCCTGCAAAGGTGAATAAAGGCAGTTTTTCCACCTGGAGGTCAATGGCACTGCAAGCTGACTGCTAGCAATATCCAACTGAGGTGTTGTAAAACTTGGCTGGCGATGTACAGAAGTACACCTGGCACCAAGGTGCTCTGTGAAGGTGTCCCCAGCACAGCACAATGGCTCTAATGTCTTTCCAGTGAAACATCCTGGTTGGACTCACCAGGTGTGAGCAGCAGGGCATGCATCCACAAAGCATGCCCCGTGGAGTTAGCCAAGCAAGGAATGGCTCCATGTGCTCCATCGTGCCCAGCCTGAGCGTCTGCAAGGTCTGGCAATGCATCGCCCGGTGTCACAGTATTTCAGTTTCTTTTTGTTCACAAAGAGCTGCAGACCCCTACAGTGCTGTAGAAATAATATGCATTTTAACTTGCCAAGGACAAATCAAGTGTTTTAATTTCGCACTCTAACATAAGATAAGAAAATAAACATGAGCTGCTGGGGAGTTCAGTAAACTTGCTCATGAACTGGAGGGGTGGAGTGGAGGAGGGGCAGCACTATGTGAAAAACTTCCATTCAGCGAGAATTGGATAGAAAAGCAAATAAAAAGTTACACTGCACATGAAAAAACTTGGAAACAATTCTGAAAATACCCAGGTATCACTGTAAAAACCAGGAATATGTCCTGACACAAAAAAATTGTTTATTTTTTTTTTTCCAAAAAGCTCCAGCTGTCAAACTACAACAATGCTGATTCCTACTTTCACTCCATCTTCAGGCTCCCCTAGAAATTTTTTTATATTAAGCCCAGTGCTGAGGAGAAATCTGGTTGATAACACTGTGGCAGTGCTAGGTTTTAGAAGGAATTGCAGATTTTTATGCTCTTACAGGGACTGTGATGCAACAGCACAGTCTGGGTCACAACATATTAGAAAGACATTTATTGCACTGGCAAGTTTTCCCTCTTTTTTTGGCAATTCACAAGAGCTATAGAACTCCTCAAGAGAAACAAGAGTTTTTTGGTTTTTTTTTTTTTTCAATCTTGATTCTTCTTAATATTTCAAGAACTCAGAATCATCTGGGGAGCTCTTCAGTGACCATATCTATAACACCCACTTCTCTGGCCCCTGGGGCCATGAACTGCATCTTCAACAAGTGAGCAAGCCAGATCTGAGGGAGAAGGATACTTCAAATCATGAAACCATAAAACACCTTGGGTTCTGGGAGGGACTTTCAGACATTATCTAGTCCAACTCCTCTGCCATGCGCCAGGACCATCTTTCACTGGATCCAGTTGCTCAAAGTCCCATTCAACCTGACTTTGAATGGTGGTGGGACATCGACAGCTTCTCTGGGAGACACATTCCAGTGCCTCACCACCCTCATCATAAAAAAACCTCCTCCTTATATCCAATCTAAACCTACCATCTTTCAATTTAAAACTGTTGCTCCTTGTCCCTCTACTAAGGGCCCTGACAACTACTTTGTCCCCATCTTTCTTACAAACCCCCTTTTAGTGCTGAAGGGCTGCTGTAAGGTCTCACCAAAGCCTTCTCTCCAGGTGAGCAACCCATCTGTCTTGGCCTCTCTTCACAGGGGAGCTGCTGCCTCCCTCTGATTGTCTTCATTGTCCTCCTCTGGACCCACCCAAAAGATCCATGTCTTTCTGTACCATGGACCCCAGAGCTGGATGCAGCATCCAGTTGGGGTCTTACTAGCGCAGAGCAGAGCAAAGGGGCAGAATCACCTCCCTTGACCTCTTGGCCACACTGCTTTAGTGCAGCCCAGGATGTGGTTGCCCTGCTGGGTTTGGAGTGCATATTGCTGGCTCATGTCCAGTGTTTCATCCACCATCATACCCAGGGCTGCTCTCAAATTAATTTTCTAATGAATTAATAAATCAGTCAATCAATAAATCAATGAATCAACCTTTTAATAATTAATACTACTACCTAAATCCTTTTTTTCTCAGAACGAAGTTCCTGTCTAAGACACCCAGCTGTGGCACTGTTACTAGCCTAAGTGTAGTTCCAATTTTGCTTAACTAACAGCTTCTGGTCAGAGCAAAGGTGCATCCCTCATTTTTTGTTCATTCTGATCCCAAGTAACTCTGTGTCATTCAGTGGGCCCAGGGGACCACAATGTCAGCAGAACATGAGGATCGGCATCAGACCCTTTGACATCTGTCATAGCACTTCTGGGGTAAATTGCTGGGCTCTCAGAGGTAAACCTGGTGTTCTGATATCTGGCACAAGTAATGATTAAACAATGAGCCTGTTTCACTGTGAGCAGGCCAAAAGTGATGCATGGTTTGGATTGCTTCAGGACTGTTGTGCTCATCAAACGAAACAGGCATCCAGAGTCTCCATTTTCTTGCGCATTTCAGGAACATGGTTGCATGATCAAAAGACCAAGACTTCCAGAAACAGGAAGCAGTGATCTGTTAACTAATAAATTCTGGGGGCAGCTAAAAGTGTAAGGATGTAAATTCCTCTGGAAGTGCCTTTTCATGACGCTGCAGGATCATCTGATCCTATCTGTGGGTGTCTGCAGCATGACTGCTGTTCAGGAAGCAGGAATGATGTTTAAAAGCCTCTTCTGAACATTGCTGTTGTATGGGGTCCAGAAGAAACTGAGGCATGAACATAAAGGTTTTGTTTTCTTGGAGCAACCATTCTGAGAAAACAACAGTGATATTAACTGGGCTGTATTTGATCATATTATTATGTGAACTTTCATTAGTTCTGATTCCAGGGGGCGATGTATAACTCTAAGTTTTTACAACTGGACCAGATTGGTTTGCATTTTGGGAAACAGATGGTCTAAAATACTTTCTCTAACTACACAAAAAAGGCAAAAGGAGAAAAGAGATAATTTCTTATCTTGGTTTTGAGATTTTCTATGCATTTTTTTAGCAGTCACCAGATGAATAAATGCATCTAAAGGATACAGAAGTGCGTCATTACAAAAAGGCATAATCACAGGGCTACCTGCCTTGGCCATTGGATATAAATGATACTAATCCTACAAATTTCTAATAACTAGAAAAAAGTATTTTCCTTCTCCTCTGTGTAGTGACAGAAGTTGTTCCTCAGTTTTTAATAGAATGGCAGACATTCCCCCAGACTAAACCTTGTTTTCACATGTCTTTAATCTTGTATGAGTCCACCTAAGAATCTCACAGAAGATGACTGATTTAAGGCAGATCAAATCATCCATAAGCTCTAGACTACATAGCACAGGGACATTGACCTCCCAAATTAATTCTGTAACTCTAGTTCAAATGTTTGATGACACCACCAAACACAACCAGGCTAAAGTGTGGGAGATAAGCACAGCTGGCTGCATTTGCTGCTCAGTACATTTCTCAGGACCAGGCTGGTTTTGGCTGAGAAAATGTGGGTCTGACTTAAGGCTCTTGCAAAAGGCAGCACCAGAGCACCACAGTCCCTCTGAGTGTGCCAGACCAGCTACTTGTTCAGTACTGACTCAGAAAAAAAGTAAAGTCACCTCCTGAGTAATCAACCCCACATCCTGAGGGATGTAATTGTATAAATCCTCTTAGATTTCCCAGGAGCTTTTTTCTCACTTTTCAGATGTGAGATGTCCCTACCTGAGGAATGGTGTCTCTGGGCCTGGTGGCAGGTGGTCTGCACGCACGGGGATGAAGATGGGCAAGAGCACAAGGACTTGGACATATCCTGTACCAGCATCCACAAGCTATGACAGCTTCTGCCTTGCTTCCAGCCTGGGCAGCAAATCCCATTTCCTCAGTGGGAGCCCAGTGGAGAGGCAAGTGGAGTGGCTGAAATCTCCTACAGATGGGATTACAGATGCTTGAAGAAGGTAAAGTTTCTTTATGCTTTAGTGAGTCATGAGGTACCAGAGCTGGCATGCTCTGGAGTTGGGATATTTAGCTGTGAAATAAGTGAGACCCAGCATGACCCTGGGGGGAAGGAGGTCTGAGGAGACAATTTGCTGCAGGGATGGTATGGCTATTGGCACCTTCCTCTTAGCTGGATTAGCTTCCTTGCCCTTCCTGGCTTTTTGGAGTGTGGTTATTTTTTGGTTTTGTTTTGTTTTGGAGTTTGGGGTTTTTTTTGGTAGATAAAAAGAGCAGGTGTCACTGTCACATTGAGGCCAAACCACTTCTTCAGCTAAGGGAAACAACAGTAAAAGGGCATTTGATGTACCAAGGGGAGACCTTGTGGTGGTTTTCCCCTCACGAGGGGAAGCAGAGGGACAGGTACTGATCTCTTCACCCTTGTGACCAGTGAGAGAGCTCGAGGAAATGGCATGCAGCTGAGTCAGGGCGGGTTTAGCCTGGATATCAGGAAAAGGCTCTTCACCCAGAGGGTGGTTGAGCCCTGAACAGGCTCCTCAGAGAAGTGGTCACAGCACCAAAACTGGCAGAGTTCAAGAAGCATTTGCACAGCACTCTCAGTGAGATTTTTGGGGTGTCCTGTGTAGGAACAGCAGTTCTACTATAGAGTTGGACTGGATCCCTTCCAGGTCAGCATATTCTATGATTCTATAATTCCATTACAATAAAGAGGTTCTTAATTTTTATCTTTCAGAATACAGCAGCTTTCTTTATTTTTTTAGCTTTATATGGAAAAACGATAATGTAATGGAAAAAGCCCTAAATAATTAAAGAAACATGCCATAAACATCTGTAGCCTGGTCCAGCAGTATGAATTAAAGACCTTACATAAAATAAAACAACCTTGGTTATGTAGAAAGAATAGAAAAGTTGAAATAATCTCTCAAAAATCTTGAACTACACATTTGTTTTATGGTCTATTAATTGGGGATTTTCAAGGTTTTTTAGCTCCCAAGAGTCCCTACAGTTTCTGCAGTCAGAATCAAGTTCTATTTTAAGAAATAATTAACTATGAGACAACTGTTAAACTGATGAACATTTCCATGTTCAGTACACAAATGGAGTTATTCAATTCTTAAAACATAAGATGAATTTATCTTCCTGTGGACATTTTAGATGGTACCATAATGATCATTATATTTTTAATTGTATAAAAAATACAGTTAAAATGAAATTATTATGGTACCATCTAAAATGTTGTAAGACTGAAACCGTCCCATCACTACTACTGCTCTTTTATTAATTCTCTGTGTTCTTTTCAGAGTAGAGGTTGGACTGGCTATGTGAGAAACACTAAGGCAGCACAAAAAGATAAGAAAGATATCCAAGGAAAAGGAGACAGGAGGATACCCAGCAATGTCACAGGTTTCATGCTGTCTGTACATTTTGTCATAGTTTCTCCCTGTGCAGAGCAATACCTGCCCTCACTGACCACTGTAAGGGACATTACTCAGGAGGATGAGAGCTGATGAGTGCATGAGCAGTTCCCCCTCTCTCAGGGATGCTTCTCTGACAGCTCTCCCTCCCATTTCAGCCTCACTGCCAGCAGCATTTCCATGAGAAAATGCTAGTTTGGCCAACTGCATCAATTCCACCAGAAACACCGAGAGAAGCCACGGTGGGTGTCCAGCCCCTCCGGCATGCAGCCTGCCTGCCTCCCTGCAGTCCCACTGCCAGACCAGTTCCTTGACTTCACAGTGCTTTTAAATTTCAGTTTCTCTGGAAATGCTGCTTACTGAATTAAAATTTTAAAAGGAATCTTTCTCCTGCATGATTATTTCTAACTGTTGCATTTGGGGTGTTTAATTATTTAGAAGAGCAAGATCTGAGCTGAACAAAAAGTATCAGTACCCACAGACACTTGGCAAACAACAAGAATTTCAATATTGTCACAGCAATAAGACCAGTGATAATTCTTTAAATCAAATCACCAGTTGATTGTTACTTGAAAACCACTGTGTCATAGAATTCTTTAGGCTGAAAACATCTCTGAGATCACTGAGTCCATAGGTATGCAACAAGGTGTACAACAAGCTGTATATTGAGAAAAGACATGCTCTTTATTGTACGAGAAATCAATCTATTCAGATTTACTGTGTAAATTATTTGCCTGTGAATCTGCTTTCAAATTAAACTTACTAAACCGAAAATTGAGTTCCTTCCCCACTTACACTATGGATTCTTTTGTTTTTCTTAATTCCGTTGGCTGTTACGTTATAGTCCCAAACAGCATCTCCCAACTGCCTCACTGAGACTAACTGAATTTATTATATAATCTCATCTCCATTTCCAAAAAATTCAAGAGCGGTCTCAAAGAGCAGTCCTCTGAACTTGGCAGACACTCGTGTGGGAAAGTCTTTAAACAAAAACAAAATTGTTTATGTGCTGGGAGAAGGAGCTCCGCAAGAAGATAACGCGCGCCGTGAGCCAACACTGCCCTCAGCAGCGGAGCTGGGGCGGCTCCCACAGTGCAGCGTTGAGCTGCTGCCACCCTTCAACCAGCTGCCCCCTCCACAGCCACCCCCCAGCTCCTGCTGGGCACACGGGGACTGCTTTTGCATTGGGGAAGAGGCAGACTGAGCAAATCAGGCAGCCAAGAATGCCTGAAGGGTGAAATGGTTTCACACAAAGTCGCTTTGAATTTGTGGACTTTGAGGACATTTATATGAGTTATGTTTTTCCTCAGAAATTATTTGAATTTGTAGCAGCGTTGGCTTCCCATGAGGTTTAATCACAAACCTTGGGAATTTTCTTACTTGCGATCTAATCCCAGTTTTGACAGGACACACAGTCAAATTTTCTGGATGGAAAAATCCTATACTGGCTCAGGGTGCCGGCACAAGGAGAATCCCCCAGTCAATTCCCACAAAAATGGTGTTTAAGGACTTTCAAAGTCTGTCTGTATTATCTACCACACTGAATTAGTTAGTCCTAGAGATTTAGATTATTTAGGTATTTTCTCAAATATGCACATTATTACCTCTCCTGGAGAGGAAATTAAAGAAGTGTGCCCTTGTGACATGGCTGAGAAAAGATGGCCATGTCCTGTGCTAGCAGGTGAACCTTTTGTACTGAAACCACAATCTCCAGGTACCTGCTGGTGCCTGAGTTGTGGCCCAGACCACCAACACAGGAACCATGCACACACCTGGTCACTGAGGTAAACAGAAGGGCTGCCCTGGGTAGTTCTGCTTACTTGAAGCAGAGGAATAGTGTTAGCAGGCAGTGAGGGATTTGCTAGACACATGAGGACTGTTTTTGCCTCTTGCATGCAGGTGTCAAAAGGCACTGCAGTTTTAGGGCTGTGCAGCTATCTCAGGTATACAGATGCCACAGCAGTCACTGCTGTCACTGCAGGGTACAGATATCCTCTGTCCCACAGGTTAGGTTTCCTAACAGCTATTTTTCCTGCTGGTTTAACAGCAGTAGAGGCATAACTTCTGAATGATGTGATGTTAAGAGCTTTAGATGAAGAAGAATTCCAAGAATCTAAACCTAAATGGTCTAAACAGTCAAAATTTTTATCCCAAGGGGCAACAGCTGAACATTTTCCAAAGAAGCTGTATCTTCTTTGATTAGATTTTGCTCCAATCTTGATTGGTCTTCAGTCATGAGAGAAGGTGATCTCCTCAAAAGGTTGTGCCATCTTGAAGCACGGGTTTGTCTGGCACAGGACCTGCATGTGGCTGGTCCTTCAAGGTTGTGGCACTCAACCAACTCATGAACATTTCAGTAAGAAAACATGGAACTTTATTGTGAGCAAAATACAGGTGTCCCCCAAATCTAGTTGTCCATTAATACATTTGTTATGGAGCTTTATAAGGAATCCAATTCAATTGCAAAGGCAGCTCCCTAAATATGAATCTAATCTATCAGAACAAAAGTGGAGCTGATAAACAGTGGAAGGTATGAAAAATGAGAAAGCACTGGAAAAAAAAACAAAACCAAAACATCCAGTCCAAGAAACTCCATTTTATCTGTTTTCCAAACAACTGTAAGTTCAGATGCTCTGAAGATGACACAGAGGAGTGACACAGCCAGGCTGCCCTGACAGAAATGCAGTTTTTCAAGCCTCTCACAACCATCACTAGTCTCACACTGACACTCTCCAGATTGCCCCTGCATGAGTGTTCCAGAGCCCTAATCTCACAGGAAGCCTGTATGTCTCTGTATGTGCTAAGATCCATTGGACAGCATCACCTGAGGATGGTACCTCTGCCAGGAAGGAGATATCTTAATGAACGAATGAATAAAGATGACGCATGAGACTGCCACAGAAAAAAGGCCCAGAGACACCTTGTGTATTGACTAACGTACAGAACCTGGAAACTAAGGGATTGGATGGAAATCACAGAGCACCTAGAAGCCACTGGTTTTGTGGAGAGCCATGACAAAAGTTGTGGCATTATGGGGCCCTTATCCCAAGGTGCTGCCTTACACCTTGATGCATGTTTGGTTTGTGCTCAAGGCAGAATAAAGCAGAGCCTAGTTTCCCACTAGATACCCTTGCTTACCTTCCCTTGGCTGCTAACCACCCTGACCCGTGGGTTCCAGTGCAGTCACACTCCCAACACGCTTCAGAGCTATGGGACAGGCATGGCTGGGACCATGGGCTGCGCCAAGTATAGAAGGAGAAAAAAGTTCCTTTCCTGTGGAGTGAGGGGAAACCCAGCAAAGGGATTACGAGGGTGTGAGTCACCGTGTGCCTTCTGAATGACTCTGGGGACAAGGCGGCCTCTTGTTCCGGGGCTGGGGCAAAGTCGCAGCTTCGCCTGTTATTATTGTTAGTCACAACCCCAGCTATACAAAGTCCAGCAGAAACCACACTTGCAAATGCCTCAACCTGAAATGTAAAATAAACACTAGGAAAATAGCTGCTACTTGCTTTCTCTAAATATACCCTTGAGGCCAGATCTGCTTCCACTGAAGTCAAGTCCAGTTTTGCAATCAGCAGCAGGGGCAGTGAGATCCAGCCCTTTATTTGGAAAGATGTTAATAATCAAATTGCAGATTTAATTTGTCACCAAGGCAGGGGTGTGATAAGACATTTTGGTTGCTGCTATAAGTAGCTCTGAGAATTTTCAGGGGCTGTTGTAGGTGCCAAAGACTTTGTGACATCCTGGCATGGCAAGGAAGGGATTCTGTGACTCTGGCATATGTCTTTGCTACAGGGAGGTGAAGAAATCCCGCTGGTCCTCCTCTGAACACCAAGGAGAAGCTGCAAGAGGAGTGGGCATAGAAAAACAGGAAGGTTGAAAGCTATAGGTCAGCTTCATTCAGTGATCTTATCAATATTTTCAGTGACTCATCTGTGACTTTTTCTCTTCTGAGATTTTTAAGATGTATTCACTTCCTTCATTACCATATAAAGAGGGGGGATTTCAGCATGAAAGGTGGAAAAGTGTTAAGTTAAGGCAGTTAGAAAAACATAAATGTTTTTAGCTTTAGGAAACTGCTGGGTCCAATCCTCCCACACTCATGGACTTTCCCAAATTCATGGACTTCATTTCATGGTGGTATATGCTGGATTGTGTTGGCAGAATGGATGACACGGGCTCTAGGTGGTCACTTCCCAAGAAATGTGTTTCTGTGATAAGCACATTTCAACTGCACCATGTCATCCACTGTGTATCCAGCACAGTTCTAATTGCTGTGGTGTCACTGCTAGAGCATTTTGAGTTCTTGCTGGACCCCACCTGGGAAGCAGAGCCAGAGGAAGAGATGAGAAGGAGAAAGGGACTGCTACATTTCCAGGTTTCAACTCAATAGGTGCTTAGGACAAACTCTGGGAGGCATCCAGAGTCACTCCTGAGAACAGTTCTGACACAGCCTGTATGTCTTTTAGCACGTTGCACATATTGAAAGTGAAGACTGGTCAGCTTTGTGATTGACTCCAGAAAGAGTCAATGTAAGTTTAGCCAGACTTATTAGCTTCAATTCAGCCCTGGCTTTGCCAGATACAACCTGCTGTTTGCACAATCTCTTAGGTATTTCTGCACTCTGCTCCAAGAGGGTGTATTAGCTAATGTGCAACCCAAAGTATGTTTGCAGCACTGCAGCCACAAGGATAAATTTTGCTGGAGCCAGGGCGTACTTAGGTGTTGCCACACAGAGTTCACTAAAGCTTTGGACTGGATCCTGGAACACTGTGCTTGAGCACATGAGTACAGATGGACCCCCTTACACAGTGCCAGCTAAGTGTCAGGGCCTTTGCAGCACAGTTAATCCACAACCTGGATAAACTGCTTATGAATAATTGAGAATTCATTGTACACCCACCTAGCACCTCTCTTTTATGGAAGGATAAACACTTCTCCATAAAAGTACTTGTAAAAGTGAATTCTACCATTATGAATACTCACATTTTTTATATATTTCCTTGATGTTTGGGTGGTTTTTTTTTTTTGGTTTTTTTTTTTTTATTGTAACATGAATCACGTCTTTTACTGCAGTTGAAGGTACAAACTCCAAACACTGTAGGAGCAGAAGCATTTTACCTGAAGAGCTTAGCTTGAAACACAGGGCACACCCAGGCGAGTAAGCAGCAGGATGCAAACTACAGCTTTTCAAAACCTAATCACAGGAAAGTGGCTCCTGTTAATTGAAGGCTTAATTTTCTGCCTTTGGGCACTGTCCTCCAGCTCTCATGTGTCATTTAGCTGTCAGATATTCTGTTGGACAGTTGTACAGGATGATTTACAGTTCTGTGTCTGTCTACTGAGAAACAATCTACTGCATATAAAAATATGAAATTAACAGCCTCAGAGGTAAAGGCTTTCCTCCTTTGTCCATCTAATAGCTTTGAACTAAATTCATTGTTGGAAATGTTACAGTGGTCTGGAAAATAAAGCTCAGAAGCAGTTTGAAATCGTTGGTGCAGTCAGTGGAGTCTGAGCCTGCAGCCCATGTTTCTGTGGTCCAGCAATTCCAAAGTCAGTGACCATGACTCCTTAGTCATTCATAACACCTGGATTTCTAATCACTGGCCATGCAAAGTTAAAAAACATTATCCAGGTTACTTTTCCAACTTACTTTTCAAGAAAAGATGAGGGGGATTCGGCCCAGAATGACCAGGTGACAAAATCTCTCTAGCACCAGGAACAGCAACACTGTCACGGCCCCTCTTGCCCTCTGTCTCAAAGCTGTGAAACTCCCGTAATATCCATAAGGGCCAAGAATTTCCACCTAAGGCGCTGACACTGGATGGGTGACTCTGGTGAACATTTTATGATAGCCTTGGTAGTCAGTAACAACCTGACTGAAGATTATTTGCCAATAGCTCAAATACACACCCTTTACAGATGAAAAAGGCACTATGGATCCTGGCTAGTGAATTTAACTGGGAACAAAACAGTTGCAGGAGCATGTCGTAAAAGCAAAGTTCAAATTAAAGAAAAATTTCAATGAAAATATCCACAGTTGTATCCCTTGATACATCTGTGATAGGGGGCTAAGAATGGAAAGGGAGGAGCAAGAGGTGGTCTTTGTCAATTAACATCATTTAAATGGTTATCCTCAGTCTCTGCAATTTTCTGCTTCATTTTTTCTTAATGTAAAGACTTGCTCATGTGCCCCTTTCTTCTTACAGTGAAGATGAAGTAAGGGGAGAAGATGCAAACCAATTTTCCTTGAGTAGAAATTGTTACAAAAAGCTCTGAAAGAGACTGGCAGTGGTGACAGCCAAGGGCATGCCACCACCTCTTTTCAGCAACATGGTGGTTTTAATTCCTTCTGTTTACTCTCCCCACTGTTCCTATCCCCACTGAAAAAATAAAATACACGCCTTTGTTATTTACAGTCTGCACTGAGGGCAGGCATCAAGGCTGATGGGTTCATGGTTGCCAGCCAGCCTCCCTGCTCCAGCAGGTGCCAGGCACCCTGAATTACTCCCATCACACCCTGCTCAGCAAGGCAGTGAGTAAGCTGATGAATTCTTATTTCATCTGGGAGGCAACTGCCTCCCTCCCTCCCTCCACAAGGAACATCCCACGTATAATAAAGGTTTATAGTCAACCAGAGCAAGACTTCAAACTCATTCCTTCCATATTCATTCATGACAAGGGTGGGGATGCTAGACTGCTCAGCAATGTTTAACTCAACAAATACTATAATCTCCAGAGCAATGGCCCTTTATCACCCCTGCTTTCTTTAGATACAGAATCAAAGACCTAGTAAGAACATCCTGCCAGCTTATGGTTATCAGAACTGAAAGAGAAGCAAGCTTTTAGGTGACAAACAGTTTTTAATCAAAATACAGTAAAAAACAGTAGAAAATATGAAATTCTGGGGGGAGGGGAGCTCTGGCCTTAACATGGAAAGTAAGGCAGAGTATTCCCAAAAAATTAATTTTGAATTAGTTATATAAAATAAAGTACTTTATCTATGAGAATATCCTCACTTGTCCTACTCCACAAGGTGAGGAGGCACACAACATCATGTTAAGGAGAATGTTGTTAATGTATCAGACTCAAACACCTGCAGAGTGCACATCTGAACCACAAAGCCTGAACAGTAAGAACCATTATTTCCTATTTCTGGTTATGAGGAAAAAAAAAGGAGTATTTAATTTCTTCAAACAAAACAGAAAGTAAGACCATCTTATTGCATCTGAGCAAGATCAAGGACTCTCCATTGCAGAGGACCACTTCCCATGTCCTCCAAAGAGAACTTGCATCCCTTAATGTCCGTGCAAATAGCCAAACAAACCCTTGCACTGTCCTGCTTCGTACACCTGACACAACTGCAGCGTGTCAAATTTCATCAAGTATGACTTTGGAGATAGCAAGCAGCAGCAGAAGAGGTTAGAGAGCAGAGAAACTTGTTAGCATCAGAAGGTCTGCATGGAGAAGGATCGTGCAGAACTGAAACAAAATTTACAAAAAAATTTCCAGAATTTCCTGATTTTGACTACTCACAGAAATACTAGAGAGCAGCAAGTGGCATGGCTCTCTCCAGTATGAATTCTCCAGGATTTTGTAAGCTAGGAAGTCTCATCAGGTGAACAGAGATTTAAACTACCCACATTAAAGGAAATTTCAGGTGGGGGGGGGGGGGGGAGGAAGAGAGATCATCTTGCACTATTTTTAATGTTTCAACTGGAAAACTGAATCACAGTTTGTGAAAATTAATTTTCAGGGGCATTGCTCACAATTTGGGGTTTTGAACCCAGAAACAACTGGTTTCAGTGTCTTCTCTTTTCAGAAATTGGTATTCCTTTTGTCCTAAAATACTCCTATGTATTTGATTCCACAAAATCATGAACCATGAACATTATCATGGTTTGGGTCAGCACACTTCTAGGCCCCAGCACATTTTCCATCTCAACACTCACTAATTTTGCACATTAGACATAACTGAAAAACACCAATTTAATTTTATGAATAATTCTGAATTTTGGTCTTCTGACATGGCATACAAGGAGGCCTTGAAAATGTGTCAAGATACAACTTATCCCAAAACCACCAAGAATCAGGGCAACTGGACTGAGATGAAGAACAGAATTATATTCCAAAAACCTTAACTGCACCAGATTTCTTGAAGTCTTTACCCTGTTTCTGACAGCTCCTAGAGAGAGCCTTAAGGAAGATGTGAGCTGTGCTTACTCTTGACAAGAGTAAGAAAGAAAAGTTACTGTAATGGACACAAGTTTGCAAAATGTATCAGGCTAGCTGAATCAAGATTTTTTAATAGGAAAGGGTGGAGAAGGGTGTAATTAGAAAATGTACCTGGTTCCAATAGGAATCTCTTTGACACTAAAAGACGAGCATACCAAGTTTCATGGTAAACTCATGAAATGAGAGACTATCACCGAACACCTACTGCAAAACTCCAAAACAATTCCCTTTATGTAAGCTGGACTAGCACCAAACCCTCCAGTGTGCTCTTGAAGGGCAACATAGGAGAAGTCAGGCAGGAATGAAAGATTTGCTGACAGATTTGGGGAACTTTGTACCAGAAGTAGGATGTGGTACCAGGCCT
This sequence comes from Passer domesticus, assembly GCF_036417665.1. Classification (NCBI taxonomy): domain Eukaryota; kingdom Metazoa; phylum Chordata; class Aves; order Passeriformes; family Passeridae; genus Passer; species Passer domesticus. The sequence goes on from NC_087474.1 coordinate 114,390,173, forward strand.
CTTAAAGGACAAAAGTGTTCCACGTGGGCTTGCAAGGTGAAAGACTGTCTTAGGTACTCATATTTATGTTGCTTTTAATTTTACAGCGCATTTAAAAATCAGAGTTTACAAATACTGAAAATAAATAAAATATTATTTCTTTTGAAATTGGCAGCTGTGCAAGTAGGAGGAAGTATTACCCACCCCGCCTTGCTTCGTGCCTGGCTCTGGGAAGATCCGGGCTCATTCCAAAGGAGAGAGTCAGTGAGCATGGTACTACCCGGTGGAGCTACCCAAGCTGAGTCTAGGAGAGCAGCACTTCCCAGCATGGACCTCTAAAGCAAGAAATACTGCTGCAATATTTTTTTCCCAAGAAGTCCCAGAGTTTGTTAATTTTCATTTGCAGAGCATCAGGAAACCATTCCTGCCAAAACTAATCAGCAGCTATCACCCGATGCTGAAGGATACCTTTAGACTCCTCTGGACTTGGCACCCTCCAGACTGGTTTGTCAGACCCCATAAATTTAAAAGAATTTAAGAAAAAAATAAAAAATAAAAGAAGAAATACCCTGCTGAACTTTTCTGTTTTGCTGTTCTTGTAACGTATATGAAACAGATCTGACAGGAGAGTTTCCTTCAGCTCATATCTCAGCAGTATGTAAGGGTATGGGCTTTTTTCTTTCTTTTTTTTTCAACAACTTTTACTAAAAATAACTCCTTTAAGACTGTGGAAGGAGATTTCCAGCCATGTAAGTTCAGATGTGCCTGCGTTCATTCAGAAGGTTGATCTGGATTTAATATGCACAGCCCTGTCAATACCGTGTTAAGCCCTCTGGCACCAGAGGGTCCAGGCAGCCTCTCTGTATTGTATCCCAACCCCAAGCATCAAGAGGGGTGTAATCCATCACATCAGCTCTTGAACCAAAACTGCTGCAATTGTATGCTCTCAATATGGGCCCATTAACCTATCAGAAAGCATTTGAGAAGGAGTGTAATGTTGTCAAGTTATTGTTCACAGGGGAGGAGTGAAGATAATTCTTATCTTGAAAATAGATTCATGCAAAACCAATTGCAGTTTGTGTTGCTCTAATTGATTTAACACGTTTTCTAGTCTATGAAAATGCCAGGGGTGAGTGCTTACACACACACACACAAAGGGTAATGCCATTTCCCAAGAGTGGATTCGAGGGACAGCCTGTGCCTGGCCCACTCCAGGAGTGCAGAATCTAGTCAGCCACAAAGAGCCAAGCATGTTCCCAAGAAAGGCAGGAAACACCAAAGGAGATGGAAAAGGTGGCAAAGGCAGTGCTATTCATGTCAAACAGCAATGCATGTGGCAGTGTTAGCATTCACATCTCACTTAGGTGCTTCCATGCATCAGCAGCAGTCAGAGGTAAGCTGCACCCACAGCTCTTTTAGTTTCCACAAAGTGAGGCTGGAGAGTTCAATAGCCTTCAATAACCTAGTCATCCCCTATGCAAACAGGATAGCACTCAAAGCAGTCCTTTATTGGGAAATAATTGCAACAAGTGGGAATAATAGTTTGCTAAGCTTCACTGAAACAAAGAGAAAGGGCTCCAAATCAGGTGAGCCTGGATATAAAATGTTCAGAAAATTTCCTGTCCTGTTTACAAAATAGGAAGTATGCCCTGTAAGCCCTCACTTTGGTGGAGACCTAGAAGAGGAGATCATTGTGATGGTGACAGTTCTTATGCTCCTAGAGTAATCAAGAGAGAAAACATCCATATAACCTAAATCTCTGTCATGATGAGATAGGGATCCTTAGAAGCCATCCTTAGTCAGGGACAATAGTTCTCCTAAATTAGTCACCAAATAAGTGTCTGCAGTTAGGCAATGTCCATACCTGTTATCTGCACCTTCCCAGGTAATCCAGGGCTCTCTGAAGTTTTGCCAGTGCTGGCTCCAAGCTGATCAAAGCACTGATGGGCCTGAGTCACCCTTTCCCAAGAGGCTGTCCTGGAAAAGACAGGAAAAGAGCTGTCCTGCCCAAAGCCAAGGGATGGTGCAGCCATTTCCACACTCCTAACATAACAGAGAGACCTTGGGAGAGCTCAGCTCCTCACCAACAACACCCTCAGCAGCATTCAGACCCTCATCACCTCTGTGTCCCACAGAGAAAACACAAGGTCCATTGGCTCATGCTGGACAACTTGCAGGAGCATCTTGTGAATGGACATGACAAATTCAGGTCTCTCTGTCTCTCTTTTCCTTGGCACACCATACTGCACAACCTCCTCCCAGGTGACCACCCAGCCTCTGCCATGACTGCCAGAGGAGAGTGCATGATGACACAGCCTACATTCTCAAAAATAAGGTCCTGTCCCTCCTTGTGACTCCTCCCAAACCAAATCTCCTGGTGACTTTTTTTCATTGTCGCTGGGTTCCTTCTGTTGTGATGACTTACACATGTCACAGAGGATGCTGCTCCAAAAATTATAGCACAGATTCTTCTTTGAATATTTGCAGTCTTGCAATCCATTTCCTTAGTTTAAACAGTGGAGCAGTGAAACTGTGTTCATCTTGTGCTTTCCCCCAAACCAGGTTGTAGTGACCACTGCTGGGGGATTCCTGGGCTGCTGGATGACAGGCCAGACCTACCAAGGCAAGCCTTGTCTCCTTTCTTCTGTCACTACATCCTTGCTTGCCCTCGTTCTAGTTATAGAGGACTGTATTTTACTCTGTTTGTTTGTTCATTTGTTTGTTTATTGTTAATTCTAGCAAAAGAAAAAAAAATTGCCATTCCTAAGATATTTCCATTTGCTACGGAAAAGAACTAGAAATACACACATTTGGAAAATGAAAGCTTGGAATCTCTTTAAATTCCTAGTTCTCTTAGATGAGTGGGGCCGGTGGATGCAGACTGCATGGAGCCTAAGGGCCAGCTCTGTACAAAAGGGCAGAGGCAGTTCCTGTATGTGCTCCATAACAGCGTGACACATAGCAGGGCTTTTGGACTAAGGCATGTAACTTTTATGTGAAATTGTTCCTTAGCTGTATATTTCTTTGTCCTCTGCCCATGGGAATAATGCTATTAGGCCAAGAATGAAAGACTCCTTTAAATTTCTCCATGAAAATAGGTTTGTTTTTAGTATTTCTTCCCGACTGGAGAAGCTGACAGGTTGAGGCAATATTAAAAGCTTCATGGCAATGAAGAAGGGTACCTGAAATCTGAACATTTTTAAACACACACAAATACACACTGCATTGAGAGCTACCCTTTCCAAACTGGGGTGGCATGTGGGGGGTGTTCAGATAAAATTACTTCAGTAATTCCTCCCTGTCCTACAAACTGAATTGATAAGATTTAAGGTAACATTTCATCTTGACATTACTAATACATGTGTGTGAGCATTCAGTTTACACTTTCAATACAGCCTGTCAGATTAGATCTGTATACCTGCTACCCAATAACAAGGGTACTATTGATTTTTCATTATATTCAAGTATTTATTTTCTTCACTTGAGCACACTTCTATTTATTTTGGCATGGCTAACAGAGAAACCAAAGCAACTTAACCTCTTCTCAGAAAGATTTAAGACTTGACAGGCATCAGAGCTTCAACAAATTGTTTGTTCCCATAGTGGTCCGTAACAAAGAATTGACCTGCTAATTACTTTATTCACTGTTTATTCACTTAATTTTATAACTAAATCTGCAATACAGAGTGCAGGCAGAGGTGGTCTGCAGGTTATGGAGCAAGATTTTTCTTCCAGAAAGATTGAAATGTACTGGCAATGTGTTTTGTGATCTTGTGGCTCAGTTCTGAGGCTCGGTCAGGTACCCACCTGGCATCCTCCATCTCAAGTGTCATCCTGCTTTCTCCTGCAAAAGCATCTACAGTGAAGAGCAAAAGCAGTTTATAAAATTATTTGTACTCAGTAGGAGTTTAGCAATGAGGGTTGCCAGGTCGTTTAAGGAAAAGAAAAAAATTATCCCAAACCTGTTTGTTGTTTTGTGATAAAATCCTAGATTTGATGATTAAATATTCTTCCAGCAGCAAGTATCATCAGGTGATGCAGTTGCTTCCCAGCTGGATGGAAGTGGACAGACTCTGTCAATGGCAACCCATCTGGGGCTGGCATTGCCCAGGGGCAGTGGGGATCACTCAAAGCCCTGATCCACCTAACATTTTAATAGCAATAGTACCCATGGGGACTGGTTTAGGCACCACTGGCGACCCCGTGCATGCTGTATATTTAGAATTAAGTAAAAACTGAGAACACTACAAACACATGTCTGTTTGAAAACCCATTTTCAAGCACATGGACGTTTGAGAAGTCTTAACCATGCCTTTTCCTCCTTCCTGGAAGCAGAAGTGCAGTGGTGTGCTCCTATACTGGCACCTAGTGGGGAGTGCTAGGCAGATGGGCAGATGGGGAGGGCAGGCTGTGCTGACACTCTCACCCCGCTGAATATCTGGGACACTTTTTAAATCCTGGTTCTTCAAAAGTGCTTCTGGATTAGCATATTTTCAGCAGGTTTCCTGCTCGCTGCTCCTTTTGCAGCCTTCCTCTTCTGTCCAGCAGCTAAGCCAGACTTTTTGCTGACAGTCTTCACCATGCAAAGCCAATCCTTTGCTCCCAGTCAATTCTCTGGGACTGTACCCTCCTTCATACATGCTGGCATCCCCACCTGTGGTCCCCTCCTGTGTTTTTCATTGGATCCCCTCACAGCAGCCAATGCACTTTTCCTCCTCCAGGTCCCCCTGCCTTGACCTGGGCCCAGCAGGTCTCTCAGGAAAGCTGGTGACCACTGGTGTTGTTTCCTGCCTCGTAGCTTGTGCTCCCTCTCAGAGGAAAGGGCTGCCTCTTACCCAGCAAAGGACTTCCTCCACCAGTTCCCATCACCCTCAGGAATCTTGTGTCCCACAATTGTCCCATTTTAGCTGAGACAGCAGAAGTCTCAACCTACCACTTCTCCCAAGGTCCACCCTGCATCGTTAGAGCATCTGAAAGGAAACACTGCAAAGACATAACGTTCTGCCAAAAAACATTTATCTTCTTCTTCTTACCATCTTTACAAAAAGGACAACTCTCCTGGGGAATCTCCCAAGTTGGTCTCAAATACACCAACCCAAATTAGACCTCCTGAGTATCCCAGTGATACCAACATAATTGTGTTTGCTCTATAATGACCCTGGTTTATATCACAGCACTTAAGGCAAATATTTTCAAGCGTTTAAAGCAGCAAGAGCATTTTCAAACTCAGCTTCTTCCAGCAAGGAACTGGACAAGAGGGGGTAGAGGTGAATTGCAGTCCTACAGGACAGCTGACCACCAGAGAGATGTGCTTCCCAAGCACAGCACTCTTTTACTTCTAAATTCAGTGAGGAGCAACAGAAACACCTGCTGATTCCCTAGGGTTATTTCTTGTCCCACTAGGATTTCCTAAACTTCTCTCTCTTGAGCTAGAAATCCAGTCAGAGGGTGATATCTTTCCTTTTGTCTACCCATTCATTTTCCATTGTGGAAGAAGTCTTTGCTTCCATCTTGAAGGAATCTTATTGTTGGTTATGTTGTTAAACAGCCCTCCATACCTGATGGCTCATAGCCATGATTTACAGCCTGTTTCTAGCTGCACTGTGATTCAGCTGAGCTTTCCATTGAGCAGTTGATGTGAATGCTAAACCTATTCAAGGCTCGCAGCATTTCTGTGATTCATTCAACTTGAGGAAACACTGGAAATTTATTAGGATGTCTTTACAGTCCCGGAAATTGCTATGGGACTCTGTCAGTAACAAAGGAACAGGAATGGCTCACAATTTTATTACGCTTTCTCATCTGCATTAGGTAATGTGGCCTTTGTCTTTGTTTTGGTTTTTAAGTCAAACTCTGTTATAGGCTGAGGCTCTGTGAGACTCCCTGATCCTGCGATTTTATCATAAGTTTCACTATTATTTGGTGCTTTCTGTAAGGCTCCGACTATTAGAGTAACTTGATTTTTCTACCTGAGAACCTGGGCTTCATGAAGAAACCAAAACTCCATCCCTTGCAACAGTGAAGAGCAGCAAAAAAATATTAACTAAAGCTACTCCCAGGCCAGATGGCAAAGGAAAGCTAGATCTCATGTTTAAGTTTCAGGACATTTTTACACCACTGATTTTGGCTTATGATGTCTGAATCTCTGAGTGCTGTTGGGATGTTATCTGGAAGAAAAGGGAGAAGTAAAAGAAGCCATTTTGAGCTCTTTGTTCCTCTGTTTGCAATAGCCTCAAGCCACCTTAGCACACCAGCTGAAATCGGGCAGTGGTCAGCAAGTTTGGCTTATTTTTTTCCCTTCAGGCTCTATCCTCCAACCTAGAGAGGCAGGTATGTGCAGAGGCAGCTGCTCTGCCCTCTCAGCAATGTGTCACACTGGACTTCCCTCCCCTGATGGCTGCCAGAGCAGCCGTAGCCAAGCGGCAACAAGGCTTGGGATTAAGGTGGAAATTTTTTTCATAGTTTGAAAAAGAAGAGCCTGGCTTATGCGGATGGCTGCACCCAAGCCACGGAGTCCTGGGGAGCTCTGCCCTGTGTGCTTTTGCCCTTATCTCTCCCCGCCAGCGCTGTGCTGGGTGTCAGTCACAGCGGCGCCAAGGGCCTTCTGGCTCCTGACACCCGGGGACAGATGTGGGGAGCTGTGAGCACGGCCGTGCTACAGGAGACACGGCACAGCAGGAGGGATCACGCTTTGCCCTTGCTGAAGCCCCAGATCTACTCTGACAAATGCCCAGACTGGGAAGATATCCTTCATTTAGCCAGCAAAGGAGAAGGGGATCCCATCAGCACTTTTCCCTTCCTCACTGTCACTGGGAGCTGGCACATCCCGGGGTGTTCCTGCCAAGGAACAGGCTGTGCTTCCTCTGCATGGTGAGTGCAGCACCCCACCTCCCATGGATTTCTTCCCTTACCGTGGGGTTTAGTTCAGCACCACACACAGCCAGAGAGGAGAACGTGATGCAGCCTTAGCAGCATGGCAGGGAACTACACCATTTACACCACTGAGTCAACCAAGGGCTCAGGAGAAAGGTACAAACCACAGTTCTGGGAAGGCCATCCTTTCAGGTCTCTTTCCAAAATACCCACTGCAGTGACATCAGGGCCAGTAGTGCTTTTGTTAAAGAAAAAAAAATCTTCTAGAGAAGCGCGTAGTAGCCCACAGCCTTGGCTCAAAGCACTTTCTGTAACTTAATACAAGATGTAACAAATTGGTGTTACAATTAGAAAGTTAGGTGTTGGAAAGGGAGGGAACAGCAGAGATAACAGGGCGGCACTTTGGATACTTAGATCTTGAGCTTCATGGCTATGAATCCTTCAGGCTGGGATTTTCAGACAGCCTTAGGTAGTTGGACTTACAAAAGGATGGACTGAAAAAGAAAGGCACAACCCAATTTTTCCCTTAGCATTTTACAATATCCATAACCTTTTGAACCCTCTAACATCGAACCCATCGAACATCCATGACTACTTACTCCAACAAGGAGTCATGTTATGTGCTGCAAAAAGAAGCCTGCTTGTTTTTAAGACATTTGGTTGTGTTTCAAAATAGCATAAAATCTTTTCAGTTGCTGATAGAGAGAGGCCGCAGTCAAACAAAAAGACTGATGGATTGGAACTCAAAGGGAAAACCGGCCTTTAGGGATACCAAACAATGTTCACACAGCACTCAGTTATGAAGACTTCATTATGTACCAATTTAAGTTTATACATACCAAATGTTCCTGAGTCAGCAAAACAAGAGGGACTGCCTCATTCCAGAAGATCTTTTTTCCACACTTACGATGGATTTTTTAAAATAAAGGATCATCAATAACCATGACAGGGTTCCCTTAGAGGATGGACATCCCAGCATGCCATGAAGCTGTCTCTCCCGAGAAGAATTTCCACAGGCTTGAGGGAAATCATAAACTATTTAGGAGGAATGAGATACACAAATCCCTCCCAGCCAGCTGTATCACTGCCTGTGAGCAGGTCCTGGAGGACAGCTAAAGACACTAGGGCCCATCAAGGAGAGTCAACAGCCCAGAACCTTGCCCAGTTGTGAACAGATGGGAAAGAGAGAAGATGAATCAGAAGACAAAAGAGAAGAGTGGGGAAGTTAAAATCTCCTCGTGCTCTCTAAACATTGGCTTTGGGAATATACACTATTCACATATATTGCTTACAATATAACAGTACTTGTGTCCAAAGCTTACAGAGGCAGTCACCAAATAAATTGAAGGAAATTTTAAGAAAGTGACAAACTTGCAGCCCTGAGGAGCCTTTGCTGGGGAGTTGCACCAGTTAAGGGTGATTAACATCTTTTACAGATACTGCTGTGCAGCATTAGATCTTGCACCACACCATCAGCAGTGATACACGCCAAAGTTTGTCCAAGGCCTTGATGAGGAGGTCAGCAAAAGAACTGACCTAGGCTGAGGCTAGCTTTAAACACTGGCCAGTTCGCTGAATACTCCAGAATAATTTTGTGTCAGAACAAGAGTCTGGCACTGGCAACTCTCTCCTGACCATTCAGACACTTACCCCGCCCCTTGCATTAGAGATGTGCCCACCTCTGACTACAGCTGATCCCTCCACTCACATGAGCAGCAACAGCTCACTGATAAGATAATCAAACCAAATGGTTTGTATTAGATGGCAGCTCAGCCCATCTTTTAAAGAAAGCCATTCAGTTAGACACAAAAGTAGCATCCAAACCAGAAGCCTGTTTTTCAAGAACTACTAAGCATCAAGTATATGGCCTGCATAGTTCCAGCAGATATATATATATATACACACACACACATACATACATATATATACATCCCATATTTGGGAAACTAGCTAACTGACTTCAGGCTTTTCTTCCCTTTTTTCTCTGTTTTTTTCTCCCTTTTTTTATTAATCTTGGCTATAAATTCTATCATGAATGAGTCAAAACCCCATCTGCTCTAAATTTACACTTGATTTCATGCACAAATAGGGTTCACACATGTAAGTCCTGTCATTTGTGTGTTCCCAGAGGCAGTGCATAAATTACCTGTGCACAAAACAAGAGGTCGGTCAGCTTTACCTCGTGTGCTGCTGAGTAAGTGCACATCAAAGGGCATATTGTGCTCCTGGAATGAGAATGAGGAGTCCTGACATGGGTCTCCAACTCCACAGAGAAATGTTGCTTTCCTTGGGCACAAAGAAAGCCCCTAAAACTTTTTTTAAAAGTCTGCCAGAATTATTCAGCCAGTGGAAAGTTCAGAAGGAGCCAGGGTTTGGGTTAGCACTAACAACTAAACAGTAGATCTCACAAAATTGTTTGAAACCTGGTTTTGGTCTTAGAACAGGCATTAGTTAGAAATAATTTTATAACAGAGGTGTGAGAAGTTTAATGTGAAGTTAAAATGCTTCTATGTGATCAGTATGAAGGGAGGTAAGACATTCAAAACCTGTGAGATGGAGATATCAAGTTCTGTAAAAATCACAGGGTAAATGCAGATCTGACAATGTGAAGTTAAATATGGAATGCTCCTGCAAATGTGCTATCTGCAAAAGGGTGTTCAGCAGCACAGGCAGTGTCATGTCACTCCTTCAGTCCCTTTTCTGGATGGAAGACAAGTGCTTTGAAAAATTTGGCATCTTACTTTGGGTGTTTTATGCTCTGGTCATAATCTGTACAAAAAGCAGGATCTTAGTGAGAATTGAGGAAGGAAAAACACTGACTCTGAGTGGATCTTTCCCAGATAAATAAATTAAAAACATAGTAAAACACAATGACTACCACAGCTTGTAAATTAAGGGAGTAACTGGTGCATAGTGAGGCACTGATGTATAGCCTGGAGGAGGAACAACTTCATCGAAACTACAAACAATTCATTTAAAAAAAAACACTTTGAAGAAAAAAAATTGTCTCCAGACCAGCTTGTGAATAAAGCACACCAAAAGGCAACTCTGATGCTCCATTAGCAGCACAAAAATGGAACTGCCCCCTAAGTCTGGCATAAAATTTAATTACTTTTTGTTAGAAATATAGCTGTTTTGACATCTCAAGCTAACTGCTCTAGTGCTGCTTGGACAATACTCAGCACCAAAAAGCACAGTGCCCTTCACAGGCATCTGAAGCTGTTTGAATGGAGCTCAGGCCAGGCTCTGCTCTGAGCCCTGTGGTGCTGGCAAAGGCCACCAGCCCACAGCACACTTCTGCTGCCCAGACTGAGCCATCCTGAGCATGAGGTAGCACCTCCAAAGCGAGACATTTGTCAGAGCCACCTGCCTGTCTCTGAGTGGTGGCACCCTGCGAGGTGCACCTCGTGTCACCTGGCCACGTGGGCCATGGGAAGAGGGAATGAGTTTTCTTAGTCTTCATGTCATCCCTCGTTCCATCCCCAGGGCCAAAGCCATCACCCTTAAGCCAGCCCAGCAGGATCCCTCTGGTGACCTGTTGAAAAAGGGAGTCACAGCTTAAGAAAATGTGCAAGCAACAGAGCAACAGATTCACCACATTTAAAGTGGAGGGAAAAAAGAGTCCAACATCTCTTCCTCCAAACTGGCCACAGCCATTTGTGTTAAAGCAACAGCGAGAGTCCCAAGGCCATGAGAGGCTAGGCACAGCCCAAAAGGCCTCCAAGAACATTTCAGTTTCTGGAAGTAGTTTTTTATTTTCCTGATTCACAGATGTTCCTTTCTTCCAAAATCCTGAGGGATTTTATTTTCCTTTTTTCCCCCCTTTTCCTCAAGGATAACAAACAGTCCCATTTGCAGTTTCCTGTTACATTTTATGTTTGTTACTTCTAAAAGATACAGAAAAACTGTCTTCAAGTGTTACTCAAGATCTGGACAAAGTTTCAACTGCTTTAAAAAAACAAGGTTTTGGCCTTAACTTTCTTCACATTAAGAGTCACACTGGTGATTATTTAAAATTAAGTGTCTTGCTTTCTTTATGAGCAGAATTTTGTGAGTGCTACTTTAACAACCACGTGGGTACAAGCATGGAAGTCCATAGCGACAAAGAGATTTTACAGAGGCAAATGTGTGTCCAGGTAGGTTTTTCAGGTGTTCAAATGATACGCAGATGTATCTGTGCACATGTCCAGGATGCAGGTAGGTACAGTCAAAATCTACATCTCAGTCTTGCTCAGAAATAAAAATTAGAGAGTAATAGACAGAATTTGGCAAGATATCTTCTTGAGTTCAAGTAAGGAAGACTTTGACAAAGAATGCTTCAGTAAAAACATGTCTTAAGACTTTTTTTTTCTCTACTTCTTCAGTCAAAATACCAATAACAAATAATTTTTTAATCACTTCCCTGACTTTGTAATACACTGTTAGCTTATACTGTCTATATCCTAGGAGTTCCATGCACAAAAATGATTTATTCCTCAATCATTAAGAAAACATGCAGTACCAGCATTAGCTTGTAACTTTTCAAATCTTGGCAGAGCTTGTATTCAACCTCTCAGCTTCCACTCAACTTTCTTGTCTTGTTTTTAAGTTTGTTACTTTTAAGCACAACTAAAGGAATTTGCTCTCCCTCCTCCCCTCCTCAAAACCAGACTTTTGCATCAATCAGTCTCACTGGCACCTTCACCACTAGGCTTCATATATTTCTGTGCTGTGATTGCAGATAAGTTCTTTAAAACAAAAACTTTTAAAAATCCAAGTTTAACAGCATCTGAAGGTTAAATACTGTGCAAAGCAAGAGAAGACAGTGACAGGAGAGCACTCAATCACCATATAGTTTCTCATCCCAATGAAAGCATCCTTTGAGAGTCTGCCTAGGTGTTGTCTAGCTTATATGATACAGTGCAGTGCCCATCAGCACTTCTGTTTGGAAGTTTGCTGCTTAGAAATCACCAGCAGGCTCATTACTCATAAACCAGGAGAAGGCTTTCAACCAGGCCTGGGAATCTGGAGACACTGCAAGAAGAGGGAGCTCTGTCTGCTCCGCGGGTTTCGGACCGTGGTGGGGGCTGGCTTGGCTCCCAACCCCGGTGCATTCAATCAAGGGAATTGCACAATCCTGCTGCTTGGCTCTATTTAACGTAACATTTCCTGAAATGTCATTTGTGAGCAGTACAAGTTATGGTTGTTGGAAGGGGTGAGGAGTGTCCACAGTTTATTAATGTAAAAGAAGGTATCTGAGGGAGAAGGGAAGACAGGAAGGTATTCTGACCGTTGGATAGATTGAAATGTGCCTGTGTAATTAACACGTGCTTTTTGTCCCTGCAACACCATGTGGGAAGGATCTCCTTGCAGCTAGATAGGTTCCCACTGATTATAGCAGTCATGGGGTTTCTTGTTGGCTGCAGTCTGATTTTGCAGATCTTGACCTTAGAATTTGCATCTAAGTGTTCTTCTTTGTTGATGTTTAAATAAGTCTCACCTAAACTGTAAAACACCCAAGAGAAGAATACTTGCAGAAAGAATTCTTGTCCTCAAAGGCTCTGGAGACGCCTCATCCCATCTCCTTTGACAGGACACAGTTTACACAGGACACAAAATAGATTATTTGAAGTCTATCTTTCAATATGATTTCCAAAACAGGAATTTCTGCAGATGGACAAGACAGCATTATTAATAATCCCCTCACAGGATCAGGACTTCAGACTCCTAAATTGTTTTTCCAAAGAGAAGGGTCAATGCAAGTGAGCGTTGGTCCATTTTGGATACATATGTGTAGACACCAAAGATGCAGTCTCTAAGCTGATCAGTACACACACCAATTTAAGTGCGGTCTCTGTACTTCAACCACCCCAGATGTTCCAAAAACTGCTGAGGCCAAGGGGAGTTTTCCAGTGACATCAGTGTACTTTGCAGTAGGGCATTCACCTAAAAACCCAAAGGTAAGAAGCTTTCTTGTTCTTCTCTTATCTGCTGAGAGAGACAAGGTCCATTTTAGTGCTAGCGTAAACAGAAATTATGTAGCTGAGGAGCATCAGTAATTTAAAGTATCAAATGCCTGGCTTACACCTGGGACGATTATTATATGAAATACACTAGTGATGTCTCCAGCCTCCCTTACCATGGAAATGCTGAATAAGCAAAAAAGTAGTAGGATGGGTAGTAGCCTATTCCACAGCAGAACAATCACTGTTACTAATTCAAATCCATCAGCTGTGTTAAGAGAGAAAAAGATGGTTCATCCCATCCTCTCTACTTCAGTACAAAGCAGCTGCTTTTTAGTCATCAGGGATGTTGTGTCACTGAAACAGAGACTGCTAGCTGGATTACCAAAACCTGCAAATTAATAAATTAAGCTTCATCCAGCCAAAAATAATAGCAATTAAAAGTCGTTTGGCCTCTATCTGTTGAGAACAGACATCTCTATGCTCTGGTAGCTATGGAGAACCAGAATCTCAAGGAAAAAGAATGCAATATATTGACTGATATCTGTGGATTTTGTAAAGTTCTCTGGCTGTTCTTTACACTTTCCACATGTTTTTGCCTTTCAGTCTGTATTTCTACAAGACCTTCCTGTAAAAAAAAGATTCACTAATCTGTGTTATTAGGACCACCTTCATGTGCAGTTGCTGTTAACAACCAGCATTGAGGCAAATACATTTCTACTTTAGTAGTCAGTAAAAAATGAAAAATAATTGGGTACCAAAATATGGTTCTATTTCTGTATTTCCAGCCATACAGTTTTTCAGTAGGTAGTGGGAATGTGCTGTCTTCTTCTTACCATTATTTGCCATCATCATAGCATCATCACAAAATCTGTAAGCATGAACAAGACAACCTGTGTGTTGTATGCCCCACTGACAAGGTGAAGAAGAGTTCTCAGAGGATGACAAAAGCAATGCTGGGTATTTGCTCAAATGCTGTACCTCTAGACTCATTTTAAGTCTGTGTGGCCAGTAATCTACCATGTTTCAAAAGGGTTCTGCTAGAAAAGCAGGGGAATTAGTAAATATTTTTCTGTAAATTTTGCAGAACTGGGTCTGCGACTTTGTTTATTTAAAACTAAATGCTTTGACTCTGTCTCAGTTTCTGAGAATCATTAGTGAAACAACTGACAGAAGTCAAATGTTATTTTAGTGACAGTATTTCTAGAAGAATAAAAAGAGGCTGTGCTCGTTTGGGCTGGGGTAAAGTCAATTTTTTTCATAGAAGTTGGTATGGGGCAATGGTTTGGATTTGTGCTGAAAATGGTGTTGATAACACAGGGATGTTTTAGTTACTGCTGAGCAGCACTTGCACAGCATCAAGGCCTTTCTTGCTCCTTACATCACCGTCCAGTGAGCAGGCTGGGGGTGCAAAAAGTGTTTGGAGGGGACACAGTGGGACAGCTGAGTCCAACTAACCAAAGGGACATTCCATACCATATGCCATCATGGTCAGCATGTAGAGCTGGGAGGAGAAGAAGGAAGGGGGACATTCTGGAATGATAGCATTTGTGTTCCCAAGTCACCATTAAAAATGATGGAGCCCAGCTTTCCCAAGGATAGCTGAACACCTGCTCATGAGAAGTGATGAATGAATTCCTTGTTTTTCTTTGATTGTGCATGGCTTTTGCCTAACTTATTAGACTGTCTTTATCTCAAGCCACAAGACTTTTCACTTTTACCTTTCCCATTCTCTTCTCCATCCCACTGCGAGGGGAGTGAGCAAGTGAGCAAGTGCATAGGATTGGTTGCTCTCTGGGATTAAGCAATGACAGAGGCAAAGATTTATTTTGTTCCTCGGCTTCCTTTTCTGTATCTCAGTAGTCTCTTTTGGTAGGTTTTTATTTACTGTCTCATGTGACTTCTTTGCTACTGAAACTTCTTTTGAATCCATACCTGGAGGAGAATAAACATCACTCTCTACAGCAAATTCATTTATATGTACGACATATTCAAAGAATGAACCCCATGTTGTTTGCCTCTGTTACTATTGCTGATAGTTCTTAGAGATGCACCTGGATCAAAAAAGAAGTTTGCTCTGCACTGGATTTTTAAAGTTTTCTTGCTGGAAAAAGTTAAACAATTTGGATGTCAGATGAAGGAAATTACTGCTATCCATGTTCACTGGTTTGTCTGAATAAGAACTGTCTTCAGTGCACTAAAGAGAAACAATGCCAGGGTAAGATAGAGTAAATCTTGCATAGTCAGTGCCTTCTGATATGTTTTATAGCAAAATAGAGTGTATGCTGCCTTCAGCTTGCTTTAAAAGCACAGTCCTGATCAAGTCTGGGCTGGAGTTTTCTTGAATCATAGGGTGCTCTTTGGAGTTAAGTGATGTTGTGCTTGAATTTCACCCCTTTGATTAATAGAGTGTGTTTATACCCCTTCCCTCTTGTTTGTGAATGGAAACAGCAACATGGGGAAATGTTTTCATCAGGGACTAATACTATAGAAAATAAAACGTGTGTATAAGAGAGAGCATGTGAGTGGGAAAAACACCTCCCTTTACTTTCTGTCAAACTGATGGTGAGACTGGAGAAGACCCAATTCCTCTGGAGAGTTTATTTAAACTGTGATACAAAAGATATTTTGAAAAGACAGAGGGACCTCTGATATCACTCAGCTGTTTTATTGACTGTAGTAACAAATTTGTTCTTGGTTTGAACCCCTGGACCAAAAGGTACTCGAAGGAAGAATCTGAGCTTGAGGTAATGTTAGAACTTGGGGAAGGATTTGGGATAAGGAAATTTCAGTTGACAAGTTCAGTGCTGCCCAGTGGTTAAAACTGCTATCTCATGAAGCAATCTGCAGTATGGACACTGTGGAACAGAGATTCTTAGTCCAAGGAGTGTTTTGCAGATATATCCTTCATCACACTGAACTTCACACGTCTCATGGGGGGGCAGAAGTACCATTTTACCCTCAGAAGGTGCAAGAGAAATACAAAGCCAAAATAAAGTTTGTCTGTGAGTTTGTGGATTGACTGCTGTAAGTGAGGAGTGAGATTTTATTGACTCTCTATCATTTTATGGACTTAGATGTGCTTCTTCACTAGCCAATAAAGAAGATCCAGGGCTCTCATCTGGCTTGGGCTTTCAGTCAGACTCTTTTTGCTCCTGACACACCTCATTTCAGGAAAGCCTGGCCTTTTCCACATGTCCTTGATGGGAATGGTCTTGTCCCATGTCCCTGAAAGAGGCCTGCATGTTGTCTGCACAAGCATCATGGCAAAAAATGCCACAGAGACTGTGGTACAAGCTGAACACCGCAGAATTTTTGCCTGGACCTTGTTCTGTTTGCTAACATAGGTGCAACATAACAGATGCCATGCAAGATGACTGATGTACAGTATGCATGAGGAAATGGGTCCAAAACAACTACTTTAGCCTAATTTGAAAGAGAAATTTTTACACTCTGTATACTGTCCTTTTCACATTCATCTCAAATATGTTGACCAGCAGAATTTGTCAGTTCTCAGAAGCTTCATGACAAGGAGGAGAGCAAAGAGGGGCAATGCAAACAGCTAAGTCAGAGTTCACACTGAGATGAGACCATGATTTCAACCTTGTTTGCAGCCAGAGGGTCTTCCCAGCAAAAACATCTTACACTTGTCCTAGTATTTAGGCTCAAATTCCAGCCTTCAACAAAAAAGTGCAGTAATTTCTGGATGAAACTAGAAGAAACTATACTTACTTTATCCCAGTTCTCCATGTATTTGTCTCTGCTGTGCACATGATTGCAGGGAGGTTTTGTGTTGTTCTGCTGTGATCTGTTTTGGGAGTGGAAACCCCTAAGGTGGTGACCATCTGAAACATGGTGATACGGAAGACCTTGAGGTGATTGTTTCCAGCTACAGGTTTCCCAGCAAATTATCGAGGACAAAATAATTGCAGTACAACCTCAAAGAATGGCAGAATTAAGTTTGCAGGCAGGAGATGTGGGAAAGTAACTCAAAATGGTATTTCCAACTGAGAATCTGTTACTATTTTAAAGGGTTTTTTTCTGATAGCAGTCAGAAGCGAAGTCATCCACAGGAAGAACTATATGATAGCCATTTGTTTTCTTCAGGATTTAGAAGCTTGTGACTCTTCATGAAAGGCAACAATGCATTTGAATATTTCTTGAATTTGGTTTTAGATGGGGTTGTTTTAACTCTTGCAGCTGGTTGGTAGGGTTTATATTATTAGGTACACTACTGAACTACTTAGTCTGCCCGAGCAAATGCTGTCAGCAGGTGGAACACTGCATGAGCAAGGGCTAGTGGAAATCTGGAAAACAGCTCTGTGTCCTTGAGATGGCACTTGGGCACCTCAGAGCAATCGAAAGTTTATTTTTGTTCCCCAGGCTGGACTATTTTCAGGCAACGAGGTTTGTATACTCTGCACATGTGTGATTGGTGGGCAAGGCAGCACAACGTGTACTGCTGAGATTTCTGCCCTTCTAGTGGGATGGACAAAGAGGTGAGGAAAGATGTGTTTAAAAGTACAGGTATTTATTAGCATATTAACAGCTGCTGTGCAGCATTACAGAAATCAGCAAAGTCAGCTGATGAAGCCAATGAAATCAGTTGAATAATTTGAAGAGTTTTTCCTGCCATGTGATGCCATGGGACTGCACAATGTATGTTATAGTTGGATATATTTTATCATTTTTGAAAGAATCACACAGAATTAATTAGCTAGGAGAATATTTGGCATCTACTCAGCAAGGACGTGGAAAACAGTAAGTCTAGTCTCCCTGGTCCTGGCATAGTTTAAGTCTTATAACTAAGGGAGATCAATTTGTATTTAGCACTACTGGAAACAGAGTTTATTCTGTATGCTATGAGTGTGACATTGCTAGATTCACACACAGTGAGAAAAAGAGTTTCAAACCCCTCACTTCCATGTCCTCTCTGCAGCATTTTGTAATCTTTCCGTGATCTCTTATGTGCAGGCTTGTTCAGATCATTATTTCACAACATCTTTTTAATCAAGGAGAGAGGAGGGTTGGATAAGGGGAACTACAAGCAAGTCATTCTGGACACAGACTGCAAAACATCAGCCACCATTTTCACCAAGAGACAAGAGGAAATACCAGGGAAAAGCAGCTAAAGGTCATGGAATGGCACATTTTTTTGTGTAGTTTACCAGAAGTATATGAAAACAGCTGTAGAGAGAATAGATAAATTATGTTTTAACTTTGGGTTGAACTCAGAATTTTGAACAAAAAAATATCTACCTACCCTATTTATAGCCAGTTCTGTCACAATATTACATGCTATTGCAAATTTATTAGCTGGCAATGTTTTCTAATAAATCAGTGTGCAAGCCATCCTCATAATAAAGATGCTATAATGAGAAAGATTTTTGATTGAGTTCCTTGTCCTTTCTTTTTTTTTTTTCCCTGGGACTGTTTATCTCCTGTCCTATTAGGAAATGTCTAAGTTTATATGCCCATATGCTGAGAGAATGAAATACCAGCATGCCAGTGGAAAGTTTTTGTTCATATGGACAATGTTTCAGTGCTGGTGGCCTCTGCAGAAGATGGGGTCATATTTTTTTGACATACAATTGCTCAGCTGCCACCAGAGCATGAAACAATAACGAATTATTATATATTATGTATGGCAAAACAGTTCTTAGCCAGACATGGACTTAGTCACATGAAAATTTAGCTCAGAAGCAGTTTTGCATTCATTCTTTTGCCAGTAATGTTTGGCACAAAATAAAATGTTACCAAAAAGCATTGTAATTGTAAATTTTAAAAAATTGCAAATTTATACCCAAGTGAATCTGGGTACTCCCTTTTGTCACTATGAATTTTTATTAATCTTAAAAGATTTAATAAACATAATAACACAGAGATAGAAATCACTTTGCCTCTCAATGCAAATATTTAAAGAATGCAACAGGATGATCAGTGAGTTTAACTCTTAATTTGAACTATTTTGTGAAGTCTTAGAAATTATATTAAAAGAATGGGCTTAGGAAAATGATCATAATTGTCTCCAAAGCCAAACTTAAAATCAAGTATTTTCACAGCTATGAGTTGCCATTCATCTCTAATAATACTGTCTTCTTTTTTTCTGAATACTACAAAAAATAAGTATTAAATTTGAACATGCCACTGGCAAACAAGGGATATTAACTATCAAATAAAATTCATGGTTCAAAAGTCATGTTTCCTTTTGTATTTTTTACACCCCTTCTACCAGCCTAACTTATGTAATTAGCAGACATTGATTGCATGCAGAGTTTCACTACTGAATGTGGACCATTCATTGTTGGATAACTACCTATTAAAGAGGCAGATTATGAAAAAGTTCAGTAAATAATTTCAAATTTCCTAGAAGGGAGATGTCTATCTTAACAAACAGGTTTTCTCAAATTGCTTGCCCAGATACATATGGGGGATTTCAGACAGTGACAACTGAGCACTGTGCTTCCCCTATCACGTTCTTTATTGCCTTTTTTTTGCTTTGATTATCAAGACAACAGAGCTCTGAACTGCAAAAGAAACAGTGGCTGATGGAGCCCAGCAGGCACAGTCCCGTTGTACAAGATGTGAAAGACACCAACCTTCCCACAGAAGGATCTTGACTTCAGTTCCCAGACATTTCATGGAAGAAGAACTCACTTCACATCTTCATATAAACATCAATATGTTTATTTTGCTTCATTTCTTACCAACTGGTAATTCAGTAGAATTCCACCTGTACACAGAATTGGAAAAATTCCACTGTGTGCACCAAAGAAAGGCAGGTAACTGTAAAGTGCATTAATTTTCAAAGTAATGGTTACATGCACTAAACCCAGACCTTCACCAGCAGAACTCTACTGATGACAATAATTGTTTCAGTTTTAAAGGTAGATCAGAACCAGACCTGGGCTGATTTAATTCTTCAGAGTGCTATTCAGTCCTAAAGTGGGTGACCCTGAGCAAGAGGGAAGGTAGACAAAGGGGGCCAAGTCAGCTCCCTGTGAAAATGGTGATAATAAATGTTTTCAATTGCAATGCTGAAAGGGTTAATGTTTCCCTGCTCATATACTATCAATAATTGTATTAACTTGTTTTCATTCCATTCTAATGTTTTTGTTCATTTTCAGATTCCATCTTTAATATTTTAAATTTGGTTTTAATATTCTCCACAGGAATTTAAAAACAATTTTCTCTTTAAAACTTAATTGTAGCATTTGTTATGCCATAAAAATACATTCTACATTTTCAGAGCCAATTTTGTGAAGTAATTGGATAATAAATGAAAAATAAGAACAACCAGACCCTTACTAACTTTTTAGTCATTAAAGTGGCCTAACATTTTAGAAAGAACAATAACTTTTCCAATAACGTTCCAGAATAGTGATTATAATTATAGTGCACCAAAACAAATGTAGAAAATGATGCTGTCTTTCTTGGACAGTAGGATGGAAATTTGTAATTATTTACATTTTCCCCAAGCAGCATAAATCACCAGTGTTTCTGTCCCAGAAGGAACTGTGCCCCCTCCCTCCATAAGGAACACAAACAACCATCTAGGCATTCATAAGAGTGACCCCTCACCAGCGCTGCCAGTCAGCCCCCTGCAATGAGCCCCCTTCTCCTGAGCAAGCTGATGAGTACTCTGGGTGCTCCCCTGGGGTCAGCCCAGGACAGAGCTGGTCAATCCAAGCCCCCCACCCATTTCTGCTGTTGGAAAAAGGCCCCATGAAAGCTCAGGAGATGCCACCAGCTCATCTGTCAGCAGCGCTTTAGCAGCACCGCCGTACCAAGCGCAAAGCGCACCCTCCACCAGTTTCCCTGGTGCCAGCTCAGGATAAGAGGAGATGCCCAAAGTGATGTAGAGCCTTCTCTGCTGCTTTCCTTCTCACAAAGATCCCCCACACAGGGGCTTGGCCTGAGCCAGGGTGCCTCAGAGAGCTGAGGCATGGCTGGGCCGATACTGCAGAACACCCGCGCGTCTTTCCAAGCGTAGATGTCAGCAGAGTGGTCCCACACCCTTGGGACATCCCACAGCAATTAGTACAGTTTGTCATGATGGGTTTGGTCCTGGCTGGGGTCAGGAGAGCCTCATCTGGGGCAGAACAGGGCAGCCCTGCCTAGCAGTGGCTGTGCCACCTCATGTCCCTGCAGAATGGCCACAAGTGATACCAGAGAACATTCTGCTCTGTGGTTAAGTCCAGGCCTTAACACTGTAAGAAGTACCACTTTGGCACCTCACACCACTTTGAAATTTATTCAGACTTGTCAATCCATCATCCCAGTCATGTAATGCTCTCTCCCTAATTAAAAAAATCCAGGTGAAATCTGGAGAGCAAGAGACTTGAGCAGCACTGTGGAGCCCCCAAATTATTCCTAACACCTTACAACCAAACCTATGTGGGTACTCTGACAAAGTGTTGACTAAACTTTTCCTATCACCTAATCAACTGGAAATCTCCCAGTACAAAATATCTTCTATCTGAGTAAGAGCTGTTTTTCAGTCCTCTCAAGCAGTCCATAAGGACTGGACTTCAGCCTGGTTTCTCATCCCAGTCCTCATCACTCATGTTGCCATTGCAGTTCAGGAGGAGACTTTAAATGCATGCTAACCCTCAGTCATGCCAGCAGAGCCTTTGAAGTCACAGAGGACTTAATTTTAAACACTTCTCTCCCACAGTTCTAAAATAGCTACTGATACAATAAGCAATGAATGACCACGGCCTTTCTCGAGCAGCACTGAGTACAGGGGTCGTGTCTCAGGCAACACAAACTTTGGAGAAGTTTGGGAGAAAGAGCACTGTCAAGAGCACTGCCCTGACTGCACAGAGCAGGACTTTGTTTTTTAAGATCAAGTAAATACAATTAATATCTTTCTTTGGAAAACACAAACCAAAAAAAAGCAGCAGTTGTCCACGGGCTTTCCTTTTCATACTTTGGTATAGTAGGTTGAAAACCAAGAGACAAAAAAGGACAGGTGACAACAATCTCAGCCCAGGACTATTGTGTTGGGCCCAGCTCTGCTGCCCCAGCCACAACACTTGGAGGAAGTGCCACACAAACAGAGGAAGCAGGATTCGGGCTGAGAAGGATTTAGTAACTGCATTACTACGCTCTCAGCACTGATGCCTGTAAAAGATAAAACCTGGGAAAAGACCTCGGGTTCCTACTCCTTATTGTTGCTGCCTGGGATTTAACTTGTATGTCTGAACTATGTACATATTTCACTGATTTAGGTGGGGCGCCGTGAACATATTTATACGGGCTGAGACAGTGACAGGACTGCTGATGTTTACAGTAACAGGTTAGAGAGGCTTTGCCAAAGCATTCTTAGTTTTTAAAAGGATTGGTCTGACCCAGCCCCCTTCCCCCTCTCCATTGTTATTTTGTCTGCTGGATTTACGGAAGAAGGAAATGGTAAATTACAAGAAAAAAATAGCATTTATCTTGCCAGGACGTGTTGCTTTGAACTTGGATGATATTAACATATCAATCAGATTCAGTGATATGTTAAACAAGGTTGTCCCTGGTTTATGGCTCACCAAAGCTGGGAGTTGAACCATAGCTTTGTCTGCACAGTGGGTAGGGAGCTTAACTCCACCCGTGCGAGTCCTTCACAGGGACACACAGCACTGACACTGGGCACGGGGCACCATTTATTTAATCTGAGTTATGCTGACCCAAAATAAAGTTCAGATTACGGTTTAATTGGGACTGAAAATTTGCCCAGATGAGGCAGTTACAGTAGCCACAAATACAGTGACTATGGCTGAAAATCCTTGTAGGATAAAATCACAGAACATAATACAATGTTCTGGGAATAAACTGGGAATATAATGACAGGCTACAATCACTCTGTTTAGAGTAGTCGTGTAAGAGGAAATATTTTTGGATGACATTTCCAGTTCCCAATCAGAGCTTGGCCAATTAGATGGAAAATTAATTCAGAAAGGAAACATTAATTAGGTCTTGATACAGATGCTAATTCCAACATTTCATGAGGCTTCAATGATTCGTCTTCTCCCCTCCACCATTTCCTTACTATGGAATATTCATTATTTTACAATAACTCTTCAGGCTGGGGACAGCTTAATTTAACTACATTGCTTCCTTTGGGGACAAGAAAGGACTTGCTATTTAAGTGTTAAATGGCAGTACTGAACAGGATGGTGATTTGGACTGGACTCAATAGGATTTACCATACAAAGAACCGTGCCAGCAAACTGGCTACATGGAATCCAGAACAGAAGAAACAGTAAATAAATTAAGTAATTCATACAATTAATAACTTAAAGAAAAAAGTCTTTCCCTCTCCCTTCTTGCCTCTTCTAGGAAAGCACACACACAGAAATGAAGAAATACATATAAACAATATTTAATCTTGCTTGTTACTGCTTTTCCTCCCATATGTAAGCCAAGAGTGAAAACAGATCTTACTAAATAAATGCTATAAAACCAAATAAATAATTTAATGAACAGTAAAAATTCCCCCAAGCAAATTAATCCTCAGGGCTTTAAATAAATACTGGCAATTTGTACCAAAAGTACATTTTTTTTCCTCAAGGAATTGTAAGGCAAGAGCTATAGTGAAATCTTGATGTAACCATAATCACAGCATCCGCTATAAATAAGTTGCACACACATTATTGTTGGGAAAATTAAATCAGCCCTTGGAAAGGTACTTTCACTTACTATGTTTACAAGTAGTAAAACTCTACAGTTAATCAGCAGACAGACATCACAAATACATTTTGAATACTCAGACTTACTATCCACACTTTCCCAATTAACTTTTACATTCATGAAGCATTACAAACTAATAGAAAAAGAGCTCCAGTTAAAAAATAAAAATGCTGTAAGTTCAAAGCCCAGGATCACAGTAATAATTCTTTGGAAGTGAAGAGAGGGGAAAACCCCAAATATTCTGATTTAAGAAAACAACTAGCTACAGAAAATGAAGTCCAGTTTCCTGTGGCTTTTTGTCTTGTGGTTGAATTATCTTGTGCCTAATAAGATGAAAATTCTGATTGAAACTTTTTCTGAGGTTGAGGCATCTGTCGGATCCTTTTCTCTCCCATGGAGATTTTTTGATGTCCAGTAATAATGTTTGGCTCATGAAAAAGTCTTTCCCTCAGCAGAAAAATAAGTCAGACCCCTCAACTCTGCTCGGCTACTAATTTTCACTAAACACAGAAGAAATTATTGTCAACTTTCCTATGTCAAATAAACAGAAATTCATCAGCAAATTCAAGGATTGCACCAGGAGAGGTTCAGATTAGATATTAGAATAAATTTTCTCTACAAGAGCGCTAGGCACTGGAATAGGCTGTCCAGGGAGGTGGCAGATTCACCAGCTCCAGAAGTGTTCAAGAGGCATTGGATGTGGCCCCTGGGGATAGGGGTTTAGGGTTGGTTACAGTGGTACCACCTTGATGGATATAGTGGTACCACCTTGGACTAGATGAACTTGAGGATCTCTTCCAACCTTGACAATTGTGTGATTCTGTGAGATTCAAAAGTTGCAGAGGCCTGAAAGGTAGGCACTTGAGCAGCATGACAATAATATGCATTTCTTTATGAAGCAGATTGAAAGTAATCTGGGTGCACTTGCTTTTGTCTCAGATCAAGTTTTCTCTCTCTAAATACCTTCTTCCTCATATGGCAATTTTATATAAACAAGGTGTGTGTTCTTTTTGTAAGTAAAACTGTAGTAAGAGTGGGGGAAAGGAATCCAGCAGAGGTACATCAGGGGAGGAGAGTAAAAGATCTGTGAAACTGCTACTCAGTACAGGTAATTCTGGTAATGAAGCTAAGAAAACATTTTTTGAAACATATTCTGATGTGCTTTAATGCCATCAAAAATCAGGGCTCAAATAAATAAATCTTAATTCTGTACTCTTCAGGAGCTCTTTTGTGCTTAAAATAAACTCTCTTTAAGTGGAGAACAAAGTTTCTAGGGCAAGGCCAGAATGGATAAAGGAGGACATATCTCCTGCTTCAGCCTTTCCTTATCTCCATATTCAAATCATCACTTTGGCATTCTTGACTTCGAAAAATAAGTTCTTCTTGCTCAGCTTTTGCCTAAAATGAAGTTACATCCTTTATTGAGAAGAGCACGCAGAAGGAGGAATGGCTATATTCAGTTCTGAAAGTGCTTTCATAAAACATCTCTACAGCAGGGGTAAAGGCTGTACAGCCAAACCTTGCCAGCAGCTCCTCTGCTATTGCAGGGCAGCAGTGGCACTGTCCCTCCTGCTTTCCTCTGTGCCAGATTATCCAGAGGGTGAATATCAATTTACTGTTGAGTGTGGATGAGGCCTCAAAGACCTTCCATGACAAGTCAAAGCAACACCAGGGTCTTATTTGGCTACTCAAAAATAATTTAGTGTATGCTTTTAAAACTAAAGTAATCTGATGAATTTAAAGATGTATCTCATCTGGTGAGACAAATGTTACAACAGGGAAGGATTAGCAAACTTGTAAGAATATCTCTTTGTCACAAAAATTTCCGCTCTTGTCTAAGCCTAACATTTCAGCTATGTTCCCCCAGAAAAAGCACAAGAGGTCATGCATATTGCAACTATGGTTTACCTCAGCCAGTAAAATCAATTATTTTTTGTATCACTCTCTTCACTTTTTCCTAGGGAGATAATTCCTTCTGGGACTGTTGACTCATGGCATCTGGCTGGGATCTTGGGATATATTTGAATGTCCTTTATATGAATCCTTCAGTCAGAATTAGCTTACACAGGGATGCAGAAGTAACCCACCAGATACAAAAAGCTTTAGTCATCAGCTGAACTCTGTTGACAACACTTTTCTATCCAGCTTTCTTTGAGAAGAAGGAATCTGATGAGTTAAGGCACAATGTTTGGATGAGTCTGCCACAAGTTTGAGACCCAGGGTCCCAAATATGTACTTTGTTCCTGAGTAAGAGAAGCATGCACAGGAACATACATTTAGGCATACAAGTCTCCTCTCTGATGAATCTCAGGTGGCACTTGGGTTTCCATTCAGGAAAACCTCTAAAACACATCTGTTATGGCATTTGATCCTTCCTGAGGCAACTACATCTAGTACCTTCAGTAGGGAAGACCAAATGAGATATTCCAAATACCATCTACTTAAACCTACTTGGCCTCAGAGGCCCAGAAAGGTCATGGGTAAAATTTAAACCCTTCACATACTTTTTGTTGAGGTTTTGAAACTAGCTGTTGGAAATGAGCACCTGTAGGACTGTGCTCTTCATATGCTGTCTGCAAAGAACCAGCAAGTACCAGTGACAACCTCCACAGTCTTTGATGGCTCTCATCTGACTGGAAGCCACCTCTTGATCCACCTGGACTACCTAAAACATGAGAGGAATCAGCCAGCACTGATTTTCCATGTAATTTACACAAGATTTTAATTACCAGCCAAACCAAGCAGCAGAGGGTTCAGGAAACACATAATCCACTTGGGAATTCACCACCTGCCTGGTTCAAAAAGCACACACAAAACCACATTGTTTTACAGGCTCCAAAAAGAGAAGGAGGATGAAAAATAGTAAACATTTGATTGCTTTTCTTCCAGCAAATCTCTTTTTCCAGAAAATTTCTCTTGCAGCTGGATTTTAACAGAACTACTATAGCAAACTGAAACTTTTCAGTGGCCCAGAATGTAACTTTGAGTCCATCCTCTGCATTTTATCAGAGATAAAACTAATAAAAGCTTGATTTTTTTTTCTGAGAATATAGCCCAGACTGTGCAATAAAGGGCTTTATGGGGAAAAAAACATGTAAATGTCATGAACATGGAAGAGACAATGTAACAGAGACAATTTATTTCCGATATTTTGTTACTTTGTAGTGCTTGACTTGCAAGCTGAATAATGTAGGTTTTACATGCAATTCCATTAAAGGAAAAAAGAAATGAGGGACAGAGAACTGGAAAACTTCACGAGTAGTCATCAGGTCCCAAAAGCTTAGATCCACAGCACAGCCTACGATTGTCCTAATCTGCTTGAGCATTTGGTGACACAGTAGAAGACTATTGTCTATGCTCAGCCACGGGAGGCAGATGAGACAGAACATTAATGAGTATATTTCAAAGCTATTTGTTAGACAGCAAATGAAAGATGAAAGTTGGGAAAGCACAGTTCAATCACAGAAGAAAAATGTATTTTCTTTTTGGAAAACTCTGCTGTTCTTATTCTCCCTGGCTTGTCTCTCCATCCCCACATCTGTTCCCACTTACTCTGCGCCCATTTTCTCACTGGGAAGCATCAGACAATCTTTACTGCAGGCACAAACATCCATTCCAAGTGTCTTCGAGGGAATACATTCTTAGTCATGCTTCTACTCTACTGGGTGTCCTTGCTTTACATGCAAGTCTGGGTCCACATGTGTCCCAGGCTTCGACTCAGCAAAATACTTATGCAGGGATCTCACAGTACAGATGTGCTTAACCCCCCAAATGTCCAGCACACATTTAATTTTGAGAATTCATTCCACTGAAGCTGGCAGAAGTGCAGTGTTTGTCACTGTCTTCTCCTAAACTGGGGCTTGAGATTTGCATATTGCACTTATTTGTGACACTGACAGCCAAAAATGCATATTAATTATATCACAAATGTGACATTTCTGTTTCTTAAAAAATGTAAGTTGGCAAGAAAGTTGGCTGCTATTTCCCCCACACTTTCTCCAGATGAGTTAATAATTTTCTCCCTTATTTTGTTACACATTCAAAACTCAGAGCAAGACTTTACTTGTCTGGCTTGTGGCACTGCTGTGAATTCTTTTGTGTCCCTCGTGTGTCTCCCAGGAAGAACCAGAGAGCTCTTGGGGGTCTCCTTCTCATTCCTTCACTGACTTTCTCCCAGGGAAGTCTCCTTACCCTCAGCCCTCTTGGTGGCTCAGGTGTCCTTTACAGACAGAGCAGACCACAAACACTTTGATGAAGGGGGCAAAGATGCCCAAAACCACAAAAACAGCCTTATTTGACTGTTGCTTGTGGATAAATGATTGTGATCCATGGAGGAATAGACAACTGGTATGGATAGGGAAAAAATACCAAAAGGCAAACAGGTTGCTATGCAAAATAATTACTTAATAGGCAATGCCTGTTATTTGTTATTAAATAATTGCAATTAACCTGTTTCAACTACTAGGAAGGTTTTCATTCAGTTAGAAATGCAAATGTTCAGCATGCAATGAAGCCACTAAATGTAGAAAACCATTGCTCAGAAAATCATAGCTCTGCAAGAAAAGAACATTGTTGCCAGGATTTTTTTCCCCCTCAAGGAGAAAAGCAGGTGATACAACAGGATAGGACATTTTCCACTCAGAAAACATGCATGCTCAGGCAGGCTGGAGGACTGTGTAAAACAGGCAGCTGTGGAGAGATGAGTAAGTCCCATCCATTCAGAGATAAAACAACTCTTTTTTTTAATCTTCTTTTTTTTTTTTTTTTACATAGGATAGTCTAATGTGGAGACTGCCAATCCTTCCCTCTGACTACTTCTTTGATGTTCATTTGCTTTAAAATTTTTCCCCATGATGAACAACAGAGATTGCCAGCAAGTATTTGCAAGCTCAGCAGCAAAGCAGAAGGGACTGAAGACTGGCTACTCCAAATGAATCCTTGAAAATGACTGTCTACAGTCATTCTCTTCTGTTTGCTTCACTTAGTGAGTTATGGGATAAAGGGAAACAAACAAAGTACCATGGCAATAGCTATAATAAAAATAACAACTCTTTACTGTTTGTAAAACCACTGTTGGAGGCATGTAAGTTTGCAAAATATCACTCTGAAAGGGATACTGAATAAGGCATATTTATTTCCTCACAGACTGCCTCTTTTTTACTGATACATTTTGGGTTTTGATAGCATCGCTGATTTTTGATAGCAAATTTCAAATGCTGTAAAAAATACCACAAGAACAGTGAAAAGTGTACCTAAAGCACACACTGTCCATGAGGCTGGGATGCTTTGGGAGGAGTGCAAGAACAGAGACAGAATATTGGGAGGTGGTAATATTTCCTCCAGACAAACTCCCCATCACAAACCATCGCCCATATTGCACATTATGAACACAGGGAGCCTAACCTGTCCCTTCAGAAACCAGCCATTCTGGGAGCTCCCCTTGCCTGAGATGTCACTTGCCCGGAGCAGGAGGGTGGGTGGCGGCACTAGGTGGCACTGGAAGCCCTGCGGTTAAGGCAATTTTAGAGCTATTTTGGGCTTTAAGCGCCATCTGGCGTTTTGTCGGCTTTTTCTTAAAAAGTCTGCTTATGAGACCCTGACACTGGCCACCTCCACTTTTCATGTTTTACAATAAGTATGCATAGCTAGATATTAAAATAGAGTACCATCGAGTTTTGCTGAAGAGATTAGGATTTCCCCTCCTTGCTTGTAGTGCTTTTGGAAAGGAGTTCAATATGCAATGCACTTATCAATTCTGATTTTTAGCCAAAAACATTTAATCAGAGAAGTTTTGGCTTAAAGGCATGAATGTGCTGCCAGATGCACTCCTACTTCTGGATGCAAGAGTGTTTCAATGCCCTTTCCTTTACAGCTCCTTGGCTTCTCCTCCTTTAGGCTTCCTCTTGAAAACTCAATCAAACAGGTTAGACAAATCAGAGAGATTGCCATGGGAGGCAAGAGCACAAAGATCAAACAAAATCACCATTCTTCCAACTTCCAACATCCATTCTTCCAACTCCTGTCCACCCTGCCCCCCCTCACAAAAAGAAACACCAAACCAAAACAAAAACAAAGGACTAGTCCTTCACAAATTCCCCAAAGCCTGGAATGCATCTCATCAGTCAAGATGCTGCACACAAATGCCAACCACCTAGTAAGGATTTTCTTCCATGCAAGTTTGTTGCAAATCTTCTTATTCCTGTCTACATTCTTTGCTTGTTCGGCCTGAAATGTTTTAGTAACAAATGGCAACTTATTTTATACCCCTAGAATATTCCTTCTGGATAGAAGAGTGTATTATTTGTGTATGCAAAACTAGATTCTGCTTTGCCATTTCCTGGACAACATACAAGCTATGTTGAAGGCAGTGTGCAACAGGTACACATCGAGCTTCCCAAAAGCAGGCATCTGTTTCACATTTTGAAAGACTCTTGCACTATTGTAAAGGCTGGGAGGGCAGGGGGAGGCTTCTTCTCAGTCTTGCTCACGTGGAGACTAACAGAGACAGTTCCTTTCCACTTCTTTAGGAGCATACAGTAGATTTTGTCTTTTGCTACTACCTTGTAAACTGATGGTGTAAGAAGAAATTGCCGACACAGTGTGACAGGGAGAAGCAGCTCTGGCTCCAGGAGCTGGTGGGTGACTGATGGCGGGGTAGCAGCTGACTGAACCACTCCAGACCCTGTCTACAGACAGGGCAGGGGACACCACTGACTCCACCTTGAAAGGCAGAAGGGCTAACTTGTTCTTCCTGGGATTACCAACACTGGCACACTAAAGCCAAAACCCAGATTACCTTTATATAACTTGCCAAGAATTCATTTACTCTGTTGTTATCCAACATCCCATCACCTGGGGGCAAGGATGGAGGGGGGTGTCAGGTAAACACCAGGGCATAGGGTGGGCGCTTCTGCAAACTGCCAGACCAAGCAGGTTAGCCAGGGGAATTCAGAAAGGAGTGTGAAACAGTTGACCTACCTAAAAATGAATCCTCTCACAGACATAATGAAGACAGAATTTGCATTAGAAATTCATACAGCTGTTTGGAGAGGGGAATGTTGCCCTCAGGGACAAATCCACTCCCTAACACCCAGCCTTGGCGTCTCCCTCATGCCTGGCCAAGGTCCTCCCCCTCATGAGGAAGAATCCTGCCCCCGAGGCGCCTAAGCAACAGTGGAGCAATCCTGAGGAGGCTGCTTTATTAAATTAAATGTCCTCGTGGGAGGATGCAATTCAGGGGTTTTTTTCTTTCTTTTTTTTTCCCCTCCCCTCAAATGAAGTTTCCTTCTCAGAGAGGAGAGATTCATTTGGAAAAAATAATTCTGTGTGGCATGATTCAAACTGAACGTTGTCTCTTTGTTCCTTTTTTAAAGTCAAGTTGCATAAAAAGTAATACATTTCTAAAATCAAATGGTCTCCTTCTTCAGATCTGATTACTTACTCCAAGTTCGTCATTAGGATAGTGTAATGTGAATCCATGCTTTAAGCAGGACTCTCCAGTGAAAACAATGAGTGTTCTGCCTTCTGCCTAAATTAATAACACAACATGTCCAGTAGAAAATGACTAAAAGATAAATCAAGCCAAGTTATTTTCATTTAGGCTAAATGTGTGAGTTTTGCTTTGAAGTAAGAACATAGAAATTTGGTCTTGTTCTGTTCTAAAAGAAATTAATTTGAGAAACATATCCTTAATAATCAAGACAGGCAAGAGTTTTGTATATAAGTAACTAGGTTTACATCCCTGAAATACCAATCAAGATTCTTTGCAGCTTTAATATCAGGTTTTCCATAGAAAATACTCAGTATAAACTCTCAAATCCAATATTCCTCTTCACTTTCTATAATTAGCTTTTTTTTTTTTACTTTAGTCAGTGTAACTCCTCAACAATACACTCCTTTTGTATTATCCTGCTCATACTAGATCACAAAAATAAAACAATTTTGTAGAAGAAGCTTAGGAGGTCTGTACTTTTGTTAAGTATGTGCTTTACTTGGTGTATCCGCACCACAAATAAACACAAGCAGGAGGTCACATACATCATTGTGTCCCTGTGTGGCTTCAGTAACAGGACTTTGGGCTATAGTCTAGCCAGCTGTGGGCATCACAATGGTCACTTTTAGACTGCATTTCAAGCTTGTGTCCCAGCACATGTTTAAGCTCAAACTTGTTTCATATCTAAATAATTTCAATATTAACACCCAAAACAGACTTCAAACAGAGATTTGGAGTAATACAATTCTTTAGTCCAGATTCAAACATGTTAGCATGAAGCAAAATTGCACACGGCAGACAAGGCAGTGTAGGTGCCTTCTAAAAAGGCTGGTATCTGCAGCAGGGACAGGTAGGATGCTGAACTGTACTTCAGGGCCAGAACTGCAGACACACAGATGAGAAAGTGTATTTTGTTTCTATCTTGTGCTTTACCCACAAGGGTAAGGGAGATACAGCCCATGTGATCCAAAATTTCCTGATTATTCTTAGAAAAAACACAGTTGGTTAAGTAAGTTCTATTTTAACCTAATGGCCACCTCTACCTCTGCAAGACAGCCCCCATGGGAGAATCTTTTCACAGAACAGAATAGACAATCAGCCTGTCAGAAGGGCTTTTCAGCCTGCCTTTGTTCATTATATCTTTTCAGCTCTTGAAGGTGCCGAGCAAAGTGACAACACCAGTTGTGAGAAGAGAGAGTGCACCAAAAACAGACAGTGTAAACTTCCTACCAGTCTGTTCTCACTACCTGTGTTCTACCATCTTGTACTTACATTGTTTAGACATTTTGCTCTTACCAGGGGATTTGTGTTGTTTTCATTTAATTATCTTTCTGTATGGAACAACTTCACATAGCTGAGAGAGAGTGGTATACAAATAAAATTTCCACTGCACTGTAGGCTGGAAGAATGAAGGGAGGTCACACCTCACCCACCCATGCTGTACAAAGTTCTTATTCATGTAGGTATGGTCACTGATGTATAGTGGGCTTAAATAACTTGTTAAGAAGAAAATTAGTACCAGAAAGGTAAACAAAATTATAAATTTCTCGACTCTTCAGCTTTGAGACCCACAACCACTTTCTCATGCCTTCCTCCAAACATAAAAGGCACCTTAACATTCTTTGTCATGCAAAAATTCTCATTTGTGTGAGACTCTAGTGACTTATCTCACTGGCCTTTTAGGGCATAAATACCTCTTCTAAAAGAAGAAAAAGGTCAGATTCGTTAAAGACTTCACTCTACTCATGACTACCAGGCTATTGCAATCTAATGACTCCAGGAGATAGGTCTTCAGTCCTAGTGTTAAGGAATGCGATTTGAGCCGTTGCCGGTACAGACATGTCACTGATGCTACTAAAACAAAACTTGAGCTAAAATTTGTTTCAAGTCTTTACTTGCTTGCAATGGAAAGTTTGCTGGCAGCTGTTGTCATCATTAGCCTTGTGGCGATGTTTTTTTCTGAAGTGTCTTGTGTCTTACTGAAGCTTAACGCTTGTTAAGTTGGGAGGGGACTTTGGGTGATCTGCCAGCAGCAGACAATAAAGTGTTCTTTTCTCCTGTTGTAACATAGTCGTAAGTTTTGGTTTATGGATAATGGCAGCTACACACAGTAAATTAAAAAAGACGAAAACATGAGGGCTTTTCTCTAAGTAGTCTATTTAGCCTATTACAGGCTCCCCTCGGGTTTTAAATACAACCATAAAAACACTCTAATTTTTCGCCATTAACTTTTTTTTTTTCTTAGTAACCTTAGAGCAGGCATTTTTATAGCAATGTCCCTCTCCAGGGACCCCAGCTTTACAAGCTTTGAGCAGCATTACCACCACTTCCCTTTGCTGTGGGTCCCTAGACATGCAGGGAAAGGTGTCATCTGGAGAATATCTCTTTCTATGTGCACAGCTCTCTGGGAAGGAGCTGAAATTCATCATCTGCTAGTACACTGTCCTCTGGTTTTGCCTTCTCACTATGGATTGCTGGGATGGATGGTGGTCTAGCTTTTAAATATGGATCAACTACATCATCTTTATCCTTTCAACTGGCACAGGGCTGTACCTCAAAGCATGCCAGAAAGCTGAGGAAAGAATCACTGAAGGAAGCAATGCAGTCCAAAGCAGACTCAAGTATGTTGGTTCTATGAAGTGAAGCCTCACATACAGCTTAGGGAGGTCTGCCAGGGCCATGGGACCCACTGCAGACATCTGGTAATTTGTTGGTATAAAACACCAAATGCATCAGAACCACTTAACTTCACCAGCTTCTGGGCAGAGACCCTGTAATATGTCCTGCAAGCAGATGAGGAGGTACTATATCACTCCACAGAAACACACAGAAGTCTCAGACTGTTAGGTTCAGGTTTAGGTTCATTATTCTAAAACAGGTCCAGTGAAAGATAATCAGATTAAGATAATTAAAAGCAACCAAGCACCTTCAGCTGAAAAAACAAGACTAGAAGTCCAAGCAAGGAGCAGCATGTTTTTGCCCATTGGTTGTGGTTTTCCTTGTTTGCTCAAGTTACCTGAGTCCTTGAAGTTACATGGAGCAAGCATGGCCACGTACTGGCATTGTTTTAGCAGCATGATGAAACTAAACTGTAAAGAAATCTCCAAGGTTTGTGTGATTTAACACAGAGCTCTGTGGGTAGGTCCCGAGCTGGAGACACAGGTTAAGAAGGGAATTTGGTTCCTTACAGTAACTCCAGCTCCTCAGGGCAACCCTGGATTTGTCACTTCAATTCTCTGTGTCTTTTCTCCTCCTTCACATTACAGCCACAATGATGATGCATTGCTGCCTTACCCTTTCCTGCCTCACCTCCTGGAACAGGAGCTCCACAGGAAGCAAGTTGCTGGCAGCTGCTTGCAGGAGCACAGCCTGGCACTGGGGCAGATCGTCACGGCTCCACCAGCAGCAGCAGGGCGTGTGGCACTCCTGTGTCACCACAAAAGCACACACAGCAAGGTTCACTGTCCCTGCCACAGCGCAGACAGAAAGACAGCAGGCAATAACCACCCTCTGCACGCTTAATAATTTAAAGGAGGTAATTGCCATACATAACTTAAACCTTATGGGTAATTCAGGAAAAGTGGAATTAATTAACTATCTTGGCACTTGGTCTTGATTCTACTGCTAGGATATATTATAAAGCATATAAACATCATGGAAGTGTTGTTCTATTTGTCATGCTGTGCAACAAACTGGGGAAAATACTACCAAATAGGAAGCCAACTTCTTTCCTCACATACACTGTGCCTTAAGAAATCATCTCTTCCAGTATAGATCTGAGGCAACAGCATTCCTGCTATTAGCTGTCTTCCAGTTACAAAGGAATATGAAGTACAGAAATAAAATTCCACTTGCGTTACATCTGCCTTTCCTAAGTGGCCAGTGCATATACCTTGCTCAATTCAATTCTGGAATCTCAGACCCAGCCAGAAGCCAGCTCAGTCTCCTCAATGCCACTCACCTGGCAGTCTTTTGGTCTTTTGCCAGGTTCTTTGCACTTGCATCTTTTCCCAATTTTCTTTCATGATGTTTGTGTGTCTTTTGATCTTTCTGAATAATAAAACAAGGTAACCTAACCAAAAAAACCAAAACTCAAAAACAAACAAACAAACAAAAACCAAAAAACAAACAAGCAAAAAAAAAAAGGAAAGGAACAGAAAAGCCATTTTAGCATGTGTAACAACAATCTCATTGCAATTTCTCTGGAAGGCTTGTAGTCTGATCTTATAGAGGCAAACAACTCAGGTTGAGTCCTTTTTCTTGTTCTGACCTAAACATTTGCATAAAATGGGCATTTTAATCTCTTTTTCTCTCATAGGATCTAGATTTTTTTAAAAGAATATTTCACACAACAGCTTGCCACTTACAGAGGCAGCCCTGATGGAAGTGCAGAGATCCCAGATGAGCTGAGTGTCCCCTCAAAGTAAAAGTAAGGTAATGGCAGGTCAAAATTAGTCAGCTGCCATGTTCTCAGAGGCAAAACTTTATGAAGAGACCAGACTAAACAGCAGTGCCAAGAGAGATGTTATGTTCTTTTGCTTTTAAAATGTCCCTAAAGCTCGGGTTTAGGGACCAGGGCTTTCCTCAGGTGCTAGAGCTCTGTAAGCAGCAGAGCATATGTATTTCAAACATCAGCCACTGCTGAAAGACAATGAACAAAGGGCATGCAAAAGGGAGGAAAGAACTCAGAGCCAAATTCTCTCAGGTCACATACCAGGTGAGATGACACTAGTTCAGGCTGTTCACTTGTCCAAACGAGGCCCTCCTGCCATCTGCCCACATATTTCTATCTTTCCAATGTTGTTGTCACAGCAAGTCCTTCATTCTTTTGGGAAAAAAAAAAAAAAGAGCCACCTGAACTATTGTATGTGTATTGATTTGGTTGATTTGCTGCCTGTGTAACTCAGAGCATCATTAATCTGATACAGAGAGCACCATTTGAAAGGCTTTGACTAAGTACAATATCAAGTGTCACCCTGGGCTTTAGAGTACAAAAAGTACAGATAGCACAAACAAAAGAGCCATATTCACCCTGGTTTAACTCTTCCAGCCTTGCTAACCATTGCCATAATGTGGTTATTCTGGAGTTGAATCACATGAAAATCTGAACCAGAATATAAATGGGAGAAAGTTGCTTGGACAAAGATGTTTTCTTGATTTCTTTTGCTTGATTGGGCCACTGAAAATGCCAGATGATTGGAAACATTCATGTTACTGTTTTTCAGCTGTTGGAATTGTCTGGTTTCTGGATAGAAATATGCTTATCAAAGGTGCTAATCACTTCCTCCACATAAATAAGATCAATTTCTCTCCAGAAAATTAATATCCTCTGACTAGGACTGGTGAACTGCTTCATAAGCAGTTGGGTAACAGTAAAAACCCCTGAGAGTATATTTAGAGAAAGTAGCAACAGGCATTTCCTTTCACAACAAGAAACCTTTCAAACCCAAATACACTTTGTTTTCTTGTCCAAATTCCTTCCCCTCACCTGTATTCTGGTCCATACTTCTATTGCTGTGTCAGCTATCATCCTTGTTGTTCCCATGCCCTCCTTCTCTTATTCTCAATAACTGCTGTCAGCTGCTGCCTTCTCCAATAAGACTTAACTACAGCACACAGGGTGCTGTACAGGCTGCAGGTCACCAGCCAAGTGCTTTGGAGTATGCTCTGTGATCCCACATGGATTTTCAGTAAGTTTCCCCTCTTCCTACAACCCACACGTGTGCATGTAGAAGAAAAGGTAGACTTTCATTACGCCAACAGGAAAAAAAAAATTTAAAAAAAAGGATGCCAAATCTCTAGTGCAATAGGGCTGTCATAAGCCTGAAGCAAAACAAAACTCAGCACCCTGTCCAGCCTTCCTGCCCTTGATCACTCCTGATATTACTCACCCACAGGGGCTCAGTCTAACCTTTATGTCATGCCTGTGGCAGACAGAAACTCCTACAGTTTTACTGAAGCTGAATATTATTTGAATTTTCAGTCAGTCAGGTGTCCCTTAAAAGGAACTTTGCAAGGCAATTCAATTACTTGACCTTTGTCCTACCAATAAAATCCTTTTCACGTTGAAAAGGGTATTTTGATCTGACTGACAGAGGCTGGGCTGGACCCTGCTTTGTTTTCAAGCCAACAAGGTGGTGGAGGGCCAGGGCACACTTCAGCTTTCAGGTTTTACACAGCGCAGAAATGGGCAAAACATGATCTGAAAACTTTAAATAAGATGAGAGGGGGAAACCAAAGCAAGTGTGAACAGTTTTTAAACCAGTTCCAGTACTGGTTGAAATCAGCCCAATGTGTCTTGAAATTCACTGAGACCAGAACATATTTTTTTGTGCGTGTGTGAGCTATTCCTCTGGTTTAGCACTGTAAAAATGTAAAAATGAAAAAATTATTTTCTAAAGAAACCGATGTTGTTGCTGACCCAGGTAGAGTACTTATGACCAAAACCAACTTCCCTCTGTCACTGAATTATTGTTTCTCACTGATGTTAAGAAAACAACCTGGAGATTAGCCATTGATAAATGGTTTCTACTTCCCCAAAGGTAAGTTTCCCGTTTTACGCTGCAGTGCAGACAATCGAGCCTATGTCAGATTGTCAGTAACGCGTGACACAGGTTTCCTGTAACAAACAGGCCATGTTCCAGTCTGCACATTCCAACTCCATTAATCCTTCTACTGCTTTGTGTTTAAAAGTATAAGTAG
Organism: Passer domesticus; assembly: GCF_036417665.1. Taxonomy (NCBI): domain Eukaryota; kingdom Metazoa; phylum Chordata; class Aves; order Passeriformes; family Passeridae; genus Passer; species Passer domesticus. The sequence goes on from NC_087474.1 coordinate 114,427,841, forward strand.
CACGATTAGAAAAACAATAAAGATATCATCTGAGAAGTAAGTATATAAGGGTGCAGAATTCTTAGAAAACAGTGTTGCTGACACTGGACTGTCCCTGGACTTCTCAACAATTAGGGAAGATGAGATCTTGACACCCTAAGAACAGGTTAACGCAATTCACATGTGCTGACAAAACTCAGGAACTGAGGGTTTAACCCCTGCTGCTGCAGTGTAGAAAGCAGAAGCTGCTGCAGTGAAGAAAGCAAAAGCAACAGATTGCTCCTGCAAAGAACAATCACTCCTCCTTCTGTTCTGCTCTCATCCCAAAATAGTCACCATTCATCTGTTTTACTGAGGAGCAGCTGGATAGCTGGCTGCACAGAGGATGCAGATGCACAGGCAGTCAGGCAGCAGAATCCTTGCCAGCCCAGTTTATGAAACAGGGGGACCCATTTCATTCCTTGGTTCTGTGTGCCCCCACAGACTAAACAGAGACAAACCTCTGAAGAGTCCTAAACAACAAAACCTAAAGAACAGCAAATTAGTGAAAGGACAACGCACAACTGGACAATTTCCTCACTGAGATCACCTATTTCAGGATGAAAAATTATTTTATGCACTTCCTTAATGAAATAACAATCCCTTAATTTCTAACACAGAAGCCTGCTTTAACAGTAGCAGAGCCTAGATCAATACCTTAGATGTGGTTTGACATTTTATGCTTTTGTTTCTCTGCCTTTTAAAGCATAAGTCAAATATGAGTCCCTGATATTGTTCCTAGAATTAATTATATTCCTGTATTTGCTTGAATATAAGCCAGAAAGTAATGAACTACAGACCTGAGTTTCAGAAAAAAATATATGATTGGAGGTTCAAATACACTATTCACTATTCCATACATTCTTTAAATTGCTGGAGTGGATAAAAATGTTCTCCCATTTAGCTCACACATTTTAATTTACTGAATTTAAAAAAACAACATTTGTTGGTCAGTATTCTTTGCTTTCTTTTAGGTTCCTGGTTGCTGCCATTTTACAGAACATACTGTCTGATCCTGACTGCATATGAGTCAGCCCAGTTTTAAGAAGGTAGGTGGAGAATTAGTGTTTGGGCCAAGTGAGGAGAGCAATAGTTGTTTCCCAGTTAGTTTTGATTAGAAGTAGTTTATTGAGGAGCATGGGGTAGGTGTCTGCAGAAAAGTAGTTGTGTTAATTCTAGAGGGTGCATCAGAGTGATTTTTCCAGGTGCTGTGCCTAGGAAAGGATGGTTTCAGCACTGCATTCTGATTTTGCATTTCTAGATACTTACATAAGAAAAACACCTTGCTGATTTGCAAATAGAAACACACAAGGCCTCCACACTGTATGAGTAAGTCACTTTTTTAAACTCTAGATCAAATTCCAATTATTTTACTTTCAAAAAAGCATCTGCTAAAACATTGATTTCCTAAAGAAGACCATACTGCAAGAACCTGCTCAAAGGATGATTAGGACAATTCCTTTTAGATAATTGAATTACATAGCACCCAATTAAATTACACGCTCTACCTGTATAAGCACCAATTTAGAGGACATGCTCCAGGTCAGCCTTACTGAGTTTGCTGCCCACCTTTTGCTTATCATGGAGGAATACAAATTAATCTCATGAGTGGGATATGAGCAAGCTTCAGTGGATTAAGTCCCAGCTATAAAAGGTAACCACTGCCAAAATGATTAGGGAACACCATCAGAATTCACTGGTTAGTCCACTTTGACAGTAGGATATATTGACACTTCCTACAAGAATTTGTTCAGAAGGGACTAGGGCAAGGTATCCAGAGTGCTGTAAATTCACACCTTAGCTTACTTCTCTCTAATTTGCCTATGTCAAACACAGTGATGAAAGAAGAGATTTTAAACTGATTACACTGAGCAAATCCAAAAAGTTGTCTGATCACTGAAGTTCACCTTCAAAACCAGACTTCCTGTCTTAGCTTAGCTGATTTGGAATGGAAGTCAAAGTAAGAAGTAAGTGGCTTCAGATGAATTTGGTCTATCTTAAGTGAATCATCCAAAAAACTCTTCTACACTAAAATATCCTGCAGTATCTGTTTTCTCAGACAACATGACTCAATCCTTAGCTATCAGCTGGATTCTGACCTTGCCTTAGGTGGAGGCCCAGACAAAGGCAACCAGAGCCATCAGTCCTGACAATCTTGCCTTCTGTCAGGAGCTTATGGAAGCACCAGAAAAAAATACACTTTCCTTAAGGCAAATTACCACTTCCCTTGGAATTTTCAGAAGTTCATTAGTAGTTTAGGAAACAACAATGCTTACACTGTGTCTGCATCATACTGCCTTTTTTTTTTTATCGCTAGGGCATTGAAAAAGCTGTGGTGCTATGCTCAGCACAGTAAACACAGTGCAAAATGAAATCTGACTGGCATCATGTAACAAAGAATCACTTCAAAGTTCATCTCTTTCTTGTGCAGATGAGAAGTTTATATTTTAGCCATGCAGTTTTCCTGAGGGAGGAAAATAACTCTAATACAAAATACACTGTTAAATCACCATTAACTTTTCTGTGTTTGTTTTTTTGTGGGTTTTTTTCAGTTGATCCCACCTCTTCAGTGATAAAGCAGGTGGAAATGAGTATCATTTCCAATATTAACACAGAGCAATAGTATCATTTCTAGACTTAGTCCAGTAATGTGCTCATACTGTAGCTGTCAGTTCATTATACAGCTTCCTCATGAAATTTTAAGGCCTTTAACAGCATTCCTATCATACTAAGTAAAGTTTTTGGCCACTGTGCATGTGCCAGTTTCCCAAAAGTTTGATCAGTTTCATATATTGAAAAGTTTGGAGCATGTGCCCCTCATACACGCTACCACTTCTTTGTTTCAAAATGAAACATGTTTTGCTTTAAAAAATAATCCTGTGAGCCCACAACTTTTGTCTGCCCTGCCAAGGTTTGCTGATACTTCAGCTATCCTGATACAGATTTTGTGGGGCTGTGCTATTATATTTATTTAATAATTGTGATTTTAAAATTCCTTTTGTTTAAGTATAAAATTTTTAAACCAGACTATATCACTGATATCATCCACCAAGAAAGCCCACCAACACTTCCATTGGAATATTTTTGAGACAATAGCAAAGTTGGCTTCTGGAAAAATCAAGAAGGTGAGTGACAGCCTCTGCCATTTGTGAATGTCAGGGCTTCAGATGTGTGTCTCAGAGGAAGGTGGACAGAAGCTCTGCAGAGGCACTGCCACACCTTTCCTACTGCTCTTCCCCTCCTTCTGCCACAAGACATCACCTCCTGGAATTTCCCAGAGATAGCTAATCTGAAACAGAATCAAGAAGAAATACTGAATGAAGCATAAGAACAAGACACTCTATTAATGCAATTTCAATAATGTTGCAAGACTGGTGTGAACTCTTTCCTTTTAAAGTCCTAAGAGAGCTGACAACAGGCTAAACAGTGTGACTGTTGTAGCTGCTGAGTATAAACAACTGATCATAGACAACAGAAGTTGAAGAAGTGAGAGAGAGGGTGGAGAGCTAGTGATCTGCTGGGTGATGTGCTGAACTGATACAAGCATACTTATGGTTTAAGTCACAGGCTGAAGGTCAAAGGTGGAGGCTTGAAGAGTCTGACTTGATTTTCTGTTTTTATCATGCATGGCCAGGAAGGGAATCTTGAGTCAAAATAAAGCATGGTTCTGTATACCGTGTATGGACTAGCACCACAGAGAAGTGGCTGCCTAAGTTTATATTTCCCCTTGCTTTCAAAAAGTGAGCTCCCTTAACAGCTCAAACCATAAAACATATATTGGAACAGTAATTTTTTTCAAAATTATTTTATCGTACAAGCAAGATAACAAAAGAGGATTAAAAATCTGGCTTCAGTAAGGTCATTAGCAAAGCTCCTTCTAACTTTATAAGCTTGGAATTTTCTGTGAAAGACATCAATTGCAAAAGTCAAAAGCTTTGCTTTTGATAAGTTGGAACACACATTTACATTAATCTAATGTTTTCCTAATACCCTCTTCCTCTTGCTGTCTGTAAGTACAAGAACCAGGAGAGATCAACAAACTTTAGGTATTGGAAGAAAAAATTGTGCAGCAGGACTGCTGAATGCAGTAACGGAATGTAAGAGTGGTTGGGTTTCCCTCAGTGTTCTAATTCTGAAGATACTTAATACCAATGTGGCATTTTAAGTTTGTAACAAATTATATTGCCTCAGTAACATTAGGTTTCAAACCAAAAAATATATTTTCTGACTCAATGAACCAGAAAGCAACAAACAACATATTCTTTTTTAAAACACAGACCTACTGAAAATTTTAGTGAGTCTTTCTTAAGTAACAGCTCGACTTAAACTATTTTTTCATTTTGCATATGAGACACAAAGATAGACCTAACATGCTAAGAATATTTCAGCAAGACTCCTACTATAGAAAATTGTAGCTTCTTAACGACACTATCTAGTGTATTAGTAAAACAGCAGACAAATGAGTAGTGGACAATCTACTCAGATTTTCTAAGGTCTCTGACCAAGGCCTGCAGAGGATACCATAAGTACAGATTAAGGGATGGGAAAGTAGTTCTCATATTTAAAATAACTGAAGGCCTAGATGACAAAACAGAAAAATTAAATATCTGATTTCAGCATGTGAAAAGATAACTGTGAGGTCCATGATATCCCATGGTTTCACGTGTTCATATAGAAAGCCTTTTCCTTGATACAGTATAATTTGAAAAAGAAGACCAATAACAAAGAAGTGTTTATTATTCAGACACTCAAACAATGACAGCAATGCCTGTTCTAGTTCCTGCTTTATAACTCTCTTTACAGCAAATACTCATGCTTCTGTAATGATTAATTTCCATGAAAAAAAGTCAAAGCAGTTCTAAATGTCTGTAAGACACCAAAAAATAATAACATTTCAAGGCTTTTTCCTCTCAGAGAAAAATTGCAAGATTTTGTATCAGGCTTACTTTTACAGTGTGAATAGTGATAGCTCTCTTGTAATTAATTTTTTATATCCTGATGTCTCAGATGAGGTAAAGGAGAAACTGTTGTCATCAACAAATTAGTTGCAACAAGTTCTAAACCTGTTTTTGCTCAGGAAAGCATCAAAAATGCTTTAGGTTGCATCCCTTGGCTCACTTTAAGGCATTTTTCTCTAGTTAGCCTCTAGGTCAGAAATTAACTGCTGCTCCCTCTCTTCCTTTTCCAAGGTCGGACTTGGCCTACTTCTCATTATGCCCTTTATAAACCAACAGTCTCCTGCCCTTACACTGCTACACAACTAGTCAAGAGGAAAGAAATATTACCTAACTGTGATAAGGGGTGGGGGCATGTGTGTTATCTGAATTTGCTTGTGAATGTACTGAACAGCTCTTGATAGCTACAGGGAGGTATGTTGTAAACTCTCTGTAATGAATACTTGTAGACATGAATGTTTGTGCATACCTTCACTATAAGAACAAGTTGAAGCCTGCACCATTTATATTGTCTTACTTTTCAGAATTGCACCTCTCTGAGACTTCTCTCCTGAAGAAGATTTTATGTGATTACTGTATAAATTGGTAGAGTTCACAGATAAGCATTACAAGACTTGATGGAAGCTTGAGATGACAAAAAACTTATACTTTATTCTCAACTGGAAAAGCATGTAAGAGGAGGTTTAATTTTGAAGAGAATTCATCTGTGAAATCCATTTAATGCAGATTATATTTCAAATAAGAGAGAAATAGGTCCTTCAGATAATTATACTGCCTTCTTCAGGAGAAAAAAATGATCTCTCTCATAGAGAACTCTGAGGAAGCCTGATACTACAATATTTATGTCTGTGATAAGTCTACATTTAGAATTGCTATGAGTTATGAGGCTGAGAACAAGAGTCAACTGATGTCAAAATATGTGTTGATACCTACAATAACTTCCTCGTCTTATACTTTTGCCTTTTACTTATGAAAAATTAAATTTCTGTAACTTGTGGGAATGAATATAAAAGCATAACTTAAAATCTCAATCCTGACAGCAGCTCTGTATGAGAAGACCTAACTAAGGTCAAGCCCTGCTGAATCTCTAAGGTGTGTACATGGTGGGTTTTGTTTGGGGGGAACAAGAGTCTGGAAACAACAAGCTCCTTAAAAGCTCTCAAGTCAAAGGAAGAGGTAGTAAACATCCATTTTTCCCTAGGCTTTCCAGAGTCCAGTAAAGAGGACAATGACTTTAAAGACCCACTGTCAGGTTCACTATAAAACTCCAAGTGTAATGATGAGTTCAGAATGCAGAAAGGAACATTTCAGACCATATCTTTTATGAGACCAGCTGACATAGTTGGAAGTAGACCAGCTCTGAAGCAAGCACACCAGCCCTCCTTAAGTCTAGTATACAAGCAGAACCTTAGCCACATTGTACATTCTTACAGCTATTTTGGGTGGTAATTTACTTGTGTTAGTCAGTTACACAGTTTATCCAATTATGCGACACTCATAAAACCAAATCGTAGGCAGACAACAGTACATTCACACTGGATAGAGATTTACAGTTCAAGATTAAGAACTTGTGGAAAGAACTTTGGAGTTTTTAAAATTTCCATTTAATATGTCACCAAGACTGGGGCATACCCAGAACCCAATGTCTCCACCACATTTGGCAGGGATGCCCGATTATTCAGTACAGCCTCCTGAATCACCAAAACCACTTCCTGCAGCATTTTTCTCTGTAAATCCCTTATCCAAGTACTGACCCAGCCCAGCCCTGCTTAGCTGTATGCAATCATAGCCTAAGGTGGTGTGACTGCAAGCACAAACAGCATACATCTGGCATTTCAGCTCAGTTAGCTGCCTTCTTCAGGAAAGAGCCCTCCTTTCAAGGCAGTCATAAGATGCAGTTTTATAGGAAGGGTTGCTCTCCTGTAGTAAAATCATCTGGGTGTATTCAAATATCAGCTTGTCTTTCATATTCAGGTCCATGGTGAAAACATTGTTGCCTATCCTACACAGTACTGTTTGAATTTGGTGGTAACTTCATGCTCTAATCACGGGTTGTCTAGTAATTATTATTAAAATCAGTAAGTAAGAAAAGATGATCTAAAAAAATTATACATATCACTGTGGGATCATTTTATGAACAGACACAGCTTTCTACAGTTACTCACAGCCTTTGATAACATTCAATACAGCAAACTTTTTCAAGCCTGAGTGTTTAAATTCCAGGTGCCTAAACAAAAAAGAAGCCCGTGTTTAGACAACTGATTGTATATGTACCCATGATTACATTTCCAGAAGTGTTAATTACAGCTCTTACTGATTTACTCAACATCCCTGACAATCACAGCAGGGGATCTGAAAATTATGGACTATATTTGTATCTGGAAAAAAAAAAGAGTACTAAGTTTACACAGATGCAGGCTTCTGTCAGGGCACATGCTGATCTCTGCTTACAGCCTGACTAACTATGCAATCTGCAGGACTGCTGTGCAAGTATTCTCGCCCCACAGCCACGAACAAGAAGCAGCACAGTTGCCATTGCAGCCCATGTGTGATTGTAGCAGGGCAACTGCTGCAGTTCCTCATAGTTAGGGAAGCACGGCCCAAACGTGCCATGTTCTCTGACCTGTTTCACCTTGACATAGGCTGTGCAGTAACTCCGGGTCAGCTTGCACAGACCTAGGGCTCCACCAAAGTCACAACATGGATATTCCACATGTAAGCTCCCAGTGTGCTGTCTCTCATGGGGTAACAATGATATGCTGAATCCTGTGCACACAGTAAATATACTTTGCACTTTGCACTGGAAATAAATCTGAATTAGTGCATAATTTCAGGGGGTTTTAGCTGGTCACACTAAAGATTTGGTTTTACATTAAAATAAGTCTGTATTCTTAGTGTTATAAAAAAAGGGCATTTTCTTCTCTGTTTCTCTTTGCACTTATGCTGGGCAGACCTCTAGCCCAGTTCATCTGCATACAAAATGGAACAAAATTTATAACAATAAGATCTTGCTACACTTAACAAGGATGTATCATTCCCCCACCCCTCTGTAAATTATTTTGCTGGAGGCTACATCATTCTCTCAGAGTAGTATGTTGGGAGTTGACAGAGGCGTGAATAATTCGTGGCGGAGAAGCCTCCCCAGCCGAGCTGAGCTGCAGCATGTTGGGCCAGCCTTTGATGCAGACTGGTTGGGCAGGTTCCTGGGTGCCCCGGGAACCGGTCTGACGGGCCTGTTATGCCAACAAATTCTGGTATGATTCCATGCTCTCCAGAATGCAGAAACCTGCCCAGCCAGTTAAATGAAAGGCATATTAGGTTATCCATTGCACATTGTATATATCTTAGGTGCAGCAGATCTCCTCTCGGCATTCTCTAGTGTGGTCCACAGTGGCTTCCTCATCTCACTTACACTTGAGGTTTGTAGCTGGAGGGGAAGTCAATAGTAAATATTTATCACCCCGACCAAGAACAGAACTTTTCACAATTCAAACAGAAGGGTGAGTTTTGAAAATCTTTCTTTAAATTAATTTAAGATAACCTTAAACAAAAAATTTCTCTCATGCTTGAAGTGGTATAGTGGCTATCTCCTTAATGTGTCTGAGTACTGACAGTCTCTACAGCACTTGTTGACAGGATTTTGGTAATTGCAGCTGTTTGAGCCGTCTGTGTGCAGCTCAACATCATCTGCTCTGTCCGCAGAGTATTTACGGCAGAGACAGTTCAATGGACCTAGCACAGGGGTGAGAGACACTCCACAGCCAACTCGGTGTTTTGAACAGTTCACTTAAGTATTGCTTATATTGCTTCTCTTTTTTACAGCGTTTTTATAATCCCTGTCATATAACAGCATGTTGTGATTAGGTATAGTGCCATTACAGTAAGATGTGTGGTTATTAATTCTTGCCAGACTAACTTTTTTTAATAGTTCAATTTTATAGAGCGAGCTACTTAAGCCTAGACTTACCTATTTCATGATAAGACAGGAAACTTACTTGTCATTCTTACTGCTTTCTTTCTACATACTTATTAGAAATTTACCTGTTTAGAATGAGTAACGGTGGTGGTAATGGCAATAAAAAGCAGTGCTAGTCATAAAGAGTAGGCTGACCTGAAAGTTGTACCTGTATCTGCAGCTAAATCCATTCACAGGTTCTGTGTCAAATAAGAAAAATTAAACAGTGTGAAAACAAAAGCTGTGGAATCTGGTAACTGATTAACTACTGGGGCACAGAACTACTTGCTGAGCTGAATAGAAAGGAATGAAGACAGGTTTTGTCATGCCTGTTAGGACAAAATAACTCTTTAACTTAAGTAAATGTGAATCTTCTCAACATCTGTGTAGCTACATTTTTAAAAACCCTCACACAGCTACTTCCGTTTCCCAGGAATTCTTGATTTTGTCTAACTTTAAGCAAAACAGTTACCATTCTCTTTTGCAATGTGAAAAAACCCATATCACAATCAGTGGATACAAACCACTAGATACAAAATATCTATACTGGATTATGTAAGATTTTATGGTAGTCACACAACAGGAAGCTTCAATTATGTTTACTGCCAGCTATTTCTAGGCTGATGCTAAAATTAATATTATTCTTTTGTAGAGCGCCAAGAAAAAGGCCTCTTGAGCCTCTTAAAAAAATCAATGAACTGAAATCACTTTCTGATTAGCAACACTGTATGTGTGCATAAAGTTTTTTCTTCAAAGTGTAGATAAACAGAAAAGAACATAGGAAAATTTTATAGTTTCACAGAGGCTGATAATATTCATCAGGAAAAAAAGATCAATTTTCTTATATTCTCAGTTGATTCTGCTATTAAATACATAATGAAAACTTGCTAAAGGATAAACCATTCTCCAAAGAAAAATTACAGCTGGCTGAGCTGTATGGCTTGCACAAGAACTCTGTGCAGAGCCTCTAAAATGCTACAAGAGAGCATTGATTTCTAAAGCTATAGGATTTTAACACAGAACATGTTGAATATATTTAAAATTCAAACTAAATAAACCACTTTTTCAAAATGCCGCTTGCCATCCCCTCTCCAGTTTATGTGTTCTATTTGTTCTTTTGTTTTATTTGGGTTTTCCTCAGCTGCCTTTTTTTTTTTTTTTTTTTAGAGGGCTGGAAGCACACGGGCTATTGTTTGGGGATTTCTTTTTCCCAAATGGTAAGTAAAATATTACTTCCTATATGTTCCTTCTTTTCTGTCCCTGAATTCATGTTGTTCATTACGTAAAAGGTAGGTGGCATGATTTTTTGCACAGATCTGTTATCTTTTACTTCAGCCTTCCAAAACTGAGATAAATATGCATAACTACTCAAACTGGTCAAGTTAGCCTGAGAAACATCAAGTTAGCCTGAGAAAATGCACAAAACATTTCCACATGCAGCTAACACAAATAGGTGCTGCTGCTTAGAGCCTGAAGACCAGGAATACTGCACTGGGCTACTGCAACAGCATCCCTCACGTTGTCTTTTTTTTTTTTTCCTCACCATCAAGCCTTCCTAAGCCACCTGAGAGTTTGAGTTGAGTAACCCCTGGCAGTTTCTGACTATAGATGAGGAGCAGTGAGAGCACTTCAAAGAAGAGGGCTCCTTAAAACGAACAGTGTTACTGGCATCGGGGAATTTGATCTTGGCTCACTTTCAAATGTGGCTACGCAAGCAGCTTGAGAAGAATCAAATTCAGCTAGTGAGGTGATGGAGTGGCTCCTCCCTATTTTTCCAGTGGGAGCAACCACCTGTGCCAGACAGCAGTGGTGGTGTCTGTTGCCTGTGTGCCTTCCCAGCTGTACAAAATCATGCTACTCAGAGCACCTCCAGTTCCAAGACTTCCAGTTCAAATCCCATTTAGGTAGCAGCTGAACTGTGCCACATACTCTTATTTGCTGCATCTGAAGTTTGGCTCCTTTAATATCTTTATTGGCAATTGCAACATAAAGTGCATTAAATTAACATGACTAGAGAGTAAAACAATATATTTATCCTTCAGTTGCAGATCTGCAAATTGAGGAGGTTGTGAACACACTGGCCATGTATATGTATGTGTGATCTATTAAACCTGATGCAAATACATAAGGACCTCACTATTTTATTTTACACATACACACACACACATGCACACACACACACATATCTGTGCAAAGAATGAAATAGTTACATTTGTGCATAAAGCAAATAAAATATTTAAATTGGACTTCCCTTTGTAATTCAAATCTGGTTTTAATCTTTACAACTAAATTTAAAGTAATAGAAACAAAAAAAGAGTAAGCTTTCTGCTAATATCTTTTAGCCCTACTCTGTATGCATATGCAGTGAACTACGACATCTGCTGCTACCTGAGTGGTTAGAAACACTGATGCAACCTCTGTAGTACCCCTCAAAAAGGGAGAGGGGTGTGTGTGAATTAAAGGTTATTTTTAATTTTATCTGTGCTGCAACATTGGTACTCTTACAATAGACCTTCAGTTATTAGCTGACTTGCTGGTAAATAGTCCAGCCATCAAGAAGAAAGGCATTGCCATGAAACTGTAACTGAAAATTGAAAGCTCCATCTACTATTATAGGATTAAGCATTTCAGACCATCCAGGTCTAAAATGGGCTAGGACAAAATAAGATTCCCTCTTTGCAGAATTGCTCATTGGGAAGTGTTCTGTCACCTTGTTCAATGTGCCACAGCAAGGGTTATTTTGAAATCTGGACACGAGCCACGACACCACAGGAAGTTTCATATCTGTTCAAGCGCAGCAACGGTGAAGCATTTTTCCCACAGTTTTATTGTCTAGGTGTGTGTGTTTACTCTTACGAGGTGAATGAGATGCAGCTCCAGTTAGACTAGTCATCTCAAGACACCCAGTGTGTGAATGTGGAATATCAGACTCTCCAGTAGTTTTCTGGCACATTCAATGAGCCAGGAATCCATTCAGTGGCCAGCTATGTGATTATGGAGTACATAAAATCAAATAAATCTGGAAGGGAGATAAAAGTAAAGTTCAACCGTTAACGTTAATCTGTTTTCACTTACTGTGGAGTAGATAAGGATAACACTGTGGAAGTCAGTGGATTTATATTGCTGTAAAGATCAACATGAAAGAATATGCAAACAAACAGCTCAGAGTTTATTGGGAAATAAAAGGGATGACATAATTATTTGCCAGAGTGCTTCCTATAAATAGTAAGAAAGGTACAGTTTATGGGAAAATATCTGATCAATCAGCAAGAGGGCTACTTTATTGCTACTTAGCAGATCTGTGCATAGATTTAAGACATCTGCTTCTCTTACCATGAGAAAATGATTGCTAGCCTACATCACAAACTTTTAGACCACAGAAGTTTCAAAAGTAGAATGAAAAGCTGCCAACAAACATTATTTAGAAGGACCGAAGTGTCTATCACAACCTATTATGACATGACAGCTTCCTCCAAAATGCCTAGCTAATTTGAATTCTACCATGTATCTACTGATCTGATAATGCATCAAACTTACAATTTGATCTTTGATCAATAAGTAATCTGCTGCTGAGCTCCTGAACAATGTCTTCATTTTATTTAAGTCAAAAAATTGGTGGTTAAACAATGCTGAGGAATGAGCAGAAAAGTTAAGTACACAATTTTTTCAAAATACTTCAGAATTCATGGTACATACTTGATGCGAAACCAAGAATATTTTCAACAATGGGGAACAACAGATTTGAAGCTTGAATCATATGTCATCTCCTGTCTGACAGTATTTCAAAATACCTCAAAAATGTTGAAATAGTATTTCAGATACAGTTTTAATTATCCCGTAGCTCCTTATTTATGTTTTCTTGAGACCTGAGTGATCTGAGTAATGTAAAAAGAAACAGATGGAACAGCTACTAACAATTACGAAGTAGCTGAACACTTAACTTTTTAAATATTGCTATTAACAATCTAGAAAGTATATGTTTGTAGTACTGTCCCTTCCAAACTGATCACTATTATATCTTCTAGTCACGCCACCAAGCTGTCTCTGCAAGAGTTCCTATATGTACCAGAATGGTCCAGTGGAATCACATGAAGGCAGAACAGTAATAGTGAAAAACCGTGTTTTGTTTCTATGTCATCACTAAGAACTACCTAAAATCAAGGGGTTTATCTCATTGCAGACAGAAGGGCTGGTTCCAGTGAATGAAGGAACATTGATCTGCAATCTGGGGAAAAAACCCCAAAACATTGAGAAGTAACAAAAAAGTTCTGCAGCCAGTATTAATTATATGTGCCTACTGGTTTCCATACTCACATAAAACACAAAAATATGCCTAGGCTGCTCTGTTGTACAATAAAATGATGAGCCAAGGAAACTGTTAAGATCAAGAGGGTGGGGGGAAGCCCCCCCCGCCCATCCTTCTGTGTGTAAGCCCCAGAAACCAGAATACGAATCCTGGGGCACAGACACAATTAACATCATAGCCTTAAAGGCAAGGCTGCTTTTGGCACAGTTGTACACCCTGATGATCCTCTTCACATCTAAACCAGGAATGCAGGGGCAGCATTTGTTTCAATGCAGGCTTTCACACACCCTTGATTTTCCAGAGTGTTCCGTGCCTGCTGTGACACCAAGCTGTGGCACCAGCCAGGGCCTGGCTTGTCCCCTTGGCTTTCCTCTGGCAGCTCTCTGTGGAAACCCCAAGTCCTAGGCCAGAGGGGGAGTGGGCTGAGACAACACCTGGATGAACAAACATGAGCCGGCAGTGTGCCCAGGCGGCCAAGAAGGCCGGTGGCATCCTGGCCTGTGTCAGAAATAGCGTGGCCAGCAGGATCCTGTACTCGGCACTGGTGTGGCCGTGTGGCTTGACCCCTCACTTCAGGGACATTGCGGTGCTGGAGTGTGTCCAGAGAAGGGCAGCAAAGCTGCTGAAGGGTTGGGAGCACAGGTCCCATGAGGAGCTGCTGAGGGAGCTGGGGCTGTTTATCCTGGAGGAGGCTCACATGAGCCTTGACAACCACCAGAAGGAGGGTGCTGCCAGGTGAGGGTCAACCTTTTCTCCCAGGCAACAAGTGACAGGACAAAAAGAAGTGGCCTCAGGTTTCTCCAGAGGAGGCTTAGGTTGGACATTAGGAAGAGCTTCTTCACAGAAAAGGTGATTAGACATTGCAATGGACTGCCCAGGGAGGTGGTAGCCACCCGCGCTGCAGGTGACAAGGTTTGACTTTGCACTTAGTGCCGTGGTGTAGTTGACACGGTAGTGTTAGGTCAAAGGCTGGACTCGGTGATCTGGGCGGTCTTTTCCAACCCAGCTCATCCCGTGACCCTGTGTCTGTGTCACCCCTGCCACCCGGACTGCCCGCCGGCCGCCCGGGCAGGGGGGCTCACACCCTCACGCTCCCCTCCCTCTCGCGAGAGCAGCGCGGAAGCCTCGCGAGAGCGGCCCGCGGCCCCGCCTCCGCGGGCAGGGCAGGCGCTGGCTGCGCTTTTTCCTTTTTTCCCGCCGCTGGCGCGCGGAGCCGCCGGGAGCCAACCAGGTAACGGCGCGCGCCCTCCTCACCCCCCGCCGGGGCGCTCCGCCCCGGGGACGGGCCCGGCGGGCGGGAGGAGCGGCGTGTGGGACATGCCGCACCGCTCCTCCGGCGTGCCGGCGGCGGGGTGTGACCCGCGCCTGGCGGGAAGCTCCCAGATGCTGGTCATGGCAGGATTTCCCAGAGCATCCCGGAGTGTCTGTCGAGTGAGTTTTCTGTGCGGTGCTCGTGCAAGAGGGAAAGGAGGACAGAGTTCACTGCCGGGAAGAGCGGGAGAGTTGAGTTTGTAGGAGCAGGCGGCGGGGATGGAGGCGGCGTGTGGAATCCCGGAGGGGCGGCGTGTCCCGGCGGGAAGGCATCAGCACCGATGAGCGGCCTCGGCGCCTCTGTCGGTGCTGATGGATTCCTGGAGGCATTCGCTGATGGAGCCATGGAAAGCCTGGCGGTGCCGGAGGGAGTTGGTTTGTGGAAGAGGGAAATGGACGCTTTTAGGTGCTTCTATGAAAGCGGCCCGATAGCAGCAAAGCAGGACGTCCGGCGCTGTGCTTCCACCCCCGAGCAGCTTCCAGCTCTGTCCCTGCCTGCAAGTGTCCCTACATCCAGCTCTTTTTTTCCCCATTAGAACTGGAAAACATTTCCTCAGGGCTGGAGCCTAAGCCATCACTTTACACCTGCGCAGCTGCCCAGGCCTGTCAGAGGCTCCACTTGAACGCTTCTGTGTTTTAAGGGAGTTGAACACCTGCAGGAAGCAATGTATCATTTTGGGATCTTGAAGCAGATACAGTTTGGGAAAGTGCCTTGCTCCTTTTTCCCTATTTGTAGTCGGTTGATGCACTAATAATTTGCAGAAACTTTGAACAGATTTTGTGTATTTTTTTTCCTTGCAGTCATCTTGGGGGAAAAAAAACCCAAAACAAACACCACGGACACCATTTACTGTCTAGAGTCAGGTGACTTTTCCATGGGGATGAGTCATCTGACATACTTAAATCTGAAACAGTAAGTGAAAGCAAGCGTGTGGTTTTCACAGCCCTAGTGCTTGATAGAGAAAAAAGCTTGATCCTGAAACATCTGTTGAAGGTGCAAAGCAAGAGTTTAAAACCCTTTCCTAATTTCACTAGGCAGTTGGTTCCACAAAGAAGCGTTGTAAGATGGCTTAATGTGGCTGCACACAAAGTGGAGCATTTCAGCTGCAAAGATGCAAGCAAATCCCTGTTCAGCTTCTGTTGAACACTTGTAGGCATTGCTGATTTCAAAGGGTAATTTTTTTTGTATTAAGGATTTCTCTGAAGATAACATTTGCTAAAATGAAGCCATATCCTGAAATAGGCTATGGACAGAGCAGGTTAAAGCAAATGTGGAGCTACTGGCTTCATTATTGTAACATTTATTTAAATCCTTATACTACAGAAAACATCCAGTTCGAGTGTTTCTGTTGAGAATGTTTTGTTCCATTATTTTTATTCCATTGTAAAGACAGTCAGACTGAAAAAAAAAGTGACTTAAAACTGTGCACAGAGAGATGAGACAGGAGAGTGGAGCCAAAGCCTCCAGGCCCTACCCTTGGTTACTGGCCACTGGACTGAACATTTTATTGTGGTGAATCTGGGGGACCAGCTAAACAGCATTCAGATGTTCTAAGTTGTTTGAAGGCTTTCAAGATAGGAAATGCAGCTTCTTGACTAATCACAGACCTTGTATCATCTGAACTATAACTTATACCTCAGAAATTTGGGAGCAAATTTTTCCTTCCATTTGGCAGTATAGGCTTGATAGTTTGCTTGCTCAAGTTGCTAATTTAGGAGTAGTACAAAATACCTAGCTTTTTTTTCCTTTCTGCATTTTATATTAGAAGATCACAGAGATAGCTATGTCCACATGGTAATGACAGTCCTGTTCAGAAGTGTTTGTTTAAAATTGACTGCATAAAAGTGGGGAAAACTCAGAATGTCCAGTTTCACACAGAGGGAACTGAAGGACAGAGATTACAGGAGTATTTCAGTATTGGACACCCAATGCCAGTAGAATTGAATCTTGCCTTGGCTCAGAGCCAGATCTGAGTTCCATGCTGCCTCTGTAGTTTACCTGAGGGCATCATCTCTGTAAAAAACCTTTCAAAACAGGTGGGAATTATGGGTAAGATTTTCCTAATTTTTGTAGGCAGTCAAGCTTCTAAAACAGAGCTATCTGACTTTGATTATTCTTCTCAAATATTAATGCTTTGGAGATTTTTCTCTAATTTTTTTTCATCAGGGAATGGGAGTCATTTTAATATAGAATTATGAACACTTCGAGGGGATGTAAGCTTTTCTTTGTAAAAGGGTGTAATTTGAATCCAAGTTTATAAAAGGATGTATATAGACAAATCCATCTCTGATAAAATTTTTGACAAATGCTTTTGCTGACAGCCAGATTTTGGCACTATGGCTTACTTTTGGAAAACAGGAATTCAGTATAACTCTAGATAAGAAAAAAAAATAAAGACTCTTAAGTGTTTTAATCTAATTTTAAGTTGATAGCTTTTTAAGGGAGGAAAATTCTGTTAGTTTGTAGTTACCTGCAGCAAAGTACTTAGCAGTGTCCAAGCTTTCAGGGTGACTGTCAGTGTGAAAGTATGTAAATAAATATCCTCAGCAAGGATAGACAGTAAACTTTGCATTTCATCCATGGCTACAAGTTATGCTCTAAATGTAAGTGTTATTCTGTCATTACAGATGTACACTCCTCTTCAGAAACAGTTTCATAACTATGTAATTTAAAATATAAAGTTTGAGAGTGAGCCAGTTCTGCAAGTCAAAGAAGCTGGGAGCAGAAAAAAGCAAGATGAATGCATCTGGAGGAAGCTGTGGCAGCCCTAGTTCTGCAGAACTTACAGGAGATTTCTTCAAAGAACTCTGGTCCAAACTGAAAGAATGCCATGATAAAGAAGTACAAGGTAAATCATTGAAGGTTGGGTTTGTCAGGTTAAAGTTGATGTTTGTCAGTTGCCAAAGGAAAACTTTGGACCAAAATACTCTGCATGGAACTAAATAGATTTTTAAAGTTTTTAGTTATGCAGAAAGTTGGGTCTGATGATTACAAATGATCCTTAGGGATTGACCACCTAAGCCTGGTTTAACAGGATTAAACTATCAACACAGATAAATTATTTGCTAGGTCAGTGAAGAAAAAGTAACACAATGTTACCTGGAGTCTCTGCTTGCCTACAAAATATCTATGTGTTACTTTACCCTCAATGGATCGTGATTCAATTTTCCAAACCATGTTGTTCAATGGATTCTTTTCTTTTGCTTTTTGCTTTGGTTGCTTCAGATACATTACAATTATTTGCATTGTTTATTTCCCCTAACTTGTGCAAAATCACACTGCAGATTAATGTTACTGAAGTGAAAATTATTTCTTCAGATTTTAGTGTTCTAAATTTTCTCAGTAAAATCTGTAATGTTGTTATAATATGATTATTCTTACATTATGTGACTTGTAATAACAATTTTACTGCAGATTGGCTGTTAGCATCTGTTCATTCTTCAGTAATTCAGAAAAGATGAATTATTGCACTATATGTATTGTTATTGTAATGTGGTTTTACAAGGAGTATTCACAAGGGGTTTTTGCTAAAAACATTTAGTAAGTTAACATTTTGTTCTGCTAATCTAAAGTCACATGATCCATTCTTTTTGGATGGAATTAAAACAGTATTAGACTGTGTCTTCTAAGAAGTTTATCCTTATGTATGAAATAGTATTTATGTTAGACTGGAATAAAAGTGGGTGAGTTTCTGTGATTTAAGAGCTGTAGTTATGCAAGTGGATCTTTACCCAGAACATTTCAGTGGCCTTGGGTGTTTCTACCAGCCTCAAGACAGTTTCAGGTCTGTCCATTTTGGCCCAGTTATTCCATCACTTTGTGGTTTCAAAAACTCTTGGAGATTGTTTTATAATTAGTAGATGTTACATGCCTCCCATTGAAAGTCTTGATTCAATTATTTGCAGCACTAGGCCGTGACACTTTGCTGCTGATTATTAAAAGAACCAGACCAAATAAGCAACCAAAAAGCATATACCAATATGGCAACTGGAAGAAGCTATAGCAGACAGTAGCATTTCTTTTCATTAACATATGGACTACAGTTTTATATTGTGTTCCAAAACACACAAAAAACCCCTTTTTTAATAATTATTTTTTAAATTGTTGATGGTTCTTTTTGGTGTGGGTGTGATGTCAACCACAGATAAACGCGGAAGTACTGACAGAATGGGATCTGGCAATCTATGGCATGTCTGAACAACAAAAACTTCACAAACAAAAAGCTCTGATGTAGAGACTTACTTTAAGTGACCCTTTCTCTAGTTTCTTGGGGTGTGCAACACGTGATTTTCAAGTTTAGGTTTTCTTTATGCAAGCAAGATACTCTTTAGAATGCATGCAGGGTGTGGCCAGGTAATTTTGCCACCAGGCAGCCTTTTTCATGCCTAGCCCTTTGTCAGTATGTCCCACACTGTGTTAGGTAAAATTAGGTCTTCCATGATAACATCAAAGACATGCCTGAAGGATAGTTAATTTTTTCAGAAGGTGGGGATCCTCTTGTAGAAAATGGTACTGGAAGATATTTTAGAAACATCAAACACAGACTTGCCTAGACTTTGCTTGTTTCTGAAGTCTATAAATAAGAATTAAAATTGACTCATGAGTTTCCAATCTGAATGTCAGCAAAAATTATTTTAAAGGTGGTAAAAGGTGGATTAAGGGAAAGTTATTAGTTGTTGAAAAAGCTTCTTGCATCTACAATGTATTGAACACTGAAATGGTGGAATTCTTCTTATTTAAAATTCATGAAAAGTATGTAAAAAGAATTTATGTAAAGAATTAGTAAAAAGAATTTATGACACATGAACTTGACATGGTCAGACATGCTATACAAGTTATATCTATAGAATGTAAACTGAAGAATACTTTAAAGTCATGCAGTTTGAAAGGGATTTTATTGAATTTTGATATTACTATATTTTAAAGGGTGTGGTTTTTTACCATTATGTGAAGAAATCCAACTTCTTGTTCTTTTAAACTTATCACTTCCAAAGAAATCCAAATTTTGGCCTTCTTCAGCCAAAATAGCTATTATTTAACTTAAATTCATTATAAAGCAATGGGTAGGACACCTACATCCCAGTTTCCAAAGACGTTGGATGTGGTCAGCATCAGTTGACTTTTCATGGAGTTCAGAAGTGTTCAACAACTCAGAATAATGGTCATTAAAACTATTTGCTTTTATTTCCTATCTGTAGGATGTCTGGGATACTTCCATAGTGCCCAGAAGAGTCAAAGGAATTTAATAATGCTTTTTGTGAACTGATTTATTTCTGCAGGTGGTAATTCTTACCTCTTGCTTGAAATAATTGTATAGATGCTTGCTGAATGTGGATCAAGGTGGTTTCTGAGGATTAATTTAAATCTAAAACTCTGTACTAAAAACATTCATCAGCATAGAAATGTGAGCACTGTTTTATGTATGAGAAATAGCCTAGTTTTGAAAATTATTGCTTACCTCTGAAAAGCAGAGGATATCAATGGACAAAAAAACTGTAGTCATAGAAGGAGAGAAACTTATGAGGAAAGCAATCTCATTGATAGATTGCTGTAGGAAAGGAAGTGGCTGGAAGTTCCTCAAAAGTAAATAATTATAGAAAACAGAGCTGGAAGGGATTTTAGAAGGTCATCTAGTCCATCTCTGTACCCTTGAGGTAGGATTATGTCTGTGTTATTGCTGACAGTAGCTTGTCCAACTTGTTTCAAGAAATCTTAAGTGATAATGATTCTGTGGTCTTCCCAGGCACTGTCAGCTTTAAGGAAGTGCATTTAATGCTTTTGAAAATTCATCAGAACAAAAATTATCATAGCCATTAATTGAAATATTACAGCAATATAGTCTAATCAAATAGCAAGTTTCATAAACTAGTGTTTAATTAATCTGCCTAATGATAGTTTAAAGACGGTCTCTGTTACTTTAATAGGTGTAGAGTGTCATTTACTAATGCACTTACAAGCTTTAGATAATGTAGATTTATATAGTCTGGTGTTTGCCTGTCCCATAAAAATATTGTGCAAAAGATAAAATTGAATTGGGAAGGGACAAAGTGTAGTTCCACAGAGTTTTTTGTGCTCCCTATGTTAATTAAGGAAACTTGAAAAAGCAAAGCTCCTTAAATGAGCGTGCTTAAAAACTCTTAATGCTCTGGAAAAGCAAAAGGAAGAGACTACAGCAGATGTAGTAATTCAAGGCTCTTGGATAAATGTAGCAGGCTGGTTTCCTGCCTTCTCATTGCAATCATTTGAACTAAGAAAAAATACAACCTTTAAGTAACTAGTTTAGTTCCTCCTGAATTCAGGTGAGAGGGGAGATAGTGTTACCTGTAGCACAGTACTGGGCCTTTTGAGCCCTGCCTCTTCAATTGGTTGCTCAGGTTGCCAAAGTTACAATCCTAAATACTTGCTGAACAGACTACCTGTTCATACAGGAGATGCATTGTTGTGCAGCTTCATTCCTTCCGATGGGCGTGGAGCAGCTTTAAAGCAAGCTTTATAGGGGTTCTAATTGCAGATGCCTAATTGACTTGATGAATAGCAACTGCTTAAAAAAATAAACCCTCTTTCTGGGCTGATCTGCATGATAGAACATAACATCTCACAGGTGCTGAACAGTTGGAGATAAAAGAAATCTTGCTATATTTCCTAAGAATTTTTTTAAGTAGTCTGTCTGCATTTTTAACTCATTGTCTCACTGGCATCTTGTAGCAAGTTTGGGTTCACTGAGTCTGTGGCTGGCTTGACATTTTAAGTGGCCTGAGGAGTGAAACTTCTCAAGCAATTAATTTTTCCCTTAGAGCTGTTCCTAGTTGAGTGTAGTGGAGAAAAAATAGTCTGTTAGCTGCCCTAACCTACATTTTCTATAGCAAGATGTAGTATCAGCTCTGTGTTTAGGCTAAAATTCAAAGTAGTCTGAAGTTTTCTTGCAAATGTTCTGGTTTTATTACTTTATCCTGCTATCCTAAATGCATAATGCTTTTTCAGGAGAGCTTACAAGATACCTAATGTTCAACCTGAAGTTGGTAGCAACCTTCCATAGTTAGAAGAAAAAAACCGTGCTAGGAGATGTTATTTTCTGATGTGATATGAAAATTTCTCTTGGATATCTGTTTAAGAAACTGTTCTGTCATTGGGGTCTGATTATTTCTGTTTATTTGGAATAGGAATGGCCAGCTTGTGTATGGGTAATATCACATAAATTTCCACAGCACTGCGTCCTGCTTGTTAAATTGTTTTGTGCATGAGTATCTTCTTGTCTCTGTGCACACACAAGACCTTGCAAGCAGATTGGCTGGACAGTGTTCTGTCCCCTGGGCTGTCAGCTGGCCTCTCCTGCTGAGAACATCAGTTGTATTTGAAAATCTTTTTCCTTCTGCTCAGAATATTTAGTTAGGAGCGTGGAACTCTTAGGGGGAGAAAGGCCACAGATGAAATATCATTCATCAATTCACCTTCAGATAGTGCAAGGAAGCTTTGACTGAGAAAGTCTAGTAGGACATCTCCAAAGAAGGATGTTGTCCTTCTCTGCTTTAAAGCCTTGAATTACATATTTTTAATGTTTCATTTATGCATATACACTGTAAAGCATTTCTCAGTTCAGTGATTGAATGCTTCATGCAGTGTTGCATTATGAATTTGTGTGCACACAGAACATATTTTGTGCTACTTCTGTGGGCATAGTCAATGAAAATATGTTGACGGTGCTGGCTATTCATGTGTGGTTATTTCACAAAGGTGTTTGTTTACTTGTGTAAGTGGAAATCTGTGTGTTTGCTTAAGAAGTCCTTATTTCCTGGAGATCACAATGACTATATTTGTTTCCAAGATCCTGTAGAACACACTCAAAAAGTCCAGAAGGAATCTTTTTCTCTCCAGATTAGTGACATTTTTTGTCTCTTTGCAGATAACAGTGGCAAACGGGGAGTTAATTTATTGTCTTACTCATTTTTTAAAATCAGAATTCTATAACATGTAATTTCTTCTTTCCACTTTTCAGGCTTACAGCTGAAAATATCTAAGTTGAAAAAGGAAAGATGCTTGTAAGTACTAACCCTAATGATATAATTTATTAAAGGAGAGTCAGAGTCCCATTAATGAGCTGAAATTCTTGTAAGATCAATTAAGGTTTCATGGATTCTTCCTTTAGATGTGTAAAAAACTCTGCTTATTTTAATAATTCAGATAAAGTTGTCTGAAGATGTACAGAGCTCTTTACAGGGTGTGTTATTTTTAAAGTATAATTTATAAATTAAGTAGTTGCTCATTTTTAATCTGAAATGATTAAATTATCTCTTGCTTTTGATATTAGTCTGCCATATCATAAGTTGCTTCCATGTTCTGGAATCTTAAATTGATCAGTCAGTTTTCTAGATGAGAAATATTATCAGTGCTGTGACTGAACAAATACCAAATAGGTTAGTCATTGTTTGTTGGAATCTTTCTACAGCTGCCACATTGTGGATACAGTACTGTTACATAGGAGGTCTTGTTCTCCTTGCTGCATCTGAATACCTGGGGTTTAGTATTTCAAACTTGGTAATCAGCTGACAATGAGCACCTTATTTTGTATCCCACTCCAGCGTTGGAGCTAATGACTTGTAAACCCTAGGTCACAGACTGGCCATTATGCAGTGCCTTCATAGCCAGAAGTCTATCATTTTTGTCAGGTACAATGGAATTTTAAGGAAAGAAAACCCAACCAAGAGCCTAGTTCCTTCTGTCCTTTCACTGTATTCATGGGGCTTTTTACAAGGTTTAGGTGAAAGGCATGTAGTATTAGTGTACATTAATATCTTATTTATTGCAAATTACTTAATGCCATAGAATGACTTAGAATTAACTAGAAACAATTTTTAAATTTGCTATTTTAAGCCTCCCATGAGTGGCATAAACAGAAAAAATGAGGGGATTTTTTGTGGTTTCAGTTTTTTGTTGGAGGGATTTTTTAATGTCCTAAACATCAGGAAAATACAGCCTGCTTTTGTCAGACTTCAAATTTTGCCATGGCTGGCTGTACTTGGTTAGTGAGCTGAGGTAAGAGAATGTTAACATTTTGTGTTTCCCAAGTAAAAGTACAAGCCTTAAATGGTTCCTCATGCTGTTTGCATGTAACTGTTTTATAGGTTGAATATGCAGTTGGAATGGTCTATGTGGGTCTGTATGATAGTACAGAAAAATAAAGCATCTGTACTTAAATTTAAAGATTAATTAAATATGCTTGTGATTGTACGCTGTAGAAGCTTCCAGCTGTCCCATTCACTTTATGATTCACTATGATTGCTAGTTTCTTGTACTTCTGTAATGCCAGCAATATGAAAATGTGGTTGACTAAACATATGTTAAAGGGATAGTGCCAATTTAAAAGTTTGTTTGTGTAAAAGAACTGTGTCAAGTTAGTAAATATGTTTTCATTTCCTGGTGTGTGTGTGTGCACTTAACAGCTTTTCATGAGCCAATTTCTTGACTTCCACAAATAATCCATCTCAGGCACACTGAAAATAAACAACTGCTTTCATGGATATATACAAAGGATTCCATGATAGAAAGAAGAACTGGGAATTTCTCAGAAGTTAGTCATTGTCATGTTACACAAATTGAGGTGTTTAGCTTTTATTGAACATTATTTTCATTATTATGTGTTTGCAACTTGAAGAGATATTGTAGTCTGATAATAACGTTGAAAGGGAGCTAAAATGGGGAAGTTAACATTACTATTTTTCCTTAGCTCTTTTAAGGAGAAAATATTCTTTGTTAATTAATTAGTTCTATTTTTTAGAGAAGGTATTTTCCACAAGATCAACTGCTTCTGAGGGTTTTGTAAAGAGACGTCTTTTGTCTTTATTCATACTATGGGAATACATGCTCTATAGAAAATTCCTTCTTGAGGAAGTAAAGCTCTAATGGATCTAAAGACTTTTCAGAGATTTCAAAACCTAATGTGGTTTGCCATGCTGCAGAATTTACTCACTGATATGACAAGACCAAAATGACCTGATTGTGAAAACTCCCATTAGATTCCCCACAGCTCCACAACACACTAAGGTGTAAGAGAAGTGTTTGAGTTTGTTCTCTGAAATTCTTGCTTGAACATTGTTAGCTTTTATGTCTTGACTGTCATTAATTCTAGTTTTTACCTGAACAAAAATCAGACATAACAGAAGATCACCTGTATTATGAATTAGAAACCAGCTGCATCTTTCCTCTGTCATTTGCAAATTGTTATTAATCAGAAACACTAGCTTCGTGTATCTTCAACATAATATTTGTGCTGATGATAATCACACTTCCCAATTATATGAAAGAAACATGCCAGAGAAAATTCTTTAGTGAAAAATTAATTACTGCTATTTAAAGCTGGAACTAATTGTTCCTCTTTTTCTTTTCAGGGATGCAGAGAGGCTTGAAGAGTTCTATACCAAAAACCAACAGCTCAGAGAACAGCAAAAAGCACTTCATGACACTATCAAGGTTTTAGAAGACAGGTGAAGTAGTGTCTTCTGGCTTTTGAGTTTGCTGAATTTTGCTCTTGCAGAGTAGCTCTGGATACTTTGCAAGTTGAGTTTATTGTGTTTTGGTGTGGGATTGTTGATTTTTTTTTTAGTAAGCCAGTCCTTTTCTAATGCAATCCAAATAGTGTGTTATAGAGAAAGATGTAGAATTTACATTTTTCTGAAGAGTAATCAATAAATATATAATGTATATATTTATCTCATCTATATAATTAATCATAAAATCAGTAATGAATATAAATTACAATTTCTGTTGTATTGTTATTTTCAAAGTGCTTAGCTTATTTAGTTCAGTTTCAATAGAAGTTAGACTAGATCAGCTTGGAAGGCAAACAGACATTTTAAGGTTTGTTCTTTTGTATCCATCTTTGTAGAGTTAAATTTTGTATTGATCAAGATGTAATACAAGTACAAAACCCAAAGGCTACACTATGTTGTGAAACTAATGAAATAACTCACTAGGAAATGTTTCAGATTTGAGGGCATCTTTTTTACCAATTGCCTGTTTTACCTAAATTTGATCACAGGTTCCATCTGTTCCCTTTTTTTGGACTTAGGTGTTCTCCTCACATTTTAATCCATTCTGCCTTTTTCTAATTTGTTTCTTTTTAATCTGGTACAGCAAAGCAAAACTAATAGACATGAAATTACAGTGCATTTTTCCTTCTTTAAAAACAATACCTGTTTTGGAAAGTATATGTTAAATTTGTTGTTAATAGGCTCTCAGAAGCTTTCTGGGAACAGGAGATCATTACATAGTAAATGGTTTTCCACTATTCCTGTGTTACCTCAAATTTTGAGCTGTGATACTCTACTTTTACTTTCAACTCCATTTCTCTGTGAAAGGCATTAGGGATAAGCTTGTAGCCATGCAGGTAATCAACTTTCATACCATGTAAGTAGAGAGGCATTCATGGTGTGGATGGACCTTTCTAATCCCTTGGCAGATCAATTACTCACATTGTGAAAAACAAAAGAAGTATTTCAACTGATTTAGTACAAGGAGATTGTAATTCTGTGTTTGTTACACATTCAGATCAGCTAGTATGAAAAGGCATTTCAGTATTTTACTCTTGCCATAATTCCACAATATTAAAACACCAATAAACAAGTATGGTTTTTACTTTCAATATTCAGCTGTGAAATTGGAAAGTTACATAGTTTGTTTAGTTGGGATTTTTTAATACTCGATGTAGTGGCATCAGCAGTGCAGAACCTTTGACTAACTGGTTTCTTATTTAGCAGGCAAAAGAGAGTCTGGTTTTCACTTTGGTAATACTGTTAGGTTTTTGCTGTGTACCAGAAATAAATACATTCTGTTTATCAACTGTAAAATAAACATATATTTAATTGCATGAATGAATGTGTCAGGTAAGATGGAGTGATTCTAACCAGTCCTTTTCTGATCATGGATGTGTTTTAAACAGCTAATCTAAACTGTTAGAGAGAGTGGAGTCAACACCTCTCATGAACTTTTGGATCCACTTCAAATTATTGGTGCTTGGATAACGATAAAGGGTTTCACATTTGCTTGGCGGTTGTTAAGACTGAAATTACTAATTTGTCCTTTTTATTTTATTATTTTGCTTAATGACAGTACATAGCCTTCTTAAATGAGGTAGTAATTCTATTTACTGAAGTGATTTGCTTATTTGTATTTTCTTGAATGAACTTTACATAAAATGGTGATTTATATCCGACAGTATTTTTAGTAGGATGCCTTACAAAGGAGTTCAGTGGCATGCTCCACTTTATTATATTAAGTAATGCATGTTGCTTTAGAAGTATCCAGTACCTACAACCATTTATGCAAATGTTAGAGCCTATAGTATTGGATTGTTCGGAAATCTCAAAACATTGCTATGTGAACATATAAAACCACAGTACTTTGTGGTGTTCTGCATAGCTGTCAGAAGTTTTCTGGTTTTCATTATTGAAAAGTCTGTTAAACATTGGTATCTGCTTCATGCATGGCAATATTTTTTTGACAGAGGGACCTTTTTCTCTTCATTTTATTGTAGATTAAGAGCGGGGTTATGTGATCGCTGTGCTGTAACCGAAGAACATATGAGAAAGAAGCAGCAAGAGTTTGAAAATATCCGGCAGCAGAATCTCAAACTTATAACTGAGCTTAGTGAGTTTTATCCCCAAGCCCGAAGACAAAACATGCTATTTTGTAAACTAGTTCTCCAGTAATTCCTGTAACTTGATATAATTTATGTGTGGTGTGTTTAGTAAGCCTAAAAAGTTCAGTCAGGGGATACTTAACTGTACAGTCTGAAAATATGTAACATACCAGTGACTAGTCATTTGACCCACCTTCTTAGATTGAAGTGCTGATACTGAAAGTGAACTGACGTGGAAAATCTTGCACTGTAAAGTAGCTACTTTAGATAAAATGTGACTGCTTCTGTTTATTCCAACAGCTAGAATGATTGCCAGCTTTCCTAAGAAAACCCTGACTTCAAAAGGAATTGGTGATTGCAAAGTATCAAGTTCAGACAGAAGTGGGTCCAGCTTGTGTCCTGTAGTTGGTCTTGGACTGTAAATGCAGTAAACCCATAACTGTCTCATAACCAACTGAGGCCACAAAAAATAGCTTTATACCAGGCAGCTTGTAGCCAGCTCATTTTGAAATAGAACATGTGACACAAATTAAACTGTTTGTTTCAGGTGGTACACAAGCAGGACAGAAATATGTTCATAAAGAGAGTTTGGAAAGATTGGTTGTATAAAGCGTAGAATAATAAAGGACAGAATTTTTTAATGTTATTGGTATCTTTACTGTTAATTATTTTGTATCATTTAGTTGTCTTTATTTGTCAAGAACAAGCAGACATTAAATGAGATTTAAAATAGGGAAAATGCCAGACAAAAATTAGCTTTTTTTGGTGCTTAATTAAATTATGGAAATATTAAATTATGGAAATACTATACTAATACAGAACACATCAGTGTTTCAAGGACTTCTAAGATTGAGCACTTACATAAAATTATTCTGAGTTGTGAGTTTAATGATGAACAGCAAACAGGGTACAGCCAATCTCTAAATATAGCACTGAACCTTAAAAATCAAGGTGGCACCTATTAGGTACAAATCTTGACCTGTGACACAACAGTAGGCTCCCATGGGTTTGGGTTGAGATCTGTGTAATGATGAAGAAAATTATTTGAGGAATCTAGAGGCAAAACAGACAACAGCAAAACAAAACCATAAAAATTAAAGTGGACTGAAGAATTGGAGCTATCACTACATTAGTTTGAGGCAGCATGGAAAAAGGCTTAATGGTTGCTTTAGTGACTAAAACCAAATTTAAATTGCTTTGTATTTCATAGGTTATCCTTAGCCTAAGGTAGCAATTTTGTCCATGGAGACAAGTGAGCAATTACTCATCTTTACAACACAGTCTGACTTGTGTGTACGTGGACAAAAGTAATTAATGATTGTGTAGAACGAATGTTGTAATTGTGCCACCTCTGCCTTTTCTAACATGTCATTTTACTACTTTTTTCAATTACTAGCTTGAAACATAATTTTTGCAAACCACAGAGAAGGTGTATGGTATTACATTTTACAGTTGGTTCTGTTTCCTTCAAGGACCTGACAAGATTATCATGTTAAGATGTGTATATTGATTTTTTTAATACTTTTTTCTATAAATTTCAGTGAATGAAAAAAACAACTTACAGGATGAGAATAAAAAGTTAACTGAACAGTTCCAGCAATTACAGAAGGAGCTAGAGTAAGTTTTGGGTTGTTTGGGATATTCCCCCATTCCTCTGCAGAAATGTCTGGGAATATAAATATCAGCTTTTAAGTCTTTAAATCTTGTTTCCCCTTTGTGACAGATAGTGTGATGAGATAGCCTAGTGCCACAACATAACATAAGCCCAGTTGCCTTCTATTGTGCAGAATTTTATTTTCTTTTATCTGTGTGCATCTTGTTTTATTTAAACTGGGAGTAAAACTCAGAGAAGTGAATTTATCATAGAAATTTTGCTTGACTTCTGATCACAGTGTATAGCAAAGCCTTATGTCTGATGCTTTTATTCCTTGGTTGCCTCTTTACCTTTTGTTTCCTCCTAGGCTAAGATTTCAGAAAAGTAGTTCTTTAGATAGTCAGTAAGTCCCAGGATCTTGCAATACATTTTTTAAATAAACTTACTATAATTTTGCAATTTTAAAAGAAAAATACTGTAGTAATTTTTGAAAACAAGACATAGAAATAATGAGCTACAAATTGACTGTGAAATTTTAATCTGCTATAGTAAGAATGTGTCATCTAATGTTGTGGTTAATATGTGAATGTGGTGTACTGTGCAAGGCAGAGGCAGTGTTCCTTTCTTCTTGTGGTCTGACATCATCTGAAACTTATCTCACTTTTCCCTGTCTGTGACCAAGTTGTGTACATGCCTCAGAGAAATGGGACAGGATGTGTGGACTTGATACAGAAGGTTTTTTATACATGTGGTTTATTTCTTGTCTCTGTCAGAATTTAACTTCAGTAGCGAGTGAAACAACTAGAGTTCAGTACAGAATGACTGTCCTATTCCTTTGTATTTCTTGGTTTGTCTCCCATCTTTCAACCTCATTGTCCTTTCTTTTTTCTGTATGCATTTAAACTTCTTGGGGTAACATACTTCATACCCCAGCTTCCATTAAAAATCTCTGACCTATTAAGCTGACAATAACCAATGTAACAATTCATTATTTGCTCTGCATGTTAGGTGATCATTCAAATAAGTGCAGAGTTGAGTGGATAAACAGTAATTTACAAGGATGGTAGTGCTGTTGTAACACAGACACTGCATTTGGTTGTTTTGGTTGAGATATAATCATGGTACTTTATTTAGAATTAGCAACCTAGATTGTAGGTGCAAAGTAGCGGATTGTTTTTACTGTATGATATGAAATCATATTTTTGCAGTCCTCTGTATTTTGTAACCACATTATAATAGGAATAAAAATCTGAGAATTTTCCATATAAAATCAGTGGAAAGAAAAGAAATCAGAAATCCGTGGAAGTATAGGAGAATTATATTATCTGATGCTTTATGGCATTGAGATTTATGCATGGCTGGGAGCAGCAAGGAAATTTCTACAAAAACCTCTTCTGGGGTCTCAGATAAATCCATTATTCAGAAGTTATTTATTACATAGTTATGATGTACAGTATGTATGGCAGCTGCTTCATTTGATGTTTTTTTTCTGTGATGGTATGTAGAAACTACCTCTTGGTTTATATGGAAGTAAAGTGCATAAAAATGTATTTTTACTACGTTCATTTGTCAAACAAGGCCATGTGTGCCAGTAAATTTAAAGAGAACTTTAACAGCTAACTTAAATTTGAAGAGTAAATTGATTAATATATTTCTCTGTTGTTTATTTTGATTTGTGTCTTAAGATATTGCTAGTAGATAATACAGTTTTCTAGTGCTTTCTTTGTAAATGTGCTAGAAAAGAGGAATTACAAAATCACACAAGGGATTCATCAAGACTTGAGAACATCAGTGCATCAGTATTTGTCATTAAGTGTTCAAAGTTAGTAGTGGTAAAAAGCCCAACTGCAAAAATGCTTTTTGTCTCAAGCCAGACAGCTTTTTAAAGTTTTCCATTACCTTATTTTATATAAGATGTTGTGGTTCAGCTTCAATGCAAGCAAAAATCTATCTGTATTTCCTCTTCTTCCCTTAAATCAAAACCTTATATCCTTCTCTTTATAGTTAGGAAATTATCTTTTGGCCTGTGTTTTCTCTTCAGAATTGTAAGGAAAAGTGCAACTGCAGGAAGATGACCAGGCAGGCTGTGTTAGATTTCTGTGTGCTTTTGTTTTACTGCCTCTTCCATGTCTCAGTGCCACCACCATAGGGCAGATAGGCCCTTATGAAGTACTAAACAAACTATTTAAATTCGAAGATGCAAAATCAGTCTTTTTTTGTTGTTATTCCCTCACTATGTTTAGATAGAGTTTTTGAAGAGAAAAGACATTGTATTATATACTGACTCTCCAGCAGGTTGCTAGAGCTGATAGTGTGACAGAAGGTAACTTGTCTTCATAACTTGTCTTGTATTTTACATTACTTGTTTTCAATGCTTTTTTGCATTATTCCATGATGACCTTTTTTGGGCTGAGTTAGAGGTAACATCAATGCTTTGGAGGGTGACTACTTTGAGTACAGTGCTATTCAGTACTATTTAAAATTGTCCAAAAGCTTTTATTTTGTGTTTAAGGCAATATTTTTAACCACTGAATATATTCTGAATTGGAAAGGACCCAACAAGGTTCAGCAAGTCCAACTCTTAAGCAAGTGGCCTCACCAGGGATTGAACCCAGAATCTTGGTGTTATCCAGCACCATGCTCTAGCCAGCTCAGTCAGTCTCAAGGTCATAAACTGTGAAGATGTACAGGGATTTCCATACAAGGGGGAGACACTGATCCATCTATTTCACAATTCTTTTGTTAAAGAAGCACCTACTTCAGAGGACAAGCTATAATCTCTACAGTACCTAGCTGCTTCTGGGAAAAAGGGCTTCCATAGTGCAGTTGTATGCTGACTTCAAATGTGAAGAGCTAGGGTTGTATACTGTTCTTGGGCTTGATGGAGCAATGGTCAATCTTCTGTTAGATGTATCTAAAAACTGGGTTGAGTATTACTTTTTTACAGTGTAATGTTTTTGAGGTGGCTGTATTTCCAGAATTGTTGGGTTCTCGTACTGTGATTGTCCTGCTTGCTGAAGTGAAAACTCTATCTTGCTGACTTGGGGTTTTATTTGACCACTTGATTTGGTCTCCAGGGTGCAAAAGCAACAAGCAGTGGAGGCAGAAGAAGTTATTCCAGATTCTCCAGTTGTAACATCTTCGTTTTCTGTGGTTAATCGTATGAGAAGGAAAAAAGAGAACAGGCATGTCCGATACACAGAACATACACCTCCAGATTTGGAACTTAGGGAAAGCAACGGTGGTAAGAGGGGTTTTTTTGTTGTTTTTTTTTTGTAATTAATTAAGGGCTGAACAGAAAGATGGTGTATAAACTTGATTGCAAAGGGCAAAAACTAAAAAAAACCAAAACCCTATGGCTTTTTTTTGCTCTACCTTTTGTCTTTTTGTGTGATAATGCATGAGTCCGGGGGAAAAAGTCTATAGCAGTAACTGTTACATCAGTGATATGCTTAGAACTTATCTCAGCCTTTTACTTTTATTCATCCATGTGCACGTGCAAATGTAACAGTTTTCCAGCCTATTTTTCTTCTCTACTTGCAAATTGGCTAAAAAAGCATGTTCAGGTTTGATTTGTGCATGCAGCAATGTCACCACCTAGTGGAGAGTGAAACAGATGTTTTGCCACATTCTGAAATTATTCTGCAGCTGAAGTAATGTAACTGAAACTGGTAGATATCTACATGATCTCTCTATATTCCACACTGTTTGCACTTGTTTTGTGTCTTACGTTCAGAAGTATTGTGTGCATTTAATTTCCAGACTTTGTTCTGTAGTGTCATAGAAGTAACTAATATATTTTGTCTACAAAAAGTATTTTTGTGAAATTTTGCTTTTATTTTATTGATACACATGAAATTTCATAAGCCAGGTCAATTTGTGGCATTGTAAAAAGGTATTTTAAGTATGAATAAATATGACTAAATATTAATCTTCACTAAAAGCCTCTTCCAAGAATAAAAATAGGATAACTGTAGGATGAAAAGGGTGGGCTGGTTGTTCATGCCCTTTATTTTGCATTTGAAATTTTTAGTGCTGTGAGTATTTTCTCCTTTCTAAGCATACCTATCTCTCTCCATATTCTGTATAAAAAATGGAACTACTAAATGAATCCAAAGTTTAACAGTAAGAAATAGTGTGAATACCTATCACAGTTAATGGCTTTGAAAAGCTGTTGGTCATCAAGGTAGAAAGGACTACATGGCATATGTTTGTCATGATTCAGATCTCAGGTTTCTCACCTTTTTATTACCTTAGCTGATGCAGAACATTGTTTCCTTGGATGGTTTACTCTTCAATAATTTCATTGCCCTATTAACAGGTCAAATACAGCTTTAATAACTATTTTTATATGGTCAGACTAGATGGTGGTGTCATTTTGTGTTAGTATTGTTTTAGGGCTGGCTGGCTAAACTCATATTTTTGAGGAAAAGGATTAATATAAAATATTTATAATTTTATTTTTTGCGACATATCACTGTCACAAATTATCAGATGTGCTTACATTGCTAGATCTACTGAAATATTAAATCTCCCATTTAAGTGCTTTTAAGATCTGGGTCATTGTCTATATCTATGCAAAATTATCACAACAGGGTACCTAATTTCACCATGTGAAAATGTTTCCACATCTCCTAGAGTTTGGAAAGATTCCACTTTTTTCCACACAAGTGAGCACTCACCATGGAGGAGAGATACTAGTGACAGACACCTGTGATCCACAACTGTCCCCTGTGCCACGTAAGTGTATTAATAGATTTAATTCTAATTCCATTCAGAATAAGGCAAAAATATTGTAAAACTGAGGTTTCATCTCTTTAACCCTTTTTAACACAGAAACTTAATAAAGCACAAACCTTTTAAAATACACTAATGACTGACAATCAGCATGGAATTATTCATGCAAGTCAGGGCTGTGGTGGTTGCTGTTCTTGTGCTTTCCAATCTTATTATCTTGCCCCAGTTTAATGAACTGAGTAATGTTAAACCCCTCAAAGAGGGGAAGCTCATATCTTTGTTTTCCTAATAAAAATACATTAAAAATAATGGTCACTGTCAGTTAGGAAATATGCAAGACAAGCATTGTATTATAAATACACATTATCTCCGTTCTTTTATCAGACTATTTGTGCCCTGGACTGGGAGTGTGAAAAGCAACTTATAGGATTGATTTTTAATTCTTGGGAGCTGTATTATTCAAATTGGACACATATTTCTCTGTATCAAACTGGTACAGCAGTTTGCTCTCATCAGAAATTCTTTTGCCACTTACTGCTTCCAGATATAACTTTTATCTGACAGAGTTCAAACTATTTCCATAAATGCCAGTTTTAATTTGTGATTTTTTGGTTCTGTGTGTGTACCCTCTCTGTGAGTTGAGCAAGATACTATAATGCATATGTAGCTTACTGTGATCTTCTTTCTACTCACAAAGATAAACCAAGGGTGGGAGGATACCCTGTTCCAAAGCCATCTTTTAACTTGGCTGCAGTCGTTGCAGAAACAATTGGACTTAGTGTTGAAGAGGAGTCTGTAAGTATTCCCAAATTTCTTACATAATCAACTTTTTGGGCCAGTTGTTTACAAAAACAGTGTTTTTCTCTTTTGCATTAAAATTCTGCAAAAGTATTCTGAGTTCCAGTAAGTTCACTTTGGTTTGCTTTTGCTTAGTCTTTGCTGGCTTGAGCGTGAAGACATATAACTGAGCTGACCTGGCGGGGGTTGAGGAGGGTGGAGACATGGTTCCTCCTTTCAAGTTTCATTAGTACAGTGATCTAAATCCTTGGGTCTGATAAATTCCCTTTGTGCAGTAATCAAATCTAAGACATTGAGAAATGTTTCTTGGCCATGAGACTGGTTGGTGACTCAGGTGAGATTATTTGATGGTTTTGGTTGGTAACTACCATGAAAATTATATTATGAAGAATATTTTTGTGCCCATGCATGTGAATGGTTTTTTTTCAGTTTCCATAAGATTTCTTTGAAGCTTCTGGTCCAAATTTCATCTCTAAACTTTTATGACTTTTTAGAGTTTGAATGTTTTGATTTGAATGGGTCTTCAGAGTATTTATGTGCCAACTGAGCATATTTCTAATTTTAAATCCTATATCTTCTCACACTTCTTTTCTTTGTTTTTCTTCACCACTTGCAAGGAGTCCCAGAGTGTACTGAATCTTCCCCTCACTAATACAGTTATGAGCCAGGCCTCAGAGAGCATGCAGTCTGAAGACTCAAGAAAACATCCAGCTTCTGAATCAAGAAATGATGACAACAATTTAGGGTGTGTTTCCACTCAGTTATAATAGTTATAATTGTTTTAAGCAGGCTTACAGAAGTTTGGGTCTTTGTAGAATTTCAAATCACGCAGCGTTTTGCTTTAAAGGTATAGAAATGGAAATAAGTATTTTTGTATCAGAGTATTTTTGTATTACTTCTTTCAAGTAAATAACATGACAAGCAAAGAAACTGATAGAATGCAAAACTATAGGCTTTTACTTAATTCACAAACTTCTGGTTTGGGCTTCTTGTGTACACAGTCCCTTCTTTCCTAACTTCTCATTATTGCAAGGTATCTTATGAGGCCCATAACCCTGTGGATAGTGGGCGTGGAGCTGGAATGAAAGAAAGATTCTGTTGCTGTGATTAAGTGTCAAACCAATTGACTGTTGCCCTTCCCATTCCCCTCAGGATATTGAGGTGTAAACTGATTTTTTTTTGGCCCTATTTGTTGTCTTGAATCTATGTTTTGGTGATGACAGGCAAAAAACAGCACCTGAAAGGAGCTTGCACTTTTTTCCTTCACTTGCAGAAGCTTGGAGAATCTGTTGTGATTTTAAGATGTTTATGAGAACCTAAATAAGACTCCTGTTGCAACCATTCTCACTTTCTTCCTTTTTATTGCACTGAAAGGTAGGGAGTGCTTGGATAGAAGAGAAACTTAGTCAAGCTTAACTCTGTCCTTAGTTCTCAGTTGAATGTGGAACAGAATTTCACACCATACACCAAAATGAAGGACAAGATCTGTATTTTGTTTGGCTTCTACAGCTCTAAGTGCAACAGTACCTATCCCTAGAATAGGTTAATTTTTGTTTTTCATTCTGTTTTCAGTTAATACTAGCAGCTCACACAGCTTTAAGGCAGATCAGCAATAGGAAACATTCTATTTTTTTTATATCTCTTTCTCTCTTTCCCTCTGTACACCAGAAAAATCTCTCATGTCTCATTGTATTCAGTATTTCAGATCCATCTCATAACACTCCACCACGTGATGACTGGGATTCTCGGGTAGCTTCTCCTGTTTTTGGAGCTGCTAGCAGTGTGAAGAACAATTCAAGTACAGTTCATGCTCCTTGTATTTTAGATTCAGGATTGAAGCCTCATCTCAAAACCAACCTCTTCAACAATCCATCCAGTTCCAGATCTCATAAAAGTAGATCAAAATCTGAAGATGTTGCTTTTGTTGCACCGCTGAATCTTGGGACAGAAATCAACTCGGTTATCAGTCAGGGCTCTGTCCATAGGCAAATGGTTGTGAAAAAGAATTCTATTGAGGCTGTAACCTGTGTTGGAAACACCTGCACAGCTAAAAATGAGGTGATCAACAGCGATGTCCTTCTTGTATACCAAAAGCAGCTGGAAGGCAGGTGTGCTAAGAGGAAGAAAGCTGAAGATGATCATGCAGTTAGCTGTGAGAAAACATCATTCAGCAAAGAGAACTCTGTGCCCTTTCGATCTGATGTTCAGCAGGTTAATGGGGAACATGCAGGGGATAAGCCCTTGGATCTGTCTGATCGCTTCTCTGCAGTTCGTGGTCAAGAGAAAAAACAAGGAAGTGAGGAGACATACAAAAACAGACTGAAGCAAGTGACTCTGCATGACATTTTTTCACACATAGGGAAGGCCATTCCTGAAGGTTCGTCATCCGTTCAAAATGCCAACAATGAGAGCTGTTTGTTTGGCAGAGATTTACAAGAGGAATCCTGTGTACAAGAGGCAGTACTGGGAAAAACATTCCCTGACAGGAAAAACCAGATGCCAATGAAAGAAGAAGTTCCTCCCTTCAAATTTGCACCACTGCCAAGTTCTGCAGAGACAGAGGAACTTTTTGATGATGTAAAGGTATGGTTTTCTGACTCTCTTTCCTACTCCTTTGAAGTATTTTATTTAAGTTTTGGGTAATAGTAAAATTGCAATATGTTGTTAGGTTGCCAGTGGCCATGTACCAAATAGAAAGAAAACAAGGACAGGACATGGAGAGTCTGAACCAGCATCTGTACTTCAGCCAAACCCTTGTAGACTATCAAAAAGTAAAGCACAGCAAAATGAGCAAGGTAACTTGATGAAAATGTTCCTTTACTGCCTGCCTACCCCCTCAGCCTGTGCTCAGATTGAATAGATTTTTTCCTATCTTCCTTTCTTCTACTTTAATCCCTTTGTTCTGCTTCCAACTCAGTCACATTCTGTTTGGGATTTCTCAAGCTCACCCCCAACATGTACACATCTGTATCTTCCTGGCATACTTTTGCCACTGTATAATAAATATATCATTGGTATTCAGGTGTACATTCAGCAGGCTAGGAATCTTGTTCTTTCTTGTTTGTTTAGCATTGTTATTTGTTTCAGTGTAATAATAAAATCTCATTAAGTTTGAGTTTAAACTATTTATATCAAATACTTCAAAACTACTCAAGAGTAAGCATAAGTAATTTTGTTAATATTTTTCATTATTCCTAATGATCTGGTAAGGAAATTTGTACCTTCATTGATAATGAACACAGCCTGTCATATATTCTTTCCAGAGCATGTATCTTTCCTCCTAAGTGCTCCCAGTTGGAAAACTAAATTTTTGAGCTAGTGTTTTAGAGTCAAAGCTTCTGTACTCCTCAGCCGAGCTGTTACTCTACATACTTTATTTAGAAATATTGCATTATGAATTTAAAAGATACTTGCCAGTAGTTGGTATGACCATGTAGCTTGGAATCTAAATATTCCCCTCAGAGATAAATCAAGAGGCATCTTTGGAGCAATGACCAGACACTTTTGTACTCTTTGCTTAGACCTGACATTTGCATTGTCACTGATCTAACTTCAATAGTGACACAACTGAGGAAGGCACCCCCTGGCCCTGTTGTTTGTAAGCAGAGGAGGACTGGTAGGTCAAGTGATGGTTGGGGGCCATCTTGAGTATGACACTCACAAAATGATAGTTTTCCATTCTCAGAGAAGTAAGAAGTGGGAGGTAGCAGAACTGCTACCCTGAACTTTTGGAAGGCAGACTTTGGCCTGTTTAGGAGATCACTTGATAGTCCTCCCTTGGGAGGCGGTCCTGAAGGGCAGAAGAGCCCAAGAAGTGTGGACATTCTTGAAGAAGGAAATCTTAAAGGTGTAGGAGAAGGCTGCCCTATGTGCTGCAAGGTGAGCTAATGGGAAGGAAGGGCAGTCTGACTGAACAGAGAGCATTGGCTAGAACTCAGATATAAAGAGTTTATGACTTTTGGAAGAGCGGGCAGGCATCTTCATGAGAACTACAAGGATGTTGTGAGGTTACACAGGATAAAAGTAAGAATGGCCAAAGTTCAGCTAGACCTTAATCTGACTACTGCCATAAAAAATATTTCTGTAAATCCATCAGCAACAAAAGGAGGGCTGAGGAGAATAATCTCTATTGGATTTGGGGGAAACATAGGGACAAAGGATGAGGAAAAGAATTACATACTTAGTGCATTTTTGCCTAAATCCTTAATAGTAATTCTCAGGGTACCCAGGCCCTGAGCTGGAAGACTGGAATAAGGAGCAGAATGAAGTCCCCATATTTCCAAAGGGAAATTGTCAGTGACCTCCTGCACCACTTAAACACACACAAGTCCATGGGGCCAGATGGGACCCACATGAGGGTACTGAGGCAGTTGGCAGAAGTGCTCAGTGAGCCACTTTCCATAATTTATCAGCAGTCCCAGATAACCAGGCAGGTCCTAGTTGACTGGTGGTGAGCAAATGTGACACCCTAAGAAGGGTTGGAGTGAGGATCCAGGGAACTACAAGCCTATCAGCCTGACCCAGGCTGATCCCAGATCACCTTGAGTACCATCATAAAGCACATACAGAACAGCCAGGGGATCAGATGCTTCTGGCAGAGTTTGATTCTAATTATTTGTCCTTTTTTTTCTCATATTCTGTGCATACAGACCTGAAAGATAAACCTTCTTTAGAAAACTTCCAGTGGAGCATAGACCCAGGAGCTGACCTTTCACAGTACAAAATGGACATTACTGTGATTGATACAAAGGTGAACTTTTATAATAAGTCTGCATGTTCTATGACGTTGGAAAAGCCTGCAAAGCAGTATCATGAACATTGTTCTGGGCAGACCAAAACCACTTTTTAACAAAATTCAAAATTTGGGTCATTTGATGTTTGATCATGCAATAGTTATCCTAAAACATGTCCACTGTTTAGTTGTACTTCATAAACTCAGCAGGCATTTTCTCAGTATGAAAGTGGACAAATAGTTGTGAGAAAGATTTCTAACGAGGCCGTAATCTGCAGGAGAAAAAGTAAATCTGTGTCCAAAAAGAAGCCAATAACTGCTTTGAAAGTGTTTCAGATACACAGCACTGACACTGACTACACCAGCTGCTTCTGGGTACAATTGTCATGTTTGCTTTTTTTTTCTCTAGGGTGGTTCTCAGACCAGAGTTGGAGGGGAAGTTGTTGATATGGATTATACTTATGTTAGTGACAGTGTGCTATTAGAAATGAAAAATCAACAGGAAAGCAGTCCACGTAAGACTTCTATTTTTTTCTCTTCAGTTTGGTTTGCTTTTTTGTGGTATGGTGGAGATTTGGGGATTTGTTGGAGTTTTTTTGTTTGGTTCGTTTTTTGAGGAGGACGAGGAAAGAGTAAAAGAGCATTTTTTTTTTCTCTATGGCTAGATAGTAGAAAATGGTTTGCAGTAAAAAATTGATGATGAATTTTTATAGGTTACACAGGGTCAGTCTGTTTCCTAGAGAGTTGGTGGTGGGTTTTGAGGTTGTTTTTTTTTAACATAGTTTAAGAAAAAAGACAGGATTTGTGCTGAGAGAGCCAGTAGCTAGCTATTCCTTTACAGTGCTTAAAGGGTGAAATACTTGACCATATACCAGTTCTGATCTCACATGCAGTAAACAGCTTTGAAAATTTTCTATGTAATCACATCAGACTTTGTATGCGAAGACTAATTTCATTTTTAATGACATACAAATAGAACTAGTATGTTCAAAATAAATCCAAATGTGTTTATATCACTTTTACCATATGGTATGTGGTGAATAATGGCTGCACAGCAGTGACTATTTCCTACCCACAACAAGTGTTTCCTTTTGCTTGGATAAGTCCATAATAACAAGAACAAAAATTTCACATATCCAGTATTAAGGATAAAGGTACCTCACGGTGATTTAGCAGTTAATCAGATTTTAGAAATGGGATCCCAGGTATCTGAAAAATAAATGAGCATTGGCCAAATTTGAAAGATTGACAGAGAAGTTTCAGCAAGAATTGAGGTGTAGCTGGTTTTGAGTTAATTGGTACTGGAGCAGTAAGTAAATGTTAATTCTTTTGACACACATTTAGTCAAAATGCAATTTCTTGACTAAAATCATTGAGACACTGATTTGGATGTTCTTTTAATGACAGGAGGAGAAATAACAAATATGTTTGATCAGACAACCCATGAGGAATATGAATCCTGCCTACCAGAAGATAGTCCTCCTGTGTGTGATGAAAAAGAAACTCTTCATGATGAAGAGCAGGATAAGGGAATAACAGCAGCAAGCAAGAAACTAAAGAGTGGGATATAATTTGGTTTTGTCTTTATTAGCTTACCCAAACTACAAGAGTTGATTTGAAATCAGACTCTGTTCTTTAGGAACAAATATGCCAAATTAACCACCAGTTCTTTTTGCATAAATTTGTGGTAAAGTTGATTACTTGTAAGGACAAAACATAAAGTAATATGAATTTTTTTTTGGTCGTTCATTTATCACCATACAAATGTGGAATGCATAGTGGAAGTTGGCACAGCAGCAGAACATTAAATTGACTCTTAAACACCAGGTTTTGGCTACAGTTATTTACTTCCTTTTTTCTCACTATTCTAGGTTCTATTGAAGATTTTACAGTATTTTGTATTTTAAGCAGCTTTTTCTTTGATGTTCTTCTTGTCTTTTTTGCTTGTCACTGCTGCTTTCCTTCTGCTCCAGTAATGTTTTTTGATTGATGGTTCTATCAGTTCTGTATTATTTTTTGTACCTATTTGAATCTGTTTTCTCAGACTGAAATGTACATGGCATTTTCTTAACAGTTAGTTAATTTACAGAAATTTCTGCAGGCAGTCTGATTATCTTCTATTTTGTTTTGCATGTCTGTTTACAGAACATGAGGATAAACAAGATAAAGCCAAGCAGAAAGCTTTTGTGGAGCCTTATTTCAAAAGTGATGAGAGGTAATTTAGTTTGTTCTCTATGGGCATTTTAAGGCTCTTTGTCTTCCCTATAGGAAACTTGATCCTCCATAAAATAAAGGTGTTTGTGTGTAATAGCCTAGCAGTTGAAGATGCAGAAGATCTACTACATTAGATAAAAGACTTTAGATAAAAACTGGGGTAAGGGAAAAAAAAATTTGAGATTCCCATTACATTTGCTGAAGAGAAGGGATTGCCTCCTCTGCTTTTTATAATTTTAGTGAATGCAGTGTTTTGTAATCTATGTGGTTTCTTACAGGCGTGTGGTCATGCCTGAATTTATGAGCCAAGGACCTGTGGGCTGCTTGTACAAATGAAAACCTTTGCTTCTCTGGTATTTTTGTCCCTTGCTCTCTAGGCAATAAATGGTGTTCAACAATTGCACCTCTTAGTGCCTCCTCTGTTGCCTTCCAGTATAATCATAATTAGAAGTCTGAGTCTTCCTTTCATAATGATACCAAGCCCTTCAGTTAGCTTATATTCTACCTGTGCATGTTTTCTTTGTATGGAAAAACTTGTTTACTGTTTTGAAAGCAGTTAAGTTGAAAAGAACCTACTGATCTTGAACCCCAACATATGTTCCTCTCGTGGAAATCATTGCAAGCACAACTCTGTCTTGGACAGAAATAGAAGGTCTCTATTTGAGTAATTTCTATATAGTAATTACTATTACACTGTGAAAAGCCATAATAATGAGACGACATCTCTGGTTATGTAAAAGTTCATATTGCATTTGAAAACTCTTTTATTTATAGAAATTGCCCTATTCAGCTATGAAAGGCAGTATGATTTGAGTTTTGTAGATGTTTTCTGAATAATTTTTTTAATTTGTCTGTCGATCATTGTGTTCTAAAAGAATGGAAAATTCCAGTCATGTAGAAGAAGTAAACGTACTATTCTGTGAAAACGTTTTTGTTTTTCAGAAAGAATACTGTGTTAGATTTTCCTCATATTGAGGTTATTCGAAAAAAAGAAGAAAGAAGAAAATTACTTGGCCACACTTGTAAGGAATGTGAAATAGTAAGTAGAGCTTTAAAATTTGTCAGTCTTCCATTCTTCTAACTCCAGACAATATCTAAGTGCTGAAGTGCTGTTTTTAATTATTAATCTGGTTGCATCATCATCATTACCTACAGTAGCTGGGAAGTGAGTCTTTACCAAAGCTGGATAACCAAATTTGCAGGTGGTTTGTTTAATTTTAGTGCAGTAACCACATATAGCATGGAAAGACTTGGGTTTGATTTTTTTTGTGTGGATCTGCATGACAGAAGAGCTTCTTGCATCATGGTTCCAGTGAGATTACTGTTAATAAAAAAAAAACATGTTAATACTTGTTAAAAGGTATAAAATTTTCGATTTCACATTACACATTTTTTTCCTCCCTTCCTATTTACTAAGCTGCTTTGGTTACAGATACTTGGTGAGGAGATAAAATATTGATGTAATTACACGTGTAATAAGAACACATTTTATTTAGCCATTAATAGAGTTATGATCTAATAAATGATGACTCAGTAGAAGCGTGGATTAATGACTGAACAATGGTGGATGTTCTGGAATCTTTCCACTTAATTTCCACATGTATCTAGAACCAACGTTTTTCAGAGATTCTCCTGCTATTCACTTTATAGTCAAGTCCCGTTTACTTAGCTGAAGAAATGTATTAGAGTATGTTTTTAGTGAAAATATTTTCTGAAAAATATTGGTAAAACTCATTAAATATAAATACTTAACTTTTACAGTCAACTATAAATACCATTTAAAAAAATACGTTTGATTTAAAGAGTTTGAAAGAAAACAAAACAGCCCCCAACCTTCAGTCTGTTTCGTGGTTCCAGAGCCATGTGTTAAGCATTTTAATTTACTCTTTCTGTAAGCTACAGATCTTCCTTCTGTAAATCAAATTTGTGTTGCTTTCTGTCAAATTGGAGTGATAACTATAGTGTCTGGAAACATTCACAGCTCCAGTTTTGTAACAGTAGGTTTCTACATTAAATGCTAGGAAAGTTTGGGTTTGTTGTTGGTTTTGGCTTGTTTGGGCTTTTTTTTTAAAGTCTACACCATTCAAAATTAATGTCTTGGAATGTGTGGAATGCTTGGCTGTGTCATTGCACAATAATAAATCTAGCTTTGAATTAAATGCCTGTGGAAGAAGGGAGTATTGGATAAAGCATAAATGATGCTTTAGAAAAGTCTTGGCTTGCTGATTAGCCATATGGCTTTGAAAAGCTGCCAAAGTCTAAGGGAATATTTAGGGAGTGGATAGAGATCAGTAAATTGATGTTGGCCTTGTACTGCAAATGGTGTGAGCGGGGTCACTTACTGTCACTCTGAGAAGACCTGGGATTTAACTTCTGCACGTGCCACAGCAGGCTGATATTGAAGTCCTTTATAAGTGCTTATCTTAAAGCTTTGTGGAAGCATCTCATCCACTTTACAGTGTAGAACTTTTGATAAGAAGTCTTGTTTTGGTTTTTTATGACCTTGTGATGCTATCAGAGAAAGATTGTAGGCAAAAGTTACAAGTAGCTTGTAAAAATAACATTTGTTAGTGTGGTTATTAAGTGTTGCTACACTTAGGTGAGTAGGAAGATCATTCTGATGTGTTTTTATATGT
Organism: Passer domesticus; assembly: GCF_036417665.1. Classification (NCBI taxonomy): domain Eukaryota; kingdom Metazoa; phylum Chordata; class Aves; order Passeriformes; family Passeridae; genus Passer; species Passer domesticus. The sequence goes on from NC_087474.1 coordinate 114,471,729, forward strand.
ATTTAGATTACAGGAATTATTCTGTAAATTTCTGCCAAACTAATGGGAGGAATGTTTTTAGGGTTTGTTCCCTTTCTGAAACTGCAAATTGTAGAGTTCAATAAACAATTCTTTTACAGGGAAGACAGGATGAGATTGCAGTATCTTCACACATGGAAAAGCCTAGCTCAAATGTTTTGTGTGGATTAAAAATGCTGTGGACAGTGAGATCAATCTAGAAAACAGCTGAGAGTTCTTTTTTCTGTTTAGCTGACATACATAACTCTCTGTCAACCCTAATAGATTTCTAAAGAAGCCAAACAAGAAGTTTCTTTCTAATTTATTTTTAAAACATGCTTATCATGATTTTTGATTGTTCTTATTTTCTGTTCCTGTTAAACTGTACTGTATTTTTCATTGTTTGATCTGTAATTATTCCTTACTAATCATAAATTGTTTAACTAAAAAATGCAACACACTAAGAACTTTTAGTAGATTAATTTCTAAAAGTTCAGGCTATTTACAGGACAAAATAAGGAGCACTGCTAATTATCCCTAAATAAAACTCAACAATATTTGTCTTATACAGACACTCTAGAATTCTTATAGTTAATTTTATTGACTTAACACCTCATTCTTAACTTCTGTTAGTAAAAGTTGAATGAGCATACTTTACAATTCCAAGTAGGTTTTCTGAAATCATGCCAGTATCTGAGAGCATGAAATAATATCTTTTGACAGAGGTATCCTGTTCTCTTCCCAAGTTCCCCAGTCTAGGTCACTTTCCATCTGATTGAATGAGTTATAAACTTTAATTTGCCTTTTTGAATTGTAACACTGCCATTTCAGTAGAATTGTTTTACCATTTTCACAAGGGTCAGGTTTCTTGTGTGTAACTGTTGCTTACCACTTGAAAAAAACAGTGCATTCAATTTTAAAATATTTTGACCCTCTATTTGCTCTAAGGTCCAAACTTGTATTTTTAGGAAATAGAACTAGAATGACAAATAAAAAACAGTAGAAAACTGCATGGAAGAAAATATACTCTAACTTTCTATGATGCTACTCAGGGAAACACCCAGCAAAAAGGTTTGGAGGGCATATATACTTTTCTCATTGCAGCCCCCAGTACAGCTAACAGGGGTGAAAGAGTGTAGCCAATTTGCTATAGAGAATGCTCAGCTGGCAGATAATTTCTGGACTCACAGTGTCAGCTACTTTAACTCTTTATTTACTTCTATTTTGAGACTAAGTAAGTAGGAACCACTTTGACTTAAGTTCGCAGCTACTGCTGTAAATTTGGATATTGGAAATAATTCTGCAGCATGGGGTTTGTAGTGGTTTTTTTTCCCTTTTTTATTTTATTTCTAGATGCAAGCTGACACTTAATAAATTTTAAAATTCAGATCTCTTTCAACACCTGTGCTACTTAGCTTTGTAAAACAAGTCAGTAGACTGTTGACATAAGTAATTGTACACATGCCTCAACCTTGTTACTTATGGTATGTTAAAAGATAGAAGGTTAACAAATTTGCCTCGATTAATTTGTATTACTTAGTCTGTAAATTCAGTAAGCTTTTAGGATAATTGCCAGGTGTTTGTCACTTGGATAATGAATCTCTACTCTGGCTGTCCTCACCATTGTTTTTAGATAACTGTGTTAATAAACACAATGATTGATAATGTCAATTGTGTAAAGCAGTCGCTCTATTATGTATGAATTTTTAAACTGGGATTTTTTCCCCCCCTTACATTCAGTATTATGCAGACATTCCAGAAGAAGAAAGAGAGAAGAAACTAGCTTCCTGTTCAAGACATAGATTTCGCTACATTCCTCCAAGTACTCCTGAAAATTTCTGGGAGGTTGGATTTCCTTCCACCCAAACCTGTGTGGAAAGAGGTTTGTGCCAAAAAAAGCTTGAAAAGTACTTTTTAAAGTTCTTTTTTTTCTCCCTGAAATTCTCTCTAGTTCATATTGCAGCCTTTCTCACCCGTTCTTGTTGAGGTCTGTTTCTCAGCAGCCACTGCAGCCACCATTGTCTGGTTTTAGCAGTTCCTGTACTACTAATAAAGGAATATAAGGAGAATTTCTTAGGGTCTAGATAGAGAAGGCAGAAATAATTGGGATTTTCATAGAACTTAATTTAAACCCTATATATTTTTGACCATAAGCAACAATTGGATTTTCAGAGGTAAAGGCCAAGAGATTGTACTTACTTGGGAGAGACAGCACTACTGATGTCCTTTGTCAGTGTTTTTAGAGTTTCATAATAGCAGGTGATAATGGAAATGTTGCAGGTAAGGTGTAGTTAAACAGATTTTCATACACATACCCTGCTTGTTAGTGACAATGAAAAGATGTGGTGTTTGGTTTTGGGGTTTTTTTAAACTCGTCTTCACAAGGAAGTTTGTTCTTTCTAAATAACTTTTCAAAATCTTAGAGCCTGGTGTAAAAATGAGGTTTTACAAATTATGTTAAAACACGGTGAGTTTGCAGTGTACTCTTATGTACAGTTCTTCAGAAGTGGTGAAGTGCTGGAGTGAGGAGGCCTATAGGCACTCTTGAGTTCCTTATATCTTTACTTGTGCATTAGTTGTGAAACATTAACCTTTGCTTTTGTCTGTTCTTGTAACAGTGCCAGGTCAGACATAGGAAAATGTAGCCAGAGTTGTGTATGTGTATTTGTGATAGTGTTGCAGTATCATCCTTAATCTTTCACAACAGGGAGCCTTGATTTTTATGGACCATATAACTTGTTACTAGCCGTGTGGAATCTGCTTGCAGCCTCATTAAAAATTAGCTTCTTGGCTGTCTCCTTGTTCTTCTAGAGTAAGAGCTGTCCAGTTGTTAATGGTCTCAATAGCATATCAGAGGCAGACTTTAGATCAACCCGCTCTTGGAAAAGGAAATATTTTATAGCAGTGCAGCAAGAGAACTAAAACACGAGAGAGTTCCCATGATGAGCAATTGCTCTTGCCACTCCAGTGTAGTGGGGTACAACCATAGGTATTTTCTACTCCTTATTAGTATCTTGAACCATCTGTTTGTGTTGTTTTTTTGGTGTTGTTTTTTTTTTTTTAAATAACTGAGTTATGTAGACAGAATTTTCCAACTATGAAATAGAAATCTACTACTCTCATTTTGGTGGATGTTGTTGTTGATCAACAGTAAGGAATTGACAAAAGCCAGTTGCTGAAACAGATTTGCATAAAATGTCTGTTCACTGTCAGTGTTAGCTAAGTTGAGCATGTTATAGAATTTTTCTATTCACTTTTCTTATCAGAGAGCTTTCAAGGTGTGTTTGATGAATAGACTCATGTTCAGCTTTTCCCAATCTTTAATAAACCTGGGTGCTCTTAAAACAGAGGGAGGTATTGTTTATACCTACAAAACATGTGTCTGAAGTTTTCTCTGTATGACTTGGATTTACATTTTCAAAAGTGATTTTTATTAGGAAATTGAATTAGCAGTTCTTGCATACTTTGTTACTCTTATGTAAAATCCTTGGTAAAAGAAAGTGGAAAGTGCAGTTTTGTTTTGAATAGATGAACAATTCATAGTTTCCATTCTGTTCTTCATTGTCAACTGTCTGTATTTCATTACTGTGCTGTCACCTACTAAAAAGCAGCTGTGTATTTTAATGAATAATATTTGCACACTGGGATCTCAGAACTCTTATTTGAAGTCAGAACCAGTTGTCCCAAAAGGAAAAAAAAAATCACAAGTTATTTTTTGAGGCTAAACACACATTAAAGCTAAAGTTATGTCTGTTTTTTTATAGTATTTCTTACCCTAGGTTTATTCTTTTTAAGGCTACATTAAAGAGGACCTTGCTCCCTGTCAACGTCCAAAAAGGCGGCAGCCCTATGCTGTGATGTTTTCTCCAAAAGCAAAAGAGCAGAAGACATAAAGGATGGGGAAGTGAGAAGTGTCAGCCTGAAGTGGATCTCTCCTGTCCGTAGATATTTATAGTTAATATAAACTTGAAATAAAGAACTGTGTTTTCCACAATTACAGATAAATTGTTTAATTGAATATGTAAATTTTATAAAATTCATTTGCAAGTCTGATGTACCAGGAAACAAAATTATTTAATGTATGTTTGTTTCATATTGTGTTAATACATTTTGTATTCATTTTTGCACCTGTCAGAGAGGTCTCCTACTTTTTTTTTTTTTTTTAAGGCAAACAGCTGAAATTCCAGCAATTCCTGTCTGAACTTTGTGTCAGTGAGTAACTGCTTTGAAGTTACTGAAATCAGTTGTTCTTGCAAGAGTAAATGTCTGTCAATGGGAACAGAAATGACAATTTTCTAGGGTGCTTTTATTTTGCTCTGGATTTTCTTGTATTTCTTTTCTCTTGTTGCAATAATGGTTGTATCTACTTGGAATAAAGCTGTATTAAATATGAAATGTATCTACTGTTCATAGTTTGGAGGTGTGAAAACCAGGAAGTCTAAGTGTCTTTCTTCAATTCTGGTGTTAAATGTATAACACCATGTTTTCCTTAGTGTTTAAATTAGATCATCCAATATTCCTTTTATTTTTTTCCTTGAAATATCTTTGCATATATGTGTCCCATTTATTGATCAAGATAAGCATTGTTATTGTTATTTCTAAATTTGGGTGACAGCTCTGCCCAGAGTTCTCCTAGTGGGTAGCAATAGTCATCACCTAGGTTACGAATTATTATCCAGAGATATTTTAAATTAATATTTTGTAGCAGGTAGCAGGAGATATATTTCCAAACTTGCATTGGGAAATTAAGATTATACAGTATCACAGAGACAGGGTAATACCTACATAGGCTTTATGCCTTTGACAAGTCAAAGATCACCATAAGGTCCCTAAGAATAAAGAAGCTACAATCAGAGTTGGGTTCAAGCACTGATAACTCCTTCAAAAAGAGAGCATAAAGCAAGCAACTATTGAAATGTCTGAAGTAAAAATAAAACAATAAAAAGTACAGATACATCTGGGGGTTTATCTGTATATATATTTATACATAAAAATGTATCTGTAATTTCTATTCTTATACTTTAGGTATGGGTATAAAATATATATTTAAAAACTTGGTGGATAAGACCATTTAAATTCAGCTGTATTTATATAGGAATGTTGGCAGGTTCTGCTGGTGGAGAGATTGTAGCATAGGCCCAAGAAAAAACTAAATCACATGTGATCAATTTAACTGTAACTCTAAGTGGCACAAAATCCTTTTAGGTTGAAATTACAGGCCTTGCAGAAAAGTAGAAGGGATGACTGTAGGCACTGTCCCTATCCTACCTGCTTACTTGGTTTAATTCAGCATTTCACAGGAGTATATCCTAAGGAATGCCAAAGGCGTAGAGCCAAATAACAAGTCTTTAGTCTTTCCCATAGATACTAATACAATTAATGTTTACAACACTAAAATAATTTCTTGGAACAGACAGTCAACCCATTCCAAGGTAAGTCTGGTTTCCTGGAATTTTTTTTTTAATTGAAAAAAAAGTGGAATTCTTGCAGGTATCTTGAAAATTGTTTTAGAACAACTATTACACAGTCTGCATAAATATTTATCCATTCAAAAATAAGTTTTAGCAAGAAGAGTAGGGTAGGAGACTGCTTTTTACTAGGGAGAGCCTTTACACATAGAAGCTACATCCACCAAAAGAAAAGTAGAACACTCTGCAACTTGTCAAACGTAAGTTTTGCTATGAAGTAGGCTGTTTTGATGCCTTAAGTTTTAGCTTTCATATTTTCCAGATTCTATACTGCATTAGTATTTAACTCTGAACTTCATATAAAGTGTTAGCAAGTTCTCTTCACAGCTTAATTAGACAAATACAATCCTTTTCCACTCTGAGAGCCATGGGCATCAGGCCCAAAAAGTATAAACAACAGCAAACTGAGGAGAGCAGTCTGGGAGGATGGGACTTCATAACCTGAAGCTGTAATTGGACAATTCACCCAAATATGTAAATGGACCAAAACTTTTAAAAGTATGAAAACTCAGGACCCACCATCCATCTTGGCTGGAGCCATGGCTGGGCTCTTGTACTGCCCAAGGTGTATCCTTGAAGGCCTTTTAATAAATACCTACTTTACTCTTTAACACTGTCTAGCCCCTGTTCTAGGCAGCCTCTCAAGGCATCAGTCTGAGACAATTTCTGAAAGAAATAAAGTGAAAGGTAAAATAAAAGATCAAACAATAATGGGAACATATAAAGGTAAGGTGACAAGAGAAGATGGGATTTTTACAGCGATGTTCATTATGGAAGTGCCTGGGAACCTTTCTTTGCAGGGTGGGTGGGCAGAGCTGTTGGGAACTGAAATGGCAGAAGAGGTCAATGACGTGGGTGTTGGTAAGTGGACAGGATTGGAGCCTGCTCCCATGGGTTGGAAGGTGAGAGAAGAAACTCCTAAATCCCTCACTATAGCATGGAACATGACAAACCAGCTGTGGTGGTCAAGGAGAACAAAGTAAGAATCCTGTCTGGAGACTTTAAAGAAGACTCCAAGGAGATCAGTGGGGCTGCAGCCTGCTGAGTTTTGTGGAGTGACAGGAGCTGGACTAATTTGTATGAGTGTAACAAACAAGAATTTCAGACCTCTATAAATACAATATGAAAGGATGACTCTTTCTACAGCTGCCATTTTGATGGCCTTTTAGATACTCTGAAGATGTCAAAATGATTTTTCTGACGGTAGAACCAAGTTGTCATGGCACAGAGGTTCTCTCCTAGAGGATGCCTGTTGAAAGGTACATAAGACATTACAGTGGGATTCTGCTAAGTACCATTTTATTCAGCCTATTTGTGTTCTGAGAAAGGGTCAAGGGAGAAGTCTGTTAAATTCTTAATGGAACAAGGGTAACTGGGGTATTGAAGAGGGAGAAATTGCAGAGCAGAACCCCTTCATACACAAGAAGGGATGTGATGGATGCTGATGAAGTCATGAAGAGGAAAGGAAAGAGCAAGGATTGCTCTCCAAGGGCAGCAGGTTTAGTTACAAGAAGAAAGGAGCACGTAGTGTCTGTGGGGATATTACTGCTCCACTAGAGGACAGTAAGGAACTGCTTTTGAGCTTAAAGCAGTGTAAGAATTACTCTTACCCTTTGATAGTTAGCCAGTTTTATATTTGTATTGATTTCCAAATTGTAGATCTCTTGTTCTAGCTCTTCTAATGCCAAAAAAACTATTTCACTTCATCTTGAGAAGTAAGAAATCAACTGTAAAAATCAAGAAAAAAGAATAGAGACTGATTTCTCTTCCAAAATTAAGATAAAGAAATACCTGAAGTATTTCTAATAAATACAAAGCAACCTTTGTATACCAAAAAAGATTGTTGGAATTTATAAATTTTAAACATTTGGTTAAATATTTCTATTTGCAGAAGTTGCTACTTATGACTAACCTGCATTTTTAGGACATTCTTGGAATAATAAGTATCTTTTGCCCAGAAGGAATGGAAGAAAAAAAGGGATCAACCAGAGACAGCAAGGAAAGTCTGCTAAAAATAATAACTTTAAATATTGTTACATTTATACATATCGGCTGTATTTGTCCTCTTTATGGCATGGTAGCACATTGTAATTGCAGTCAGCTGTGCTGTCAAGAGGAGTGGACTGTGTTCTTTGAGATTTGTGGGGTTTTCCACAGTTGGTAGTGGAAAAAAAAAATCAGATAAAAACCATAAGCTGTAGTAGGTTTCTGTCTTTGGAGGAGACTGGGGCTAAAACCAATGTTTGTGAGCTAAATATTCAATGGCTTCTTACCTGACGGCACTACTCAGAAGTTGAGACAGTGGGAGAAATTTCTTCAGGTGTCTTGAAGTATGAGCATCCAGATAGGAATCTCTGAACAGCAGTGCCTATTGGGTCATATATCCACCACCTGGCAGAACAGCCAGGATAGCCACAGCTGCCTTCTAGTTTCCTGTCTTTGGCTGGATTCATGCTGCCTCTTCTCATTTTATGAGATAAAGGAAAACTTAGTAATCAATGCTAGGGTTTGTGCATCTTGCAGTTATGTAAATAAATACTGATATAATATTGGTCATGACTGCAAGAGCTTCAGGACTTGACATTTATGTAGGAAGTGCCCCCAAAGAAACAGTAATATCTAGGAACTCATCCATTTGACAACAGTGAAAATCACCCTCCCTGGAATGGGTTGAAAACTGGAATGGGCTTCTGAATTTTTCTGAACTTAGATCAAGGTAAACCTCTTGGGTTCCAGCTGAGCTTATGGCCTCCTAGAATACACACATTCCTAATGATTCTTAGCATATATTCCAACCTGTGACATTCAGATGCTGGTGTGGACCCAACAATTGTGCAACGTCAAGTTGGTGGCTTAGTATCATTCCCAAAAACATAAAGATGGCAAAGTCATGGCTTTAGCACTTCCAAAGTGTTATCTGTCCACTCTGCAAACAATCCCAGCCCGAGAAGGAAGCCTTTGATCAAAAAAAGGCTTTTTAGACTGCTTGGAGCACAGAAGTCAAAATGCTGGTAAAATGTCCACAGGCAAGCTGTTTCCTGTGCTGCCTATGAGACCAACTTGGTTGCTAGTTGCTTTTAATTAGTTGTTCTTTTGAACTTTGCCTTTCTTATGCAGAAAGGATAAATGCCTTGTCTCTAATGAAGCAGAAGGAAAACTATGTCTGTGTGCTGGTAATTAGAAACTCCTGTAAAAAAAAAAACAAAAAAAGAAAAACAATACAAGAGCAGAAAAATCATAGGCCAGGGAAAAACAGGAGAGAGCAGAAGAGCATGACGAGGTTCTTGTTGGTGATACATCATGGGGTATCAGTGGGCTCTTGTTTTTAGAAATAACAAACATCAGCCCTGATCCTGAAGGGAAGGGGTTTTCTGTGTTCAAACAAATCAGTTGTGCAGCATTTGGAAGAAGAAGCTGCCACTTCCTTTGTCCCGTGTGTCTCTTAGAATGACTGCTCAGTCTCAACATAACCTTTGTTGTGCTCCTTCACAGAGCATAAAGTTTCCAGGAGTGTTCTCTGTTACAAGTACAGACACCTAACTATGAAAGAAAAGGTAGCAAGACACTGCAGAAATAAACCCAAGGTTTACCTCATTGGAAGATGGACCTTACTTTAGGATTAGGGTTTTTTTTCAGTAAAACCTAAAATGTAGAGTGTTTTCCTTAGATTTACTTCAGCTTGCTTCTTTAGTCTGTGCATTGCAAACTGTATGTCACTGCATCAAAAAATAATGTGCTGTAAATTATAAAAACAGCATTGTTCTCTGTGAATTATTTTACAGGTTACAAAGTGACAGCACAGGTTGGGTTGTTGTTTCTTAGAACAAGGATGTGCTATAAAAATATACAATTCATTTTGATCATCAAGTTCAAAATTATGATTCCCCTAAATATACATCAATCTCCCCTCAATGATAAATATGAGATTTTTTTTCTGAATTGCAATTGTCTTCTGTCTCACTGCACTCTTTTAAAAGCTAGTTCTTCTTTTTAGAATATTTTTTAGGATACATATGTGGCTAGATACTTGGCGTCCTGGGGACAGTGCCTGAGGTGCAAGCACCATCACAGCAGAGCCACATGGACATCCTGGGGTCTGGGAGAAGTTATGTATTGTGTTCATTATGAAGAGAGCCTCCAGTCAAGGGCAGCAAGGTCTGTCTCCCACACTTAGCAATGGTGGGAGATAACCCTGCCCAGCAGAAACTTGGAGAAGGACATTTGAAGCCTGCTTGTCCTTGCGTGGCTTTTGCCTGCATTCCAGCTGCAGCCATGAACAAGGCTTATCAGCCTCAGCTATAGCCAAGGCTCCTGTTTAGCATCTCATTAGGAAAATTAATTGGGGTTTAGGTCAACATGGGAGAAAAGTTTTTTCATTTCAGATAAGAAAGCTGATTTAAGCTAAAAACATGTATTTATCGGGAAGACATCCTCAAACTAGAGCATGTTACCAAATCAGGACAGCAACATTTGCTACATACTTGCTATACCGGTAAGTGACTACACTTGGAACTAATCAAGGCACCAACAAAGTTATCAATACAAACTGGTGACATACATGACATATTCAGACAAGAAAAGTGAGGAAAATATCCCCAGAAATAATTGCAGGAAGAGTTCCATGTGTACCTCTATTCTACACCATGTCTTCAAAGATATTACACACATGTGGTGATAATGCACATTAATATATTTCAGGTACTGTACCAGGAGAAATAAAATATTAACAACAATTTAGAAATACAGAAGATCTCCCTTTTGCCCTCTTTTTTATTTCTGAGTGGTCTTTAAACTTCAAAGAAGAGATCAGTTAGATTTTTGGTTTGGGTTTGGGGGTTTTTTCACTTTTGATCGTCATTAACTTTAACAACTGTTTTGAATTCATTTCTTTTCAGTTACTTAGTACCTTACTTGGCATGGTTCCTACTTAATACAACAATTTCATGTGGATAATGCTTTAAGAAAAAAAACCAAGAAGTAGTGATACAAAGGACAAAACCTTTATATGCTTGTATTCCGGAGTCAATAGGAATAGATAGGAGACGGTGCTGTGGATCAAACACACATGAAACAAGAAGCAGAGGTGACAAAATTCAGATCTAGTCATCAGCTCAAATCCATATGGTGATAAAAGCCACACAATTCCCTCACAGTCAAAATTACCAACTCTATGAGTCTTTTTAGAACAGTTTTAAATAAAGTGAGAATAAAATAAAGCTAGATAAGAAAGAAATAACAATTTAGGGGCCTTTAGGAATATGTTTTGTGTGCTTTACTTGTGCCCTTGGGTAAATCAGTTGTGGGAAAAGATAAAGAGATTAAATACAGTCTTTGAAATTACATTCCTAATGACTCACCATTTCAGAGAGCTTGGGAATTTAAGCTGCAATTGAAAAGAGGCATAAAATGAAAAAAAGCTAACATTATCTTGGATAATGTGTATCAGATAATGAGTTGATACTCTTTTAATGTTGAACAGATGTCCTAGAAGAGGCAATTATTTTAATTCAAATTTTCTTTTACTTAAGCCAGTTTGCAAAAACACAGGTACTCTCTCACACAAATGTAAGGATGAATGTAATTAGAACCAAGACGCTATAGATGCAAGTCAGAAAATCTAATTTTCTATTTCTATTCCATAGAAACATCCTGCATCTCAGATTGTAGTAGTCTTACACTTTGGAACAAAATAGCAAAATTTTCCATTAAATGAAATCTAAAATAATTGGGTTTGAAATATTAGACTTCTTGAAGTATTTCACTCTGCCCTAGCAATTGAACTTATATCATTACTGCCAAATTAATAGAAGCAGGCAAGAAACTCAAACTCATCATGACAACCCTCTCTGAAATCACTGTGCTCTTTATATGTGTTTCTAAAGTGTTTTGCTTGCTGGATATGAAATGAATACTTTCCAGCTTGCTAGCCTGCCAAGCACACTCTATTAATTGCTAATAGATCAGTAAATGCTTGGCAAGCCATCCAGAGAAACCAATGGTACTTTTGAAGTTTAATCCTCATAATTTGACTTCAGGAAGGAAAAAAATAAATGTAAAATGTTGTAAAGAATATTTTTTTAGCCATACTTCCTTCTACTTCTTTTTTGGTCAGTAATAGAGAAGCACATGAAATCATTGGAAATATGATTCTCTTCTCACACTTGTGTTGGAAGAGTTAACTGTTCACGGGGGTGTCAGAAAGCATTTTTTATTCCTCAGCCTCTGAGTATTGACAGAGAATATTTTCTTAGCAATCCTGGAAAAGTATTATGCATTCCCAAGAAAATAATTGCATTTATGTCTCTTCTGTTCCATCTTCTGCTGTGGTTAACAGAGAGCATTGAGCCAGTGAGCTCTGGGATTGGTGGCACTTCACCCCAAGGATAAGCAAAGGAGGCTTTTGTGAAAATTTTGTCAAGATATTAAATGCCCATGTTGTTCTGATACAGAATTGTGGAAATATATATGGAAATATATGACTCATTTCACAAGTCATTAAATCTGATCAATATTTCTTTTAAAAGACAGGTATGTGCTGTGGAGACTGGTGGTTTCCAGGCAGTGCCAGCTCTTTGAAGTTACTGCATGTATGATTTTCTCACAGAACTGGGTTCATTTATAAAAAGGCATTTATGTTAAAGCAAATGTGAACTGGCACTGAAACAATTGCTATTAAAATATATTTCCCTTTGCGATGTCAACAATTTCCAACTCAGTATATATAAAAATAGCTGTCATGGTTTTCTCAGAAGAAAACTTCTGCAGAATCTGCTTATACTAGGACTGACCTGGGAAGGACATGAGAAGAGGAACAGTAAGATTTAAGGCATTTCCAGAGAGGTTACAAATTGTTATTCCAAATGGGTCTATAGACTTGACATGACCTATTCTAGGGGCTCTCACCCATGTCCCCAAAACCCATGGCAGCTCTTGTACACTCAGCAAAGACATCCCATGAGCTGTAGCACACACTGAGTCATTCTGGAGGGAACTGTCTTCAATTTGCAGTTATGAGACTCACAGGAGACTCCCAGAACCAAACATCTCTTCTTTCTGCCACTCTAATTTGTGACCTAGAGGCAGCACCCTGCTTTATTTCGCTCTTCCAAGTTCTAGATGTACATCCATTTCCAGGAACAAAACTGATGCTTGCTTGCCAAGGCCCATCAAGGGCCTGCATTCCTGGTGGTGAAATCTTTTCCCTCACAATTCCCCATCTCTCCCACGATTCTGGATTCAGGCTTTCAGCTCAGACTAACTTGAAGTGTTTTAAAAAGGGGCCCTTATTTCAAAGGGCAGGAGACTCAAGATGCTCTAAAATGTGATGGAGTTCAGCAATCAGAAAGCAAGGTGCTGTAATTCACATCCCATTGCAGAAAGCTTGGATGTAGGTTAGGGCACTGGCAGAGGGTAACTGGAGGGAGTTTTGTGTGAAAATATTTCATTTTCTCAAAGAAGCATGTTAACTTTAGGATGCTCCAAGACCATTTTGGTCAGATCCTGGCCTACTGTACTGCCACTTTCAAAACTCACCCATCTGTAAAAACCTACTCTAGTAACTTTCCTTGTGCCATCATGCAACTGATGGCTGTTGAATCAAATGCTTCAAACTGGCTTATTGTATTTTAAATCCTATTGCCTATTTGCTATGGTTTTAGCACTCAGACAAAGGGACCTACATCTTTTGTATAGACTTATGCTATATAGTAACCAATCATGCAAATGGAAAAATATCAAGGACAGAGTGTAGAAAAGTAAGATAATGTGATTATGTGTGTGGCTGCTCTCTCTGCAGTCCTCAAGCAGAATATCTGCTGCTCTGCACATCTCTCATTTTTTGAAAGGTAAAAAAAACCCCAAACCACAAAAGACTTGCTATTCCTTGGCCATGGCTGAAGCTGAAGGGAAGAATTTTTCAGGGAGGATTTCCAAGCTCCCACTCACTAGCCTATTCAATTTTTAAGGCTTTGGGATAATAGAGACTCATTTATTGCTCAGAAGTGGCCTGCTTGTAACTTTATATCAAGGAGGTGTGATGAATTTTCAACATGTGGAATTCCAGTGTTTTCCTGGCCTACTGCCAGCACTTCTGAGATCTTCTTCTTTTACTACTTATGTGTGTGCAATCAGGTATTTTGGTTGTGTTTTCAGACCATTCACCTTTCCTCTTTTCATTGCTGCACTGCTTTTGAGGGTCCTGATCTCACCACCAAGCCCACGGTTTTTGTATCAACAAAGCTGCAGCCTCTAAAAATCCAAAGATTGTATAAATTTCTGCTTTTACTTAAGCAAAGCTTTCAAAGTAACCTGAGAGGGCAAAAAGGCTTTCATATTCCAGACCTAGTGTTGTTATGTGACAAAAGGTAGGGAGATCCTGATAACCTCACTGGGGACACGACCCCTCCTTGCCCTTTGCTGGACTGTCCCAGGGAACCCTTAGTCCCATGGGCCAAGGGTGACATCCATTGGGATGAGACAACAGGAGAGGCTCACCTGAGGGGTTTGGAACAGGAGGGGCTCACCTGAGGGGTTTGGCACATTATGGGGTGCAGGGGAACAATGTTTTGGGATGCAACAAATTTAGAGGATGTTATGGGCAGGAACCAGAAGTGGCAAAAGGGAGGGATTGTAGTGGCCTGGGGAATAGTTAGTTAAGGGATATAAGAGAGCAGTCAGTGTCTTTGTCTGGCCATGCCCTGCACCTCATTGCTGCCATCTGTCCTGTCTGCTCATTAAACTGTGTCCAGCCACATCCCTGGGGAGAGGCTCCCTACTGCTGCTGGCAGGAAAGCAGAATAGGTGGCTTGGGAGACATATCAAAACAGAAAAAGCCTGGGCCAGATATTTCTCCACCTCTACCTGCAAAACAGTTGGAGGAGTTGGTTACTGATCCAGGACAAGCACAAGGGAGAGTGTGAAGTGTGGGGTTCATGGTGAGACCTGTCTGCATGTGTATGTGTGTGTCTGTCTGTCTGTCTGTGTCTGTGTGTGTCTCTGTGTGTGTGTCCAAAGACTGCTAAGGGCATCCAGGGCCAGCTGCTAGGCAGGTTGGGTGTCCATGACTGGTTACAGGAGCGGTCCATAGCCTCGTGTGGGGGTGTGTGTATGTTTGTCTCTGCAAGTGAGTGGGGCTGGAGCCCTCTGGGGGCTCGTGTGCCCCCCAGGTGCCAGTGGGTATTGGATAGATTGGATATATCAGCACAGTTCCTGCCCTCATGGTGTGTCTGCATGTATTTCCAACACACAGGCCTTTGTGTGGATCAGACACAGAGGGGGACAGGACTAAAACTTTTGTGCAGCTTGTGCAAGTGCTGTGTTTTCTGGGTGTGCTGGTTTTGACTGGGATAGAGTTGGTTTTTTCAGTGTAGCTGGTGTGGGGCTGTGTTTTGGATTTGTGTTGAGAAGAGTGTTGAAAACACGGGGATGTTTTTGTTCTGCCTGAGCAGCACTTACACAGAGTCAAGGCTTTCTGTGCTCCTCGTGGCACCCAGGCAGCCAGGAGGCTGGGAGTGCACAAGGAGCTGGGAGGGGTCAGCTGAGCCCAGCTGACCACGGGTGTATTCCAAACCATGTGGCATCATGCTCAGCATGTGGAGCTGGGGGAAGAAGGAGGGAGGGAGGGATGCTCAGAGTGATGGAGTTTGTCTTCCCAAGCCACCATCAGGTGTGATGGAGTCAGGCTTTCCTGGAGGTGACTGAAGACCCACCAGGCAGGAGTGAGTGAGCAGCTGAGCTGCCAGCTGGGCTTAATCCACCACACTGGGCTGTGGTGTGTGGCCACATGTACACATGTACACAGGGTTTGTGCATGTGCCACTTTGGAATTCATACTCAACCTGCCTATGATTTTCACCTGCTGGGCTGCTGAATCCAGTGGCCTCCAATCCCACATGCCCAGGTCTCTGCTCTACTCAATGCAGTGGGAATAAGTAAGTGGCCTAAAATCTGACATTAGCTGAGTTTTAGACTATCGGGGTTTCTAAATGAAGGATTTTTTCTTACACAGGGAAGGCTTACAGACACATGGGGTCCACCCATTCTCTGCTGGTGGCTGCTCAAGGACCTGTACAGGGTAATTTCTGACAGCTCCTCAGCCACCATACAAAAATTACAGAAACAAACTATGGAGGGAGAAACTTTTAGCTGCCATTAGTGTAGAGGCTGCAGCTTCTCCCATCAAATTTAACTAATGCAAGGCCATGCCTCCAGGATGGCCGTGCCTGTGGGTTTCATTCTCTCATGCTGACAGGGATTGCACAGCTTCCAGCTCAAGATCATAAGATACGTGACCTGGGGCTGCAGGTCCCTCCCACTATCCAGTTACCAGGAATTTTCCAGTAAGTGAGCCCCCACAAGGAGGTGTCAGTGATAAAAGCCAACCTGAGAAGAACCCTCTCAGCATCAGCACTGAGCACACTAATAAATCATTTAGCCCAGTACCTTCTAAATACCAACCCCAAAGCAGCAATATTTACACAAGTTTCTCCAGCCCATGCACAGATGGTCTCTGCTCACACTCTGAGAGAGCTCTCAGCATGAACAAGAAGTGCCCTGGGTGGGGGAACAGCTCAGACCTTTCACAGGGACAGTTTGCATGGTTAGCTTTGGGTACTAAACAGTGCAAAATGAAGCAGAGAGTATTTCCTACGAGTCTGGGAATTCTGACCTAATTCTAAACAAGCATCTGTTTGCTCCAATCAAAGTCATGAATAAGCACAGTAAAACCCTTCTTCTGAAAGCAGAGTGATGGAAAGCTTTCAAAACCTTTAAAATACCTGAGACCCTTTAAAATTCCCTTCAGAGTCCTGCATTGTGGTATTAAGCAAAATGTCACCCCAGCACCTGCTAGGATGACAGGCTGGGTTGGCTGTGACACAGTTTGGAACACCTGAGCCACTGCCCAGCTGAGTGGAGACAGGAAATGTACAGGTGATGCCTCATGTCCTCCCACCAGGATAGCAAACAGCACAGTGGAAGCAGGCCAGCCTTATCTCCTTGTCTGCCTTTTGGTCCCAGGTGGGACAGTTTCTCTCCTGCAAGCATTGCTAAGTGTGAGTAGTTGGTCCACACTCTCACTTTCCCTCAAAAAAGTAACATTTTTTAAGCCATGCCTTGATACAGGGCAGTCCTATCAAAGGAGATGTACACACAGCTGGGGATGTGACATGGCTGGAGGCTTCAATTGCAGCCCTAGGTAAAAAAAAAAAAAAGAAAAAAAAAAGAAAAAAGAAGCATTCATTTCTGATTTCTAATATTTTCCATGAAAGAGGCAATAGCAAACACAGAAAAAAAACAACCAAACAAACAAAAAAACCCCAAAACCAAAAAAAACCAAACAAACAAAACCAAATCAAACCAATCAAACAAAAAAAAAAAAAAAAAAAACCAACACAAAACCCACAGAAAAAAACCAAACCAAATCAACAACAAAAATAAAGCAATAAACCTGTCAGTTCCATAGGGCTATTCTGGAGGTGTCCTGGGGGCAAGCTTGGGTTTACCTGATGGTGTTTGCAAGTTGGGCATACAGCATCATTTGGCCTCCACTTTTTCTCTGTCTTGTCGTCTCCTGTTTTCTTCTGTTGGAGCTGTGCTTCTGCAGGTGCTTTGATGGGCAGAAAGCTCACTCAGAGTCCTGCCTAGTTCCAATACTACCATGCAATTTTCCTTGCAAGTCTTTTGTTCCATTCTGCAGCACATTGCACACCTCAGACTGTTCCCCTTTTTTACAAGGCACCCATCTCCCTGGCTTGTGCCTGTATGCCAATCTCCTCTCTAACGCCAGAGCATTTCTGCTTTGCCTGAATCTCTTCCCTGGGACTGGGAAGGAGAAAGGCCTATGGTCCCTCATCTCTTCCCATGCTTAGATAAGCAGTTCTTCTTAGTTTAGTTCCCTGGGATAGCAGAGCAGCCATGAACATGGGGTCAGGGAGCCACAAGAGACAGGGGAGGAAGGTGAGGAGGGTGCACAGCAGCAGATGGACACCTGTAGCTTCCAAGGAGACCAACATAGGAGGAAGCAGCAGCACACATAATGTGTGATGAACTAACCACAGACCCCCTTCTCCATCCTCCTCTGCCACCTGGGGAAAGAGGGAGAAAAACTGGGAGTGAAGTTAAGCCTAGGAAGCAGGGAGGGATGGGAGTTCTAAGGTGTTCTAAGACTTGGATTTTATTTCTCATTACCCTACTCTGACTTAATTAGTAATAAATTAATTTCCTGGAGTCAAGTCTATTTTGTCTGTGATAGCAGTTGGTGTGTGATCTCTCTGTCCTTATTTTGACCCATGAGCTTTTCTATCTATTTTGTTACTTTTTATCTCCCCCATCCAGGTGAGGGTGTTAGAGCATCTTTGATGAACCCCTGGCATCCAGCCAGGGTCAACACAACACAGCCTCTGACTGTGCATGCTGTAAGCAAAGGAACAGGATCTCTCTAGCCTCCACCTAATAGTCAGTCTGCTCCCTCAGCAGGTAAATACTTCTGGAGCAGGGATTTCTAAATTATGTGCCAGGGAGATGGACAGTGAATCACAGATATCAAAGTAAGCAGTCAATACAGTGATCCAAATGCAAAATGGTCTGGCACAGTCTGTTCCACACCAGCACACTGAGCATCCATTCATCCTGCAGGGACAGTCTTCCTCACTCAGAGACAAACCCCAACAAACCTCCCCTTTCACATGGTGGAAATTTTAAGAATGGAAGGCAGCAGTGGGAAAAACACCTCCACTAAACCACTGCTGTGCCTTGAAGAAAGACTCTAGAAAAAGAAAAAAGGATAGCAAAAGTGTAGGTAAAGTTTAGCAAGCTCTTTTTTCTGCAGCACAGCTTCCCAACTTCCTGAAATTCAGAGGTTTCTTGTACCAGAGGTTATTCATTGGACCATCATCTCAATATACAGCTTGCTCTCACCCTCCATGGAGGAGGGAGGCTTGTTCCCATGTGGAATAAGCAGATATCTCAGTGGAAGTGAACAAAATGTCTCCAAGGGACTCTGCCACCTCATGTGCCCCAACACCAAGGTTCATCAGCATCCTGCCATCCTGCCAAATGCTTGTGCAGCTTGGAGTGAGCTAAAGCTGTGAGACAATAGCAAGATCCCTGTGCTGGGCATTAAAGGAAATATTTCCATATTATCCTTTCAGCCTCTCTGCTGTGGGCCTGACTTGGTAATGCTTGGTCACAGCAGAAAAAACCCAAGTGTCAGGTGATGTGCAGTCCCTTCTAGGTCCTGCTTTAGGTCCCTCAGGCAGAGGGGATGAGCTGTAGCCCAGCTGTGGCCCGACAAGCCAAGGAGAGGGAGCAGGCCAGCCAGCAGAAGCTGAGGTATCACAATGCCCTGTAACCCACCTGGAGGTCCCAGGAGCATCTCAGGAGGTTGTAGCAATGTTCAGTTGTAGAGAGGAACTTTTCTCCCTGACCACCGTAATGCCATCTTGGGGCACTGCTGCTTCCCACCAGCTGAGCTAATGTTAAAAGTATAGATTGTTTCCTTGAGAAATCCTCAGGGAAAGCAATCTCCTGCCATTATGCCAAGGAGGAAGAGGATGCAGTCCCCAGAGAAGCCCTGCTGGCAGCTGAAGTCTGTCCACCAGACCTTACCAGCTGGATTAGGACAGGCAGGGGAGGAAGAAGGTTTCATACAGCCCTTCATCTCCTCGTTTTGGAACATGCATGGCTCCAGACACAGGCTTGGATCTGTGAAGGCTAAAATTTGGTTTTAATCACGTCTCTAGAGAATGTTACAAAAAACTGCTAGCATATTTGTTTGTGGTATGAATAACTAATGGAGCAAATACCAACCAAAACTGAAACTGTTGTAATTAACCACTGTGTAACAGAGATTTCTGTTCATCATCAGAGTACTTTTAAATCAGGGGGTTATCTGCACATAAATTGTAAGTATTATTTAGAAAGGGAGTAATCTTAGAACAATTTGATTTGTTCTAGGAACACATACTGGAAGTCAAATTTCTCTTTATTTACAGACAACCAAAATGAAAATATTATGTCTATTTTCATGTGACAGGCTCAGAAAACAAAAACAGTCACAGGAAAAGCATTTGTGATGGAAAGTTACTGTCCTCTCACTGGGACTTCTCAGACTGTGAGAAAAGACAGAAACTGGAGGGAAGGAATATATATATATGTGTGTGTGTGTATGTATGTGTATATATAGATATATATATTTATCAATATATATTTAGTGCATGTTTATTTATGTATATTTATGCAGAGAAGTAAGAATCACAACATTAGGAGAAACCAATATGAGTATTTTTAGTTGACATGAGAATAAATAATACCATTTCTTAGGCTGGAAGGGCGCAATGTGTGCACACAAATGCACACATCCCTGGTGGGAACTGGAGGCCTGAACTATTGTAGTTTTGATGATGGCACAAATGGAAGACAACTAATCCAGGTTCCAGTTGCCACCATGGCTCATGTCCCAAAGACAAGGAGGGGGACTGCAGTTCTTCTCCAAGTTTCCCATGCGATGCCTTCAGAGGAGATATGTGGTCTGTAAAGATCTTGTAAAGATCTTATACATGGCACTCTGTGAATGTGGAAAGTGACTATAGGGACAATTATCATACTTGTCTCCTTTCCCTGTAATAAGGAATATCTCTAAGAGAGAGAGACGGGGGGGTGGCAGAGAGAGAGCAAGCAGATAACTCACTCAAACTGCTTTGTTCTGCTGCACTCCGTATTTCCCCAGCTTTGATTAAGCCAGTTCCAACAAACACCAGCCCTGACCTCACTTCTCCCTCCATCTGCCCCAGGGGCTCAGCCCCTCTGTGGGGAAAGACAGGGAAAGAGACAGGCTGTGGCCCAAAAAAACAGCACGTCAAAACATCAGCAAGTGCTTTTATAAATGAAAAGGAGGAGCCATGGGATCAGCCCTGAGAGGCCAGGGTGATGCTCAGCCCAGGCGTGTGCGCAGACACGGTGCCACCTGCCCGGCCGGGCGTGCAGCGGGCAGCGAGGCAAACCTCACGTGCAGCAATGCTGCCTGACTCGTGGAGAACAAAACCCTCCACCAGCTCTCCCAGAAAAGAAAACACAAGCCTTGAACAAACCATCCCCGGGCCATTTCAGCCAGCAACAAAGCTAACAAGCAAATCAAACAGAGAAATATCCCAGCAGACCTCAACTGGCTGAACAAACAAATGGAGAAACTCAGGTTCCAAAGAGCAGGAGAGCTGGGTTATGAAACAAGATTTTTGATACAAAAGGAAGCTTACAGCTATCGCTGGTGATTAGACATGGAAGAGAAAGGTCACTCTGGGTGTTAGACCACACTTCACACACACACAGAGGTTATTCAATCAATATTTGTCCTGGAATCACATGTGGCAGAAAAAATTTCAAGTGAATGGTCAGCAGAATTTAATGCTCGCATTCATTCATGTTGTGTTTTTGGATGAACATGTGTTTTTATATCTAGCACAGCCTAAGCTTTAGAATCCAGGAGGTTTTTAATCAAAATATAGGAAAATCTTGGAATGAAATGCTATATTTGTATATGCCTTTCAATTACATTTTCAGCAGGATAGGAACACCTCACAATTTTAGAAAGGGATCTGTGAAAGGAGAGAGATTATTTGAATCTCCAACTTCTGGAACTAACAGGAAAAAATAATTCAGTTAATGCTCCAGAAAGACAACACTGTCCACAGAAACCTCCCCAAAGCAGAAGGGAGGGACTTATTCCTGCCATCATTGGGTTCTCTGGCCATGCTGCTGCGCTGGCATTAGAGGTTTTATTTAGGGTCACAGCAGTAACAGCGGGAAGATATAATCCTCTGATGAACAAGCAGCTGTTACCCCCTGCCTTTGTGAAAATGATGATCTCAGGTTGAGAATATTGTTGCCTTGAATCATCATATTTTTTTATCCCCCTGTGAGTTTGTCACAACAGATTGTTTGCTTATATTCAGATCATAAGGCCATGGCTCAATTTTCTCCCCTCAGCAAGAGTTAAAGGAAATTTGACTGTAGGTGCCCTCATCATGGACTTTAGAATTTGGGTGCAAATAACGATGGTTAAAACACAAACAAAGCAAAACAAAGACAAAACCCAACCCTCTTGCCTAGTGACTTAATTACAAAATATTTGTGAGGCACAGCAGAACATCCAGTTTGGGTTATGATATACCTGATGGGTGGCATTCAGAAGACTCTCTGACAAGATGCCTCTAAGTCCTTCAAATAATGTCATCCTGTGACTGAAGTGAGACATTAGTGCTCTCTAAGATTGCATAGGGGTTAATTTCAGCTGCACAGAGGATAGCCTTGGAGAGGGGAGCTCCAGTGAACACCACAGAGAGTTACAGAGCAAAGGCAAATACAGGGTGGCTGCTTCCAGGCAGAAGCTTTTGGGGAGAAGTTTATTTTAATATCCTGGAAACAGCTGGAAATTCACTGGAAAAACAGCTTTTAATAGCTGGAAATTCACTGGAAAAACAGCTTCATTTAGCCTGGTTAGGAAGAATGAGAGGGCAAAGGTTATGTTCCTCTGGCAGTCGGTCCTGATGAAGCGCCCGTGCTCCAGCACAGGACAAAGCGTTGCCACCTGCAATGGCTGTGCTTTCTTCCTCATGCAGCTAATGCTAAAGAAAAAAAAGCCCTAAGTTGGTCACACTGCGTTAAGGATTGCTTTGATGGACTTCAAAGAGCCTGCTGAAATCATCTGCTCTGCTCGCAGTGCCACTCTGCTGCCAGAGGAGATGCTGCAGGAGGGCAGGGGGCTGAGCGGGAGCAATCCCAGGTCCGGCACCACGTCCCGTTTCTCTTGCAAACCAGTTTTCTTTACCTGTGCACCTCCTCCTCTCTAAAAACACCCTCAGGGAAATGCTGATGGCCCACGCTGGTGTTGTCTGAGGAGAGGAAACTCCCTGTTCAAAGCGGGACACGTTGGCACAAACCAGGGTTTATCCTGCAAATGGGCTGGCAGGTTTCACACGGGGATTTGCTCTTTCTAGGTTTCACCCACACGAGGCTATTGAATTTATATTTTGTAACACTTGTAAGGGAATATTTAAAGTGGAGAGGGAAAACAAAGGTTGTCCGTGAATGCGATTTGTTACTCTCGGAGGTTTGGCTCTCACTCTGTTTGGCATTGAGCACCACAGAGCCCTGTCTCACTGCTTCTCTGGCTCTACATTGGGGCAAAACTGCACAGATTCAGGCACAATTAAAATGATGTTTCATGGGAGTCATGCAATGCTCTGTAATGTATTTCCTTAAATAGCCACAGATTTGGCCTAAAATTACTTGGCTTGATGCCCTTTAGAAATGTCCACTTCAGAAACAACTGCAAGGTGAATTTGAGCATTTGAAGTTCTGGGACCAATTACCCTACATGCATTTGTCTTCCTCTTACCTTTACAGGCCATCATCCTCCTGCTTCTCTCTGCAAAACAGGTATGCTTTGTACAGAGCGATAAAAACAAACATATCCCTCACCTATCTCATTCTATTGGCAAGCAAATACTAAAGGCTCAAGACCAGCAGATGGCTGTTCAAACAAATTCAGGTCTTATCGAGCCTAGAAAGGATTGACACACCCATGTTTTCACTTTGTGGCTCTCCTGTGAGCTGTAAGGGTTGTTTTTTCCAAGGGCAGAGTATGTTTCATGATATAGTATCAAAAACTGCATTTGGTCCATGGAAATGCCGATTAAGTGTCAGGCAGTTTAAAATTCCTGTGAATTCTTAAGAACAAAAATAGGGAGAGCTGACAACATGTCATTATTGTTTAGAGCAGCATGAAATTTAAACCAGGAAATTTCTTGATGTTAGAAAGAGGAATTTCAACACTAATTGAAGTTCTGCCATTTTTAAACATTTCTCTATAGTCTGTTCCTCTTGACTTGCTTTTTTCTCACAAACAGGCTTACACCTCCCAAAATACACAATCACTCAGGTGAAACTGTACAGGCAGGTGGCACCTCAAGGCCTCTTGTGAGCTGCTGAGGTGGTCGAAAACACCAGCACCACATAAATCAGTGAAGAAAACTCCTGAAAGTGTGCTTCAAGTTTCTCAACACCAAGTGTCAATCCTACCACAATATGACCAAAAACCTCCTTGGATGTTTTCACTTGTGCCTTAAACATAAAGGTTTCTTAGGCACCTTTAGGATTTTCTTCTCAGGGCCACCTCACCACACTCTTCCCTAAGGGTGACAGGGGAAATGGCACCCACAAATGGCCCCCACGCCTGTACCACGTTAATGTTTCATCCTGGCCCCCCAGAACCTCAAGCAGGGTGCAAGAGAAGCTGTACTGATTTAAGAGCAGCAGTGAGGTAAACTAGGGCTGTGTCAGCAGAGACAAGATATAGATGAACCAGGACTAAGAACACAGCTGGAGAAAACATTTGAGCAGTGGTTAAGAGGGGTCTTACTTTGGAGTGGTAAGACCCTGACTGGAAGACAGGCTCTGACATTCTTGCTTCATTTCTTTCCATTAGAAAACTGGTATTTCTGCACTCCTAGTACTAAATTGAACATAATGAGACCACACTTGGGGTTTCATTTACAGATCTACTCTTGATGTACAGGACTTCTAACTCCTTTTAACTGTGTAATTCCCCAACTTACAATCTTGCCTTGAAATATGAGTTCTAGTCTCCCTCTAACTTCCAGTCTGTTCATTCATTGCCTGCTGGCAAAGAACTGCAGGCGAAGTTCTGTTTCCCTCGTATCACTTACAGACATAAAAACTACTTTGCTGGCAATTGTAGCAGCTCGGAGTTAAAAGTAAAGCACAGACACCTTTGATCAGCTTCACATCAGGGAATAACACTCAGAATATAGATTCAAATAAGTGTTCAGCTAGCTGCAGCAATTGCTCTGGTCTCTGACCAACTGGTCAGATGAATGTTTTTCTTCCCCAGAATCCCTTCTTTTCGAGGCATATCACAGAACTGCAGAATATCCCAGGTTGGAAGGATCACTCACAAGGATCACTGAAGTACAACTCCTGACCCTGCACAGGACAAACCAAGAATGGAGTGCCATGTGCCTGAGAGCATTGTCCAAATGCTTCCTCAGCTCTGTCAAGTTGGGTGCTGTGACCACTTCCCTGGGGAGCCTGTTCCAACCTCTGGGCAAAGAATTTTTTTCTAATATCTAACCTAAAGCTCCCCTGACACAGCTTCATGCCACTGCCTTGGGTCCTGGTCACCAGAGAGAAGAGATCAGTACCTGCCCCTCCATTTTCCCTTGAGAGGATGCTGTGCACTGCTAGGAGGTCTCCCTTCAGCCTCTTCTATTCCAACCTGAACAAAACAAGTGACCTCAGCCACTCCTTGTACAGCTTCCCCTCTAGGTCCTTCCCCTTGGGGCCTCCTTTGGATGCTCTCTCATAGCTTTGGAACTTCATATGTTGTGTTGCTCACACAGGGCTCAAGGTGAGGCTGTCCAGGGCAGAGCAGAGCAGAGCAGAGCAGGACAATCCCTGCTGGCAATGCTGTGCCTGGTGCACCCCAGGACATGGCTGGCCCTCCCAGCTGCCTCATATCCAGCTTGCCATCAACCAAGGACTTCATGTCCCTTTTCCACAGTGCCACTCTGCAGAGTTTCATTCCTGTCTGTACACAAATCCAGGGTTGCCCTGTTCCAGGTGCAAAATCCATCACTTCTCCTTGTTAAACCCCATACACTTGGGGATTGCCCAGTCTGATGTCACCCCATTCACTGTAACCCTTTGCACAAGAGCTGTGAGCAGTTGCTCACCCATCCCTTGACGCATTTATAATATTCAAGAGAGCTTTGAAGTTCCAGTCTTCTTCTAGAAAACATTATTCCTGCTACAAGTCAACATTAAGACAATACCAACCACTCAAAATATACAACACAAGACCTTGTTTTTCAAAAGAGATCTGTATTTAGGACAAACATTAACCTAAAGCTAGACTCCTATGTGCTCCTCCTACAGAACAGTACTTAAATCAGGCAGTGGTCCCATTAAAGCCTATAGGATTACTCCTGCAGTAAGGTGCTTTTCAAAAGGGAGAGCATCACTAGGCTGCAGCTCTGAGAAGTAACACTGGGGTTGCATGGAGGGTGCAAACAAGCTTTTACCGCCTAGGATGTCCTAATTAGTCCTGATGATGGTTTGAATGTGACTGATTGCATCTTGCCTCGTTGGCAGAGTAGAAAAGAACTATTTCAATTAGTTTTGAAAATGAGTGGATTTAATTAGAATATTGCAGAATGCTTCATATTTACAGAATATTTAATTTTGTGCTAAACACCAAGTTTTTAGCCAGGATTTCTGTACTCTTGCTATAGAACCCTCTTGCTTTGAAGGAGCTTGTTCCCATAGGAACACAGTCACACTGGCCACATGGAGACAGCTCAAACATTTCCAAAATCAGGCAGCAGAATAATTCTGCTATATATTCCTTCTACTGCTCTGGTTTGAGTGTATGTTTTATGTCCTATTATATCTAGTTGGAATTACATGCCCACAGGGCAAAGGGAAATATATAAATATATATATATATATATATATATATATATATATATATATATATATATATATATACACACACACACACACATGCACAAACACACACACACACACTCCGAACCAAAATCTTGTTAATTCTTTTTGCTCTGCATCTGAACTATTTCCTTTTTCTTCTCTTTTTCCTGAGGGACTGGCCCAAAAAACAGCCATCTCCAGAGACATTGCAGTAAATTAGAACTAAATTATTCACTTTTACTTTGGAAGAAGGAATTACCAGTGTGTCAAACATCCCAACAGAGACACCTGCAGATGCACCAAGTATGTACCAAATGCCATGCCAGAAGAGCTGTACCCTCCTGCTACATTGCCATTTCTTTCTGTTTCCTTTCTGGCCCCTAAGTAAGTTTCATTTTGTCATAAGTTTTAGGATGGATCAGACAGATTCTTTCCAGGTCTTACTCTTCCCATGTCTTATTTCTTCACAACTTAATGGATTTATCCTTTCCTTGGGGCTCAAGGAAGGATGAATTTTAGTCTTTCAAGTTGAATGCCATCTCTCTCTTCCCTTACTTTCTTCTACACTTGAATGCTTCAGTTATTTAACAACCTCATTGATCTCAACATGAAAATTATTACACTGAGGTGCTATTCAATTTGAGCAGAGAAAGCAGAAGACTTTGGATCTGTCTTGCTAGGGGACTGCCTTTCCATTTATGTATTTTCCATTTGTTGCTTTCAAAACTTTCCTGGCAAAATATTTGGAGCACAAATGTATCCTGTTTAGACCAATTTTTAGCAGCTTTAATTGCTATCAGACTACAACATGCATGTGGCAAGCTGTGGTTATTGGGGGTAGGATTGAGCTGCTGTTTTCCCCTGCAATGGCAGCAAGACATCCCCACCCCACAGGCAGCCCCCTGCTCCAGGCAGACCCCACTGTGCAGCTGGGGCCATTCCTCTGGAGGTAAATTTGCTGCTCCTCCAGCGGGTGCCTGACTCCCTCCCATGGCACCATGAAGGCAAGAGGGACGATTTGGGAAGTGGAGGCAGCACAGCCTGGCCCAGGGCAGCAGGGAGGAGTGAAAGACTCTGGAAGGCTGTGATGGGAAGCCTGTGACTTGACCTGGCTGTGATGAGAGCTGCAGCCGGGCACACGCCAGATCAAAAGAGCACAGCCTTTGGCAGCTCACAGGTCTGGGGAGAGAGAAGCTGCCCATCATCCTCCTCCCACCCAGCCTGCAGCTGAGGCTGGACTCATATTCGCCTGCCACCAAAGCCACTGCCATTTCACCTTCCTTTTCAGGATTTCAGTCACTTGTGCCAGCTTTTCTGACCACCCTGGAACAGAGGTAGAGCTGACCTGGCTGGGTTTTATCATGTTGGAAATTTGCCAGTGGCAAATATTTAGCTGGGAATATTGCTCAGAGGATCCAGGGAGGACCTGTGCCCTGTCCTGGGGGCAAGGTAAAGTGGCTGCAGACCCTTGGGACTCCCATGCAGGTGGCCCAGGGTGACAGACCACAAAGATGCAGGCGCAGGTTTTATTTCTCCCCTCTGACTGCAAGCTTTCCACACCAGCCTGCAGTGAGCACTACCCACTGAGGATCTTCCAAAGTTAAAATGGCTCGGAAACCTTCCCTGAAATTTTGGAATGAACCAAGTGTGGTGCTCATTGTGTTGCCTGCAGACAGGAAAACGCCACAAAGCTGAAGGCAAAAACCCAGCTCCTGTCACCAGAAGTTTTCCATTTGCTTCCTCCGTTCCCCTTGGAGTCACGCTCCTTGAATACTTTCAAGAGGAGGAAAAAAAAAATCCTTTGAACATTTTTATTTTTATTTTGGATATTAAATATTTCCAGTCAAGCTGAACTTGTAGGAGAGCCTTGGAAACACTCCACCAGCATGTCCCTCTGGGAACTTTACATTCTATTTATTTAGTGTTTTTACGCACTGAAGACTCTGTCTGAGAAGGTGTCAACAGCGTTTTCCTTCTCATCCAGCTCCTTGGTCTGACTGTCCTGTGAACTGGAGGGTTTTCTTAGCCTCAGAAACCAGCAAACTGAAAGTCTTGCCAACATGAATGTTTCAGAAACCTGCAGCCTGTTTTAAAATTATCCTGAGGTGATTAAAAATTAACAGACACTGTGACAAAGATGGATGTTCTTCCAGGCTTCCCTCTGAAATCTTAATGTCCAGTGGTTCTGTACTTGATTCCAAATTGCCTAAGAATGGTAAAGAACAGGATAAATCACTGCTGTCACTTAATGAAAATCTTAAAACAACTCATCTTAGCAACGAGTCATTCTGTTCTACTGCAGTTAGAAGTCGATTTTTATTTACAGCACTGCCTGAGGTGATTTCCAAGCAAACAGGACATTTGCCCCTTCCTTGTTTCAATAAAGATGATTCTGTTTTGAACCTCACACCTATGTTAACTTATGACACTGAAAAAAACCCAAAGCCTAAACTCTGATTTCAAAGAAGAAAACTGCAGGAAGACAAGGACAAACAGAAACAGGGGTTGTTTTCTGTACAAATGCCCACAGTTTTTGTTTTTCAAGGGAGGGAGGAGCTATGTGGCCCTGTTCCCATTTAATCACTCTAGCAGAAGCCAGTAGGAGCCAGCAACAGCCACATTCCAGTTGCAGTTCCTACATGGCCACCTTCCTTGTTTTGTCTAGTTATCCTGCAAGCTCACTGAAACATGGGAGAGTATTTTAGCAGCGCCCAGTAAAATGGAGCTTCAGGTGTAGTGTGGGTCTTTAAGGGATCCAATAGTATATAAAGTGAAAAAACAACAGCAGCAACAACAAAACACCTCAAAGCCAGCTTAAGTTGAATGAGGAGCTTCAAAATGTCAAGGCTGCAAGAAAGAAGTGAGGAGAAATTCATGCTGGATGTGCAAGCCCTTAGCCCCACTGCCGTGTGCATGCATATGTTTTTCATGGTCTTGCCCTTGGAGCTCACACAACCCTTTTGACCAGTTTTCCAAGAAATGCTTGGCCTGAATCGGATCTAGCAATGAAAAATATTAAGTATCCTTAGTGAAGGTGCAGTAAGCTGGAGTAATGATACAGAGGCCAGTTTTGACTTAACTAGAATGCCCTAAATTCTTTAAGAGACAAACAACTGATCAAATTGGTTCTACCACCCGTGTGTGCACTACCAGCTCACTGATGATCTCAGGAACTCTTCAACACAAACACAAACACCATGCATGCCACACCTCTGACAACCAAAATAATTGGCAGGTGGGGTGCCCTGACCATCCACACCTCAGCTGATCTCAGGAGACACTGTTTCATCTTGGCTGCAGGCACCTGCTTCTGTCTGTGGGTCCTGCCCCACAGTCACACACACCACTCCAACCATGATGGTCGGTGCCCACAGTTTTCTGTCACTTTCCCACTACTGTATTTGAATTTGGTTTCATGTCAGCTTGGTGATGTTGGGACCTACCCTGAAATGATGCAGGCAAAATTAAGTTCTGCACAGAAAGGCAAGCGTGGACCAATCCTACCCAAGGAACACTGCTTTTTCAAGAAGGTGACACTCTTCTTAGTGTCAAAATTCTACATTTAAATTAGCAAAGATGACCCTCAACAAGCAAAACACTCGGGCTCCTCAAAAATCACCAGTGAAAAGCACAAGCACTTAGCATTTCTGAGAATCAGGCTAAATTTACAACAGACTGAAGGTTTGGGCCTGGCACTAAAACAGGTCTTGCTATCCAGATGCAGTATTAGTCTTTTGTAAAGAATTTTTACTGTCTTTATCCAATTTCCATTCTTAACTATGGCTCTCAGTGAAATTTGTTCCAACTCCCCCAACTTTTTTTCTGCCAGACACTCCTAAACAGAAGGATTATTAAATTCACATTCCAAATCTTTCTCCAATGTTACAACTGCTTTCCCCTTTTGAAGTGCAATTCTCTTCTGCAAAGTAAAGGAAAAATAAAATGTTTATAAAGATTGGATTTGGATTGTTTCTCCAAAGTCTTTCACAGCAAGATTAGAGTACTCCCAGGCTACAGACACTCTGCCTGGCTATGGGGATCTGATAGTGATATTCAAGACCACTGGTAATAATGATCTCTCTTCTCACCTACAGGAGCACTATCGCCAGACATCTTTGCTGAACTTTGCATAACAGCATTACCTGACTGAGCCTGACAGTCAGAAAACAAGACTGTCAAAATTACAACTAACAATTGCATTTACTCTTCCTTCCCCTAGCTGACTAGGTCCTGCAGCTCTAACAAGTACCAGTGACAATAAGAAACTTGGTTTTGTCCCCAAAGCAGGCAAGCACTATACAGAGGCCACTCAAGAACTGGCCTGGTGACTCACACTGGTGACTCAGGACCAGTTATTCCCACAGAGGTAACTCTCGGTATAACACAAATCTTGCCTCTAACTCAAATTCTGGGTGAAGTGTTCAACTCATCTGCAAAGATATTTTTAAGCTTGGCCTGACAAACTACTCAGGACCCCAACTTCAGCTCAAGGTCTGTGGCCTTTCTGGCTGACTTTTCACATCCTGCTGGCCACACACTCACCTTGCAGCAGGACTGCACCCACACCAGTTAAACTAAAGTCAACATGAGGATTCTCCACATGTGCTAACTTTCCTCTGAGGGCAGGTATGTAGAGGCACTGTTTCTCTAATCCCATTCTTCAGAAAGGTAAACTGCCGAGCTTTTGGTTTTGTCCAAACTCCCTCCACCCTCTTCAATCTCTACAAAGAAAGCCTGTCCATCACCTGTGTTAACAGGATCCCCAAATTCCATGCTGCCTCTGAACACCCACAATGATGATTCTCTCTTGCAGGTCTTGGTGCACTGGGTGAAAAAGCCATCATGCTCCATCACCCCCATTACCATTTGTCATCTAACCGCTTACATAAGCCTGTGACCTCTGAAGTAAAAACATTTACTTGCACTTGGGTAGAGCTGGTTGGTTGGAAGAGAACTTGGAGAAAGAAATGATTGAAAAAACAGTCACAGAAGCAAGCTTCCAGAATGTGCTTTTTTGGTTTTCCTTTCAACTTTGCTATTTCCTCCAGTCAACCACTGCTTCTCCATCAAACAGAAAAGTTTCAACCAGCAAAATCAATTTGTTTAACATTTTCACATATCCTCCAGCACACAGGACTTCTATAGCTCATGAGATCACCTAAAGTTTTGCTAAGCACAGATCAAGAGGACATAAGGAACTGGAAAAAAATAATATTATGTTGTGCACATTAATTTAAATGTGCTACTAAATGTATAAATAGGTCTAGAGAACTGGGTATTTCTAACGTGCCAATTATCTTTGTACTGTGGTACCCCACTCGTTATCAAAAATAGCTTCACTTCAGACTGGAAAAGATTTTCTTCTTGTATGTAGCTTTCTCAAATGGGTTTATTTTCACTTGCAATTGAAGAGATGCTTTAACCAACCTTCAGTGTGATTTTTGGAAAAGACAGTATCCTCCAGAGGCAGTTTGTGCATATTAGACCAGAGCATCTGTTTGGGTCCATGGGAGTCTTTAGGCTGGTGGGCACAGACAAGCACTTTGCAAAGTGACAAAGTGAGCTCAGCTGGATGAGCCAGGCCTGGAAAGACCTACAATCTATCCTGACCACTCTAATTTTGATGCAAGGAGGTTGATAGGCTCAATCATTCACATAAGTGTTCCTGATGGCAGAGACTGTAAAAAATTATTTTGCAGAATTCAGGTGCCAAAATAATTCAGATGCACACATGGACAAGGGAAGGGCTAACATTTCCCTCTGGGTCAGCTGTGGAGGAGCTCTAAAACAGAGGTTGTGGCTTCATTTAAAATAATGCTTCCAACAGATAGGAATTTATCTCATCACAAGAGTAATCCTGTGAAAGGAGTGCACACTTCTGCACTCATAAAAAATGTCCTAAGTTAAACCAACCTCTGGAACCTCATCTGGCATTTTGGTGGTGGCTCTCTTTCCCAGACCTGTGTACTGTGAGAAGCTGAATTTGGGAAATATACAACAGCACTCAGTTGCCACACAGAGTTTTTGAGCTCCAGAGGAAAATACACACTCTGTTGCTGCTGCCCCTCAGAAATGCAAGAGGAAAAAAAATATCCCAGTGTCTGTCTTACTCAGTTCTAAGGTGAGAGGCCTGAATTCCATGACTATTTACCATTTGGTAGTAGTCCCTGGACCAGGGGTCAGCATTCAGTAACATAGGAACTGCCAGGCTACAGAATCTGTGGCTCAGGAGTCCTCCTCCAAAAAGTCCTGAACACTTTTGGAAGTAGTAAAAGAAGCCTGGAACTCCCACACAGGAGCCAAGTGTAACAGTGCTCTGACATCTCACTGGTTGCCACTGCAGGGACAATGCCTTTGGTGAGAAAAAAGCATTGCCATCAAATGAAGGTGACAGGCCTGAAATTCCTCAGCCTTCCTCTCCAAAACAGAAGTTTGAAGGAACCACTTTGCAACCACAGAGGTACAGAGCATCCTTCCAATAGATGGAACATGTCAGTTAGGCTTTTCTCTGGGGAGCATAGTTTAGCACTCTGCCCTACTCACTTTCCATCCAAATGATCCATCCTTGACATGCCACAGGGACAGGCACAGAAGTACCCTCTGATAAGAAATACAAAATCAGTATAAACCTCAAGAGAGCAGACTGAAATGAGAATGTCCATCTCAAAACAGCACTCACCTACCTCTCTAAGATGGTGTGATCTGGAAAACATCTCTTTCCTCCATCATTTCCCCTTCCCTTCCTCACTGCTCCTGCTCAGGATGCTGCCCATGTAGTGTCCCTTACAAAAAAAGTAGCACACCCCAGAGACTTGGTGCCTAAATTTGGGGGTTGTTGTACTCAGTAGAGGCCAAAGGTTCAGAAGTAAATCCAAGTCACAGAGCACAATTCTAAGATCTTTGAATAATCAAAATATCACTTTTGAGAGGAGCACATACCTGGGTCCATAGCGTCCTCTAACAATGGGATCAGCTTCTCCTTTTTGATCAGTTTTTTTTTAAATCATCAAATTAGCAAGGTTTTGATAAAATTGTAGGAGACATCACAATATTTTGTGACAGTTTGGGATGGCTTGTGAGTCATCCACCAGCTATAACCGGAATGCAATACAAGCCATTGTAATGCTTTATGAAGAAAGCGTGTGTTGCTATCTTGCGACAACCATATGTTCCTCTGTTTGTATATATCTATTATCCAACCCTTACATAAGCCGTTGATGAAATTATCATCACAGGACAAGCACGCTTGTAGCACGGTTGAGTTGATCACAATAAAGTAACGAAGGAATGAAGGAGCTCCATGCTGAGGTGGAGCGGCCACCCGCCTTCGCAAGCCACAGCTGCAGACCTGCAGTCAGCTGCTCAACAGCCCTCACTTTGGGGATGACATGAAGACAGACATTTGGGGCTTGGGCCATATGCCTTTTTGGGAAAGAGCAAAGCAAATGTGCTTTCTCTGATGCGGGGAAAGGGAAGGGTTGGGGACGGAGTTGAAGAAAAGGCTGGGGAGGAGGTTGCTTCAGTGTTTCAGGGAACCCGTGAGATGTTACTTGCACACATAGAGGCACTCGCACGCCTCAGACTGCAGCAGGGACCGGGACAGCGCAGGTTTGCCGCATCGCAGGAGGCACCGTCGGCATTCAGGTGCATCCCCGGGGCCGCTCCCGTCCCCGACTGTCCTCCGTGCCCATCGGGCACTGCCAGCGCCTGCTCCGGGCGCCAGCCCCCACCCGGGAAAACCAGCGGGCAGCGCCAGGGCCGCTTGGCACGGCACAGCTGCATCCCGGTGCCGCTCCCAGCGCTGCTCCCGGTGCCGCAGACGGGCCGAGGCCAGCCGCAGCCCCGGGTCCGGAGCGGTCTGTGCCGGGCTCCGAGGGCCATGTGCCGAGTACTACGGGCACAGACTCCACCTTCCCCGGCTCCCGCCCGCCCCCACGCATCCAGGAAGGGAAAAAGAGGAGGAGGAGGAGGAGGAGGGAAGGGGGTGAAAGGGAAGAAAAAAAAAAAAAAAAAAAAAGAGAGGTTGAAAGGAGGGAGCTCGCCGAGACCCACCCTTCTCCCTCCTCCTCCTCCGGGCTGCTGGCCGGGCTTTTGTTTTCCTCCAGCGCCCCGTTTCCCACACGTGATTGCCGTGTTATTGCACAGGGCGCTCGGCGGCGCGGCTGCTGCACCTATAAATACGGAGCGGGCGGGCGGCGGGGCCCCGGGGCAGCGCGGCGCGGCCGGGCGGAGCGCAGCCCTCGGCACCCCCATGCACCCCGCGGGGAGCGCGGCGCCCGTGCCCCGCCGCCCGCCCGCCTGACGGGCCGGCAGCGACAGGCAGCGCCCGGCCGCCGGCGAGGGGAGGGGGAGCCGGCCGACAATGGCGGCGGCCGCCACCGCCGCCAGCCCTGGCAGTCCCGCCGCCGGGCCCCTGCCGCCGCCGGCGGAGCCCTGCCCCAGGAAAGCGCCGCAGCCGCCGCCGGGGCCGCCGCAGCCGCCGGCGCGCAGCGACCCCCGCCGCAGGCAGGCCGCGCTCTCCTTCCTCACCAGCATCTCCCTCGACGGGCGGCCCCCGCCGCCGGGCAGCGACGGCCCCGCCGCCCGGCCCCGCCAGGCGCAGCCGCCGCCGCGGCTGGGCAGCCCCCCGGCGGCGCCCGCCGAGCCCCCGGAGGAGGAGGAAGACGAGGAGGAGGAGGAGGACGCCTTCACCGCGGTGCAGGTGCCGCCCGCCGTCTTCCTGGGCGCCGCGGCGGCGGGCAGCCGCGGCCGCCTCAACTCCTTCACGGCGGGGGTGCTGCCGGCGCCCTTCGGCCGCACCAGCCCCCAGGGCAGCATCGGCGGCAGCGGAGAGCTGGGGCAGCCCGGCCCCGCCGCCGCCTTCGAGCTGCAGCGGTCCCGGTAAGCAGCGCCGCGGGATGAGGGATGCTCGGCATGCGGGGATAAGGGATGCGCAGGATGGCGATGGGCTCGGTTCGGGCGGGCACGGCCGCCGGGCGGCCGGGGGAAGCCGTGGGGAGAGGGAGGCCCGATAGCCGCGGGGCGGGAGCCTCCCTCCGCGGGGCCGGCTCCGCTGCCGTCCGGCCGGGCAGCAGCGGCAGCTGCGGGGATGTGCGAGCGTGCAGGGGCAGGTCCGCGGAGGTGCCCGAGCCTCCCGGGCCGCAGCAGCCCGTCGGTCGGTCTGTCCCGCCCGGCGCGAGTGGCTGAAAGTTTCCGTGCCGCTCAGCAGCCGTGCCCGCAGCAGCCCAGCCCAGCGTCACCCCGCGCTCCCGACCCGTGGGGGATTCAGCCCCCCTTGCTGCCGGTCCTATAGGACAGCAGGCTGGGAAGCGGCTCTGAGTCAAGTGAGCTGTAGCCAGGTCTGGTAGCCCGCAAGGGGGAAGGAAATCTTTGCATCGAAATCCACGGATTAGGGTGCGAGCGCATGGTTTATGCCGCGTCTCGCTAGCACCCTAAATAAGCTCTTTATCTCCAAGCACTTTGTTCCTCTGGGTCGTTTCTTGCCACCGGGTACTCTTTTGCCTTTTAATTCCCGAAGGAACAACCTCACCTGCTTCAGCTCTCAAGCTGAGACGTCTGGCTAAGAAGGTGCAATCATGTAAAAATGTGTGAATGCCTGTGGATACAAAATCACCTTCCTTTACTTCCTCAACAACATACTCAGATATCAAAGACGGAGGGGGGGAAGAAGCTGGAGGAAATGACTGTGCTCCCCAAGCCCACATCGGCAGCCACTCCCACATTCCCCATTTGCCACACTCCCTCCTTGTTTCTCCCTTGGACAAATAGGTAGACTTTGAGTCACATGTTATTGCAAGGGTTTATAAGGGTAATTGAGCATAGATCGCTGCAGAAAAGTCCCTTTCAAAACCAACCAGCTTGGAGAAATTGGAAGTATTCCAGGGGAAAGTTATCTTAGCTGCATGCCCCACTCTTGGTTGTTTTTTTTTCCTCCCCCTTCCATCTGGGTCGTTCTGGTGGCTTTTTTGAGCCCCTTTCAGGTGCTGTGCTAGAGGGAGCCGCACCTTCCCAAGCAGAATGCCTGCTGGTGAGTTACCACCCTTCTGCTCCCAGTCATGTGTCTCTCAAAACATTTTCTGCAGTGACAACCCTCTAATTGCTCTGTGGATCAGCTGCACAGCTGTGTCACACACACACTCACACTCATGCATTTCATTCTGTGATGTGATTCTGCCCACAGCCTTGTGGGGGAGAAGTGACCCACAGACCATGATTTGGGAATTGCTTTTCTACTCTTGAACTTAGCATTCAGGAGATTGGGTTCTTCTCGACCTTCTACTTAGTGAGTTTATTGTTGTTGCACGATTCCAGTATTACTGTTCTTGATTCCCAGGGATCATCCTTGGTTTTTGTTTCTTGCATGCTTTTATCCTGTGCTTGGTTCTGGGAAAGATACTTAGATCTCACTGATATCAGTCTACTTAGCCCTTCCTCTTCCAGTCATTTTTTCTCTTTGCTCCTTTTTCCCCACTTTCTGAAAGCTTCCTTCCACAAACTATTGGTTTTTTTTTTGTTGTTTTTTTTTTTTTAATTGCTTGAGAACAGAGTGGAGTTGAAGAGGGAAAGGTAATTACTGTTCTTGTTTACAACCTAGAAATCCAGAGTCTGGCAAGTTCAGCTGTGCTGCTAGCATGCAAACAAACTGAATGGATAACCCAAGTCCATGGCAAGAGAAGTCACCTAAGGAAACCTTTCCAGGATGCTCTTCTAGTCCTGTAGCAGCTGTCATTTGTGCTGTATATTTGCTTGTGATGCAGGCTGCAAGGAAAATTCTGGTTTTCTCATGCTGTTTTGTTTTCTTGAGAGCTAGATTTGGTTGTGGTGGAGACTTTGCATTACTCCACTGACAAGTATGAGTCTTTCCATTGTAGCACTTGCTAAAGGCTGACCCTGGTTTTGGGAGAGCTCTGGGTAATGTTCCCCACCTTTGCTGGCTGTCGTGGTGCTGCTCATGTGCAGTCCAGGGCAGACTTTGCCTTCAATAGATCTGTTTCTGTTCTGGAAAAAGTATATATTTTTAAACATCAGGAACGGGCAGCTGCAGACCACAGAGCTTGCACAGAATGTTAGTGGCTCATCTTCTTAATGAAAAGGTGTGGTAGGAGCTCTGGCTGCTGGGTTCACCCATGGCTGCACTGAAGTTAAATCACAGGCATGCACCGGGCTGGCACAGGCCCAAGAACAGAGGGTTTGAGCAGCCCTTCTGCTGCTCTCTTAATGGACAGGAAGGAGCCAAATCCCCAGCACACAGCCAGCCCTTCCCAGGGTGACAGGGTGAAAGTCACAGCACCTGCCTAGGGACAGGCATTAGCTCATCTGAAGGATGATGCAGAGAGGAAAATCACATTTTTTTGGTAGTTCACGTGTGCACTGGCTGCCTTTCCTCCCACACTGCTGCTCTCCTTGCAGTGAGTGAGCTTGAAATTGAGTTTGAGGAGTTGTTTGACAGACTAGTCCTGTGTGCTGAGAAATGTAAATTATAATATGAAACCTTTTCCTGTTACAGTATCAGGCAAGACAGGTTGCTGTATGTTGTTATTTTTATTTGGTTTTCAGAAACCATTGTGAACATATAATCAGAGTTCCCTGGCTTTTTTGTTTGTGTTAGCAGTTTGTATAATTGCACACTAGTTTATATTTAACAAGGTTATCATTAATGTGGTTTGGGTTTGTGCTCTATGTGTATTCACAAGAAACAAACGATACAAAAAAGGAACATGGGGCTTCTAGCTGCTTGGAGGCTAGTATGTAATTATATATGTAAATGGCAAAAAATAGGCTTGTTCAGAAGTTGGCTGGTTGGTGCTAAAGGCTCCCGTCTTCCTGCAGGAGTTTGTTTCAATTTGTAGTGAATACGTGGACAAGGACATGAGTTTATTAGAAACTAGAGCCAGGGTTTCTTTCTTGTGAAATTATAATTCATTTTAATGGAATAATCTGAAATTAGTGAGGAGTTCTGTGAAACCAGGTTTCAGCAACACTAGTTTAAAATAATTGCACGTCCTGTGGATTAGGTGATGGTCCCTATTTTTGTGTATGCCTAGAATTCTTGTTGCCATAGTTTTCTTTGGGAAAAGTATTGCTGTTTCCATATGTGATGTTTCCTTTTCCAGTGGGTCAGGTGGTTAGAAACAAGCACATGCTCTTTTTTTGTGTTGTTTGATTTTGGATTTTTTTTTCTGTTTTGCAAAGGAAGCAAATTGATGATTGGATTTAGAGTTCAAACGTTGCTTACAGTTGCATTTGTCTGTGTCACCACGTCAGCTTTGAAGGCAGATGGGCAGGAGAACTCCTTCTGAGAGGAGCAGGTGCTGGGGAGCAAGGAGAGAGTATCTGCTGAGTAATCACTGAGGAGAGGTCCACTCAGAAGGACACTGAGGTTATCATGGTCCAGATAGATTTTTCTTCAGAATTTACTGACCTACAATATATCTAGTTTGCTGATTAATTCTAAAATTAATTTACAGTTAGTAAAGCTTGTGAAAATTCAATTTATTTCTACCTATTAGGAAGGACAGAGATGCATTTGGCCTTGGTATTTATCTTCTGAAGAGATGCAATGAAGGGAGATGCTGGAATAGTTGACTTGCTTGACTTCTTTAGGGTTTGCAAAGTTCACTGGGTTGTTAGTGCTGGAGGAAGCCTCCGGGATGCTGAATCCTGCCATTAAGTATTTGTGATGAAGGGCTGAGAGGTCACAATCCAGTTCCCCATGGCCTTGGGCAGGCAGGCAGTGCAGTTTCAGCCCACAGCAGAAGATGCCTCCAAACTGAACACTCAAGAGACAAAAGAAGAGTCTCTCAGAAACAAGTGTCTTACAGGCAGAGTTCTGAAAGGGGGGGCAGAACAAAGAGCTGGGGGCACCCTCTACCCCGTGGGGTCATCCCAGCATCAGGAGGTGGCTTGTGAGCTGCTGGAAACACATCAGCCCTTTAGTGTGTGATGGACACTGCTATTCACTGAACCTAAAGCCCTTTGGGCAGCCTGAATTTCGGAATGATGTGTACAAGCATAGCATGAAAACAGTGATTTAATGGTCTGAGAAGTCAGTGGGAGGTGCACATGCTAAACAAAGTCTTTTCTTAAGTGTGTGACCTTGTATACCACTGATAGCTGCTAGCTCTGAAGAAGGGGATGCTTGCTGACCTCAGCTTCAGGAGGCTAAATTCCTGTGCCTCCCTGAAGGGGGAATGTTCAACAGCAGGGCTTAGACTCAGGTAATAGGGGCTGATTCTGTAGTAGCACACAGTGTACAAGCTCCATGAGTCCTGTAAGGAGCACATCCTTCACCCCAACCATGCTGAGAGGCTGGTCCTCACGCTCACCACAAGCTGTGCAGGGACACTCACATGTGCTGCTGGTTCTCTGAGCTGGGCACGTGCTGGGCTTGGCCAGCCCTATGTCACACAGACCAGCTTTCACCACCACAGGTCTCTGCCAGCCATTTCCCTAGCTCAGGGCACAGATGTTTGTGCCTCCCTCCGTTACTTCCTTTGAAAGTGGTGGAAATGGGGTCAGCTTCCAGGTGTTAGTCGAAGCTGACCAGTGGTTGAGACATCGTTGGAGTAGGATGACACACACATGGATGGACACCATAGGTGCAGCACCCTTGTTGCCTTAGTACACAAGCTTTTGAAAACAAATCCCACAGGAATTTGCTCTGGCATATTTTAGGTTCCTATTATACTATTTAGTGAGCATCTCTGTCAGATAAAAAAGGTTATTATTCATCAGACAAGGAGCAAACCCCTTTGCTGTCAGTTCTGAAGAGTAGAACAGTGGGACAGAACATGGTATTCATCGGTACTGGGGAATTAATTAGAGAGCTTCACAGAGAGACAGATGCTGAGAGGCAGCTGTGTCTGCCAGAGCCTCAGGACTCTGCAGGTTTCAGAGTGAGGCAGCCTTGGAGCTGGCCAGGTGAGAGGGATACGCCTGGGTGGGTGCACATTAACCCCTGTGAGGAGACCTGAGCTGGTAACACATGGAAAGTCCTGTTTGCCCTCCCTGGCTGCCAATTCAAAGCTTTCTAGGTCTAGGCCTGCCATGGGAGGTGCTGTGGTTGTACCACACAGGTGCTTGGCTGGTGTGCAGTGACCCCTCATTAGCTGTCAGGAGAGCAGAAGGAGCAAATTTCAGGAGGTTTGCTTATGTGATGGGTGCATTTCCACTACTTGATCATTCTTTTCACCCTTTTCTTTACCAGCAAAGCTCCTGTGCAGGCAGCCAAACTGGATCTTTTCCTTAGAAGCCTGCTACACAGCTTTCATCTGCACCATAGTAGTGTTGAAAGCACCTTGAAATGGTGAAGATTGGTAGCAGCTGTGTGAGTCACTAGCCCTCCAGACCATGACAAAAACACAGTTCCATGGTAGATAAATAGGATAATGACAGATCATAGTTTGATGATAGCTTTTGAATATGAAGTGTGCTTTAGTCTGCAATTATTATGACTTTGAGAATTCTTCTGGCGGAAGATACGACTTAGCTTGGAACAGTTCAAAACACCTAAAAGACAAATATGAGATTGCCAAATGTGCTCTCTGGAAAGAAAAAAAAAACCCCAACCCAATCCTGTAGTAATTCTGTGATTTCCTTGTTTCCAAAAAGTAGATGTCAGGTGGGCTGTCTGGAGACTCAGTAGTGCAGCGAGTATGATGGAAGGTAAAAATGAGAAGAACCAAATCTTGATTTCTTTATTTTTTTCTAATTTTTTACCCTCTGATTTCAGCTGTACTACTCTTGTAGTGTAAGTTCTCTGCTACACAAATGAAAAAGGCTACTCTTTATAATTTAACCTAAAAATGCAGAAGTTTGGTTTATATGTTGGGACTTTGATACACTGAAACTTCTGTAGGCACCAGCTTGTCCCTTGCGAAGCATGGGAAAACAGATTCTATTTGCAAATGGAACAAGCTGGTGTCTACAGAAATCTATATGCAAATATCCACAGAATTCACCCCTGAACATTTGCCAGTACCTCTGAGGGTGTGCTCAGCCTTTATGACAAGCTCTTTTCTGGACCTAGAATTGCTGTGGATGGCTGTGGGGCTGCCACCAGATACCAGACTTAGCAACGCAGCAGGTGCAGCAAGACACAGAGCTGGCTCTTTTCACAACCCAACTGAAAAATCCCTTGCCAGTTTGCTGTGAGAAGTATTCTTTCTAGAAAATGGAAATGACATAATTTGGCATATGGAGCGTATCTGCTTGCTGGCCTGTCGTTTGCAAATAACATGCCAAGAAATTTAAGGAATGGTATTTATTTTCATAGGAAGGGCTTTCCGAAGTTTTGGGGGTTTTGTGGGG
The DNA here is from genome assembly GCF_036417665.1 of Passer domesticus. Taxonomy (NCBI): domain Eukaryota; kingdom Metazoa; phylum Chordata; class Aves; order Passeriformes; family Passeridae; genus Passer; species Passer domesticus. The sequence continues at coordinate 114,513,005 of NC_087474.1, forward strand.
TTTTCTTTTGTGTTTTTTTTTTTCTTCTTTTTTTGGTGTTTTTTTTGTTTGTTTTGGTTTTTGGGTTTTTTTTTTTGTTTGTTTGTTTGTGTTGTTGCAAGGATAGGATAGAGAGCCTGGTAAAGCATTTCACAGAAGAAAATTTAACGGTAGTTGGTGAAAACGTGATGTGCCAGTGGGAGGCTTCTGGGATTCTTGGGGCTTGCTTTTCAGTGTGCAATATGCAGATTTAGGGGGATACATATTTAAGGAGCTGTGAGGTTCCCTTACAAGGGCTACTGTGTTATGTTCATAGCAACTGCTTTCCTGTCAATGCTAAATGTATTTTCTGTTCTCATGATGTATTTCAAAGCCAGCACTGCTTTTAGAAGCAGTGTTTCAGGGTGTTTGCCTAAGGAAGGTTTTCTGTTGTGGAAAACTGGGAAGTGAATGAGAAGTGAAGCAAAGGCTATCTTCTTTTCTAGAAGTATTTTAAAAAGTTAAAATAACCTTTCACCTTATCTATGACTATAAAGCACAATTGCATGTTCTTAGCAAACAGTGGTGTTTTCCCCTGTGTCGTTATAGATGAGGCTAGCAATTTTGTGAAATTGAGGTTTGGGGAAAGATTCACTCACCACAACTGAAATATGTTTTCCACTCATTGTCTCAGATGACAGAGGAAAGTATGTCCTCTGTGACAAGAGATCCTGAAAAGCCTGGGCTGTATGTTTACTTTTATATAAAACTGCTCAGTTAAATCAAGCACCAGTGTATGATATTTTGCTAGCAAGTAAATCTCTGCAATATCAGGGATTTGACTCTATAGTATTGGTGGGATTAAAAAATGGAAAGCTGGAGAAGTTTATCATAATTTTTCAGTCAACAATGGATTGCATTTTGGTTCTCCTAGAGATAATCATATTACCAAGGTAAATATGATTAAGTTTTCAAATCTACATGCTGTCAAGGCAAATCAGACATAGGAACATGAGTTTATAGGTAAAGGCATTCAAAAGAAGCATAAATTTTCCTGCAATGAAAAAAAAATGCCCTTATTGTGTAATGGGAAAATCTGTAAGGACATTATGATGACTTCTTTCTGCACCATGTAGCTGGAGCTGAGCTGTATGAAACAAACAGGGATGAAGCTCTTGAGATTGCTTTTCCCTTTCCCTGGGTTTTGGGTAGGATGCTGGGCACCAAGAAATCATCAATGCCTCTGGGTTAGCAGCCTGCTTGCACTAAGCTGTTTTTTCTGCCATCCATGTGCTGTCTGCTGTATGTGGCTTCAGCCATGACTGTGCAGGTCATACCTGCAGATTTTTTTGTCTGCGCAAGGGAGAGAGAAGTGATACTGGGATGTGGTGGTGCTGCCTCAGTAGGTACCAACCACAGGCACTTTTGCTGTCCTTGTTGCTTTTGTCTTCTGTAGCGTGGGAAGGCTGGTGATAGGTTTCTCTCTATCTTGTCTCTTCTGTGGGGCATCATTTCCTTTCCCATTCCAAGATGAAGAGAGAGCCACTGCAGGTGGCTTACAGGGTTAGTAACTCCTGGTGAGGGAATTGAATGGACAAAGGTGGAAGGCTCTAGCATTTCTATCATCATTACTTCTGGTAGATATGCCATGGGTGGAAGTGCAGGGAGATGTCCCAGCCCTCCAACAAGGTTGGATGACACAGAGGTTCATATACCAGAAAGGGGAGAGGAGAAGGCAAGAGATCCCGAGCTGAGCTCTCTCTCCCTTTTTGACAGGAGGTGTACATGCTGGCAGAGTGGCATGGATTTAGTTTCATCATGATTGAAGGGTCAGATATTATCACCATTGCTTTTTACAGAGATAACTCACAGCACTGGAGCAGTCTGTTGCCCACTGCAGCTGCTAGCAGAGAAGTGGATTCTGCCCCCAGCTTAGTGGTGTGCCCTTAGAAGGGTGCAAGCAGCACAGCTTTGCCAGCCTGCTTCAGAAGGAGGGCTGCTGAATTTGAATTTCCTGGGTGCATGGTGCTGGAGGAGGGGAGAGCAGAGCCCCACTGCCCCAATGGGGATGGGATGGGATGCCTTTGGCAGTCAGGGAGGACCACTGTGGCAGCTGGAGAGTTGTCTGGTTTCATGCAGTACCCCCAGCATGTGTAGGGATGCAGAAAGGGGGAGCCAGGAGGTGAATGTCACATAAGGCCCTTTGCCTTCAGGCCTGCTGGGATCACGTACATACATTTGCATGTGCACAAGTGCAGCCCATACCTACAGTTCATAAAGCTCTCATTGCTCCCTGTTCACAAGGACATGTTCTAGGAACCTGCACTATCTACCCCACTGTACCCAGCCTGTGGTGAAGGGTGGAGCATAAAGCAGAAGCTAGATGTCAGCTGTGGTCTGAAAGGTGTCTTGAAAATATCTTTCTGGGGTTTTAACTCAGCAACTTTTTTCCTTGTGGTTTTGTCAAACTTTTATTTTCCTGTTGCTTCTGCACCTCTGTTAGTACCTACAGATACAACATAAAAGGAGATTAATTTCCTCCTTTTCCAGTCAAGGCTGCCGTCAGCTACACCCAGGCAAATGCTGGGTGACAGAAGTATTGCCCATGTGTCCATGGGGTGTGGTGGATGGGCACAACAGGAAGTGAAGTCCTCATTAGGTGACAGCTACTTGAAAATGAACAGACCCATCTTGATACCTGGGACGTGGGCCCAGTTGAGGAGGTTTGGTAGTTACAAGCACGCTCCAGAGTTTCCTGAATTTAGTTAAGTGAATGATACCGTTTCTGACTAAAAAACGTGGAGGTGTTTTTTTGGATAATAGGAAGAGAGGCAAAACAGCTTTCAGGTGCTACAGTGCAAAGTGCAGTTTAATTGCTTAGGTAGGTGTGTCATGCAGGTGCTGCATCAGGTTATGTAAAAAGGTGTGGAAAACTCTCCATCTGCTATTAATAGACTTGGAAGTGTGGCCTTTAAAGCACAAAGGGTTGTGTTTGTGTTTTGAAGAATGGAGTTCACATAACCCTCTGTCTTCAGCATTGTGGAACCTCCTTAATTTTATAAGGCAAATTTTCTAAAGCAAAACTGGGTTTAATTTTTAATTGATGGTGTTCACTGCTTTGTGGAATCCCATCTTTTAGCATAAGCTAATCCAGAAGAAGTGGCAGCTTAGAGGTGGTTGCTTAAAAAGGGAGAATTATTTACAGCAGAACACAAAGTGCCACTGTCAAGTACCTCCATTGTGACCTTTGAGATTTATTTGGAAAATCCGTATTTTTCCATGTGCACGACTTGCCTCAAGATAAAATATTTTCTATTTTAGAAGGCACTCCAGGTACTGCGGAACTCGAGAGCAGCCTCGCAAGCAGCGAGTGACTGCACACATTTGTTTTAAGGAACAGACTTCATTGTCCCAGGCTTTTTGCTTCTGTTTGTTTTAAAGAGATTATTAGAAATACTAGTTTCTTGTTTGTTCATTAGTTTCATTATTGATGTAAAGCTATTCAAGTCAAAGATAGTGCTAGGGTGCAACAGGGAGCAACTTTGAGCAGATGAATTTGAAAATAAAAGCCGCAAATTGTATGAATTTGCCAGCACCCTTGAACAGGCACTTTCAAGGCAGTATTTTCTGTTGCTGCCCTCACGCTCTGTGGGAAGGTTGAATAGATGATGGGAATGGAAATGTGTATTTTCTCGCAGTGTGTTTGTGAGCTCGCAGGCTTCCTTCTCCTGGAAGATGTAGCATTGCCGCAGGAGCGAGGATGTTTTTTCCCAGTGCAGTACTGGTGCTGTGCTCAGTGCTGTACAAAATGCCACTACTCCTCCATATTCCTTAGGAGCTAAGCCCCAAGCCCAAGACCTGTTTAGTGCAATAGGGCACTGCAGAAAGGTGTGGGTTGTAACTGGAATTCACTCCCTTGAGGAGGATGGGCTGAGAGCAAAGAGGCTGGCGTGAAAAAGCGCTTGTAAGCCACTGCCTGTTTGCAAATATCAAGGCATCTGAAAACGACCAACCTCTGAATTAATTGCAGGGTTGCTCAGGTACAAATGAGAACAGGATTAGACCTGTCTTTTCTATTTTAAGTGCAGAGGTAGTATTTCCAACCCTTCCAGCGATTGCATATCTTGAATATCTTACTGGGTAAATGAATGTGATAGCAACAGTCAAGGGTGGCACAGTCTTTTGTGCAGCTGGCACTTACCTTGCAGTTGTTGCAGTTCTTTGTTTTGTATGATTCCCCAGGAATATTTCAACATGGTCTTTCCTGGTTTTTTGTTTGTTTGTAAGGGGTTTTTTTGTGTCATTTTTATATGTTAGATGAAACTGTCTTTTGAGAGGCTCTTGACCCTCACATCCACTTTCCAAGATGAGGGATTATGGTAGTGAACATTTGATTCACATCCCTGGTGACATGGGGAGGGATCTCTTTTCTTTTTACTGGTCAGTTGTGGGCTCTCTAGATTTTAATTTTGTAATGTGGTAGATTCTGAAAACAATGGATATTACATTTTTTTATTAAGTTGTTCACATTAACAGACGTTTCCTGTCTGTTTAGTGGAAAAGGTGAAACAGGAAAACCAAAATTTCAAAACTGCCATCACATGTTGATGGCAGTTTGTGAGCTTGATCAGTGTAGTGGTCTGATGTCATACCCACCATGGTTTTACCCTTGTCCAGGGCTTTTTTTAGATGTGAACATGCAGTGACTGAGGAAGTAGTGGTTTCTGTTTGTGTGGTCTGGCAAGGGGGGCTAATTTTTTTTAATCAAAAGAAAATAAACAGCCCCACTTTCATACAAAGTATTGCTGATTTCACTTTCAGTGCAAGCAATAAGACAAAATTTTACCTGTGACTTCTATGTAAGTAGCTACCAAATGAGCCTTCATGTTGTATCCCTCCAGAGATTTGCCAGGGGGAACCACACCAAGGCACAGAGGGGGAGGGTTGTGGTTTTCTCTTGTTGCTGTTGTCTGCAGCTTCTCACCCTTGTGAGAAGCACCTTTGTGTTTCTTCCTTATTCCAACCAGATGCAAGTGGGGTTTGGCAAGCACATCTCTGCATTTATCTGTTCTGACCCATCCAAGCACAAAGCCATTGCACCCTTTCCTCCATGCTAGACAAGCTCATTATTGTTCAGGTCTGAGGAGGCAAAGGGTGACAGAAGCAAAACAGTGCAAGTTTTGCATAATCTGTTTTTTTTCCTGCGGCTGTTGGGGCCATGGCCCTTGTATAGTGGCACTTTGTTCAACCTTCTTCCTTTGCAGAGACTACTGGGAAGGACAGAAAATGCTGCGGGTTCTCGGGCAGTTGAAGAGACAGCAACAGAAGTGTGGTTTTGGTTCCGTATCTGGACATATTGTTAAGGTCCTGCTGCTTCAAAATGAAAAATAAAGGCGTATGAATCTCCTGTTATCCAAATAGCAGTTAGCAGATCCTGCCAGGAAAGGAAATCTTCACAGTTCTCATTGTTGCTCTGCCACAGGTGGCTGAATGCTGCTCTGTTAGCACTTGCATGCCTCATTTTACTTGTTGAATTTGTGGAGATGGTTTTCTTCTGTCAGGATGGAGTATCCCAACTACCACTGCTGCTAGTGCTACTCACTGCCCCACAACAACACCTGTGGGGGACCCTCAGCTCTGGCTGCACACTCCATGTCTGCTCCCCTCCCCGCTGCTGCAGCCTCCTGACACCTCCTTGCTCTGTAAAGCTGCACCACAGGCACATGGTGGTGACCACCAGACAACCTGACCATCCCTTTCCTTGCTGACATTGTCCTGACAGTCTGCAAGGCTGCACAGCGCCTGACGGAGCGTGGCAGGGGGCTGGAGTTGTCACTGTGGAGCTTTTGGATGCGTTTTTCTTCAAACAATAGCTGTGTGTCTACATTATATTCAATCTTATTAGTACAATCAAGGATGTTTATTCTGTATTCATAGCTGTATTTATTCTCTGTGAGGTGCACAAATAAGTTTTTCCAGTTGCTAAAACACAGGTCGGTCTAGAACTGCAGCAGTTCTACTCCCAAATTTGTTCTCAGGTTTTTTGGTTTTTTTTCTTTCTTTTTCTTAAAAACCTTCAAAGCATGTATGCTTGCTGTGGTTAGGTGAAAAATTAGTTCATATATTAAAAAGAAGTAAAGAAATACTCATAGGGCCTCTTTCTCTATACTCCTTCTCTCTTATATGAATAAGGAAATGATTTTGCATGCAGGCAAGTTCTAAAGGATGCTGAACAGTTTGTATTCATGTGTTGTTACATTGTCATCAGGATACTATTTTCTGTGTATTACTTACCCAGGTATTGCATTACATATAATTTGAAAGCTTTAAGTTACCAAAAATACTCTACAAAAGTTTCATGGGCTCCTGCTTAAAGCAAAGAGAGAGATTTGTGGATGTACATTTACAGATGATAAAACGTAATGTTTAGGGGAGGATTACTGTTACTTTAATTGCCTGTCTGATATCCTCCTTGGAAGATTAAGTATTTTTGGTAGCAGCTTTGTGGTCTGTACCCTGTTGGCTTAATATCTGTCAGAAAATGATGTAACTGTTACTGGCACAGGTAAAATTGAGCTTGTGTTCAGCTCCCCGGGAGAGTGTTGTGAATGGGACACTGTTGTATATACATAATCCCATTAGTCAATATTGTTGTTCAAAATCCTTTTTTTTCCCCCTTTCTCCTCTCACAACAAAGCTCCTAGGTCTGTGGTGAAAGTGTTTTGTGACACATTTTTGAATGGGCCTTTTGCCCTGCATTCAGTTCTTTAATGCAAGAAGCTTTACCAGGAAACAAGAATCTCTTTCTTCTCTGTCTGTGTTTTTGCAGCTTGGGGCTGTGATGTTGAATATGCAGACAGACACATAAGTCAGATGATCTAAGATGTGTGATATTATGAGGTTATCCATTTCACATGATTAGTATCTGTACTGGAGTTGTTCGGTCTGCATTTCATGTCTGTGCCATCTAAATATGTCTTAATCCTTTTTAAAAGATAGATTTTTTTTGTGTGTTTTAACACACCCTCAAGGCTGTTATAAAGTAAATCTTCCTTGTATTATATTTAGTGCCATCTCTTGAATGAGGCAATTTTCTAAATTAGCTTTTGTCATTGATAAAAGGCTGTATAAAAATAGAGCCTGATCCTGCAAACACTTGCAGATATGTTCAGTCTTACTTCTCCAGGTAATTTGTTGCCTTTGACTCATAAAAACATTGCTTAAAATAGTCAAATTTGAGTAGTTTTGTAGTTTTGATTTGAACATGAGCTCCATCAGCTGAGGTTCCTGCAGAAATGCATCATTAGTCATGCAGTTAGCACCTTCGTTAAGAATACTGAAGTGCGTTGAGTTTTTACAGGATTGGAACAATTTATGGGTTTAAGTGACTTCTTTGCACTACTAGGCTGGTATATTTTAAAATCTTAGAGGGAAAGTTTTGAGATGTTCTTGTAAATGAATGTGTGCAATTAGTTCTTGTAATACTGAAAGCTGAATGTAGCCTGTGAGAATACTGGGCACTAAATCTGAAGTCTGTGACAAAAAATAATTTTTATCCAAAATGAGGTCAAAATGAGATTTTTTTTCAAGGCACTTAATGCTTTAGGTTCTTTTTAATATACTTAATCTAAGAAGACATGATGAGCTGCTGTCAAACTTTCCCCAGCTGGTTTTACCTTTAAGGGTTTTGTTGTCTGTGTAATGCTGCTTATGGAACAATGATTTTTCTGCCTGGAGGTGCCTCTAGGTGATTTGGGGCAATTAAAGGGATTAGTGGCCCCAAAGTGGAGGCTCACTGAAGCAAATATGTTCAAAATTCCAAGATTTTATTTCACAATCCAAAGTATCACCCTAAACTCAAATAGCTGCTGGGTTAAGCCAGTACAGAGGTCTGCTTCTGCTCTCATATTACCCCATGTTTAATTTTTTCAGCTTTCAGAAATACACAGCTTAATTGATTGAAAGGAGTAGGAGAGCCAGATCGATATTATGCATTTTCAGGGACTCAAATTTTATTTCTTGTCTTTCTGCATAAGATTTTAATATGTTTTTAATGATGGTTGGAGGCATTAGCAACATTTCTGAGTCACATGACCTGATAAAGGGTCCCTTGTCTCCTCTCCATCTTTGTGGCGGAGGAAGTTATTCCAGTATTTCCAGCTCCCAAGTCTTCCAATCTATGGTAGAGGCTTTTCAAAGTTAATGAATTGTTGAGAAGAGGTGGAGATGCTCAGTCTAATCCCCTTGCATTCTGCCATTTTGACAAAATTTCTAGCTTTCAAGGTAAAAAAAAAAAGTACCCCTAAAGAGCCACATAACAGAAGGCAGAAAATAAGATTCATTGAGGATTCACGGGAATTCATGAATGTTTAATATGTTTTAGCTTTGTTTTTGTTGTTTAAACAGAGTCACAGGTCTCTCATGCCTTCCACTTTCAGAGAATCAGCAATGAATACTGAGTGCAGCATAAGCACATGCAGAGTCCTTTTGTATACATTTTCATGGAGATGGGGCTCTCAGGAAAATGCTGGATATCACCATGGAAGTGGTAACAACTGTGCCCACTGCTGTGGTGCTTTTAGGGTCTGCCTTGGCCCTGCTGTCAGGGGAAAACACAGCTGCTGGGGCAGCTCAGGTGCCAAAGGCTGCCCCAGGAGCAGGGAGGGCTGTCGGGGGAGTTGCCTCTGCAGTGGCATCTTCCCCAGCAGGAGCCAGGGTCAGGTGGATGTGAAACTGGAAAACAAACCACCACACCCTAATGATCAGCAGTGTGCTTCCTGAATTTATAGGAGGAGGTGTAGAGAAGTGCAAGGGGAGCAGTGCGTCTTCTGGCTGCTTGACTCTGTTCTTGCATCCACCTACCCAGTGGTATTTGAGGTTACGGCCTGGGTGTGTGGACAGCTTTTGTTCTCTTCCCCCAGAAACTTGTGATACTGAAATCCATCAGGAGGGACTTCTGATTTTATTTAATTTTTAATTATTTTATTTTCCAGCAAGGCAATTGCCTCCTGTTTTGAAAACACCTTCTTCTGGATGTGACCCAGGGCCACCATTGCCTGTCACAACAAAACCAGCCAGCTGCTCTGGGGCATGCCAAATCCCCTACAGGTTGTTAACCTGTAGTGAGGTGGGGTGTCATCTCCTGCTGGGTGGAGATGTTCAGATCCAGCTTGGAGCTTTTTCAGAATTACCAGTTTTGTGGTCATACCGACAGCAGTGCCTGGGAGTAGCTCACTGCCTGCTCTTGCTGAAACTTGTCCCAACAGCAGCTGCTCCCTTTGTGGTGGCTGTGGGGCTGACAGCTGCCCACAGTCCTGGCTTTGGGGTATGAATCCAGCTGCGTGGTGTCTGATTAAAATGCTTGGGTGTGGTAGAACAGGCTTTGACAATAATACATTCACTGACAATAGTGAATGTACATTGAAAACTGAGCAGTGGCACTGTGGGATTGTCCCACCATGCAATATTGGGCTGGGACAAACTGGGCTGCCCCTTGAACTTGTGAGCCTTATTTGCAAGAATTTGTCTCCAGTTGTTGCTGTAATCTGTGAATCGAAATAAGTCGTATCTCCTCCCAAATATTCATGAAATTAGGCAATTCCATGGCCAGCTTCCCAGTCCATAGCTTGAGAGGTTGGTGTTACTGAATTTCCTTTCAGTTTCTGATTTTTATGTGTATATGGTCTGTCAAATCATTTGTCCATGGAGTCAGAAGTTAGAGCGAGCATCTTTGAGATCAAGATAAATATTTTTGAAATTTAAGACTTGGTTCTGTGGAAAGTTTAATGGACTTTTTGTTATGCTCTGGAGTAGTTCACTGGGCTTCAAGTGGGAATTAAAACTAAATGCTGGGAGTGACAGTTGTCTTTGCACAGGATTCTGCAGCCCAGCAAAAGTTGCTGCTTCAGCTCCCCAGCAAAACTGGCAGGGACAGGGTAGATGATTCACAAGAGTAAAGGAGGATAAGGCTTTTCTGTCCATCATTTTTCAGGACAGAGGAAAAGAAAGTATCTCCTGTTACACTCTGTGTATAAAGTGGAGATCAAAGCTTTCAGAAGAAATAACCAGGTTGGGAAGGGGAAACAGCTGTTTCCTTCTTCCTCCCACTTTCCTCTTCACTTCCCTGTCCTCCCCCATAGCTGGGAGGATCTCAAAAAGCTGCAGAGATTTGCACTTAAGACTTTTGTAGTGAAATGTGGATTGTGAGTGTGGTTGGGGGATATGGCTTCATGTGATTTTTCCTACATTTACATTGAGTGCAGAGCTGGGGGCAGCATTCCTGAAGCCTGCCCTAGAGAGGCAGGCTGTTATGGCGTCATCCTTGTCTTCCCCTGGGAAACTGAAATTTCATTGACATAGAAAAGTGTTTCTTGACTGTTCCTGTTTAAGAGTAAGATAGATAATTTGGTGTTCCCTGGTGAAACCTTGCCACCTCCAAGTGTTTGATTACCTTGCTAAATACTTTGAAACTTTTTTTTTTCCTTTTCTGTCCTCCAGTGGCTTGTCTGACAGTAGTGGCAGAATACCTCCTACTCCTCCTCTAGTTACAGCCTGGAACTAGCGGCTGAAACAATTTCTAGAGAATAAAATTGAGGGGTAATAGAGGATAGAGAACAGCATGGCCACGCTTCATATGTTATCTGTGATGCCTAACAGAGCTTCTTTAATAGAAGACAATTCTTCTCTGCTGTCCTTGTGTTAGCAGGACACAATCCTACAAGAAAAAAACTGGATAAGTGAATATTAATGAAATCTGTCATTAATTATCACCAAAGCAGACTGAGGAGAATTGGGTTGCATTTTCAGTGGATTTAAACATAACTTTGCTTATGCAATCCTGTTAAACATTGTTGAAGTGTGTCACTGAGAAAGCTCATTATATTTGCTATATAAAGATTACGACTTTTGGGGGAGATTAAAGTTTTAGCAGCAGCCGCCGTCTTTCTTGTGGTCACAACAGCGACCTGTTAAATGTGGAGCGGGGGGAGGAAGCTGTGGGTAAGCCAGATTTTCTGTCTGTCTGGAAGCACAGCATTTAAAGCTGTTAAGCCAAACCAGAGGAAACGCTGTGAACTTTTTTCAGGAAGCAAAATTCTTCAGAAAGGGGGCATGTTCAAACAGTGGGAAACATTCTTTTGTTTTCCTGGGTATGTATCTTTTGTATCATATGTATCATAGATGAATATGTATGCCTGTGCGTATATATAAAAAGAAAATAAAATCTAAGTGAAACTTTGGCTTCGGGCAAGTCAAAATGCTCTGTTCCCTGTGAAATAGGAGATTTTTTGATTTTGCTGTGAATAGTGTCAAAAATAAAAGCAGAAAGTTGGAGCTGGGTGCACGAGGAGGCAGGGCTGCCTTGGCTCACAGCTTTGGTGTGCTGGGGTGTGTCTCAGGGGGCTGCTGTGCAGACACTGCCCTGCAGGGTATTTTATTCACCCCAGGCAGCACTTGCTCCAACAAGTATTCTGCCAGTCTGAGTTAGAGCAATGTCTGCAGATCGATAGCTCTAATTAGACACAAGGCACCTGGTGTAACAGTGATTAAAAATAAGAAACATTATGACTAGTTATTGTACAACTTGCTAGAAACCACTGTATAATGATGGTACATTTGCCATCAGATTAGGTCATGAAGCAGCTTTACTGCAGCTTGAAAATTAGGATCAAAAATAGTCCTCTGATTAAAACTTGAGCTTTTGAAAGCTCTTCAGAGAAGAAAGATATGCAAATGCAGATGTATGGGAGAAATTAAGCAATCTGGATATGCATGATTCTTGAATTTAAAGAGAGTAATTGATGTAACCACTGTGCTACTTATTTCTTACAGTCACTCTGTCTTAATACAATTAAATGAAACATCAGAATTATTTGGAAATAAGTTGCCTAAAATACAATCCATAATGGCTCAGTGTATTAACTTAGGAGTTTCTGTGGTCATGCGGCTATTCTACATGTACCAATGTCAGCCTCCAATAGTAGTTTTCTTAAGCTAGATTTATTAATTTCTCCCATATTTAAAAAAACCCCATAACTTTATCACATATTTATCAGCAGTCAAATAATTTCTCTTTGAAACAACATTTGCTTTCTGATATCATCAGGAGTTGGTCTCCTCCTCCTTTGCCCTTTGCTGCAGCAGTATGATTCCACCAACCTCAGGGCATCCGCAGGTCCCTTACGTCCTGTCAGGCAATTTTTAAACACTGGGAAAAAAAAAAAAGATTGTTTCAACCAACAGAATAAAAATGTTAAGTTCCAAAGACTGGATGTGACCAATATTAGCCACAGGGCTGTTTGGCATCTCTGTCCGTTGAGCTTGAAGCAGTCCAGCCTATTCCCTGTACCTGTTTCAGGAGCTTGAAGCAGTCCAGCCTATTCCCTGTGCCTGTTTCAGGAGCTTGAAGCAGTCCAGCCTATTCCCTGTGCCTGTTTCAGGAGCTTGAAGCAGTCCAGCCTATTCCCTGTGCCTGTTTCAGGTGCTGCTCAGTGGCTGGGTTGAAGGAGGTACCCGTAGCTGCAGTGAGGAAGGTGTGAGGACAGCCAGCATTTACTGGCCCAGCCTCCTGGGATGCAGGAGCTTTGAGGACTGTTCTGTGCTGATCCCATTGAGGACAGCAGATCTTTTCCTCCCTCACAAAACCCACGAGAAGCTGATTACTAATCATTTGTGTGTTTCCCTTACCTGGCTGGCTGCAGGGGACCTTCTGCTGGTGTGATGCAGGGGGTGGTAGATGGCTGAAGCAGCATGCTGCCTTTTGGTCACAGCATCAGGTTATTAGTATAAATGAGGCTGTTTTAAACCAATCTGAAGCTATAGTTTGCAGGAGGTCTTTGCAGGGGCTGACCTTTACTTTGCTTTATCTTACTTTGATGTCAGGATGTTCTGCAGGTCTCCAGGGTTTAAGTTGTCCATGAAGGCAGTTTCTCTGCACATCAAGCCTGCAGCTGTGGGCTGTTCTGCACGTAAGGTATCAGAGTTTGATAAGTCTTGATGGTGTTCACTCCTTAAGACCTCATACCCATTTTAGCCAAAATTCAGCACTGTTTGTTGACACCTGTTTACCTGATGTTTATTTACACCTGGCCCCAGCCCAGTTTTGTGCATTAAAAGCGATGCTCAGTTGAAGCAGGTGTTGCCTGTTGTCTGTGACATGGACTTGATTTATGCTACTGATGAAGGGCCATGATCGTGGTGGATCCAGTTGCTGCCTGTGCAGCAGCTGCAGAAGCCTGAACCACCTACGAGTGTGGTCTTGGAGAGGAGCAAGGAATTAGAGGAGAGCGTAAAATCAACTAATGACACAAGCAAGCAGTGTCCAGTAGGATGCACCCCAAGTTCAAACATGGTGTGCCCCAAAGTCAGAGGTCAGCACAAGTCTCCTGCTTATTCAGAAAATTCCCCAGGCTTGACTGGAAAGGGCAGTGGTCCTGGCAGTGAGCACACTCCCTCATAGCTGGGGCAGTCAAATTCCCTTGCCTGTTCATCAGTGTTCCCAGTCTGAAGGGCTGATAGAAAGTGCTTCCTGATCAGCATGATAAATGGAATTTAGCATGATAATTATGTTTACAGCAGGACAGATGTACTAATGACACGTTCCCTAAAGACTTCAAATGAGCTATAAAAGAATCAAATCTCTGCTGAAAATGCTGGCAGCAGTGTTATTGATTGTGTAAGTTACAGCTGATAATTGTCTTGTTTCATTTGAATGAGACAGTCAGCTATTAATGGCTTGTGCTCTGTAATGCCAAAACAGCAGACTGAGCAAAATTTGTCAGTCTGGATAATATAGTTGTATATTAGCAATGTGCCCTAATGGACATACTCTGGTGGCTAGGGAAGGGAAGAAGTGTTACAGTTAATTTCTAATGCTGTTTCATCTTTTCTATCAAAATACTTGTGTATGTGCCTTCAGGAAGAGAACTGGTTTTTCTTATCTACAAATTGTTTGATGTAAGACAATGCCTGCAGTAAAAAAACAAGCTCTCTTTGTGGTTATCGAGGATTGAAATGGAGAATGACTAATTAGCTGTCTTGTTCCACTTACCTCTTCCACAGTGGTGAAATGAATGAAAGTCTTACCCTTTTTTTTTTAATGTGTGAGAGATCCCACAGATCTGCTGTGCATATCTGTTACAGAGCATCCATAAGTGTGCAGTGGCATAGAGATGTACATACATATAATAGAGACATGACCTGAAAATCTGTCAGTAGTTACCAGGCCTGATTTTTAAAATAACAGTAAAATGAATTTCAAATTGGAAATCATACTAAGTATTGTACCAGGTTTACAGTTAAATAAAGGTCTTGTATGTAACTAATGGAATTCAAAACCCCACTGCTGCAAATTGAATTACTTTTTGTGACATTCTAATTCATTTGCATTCCCAAAGCACATTTCATTTCATCTCGGGTAAGTTGAGCTGCAGATAATATCCCAGAGGAGCACAGTTCTCATAGTCCTAACCTACATCCATGCTCTGGCTGATTAATCTGTAAATCCTTCAAAATTTCTCTCCCCTGTTATTACATCAAAGCATGCCTGAGTAAAAAACATGTGAGCAGAATCCTGAAATGTGTTCCCATAGCATGAGAAGGACTCTTCGTGTGTTTCATTAGGCGATACTTTGGGATTTTTTTATGGGGAAACAGGCGGTTGGCTTTCTAAAGAGTGTGAGATGTGTTCTTGGGTTAGCGAAAGAGAGCTGATGGTCTGGAAAAACTGCCTGGAGATGCTTTGTAAAAATTGTCCTTGGTTCCTTGTGACCTTTCATCAACTTAATTCATTGCTAATGAGCTGCAAATTCATTGCAATTCATTGCAGAGCTTTAAAATTGCCACTGAGTCAGATGACAAAGTGCCTTGTTTTATGTTATCAAGAAAAGTCCTCTGACTGAGGGAGGACTAGGCCATAATGCAACTCTGAAAACAAGTTACAGACCCTTTGTCTCTAAAGGCTGCTGGTGGAAATGCAGAGATTTTGAGAAGAGAAAAGGAAGGGGAGACCAGAAAGACTGAAAATCTTACATCCGCAAGGGTTCTATCCATATGCCTGTTCACCCCAGGGAAATGCTAATGTGATTGATTTGTTCCACTTAGATAGACAGAGCCTTTAAAATCAAATATATCCATTTCTGCATTGGCTTAGTGGCTTTTCTTCTTAAAGCCATTTAAAAAGTGCATGTGTATAAAGAAATTAAACACCAACAAGAAAAAATACACACAAAAAAGAGTCTCCACTAAAGAAGAATTAAATATGTTTTTGCATCTACAGTCATGGCATTTGCCATCCAAAGGTCTGCCTAAGGTTGTACTTAGCATGGCTACAGCTACAGCACTACTCTTCCAGACCCTGGAAATCACTCAAACCAGGTCATTTCAGACTAAGTCAGTGGACCACACCTCATCTTTGGAAGAACCAACCACTGCATCAGCTCAGGGCCCCGTGGCAGGTGTTTTTCAGGTCTGGTGTTGTGATTTGCTCCTCTGCTTCCCAGATACTTGGAGGCAGAGACCTCAGGCAGTTGTATTTGACTGCTGAGAGGATTTAATAATGTTGAGTGCTGCTTTTTACCCTTCTGAATGTTTTTTTAATGAAGCTATTGACAAGGGGAGGTCCTTCATCAAATGTGGGATTATGGAAGCCATCCCTGCCTCTCCTGAGCCTCAGAAGAAGAGGAGGGATATGCACTATCAAACTGCCCTGTCCTGGGACTTAAGAGTAATTTTTAAACTTTTTGTCCCCACCTCCTGAGTGTACAGATGTCTGAAGTAATGTACAGGTTATATAAACTCATCATAGCTTAATTGTTTTGTTGTTTGTTTGTGACAGGGAGAGCTGGGTAACTCAGATCCTCCAGACTTCCTGTAAGGCCAGGATGTGACCCCGTTCCCAATTAATCATCTCTACCAGGAGATGGGTTTGCAACCACAGTTAATTGTTGGTTATTTTGCTTTAATGATTGCTTTATCTATTTATTTGCTTATATGCTCTATAGACAAGATCAAACTGTGGGCTCAATACACATTTGAAGTGGATCACTGTGAATGTTGGGGTTGGTCAGCCAACCTCTACCCTTCCTCTTTGCATAGCATGAATGCAACAAATCTTTTGGATGTGCTGGTGAGACACTGAACAAGTCACTGAATCATCACTGAAGTTATTTGGTACAGCTATCTCACTTTAAGGAGACTGCCTGTTCTTGCATCTGCCAGAGCTGCTGCCTCTGATCGTTCTGGCACAACATGAGGAAACCAAGACAGGGAAATACAGAAAAAGTGAAATTTGTGTCTTGTGCTGCATTCTAATATCTGTCCCCTAAACTGTTGTTGGCCAGCTTTGTCACTGTGAGATGCTATCTTATCATTCTGATAATATAAAGTATCAGTAGACTCAGTCTAACAGAGTGCTCTGGCAATTTTCCTCACTGTTGATGTGTTAATGAATCTGCTTTTTGAATAAAATAGAATAAAATATTGCAGTTGGAAGGAGCCTGCAAGGATCATCTAGTCCACTGCCTGACCAAAAGTTAAAGCATGTTGTTAAGGGCATTGTTTAAATGTCTTGACCTTTTTTTGTGGCTTTTTGCACCTCAAAAACTGATTGAAAACTGATATCTCATTGCTGAGTATTTCCTAGCCAGCCAACTTCCTGGCACCCACAAAAATTCAGCTCTCCAATAATTACATAATTTACTAAGCAGGAGATTTCTCAGATTACATTTTGTAACCCAGCACTGTGACAGTATGTGGGAAATATAAAAAAATAAAAGGCCATACATTTGGGAACCTTTCTGTCTGCATATGCAGCTGTTTGTGGGGTGGCAGAGCAGCATGTGCTCTCTGAGTGAGTGGGGATGGTGCCCTGCAAAGAGGCTGTTTTCAGCAGAGAGCTGGGGAGGTGCTTTCTAGCCTCTGGCCTCTGCCCGTTGCCATGTGTGCTCTTGGGGGCGTATTGATCCCGGGAAAGGCACTTCCCCAGCCTGCAGATGGAGGCTCCATTTGCCAAGTCAATGAAATGTTCATTAGGGTGACTGCTGGGTGCTCTCTGTTGTGAAAACAGGTGGGGAGGCTTCTTGGCCGGCTTTTCTAAATATTGGACACGACTGTACCCACCATACCTTCAAAGAGAGCAGTGACGCAGCTCCACAACCAAATGTTAGCAGTCTTGTGGGAATTCCTGCAATACTTCCTTACTGAAAGTAGGACAAAGCCAGGGTTCCTTGTGGAGATCCAATCTCTTAAATGTCACCTTTTAAACCATGATTAGTCTTTGTGCACCTGTGATGGGCAGAATCATGGTGTTCAGTCTGTAGCTGGTCTTTCACCTTGCAGAACTGAATGTTCACAGTGGAGTAAACTGGATTTTGAAAACATTTACATTTTTATTAGAGTTCTGTAACAGGAGAGAGTAATTTCAGACTGGGAATGAGCCAATTGTTGTAAGCCATGCTGAGCAAAGGACCTCAAAAGAGAGAGGAAATGATCTAACCCTCTGTTACCAGCAGAAACCCAGTGGCCAAGTAAAGGAAGATGCTGTGTCCAGTCATGCTGGCAGGGATGGGGGAAATAGGAGGGTGTTTGATTTTCCCAGAGTGAAAAATGCTGAGTGGCTCCAAGATCTGTCCCTAGTGAGACAAGCAGGGAAGGACCGAGCTCTCCCCCTGC
Source organism: Passer domesticus (assembly GCF_036417665.1). Taxonomy (NCBI): domain Eukaryota; kingdom Metazoa; phylum Chordata; class Aves; order Passeriformes; family Passeridae; genus Passer; species Passer domesticus. The sequence goes on from NC_087474.1 coordinate 114,530,630, forward strand.
AAGACTCAGGACCACAAGCTCATTGGTACATTGAAGCAGTTCTCCTGGACAGTAAGGGTCTGCCTTTACCCTAATAATGGACCTTGTGGTACTGTTTTTGGAACATGTCTCCTCTATTGCAAATATGTTTCTTAGTAAAGCATAAGCAAATGCAATATTTTAAGTAAATACATATTTTTGTACTCAAAGGCCTTTGGCATTGAAACTGACTGCGTATGAACTAGCAAGCAACAAGGCATTAATTCCTGTAGATGTAATAATATTTAAAGTGATGGCACTGGACTGTCTCACCTTATCACAGATATCAAAAAGTTAAGATATCTAAGCTGTCCGATATGACAGCTAATCTATGAAATATATGCATAGGCTTGGTCTTCAGCAATGAATGGCCAGGGAAAGCAGGGCACATTGGCTCTTGGGTGTGTAATGAGGTGCTGGGAAAAGTGCCTGATCCCAAGGGTATGTGTAGCATGTGTAGCCAGAACTAAATGCAAAGTACACTCCAGTGAATGCTCAGATCTCCATCACCTGTGCCAGCGTTCGTATCTCATGCCCAAAATGCCTCATGCTAATGAGCTTTCTCCTGTTTGTTTGTTCTTTGTGCCCTGCTCACACAGGGGCTTTTTCTTTCTCTGTCATGAACTCTATTCAGACCATTCACAGTGTCTAGGATATATTTTTTTTTAGCAGTGCAATTAATTGTATGTTCAGATCTCTTCTGAGTCTAAGAATATTAAGATGTGGGATTGTGGAATATGTTCTCCTAGTTAGCACAGGTGCGTCTGGAATCAAGACAGGGATATGAGGTTGGGCTGTAGATAACCTAAAAAACATTTCAAATGAAAGAGGAAAAGGCTGGAGTTTTAATTGCATGGTTATGAATGCAGGCTAGAATTAAAGTTTTCTTTTCAGATGACTCAGTAGTGCATGTCTGTGTTTCCATGTTTTCTGGTATCTACTGCATTTAGCCTTGACTTGCAAGCGAGTTTGTTAGTTCATTACAATACTTTGGATGTTATGGAATACAACATTTTGTGATTTGATACTTTAGAGACTTGCACACACTCTGGCAGTGTGTGGTTTTCTCAAATACTTGGTTTGAAAGTTGATGCATCATTTCCCTGTGATGTGATGTTTAAGGGGAAATATTTATTTTGAACAGAACTAAATATTCATTGTTCTGCAATGCACAGAGTTTTGTCAGGGACAGATGATACATGAAGAATCTGTTAGATTCATGTTAATCCAACGAAGGCTATTAAGGTGTAGGTTAAAAGTGCCACAAAAGGACATGAAGACGGACAGTTTGTATGTTCTTTACACTGCTATTGTATCTGCTTTGGCAAGCATCCTTGTTTTCATAAGGTCAGATGATTAATCTTGTTGTTTGCTTCTTCCCTAGTTTTGAGTGTCTCTAATTAAGCTGATGCCCATTGATGTCTTACCATGATAATGTATGTTAGGTTATGAAGTAATGGTTGTTCTGAAAAATATAGCTATGGCAGTGTTGGGGCATACTCAGAATAAATCACAGCACAGGAGCCTTCTGAAAGCTATCACATAGCTGCAGAGTCAGTAAAGTGAAGACAGTGAATCTGTAAATCACTGGATAAAGGTAACAGGATGTAGATTTTTGGCGCTTCAGCATCTGTGAGAGCTCTGCTGTGTGTAAATGAGTCTTACTGAATTGTGGCTGTAGCTCCTCATTATGGCTTGGACAGAGCCAACAGTATGAGGACCGGGTGCAGAGGCAGCTGCCTGCAGAGGGAAGATAGCATCATTGAATCATGGAATTATTTAGATTGACCTTTAAGTTCATTGTGTCCAACCATTAACAAGCACTGCCAAATCCACCACTAAACCATGATGGTAGGTTTCAAACAAAATACATCTTTGGAGAATTGGAAATCCTACTGGGGAAGGTGAACACTAAATGTTCCCTAGAGTTAGCAACATCTTCTGTTCTCCCTAGACTAAATGCTGGGAGTTTTTTTCCCTTCACTAGAGATTTCTTGAAATCATGTTTTCTAGAAAGACTGATAGTGTGTCAAATTGAATTGTGCATGATACAAAAAAACCCCAAAATTCCAAAAATCCTGTTATCCCATACCTTCTGTTTTTCTGCACAGTTGCATGTACACATTCACACTGTTAGAAATGCTTTGTCACTGAACTGCTTGCTACTCAGCACTTGTAGTGAAAGTTCCTTATCCCTTTGGAGTGCTGGTAATCTTGATTTTATATTTGATTTAACTAGACACAGATGATCCCTCTAGGGCATTGGGACAGGGCTGTGCTAGAATTTTGTGTGCTAATTGAAGGATCATGTGTCTAAAGCTGCATAATAATACGTGAACAGAGCATTGTGTTGCATTGTGAAAGGTCAGTGGTATTGTCGTGCTTATTTTCTTCACTGTTTCTTAACTTCTTTCCTCAATCTTACTTTATTCTTACTTATATCCTACCTCTGGGATTTCAGTGTGGTTTTTGTGTTGAGATGTTATGTGCAGATCAGTCAGGAGGCAGCAGTTCAAGTACTGTGTATTTCAGAGCTTCTGCCTTGGATATTGTGGGAGGATGAGGCTTGGAGAAGGAGTTGGATGACAATATAGGTGAAATGCTGAGTGCAGGAGGTTTAGGAGGAGTGTGTAGCAATGGAGCCATGTTCATGCCATGGCTCTCTGTCATCTCTTTGTTTCTGTCCATCTTCCTGCTTATGCCTGAAAGGTTGATGGAGACTGTGGAGACATTTGGCATGGCATTATTCTCCTAGTTATCACTAGGTTTGAAGGTCTGTCTCCTTGCAGTTCATATCCCAAGAAAGCAGGTTGTTGAGAGTCCTGCTAGCTCTGGATCTCTGCTTCAAAGACTTTATTCACAGCCCACTGCAGAAAGCTGTGCCCACCGGTGACAGCTAAATGGAGGGCTCTCAGTATGTTCTCTGTGTGTTTGGGTTAGGCTGCTGAATTAACAAAATAACACATTTTCCAGCATGTGCCAGATGCTTTTAACTCCCATTGTGGGCAGCCTTGACAATACACTGCACAATGTGGAAGTCCTAAATGGAGTTTGATGTTCTTTGCAGATAATGGCTCTGCTGTGTAATTATGATACCACACAATTAAAAATGGCTTTATATCTCTTTGGGTAGCTCCTGGAAATTCTATTTCCCTTAATAATTTTCAATAGTCTCAGGGTTTGTTTTTCCTGTGTTTGTCTTCCTGTGATATTGGCGAAAGATAGGAAGAAAATGAGCTGGGACATAGGAATCCCAGTAAAAACTTCAGAGGGAGGGTGAGAGGTGACTCATTAGCGGGTCTTTCATCTGGGTTCATGCTGGGGCATGGAGTCAAGGGTCAGGAAGTGAATGGGGATTCGTTCACAGCTGATGTCTTGTATAATATTTCAGAAGAGTGAATTAATTGTCACAGCTTAGCCCAAGAGTTTGGGCAGAGGCGTTCAGCCAGCAGGCTGAGGAGGAGTTGGAGAGAAGTGGCATTTAAGTTCCCCTGGAGTGACGAAGGGGCTGGAGCTGCTGGGGACAGGGCATGGCCTGTGTCTGGCAGCTCTGCTCATACCTACTGCTCTGGCCCCAGAGTGAGGAGAGGGCCAGCAGCTGCACTTCATACCCAAATCCAAAGGAGTTAGGGAAGAGAATGGCAAATGATGACTTACTCAAAACTCAGGTTAGCCTGCAAGATGTGCTTGTAGCCATAATATTGTAATATATAATATGCACATATATATATATATATATATATATATTCTAAATTTACTTTTAGTGGGTTGTTTTCTTTTTTCATTTTACTACATGGAAGCCTAATCTTAATCTCACTGAATATTCTCCTTGTTTTCCTTTTACTGTTCAAACCATTTTGGTGCTGGAAGGAACAATATGAAGCCCAGATTTAAAAAAGCAGCCCTAGTGTTGCTGTTCCCATAGAGGATCAAGGTGCTGCTCTGCCTGGATTGACCTATAGGAACTGCAAGTCCAGAGTATGTTTTGGTAGCTCCTCAGGGAGTGCTTGCAAAGGACAGGTTGGCTTTTGAGCAAGAGCTCTGAGTCTGGAGCTGGCACCTTTCAGATGGATGCAGAGGGAGACCCTTCACTTAATGCCTCTAGGCAGATCCTGCAGTGTCCTTACAGGTATCCTGATCTCATTCCCAATGACTGTAAGTTGTATGGTTACTTTCTTTCCACTCCCCTTCTGCACCTATCCAGGGTGGTGTTTCTGTGTGTAGGGTACATCTCTTGTGATGAAGGCGCAGTGGGAATAAAGAACCCAACATTTTCAAATTGTTGAGCAGTCCTGTGCTTTTCTGATGCTTCCAAGGCACATTAGTATAAACACAGCTGTGAAGAGAAGGTAATAGCCCAGAGGTTTCTGTCCCATGATTTTGCCTGAAGGGAGGAGATAACCCAGTGGATGAGGGAACTGCCAACAGTCTTTAGCTCTGGAAATGTCTTTGTCCTCCCAAGTTCTCCCATCATAGTGCAGCCAGCAGGTGTTCAGATGGTTGGCACTTGTGTGTGTCCCTTGTCACTGCACCTCTGAAGGGATGCAGTTGTTCCAGACAAAGTGAAGAAGCTTATTCTGAAGGGGTGTTTTTTGTTCTGGGAGCCAGCAGCACCCACATTGCTGGCTTCAGCTGTTACAGGTTTGTGATTTTAACAGAAGCAGGGGGAAAATTACATCCCCAACTTTCACAGAAATTAGTTGTATTTGAAATGCAGTTTTTTCTTCCTCATTTTGTAGCTGTGCTAGAAAGTCATTACACATGGATTTATTTTTCCTTACCTCTTGGATTATCGTTGGCTTCCTTCCTTCTTTCCTTCCTCCTTCCTGGATGAATTTATCCAGTGTTCTGATTGCAGCTCCTTCTTTTTTTTTATCACCTCCTGTCTGTGTGGCTTAAGATTTTGTATGTTTAACATAACTGAGCTGAGTATTTTGCAGCAGCTGAGAGCAAAGATAATATTCCACTGATTGATGTCGTGGTTACAGTAAATATATTTGCAGTCTACTTGCTTTGGCTATTTGCAGTTTTTGGCTACATACCTGCCTTATTTTATTTTTCCTCGTATTTAGTTTGGGTGGGTTTTTTTGCCCTTGTATTTTATTTCATTTTTGCAACTGAACCATGTATTAATCTGACTATGGAGAGGGGAAACGAAGACAACATTTTAGCTTTTAAGAAATTTCCACAGAGATTCAGACAGCTGGTCAAAGATAAATCCAGTATGCAGGCAGGGTCATGAGTATCTTAGAAAACAGCCATTTAAAATACCATGGTATCAAATGTCTCTCTCAAATGTTTTTTTCTTTGGTCTGCACTTGGAATTTGATTGCAGGGTATTGGTTGTTTCTGGGCACATGCACAGGCAACCAACAGCAAGGAAACAGACAAAAAGTATTTTAGGTAGGTGGTGAAGGGAAAGTGGTATTATATGGTTTTTAAACAAAACAAGTCTGTAAGTTGCATGAGACTGTGACCATTGTCCTGCAAGGGCTGATGATTAGAATGAGGAGGTCATCATCTTTCCAGCACTGAGCTGCCTTTTTCTGTAGGGAGCGAGGGTGAGTTTGATATACCTAAAATGTGGTGATTAAACTAGGAGGAAGTTTTTAAGGCTTTCTGTGGTCTAGAAGAAATTAACATTTTTGTTGAAACATCTTTAATTTGGTTATTAAGGTCAATTGTATTTTTTGTGTTAGTTTGACATTTAGTCTACAAAAGTTTTAAAGCATTTTATATTGAAATTGCATCTGCTTAGAGACTTACCCCAAAGCCTGAATCCTGTGTGAGTCACAGAGTGCTGTTTTGTTTTGTTCTGCATATATTCTTCCTCCACAGTAGAGCGATTTTCCCATAATTATTATTGAAATAGGGCATTTTAAAACACAAAATAGGTATCAACACAGCTTTACATCAGAATGAAGAGTGATATGAAACAGTTTGGGTTATTTCAGTGCAAGTGTCTACATATACTAGCTGCTATAGCATGATAATCAATTGTTGAAAAATAACCCTTTTAGGAGTTTTATAGACAAACCCTGGCTGCTTGCCTGAAGAGAGAAAGATGATTAATTTAAATACTAAACACCAGTTGAGATGATTAATTCTTAATGAAGTCAGTGGAAAACTGATTTTTCTTGTATTCCCTGGAAGATCCCTTCAAAAGCCTTCCGTTTCCAGAATCGTTTTTTGTCCCATGTTTGTGGCACAGGATGTGACTTTGTTCACAGCAGGTAGGTTCATTAGTTGGCATTTCTAATATAGTATCCAGCTGTGGAAAGCTTATAAAATACTGGTATTTAGGTCATCTTAATTAGGCCTTGAAATAAAGATTTAAGATAAAGTGGAATAATTGTACATCCTTCATTGCAGCTGAGCTTCTTCAGTGAAAAGAGGATGTGATTCCTGGACAGTATGAACTGATTTCAACAGAGTTGCTCCAAATCCACCTCTCTGGTGCTCCTTTGACAGTGCTGGGAGTTGAAGTGATTAAAACTAATAATTCTGGGAAGAGCTGAAAGATGTGGCAGTTTTCAGCTGGGTTGGGGGCTGGGCTGGATATCTTCGCTCTCACTGCTACCTTTATGTGCCAGTACCTTTTATGTGTTGTTTCTTCCTTTCTTCCGGGATGGATTTATCCAGAGTTATGCTTGTATCATGCCCTAGTTGAGAGGGAGCTCAGGCATCAGTGCTCCTCTCCCAAGTTTGGGTGAACAAAGAGTTCCCCCCACTCCTTTGTGCCAACTCGCCATGTAAGGTACCCAAAACTCTGCAAAAGCAGTACTGGTGAGAATTGGTGTGAGGTTTCATGCCGAGAGGGGTGGCAGTGATTCCCATCCGGCCTATGCTGCATTTTGAGGTTAGCAGGCAAAAATGAGGAGGCAGCATCCCTGGTACTGGGTTTAAAAAGTTGAGAGCAGTGAGGGGAGGCAGAGGACCCCAGCAGGCAGCTGGGTGACCAGCTGGTGAAATGCAGTTGTGTGTGCTCCTGCCAGCCACTGCATCTGCCCTAACAACAGATGCAAATGTAGGATCTTCAAACCTGTGTCCAACAAACTTTGGGCAATGAAGTTGAGGATGGTGAATAACTTTGGGCAGGGAGACTCTTGGAAAAAGGCTGCAGTGGCAGCTGGAATATGCACCTGGTGCTGTACAGGCACCTGGCATCTACAGGAGCTGCAGCATGACTAATTTGATACATTTAGTATGAAGAAGGGGGCAAGGTTGTACCATTGTTTATTTCCCTTTGACTAACAACATGCCAACTATGCTTTTGGTGTTGTAACACCACAAGATGGGAGCATGCCATTATTTGTGTTATTAAGCTAATGATGTATAAAGAAGTATTAAAAAGCCAGCAGCTATCATCTGCCACGTCATCTACCAATGGTGCTGGTAGTTGAAACTTCCAGCTTTTGCTTATGGATCAGTGAAACTGAAAAAGCAGGAGGAGCTCCTCCTTCTGATGTGAATTTCTCCCAATAAGAGCATTCCTATGTCCCCTCTGATTATGGATGGAGCTGTGGGAGCACCCATGGGTGCAGGAGAAAGGTGTTTGGTCTCTTCTTCCTTGTCTATGCCAGCACATTCTGAAATGCAGACTCTTTTTTTTAGCATTTTGAAGGTGTATCTTATCTTGCACCAGATCTTCTAAAATCCTAGTTTAGCCAAAGCCTGAGGGGATTTAGGTTTGCATATTTTTCCTAAGAGGATTATGCTTCACACTTAGTTGATCTATAAATTGTTTGAGGTGTTTTCTATGATTTTCTAAGGACAGAAGGAGCTGCATGCACATTCAAATTGTCTTGAAATGCATTGTCTGTGGGTTAGTGATAGAAATTTGGTGTTTGAATTAATAACAAATGGAATCACTGAACCTTGGGGTTATTTTGAACTGAAAAACATTTTGGTAATCAGATTTGCAGCACGGCTGCAGGAACAGTTGTAGCCGCACAACTGGAGGGGCAAGGAAATTGCAGGAAGGATTAGAAACTGCTTACACTACCAACGGAGAAAACGATTGTAAAAATACAGCCCAGAAATAAATTAATGAGCACCTTTCAAGCATATAGGAGTGCTCATGACATTCTGGAAAGGCAGCTCAGTGGGAATTGAGCAAGAAAAGCGATACAAGAAATAGGGATAGTCTTTGAAGACTTTTGTTGTTCATACTCATGAAGTCACTGGCGAGGTGCTCTGTGCCTGAGCCATGGCCCTGGGGATCAATGGGTGCTGGCATAGCTCCTGCCAGCCGGGTGCTGGGGCACAGTGCCACGGCTCTGCTGGCTGTTGCAGCTGTTTTGACGCCCATCGACAACGGAGTAGCTCCAATGATTGCCAGCTTAATTTCTCTTTGTGTGCCTGCGGGTGGGCTGTGTCTTACACATTCATTTATGGTATTTACAGTGGTTTTGTGGAGGGTTGGGTACAGTTCTTGTTTTGTGCTGCTGTCAGGGTGTTTGGAGGTTGTGCAGCAGCAATGGCTGCTAGAACAAAGCCTGTACTGGGGCATCTTCCCTGCCTGCTAGAACAGCCAGAAAAGCTGTAATGCTAAGATTTCCATAATTATTTCTTTGAAGGTGGAGCAAGGATGTGGCTCAGACATAGGAAAATGGTTTAAAACAGAGCTTAGCTTCACCTGTGTTGCTCATGGGGATGGTCAGCGCTTCTGTTCAAACTGCTGCTTTATAACCAGTGTTGCTGGCACATCATCTTTCATCTCACTTGAGACACTCCTCACAGGAGTGATGAGATGAACATCATGGAGAAACAAGTGGCACTTGCTTAGTAGAAAGTGCAAGGGGCAAAGAGAAGTGCCCCTGTGGCAGTGTGAAGGACAGGCAGTCTCTGTGGATCTATGTCTGCATTATTTTGTCAGAGCTCTCTACTTGTAGCATTGCCAGCTGTACTGCAGCATATGTGGGACTGTGTTAGATGAGTGTTAAACCCTTGAAGGAAGGGGAGCACAAATTGAGGAGGAGCTGTTGCAAAGCTGAAACTTCTGCTTTGCTGTAGCAGCTTGCATGGAGTAAGTTTACTTCTGGGTGGAATCAAACAGATTAAGATAAGCAGAACGGAACAAAATTTATTAATATCCCAAGGTGTGGCTTGGCTAGTGGAGGGCGGTTTGTGATCTTTACTCAGTAATAGCTCTGAGGACTTCCTTGTGCCCTCTAATCAGCAGTGATGTTTTGTGTTCTCCTTTCTCTGCAGACGTCGGCTGATCTCCCAGCGATCCTCTCTGGAGACTCTGGAGGACATCGAGGAAAATGCCCCACTGCGGAGGTCATTTTATTTACTCTCTCTCTGGCTTCTTGTCTGTAAAGCACATGCATGGGCAGTCTTGCTCTCCCTCCTCATGTTGAAAAGTAGCTGGGTCTTCACATTAAGATATTCTTCATAGTGAGTAAAAGTGTCGAAACTTCACATGCCCTGTAAGGTGGTGGCTGATATGAATTGCCCATTCCCTGGCTTTAGGTCATTAAACAAAAAGGCAGTATTTAGATGAAATGTCAGGAATTAAAATGCCAGATTTGATTAATAGAAAAGTTTTGTTGTCACCAAGATGAATGACTAGCCCCTAGTCAGTAATACTCTAACATCTGTGGTACATTTAAAAAGAAT